>NW_026522030.1:43202500-44552500 GCF_021234435.1 Artibeus jamaicensis
TTGTAAAATAATATATTTTATTGATTATGCTATTATGGTTGTCCCAATTTTCCCCCTATGTTCCCCTCTACCCAGTTCCCCCTTCCCTCCAACAATTATGCCCCACTCAGTTAATATCCATGGGTTGTGCGTATAAGTTCTTAGGTTTCTCTATTGCCTATATTGTTCTTAACACACCCCTGTCTATTCTGCACCTGCTGAATTATGCTTCTTATTCCCTGTACCTTTTCCTCCATCCTCCACCTTCCCCCTCCTGGTTGATAACCCTCCAAATGGCCTCCATGTCTATGATTCTATTCCTGTTCTAGTTGTTTGCTTGGTTTGTTTTTGTTTATTAGATTCAGCTGTTGATAGTTGGGAGTTTATTGTCATTTTAATGTTCATAGTTTTTATCTTTTTCTTAAATACATCCCTTTAACATTTTCTATAATAAGGGCTTGGTGATGAACTGCTTTAGCTTACTCTTGTCTGTGAAGCACTTTATCTGTCCTTCGATTCTAAATGATAGCTTTGTTGGATAGAGTAATCTTGGTTGTAGGTCCTTGCTTTTCAGCACTTTGAATATTTCTTGCTATTCCCTTGTAGCCTGCAAAGTTGTTTTTTTTTTTTTTTTTTTGAGAAATTAGCTGATATTCTTATGGGAACTCCTTGGTAAGTAATTCTTTGCTTTTCTCTTGCCACTTTTCTGATTCTCTTTATCTTTAATCTTTTTCCTTTTAATTATGATGTGTCTTGGTGTGGACCTCTTTGGATCCAACTTGTTTGGAACTCTCTGTACTTTCTGGACTTGGATGTCTATTTCCCTTGCCAAATTGGACATGTTTTCTTTCCATTATTTTTTCAAATAAGTTTTCAATTTCTTGCTCTCCCTCTTCTCCTTATGGTACTGATATGATTCAGATGTTGGCTTGTTTGGAGATGTCCTGGAGTCTTCTTAAACTCTCCTCACTTTTTGAATTCTTTCTTCATTTTGTTCTGGTTGAATGTTTATTTCTTCCTTATTTTCCAAATCATTGATTTGAACCCCAGCTTCCTTCCCTTTACTGTTGGTTTCCTGTGGATATTTCTTTATGTCTTAGTAGAACCTTCATGTCTCACCTTATGCTTTTGCTGTATTCAGTGAGATCCTTCAACATTCTGACCACCTGTGTTTTGATAGATAGCTAACCTATCAAATTCTGCACCTGATAGTTTGGCTATCTCTGCATTGTTTAGTTCATTTTCTGGAGTTCTGTGCTCTTCTTTCATTTGGGCCATGTTTCTTTGTCTCCTGATATTGGCAACCTCCCTGTGTTTGTATATTAGGTAGAGCTGCGTTGATTCCATTTTAGTGCACCAGTTGTGTGGGGTGGAGCCTTGGTTGTCTGCCAGGGCAGGGCAACTGTGTGGGGGAGGGGTTGAAGAGGGGACAGTGAAGCTGCTGGCTGACTTCTGGGAGCTTGCCTGGCCCTCACTTCATTTTTAATTACTTCACCCACTTCCTGTATGCTACTTGCACCCCTCTACCTGCTGTCCTGGTTGTGGTTCCCAGGGTGAGTAAGTTTGCCAGCATTCTCAGCTCTCCCGAGAAAATGGCAGTTTCTACCAGACCCTAACTCACAGTAGGTTTTATAGCTGGAAGTTATGAGGCTTTCTCTTCTACTCCCCAAGCCCATGCTGTGCACTCTGGCCTGGAGCTGGGCACACTTGCTCTCAGGTGTCTCCCTGATTTTTATTCACCGTATGTGAACATGGAGCTGCCCCTTCTGCTGGCCCTCACTCCAGCTTTCCCCAGCCACACCAAGTCCTCTCTGCCCCAGCTCTCCATCTCAGCCCCTCTCTTACCTGTCTGGATGAATGTACCTTCTTTAAATCATTGGTGGTTGGACTTCCACACAGTTCTGGGTGTTTTTTGTCTTTAAGTTAGGTGTTCCTTCCTACGGTTGTACAATGTGTTGAGGCATGTCTACCTATGTTCCCATCTTGACCAGCTACTTTGTAAGTGAAGCATTTTCTTAGGGGACTATCCTGAAACTTGCTCCTTCCTTTTGTATTCATCAGAGTAGCAATAATTGTAGGGTGAACTGGTATTTTATCTTCCTGCTTTGAAAACACTTCTCAAGTGAGTTACAATTACTTACCACTAGCCATAAATGACTACAACAGGCATTCATATTTTAATTTTATTTTTTAATATATTTTATTGATTATGCTATTACAGTTGTCCCATTTCTCCCCTTCACTCCCCTCCACCCTGCACACCCCCTCCCACCCACATTCCCCCCCTTTAGTTCATGTCCATGGGTCATACTTATAAGTTCTTTGGCTTCTACATTTCCCATACTATTACTGCCCTCCCCCTGTCTATTTTCTACCTACTATCTACGCTACTTATTCTCTGTTCCTTTTCCCCTCTTTCCTCCTCCCACTCCCCTGTTGCTAACCCTCCATGTGATCTCCATTTCTGTGGTTCTGTGCCTGTTCTAGTTGTTTTCTTAGTTTGTTTTTCTTTTTGTTTTAGGTTTGGTTGTTGATAGTTGTAAGTTTGTTGTCATTTTACTGTTCATAGTTTTGATCTTCTTCTTTTTCCTAGATAAGTCCCTTTAACATTTCATATAAGAAGAGCTTGGTAATGCTGAACTCCTTTAACTTGACCTTATCTGACAAGCACTTTATCTGTTCTTCCATTCTAAATGAAAGCTTTGCTGGAAGAGCAATCTTGAATGTAAGTCTTTGGATTTCATGACTTGAAATATGTCTTTCCAGCCCCTTCTTGCCTGTAAGGTCTCTTTTGAGAAATCAGCTGACAGTCTGATGGGAGCTCTTTTGTAGGTGACTGTCCCCTTATCTCTTGCTGCTTCTAGGATTCTCTCCTTGATTTTAATCTTGGCTAATATAATTATGATGTGCCTTAGTGTGTTCCTTCTTAGGTCCAACCTTCTCTGGGACTCTCTGAGCTTCCTGGATTTCCTGGAAGTTTATTGCCTTTGCCAGATTGGGGAAGTTCTCCTTTATTATTTGTTCAAATAAGTTTTCCACTTGTTGCTCTTCCTCTTCCCCCTCTGGTACCCCTATAATTTGGATGTTGGAACGTTTAAAGATGTCCTGAAGGTTCCTAAGCCTCTCCTCATTTTTTTGAATTCTTATTTCTTCATCCTTTTCTGTTTGGTCGTTTTTTTCTTCCTTCTGGTCCACTTGATTGATTTTAGTCCCAGTTTCTTTTCCATCACTATTGGTTTCCTGTGCATTTCCCTTCATTTCAATTAGTTTCGCCTTTATATGTTCCTCTAATTTGTGACTAAAATCAACCAGTTCTGTGAGGATCCTGATCACCAGTGTTTTGAACTGTGCATCTGATAGGTTGGCTATTTCTTGGTTGCTTAGAGTTATTGGCTCTGGGGCTTTGAGTTCTTCTCGAGCCATAATGTTTTGGTCTGTTCGCACCTGTTACGTATGAGGGGCGGAGCCCTAGGTGTTCACCAGGGCAGGGCAACTCAGTTGCTGGGTTGTGATGCTATATGTGGGGGCGAGATCAAAGAGGGACAATGGCTGCTTCCTGCCGTCGGGGCCAGCGCAGTCTGTCTCACTGCTCGCTCCTTTGCCTGGTTTATCTGCTCGCAAATGTGTGACTGTAGTCAGCCTGCCACCTTGAGTCCTCACTGGGTCTGTCCGTCACAACCACATGCCTGGGATCTGCCACCCGCTGCCTACGCACCTGGATCAGTCTGGCCCAGTTTTTCTGTGCAACCCTGCTCCACCAGTCGCTGGCTCTGCCCCTCTTACCAGTCTGGCTGAAGGGTTTGTTGTTGTCGGACTTCCGTATAGTTCAATTTTCTGTGTTTTGGTTGAGTTTTTATTACTAAAACTCTGTTGTCTTTAAACTTGGTTGTGCAAGGAGGCATGGTGTTTCCACCTATGCCTCCATCTTGGCTGAAAGTCAGCTGAATTCTTGTTTCTTCATTCTTTTCTGATTGTATGTTTCTTTCCTCCTTCTGGTCCACTTCACTAATTCGAGTTCCAGTTTCCTTCCCATCACTGTTGGTTCCCTGTACATTTTCCTTTATTTCACTTGCATAGCCTTAATTTTTTCATCTAATTTGTGACCAAATCCAACCAATTCTGTGAGCATTCTGATCACCAATGTTTTGAACAGTACGTCTGATAGGTTGGCTACTTCTTCATCGCTTAGTTGTATTTTTTCTGGAGCTTTGATCTGTTCTTTCATTGGGCCATTTATTTTTGTCATGATGCACCTGTTACATAGTGAGGGGCGGAGCCTTAGATATTCACCTGGGTGGGGTAATCACGTCACTGCGTTGTGACGCTGTATGTGGGACAGGGGTCCCAGTGGGAACAATGGCAATTGCTCTGCTCCCTGCTGGATTTCAGTCAATTCCCACTACCCACAAGTATAGTGGACCCTTTTGGTGCTGATTCCTGGTGGGTGGGTTTGGTGTATATTCTAGGAGCCTGTGAGTCTCTCCAATGAACTCTCCTGTTAGGCTGGGAGTTTCTCCTGGCACCTCAACTCCCACAGGTGTTTTTAGTTAGTGGTTTGAGGCTTTATTTCCCCTGCACTGGGACCCTGGGTTGCACAGTCTGTCTTGCTCCCCAGTTTTACCTGGTTTATCTGTGTTCAAATGTGGGACCACCCAGTCTGACAGCCGCCTAGCATACAGTGCTTCTTCACAATCTGCCACCTCGCTGGATCCATCAGTTGCCTGCCACCTTGTGCGTCCAGGTCTGCCAGCTGCTGCTTTGCTTTAAGCCCTCTCCGCTCTGGCTGTCTGACTCCACACCTCCCACCAGTCTGGATGAATGTGTCTTCTTCAACTCTTTGGTTGTTGGACTTTCATACAGTTCAATTTCCTGTCAGTTCTGGTTGTTTTTTGTTTTTAAATTGTTGTTGTCCTGCTTTTGGTTGTGTGAGGAAGCACAGTGTGTCTATCTATGCCTCCATCTTGGCCAGAAGTGCATTCATATTTTAATGCAAAACAAATATAAAAATGTCTAGAAAATTCACTAACTAAACTGGCCCCCTCTTTCTCAGCTATGGTAACTTTATGAGTTGGGGGGGGGTACTTTGCTTACTTATTGTGTTAAAAACAATAACTTTTATTACTTTCTGAGAATTTGAAGTGGTATTGATACTGGAATGGGCAAGTTATCTTGGTGTGTTATTTTTGCTGGGGTTTTGATCTAAGAGAATATGTCTCTTTGAGATTTTTATTTCAATTACAAGTTATTGCTTAGATAATTTCTCTGAAATAAACTATAAAATCAGCCCTGGCTGGTGTTGCTCAGTGTGTTGAGTGCCACCCTGTGAACCTAAAAGTCACTGGTTCAATTTTGGTCAGGGCACATGCCTGGGATGTGGGCCAGGTCCCCAGTTGGGGGTGTGTGAGGGGCAACAGATTGAAGTTTCCTCACACATCAACGATGTTCCTTTCCTCTCTTTCTCTTTCCTTTCTTCTCTCTCTAGTAAATAGATAAAATCTCTTTTAAAAACTATAAAATCAGATAAAATAAAACTTGTCATATAAAAAAAGTATTTGATTTTGATCCAGCTGTAAACTGGAAATTAAGATTTAAGATTTAGTATTGCTTTACCTACACGTTCACCTTCTGCCTTCTTTCCTCTCCCCACTCCTATGATTTTAGCCTAGAGCAAAGGAAGGTGGGAGAAAAAATTGGAGTATGGCCTTTCTACTCCCTCCCTTGTTTCTCAACATAGTTCCTAATAGCTGTTATTTGCTGAGTGCCTACTTTGAACTAGGCATTGGGCAAACCATGTGTTATTTAATCCATACAACTCTCCATGGGAGCTGCTATTATTGTCCTTATTTTCCTGATGAGAATGCTGAGGCACAAAATTGTAAGTGTGATTAGAGCCTGATTTCCACTCTGTTCTATTTAATTCTCAAATGTTCACTCTTTCCAAACATACAATGCACTGTGTAAATATTTAATCACTTCTGATTCCTTCATTCCCACACCATGGGAGATATGGCTGAGTTAGACAGAAAACCCAGGGCCCCCTCAACCCCTTCTGAAACCAGGCTTAACAGAGGAGAAGGGAGTACCTAGTTTTAGGAGAGAAGAAAGGTTAGAAGTGTAGAAAACAGAAAAGTACAAAAGTAAAATAAAGATCAGCCCAAGAAATAAAAAAGGGATTTTTGGGAGAATTTCTGGTGAATGGAAAACAGAAATTTAAATTCTAGTCCTGCAAAAAAATCAGCAATGTTCCTCTCACTTGGACTATTTTATATGGAATATTTCCTAATCTTTTCACTGGCAGTTCCCCAAATACTGAACATTTTGCTCTAGAAGTTTTATCATTTTGAAATTTAAGAAATTCAGATAATGATAATTTAGCCATGGAAAGGAGTGACTAAAAGAGCCTCAAGTTATTTATATCCACCAGTCTTTTTTGACTCAATATTATTTTCCTCCTTTTCAATTTTTCTCCATTTTTCTCTTTTATGCATACCCTCTGTATTCAAGTAAATAATCATTGTGTACCTACTATACCCAAGATATTGTGGAGTGCAGTATAAGAAGAAAGTCATTGATCATCTAATAGAGGAAATAAGAAACACACACAAATGATTTTTAAAATTTTTTTAATTTATTTTTTATTGATTATGCTGTTACAGTTGTTCTATTCCCCCCTTCATTCCCCTCCACCCTACCCCCCAGTCCCCACCATTACCCCCCCTTTAGTCTATGACCATGTGTCTCAAGTTCTTTAGATTCTATATTTCCCATACTATTCTTGCCCCCCCCATCTATTTTCTATCTCCTGTCTGTGCTACTTATTTTCTGTACCTTCTCCCCCTTCTCCTTTTCCCACTCCCCTGTTGCTAACCCTTCATGTGATCTTCATTTCTATGGTTCTGCTCCTGATCTAGCTGTCCTCTTAGTTTGCTTTTGTTTTAGGTGTGGTTGTTAATAACTGTGAGTTTGTTGTCCTTTCACTGTTCATTTTTTTAAACTTCCTTTTCTTAGGTAAGTCCCTTTAACATTTCATATAATAAGGGCTTGGTGATGATGAGCTCCTTGAATTTGATCTTATCTGAGAAGCAATTTATCTGTCCTTCCATTCTAAATGAAAGTTTTGCTGGATAGAGCAATCTTGGTTGTAGGTCTTTGGATTTCATGACTTGGAATACCTCTTTCCAGCCCCTTCTTGCCTGTAAGGTCTCTTTGGAGAAATCCGCTGACAGTCTGATGGGGACTCCTTTATAGGTGACTGTCCCCTTAGCTCTTGCTGCTTCTAGGATTCTCTCCTTCATTTTAATCTTGGCTAATGTAATGATGATGTGCCTTGGTGTGTTTCTTCTTGGGTCCAACTTCTTTGGGACTCTCTGAGCTTTCTGGATTTCCTGGAAGTCTATTTCCTTTGTCAGATTGGGGAAATTCTCCTTTATTATTTGTTCAAATAAGTTTTCCACCCATGGCTGTTCCTTTCCCCCTTCTGGTACCCCTATAATTCGGATGTTGGAGCATTTAAAGATGTCCTGGAGGTTCCTAAGACTCTCCTCATTTTTTTGAATTCTTGCTTCTTCACTCTTTTCTGTTTGGCCATTATTTGCTTTTTTCTGGTCCACTCCTTTGATTTGAGTCCCAGTTTCCTTTTCATCACTATTGGTTTCCTGTGCAATTCCATTCATTTCAATTAGTTTTGCCTTCATATGTGTGTCTAATTTGTGGCTATAATCAACCAGGTCTTTGAGGATCCTGATCACCAGTGTTTTAAACTGTGCGTCTGAGAGTTTTGCTATTTCTTCATCACTTAGATCTATAGGCTCTGGGGCTTTGAGATCTTCTTGAGCCATTTTTGGTCTGTTCGCGTGCCCGTTAAGTCAGAGGAGCGGAGCCTTGGACTCCCAGTTCGCTGGGTTGTGACTCTGTATGTGGAGGCGGGGTCACAGCGGGGAAATGGCGGTCCCCTCTGCTGTTTCACACAGCTGGGTGAAGAGCAGAGCCTTAGGTTGTTCACCGGGGCAGGGCCACTTAGGTCGCTGGATTATGACGCTGTATGTGGAGGCGGGGTTAAAGCAGGGAAATGGCAGCGCCCTCCGCCAGCGCTTGCTGCTGGGGCTGCTGGCTCTCATCCAATCGCCCACTCCCTCGCTTGTCTATCCACACACGAATGCGTGACCACAGTCAAACCGCAGCCCTGCTTCCTCGCTGTTTCCCCGCAATTGCTTGCTGAGTTGCCCACCAGGTCCAACCCTGCACCTGGATTCTGTGCGCCTGAGTCTGTCTGACCGAGTTTTCCTGTGCTACCCTGCTCTGCCAGCTGCTGGTTTTGCCCCTCTTACCGGTTAGGCTGAAGAATTTGTTGTTATCAGACTTCTGAAAAGTTCAATTTTCTGTGTTCTGTCTGTGTTTTCTGTTGCTATTATTTAGCTGTCTCTAAACTTGGTTGTGTGAGGAAGCATGGTGTCTCCACCTATGCCTCCATCTTCCACAAATGATTTTGATACAAAGAATAATGGTACAACTGAATAGAGGTAGAACCTATTGAGTATTGTTAGGGGTCCCTCTCTATCAAAGAGGATAAGGACCTGATAACTTAATTCATAATGAATTCCTGGTGACAAGTTAAAGTGGGAAGAGATATTAGTGGTGGTGATGATGTAAGTGAAGGCTTTCATACCTTCATTTTGAATTTTAATTCTCATAAAACATATATTTATGTATTATTTGTTCTGGTGGCCAATTGCAAGTCCTGGAAATTGACTGTATTTTGTATTCTTATTATTGCTAGTGTAGAAAACCTAATCATCTTGAATCCTTCTATATTATTTAATTATTTTATCAGGGCAAATTATTTTTCAGTTCATTCTTTTAGATTTTTAAAGTTATATTTGCAGTTAATGTTCTCTTCCCCAAGATACTTACCTTTTCTTTTCTTGTCTTACTTCATTGACTATGAACTCTAGTACGATGGTCAAAGATAGTGATAAGAGATTATCCTCTTGTTTCTCTAACAGAAATGCTTCTAATGCTTCACCATTAAATATGATGTTTAGTTTTCTGATTATCTTCACCAAATTAAGGAGGCACCATTCTCTTTCCAGCTTGCTAAGAACATTTAAAAAAAATCATGTGAGTGTTGAATTAATAAGAGTGTTTTGGAAACTTGAAATGTTCAAATGGTTTTGCTCCCTTAAGCTGTTAATATAGTAAATTATATTAAAATACACTAATAAGAGAATTATTATGATGAATGTTATGATGTTACTTGGTTTCGTGGTATTATTCTGTATTATTTTTTAATACTTTGCTGAATCAATTTGCTAATACCTTATTAATAATTTTTATGTCTATACAAATAAGTGAAATTTGTCTATAATTTTATCCTCCCCCATGTTATTTCTGTCTGATTTTTGCAATAGGGAAATGCTAATCTTATTGACTAATGTGCTCTTTCTTTTTTTTTCTATTATTTGAAGTGATTTAAATAATTTGGGAGTGATCTATTCTTTGTGAGTTTGATAGAACAGTCTGGGACTGGTGCCTTGTAGGGGTAATAGATAACTGCTAACTTTTTCAATTTAGATTGTAGTTAGTGGACTATTCAGATTTTCTAAGCTCTTCTTGAATCTGTTTTGATCCATTATATTTCTGTTGTAGTAAATCTCAGTAAGTTTTGCTTGTTTAATACATTATTTCCTTTAGAAAACTGCTCTTCCATTTATAGTGGTCCCAGAGGAATTGTCAATCTAGTGATGGGTGCCCTACCCATCACTTCATCACATGGATGGACAGAAGTTTCAAACAGGCCCAATCAGAATCTTCCCCGGAATTGATATATAGGCATCAGAGGAGGCCTATATATTAATTTCTTTTTTTTTTCCACTTTGGTTCTTAAACCAAAGATGAGATTTTGTGTCCGCAGTTGGCCATTTTCTCTGACACACGAATAGAAACTTCCTGACTGGACAGCAGCTGAGCTGAGGGATGTAGTGGGGGTTTTATTTATTTATTTTTCAGATTTTTTAAGTTTTTGTCTTTTACCGTTCCAGTATCCTACCCAGAACATAACATTACACTTAGTCTTTTTGTCTCCATAGGCTCCACTTTGCTGTGACAGAGTCTCAGACTTACCTTGTTTTTGATGACCTTGACTATTTTGAGAAGTACTGGTCAAGTACTTTGTAAAATGTTGCTCTGCTGGGCTTGGTCTAATGTTTTTTGCTTTCTTTTTTCATGATTTACCTAGGGTTATAGGTTTTGGGGAGGAGGACCACGAAGGTAACATGACATCCCCATGACATCATATCAAGGGTACATTATCAACAGGGTACACTAATAAGGATGCTAACCTTGACCACTGGCTGAGGCAATTAGTGTATGTCACATTTCTCAACTATAAAGTTATTTTTCCCCCTTTCCATCCTATACTCTTTGGAAGGAGGTCACTGTGTGCAGGCTGCTTTTAAAGAGAGGGGAGTTATACTTTACCTCCTTGAGGGTAGAAAACTTACACAATTTATTTTGAATTCTTCTGTAAGGGAGATTTTTTTTTATTAATTCAATAATATACTTATTGAATTATGTCATTATGTATAGGCTTATGGATATTTACTTTATACTATAAATTATAATTCAATCCTGCTTTACTTCTTTTGTTACTTAAATTGTTCCAGTTTTGGCCATTCAGAGATCTTTTCCTTGGCTCCAGTGTCCCTTCAACACACACCCGTTTTGTCAGTGTGTGTGTGTCTGTGTGTCTGTGTGTCAGGGGACCAATAGCACTTCCTTATTTTCTGCCACTCTAAGATTCCCCAAGCTCGTCTTGTAGATTTCTTGTTTCAGTTCTAGTTTTCGGTGCTCTGTTAATGGTAAGTCCTAGAATGAGTCACTTCTCTAAGGAGCCCTGCTTCATTTGATTAAAGAATAATGTTAGAAACTGACATCTGAGTGCTACTAAAGTGTCATTGTTTCTAGGCCCTCTTAGCTGACAGAACAAGGACATATTAATATATGTGGATAATCTGTGTATACACATATAGGAATAAATATTTATATTTGTAACCATTTACATTTATATCAAGCTACACATGAGCTCATATTAATCTCTCCACTCTATTACCACATGGATCATTCTAGCTTGCTCCCCTTGCTTATTTGTCTGGACTCCCACCGCTTGCCATCCATTCCCTTGATTGTTCAGTCTCAGTACACAGGTCTAACAGTATCAGAATTGTTAACCTATACCCCTGTGGAATACAATTTTAACAACTACATTCAAGTGCTTATATATAGTTTCTTTTCTTTTTATGTTTACAAACTCCACTTATTTTTTAAATAATTTAGGTCACTACCTTTTCCCCCATCTGCTTCCATGAAGTTGTTTCACAGATTTTTTTAATACAGCAGATGGTTTTGTCACATTCTGCATAGTACCCTGGGACTCCCTTGACCTCCTAAATGATTTTTTTGCAATTTGCATACATTAAGATTCACTCTTTGTGCTATATAATTGAATGGGCTTTGATAAATGCAAAATGTCATAAAACCACAGTTACAATGTCCTAACAGAATCCCCACCAAAGTCCCTTGTGCTTCATCTTTTGAAATATCTGTCTGCTCTTCCGGAACACTTGTGAACCACTTATAATTTTTATTTTGCTTTTTCCAGAATGTCATAAAAGGAGTCAAAAAGCCCTGGCTGGTGTGGCTCAGTGGATTGTTGGCCTACAAACCAAAGGGTCACTGGTTTGATTCCCAGTCAGGGCATGTTGCCTGGGTTGCAGGCCAGGTCCCCAGTAAGGGGGCGCACAAGAGGCAAACACGCATTGATGTTTCCCTCTCTTTCTTCCTCCCTTCCCCTTTTTCTAAAAATAAATACATAAAATCTTTTTTAAAGAAGGAGCCATACAGTATGTAGCCTTTGCACACTGGCTTCTTTACTTAACAATATGTGTTTAAGATTCACCTGTATCTTTTCATGTTTGAGAGCTCACTTCATTTTAGTGCTGAATAATTTTCCATTGTATAGGTGCACCACAATCTGTTTATCTATTCATCTCTTGAAGGACATCTTTACTCTTTCCAGTTTTTTGGCTATAATGAATAAAGCTGCTATAAATATTCATGCTCACATTTTGTGTAGACAAATTTTCACATCAGTTGTGAAAATTTGTGTACATAACTAGGAACATAATTGCTGGGTTTATAATTAGACTATGTTTACCTTTGTAAGACACTGCCCAATTGTCTTCCAAAGTACCACTTTGCGTTCCCACCATTAGTTAATGTATTTCTGTTGCCTTTCAATCTCATCAGCATTTTGTATCATCAGAGTTTTGGGTTTCAACCATTTCAGTAGGTGTGTGATATACGTCATTATTGTTTTAATTTGCAATTCCCCAAGGACAAGTAATGCTAAGTATCTCTTTATATGCAGTGTTTCCATCTGAATATCTTCACTGGTGAGGTGCCCGTGCATATCATTTGCCCATTTTTAAATGGGTTGTTGTTTTCTTACTGTTGACTTTTAAGGGCTCTTTGTATGTTTTGAATAGCTGTCCTTGATCAAATATGTCTTTTGCAAATATTTTCTTCCAGTGCAGTTTGTGTTCTCATTCCTTAGTGACTTTTACACAGCAGAAGTTTTTAATTTAATCAAGTTTAGTTTATAATTATTTCTTTAATGGATCGTAGATTTAGTTCTGTATCTAAACCAAATTCATCTGGACTTTCTTCTATGTTATCTTTTAAGAATTATGTAATTTTGTATTTTATATTTAAATCTGTGAAATATTTTGAATTAATTTTAATGAAGGGTATAAAGTCTAAATTCCTTTTTCGCATGTGGATGTCAAGTTGTTCCAGCACCATTTGTTGAAATGACTGTCTTTTCTTGATTCTATGAGGATAGTGTAAGAAGCCTACAGGACAACTTTAAGCTATCCAGCATTCACTCCATAAGGGTGCCAGAAGAAGAGGAAGTGCAAGAAATTGGAAATCTATCTGAAAAAATAATGAAATTAAACTTGGAGTTGAGCCTTGATTGCTGTTGGCAGGTCAATGGGAGGATTTATACAGGACAGTCAGCTGCAAGGATTGGTTCTGACCACTTACCACCACTTGATTCTATTACCTTTTTTCTATTGTCAAAGATTAATTGACTGTATTTTTATGGGTTTACTCCTTGGCTCTCTATTCTATTCCATTAATATATTTGTTTATTCTTTTGCCCACCACATTGTTTTAATTACTATGGCTTTATACTAAGTCTTGACATCAGATAGGATCAGTCCTCTGACTGTTGTTTTTCTTCAACACTGTGTTGGTTATTCTGGGCCTTTTGCCCCCTCCATATCTTCTAGAATCAGTTTGTTGATAGCTACACAATAACTTGAAGGGATTTTGATTGGGACTGCACTGAATCTATAGATTAAGTTAGGAAGAACTGACATCTTGACAACAACTATCCATTAACATGCAATATCTTTCTCTTATTTAGTTTCTTAATTTTATTAATCAGAGTTTTGTGGTTTTCCTCATACAGACCTTATATATATTTTGTTAGATTTATACTTAAGTATTTTATTTTTGGATGCTACTGTTAATGATATTGTGTTTTTTAATTTCAAATTCTATTTGTTCACTGATAAATATAGAAAGCAATTGAATTTTATGTACTAACTCTGTATCCTACAACCTTGCTGTAACTGCTTATTAGTTACAGACTTTTGTCTTTTATTTTTAAATTATATTTTATTGATTATAGTATTATAGTTGTCCTGATTTTTCTGCCTTTGCTTCCCCTTCACCCAGCCTGCCACGCACTCCCTCAAGCAATTCCCCGCACCCTTGTTCATGTCCACAGGTCATGCATCTAAGGTCTTTGGCTACTCCCTTTCTTATACTGTACTTTACATCCCCATGGCTATTCTGTACTCTTATTTATACTTCTTAATCCCCTCACCTCTCACCCATTAACAGCCCCCTCCCTTCTCTTTATCTTTAATCTTTGGCATTTTAATTATGATGTGTCTTGGGGTGGGCCTCTTCATGTCCATCTTGTATGGGACTCTCTGTGTTTCCTGGACTTGCATGTCTATTTCCTTCACCAAAATTAGGGAAGTTTAATTTCATTATTTTTTCAGATAGATTTCCAATTTCTTGCACTTCCTCTTCTTCTGGCACCCTTATGGAGTGACTGCTAGATAGCTTAAAGTTGTCCTGTAGGCTTCTTACACTATCCTCATTTTTTTGGATTCTCTTTTCTTCTTGTTCTGCTTGGTTGTTTTTTGCTTTCTTATGTTCCAAATCATTGATTTGATTCGTGGCTTCATCCACTCTACTGTTGTTTCTCTGTAAATTGTTCTTTATTTCGATTAGTGTATCCTTCATTTCTGAATGGATCTTTTTTTATGCTGTTAAGGTCCTCTCTAAGTTCCTTGAGCATCCTTATAAACACTGTTTTGAAGTCTGCATCTGATAGATTGCTTATCTCCATTTTGTTCAGTTCTTTTCTGTAGTTTTGATCTGTTCTTTCATTTGGGCCATGTTTCTTTGTCTTCTCATTTTGGCAGCCTCCCTGTGTTTATTTCTAGGTATTAGGTAGAGCTAGTTTGACACCATGTCTTGGTAGTGTTGCCTAATGTAGTAGGTGTCCCATAGGGTCCAGTGGCATAGACTCACCTGTCACCCAAGTTGTGTACTCAAGGTGCCCCCTTAATGTTAGCTGAGTACACTCTCCTCTTGGAGTTGAGCCTTGATTGCTGTTGGCAGGTCAATGGGAGGATTTATTGCAGCTGACAGGCCAGTCAGCTGCAAGGATTGGTTCTGACCACTTACCACCAACCTCTAGAAACAGACTGGAGGTGCTCTAATATGGTCTGTAGCTGTCCACTGGGTGTGCTGGCCCTGGGATTTCCCAGGTGGTACAGGCCAAGATTAGCTTGCTCTTGTGTTTTGCCTTGGGCCACCCTGCCTTAGCTGTAAAGCAATCTGAGATGGCTGCTACTTGTGCTGGGCTTGGAGATTTCCAGGCAAATCCAAGCTGTGAATCTAGGCTGCCAGCCTGGGGCTCACTGAGGCCAGCTGCTGCTTGTTTGAAAGGATATAGGATGTTGTGAAGCAGGAGCCTGAACAGCTATTCATATGAAGAAGCCACTGTTTACAGCTTCGGTGGGCTGGTAAGTTGGGTGGGGCAGAGTCTCTGGGGATCTCCAAGGCAGGTTAAACAGTGTTAGCTAGGTTGATGGAATCTTACTTATGGCACCAGTCTGCTGGCTCTGTGAGGGGAGAGCCCAGAGAAGGGACAGTAGTCTCTGCTGGCCTTGATGCCAGACACCTTAGCCTCTTCCCCCTGCACTGGTGCCCTTCAGGCCACCACCCCAGTGCTGGAGCCCAGGTGAAGTGAGTCTGAGTAGGTGAGTCTGTGTGTGGGTTCTTTAAGAGGAACTGCTTGGGGCTCTAGCAGTTTCTCCCACCAACTCAATCCCTGCTGGTTTTTGCAGCCATAAGTTGTGAGGACTTTCTTCCTTGCACTGGAACCCTGGACTGGGGACCTGGTTGGGGCCTGGGACTCCTCACTACTGGGATATCCCTCCCAAATTTTCATTTATCACACATGGATGTGGAACCAGTTCATTCCATGTCTGTGCCCCTCCTACCAGTTTGGATGGATGTGGTTTCTTTAATTCTATAGTTGTCAGACTTACATTCAACTTGATTTCTGTTGGTTCTGAGTGATGGTTGTTCTATATTTTAGTTGTAATTTTGTTGTGGTTGTGCAAAGAGGTGAGCCATGTCTGTCTATGCTACCGTTTTGAGAAAAAGTTGAAGTTACAGACTTTTTGTTGTTGTTACTTCTGATTTTTTACACAATCATGTTGTCTACAAAGATAGTTTTTCCCCCCTTGCTAGTATGTATACCTTTTTTTCCTTTTCTTGTCTTATTTTGTTTGGTTTTATTTTTTAAAATTATTTTTTTGTATTGTCTTATTTTAGTACCTAGGACTTCTAGTGCTGTGTAAAATAGTACCAATGAGAGAAGATATCATTGCCTTGCTCTAAATCTTTGGGAAAAAGCATCTAGTTCTTCACCATTAAGTATGATGTTAGATGTAGCTTTAAAAAAATATTTTATTTATTTATTTATTTATTTATTTATTTATTTAGTTAGTTAGTTAGTTAGTTAGTTAGTTAGTTAGTTATTTTTAGAGAGAGGAGAAGGGATGGAAAAAGAGAGGAAGAGAAACACCAGTGTGGTTGCCTGTATGTGCCCCCAACTGGGGATCTGGCCTGCAACCCAGGCATGTGCCCTGACTGGGGATTGAACCAGTGTCTTTGTGTAAGAAAGGCACACATATATTTGTTTATATTTTCAAAGTGATGGAAGAAGAACTCAAAATCTAATAAAATTATTGTCTCTGTGGGGGAACAAGATGGGGGGGGAGGGAGAAAGAAGTAAAACTTTTGTCAGGTTACTTTATTATAAAGTTTTTACTTTGGAACCATGTAAATGTTTTCTTATGTAGGAAGTTGAATTAAAAAAGAATAAAAACAAATACCTACAAACTTCAAACGAATGGAAACAAATAACCACAATTTTATATCAAGTTGATGCCAAATTGCATAAAGAAAATTATTACTAGAAGCAACTATGATGGGCAGTATTTTGAGTTTACATCCCTAGTGAGATATATCCTAAGAACAAAAACTCATGAAAATATTAAATTGCATTCAGTAGTCCTGTTGTTTTAAATAATACTGGTATTTTTATTTTTAAAACATTACAGGTCTATCATATTATGTTAATGTTAAAAAACAAGATTTTTAGTTTAAGGAAAAAGGACAATATAAAACCAGAAAAATTAAGTAAACACTCTATATTCTTAACCTTGAAATGCATATACCAGTATAATTTATGGTTTTTTTTCTTTTAAAAACCAGTACATACTTCCTAATTCTGACCTAAACTTTCTAACTCTGAAAGGCCTAAGAGCAATGACAATACAGCAGCAATAGTAGCATTCATAGTATCCAGAATGTGGCTTCACTACTGAAGGTTAGGGGACTCACTTATCTGCAAACTGATGAATGAAAAGAAAAAATGAAGCATCCATCCTGCCTTTCAGGGTAACCAAGCAATTGGTGAAAGTTTTTAAAGAAAGAAGGCCAACTAGTAAGTGCAGAAGGAATGATAGAAATAGAAGGTCACTAGTTTGCAACCCTGGTGGGCCTTAAGCAACATGTTTGTAAGTCTGTCTGGGTTTGAGTCTACCTATCTAAAAGTGTTCAAATTCTGCCTCTGACACTTACGTTAAAGCTGAAAAGTTAATAGGAAATTTTATACTAGAGGAACCAGAATGACAGCACCTAATAAACTTTCTGATCATTTTGGCATCCATAAAAGAAATGACCAGGTATTACATGTCATATGATATGAAATGATATGAGAAGAAATACATGCATTACCTGAAGTATTCTTTTCTATGATAGTAACATTTAATCTAATCAAGCCCTTTTTCCCAGCTTACCCCTCACCCCTACCACTGACATAAATACGTACATGTTAACTGAGACCAAGAGGAAGCAGTCTGCCAAGTCCCAAATGTCAGTCAAATCTAAAGGACAAATCTACAGGAAAATGACTGAGTTTCTTCAAAACCCAATGATATAAAGTGTAATATATCCATACAACCAAATATTACTCAACAATAAAAAGGAATGACTGCTATAGCATCGACAAGCTAATGGGAATGAAGCTAATCCCAAAGGAGTAAATACTGGATGATTCCATTTAGATGAACTGTCTAAAACAGGCAAATTTACAGAGACAAAATAATTAGAGGTTGCTTATAGCTGGGGCACGTGGCAGGATCTGGGAGATGATGATTAAAGGTTGCAAAATCTAGCCCTTCATCATAGAAAGTTTGAAAAGCCTCATCTATACAATGTAAATGTCTTCAGTTTGGTAAGTAACTTGATTTACCCTATTCTTATATACTATAGTTATATTTTTCTCTTTTCTCATCTGTTGTGTAAACTCAGGACATCTAATCCTTTATCCATTAATTATTTTTTTTTCTAAATGTTTTCTAACCCACTTATGGCACTTCAATGAAATGAAATGCCTTCATGTAAAAGTTGTTAGGGCCTTACATCTACCGGAGTTTGGCGCTTTCAATAGCAGTAAGTTGAACTACCTCAGAGGTACAATTTTCCTTCAGAGAACATGTTATAGAACCTTCCCTGAGAGTTCTGAGTTTGACTCCTACCACCTAACATGCTATTATCTTACTATCCACCTTTGGTTCCTGCTTTCAGCTTCCAACATGAAACTCCAACTCTTTAGCTCATATCTTTCTGCAATAACTTTTTCCCTTCTGCCCTCTTATTTCTCTTCCAAGGATACTTGGAACCCACCCAGAATTTTCAACTTGCTTCAACCTCTTCCCTTGGAATCTTCAACTAAGCCCTTTCCCCTCTTGGGAACACTGTTTCGTTGTCCTTTTCTGAACCAAAAGTATAGCACCTTGTCCTTTCACCTTGTTCCAGGAAGCTTTAAAGTAACACTTGTTAATATTTATTGCAAAATTCCTATGTGCATAGCTGTATGCTATTTGCTTGACACATATCTCACTAAGAGATAGATTTGCTATTATCTTCATTGGGTTGCAGGGGGTCATACAGCTGATAAGTGTCAGAGGCAGAATTTGAACATTTGTAGATAGGTAGACTCAAACCCAGACAGACTTACAGTGTAGCTATGAAGTCCTTTCCATTCAGGTTGGCAAATACATCATGTTTTTATGAAAAAGTAAGGTTATACTCTCTGTTTTGTTTTCCATACCTGTGTGAAAACATCTAACAATAGTCTTTTGGGGGCAGGGTAGGGGAATGATTCAGTTTCTTTGGCTTCAGAAGCAAAATGGCTGCAAAGTTTCAGGTGAATTTTTAAGAATTCATTTAGAATATGCCTCTTAAGAATAGAGGCATATTCTATTTCTATGAGGTTATGATTTATACCTTTCAGGCTCTCATCTGAAACATTCTTTAATTCATAGCTTTTGAATTTCTGAACTACAATTTCTGTAGTTTATTCCCATCCAGTTAACACTTCATCAGATGGAAGTTATACATAACTAATATATAAAATGTTAAGTAATCAGTCTTGGGACCAATCCCAAGGATACAGCCAGTATTAACAACTTCGTCATTTTCTACAATAAAATAACCATTTAACTTATTTATTTCATGTTTAATATCATTTTTTATCCTTGATGTAACTTGCTTGAGAATTCTAAGTGCTTTTTTTTAAAAAAAAACAGCTTTTAATAAGGAATCTTATTAAAGATTTATTAAAACATAGATAAACATTCATTTGTTCTCTTTATATATTTTTAATTAGATGACTTGTGTTGATTTGGAAGAAAATTGATGACATCAGATTTCTGTCCCTGTTTAGCATTTATTTCTGTGAATTGTCAGAGGCTTTAAAACTTTAAAATTCTTTCACCTTGGAGAAGTGGATATTGAGTTTTTTATAATTGAGCCACCTTCTCCAACATGACACACAATCCTCTACAAATCTATTGTATAGCAAAAAGGTAGAAATTTGAGGAAGGAAAATAGCAAGAGAAACCCAAAAGATATTCTTGATTAATTTTCCACTAAATTATCAAAGACTCTGTCTATTCCTTGGCATTATGTAACTAACACCATGTGGCTTCCCTGTTGCAGAGGGAAAAGCCAAGGTACTTTTTTATCCAGTTAACCAAATAAATTAGTTCAATCCTAAAACATACATGACCCAGATTGTTGAACTCCTTTCTTATACAATATTAATGTGGTAATTCAAAGAGAAAAGTCTCTTGAATGAAGCTTATAGGGAAAAACAAACCTTGAAGGATTATTGAGGTATTGGGAGATACTTCAATCTGGGGAAAGCATTTAGTTCATAATGAATTTGAATTTGAGAAATTGAACTAGGAGAAATAGAATGATCTTCAAATATGTCATCTTAAAAAGACTAGCCATTTAGATTTTTTTTACTAAAACTCTCCTTTTTTCAAATAAAAATACAAAGGAGGTGGATATCTAACTTAGATTCAGAAAAAAATTGGCATGGAATATATACATTTAAAAGATATATTAAAAAAGTCAAAAGATATTTAATAATTGAGAGGAAATAGGAAAACATCAAACTGTTGACTATCTATAATGGAACCAAACTGACTTGGTTATGGGATGAAGTCAGGGAAAGACTTACAGTCCAATGAAATATCATTGTTGAGCATGGCTCTCAAAGAGCTGGTTCAAAAATTTTAGGCCAGAGGACAGATTTAACAGGTAATCTGAAAACAGTTCTATTCTCTACAATTAATGTGGTCAGCTCATTCTCTGAGTACGTGTAGCAATATTTGTTTTTAAGGAAAAAAATAAAAATACCTAGGACAGTGCGTGGCCCAGAATCAGTACCCACTACCGGCCAAAATGGAGGCACAGGTAGATACACTTTGCTTCCTCACGCAACCAGAAGAAGGACAACAAATTTAAAAACAAAATAACTAGAACTGCCAGAAAAATTGAACGGTATGAAAGTCTGACAACAAAGGAGTTAAAGAAGAAACATTCATCTAAATGGGAAGAAGGGGTGGAGACAGGCAGGTGGGGCAGAGAGGACTAGAAGCAAGGTGATGGACTGGGCAGCTGAGGCAGGAGCTGGTGGACATTGTGGTCCCACATTCACATGGGGATGAACCGAGAGGAACACCCGGGGAGTGAAACAGACAGTGCAAACCAGCGTTCCAGCACAGGGAAATAAAGCCTTAAAACCTCTTGCTATAAGATCCTATGGGGGTTGTGGCAGTGGGAGAAACTCCCAGCCTCACAGGAGAGTTTGTTCGAAAGACCCACAGAGTCCTAGAATGTGCACAAATCTACCCATTGAGGAATCAGCACCAGAAGAGCCCAATTTGTTTGTGGGTAGCAGGAGAAGTGATTGAAAGTGGAATGAGAGCTGCAAGCAGCATTGTTCCCTCTCTGACCCCTCCTTTCACATACAGTGCCACAATACAGTGAAGTGGGTTGCTCCATCCCGGTAAATATCTAAGGCTCTGCCCCTTGCAACATAGCGGGTGCGCCAAGACAAAGGAAATACGACCCAAATGAAAGAACAGATCAAAAATCCAGGAAAAGAACTAAGTGAGGAGATAGCCAACCTATCAGATGCAGACTTCAAAACACTGGTAATCAGGATGCTCAGAGAAATGACTGAGTGTGGCTGCAAAATAGAGGAAGAAGTGAAGGCTATGCAACGTGAAATGAAAAATATACAGGGAAACAACCATGAAGGGAAGGAAACCAGGACTCAAATTAGTGATTTAGAACAGAAGAAAAATAAACATTCATCCAGAACAGAATGAAGAAACGAGAATTCAAAAAAATGAGGAGAGGCCTCAGGGACAACTGAGGCCTCAGGGACAACCTCTGGGACAACTTTAAATGTTCCAACATCCAAATCATAAGGATGCCAGAAGGAGAAGAGAAAAAGCAAGAAATTGAAAACTTATTTGCAAACATAATAAAGGAGCACTTCCTCAACCTGGCAAAAGAAATAGACTTCCAGGAAGTTCAGGGAGCTCAGAGAGTCCCAAAGAACTTGGACCCAAAGAAGCACATCATAATTAAAGATTAAACCCAAGATTAAAGATAAGGAAAGATCTTAAAAGCAGCCAGAGGAAAGGAGACAGTTACCTACAAAGGAGTTCCCATAAGACAGCTGATTTCTCAAAAGAAACCTTGCAGGCAAGAAGGGGCTGAAAAGAAGTATTCCAAGTCATGAAAGGCAAGGACCTATGTCCAAGATTACTCAATCCAGCAAAGTTATCATTTAGAATGGAAGGGTAGATAAAGTACTTTCCAAATAAGGTCAAGTTAAAGGAGTTCATCATCACCAAAGCTGCCTTATATGAAATGATAAAGGGGCTTATCTAAGAAAAAGAAGAAGATCAAAACTATGAGGAATAAAATGATAATAAACTCACATATCAACAACTAAACCTAAAAATTAAAAAAAACTAAGCAAACAACTAGAACAGGAACAGAATCACAGAAATGGAGATCACGTGGAGGGTTATCAGCGGGAAGCAGGTGTGTGGAGAATGGGAAAAAAGGTGCAGGGAATAAGAAGCATAAATGGTATGTACAAAATAGACAAGGGGAGGCTAAGGATAGTATGGGAAATGGAGAAGCCAAAGAACTTATATGTACAACCCATGGACAGGAACTAAGGGAGGAGTTGGGAGAATGCTGGTAGGAGGGGAGGTGCCAGGTAGAAGGGATTAAGGAGAAAAATGGGACAACTGTAATAGCATAATAAATAAAATACACTTAAAAATAAAAAAAACACAGTACCTAAATTCCTTTCTCCTTTCAGTGGCAATGGACAGTTAGACCACTTTTAATCTTATTAAAAGCTATTAAATTGTGATGGAAGGAGACTTGACTTGGGATGGTGAACACATAATACAATGTACAGACAATGTATTATAGAACTGTACCCCTGAAACCTATATAATTTTATTTATCAATGTCACCCCAGTAAATTCAATTAAAAAAAAAGCTATGACCCTAGCTGGGTAGCACAGTTGGTTAGAGCATTGTCCTGACATGCCAAGTTTGCAGGTTTGATCCTCTGGTCAGAGCACATGCAAGAGTCAACCAATGAATACATAAGTAAATGGAATGACAAGTTGATGTTTCTCTCTCTCTTTCCTATCTTCTCTCTCTCTCTCTCAAGTCAATAAATGAAGAAAAAAAGCTATTAAACATATAAAGTTTGGTAAAAGGGGTCTCTCCAGATTATGTCATGTCCCTCTTTTTTGGGGGGGGAATACAAGTGATGACCAGGATATCTAGAAAGAGTCCCTGATAGAGTCTAAATATCAGACCAAGAGGTTATACTTGGTCCTTCATGGATTTTGTGGATGTGTGTGTGTGTTTGTGCTGGAGACCTAATAGTTCTCCACCTCATCTCTTTCCTTTTCAGCAAACCAGTTCAGCATCAGTAGTGCACATACTTTATACCAGGTTATGTGCCCAGCATTGGGATTAGAAAGATAAATAAGACATAATCCAGGTCCTTTAGGAATTTAGAGTCTAGGAAGGACAGTTAGACATAGAAAGACATCACCCAGGTTTTACAGTGTGATAAGTGTGATAAGTGTAAAACCCAGGTTTTACAGTGTGATAATCAAGACAAAAAAGCAACCACAGGAATTCAAAGGTACCACCAAACTCAAATTGGAGATCAAGGATGGCTTCCTAGTAGAAGTAATGCCTTAGAATGCCTGCTTCAAAGGACTTTTGCAAGGATTAATTAAGATACTTATGTATAATACTTAGCAGAATCCTGTTATATACTAAAATTAAACACTTAGAAAAATTTTGTGATAAAGATGATGATGATGATGCTTCATTAAGTTAGAGGCAACAGCTGGAACAAAGAAGTTCTTTTAATACTTTGAACTTCACATTATTTCCAGGTTATTTCTTTTATATGTTTTACTGAAAACATAGCCTTGAAATTGTTAATAGCATCCATAATAAAATGTTGTCCATGACAATGGTATGCTTAAAAGCCAAAACCTACATCCTATTCTAATACATATCTCAAAATAGAATTAAGTCCAGCTCAAAATATCAGAAAAGCTGATGGAAAACACTTGTTATAAAATTGTTCAAACCACCCTGGCTGGCATATCTGGATTGAGTGTGGGCTGCGAACCAAAGGGTCGCCTGTTCAATACCCAGTCAGGGCACATGCCTGGGTTGCATGCCAGGTCCCCAGTAGGGGCCACATAAGAGGCAACTACACATGGATGTTTCTCTCCCTCTCTTTCCCCCTCCCTTCCCCTCTCTCTAAAAGTAAATAAATAAAAAATTTTAAAAATTTTTTTAACATTGTTCAAACCTTTATAGCCTTCAACACACATAACTTTATCACATAAACTATCATAAATAAGTCTTTTCCTGAGAACTGAGAAGTGATAAGAAGGGAAGTTAAAAAATAAGTGACTATATATTTGATTTTATTTTTTAAATATATTTTATTAATTATGCATTGCAGTTGTTCTATTTCCCCCTTCATTCCCCTCCACCCTGCATACCCCTCCTCCACCATTCCCCCCCTTTAGTTCATGAGCACGTGTCTCAAGTTCTTTAGATTCTATATTTCCCATACTGTTCTTGCCCTACCCCCTATTTTCTACCTACCATCTATGCTACTTATTTTCTGTACCTTCTCCCCCTTCTCCTTTTCCCACTCCCCTGTTGCTAACCCTCCATGTGATCTTCATTTCTATGGTTCTGCTCCTGATCTAGCTGTCCTCTTAGTTTGCTTTTGTTTTAGGTGTGGTTGTTAATAACTGTGAGTTTGCTGTCCATTCACTGTTCATCTTTTTTCTCTTCTTTTTCTTAGGTGAGTCCCTTTAACATTTCATATAATAAGGGCTTGGTGATGATGAACTCCTTGAATTTGATCTTATCTGAGAAGCACTTTATCTGCCCTTACATTCTAAATGAAAGCTTTGCCGGGTAGATCAATCTTGGATGTAGGTCTTTGGATTTCATGACTTGGAATACTTCTTTCCAGCCCCTTCTTGCCTGTAAGGTCTCTTTTGAGAAATCCACTGACAGTGTGATGGCAACTCTTTTGTAGGTGACTGTCCCCTTATCTCTTGCTGCTTCTAGGATTCTCTCCTTCATTTTAATCTTGGCTAATGTAATGATGATGTGGCTTGCTGTATTCCTTCTTGGGTCCAACTTCTTTGAGACTCTGAGCTTCCTAGATTTCCTGGAAGTCTATTTCCTTTGCCAGATTGGGGAAGTTCTCCTTTATTATTTGTTCAAATAAGTTTTCCACTCATGGCTGTTCCTCTTCCCCTTCTGGTACCCCTATAATTCGGATGTTGGAATGTTTAAAGATGTCCTGAAGGTTCCTAAGCCTCTCCTCATTTTTTTGAATTCTTGTTTCTTCATCCTTTTCTGTTTGGTCACTTTTTTTCCTCCTTCTGGTCCACTCCTTTGATTTGAGTCCCAGTTTCCTTTCCATTACTATTGGTTTCCTGTGTATTTCCCTTCATTTCAATTAGTTTAGCTTCCGTATGTTCCTCTAATTTGTGACTAAAATCAACCAGTTCTCTGAGCATCCTGATCACCAGTGTTTTGAACTGTGCATCTGAAAGTTTGGCTATTTCTTCATCACTTAGATTTATTGGCTCTGGGGCTCCGAGTTGTTCTTGAGCCATGTTTTGATCTGTTTGTGCCTGTTAGGTATGAGGAGCAGAGCCTTAGTTGTTCACCAGGGTGGGACCACCCAGGTCTCTGGTTTGTGATGCTGTATGTGGGGGCGGGGTCAGAGAGGGACAATGGCGGTTCCCTCTGCTGCTTCCTGCCACTGGGGTCTGCACAGTCTGTCTCACTGCTCGCTCCTTCACTGGTTTATCTGCACGCAAATGTGTTACTGCGATCAGCTCTCAGTGGGTCCACCACCTTGCGTCCTCAGTGGGTCCGCCCGCTTCTCCACACCTGGGATCCACCCATGGCTGCTGGCATACCTGGGTCTCACTCCCCGGTCAGTGCAGTGGATCTTTCCTGCCTGACCCCGCTCTGCTGCTGGCTCTGCCCCTCTTACCGGTTTGGCTGAAGGGTTCATTGTTGTCAAACTTTTGTGTAGTTCAATTTTCTGTGGTTTGGCTGTGTTTTTGTTGCTAAAACTTTGTTGTTTTTAAACTTGGTTGTGCAAGAAGGCGAAGTGTTTCCACCTACACCTCCATCTTGGTGGAAGTCCCTATATATTTGATTTTAGAAAGTTAGAAGTTACTCCAGAATCTTTCTATAAGGAATCTGTATCAGTTATCTATTGCCACAATAATGCTGCATAAAAAACAATCACGAAACTTTAGTAGGTTAACACAACAATAAGTCTTTGCTCAGAAGCCTGTGAGATTCAGCTGACTTGAACTGGGTTCATGTAACCTTTCCTGAACTTGCTTGTATATATCTGTGGTCAACTCTAAGTTGCCTAGGTGGCTCTGATGATCTTAGCTGGGTGTGTTCACATTTCTAGGTGTTGGTTGGCTGTCAGCTGATCTAGGGCGGCCTCAGCTGAGGTTAACAGAATAGTAGGGTGACTCAAGCTAACTAAAGTACAAAGAAGGAGCAAACCTGAACATGTAAATTCTTTTCAAGCCTTTGCTCATATCCTATTTGCTAAATCTCATTGCCAAATCGAGTCACTTGACTGATTTGGGAGCCAGACTGGGAGAGCATCACAAAGTTACAGGACAAATGGTGTGGCCCAGGGAGGGGTTAAGAATTGTGGTCATTTTTTTTTCTTACGAGATTACAGTTTTCCCTTTGGCCAAAATTATTAGAATATTTCCACATGCAGAATATGTACAAGTATATCCTAGGACCCCCAAAAGTCTCATACAATCATGGAAGCAAGCTTGAAATCCAGGTTCTCATGATCTACTCCAGGCCCAGATGTAACTTCTTTTTGAGCAGAGACTTATAAACAAAAAATACAGATTGCCTGCTTCTGCATCCCCCATATACAGTGGAGCATCATATTGTTTGTTGGTTATCCTTTAATAAAAATGCAAAAGAATAAAAGAGCTACACAAATGCTTTTTAAGGTCCTGTGGTATCACTTTTGCTAGCATCCTATTGGCCAAAGCAAGTCATATGATCAAACCCAGGGTAAGAGTGGAGGTCACTAAAACAGACATGGTGGAAAGTGTTGATACAGCAAGGATAAAGAACTGTGGCCAAATTTTTCCACAGTACCACAGAATACATGCCAGAAGGACCAACGGTACACCTATAATTAAAATCTTATAGTTTTCATTACACTCTCTTTGATATTTCTTTTCAGAGTCATTACACTGGAGGCCTCTAGAATAAAACTGAAAAAGCTAATTCACCTTCCATTAAGCTTGATCTCCAAAAGAATTTTTACTTAGTTTGTGATTTTTCTTTGAGGATGCTTTTGGGTTGGGATGACCAGCATCTGTCTTAGACAGGTAGTTGTATCTCTGCATGGTTACTCTTCTTTGTACAATGCAGCTCACAACCTAAATGGGAAGCTAGATGCCTCAAGACCAGGAGAATTCCCACTGCCCTCTCACCTTTAATTTATTTTTAATTACAAAAGTAACATTTACTATTAAAGATCGAAATAATACAAAAGTATACAAAGTTAAAATGGCAAGTCTCCTTTTTTTCCCTTAACTGTCCCAGAGGTAACCACTGTTACAGTGTGCTGTGATTACCTCTATACATTTTTTTAAAGATTTTATTTATTTATCTTTAGAGGGGAAGGGGGAAGGAGAGAGGGAGAGAAACATCAATGTATGGTTGCCTTTTGTGCGTCCCCTGCTAGGAACTGGCCTGCAGGGAACCTGCCTGCAACCCAGGCATGTGCCCTGACTGGGAATCGAACTGCGCTCATGTGGTTCGCAGGCCCGTGCTCAATCCACTGAGCTAACCAGCCAGGACCTACCTCTATACATTTTATTTCTAGCGTATATAAACATATATACACATCACTTATAATTTTGTTTTGTTGTGGTGTTTTGTTTTGTTTCTGCACAAAAGGGAACTACCAGGAATCCAATTATGCAATTTGATTCTCACCCCCTTCCAATGTATATTAATGATCTTAGTTTGGGTTTGCCCCAAAGCAGAGTTTGAGTAAAGGACTTGGGACCAGGTAGTTTTTTTCTATTCTTTCTTTTCCTTCCTTCCTTCTTCTTCCTGCCTTCCTTCCAGGTACTCCTGTTATGCTGTAATGAACTATTAAAGAGAGTAATACAGAGAAGGAGGGAAAACCTATAGAAGCAGGATCTGCTAGTGCAGCGAGTGTCAGGATCAATACTAGGGAGCCATGTCTGAGGACTCTAACCACGTAGAATGTATCTCAGAATTGTCCCATTGAAGGACGGGAGACATCCCCCATTTGCTGAGGGCTGCTTCAAGAGGTTAATTTCCCTACACTTCCAGTCTACTCTGGGATGTTGAGAAAGCTCTGGGGTAGAAAAGCTGAGAGCCTGCAGCTGGCACCAGAGTGGGGAGGCTTTCAGCATGCATGGGAACTCTCCATCAGAGCTGCAGCTCGGGTTAGGGCTGAGTGGGTGGCAGGGGCCCCATTAACATCTATTACTGATGTCTTCCATGTCAGCACACATAGAGCGCTGTTCTTCTTTTTAAGGGCTGCATAGCATTGTCTGGGCGTACCATGAGTAAATTAACCAGAACTCAATGACAGACAGTGAGCATATTTTCTCTTTTTGGTGTGAAAACTGATGATGTCCTCTCCCATTCTAATCAACCAGGTCATCTGAAAGTCTGAACTGAAGTACCACGAAGTGGCTGAAAAGGGTGTGTTGAAATAAATATTTGGTGTTCTTCCCAAAGGAAGAATAAAATATGCTCTTTGGCCAACCCAAGTCTCTGCAAGTCCAGTTGAAAAACATACTGGAACTTAGACTAAATTATCCCAATAATTATACAAATCACTCCACTATGGTAATGTTTACACCAACAAAGTTTCCCATTTGATCTGTCCACACCTTTGTGCTTTCTTGGCTAACTCTGGCCCAGCTCCTGTGACTGCAGCTTCTGGTAAGGCTGCTCCACAATGAGAGGCCTGCCTCCTCAACCTTGCTGGTGCCCCAGTTATACCCACACCCATATCCAATCCAGCCTTGCAGTGTCATGACCCAGCTGTGTCCCTGCTTGGGCGGTCTGGTCCGAGAAGGCCCTAATGCCTTTCTTCTGACAATGAACTGCAAGAACCTGAGCTCACATCTTGCCCAAGTTCCAGGTAAATTAAGCCTATGTGGCCCTGAAGAGGCCTGCAGATCAAAACTTCAGGTGCCAAGTTCCAAAAGCCAAATGAGGTCAGTTTTTCTATTGTTCATATTTCTAAAGGACTAAAATAATCTAAAGATTATTAGTATGGAAAACTAAAACAAACATTTTTAAAAGCCCCCCTTTTCCTGACTTTTATTATAATACATTTTACTATAGAAAATGTAGAAATGTATCAAAAAGAAAAAAATCTCATAATTACACAACCCAGAGTGTTTGTATTTCCTTATATACTTGATAGACTTGAATTTTTTAGACATGGTTTTGAACTTTCTAAGCACTCATTTACTGACCTGATATTTTTAGGAGACATAATTGCTTTGACTTAGCAAGGTTTCCCTAAGCATTGGACTATAATATAGAGTGGAAATAGTATTTCCTGGTTGCCACTTCCATTTCTCAATCAAAGTCCACAATGCCAAGCCACCTTTATCCGTAGAATCACCTGTATTGTTACTAAGTACTGGTGGCAGACTGTGTGTGAAGGTAGGGAGGTGTGTCAGTGATATCCCAGATGAAGGCATGATTAACCCAACTATTGGTTCTTCCTTTGTGGTCTCTATCCTTGAGACACAGTTGACTCTCATTATTCACAGTAGTTGTACTTTGAAATGTTGCTGTGAACACTGAATTAGCAAACACTGAACTATTGCCCCTAGGGGAAATACAAGGTTAGGTTTCTGCAAGCCACCGGTCACATTTTCATCAACTGATCAATACATACCTAGTTTTATGTGTGTTACTGTTTAAAGACACCTTGTTCAATATAAACTGTTGATCCATTAATATGAATTCACAGCCAACAACACTGTAACTTACACATGAATGAAGCTTATCTAACATATGTGATTTCTCCATAAGGCACACCGCAGCCTTCTTGCACTTAGGAACACTAGACAGCACTTCCACACCACATTTGGGGGTCATTTAAACAGGAAAATCATCAAGAACAAGCACAAAAATGCGAAAACATGGCACTAAGACCACGAAAAGGACCCATTTCCAGCAGGAGAACTGAAAGGAGGAGGCAGAGTGTTGCCCTTGGGCCAAGGACTGTGTGCTGTCGGATGATTCAAATCTTTTTGCCACTCTGCACGTGTTAGCAAATGACTCCAAAAGCTCCGTCAGTGTTGATTTTAGGGCTACAAATAAATTTAATAAGTAGATGTGTGGTAAATTCAGAATTGTCTTAAAATGAGGAGGAACTGTATGTTAGACAGAATGGCAAGGCATGACCTTCCCTTTAAGTACAGTCTTACCTGTAAGAGCCAGGATGGGCTCAGGCCATCCTAACACCAAAAAAGTGAACTTAGGTTGGGAAGTTGGGACAAGAGGCAAGGCTTAACTTAACATGAAGGGAGGGACTCTCCAGCTCCATATATATGTGCAGTTGTATTAAATTTGAATTTTCTGAAATGCAGCAGAAATTAGAGTTATTAGTATTCTCAGTGTTAGTCATTCTATTGTTCTCTACTGGTCTCTGCTCAATTTGTGCAATATAAAAACTCTTTACATTTCTGTTCTGGGTAAATTCCAATCTGAATGAATTCCAATCCTGCAGAGATACTTATCTCATTTAGCATAGTTCTCAGAATGTCATACAACCTTGTGATAAATTATAATCTACACCTCTCCTGTTCGGGTGGTTGGTGACATGGGCTGTGAAAGAGTTGACAAAGAGAAGAAAGTGCAGAGAATAAAGTTTTCACTCGCCCTCCAAGAAAGGAGAGGGGCATGGTGTGGAGAGATACACCAGCCTGGAGGGGTGGGGGCTTTGAGCTTTTATTGGATTATAATTGGATTTAAAAGGGTGGGCGGGCGGGGTACAGTTTCTTCCAGTGTTATCTTCTGCCTGTGGCTGTAGGGCGAAGTTAGTGCTGTTCTTGCTTCCAGTAGTTTCTAGTCCTGGGGACAAGCTCAGAAGAGGAAAATGGCGTGTTTAACAAGGTCACAGGCCTGCTAGGCCGATGGTGCCACAGCAGCAAATGGGGCTGGCTTTGTCCTTTCGTCTCCAAATTACAGTCATTCATTTGCACTATTCTTTAATGTCTATCTCCAGCTTTTTTTGTCTCAAAGTACTAATATTTTGTCTCCAGTGCCTTTTAGCTTTTATGCATGCTGTCATAAGAATGTCCAAACCTGTAAAAAAAAATTTTTTTTTTTAATTTATTTGAGCCAATGGCTGGGAAGCATACTCCCAACATACTGAGAAAATGCTTTGAAAAATGACAGTTTTACCACTTATTTTATATATCAAAATCAAAGGGGAAGACCTAAGGGGTTACATGAAATCCACTGGTGGTAGATTAGGGAGGAGGAAGAAATCAAAGCAGGGAAATCTAGGGGATTGGGTAAAACATAAGATGGATAGACATACTTCTTTTCCATTGGTGTGTACAGAATAGTTAACCATTACCATTTATAGCACATAGAGATGGTATGACAAGTAAGTAATAATGAGGGTTTCCTTGGTCTGGAGTTCTGGTGAGAGATGGTGCCCTGAGGGGTCTGCAAAAGGGGAATTATTCCAACATACCAAAGGTATATTATTGAAGATGCAGAAAAAGACAATAGGTTCACTTAAGGTAAAGACTGACCTTTGTTAAGGAAGCTGTGGGCCTAGGTCATGACTATCTTCCATGACTCACCTTCAGTTTGGAAGTTTTAAAAAGGCAAATGATTTATACGATCTGAAGAGAAACCAGAGTATAGTTTGGAAATTTTAATATCAGGCCCTCCTAATGTGGTTACTTCAAGTCTCTGACTTTGCAAGGCCGCCACACAGGCTTCATCTGAGCTTGTCAGGTGTGGTGTGTGCCCCCTTTCTGGTTCACACTAGTATCATACCAGATAATTTCACTGCCCTAAAAAATCTCTGTGCTCCACCTATTCATCCCTCCCTCCCCTCTGAGTGCAGGCGACCACTCATTTTTTATTGCCTTTTCTAGAATGTCATATTGCTGGAATCACACAAGTATGCACTCTTCAGATTGGCTTTTTTTTTCATCTAGCAATGTACATTCGTGTTTCCTCCATGTATGTATTATTTTAAATGGGAAAATATATGATAACTTAAAAAAAAAAACAAAAAAGACTACCTTAGGTGGCTATTCTTCTCCCTGTTACATGGGCACTGCTCTGATTTTGCCAAAGAAGAAGGGTGCTGCTGAGCTAGAACTGTTTGAACCTTCAGGTCAAGCCCCTCTGACATGAATTTTTAGTATGTTGTGGTCAGAAAAAAAGCACTATAAGCCAGAGGAAAAATCAAGCCTGTTGGAAAGTGAGAAGTAGTAATGTGTAACCAAAGCTGACTTTAAAAGACTTATTTTTAGAAGAGTTCACGGCTCTCAAGAAGACTGAGAAAATGGAGATATTTTACTGAGAATAATAGCAAAGGCAGCATGACAGGTGCCTGGAGAGAAGATTTACAGAACTTTTAGACCCTCCAGAAAACTAGACAGAATACCTGAGCAAAACACATTACAGCAGTTTTAAATTGCTGTCCACTGTGGTGGCTGCAACATGTGGTCTTGGGCTTCCTCACAAGGTCACAAGTGGGGAGAGGCTGCTAATGCCCTCCTCAGGGCTCCTTTGGGGGGGCAGTTGAGTTAAGCCAGGCAAAAAGAAGTCTAGGTATTCCTCCATACCCCTGCAGTTCCTTGCAGGAAACTAGAAGTGACCTCAGCTCTCCCCATAAGTGGAATCCTTTTTAGTTTTGGGAACTAATGTCCAGTTCAGTTTTTAGAACTAGTTTCCAGTCCAGTGGCTCACAACTCTGACCACTTGGCCTCCCTGCTAGTTCACTGGCCCTTGCGTGTTATCTTTTCTCTCCTCAGATCTTTCTTCAGCCTACAGTTCTGTCTTCCTCCCTACTCTCCCCTTGACCCACACACGGGTGTTATAGGGCTAAGATGCAAGCGTGTTTCTTATCACCATCCTACAGGAGCTCAGAAGAAATTAGGATTGGTCGATATTTAGATGTGCCCTCTGCTGGTTGTCGACAACACAACATCAAAATTAAAGTCTGTTTAATAAGTATCTGGAGTGCAGACACTAGTAGGTAGGATAAAGCACACAAAAAATACCGTATATTATAAAAGCTTCTAGTAGTTTTAAAATTCTGAGCCGCTGCCTCCCGCAAACCAGCCAGTGCGCTCCGGCCCTGCTCACCTGGCCACACGCCGCCGGCACAGCTCCGTAACAGGTTAAAAGAAGACTGGAAGCGTGCTGGAGTTTTGGTTAATTTCTGCCCCTGGCGATAAGGAAAATTTACAAGCCCTGGAGAGGATGAACATGGTAAACTCCAAGTCCAACCTCTCTTATAAAACCGAATTTGCCATTCCTGACTTCAAGGTGGGGACCTTGGATTCTCTCGTTGGCCTCTCTGATGAGTGGGGGAAACTTGGTACCTTTGCTGGAAGGTAATCCATTCACACACACCAAAGAGAGGAACAATACAACAGGCTGTGTAATGAGAAGTCTCCCTTATACCGGTTCCCCACCCTACCCTCCTGACCACCACTTAGTAAACCACTTTTATGAGTCCCTTAGATACATTTCTGGTGTTCCTTTATGCAAACACAGAAAATTCCAGGATATATTTTCATGTTTCCCCCTTTTTAAACACAAAGTAGTAACTCACATGTACCACTGGGCATCATGCTTCTTTTTCACTTAATGGTGTATCCTGGGAGTTTTTTCCCATAGATACATAGTGAGCTTTCCAGCTGCCTGCCTTTCCACGTGGGGGGAGCACCTAGTGTATTAAGCAGCCCCAGGGATGGACACTGGCTTAGTGACTTTTATGGGGCGGGGTCCCCATACCAACCAGGCTGCAGAGTGTAACCCTGCACTTGCATCAGGTGTATCTGCAGGATGAATTCTCAAAATGAGATTGCTGGGCCCAGGGGTCAAATCCCTTTGTAATTTTGATAGATGATGCCAGATTTCTCTGGGCTGACCATTTTGCTTTTCTGCCAGCAATGAAGGAGAGTCCCCATTTCTCTATAATTTCTCTAATGATGTCTGTTGTTAAATTTGGTGGGTTTTATGAACCTATCAGGTAAGAAATGCTACCTCAGTGTAGTATAGGCTTTTTTAAGCCTGTACTTAAATATAAATATCATGCAATAAATAGCAAATCTTAAAGGGCACACATTTTGATGAGTTTTGACACACATGGTGGGGAAAAGTAGGTTTACAGCTGTTCTTATGGACTATAGTATACCAATTAATGATATAAGAGTAAACTCTTGTACTCACAACTGTAAACCTACTTTTGCCCTACCCTGTATATACATGAAGCTATCAAATATAAGATGAGACAACTATCACAGTCAAGATAATCAACATATCCATTACCCTTAAAAGTTTACTTGTGCCCCTTTGTAATTAGTTTCTTCCTGCACCTTATTCAGCAATGAGTGGCTTTCTGTGACTACAAAATTGTGTGCATTTTTATCCTGGCTAGAGTGGCTCAGTGGATTGAGCATTAGTCTGAGAACTGAAAGGTCACTGGTTCAATTCCTGGTCAGGGTACATGCCTGGGTTGCAGGTTAGGTCCCCAGTTAGGAGCATGTGAAAGGCAACCAGTTTCTCTCAAACATTGATGTTTTTCTCCCTCTCTTTCCCCCTCCTTCCCTTCTCCCTCAAAAATAAATAAATAAATAAAATCTTTTACAAAAAGGATTGTTTACATTTTCAGAACTTTTATATAAATGGATAGAATGACATAGTATGTATGCCTCTTCTTTTTTGGTCTGGTTTTTTTTCTATTCCATATTATTATTTGAGGTTTATCCATATTGTACAGTCATTTTTACTGCTGTATAGTATTCCATTTTATGGGTTAGTCCAAGTTCGTTTATCTATTCACTTTTTAGGTGATATTTAATTGGTTTCTAGTTTTGGGCTATGAAAAATAAAGCCATCATAAACATTTATATAAAATAAAATAAAAGTTTTAGGACTTCCAGCCAAGATGGAGGCATAGGTGGAAATACTGTGCCTCCTCACACAACCAAAATTAAGAACAACAAAGATTTAGAAACTAAAACACAACCAGAACAGACAGAAAATTGAACTGTACAGAAGTCCGACAACCATTTAACCAGACCAGTAAGAGGGGCAGAGTTGGTGGCCGGTGGAGAGGGATCACAGCAGGAAAAGGCAGCGGCTGCCAGACCCGGGAGTGAAAGCGACCTGGGACTGACCGTGGTCACACATTCCTGCATAGATGAACCAGTCAGAAATGGGCAGCAAGACAGACCACACAACCCAGAGTCTCAGAGATGGGAAATAAGGCCTAAAAGCACCAATTGATGGGGTGCCAGCTTGTGGCAGGCAGTGGAGGGGACTGAGATCTGAGAGAGTGAGGATCAGGCACCATTGTTCCCTCTCTGACCTCGCCCCCACATACAGCGTCAAAACCCAGCCACTGGGTTGCCCCGCCCTGGTGAACACCTAAGGCTCTGCTACTCATTCATAATAGGTGCAACCTGACCAAAAATGGCTCAATCAGAAGAGCAAATCAAAGTCCTAGAGCCAATACTTTTAAGTGACCAAGAGATAGTCAACCTATCAGATGCGCAATTCAAAACACTGGTGATCAGGATGCTCACAAAACTGGTTGATTTTGGTTGCAAATTAGGTGAAAAAATGAAGGCTACATTAAGTAAAATGAAGGGAAATGCACAGGGAACCAATAGTGATTGAAAGAAAACTGGGACTCAAATCAATGGATTGTACCAGAAGGAAGAAAGAAACAACCAAACAGAAAAGAAGGAAGAAACAAGAATTCAAAAAAATGAGGAGAGGCTTAGGAACCTCCAAGACATCTTTAAATGTTCCAACATCCGAATTATAGGGGTACCAGAAGGGGAAGTGGAAGAACAATAAGTGGAAAAGTTATCTGAACAAATAATAATGGAGAACTTCCCCAATCTGGCAAAGGAAATAGACTTCCAGGAAATCCAAGAAGCTCAGAGTCCCAAAGAAGGTGGGTCCAAAGGCATATCATAATTACATGATTAAAATGAAGGAGATAATTCTAGAAACAGCAAGAGATAAAGGGACAGTCACCTACAAAGGACTTCCCATCAGACTGTCAGCTGATTTCTCAAAAGAGACCTTATAGGCAAGAAGAGGCTGGACAGAAGTATTCCAAGTCTTGAAATGCAAGGACCTACATCCAAGGTGTAGGATGTAGGGAGTGGCGAGGGGTAAACACAGACAACTGTGTTTATTAATGAAAGCTTATTCAGCAAAGCTTTTATTTAGAATGGAAGGCAGATAAAGTGTTTCTCAGATAAGGTCAAGTTGAAGGAGTTCATCATCACCAAGCCCTTACTATATGAAATGTTAAAGGGTCTTATGTAAGAAAAAGAAGATAAAAAATATGAACAGTGAAAGGACAGCAAACTCACAGTTATTAACAACCACACCTAAAACAAAAGCAAACTAAGTGGACACCTAAAACAGGAGCAGAAACACAGAAATGGAGATCACATGGAAGGTTAGCAACAGGGGAGTGGGAGGAGGAGAGGCAGGGAGAAGGTAAGGAGAATAAATAGAATAGATGGTGGGGAGAAAATAGGGGGAGGGCAAGAATAGTGTGGAAGCTAAATGGAGAAGCTAAAGAACTTATGACACATGGACATGAACTAAAGCGGGGGAAGGTGGGTGGGAGGGGGTGTGCAGGGTGGAGGGGAATGAAGGGGGGAATGGGACAACTGTAATGGCATAATCAATAAAATATATATAAAAAATAAAATGAAAGTTTTAAAATTCTACTGAATTGTTTTCAGTTTACTGTGACTTGCAGTAGTGCAGTGGTCTCAACTGGGGGTCATTTTACCCTCAAGGAAACATTTGGCAATATCTGGAGACATTTTTGGGTGTCACAAGTTGGGGTGAAGGGTGAGTTGCTGGCACAGAGTGGGTAGAATCAAAGGATGCTAGTCAATATCTTACATTGCACAAGAGAGTCCTCTTCCCCAACCACAAAAAAGGATTATCTGGCTGCAGTAGAGTGAACCTAAAAAATAGGCTTGAGAAAGCTGAAATTAGGCTAATTTCCAAAATTTAACAGAACTTTGGAGTTTGAAGCAATTTAGATATGAGTTGAGTAGTTCTCAACTTCGGCTGCCTGTGAAAACACCTGGGAAGCTTTAAAATAGTGACACTTGGGTCTCATCCCTGGAGATTTTGATTTAATTTAATTGTAGCCAAAACCCTCATTTTTGTGGCATGAAGAATAAGGACCTGGGGATAAGTTCTCAATGTTACAAAGTGAAAAAGCTGAGACTAATAATTTCTTGGAAAAAAGAAAAAGAAGATAAGGTAGAACTAGCCACTACACACCACACTTTGGAAAGCAAACTATGAAACTATCTTATTACTTTTTAAAAAACTCAAAATCTGTTTTTGTGTTCTAGTCTTTAAGTAATAGCTTCAAAGGTTTTTAAAATTATTTTATTGTTTTTCAATTACAGTTGTCTGTGTTTACCCCTCACCACTCCCTTCAAACATTTTTTTCCTAAAAAAAGTGACCCCTTTTTTATTTTTCATTAAAGCTTAGGGAATTGAATAAGATACCTACCAATGCACACTTATTAGTATAGCTAATTAAGCAAAATTTTAAATACACTCAAATAAATAACAATATTAAAGGATGATGATGAGAAAACAGCGACTGGAACTCTCATACAATACTAGTGGGAATGCAAAATGGTACAGCCACTTTGGGAAGCGGTTTGGCAGTTTCTTATAAAATTAAACCTGTACTTAACATCCCACTGTCAGGTATTTACTCAAGAGAAATGAAATCATAGTCACACAAAAACCTGTACACAAATGTTAACAGCGTCTTAACTCATAATCACAAAATAGCGACAGCCTAATGTCCTTGAATTGGTGAATGGATTAGCACACTGAGAACATTCACACAATGGAATACTACTAAGCATTAAAAGTGAATAAACTACTATATACAACAACATGGATGAATTTCAAATGCATGACGCTAAGTGAAAGAAGCCAAACTCAAAAGACTACATAATGTGTTATTCCATTTATGTGAAATTCTGGAAAAAGCAAAATTATAGGAAGAGTAAATGGATTAGGAGTTTGAGGCTGGAAGTGAAAAGAGGTATTGACTTCAAAGGAATAAGTAACAGGAGGGAAGTTTGTTGGGGGATGAATTTGTTCCATGACTTGATTTTGGTAATAGTTTTGTGACAATGCATTTGTTTGAACTCAAAGAACTATATACCTAAAAGAATGTTTCAGTGTGTGTAAATTTAAAAGTGACTAAAACAATACATAAAAACTAAAAATATATAGAAAAATAATAAGAAAAAGGCAACAAATTACCCAAAGCCCTGTATCCCAAAATGAGTGTAACATTTGGTCAACATATTTCCAGGTATCTCTCTCTGCATATGGATTGGGGGGAAAAAGATAGAAATAAATAAATATTTTACTATAAGTTTTAACAATACAAAGAATTGTGTTGTAAATAATACTATGTTTAATTTTACTTGTTTTTATATATACAATCACACTATAAATAATACTTAAAATTTAATTTTACCTGAATTTAACAGAAGAAATAGAAACGGAAGGGTTGATGAATTTCAGATAATGGTGCTTTTTTTTTTCACCACAAGAGATGTTTTCTACAATATCCCTCCAGGGTTAAGAAAAGAAATTATGAAACTCATTAAGAGTTGGTAACTTTTAAAAGAAAATATGCTTCACTTTAGGCAAAAAAGCTTGTTTGGAAACAGGAGGTAGTATGAACTCTCGCATTAGCTCCCATCCCTTGGCACTTGCCATTGATTTTTGTTGATCATATATTTTAACTTTGTCAGAAATGATAACTTTTGCATCCTGGATTACAGTGATAATTCTCCTAGCTGTTTAGTCTCAGTTTAACATTTAAAAGACTTTTGTAATCACCATTAGAACTTCTACCGTGACTTTTTCATTCCTAAATTTAATTTGATTCAAGTTTGGTTAGTCAGATTAGATAGTTCAATAGTTTTTCTGCAAAGAATTTTATAGGTTCTATGTGACCTCGGTTTTCTAAAATGTAGAAAAATAATATCTGTTTAAACAACAACTTTGCCATCTGTGATATTTCTGGGTTACTCTTTTCCTCAGAACTTTGTAGATATTGTTCTTTTATTTTGTGGCATCGGATGTTGCTAGAGTTTTTTTGAGACCAACTTCATTATTTTCCTTTGTAGGTGTCCTGCCTTTTCTTCTTGTATGCCTAAAATATTCTTTATTTTTACTTGAATCTTGCTAATCGAATTGAAATATGAATCAAGTGTTGATTTTGTTGAAGTTAAATTTTATTTAAAAAAGCACCGTGGGTACTTTCAATCAAGTCTGCCACCATTTCAGGGAAAATCTTATATGTTATATTTCTGAATACTTATGTCTATATATATCATCATCTTTTGCTGATGGTACCAATTATCCTTATATAAGATTATCTTTATTCTTCTCTTTATCATCTTTCACCTTTTTTAAGTCATTTTCCATCTTAACTTCCTTAATTTCTTTATTTTCTTCTGTATTTATTCAGATTATCTCCTATGTTTTCTCCATGACATCCACTCAAATTGTCATTGTTTCCTCCTTCACTGGGAATAAATTACCTAGTTCATTCTACCCCTTTTTAGAGCAGTGTGCTGCTTGCTATCCACTTTGGTTTTCTTCAAACCAAGATTATGGGAATGGGTACAAGGGAGCAAAGAGATAGTCTGGGCTAAGTGCACTCTTTAGCTGGGTTCTGTGGAATCTCAGAAGGAGGAGATGACAGAGCTCACTCCATCCAGCCGGTGCTATATCCCACTTCTTATTCATTCCTGTGACTCAGCACAAAGCCCTGAAAAAATGACAGGCTCCAGCAGCCCTACCTGTCTCTGTAAATCCCTACTTTGACTTTTCCCAGGGATGTTTACTTATTTCTCACTTCATTTATATTTGAAAATAATTAATGAGAGTTCTTATTATATCGTTAACTTACTTTTCATCAATGCTTTGCTTCTGGCTTTCCTGCTTACTAACTGAGTTTTGTTCATTTTTTTAACATTTTATTTATTTAATTTTTAGAGAGAGGGGAAAGTGGAAAGAAAGAGAGGGAGAGAAACATTAATCAGTTGCCTTTCACATGCCCCCAACCAGAACAATGGACTGCATCCCTGGCATGTGCCCTGACCAGGAATCAAACCTGTAAACTTTCAGTTTGCAGGATGATGCCCAACCCATTGAGGCACATCAGTGAGGGCACCAACTACATTTTGAAGTCTATGGCAGATCATCATCAATAAGATTGAAAGTATGCATAGTGCTTTCTCATGTTTGGTTACATATTTGGTAAACGTTTTTATTTTCTTCTATTTTTTGTTTTATTTAATAATCTTGTTAGTGAATGTTCTACATTCTTGCTTTGTTGTAACATCTTCACCTGGAAGCCTGTTTGCGCCACTGCTCAATATCTTAGGTCTGTTTTCTCATCTATACAAATAGGAAGAAAGCCTACCACTAAACAGTAAAAGATTGCATGAGACTTCCTGAAGAAAATTCTGGCTTTCTCTCAAAATTATTTTGAGCCTAGTAGTTCAACAGTGGTTTCTACTAGAGTATCCCATAATTCACTGGTCCGATTTTAAGAACTTAGAGGTCTGTCATCAATCAGTAGTATACTCCAGCTATTGGCAATTTTCCTCTCTGAAGGACCAAATAGTAAATATTTTAGAGTTTGCAGGCTGTACAGTCTCTGTTGCAACCATTTCACTCTGCTGTTATAGCACAAAAGCATTCATAGACAAAATGTAAATGAATGTGTGGATGTTTCAATATAATTTATTGATAGACACTGAAGTTTGCATTTCATATTTTCTCACATGTCACAAAATATTATTATTTTGTTTTCTCTAACCATTTAAAAAAATGTTAAAAACCATTCTTTGCTCATGGTCCATATTAAAACAGATGGTGGGCCAGATCTGGCCCATAGGCTATCGTTTGCTCATCCCTGTATATACCATCAGCACTCCAAGAACTTGTTAGAATAGTCTGGACATTTATAGCTCCTATTAAAATACCCTTTGAGAGAAATGAATATAAGAAATATAACCCAAAAGGACATCCTATCTGTACACTCTTCTATTAATTTTAGGTTCTATCTTTGAGTCAAGTTCACCTACTGGAAGACTATTAACTTGGACCAGCTTAGGTCAGCTCTAAACAGAATCTTCTTCACTGAATTAAATTTTAACATTATGCTTTTTTGTTTTTATAAGTGGTGACTACAAAATAAAACTATTTTATTTCAGCTCTGTACTTGCAAAAAAACTGTTGTCAAAAACATTCTCCAACAAATCGCTTGGTGTTCCTATGCGTGGTCTCCTGTAAAGACTTTCAGAATTCAGCATTAGGAACTTGTGTCCTTTCAGACATTTTCACAGTTCTTTTCTGTCAGCTAAGTACAATTCTTATGAAACTTCCTTCTTTACACTGGCTTCTGGGAAGCTTACAATCATATTTAAAAATATATATTTTATTGATTATGCTATTTCAGTTGTCCCAATTTTTCCCCCTTTGCCACCCTCCACCAAGCACCAACCTTCCCTCCAGCAATTCCCCCTTTAGTTCATGTCCATGATGCCTGCATATAAGTTCTTTGGCTACTACATTTCCTATACTGTTCTTAATATACCCCCTGTCTATTTTGTACCTATTAATTTGTACTTCTTATTCCCCAATTCCCCCCTTTCCTCTCCCAACTGATAACCCTCCAAATGAACTCCATGTCTATGATTCTGTTTCTGTTCATCTTGATTGCTTAGTTTGTTTTTTAGATTCAGTTGTTGATAGTTGTGAATTTATTGCCATTTTAATGTTTATGGTTTTGATCTTCTTCTTAAATAAGTCCCTTTAACATGTCATATAATAATGGCTTGGTGATGATGAACTCCTTTAGTTTTATCTTGTCTGGGAAGCACTTTATCTGCCCTTTGATTCTAAATTATATCTTTGCTGGGTAGAATAATCTAGGTTGTGGGTCCTTGCTTTTCATTACTTTGAATACTTCTTGCCATTCCCTTCTAGCTTGCAAAGTTTTTGTTGGGCAATCAGCTGATAGTCTTATGGGAACTCCTTTGTAGGTAACTGTTTACATTTCTCTTGCCGTTTCTAAGATTCTCCCTTTATGTTTAACATCTAGCATTTTAATCATGATGTATCTTGGCGTGGACCTGTTTGCATCAATCTTATTTGGGACTCTGCACTTCTAGGACTTGCATGTTTATGTCTTTCACCAAATTAAGGAAGTTTTCTTTCATTATTTTTTTCAAATAAGTTTTCAGTTTCTTGCTCTTCCTCTTCTCCTTCTGGCATTCCTATTATTTGGATGTTGCTAGGTTTGAAGATGTCCCAGAGGCTCTTTAGCCTACCCTAGTTTCTTCGAGTACTTTTTTCTTCTTGCTGTTCTGATTGAATGCTTTTTTCCTCTTTATGTTCCAAATCGTTGATTTGATTCTTGGCTTCATTCCCTGCACTGTTGGTTTCCTATAGATTTTCCTTTACTTTACTTAATGTAACCTTCATTTCTGTCTGGGTCCTTTTTATGCTATTGAAGTACCCAATAAGTTCCTGGAGCATCCTGATAACCAGTGTTTGAACTCTGCATCTGATAGGTTCCTTATCTCCATTTCATTTGGTTCTTTTTTTTTAGTTTTGTTCTGTTCTTTCATTTAGGCCATATTTCTTTGTCTCCTCAGATTGGCAGCCTCCCCATATTTGTGTCTGTGTATTAGGTCCCAGCCTCACACCATGCCCCCAACCAGGGTCCTAGTGCCAGGAAGATGAGCCCCCATAACTTCTGGCTATAAAACCCCAGACGGGATGAAGTTGGTGAAAGGAACTACTGTATTCCCAAGGAGTATCTTTTAAGGGACACTCACATGGACTTACTCAGACTCACTCCTTCTGAGCTCCAGCACTGGGGTAGCAACTTGAAAGTCACCTGTGGCATACAGGGAAGAAATGAAGTGTCTGGCATCAGGGAAAGAGCTGGGGTACAGCTTTCTCACATACAGAAAGGTGGGCAAAGGCCACTGTTCCTTTTCTGAGCCCTCCCTTCAAGAGCCACAGAACTGGCAGGTGGGAACCATATGTAAACTCCATCAACCTAGCTCACATAGTTTGCTCTGCTCTGGGTAATCCCTGAGGCTCCACCCCATCCAATTTATGGCCTGCCCAGGCTGTTAACAGTGGCTTTCTCATATAAATGGCTGGTCTCAGCTCAGGCTTCACATTTTCCTAAATCCTCTCAAGCAGGCAACAGCCAGCCTCACCGAGTCTCCAGCCTCTATACCTATAGCTAAGTGGCCCTAGGCCTACCACTTCCAGTAGCCCACTTTGGATCACAGTTTGGTTTTGCCTGGGAATCTCCAAGCCCAGCACAAGTGGAAGCCATCTGCAGATTACTTTATAGCTCATGCTGGGTGGCCCTGGGTGGAACACAGGTAGTGACTGTTCTGGCCTGTACCACCCAGGAAACCCCAGAGCCTGAGAATCCAGTGGATTGCTACAGACAACATTGGGAACAACTACCCTGGACCTGCGCATATGGTCCTCCACGGAGGATGCGGATAGGTTGTCAGTGTTCACAGCCATCTCTTTTGAAGCTGACTAGCCAGGTTAAATCCCTTCCATTGACCTGCCAACAGCAATCAAGGCTTAACTACAACAGGAGGGTGTACTCAGCCCACAAAAAAGGTGCACCTCGAGTACCCAGCTTGGGTCATAGGGGAATCTGCACCACTGGACCCTATGGGACATCTACTATATCAGGCCACACTACCAACACATGAAGTCAAAGTAACTCTACCTAATACATAGAAGCAAACATAGGGAAGCTATCAAAATGAGAAGAAAAGAAACATGGCCAAAATGAAGGAATAGATCAAAACTCCAGAAAAAGAACTAAACAAAATGGAGATAAGCAACCCATCAGATGCAGAGTTCAAAACACTGATTAGAAGGATGCTCAAGGAACTTAGTGAGTACCTCACTAAGACCTATGTAGAAATGAAGGATACACTAATGGAAATAAAGAACAATTTATAGGGAATCAACAGTAGAATGGTTGAAGTCAAGAATCAAAGAAATGATATGGAATATAAGGAAATAAACAGCAACCAATCACAGCAAGAAAATAAAGGAATCCAAAAAATTGAGGATAGCACCAGCAGTTTCTGGGATAACTTCAAGCATGCAAATATTTGCTTCATTGGGGTTCCAGCAGGAAAAGAGAAAGTGCAAGAAATTGGAACTTTATTTGAAAAAATAATGCAAAAAAACTTCCTTAATTTGTTGACAGAAATAGACATGCAAGCCCTGGAAGCACAGAGAGTCCCAAACAAGATGGACACAAATCGGCCCACTCCAAGATACATAATATATAAAAGCCCCCCCCCCAAAAAAAAAGATGAAGAGAGAATCTTAAAAGCAGCAAGAGAAAAGAAGTTAGTTACCTACAAAGGAATTCCCATAAGAATGTCAGCTGATTTCTCAAAAGAAACTTTGCAGGCAAGAAGGGATTGACGAGAATTATTTGGTCATGAAAAACTGGGACTTGCAGTCAAGATTGTTTTACCGAGCAAAGCTATCATTTAGAATCAAAGGGCAGGTAAGGAGCTTCCCAGACAAGATAAAACTAAAGGAGTTCATCATCACCAAGTCATTATTATATGAAATGTTAAAGGAACTTATTTAAGAAAAAGATCAAAACTATGAACAATAAAATTGCAAACACATATCTATCAACAATTGAATCTAAAAAGCAAACTAAGCAAACAAGAACAGAGACAGAATCATGGATACAGGGTGCATTTTGATGGTTTCCAGATGGGAGGGGGGTGTGGGCAAATAAGTGAAGAGGTGAGGAGATTAAGGAATATAAATAGGTAGTCACAGAATACTGGATATAAAGTACTGTTTAGGAAGTGGAGTAGCCAAAGAACGTATACATATGAACATGGACATGAACAAAGGGATGGGGGTTGCCTGAGAAAATGGGGGGATACTGGATAAGGGGCAGAAAAAGGGAAAAATTGCAACGACTGTAACATCATAATCAATAAAATATAATTTACAAGGAAAAAAGAGAACAGATACACAACTCGCCAGGATGAGCCTTAGGGCTTTCCTATTCAAAATTGGTCCACAGACCTGCAACTTCAGTATCTCCTGGGAACTTGTTAGAACTGCTTGGACTACACCACAGATTTACCCATCAGAATCTGAATTTTAACAAGGTGCACAGGTTATTTGTATGTACATTAAAGTTTCAGAAGCAAAATGGTCTTGGAGCACTGTTCTCAAACTTAGTTACGTATCAGAATATACTGGGGGACCTTAAACATTAATGATGCATATTTCCAGAGATTCTTATTGAGTTAGGTCTGAGATATGGTCCTGCCATCAGACATTTTAAGTTTCTCAGGTACAGTGGTACCTTGGTACTCAGCATTAATTCATTGTGGAATTTGTGATAAGTGCTGAAACTGACAAGTACCGAGCAGGCAACAAGTGACGAAAGCATTTTCTCTTGTGGGGTAGTGTCGTGATTCCTTAAGTTCTAGCAAAAGTGTGATGACTCCCAAGAAAAGTCCAATGCTGAAACACTTTTTTCTCCTCACTGCAATGCGTACAGGGTTTGACGAGTTCTGAAGCTGACGAGTACCCAGGTATAACTGTAATTGTCATGTGCCGCAGTACACACTATCTTAGAACTGGCTCAGTGGCTTATAGAAATCCAATGAAACCCTGACCTCAGACATCCTGATTTTTTTAAATGATAGTAAAAACATAATATAAAATTTACTATTTAACTAATGGTTAAATACACGAGACTTCCGATATTAACTACTTTCACAAAGTAGTTACTTCCATAACTATCACAACTATCCACTTCTAGAACTTTTTTTTATCATTCCAAACAGAAACTCCATAACCATATTCAGTTATTCCCATTTTCCCTCCCATCCCCATTAGTCTGCTTTCTGTCTCTGTGTGTTTACTTATTCTGGAATATTTTTATAATGGGATCATTATTTTTATAATGATTTGAGCTGTGAAAGGCAGAATGAGTATTGGTGGCAATCAGTACTTGATGCCAGTTGTTTTGGCTGTTGTTTTTTATTTTCTATGAACCTTTTTTGAAAATTGGTCTAGAAAAAATTAAGACATTTTACAATAAAACTCCCATTAATTAAGAAAAAACAGGAAAGAAATGAAACAATGAATCAAAGTGTCCAAATCTTCCCATAGCATGTATGGTTGCCAAATAAAACACAGGATGTCCAGTTAAATTTGAATTTTGGATAAACAATGAATAAACTTCTGGTAAGCAGAAGTTATGTTTATAAAGTACTTACGCTAAAAAATTATTCATTTTTTCTGTTTTTTCCTAAATCAGGCAACCCTAATGACAGGAGATCCTTCGAAGGGAAAGCTGTTCCTCGGGTGTGTTGTGAAAAGGTCTGAGAAGTAGGGGATGGTCTGTGTCTGAGCTATTCTAGCTGCCTTCTGAAGGTGGAGGAATTTTTTGTGTTACAGGACATATTTTGCAGTGTCTGTATAATTAATTCGCTTGGTACTTCACCGCACACTCCAAATAGTCACAATCACTAGGGCTGCTGCTGGAATCGCTGCACTGGTTAGTTTATCACGTGGTGCACCAGTTGGGTGATTCAAGGAGAGTGTGACTAAGGGACTAGTTACAATGCTGTGGGAAGTGTGTAGGAAACCATGGGGGGAGTATAATAACACAATGCAGGCTCAGTTACCTCATTTAAACCTAAAAGCTGTGTGGACAGGTCACTTCATAGGCCTTTTGGCCACCTGTCAAGGAACCTCAACAGTGACCCTGTAGAGAGAGAGCTGGAGGATATATTCCTCACCTTCACTGTCCTTCCTCCTTCTGTTCTATAGGAGATCTCAGGTGACCAAATCCAAGCAGAAGTCACACAGGCCAGCCTCCCAGTCACGGGGAGGGCGGAGAAGAGCAGAGAGTCTATGGAGGGGCAAATGGAAGACTCAAGTTCAAATACTCCTCTGTGCCTTTTAGTAATTTTACATAATCACCTCTCTTGATCCTCACAGCAGTTTTACATATAAGGAGAATGCTATCCCTGTTTCCTTTTACTGAGGTAGTAAAGGGTTAGTGATATTGAATAACTTGCTCAGGGTCACACAGCTAATAAGCAGTGCTAGAATCCAAAAGTATCTATGCACCTCCATTTCACTATAAAAGACTTCCTGGTGACATTTTTTCATTGTTTTAAAAAAATTTTATAAGAGTTTATTTGAACTAAATTGATGGCGTATGCTAGGGAGCATGATCTCCAATGCTTTTTATTGTCATTTTTTTAACTTTCACGGAAGGGACCTTCCAGGCCTCCCAACACCTCTATCTGAAGCATGATTCCTCTTTGCCGTTCAGTTCATCTTGTACCTGGGGCTGTCCGAGTCTAGGTAAACACGCCAAGAGTGTGTCCAACCAAGATATTTAGGGCAGGGTCCGCAGCTTCCTTGAGTCCTTCTTTTGACTATCTAAGAATTACATTTCACTGCTGAACTTTGGTGAGCCTTGGTTTGTCCAATGATAACACAGAAGTGGGTAATGTAAAATATATTAATCTCTATAGTCTCCCTTAAAATTTGTAGTATTTTCTGAAGAAGGTACCAAGTTGTCCTGTTAAAATCAGGTAAAGCAAACTTAGACCCCCTAAGTTAAATTAGTTTAATTTCTGATGTATATAAGTCAGGAGATGGAATGTGGGTTTAAAGGTCTCATTATGGTCGGAACACGGAAGATGGTTCAGTTAGTGCAGTAATTTTCAACTGGTACACCGCAAGAACTTTTGAAACATGTAATACCTGACTGTTTTAGTAAGGGGTGCTGACCTCTTTTCCCTTAGATTGTCAAAATAAATAAATAAATAAATAAAAAAGACAACAGCCAACACAATAATAGCTGCCTGGTACAAATGAATCAAACTTATACCTATTTTTTGGTCAGATCAGAAATGAATTTGTGTGTACCGTGAGATGATAAAGGTTGAAAATTGCTGAGTTAGTGTGTAACGAATTTTGGAAAGTGGAAATAATGGAATGGAAACAGTTCCATATTATTGACTGTTTTTGGAAAATAATACAAAGAGATAAAAGCTAAACAACAACAACAAAAATGTCAATCCCATTACCCACAAAAGCTGGGGTCTTTCCTTTAACTTGGGTTTTTGAATCATTATTTTTCCAGTAAAGAAATTTTTAATTGAGTTTATAGTTCTCTTAGAGTTGCATATGTTATTTGCACTATTACATTTACTTATCTTTATATATTTTATTTAGTTATATATATATTTTTGTTCTACTTTTGTGTTTAGGGTTCCTTTTTTAGTAGCAAGGAAAATATTTTGAGTTCAAAACTCAGTTTCAGAGGGAAATTAGTAAAGTGGGGAGAATTTTGTGTTTTGAACTCAGCTTTCTCTCTCAGCCTTTTCTTTTCTTTTTTTTTTTGAGCACCGGTGTTTTGTGGGCCTAAATTCTGTGTTCACCATGCCTGTTCTGTAAGCCCTGATTCCCCTCAGCTAGCCCCATGTAGGTATCTCTCTTCTTGCTTCCATGAGGCGTGCTTCTATGCAGTACTTACCACACACGTCTCTCCGCCACCTGGACCAGAGGGTCCTGTGGGCAGAAAGGACGTCTCAATTCTCTCAGTAGCTCAAATGTACCTTGCACGTAATAAATTCTTTCAACAAGTGTTTGTTAAAAAAATGATGGATTCTCTCACCCCTTTGCTGAAATATTTCTGCTTGTAGGAGCTCCACAGTAGAGGGTGCAGGAGAGAGGCAGCTGGGCACAGAGGGAAAGGTCTCATTAATTTTATGTCACCCTCACCAGAGTCGCCTTTACTGCTTGTCAAAGGGTCCTTTGGGTTGCCATGGAGCTTGGACTAAAAGGGGCTTCCTTTCCAGTTTTGAGCTTTGTAACAAAGGTATTCTAAAGATATTATCTGGGTCTTTGATGTCTAATTCTAGCTCAAAAGAAAAATAACTTAAGGAATGACTCAAGGGTAGAAACTACAAGTCAGGAAAGCAGATAGTGCTGTTAGAGTCTGGGTAATCTGGAACACAGAATGGTCATTCCGGGGGCCCTAAATCATACAAAGTCAATGAATTAGCTTAGTCTGCCTGCTTAGAATATCAGCCCTGGCTAATGCTGTGACTTACTGTTGGGAAGTAGGTAAGGTGACCAACTGTCTTGGTGTGTCCAGGACTATCTCCGATTTAAGCACGGAAATTTCCGTATTTCAGAGAATCCCCAGTCCAGGGCATTTGGTCACCCTATAAGACCCAAATGTAAGGGTGGACTATAGTCTCTTAATTTTAACACTAATACAGCTGTTAACTTGGTCTGCAGTACTTGTGAGAAATAGATAATTTATTAAATAAGTAAACAACTAGCTCAGTTTGGGAGGATGTTAGCTTTGCTATCTCATTGTGATAAGGCAATATTACAACTAGAAAATAGCTCCCAGATATGGCTATAAAAGTAACAACAGTTACATAATTAAACTTTCCTGGCTTGAGTCACTAAGACATTGCTAAATTTTAGCTTCACATGTGAAAATAACGTCTTATATCTGCAAAGATATTGCATTACACCCATTTGAAAAAAGGTTTTTATTTTTCTCACTTAGTTTACTTTTTTTTAATCAGAGGTTCTATCGATATTCACCATATTCACTGAACACAGTTGGTTTGTTTTTCCAGAGTATCATTTGGATGAATACCCATTGCTATTGTTTACTGAAAGCACTATACTGTGTTATTTATTTTTAAAGCATATTTTTAAAACAGTTCTTTCATTTGTAGCTCACCTGCACTTAATAAATTTTGGAGAGTTAGCTTCACCTATAGAGATAAAAATAGAGAGGAGAAATAGAGTGGAGGGTCACCAAACAGCTCTAGTCTTCCGATGCCTACAGTGCTACATTTATTTATCATGAGAACATAGAGAAAGCAGTACTATTTATGAATCACAAATGAATAATAATACCAACCAAAGTCATACAGTTAAAACAATTAAAAGCACATTACTAAATAATGTGGGTTAAGGAGAAAGCAAAAGGAAATTATAAAACATGTAAAGATGAGTGGACACAGAAGCATTACTTAACAAAATGTGTGGTTTGCAGACAACATGCTGCTTAGAAGAGCACCTGAATATGTATTATAAAATAGGCAATGTTAAAAATTAACTAAACAAAGTTTCAAATAAAAATGTAACATCCTAGTCCAAGAATCAAGCAAGAAGAATAAAATGAACACAAAGAAAAGGGAAAAATGTAAAAAATGTAATGACAGAAAATATGCAACAGAAAAGCATAGTAAAGTCAGCTGAACTTGAGGAAGTTCTCCTTTCACATAGAGTTCTCAGGTACTCAGACACTGACTTGGATTCTCACCTCCCAGCCCAAGCAATATGGGTCACGGTCATTGAAATGGAGAAAGGAAGAGAGCAGGAAATCCATGATTGTACCTCTGCATGGAGGACTGTATCTCTGCATGGAGAATAGTAACTAACATTTACTAAGGTCTATGTGTCAAGCATTATGCTAGGCAGGTTATATACATTTTTTGGTTTAATGATATCTTTCTCATTTACAGATAAGAGTACTGAAGCAAAGCATAGCTTAGTAATTTCCTCAAGTTCACCAAACAGTAAGTAATGGAGCTTGGACTTGAACTCTCGAAGGGGAATTGGAGTTTAATTTACCACATGTCGGTTGCCTTTAGTTTTAGAAGCATCTTGTTTTGAAAACTCCTATCTGTCTGGAAAGGTCATGGGGTTATTAGTCATTTACATTTTAGAGTAAAATGATTTAAATAGATTGCTTTCCTCTTATACCTAGCTGAGGTTACCTGTATTAAAAGAATGGGGCATTTGAAATGGTGGGAGAGGGAGAAGTAATGCAGTAGGAGTGTCTGTTTGGAGACGGAAGCCCTCCTCGGAATAGAGACAGCTGCGGCCTGGATGAGATAGTAAACAAAAGTACAAAAAGAGAAGTGGGAAGATGCCAAAGATAAATCTGAAGGTTTCAAAATTCTGGCTAGGGTTAGCTCCACCCCCCAAAACAGAAAGACAAGTTCTTCCTCTTTCTCTGCCCTCACAAATCAGTCTTCTGTTCCCAGGACCAACAGGTCCAGATCCAGGGGCTGTGCTAGGGAAAATAGAGTTGGAAGGGCCTTTAGAGTCCATCCACCCTACTCACCACCAGCGCCGGCCCCCGTACATCACCCCAGACTACCCCTGACCATCTTTGCCGAGCAGAGTGTTAAGAAACTAGCTTTTTTATAGGACAGTCCATGTCCATTCTGAGCTTGAGCTAATTGTTAGAACGTCTTTCCTATCATTAGAAAAAATTCTGTCTCCCTTCAACGTCCCCTCTTTGGTCCTACTTCTGCCCTCTGGAATTTTTAGTCAGTGTGGTGTTTGTTCCAGTGGAATTTGACCCATCATGTATTGTTGTTTTTGGCTGATTTGTTAAAGTTGATTAGGTCCCTCTATAAACTCAGTGCTTTTGGATCAAGGTAAAATGTGGTAAAATGTTCCATCAACTATCAAAATCAAGAAAGATTTTGATACTGCTCTATTTCAAAAAGAAAAAAACAGGCACTGGCTGGGTAGCTCAGTTGGTTAGAGTGTCATCCTACTATACACCAGGTTGTGGGTTTGATCCCTGATCAGGGCACATACAAGAAGCAACGAATGAATGCATAAATACGTGGAACAACAAATCTTGTTCCTCTCTCTCCCCCCACCCTTACCCTCTCTCTCTCTCTGAAGTAAATAAAAAGAAAATGCTCTCAACTTACAGATTCAATTTTTTGAGAATAGCTTTATATAAGAATACATTGAGTAATCTACGTTTTAAAAAACCTCAGTAAGTATGTTTTCTTAATGATAGGCACTGCTTGAAAGCTACTTTTGTTCTTTTGTGGTGTAATAAAGTAAATACACATTCAGAAGAGGAGATAATCTAGTTAACCAACTTGGGCAAATTTCAACTTCATTTTTATTTTTAAATTTTATTTTTTAATTATAGTTTATATTCAATATTATGTTGTATTAGTTTCAGGTGTATAGCATAGTGGTTAGCAAATCATACACTTACAGTGTTCTGATATTTCCAGCGCCCACCTGGCATGATACATTTATGACAAAATTATTGACTATATTCCCTATGGTGAACTTTATATCCCAGTGACTGTTCTGTAACTGTCAATTTGTACTTCTTAATCCCTTCACCTTGTGCACACAGCCTCCCAATCCCTGTCTTCTCTCACCTGTCAGCCGTCACTTTGTTCTCTCTGAGTTTGTTTCAGTTTGGTTTGTTCGTTTATTCTGTTCTTTAGATTTCACACGTAGGTGAAATCACGTGGTATTTGTCTTTCTCTGATTAGCTTATTTTACTTCCACTTCACTTACATTTTTTAAAATTTATTGATTTGAGAGAGAATGACAGAAAGAGGGAAAGAATCATCGATTTGTTATTCTACTTAGTTATGCCTTCATTGGTTGACTCTTGCCCCTACCAGGGATCGAACCCACCGCCGTGGGGTATAGGGATGATGCTCTAACCGAGTGAGCTACCCAGCCACGGCCCCACTTCACTTTTAATTTAAAATGTAACAATTAAAATGATACTGAGGTACCTTTTTATTTCTATCATTTAGTTGTAAAATAAAGCAACACACATAATAATATTTAATATTTGTTAGGAAAGGGTAAAACTACTACTCTCATACATTACTATTGGTATTACAAAAGTCTTTTAGAAGTCATTTTAGCAATATCTATCAAGAGATTTAAAAATATACACATCCTTTGGCCCGGTAGAACCTTCTGGAAATTTGTGCTAAGGAAATAATGAAAACATTAAAAAATATCTGATGAAAATTTGCAATCTGTTATAGGAAAGTTATTTGTAATAGTGAAAATTGCTCACAGCCTAAACATCCAAATATAGGAAGTGGTTAATAAGATTGCATGACACCCACTCAATATGAGATGAGGCTGCCATTACAGATAATCATTATGAAAAAAAACCATTTTGTGTAATCTAGATGGTCCTGGTGGAAAAATCTTAGGTAAGTCATTAGTATGCAAGCACAAAAATGTTGAGAATCACTAGTTTGTAGCCACATGAAAAATATTACAGCATATTAAAAAATCATGTATACAAAAAACACACTGAAATTACTCTTATGATAGAAAGATGGAGAATTTTATAATTAATATAGTAACACAATGCCTCATTTTTAGCCAAAAAGTGCTTCATAATTTTCCCCTGGACTATTGCCAAGAACTGCATCACTAACCTTAACTAGAGAAATATAGAACTTTACTATACTCTTGTTGGGAATGTAACAAGAATGTCCATGTGAAAAAGCCTTCTTTAAAAAATAAACGTTCCAGGGATTTATCCAACCTCTTACTCCTTCCTGTGTGGCTCCTCTAACACAACTGAAGAGACACAGAGAAGAAAGGGGTTTTTCTAGATGCAGATTTTTGAAGTATCGACAAGAATGCTAACAGATAATACTATACTCTGCTCACTGTACCCTGTGCTTTGGGAGGAAAACCTACTTATGTGGCTGGTTGTGAGGAAAAGGGAACAGATGCTGGCAGAGTGGATTCGGAAGCTGGGCTGTATGACCCTTTGGCCAGCGGAGTAGAAGGTAGATGGCTTGGTTAAATACAAACCTCTTCTTCGGTCTTTCTATTTCTACTTATCTCTTAGAGAAACTAAAGACGTTTTACACATTTTGGTTGATTCCTTTACTCCATTTTTTCCCCTACTGCATTATGGAAGATTATCTACTGTTTCCAATTTGTCTGGCCCTGACTGATAATAGCAAGAAACACTAGCTGTTGGAATGTGCTTCATTATTTGAGTCTCCAAACCCCTTGTGCATTGCAGACTGTGAGCTCCAGAGTCGATGTAAGGACATGACACTGACAGTCAGTTTTCACACGTGTATGCCACTGAACACACAAAAATGTGGCCCATATCAGTCAGTTGCTGTTGCCCTGAATCTGAATAACAGCCCCAACGCTCAGTGGCTCATAAAAACAAGTATTTAGTATTTTGTTCATGGGTCTGCTGATGAGCTACAATTGCTGTGCTTCAGTTGCAGGCCAGCTAGGCTGGTCTCAGAGTTTCCGGCTGGGATCATGTCTGCTCCACGTGTTCTCACAACCTCAGTAGCTACACGAGGCACACTTTTTTTCTGGTGGATCCACAGCCCAAGGGACCAAGTCAAACCACTTATTTAAGGCCTGGACTCATGTCTGCTATTATTCAATAGACCAAAGCAGATCACCTACGTGACTGTACCCAACATCAGTGCAATGGGGGAAATACCTCCCATGAGATGTTAACGTGGCAGAGGGAGGTTTGAGGACAATGATCTAAATTGCCAGCGGGGACAATGTGTAAACAGATTAATTTAAATAATTCAAAAGGAATACCTACTGACTTGCAGAATAAGTAGGATTATTTCCATGTATGAAAAAATCCCACTTTTATAAATAGACTAGTGAAAAATTTAAAAAATAGCTCAGTTGTCCTGTCTTTATTTTCAAGAACATATAATATTACTCTGTTATAATGATAGTTACTGGTTATGACTATAATGGGTGTCTAGCCAAGTGGGAATTGTAGGTGAGTTTCTGATTTTGTGTTACATACACACACCCACCCTTGTTTTTAGGAGTTTGTAACCAGCAAGTACAATGTGCCCTTACAGAAAAATGCTTGTTAAGAACCACTGTTTGATAAGAAAAGGTAACTCAAGAAAAGACGTTCCTGCGGTTTTAAACACCATGTCACAGGTCTCTGGGAAAATAACCCATCTATTTAAAAGGAAGCTGATTTAAGGCAAAGTTTTAAACTATAGGTTTATGTTTTAATTTTCCTTCCAGGAAAATTTTGTTTAATATAAGAGCCAAGGGCAAAAAAATAAATAAAATCTTAGTTCAAGCTAGATAGGTTTCTTTATATTGGAACAACAATTTTAAACTCTAGGAAAGAAGAGCTGGTAGCTCAGGAAAAAAGGCTAGGAATGGATTCAAGGAAAACTGGTTTGTTTGTTCCATTTTTAAGTTAGTAGGGGTCTTTCTCCAAAAATCTTCTGTTTTTTAGATTCAGGTTAAAATTTGGATAGATACAAGGTATCAGGGAATTTAGTCAGTAACCGAGAAAGATGGAGTAATTTCAGTTGCCGAAAATTAATCTGGCTTTGCCTAGATGGATAAATGGGGACATTGAAGCCAGAAGAGGTTGTCATTTTGTGTCCCAGCGTAGAAGACTTCTTCCTGAAATGGAACTGTCACTTTGAAGCACAGCATCTTGCTGCCTTTTTTCAAAGAAAAACAAATTGTATATTCTGATTAACCAGCAATTACCTCTAATTAATAGAGAAAGCACAATTTTTTTTTTGTCACTCTCACAACCTACAGTTAACGGCATATACCATTTACCAGAACAAATTACATGCCATCTGGAGCTTGTAAAAAGTGGGGGGGAAGTAGGAACAGTAAGATTGGCAACATGTCAATAGTTCTGAAGTTGAGTGATGAGCTTAGAAGAGAGTAAAGAAATCTATGTGCATTCCTGAGCTTGGCTCCTCATTGTAAGACAGGTCAATGGCACTACTGGCCTTGCAGCTGTTCCTGCTGCTACCTCCAGTTCCTGGCAGCTGCCTGCAGGGGGGGCCCATAGGTGAAGGAGAGGAGAGGAGGAGAGAGGCGGGGAGGGAGAATGAGAGAGAGACATCACTTTGTTGTTCCACTAGTTTATGCATTCATTCGTTGCTCCTTGTATGGGTTCTGGTGGCGGACTGAACCTGCATTGGGACAATGCTCTAACCAACTGAGCTGCCCAGCCAGGCTCTGAATCTCCTTTATTGTAGGACCAAGAATGAAGTAAATGTGGAGATTATAGCTACAGAATAGAACACAAATTTTTAAAGAAATGATGTAAGTTACAAGAGTCCCAATACTACTCCCCCCTTTTCTAAGTAGAAATGACATCTACTTTAAGAGAACATCCTTTGTGGGGAGGCAGAGATAGCTTCAAATAGCAACTTTAATACTTAGTGGTTATATTATTTTGGGCCAGCTAACTTAGCTGAATTTCATTTGTTGTCTGTGAAATAGAGATAATAACACTTACCTAATAGAATGTACAGCCAAATAATGAAAAGTTTGTTCACTCAATAGGTATTTATTAGCTCCTACTACATACTTGACCCTGTCCTAGATGCTAGGTATACAATAGCAAATATAATAGACATGGAGCTCCCCTTCTACTTGAGGGTAGACAGATAAATAAAGCATGAAATACATTATACGTGAAATGGTAATAAGTGCTATGGAGAAAAACAAAACAGGGCACTGGTGTAGAGACTGCTGGGGGCTGGGAGACATGGCAATTTCAATTGCATCACACCTGAAGGAGGTAATGGAGCAAGCCATGTTGGTGTAGGACACTGGGGAAAGGGCCCAGGGAAGGTCACTGCTCTTAATTCCTGTCTGTGACAGTGGTTGCTCTTCTATCTCTTGTAATGACCCATGTTGGCTTCCTGAAGCAGCAACACGGACCTTGACAACTTCAGAATAAGGCCTTCCAGTGGGGAACATTCCTGGTTGCACTCTAATGGAGACACAAATAGCCCTGACTTGGACTCTGTTTCCTACAGAGGCCCTGGACATATAGGTATGTATTGGGTATGCCCTTAATAACAGCCCTTTCTCTCCATTTCCTTCCTGACTGACACAGGTGTTGAATGGCTGGCTGGGCACGAGGGAAATCTTGAACAAAACCATTCTGTCTTGAGCTAAGTTATCACTCATCACACCTCCTGATACTTATTTCCTCTAGGCTAAATTTCTGCAGCTCGAATTCTTCCCTTAAGGTACATTACCTCCATATCCAGGCCTCTCTGCCCAAGGGGTTAAGTGGTAACTTATTTCTTCAGAGGTATTATTAGTATAGAGGATTTGGTCACTACCCTTCATCTTGTTCTGCCATTGCTCTTTTCCATTAATTCACTTGTACAACATTTGTTTTAGCGCTCTGTGTCAAACTCTGATTAGTACTGGTGTGCAGCAGAGAATGAAACAGATATGTTTCTTGCCTTCACTGTCTAAAAGAGTGTCCTGGGGTTCTTGTGCAGTAGACTTTTCCTATACCTACCCTACGAGGCAAGAAGTAAGTATGTTGCTTGAGCTGCATCATCTTTACAAACTCTGTAATGTATAGAAAATGCTATTTAGAGTTGACGGTTTCACCTAATCAATGATCTTCAGCATCATCATTTTGTGATTTCAGAATTTGTTTGATCGGTAATTTAGTGTATTCGGTGCTATTTGATTTAAATTCATTGTATTGTAATACAATGTCTAGGGGCTCCTGTATGATCTAGGCATTATATAGATCTGCATTCAAAGAAACACAAATTTAATAGCTAGGAATATTGAAAAGAAAAGTTGAGGGTTTTTTTTTAAGGTATGAAAGTGGCCCAATTTATAGCATAAAGCAAAATGTTTTAAAAATTCTCATTTGCCATCCACCTCTTATTTCCCTCTATATAACTGCAGCAACTTGAAATAAAGATCTCTTCTGTTTGTTCATCCCTTAGGTCAGGTATTACATCTGGGCCTTATGTACCTTTTACCTTCCCCCACCCCTCATATCACCTTTATTAGGAAAGTCAACCTAGGCCTTTGGGTCTATTTCTTTTCATTTCATGTCCCCTTGACATGGGTTCTGTACAACAGTGGTTCTTCAACTTTAGCATCAGAATCATCTGGAAGTCTCATTTAAAACACAAGTAGTTGGCCCTGGCTGGCGTAGCTCAGTGGATTGAGCGCGGGCCTGCGAACCAGAGTATCACGGTTCGATTCCCAGTCAGGGCACATGCCTGGGTTGCAGGCCAGTTCCCAGCAGGGGACTCACGAGAGGCAACCACACATTGATGTTTCTCTCCCACTCTTTCTCCTTCCCTTCCCCTCTCTCTAAAAGTAAATAAATAAAATATTAAAAAAAATAAAATAAAACACAAGTAGTTGGGCCTCACCTCCAGTTTGATATAAAGGAGGTTTGATTTGGAGCTCAAGAAGTTACATTTCTAACAAGTTCCCAGGTAGAGCTGATACTTCTGGTCCAGCAAGCAAACTTTGAGAACCACTGATCTACCACTTAGGAGCATCTGGGAGTTGTCCCAGTGAACAACACTCATCCTGGGTGGAAGCCTTTGTTCTACATAAATAATGTCATCTAATTTTTTATATGTTAATATAAAGCTGAAGAATTTAATGAGTTGTCTTCTATCACCACTCTTAACACTCTGTAGGTAGGGATATGTACTTGGTAGACTCTACTATAATGCAAGAATAATAAAAAAATATTTATTTCTTGATTACCTATACAGGAGATAGTGGAGTGGGGTTGGTAGCAGAGTTAGCCTGGAAGTCAGGCCCTCTGGGACTTAGTCCTGAGGAGGCAGAATTTCTGGAAAACCCTGGGAGAGTTATTCTCTCATGCCTCAGTTTCTTACTTTTGAAATTAAGATATTGGAAGTAATCATCTCAGAGATGTTATGAGGCTCAAGTGATTTAATACATATAAAAGCCCCTGAAGAATGACTGGCGCGTGGTGCATATTTTGATGTTACCTATCATTATGATTATCAGGAGTTTTTAGAGTGTTTTCTTTGTTACCTCTTTACAACCTAAAATCAGCCCTAAAAGGTAAGCACCTCTGTTATCCTCATTGTGGAGACTAGGAAACAAGATCAGAAAGGTTCCCCATCTAGTAAAAATCTCTGGTCTTTGTTTTTCACCAATGCTTTCCCCCCCAAATTATTTTATCCCGTAATAAAAGTGGTATGGGGAAGCTAGTTTCAAAAGAATATTTGAACATGATTGAATAATTACTTATTTGATGAAGACAATTAGTGAATTTTATATTCTAGTATTTTATGTCTACTTTAAAATGTATTAAAGACAAATAATGGAGGGAAGTATAGGTATAATAATGGTTGTATAACACATTAGTAAGGGTCTAGTATTTACAGAGTACCTGTCACATAAGTTTTTAATAAATAATTGTTGAAATATTAGAATGAATATGATTTGGAACTAAAATTACCTAAAACTAAAAATTCATAATGCCCAGAATTAGTGAGGTTAAATATATAGAAATGGGTATTGATATATATTATGAGATTTTTAAAAGTCGATTTGGCAATGGCCACCAAATTTTAAATATATATTTTCTTTAGGCCAGAGAGTCTAAGTATATACCCCAGGAAATACTGCTGTGTTCCATGAAATGTATGTACAATGATGTTCAAATTTAGTACTGTTTTTAATTGTGAAAACTACAACCTAAATGTTCAGAAATGGGGAAATTATTTAATAAATTATGAGTCATCTGTTTTCCTGGACATTGTCTACAAGTTAAAAAGAATGAGGAACAGTGACACACAGTGAAAGAAAAGATCTCCAACACGTGTTAAGTGAAAAAATGGTAAGAGGAAAAAGTATATAATCACCCATTTTGTTCAGACAGCTCAAAACTGTAATTATAAGAAATGTACAGGAAAATGTTTAGGGAAAAGTTGGAAAACTTACACACCAGACAGTTATCAGTGGTTGCCTTTGGGACATCAGGAGGGCTAGAGGAACTTCCACTTTGTGTACTTTATATTCTATATTATTTGAATTTTCCATAATTAGTATGTATTATTTACTTGTGAGATAAAAAAGAGAATAAAGTAGGTTGCTCAACATACATACTTTAAAAACCGTTAATAAGGCCCTGGCTGGTGTGGCTCAGTGGATGGAGTGCCAGCCTGGGAACCAAAGGGTTGCTGTTGGATTCCCAGTCAGGGCACGTGCACAGGCCTGGGTTGTGGGCCAGGTCCCCAGTTGGGGGCACATGAGAGGTAACCACATATTGATGTTTCTCTCCCTCTCATTTTCCCTCCCTTCCCCTCTGTCAAAAACAAAAAAACAAAGAGGCCCCCCCAAAACCATTAATAAGGATAATAGATGCTAGAATGTACAAGAGTAAGCTTTCACAAGCCTTAAAACATGTCTATTCTAGTAATTTAAAAATTTTCCAAAGTCATAATTCTTATTAACAACTTCATTATTTTTATTGTTATTGATTCCCAGAACATTTGTTGTGGATAGTTAAAGAGTTGAAATGGCACCTGAGTGCAAAGCTGTGGGGCAGGGATCACTGCTCTGCCAAAGCCAAGTGGCAGTTCTCTGCTAAAGCCGCATGGTGATCTCTCTACCCAAGCTGCAGGGGGGGGGGGTGTCCTCACTCTGGCAAAGTCATGTGGTTCTCTTTTTCAGTGCCTGCTGTGTCTGGGTTTAAATCCCCGCACCAATCTTCCTCTGTGCCCCCATTTCCAACTCCTCCTACTATCAGTTACACCTGCCAGCATTACTGTATTATTCCAAGTTTACTGGGCTGCCATAGTGAGTCTGGGCAGGTGTGGCCCCATGTTGTGGAGCCAATTTTGTCCAAGCTCTCATGCAGGTGCTGTCATCTGGGGGACCTGCCCCCAGTTACATCTTGGGGGGAAAGTCCCTTTCCATTCCCCTGACTCAGAGCATGGCCACAGCTATTTAACATATCTATGCAACCAGTTAAAGATTATAGATATGTTAAATGACCATGCCAGAGGTTAGCTGCAAAGCTATTGCTGTACAAAACAGCTCTCAATTGGCCCTGCTCCATTTGTCCCTTCCCCCAACTCACACCTGTTGTGGGGGAGGGGGGGGCTGAGGACATCTTATATGTCTTTCTAATATTTCCTAGATACCCTGAGTTCTGGACCCCATTCCAAATCCCTATTTGGGGTCCCCCCTCTTGGCTGCACCCTGTTACAAGATCACCCTAAAAAAGAGGTCTTTACCAGCTGCCTCTGCTTGGAGGAAAATGCTGGCTTTCCCTCTGCCCAAGTCTCATGATATGGAGATAAAGAGGTACAGCCTCTTAAAACAATTAATTTTAAAAGAAAACTTTATATCATTATTGCAACTGGAAAAGTGGTATCCTTTACCAACATAAGAAGGTTTTGTAGATGGTTATTTTAAAGTTAATATGATGTTAAATTCTAGATAGATAATGTTGACAACCTGAAGGAGTTTATTGAAAAGGGAAGTTACCTAGTGTTAAATGTTACAGACTTATTTTCCCCAATTGAGACTTTCTCCCTTAATATTACTAAGAAGGATTAAAGAAGGATTAAATATAAATAAGAAGGATGTGTACTACCAGGGACACACAGTGCATATTTTGGGAAATACTATATAAGTATTCCCCCAAATAGTCTAAGCTATTAGAGAACAGATTCACTCTTTTGCCTTAACTTTCTTAAATCACAAACCAAATAAATTGAGGTAAGAATACATTTTCTTCTGAAAGTCTATAGCACCTGACACTACTTTCTCCCTTCTCAGAAGTCTCCATTTTTTTAAACTTCTGTGACACTAATTATAAGGCCTCTGACTTACAATGTGTCTAATATTTTACCAGAACACTTTTACATTCACTATCTTGTAAAAAACATCCTTTGAGGTTACATATTCCAGATGAGAAATGTTGAGGGGTAAGCAAGTTGACAAAAATTATTTGAAATGATAGGAATAAAATTAATCTTATAGCTGTAAATAAGTGACCTCTTCTCTTATTCATTGTTTCCTTTTCTACTCACTTGCAAAAAAAAAAAAATACAGCCTCAAAACCTTAGAAAAAAGAAGGCATCATGTGAAAGACAAAGAAGGGGCAGAAAAGGCCTAATTAAGGACATATTACAGACATTGGGGGTATGTACCCAACTAGGAGTAGAAGTTAAAATTGAGAACTCTTTCTTGCAGGAGTTTCTGGTCCAGTTATGTATTTCATAGGTAAAAACAGAAAAACAGAATATTTCAATGATTTATGTTTATGATGCTTTAATATCAAATTAGATTTGGCTTTGATCAGAGTAGCGTAGGTAGAGTGGAATAATTAAGCAATTACTGTAGCTACATCTCAGAAGAGTCACAAAATTTTTACAGAGGAAGTAGAGTGACGTAAGTGAGAAAAGAAAACTGAACAGTGCAGTGAGGGAAGTGATGGTAGGGAAGAACAGGTGAGGAGAACTTCCTTGTAGGAAATATCCATCATCCTCAAAGATCATTTATTTCCTGCTAACCTATGGGTTCCATGTAATGTTTTAGTTGTGACAAATACATAGTTAGGCTTGGCTTTATGATCGAAGGTAGACTTTCAAAATTTGTGGGTCAGTTAGATTTTTAAAATGTGTACATTTCCCATGTTGTAATCTGAGAGAGTATATTTTCTTTTCTTCTCATCAGTGTGCTATCCTAGCTGTCTTTCCCCAGGTACTTTCACTGTAAGTACGCTGACACCACCAGACCCAGCTTAAATAAAAAGAAGAAAATTCTCATAGCAAAGTATTTTTCAGAAACCAAATACAGGAAGTTTCTTTGGGCCTTATAAGAAACAGGAAACTAAAAAACTGCAAGGATTATTGCTGGTGCACGTTTGCACTTTTCCTCTCTTCTGGTCATTCTTTTCTTCCACAGCAAATCAACTTTCTGTCAACATCATGTACTTGAGCAGAGATGGCAGCTTCACAGTGCTTAACTTTACAGCATGGGTAACTTTGTTTTAAGTGAACAAAAGTCTGAGCAACTGTCTTTGAATAGCAGTTCCAACTTCCCTGGGAGGGAGACCCTGACCGGCTTAGTCAGGTGACGATTCACAGTACGTCAAGAGTGTGGGGGCAGAGTCACAAATGATAATATCGGGGCTAGAGGCTGGCTGCTCTGGGTGAAGAGGAAAGACTCCTTAATCTAAATAAGGACTCAGGAACTGGTGTTCTGTAAACTAACACTATGCCAGGGGAATTTCTATATTTAAGAGTGAATCTTGGTATGAATCCTTTTACAAAGAAAAATATTTTTAGTGAACTGCTAACTTTACTTCTATTTTAGTTCAATATTTTTGCAGAGCATAATTATAATCAACATTTTGCATAATGTAATTATCCTCACCTGAAGGAGGCTATTAATTTCTAATTTACAGAGGTGACTATTGTTTGGGCTTTCATGTGTGGAAGTTAAACTTATCTGATTATCTCAAGGAAAGGAGGGACCTGTTTCCAAGAACACATTTTTCTTTGGGACTATACAGAAGAATGAGAGGATTGATACAGAGACAAGGTCTTTAGTGTAGAGGAGGTCTTGGAAAGTTTTTTGCCATATTCAACCAAACTTGGAAATAAATATACCTGAAATATCTGGATGATTCCAAGTAAAAAAAAATCAAACAAACAAAAAACCCCTACATTGCTTGCTCGTCTGTCTGTCTGATTCAGATTCCTGCCTTTGTCTTATATTATTACCAGATCTGGGATAAATTGGCCTCTCTTCATAGCTACTTCCTTTCTTTAAGAAAAGCCTATCTTCCCCATCTTGGAAAGAAACAAACTCACTGCAGGATTTATGGAGATAGATCCCTAGTTCGGGCCTGTTTCCCCTTTCAAGGGCTTTCTATGTCTTTTTTATTTTTTTTTAAAGATTTTATTTGTTTATTTTTAGAGAGAGGAGAAGGGAGAGAGAAGGAGAGAAACATTGACAAGTGAGAGAAACATCAATTCCTTGCCTTTCACACACCCTTAACTGGGGACCTGGCCTGCAACCCAGGCATGTGCCCTGACTGTGAAGTGAACTAGCAACCTTTCATTTTGCAAGCCAGCATTCAATCCACTGAGCCACACCAGCCAGAGCTGCTTTCTGTATCTTTTTTTGCTCCCATATTTATGTTCCCCTTAAGATTTTTTAAAAATTAATTAATTAAAAAAAATTATTTTAGAAAGGAGGGGACAGAGAGAAAGAGAGAGAGAGAGAGAGAGAAGAGCACCTATTTTTTGTTCCACTTACGCATTTTTCAGTTGATTCTTACAGGTGTTCAGACCGGTGATCTAACCTGCAACCTTGGGGATTGAGATGACGCTCTAACCAATTGAATTACTTGGCCAGGGCCTAAGATTGTTTTTATTATTTCATCATTTAATGTCATAGTTTTACTTTTTTTAATCCAAATTCAGGTTTTGTCATCTATCTCTATTACAACTCACCGCTAATCATGCCAGCCCACACAGTTATGTGTAATGCAAGAAACTGACAAATTCTTCAAGATCACAAATTAAATCCAACATATTTCTTATACCTCCAAGCTTGGTGACATTGGTAAATTGTCCCTACAATAACTATAATAGCCATTTAATAACTGTGCTAAGCATTTAAAAATACTTTTTCATCTAATTTTCAAGACAGCTCTTCAAGGAAGATGGTATTATCCCCATTATATTGATGAGCAAATGGAAATTTAGAAAATCTCGAAGACTTCTTTGGTGAAAGCTGTGATTCAAATCTGGGTTGGCCAGACTCTCAGGCTTAAGTTCTCCAACCCCTTGCCTTGGGTCTTCAACCCTGGCTTTGCTTCAGAACCACCTAAGAACTTTCAAAGGAGATAGAAGCCAAGGCCCCATTATACATACTGCTACAGTTTTTTTTTTGCAGGTGTGGGTCTGGGGAGAGTCAGCCAACAGTGACTGCTGCTGCCAGGTTCTACCGCAGTGGAAGCACAGAATATTGCTGCATACCACCACTACATACTGCCCCAGAGTACACAATTACCTGCTAATCTTTACTTTTAAATCGGGGCCATACAATCAGTTCTGAATCTAAATGTGTTATCAACCAATCCACATTTCTTGTTTCTCCATATTGTGTGAAAGAATGTTGTGAAAGACTCGGTCAATTTTTTGTTGTACTTTCTTATGTTATTATCAAAGAACAGGCAGGACAAACTTTCTGAAATGTTTGCCCTGGGATCAAATTTCTAGCTACCAGGGATCACACAAAGAGCTAAACAATTCTCTACAGAGTGAAAAGAGCTAAATATTCCAGGGCAGTATTATCTTAAAATGCTAATATTTTAGTGAGAAGAGAGGCTTTCACTATCTGAACGACAGACCTAAGCAAGTAATTTAATCTCTCTGCATAGGTATATTGACTTCTCAATTGTATAGGCCTCTGAATAACATATTTCCCTTTTCCACCTGTTTCCATATCCAAATCTCTAATATAAAAATTAAAAAGCGAATCCATCTCCCCACAGAAACTCTCAATATTCTCTAGTTCCAAATGGCTTTTTCTGGTGAGTAGGTAGTGGATAGTAACAGACACCATGCCTGGTTGAATAAACACATCATTGCAAAATATAGAAACATCACTTAACTACAATGAATGTATTTGCACTTTCAGAGTTCTAAAAGGCTTTCTTTTTTCCTCAGAAGAATGTTTTTATCTCCACAGTTCAGTGCTTTTTATTTTCACCCTGACATGAAAGCCACATTTAGCACTGATCTTCTTTTTTGTGGGTCTGTGTTCTGGTTTGTACTACAGTAATAGTTTTTGTTTGCAGAAAAGAGAACTTTCATGGCAGTCGCTGCTTGGAATTTTAGTTTTAATATGCTAAGAAGGTTTCAGATTTGCCATTTGAGTCACAGCTTACATTTCTAATTTTTTAAAAGAAATTAATAAAAAGGGATTCTGCAGCGTATTTTGCTTGAAAGTCAGTTGCCATATGAATAGGGTTCCCGGACCCAATTCCATCATGGAAGGGAGGGTTCCCCTCATACCAACCAACAGTTCTTGCTCAGATACTGCCAAAGAATTCAACTCCTTTCTAACAGTATCTACCTGGATCATGAGATTCCACAGGTTAAGGGGTCAGACTTACAAAGATTGCCCGTCACCTCCCTCCTCAGAACACACGCACTTCAGGTGCTAACCCCAAGCCCAAGCTTTTACCTATGCTTCTGACCAACAAACTATAAATTGGAGGTTCCAAAGACTCCTCCAATTTAGAATGCCAATCTCAAGTTCAAGTTGTTACCTGTACTTTTGACCAACAGGCTATAAATCAGAAGTTCCCACAACACCCTTCTTGGGTTTGATTAATTTGCTAGAATGGTTCACAGAACTCAGAAACATTTTACTTACTAGATTATTGGCTTATTATAAAAGGACATTAAAGAACACAACCAGATGAAGAGATATCTAGGGCAAGGTGGAAAAAAGGAGTTTCTGTCCTTGTGAAGCTTGGGGCCCCTACAAGGTGGCAATCATATGGAAGCATTCCAGTTCCCCAATGTGGAAACTCTCCAAAAAAGGAAAAGCTGGCCTCCAGGGTTTTTATGGAGGCTTACTTACACAGTAATGACTGACTGAGTCGTAGACGTTTGTCAATTGAACCTAATTTCCAGCCCCTTTCCCTTATCCCCAGATGGGGTAGGGTGGGGTGGATGGGACTCAAAGTTACAAATCTCTAATCATTTCTCTGGTTCTCCTGCCAACCAGATCCTACCCTTGGGTGAGGTCCAAAAGTCACCTCCTTAACAAAAGACACCTCGATCACACTGTGTATGATGAACACCAATTATCTTACAAATCACAGAGTTGCATCATAAGAATGCAACTCCCCTATAATCTCTTCCTCTTATGAGAAAACAGGGCCTAGTTCATTATTTACTTTAAAGAAGTCAGTATGAATTCAAGTCGTTTCCTATCCTGCTATCATCATTTGCTCCAAGGCCCTTTGTGATGGGTCTTATGTAAGAAGAAACGTGGGAGGTGATTTGGTGAGGATTATTTGAAGAAACCATTAAATACAAGCCAGATCTGAATGGCAGTATCACTTGTGTATGACCATAAATGCATCAGTTCTGTCAGATTGACAGAAAGAAGGCTAGTAAATGAAAAAGGCCCTATGCTGTCAGTGAAAGCCTACGTATTTGACCTCACCTCTTACCACTGCCCCCTCCCTCACTGTCCTTCAGCCACAGTGACCTCTTTCCCGGTCCTTGAACTTGCCAAGCGCATCCCCTTCTGAGGGCCTTTGCCTCTCTGATAGTCCCTCTGCCCGAAACTCTTTTCCAAGATAGTCACAGGACTGACTCATTCCCATCCTTGGGATCTCTGCTGAAACGTCAGTTACTCTGGGAGGTCTTTCCTGGCAATCCTAACTAAAATAGCACACTGTCTGCTCTCTTTCTACTCCTTCACTTTGCATTATTTCTTTTAGTGGCAATTATGCACGCGCACGTTACACATTTAAGGCACTTTTGTCACTTTATTAGAACACTACTCCAGTACTCAAGAAGTAGGCAGTTAGTGATTACATAGCATCCTTGGGGGCCTACAGCCTGGCACCTAGGAGGTGCTCTGTAAATATTTGTTGAATGGATGAATGGAGCTGTTTGGGACGGTGGAAATTGTTTCTACTCATTCGCACAGGCCTTGTCAATTCTCAGGCAGCTGGGAGCCTCACCCCACTCTCACTGCTTTCTAGTTCGGGTACTTGGATCTGCACTGGCGCAAAACGGTACGGAAGAACGCGTTGCCCCAACCCTCGGTCTCGAGGCCGAAAATGGGGAAGTACAGGTTTACTGGACTTGGACCGTGGAAGCAAAGGCAGTGTGCGGGTGGGGAAAGTCTGTGCTGGGCAAGGCTGCACACACGCCTTCCTCGTCGGCTGACTCATTCCCAGCCGCCTCCGCAGCGGGAGGCAGCACACAGACGCCCATCTTGGGGAGGGCTGTCCCGCTAGCCCCCGCGAGCTCAGCTTCTCCATCCGCTCCGGTACAAGAGCCGTCCTGGAAATCTCTGTGCACACCCGCCGCCTTCGTGGGAGGCCAGGGCCGTGCGTACCCCTCCCAGGTCGGCCCGGCGACGCGCGCCGGGATACGCGCAGCGTGGGTGGAGCGGCGCACGCGCAGTCCGGGGGCGCACGCCAATTCCCACTGCCGCCCTCGCCTGGCTCAGATCCGGCCTCGGTAAGCGCTGAATCGGCTGCCCGACTGACGGCCAACCGGTAGGCTAAGTGCAAGTGTCCGCTGCGGCTCTGCGGAAACCGGGTGGCCCGGGCGAAGGTGGAGACGACTGCTGTGACCGGCTTCGCGGGTGCGTGAAGTAAGAGTGGCGGGGGCTGCAGGAAGTAGAGAGGAAGAGGAGCAGGAGGGGGCAGCAGCCACTGTAGCTAACGGCCTCCCAGGGCGCTGACCGGCTGGGCCCGCGACCCGCTGGCTCGGGAGTTCGCGCCGCCGCCTCGACCACTCGGCTCCTGGGCCTGGACTTGCGGCGCACGTCGGGGAGACGAGCCGCTCCCACGGCTCAGGGAAAGGCCAGGTCCTCGCCGCCGAGGGATGTGAGAGGGAGCCGAAATCGCAAGGGAGCGCCCCAGCCCGTAGGTCGCTGGGACCCGTACCAGCTCCCGTGGCTTCGCGGATCTTGGCCGGCCGGAGGCACCTGGTAGGAGCAGCAGCCCCTGTGGGCTTGGGGGAGCGTCCTCGTCGCCCGATCTGTGCAGCTGGCAGTATTATTGCTGTCTGGTCTCTGGGTGGGTGCAGTTGTCTCTCCACCACCTTCCCACATCCTGATCTCCGCTTTCCCCCTGCTCCCGGCAGTAAACTTGACAGCAAGAAAATCTTCCTCTTTATGGGGAAACAACGGAGTGTTTTGGTGTTTTGCTGTTGGTATTTGCATCCATGTGTGCCTGATATCCACCCCCACCCTTTACTACTTATCCCTCTTTAAAATTTTCCAGACATCCAAACAACCTAGAAAAGAACATGCATTTCCCCTGGATTTCTGCGGTAGTAACTGCTTCTTTTCTTCTTTAGGTTTCAGAAACAGGCAAGGGAACAAGATGTGAACTGTTTTTCTTCTGCAGAAAAAAGAGGCCCTTCCTCCCCTTCCCGCGAAGGTGGGTATGCATCCCGGCCTTTATCGCTGCAGTAAAGGTGAGGGTATCACGAGCTTTTGAGTGCGAGCTCAGGAAGGCTGGGAAAGTGTATATAGACAGGCAGGGCTCATGGTTTCTTACTCCGCTGACAAAGGCAGTGTTTAACTTTTAATGTTGATCTGGAAGAGTATCTTGAGGGTGTTTATTGTTGCCCTTGGATCCGTTCAGAAACGTTCATTGTTTCTTTCTCTGCTGATTATACAGTAATAGGACTTTGCAGAAAAAAAAAAAACAAAACGTTGTCAGGTCTGCTTTCTCTTCAAGTAGCCAGAGATTCTTAATCTTTCAAAGAGGAACATTTTCTAGTACTCAGAGGTACGAATTGAGAGAACATGATAGCCGTTCTTGCTGGGGTTTCTGCTACCACACTGAATGCTTCCTGGATGGTTTTATCTGCCTAAGTTTGCTGTGTCAGTTGAATTTACCCAGTTTGCTTTCCGGTGATTATTAATCTGTCAGGAGAAACTCCTTTCTCTGAATGAAAGGATAGAAGCAGCTGAGGTATGTCATACACAGTGGACAGGAGAAATGTGGAGAAGGAAATCAGAATTGGAAATGAGAGATGACAGTTGCTTTTGGTTTCATAATAGGCTTATACAAAGTGAGTTGTTGGGCTAGTGCAAATATTCTGATATAACACGCAGCAGATCTGAAGATGAATAATCAGCCTTTGGCCTCCGGCCTCCCTTTCTCCACCCCCTTCACCTTCTACACTTAAAGTGGGAGAATTCTTTGTTTGTATATGCAATAAGTGTTAATGTGTAACAAACAATTGCAAACTGGATGTGTCCAACACTTGCCTTTATATATATATTTACCTGTATAGGAAAGCTGTCATACTTGGTGACTAGATAAACACATAATGCTTGTTTTTGCTCCCATTGAGTGTCCTGTGTTTGGAGTTCATTATGTTCTAGGGGCCATTTAAGGATCATGTACTTTTTTTTTTCTGGTGATTTGAGACAGGTGTCTCAGGTATGGGAAGGGATATCTTTTCTCTGCTTTTACCTGGTTATTGCTGAAAGGCGGGGTGCTTTTGAGGCAGAATAGGAAACCACACTGGCTTGGGAGTCAGATCTGGGTTGGAATCCTGGTGTTGTATTATTTAAAATCTCTTTGAGCCTCACTTTTCTTATGATTGTTGTGAAGATTGAATAAGATTATGCATGCAAAGTAGTAAATTGCTTGGCTGCTGTAAGTCTTGGCTGCTGTCAGGGCTCTGCAGGCCAAGGAGATTCGGAGAAGGACAGAATGACTCTGAATAAGGTGATCTGCCAGTGACCAGTGTTTCTTCCTCTTTAGTATAAGTAGAAAAAGGACTTTTAGGTCTTTAACTAGTTAAGGGATTTTATAGCTTTTTAATGGAAAGGTTGTACTTACTGCTTTGACACTCCCACCCCTTAAGCTGCCCCACCAAACTGTTGTGCTGCCCTCTTGTGGTTAATTGTGCTAAGAACTTTCTTTTGCTCCTCCCACATCGATTTTTTTTTCTTACTTTTTTTTGGGGGGGTGTCTTGTTTTAGACCCCTTCCTTTTGCTCCCAGCACGTGGTTTCCCAAATTGTGAGCCGTGGTGCCCCAGGGCCCCAGTGAACTCAAGCCTGAACTAGTAATTTGAAATAGTTCACAGTTTCAACATTAGATTGACACATTTCTTTCTTTCTACAATGTCATATCTTTGCAAAGCTGTGTTTTTAGAGGTTGCTCTGATAAAAAGCAAATACTACATGACAGTCGATGATATAGGCAATGAGAGTGTGATGTTGTCTGATTTCATTCCTAGGTTTGAGAAGATACACAGTGCCCAACAGGCACTATCTTGTAGGGACATTAACACTTAAATGGTTTGAACCTGTCTATTTAAGTGTTTCTTTTTGCCTAGGGGTCTGGAAAAAAATCACAAAGACTGAGGAGTCCCCGAATGGAGAAAGTTGGAGAACCTCTGCCTTAGCTTTTGGTTAGCTTTTCTGTTAAAAAAATTATTTTTAGTGGAAAACTACATTTTTTAAAAATGTTGGTCACTAATTGACCCTTCTTTCTACCAAAATTATTGATGCAATTATTGATCAGTTCCATCTGATCATGTTAAGGATAGCAGAAATGTTGACAAGATGTGTTGAATAGGTTAATATAAGTGGTAAATGAAAGAGGTAGTTTTAAAATGGTGCCTAATTTAAATTCTATATAACCAGGAGAGAAGGAAATTACAAAAGGATATGAAATGATTTTGGGGGGGCATGTTGAGTTTGAGGAGATGGTCAAAAATACTAGAAGACCAGTACTGTGACTAGAATGACAAATGAGCAACAGATTAGTTTTAAAATGAAAGAACTGAGCATGCTTTTGTTGTTTGATAGTTACTTTCCAGGTGTTAACTATATGTTTTCAAATTGGTTGTGTATGCTTTGATAAACAATACCTAGATTAAAAGGCACAAATGCACAGAGTGCTAACCACATGGGGAGCATTCATTAAATGCTGTGTATGAAAAATAAACTAGTCAATCACCAAACAAATATTTATTTATTTATTTATTTTTTTTATTAAATAAATTTATTTATTTATTTTGAATTGTTTATGCTGTTACAGTTGTTCTATTCCCCCCTTCATTCCCCTCCACCCTGCCCCCCCAACCCCCCCCATTACCCCCCCTTTAGCTTATGTCCATGTGTCTCAAGTCCTTTAGGTTCTGTATTTCCCATGCTATTCTTGCCCCCCCCATCTATTTTCTATCTACTGTCTATGCTACTTATTTTCTGTACCTTCTCCCCCCCTTCTCCTCCTCCTACACCCCTGTTGCTAACCCTCCTTGAGATCTTCATTTCTATGTTTCCACTCCTGATCTAGCTGTCCTTTTAGTTTGCTTTCGTTTTAGGTGTGGTTGTTAATAACTGTGAGCTTGTTGTCCTTTCACTGTTCATGTTTCTTTAACTTCTTTTTCTTAGATAAGTCCCTTTAACATTTCATATAATAAGGGCTTGGTGATGATGAACTCCTTGAATTTGGTCTTATCTGAGAAGCACCTTATCTGTCCTTCCGTTCTAAATGAAAGTTTTGCTGGGTAGAGCAATCTTGGTTGTAGGTCTTTAGTTTTCATGACTTGGAATATTTCTTTCCAGCCCCTTCTTGCCTGTAAGGTCTCTTTTGAGAAATCTGCTGACAGCCTGATGGGGACTCCTTTGTAGGTGATTGTCCCCTTAGCTCTTGCTGCTTCCAGGATTCTCTCCTTCGTTTTAATTTTGGCTAATGTAATTATTATATGCCTTGGTGTGTTTCTTCTTGAATCCAACTTTTTTGGTACTCTCTGGGCTTCTTGGATTTCTTGGAAGTCTGTTTCCTTTGCCAGATTGGGGAAATTTTCTTTTATTATTTGTTCAAATAGTTTTTCCACTGGTGGTTGTGTCTTTCCCCCTTCTGGTACCCCTATAATTCGGATATTGGAGCGTTTATAGATGTCCTGGAAGTTCCTAAGCTCCTCATTTTTCTGAATTCTTATTTCTTCATTCCTTTCTGATTGATCATTTTTTTCTTCCTTCTGGTTCACTCCATTGAGTTGAGTCCCAGTTTTTTTTTCATCTCTATGGGTTTCCTGTGGAATTCCATTCATTTCCCTTAATTTAGCCTTCATATGTTTCTCTAATTTGTGGCTATAGTCCACCAAATCTGTGAGGAAGCTGACGACCAGTGTTTTAAACTGTGCGTCTGAGAGATTTGCTATTTCTTCGTCACTTAGATTTATCTCCGGGACTTTGAGGTCCCCCTGCGACATTTTTGGTCTGTTCTGGCCCTTTAAGTGAGAGAAGCGGCGCCTTGGAGTCCCAGGTCGCTGGGTTGTGACGCTGTATGTGGGGGCGTGGTCAGAGCGGGGAAAATGCCGCCGCCGGCCGCCAGCGCCGCCGCCGCTCCCACCGCTCACTCCCTCACCCGCGCGTATCCGGGCACCCACAGTCAACTCGCTACCACCGCCTCCCCGCTGACTCCTCCGTAATCGCTCACCCGGTGGGCTGCTCACTAGGTCCAATCCTGGGTTTGGAACCGCGCAAATGTCGCGCGTCTGGATTCCGCGCCCGCGCCCGGGTCGATCGAGTTCTCCTTTGTAACTCCTCACCCGCCGCCGGTTTCGCCCCTTACCGGTCGGGCCGAAGAATTTGTTGTTTGCGGACTTCCGAAAAGTTCAGTTTTCCGTGTTCTGGTTGTGTTTTCTGATGCTAATATTTAGTTGTCCTTAAACTTGGTTGTGAGAGGAGGCAAGGCACATCCACCTTAAACCTCCATCTTGGCGGAAGTCCCAAACAAATATTTATTAATGCCTACAATGTTATAGGTACGTTGCTATGTCCAAAAGAGATGCAGAAAAATATAAAATAGGTTCCTTTCACTTGGGGAGATAAGTAACGAAAGTTACAGATATTTGAGGTCACTTAGAGTTGGAGTGAGCATAAAAAGGTTCCAGAGAGGAGGTAGAATCAAATCTAGGTAGGGTTTGATTTTGCTTCAGAGGAATGAGCTTATCTAGGAGGTAAACAAGGGCAGGACATGCATGATACATTTAAAGAACAGTACATAAAAAATTTGAAATGAAGGTTTGTGTAGGAGAGTAGTAAAAAACCAGGTTGAAAATGTATGTTCGAATTAGATTATGGATACTTTTAAGAGCTGGGATGAGAAGAATGTACTTTACTCCATAGGTAACAGAGAAGCTTTACCTATCTTAATTTTTGTATTAAGAAAAAGATTGCTAAAAAATATTTAGGAAAATCACCAGTGCTAGGCCTGAAGTAATGAAGATTTGCACTTAGCGGAAGTAAGACTGGATTGATGTCACACACAACTTCATTATGGATTGGATAGGAAAGGAGGATAGGGCGGGGGTGGGGTGGGGTAGGGTGGGGTGGAGGAGAGTAATCAAAGATGACTTTGAGGTTTTGATCTTCAGCGACAGAGGAAATGAAGTGTCGAAACTTCAGGGTATCTGAGAACATCTGGGCCACAATGTGTACGTTTTCCACATTACAAATAGGAGACCCAGAGAGATTTAAAAATGTGTCTAAAGTTACTCAGCTAGTTAGTGACAAAGAAAGAACTAGAATTTTTTTAATGGCAGTATTGACAGAGATAGGTATGAAGGTATTAGCTGGTTGAAGAGATACAGATATAAGCTGGACTTATATTTTGGATATGTTGAGTTTGAGGTGACAGTGGGATAGTCGAGTGAAAAATAGATAGCTAGACGGTGGGACATGTCACTAGAACTTGGTAGAGAAATTTAAGGCTTGGATTATGGTGCTCAGAGTAAAGAGCAGTAGACCTGAGATTGAGCCTTGGGAAATGCCTGTAGAGAGTGAGTGAAAGATGAATTGGCAAAGGAGACAAAGAAGGGGCAGTTAACATGAGAAGCAAGTGGATGGGTAGGTTAAGAAGGTGAGAATGATTTACATGTTGCTCATTGTTGATCACTGCCAACAAATGAGAAGAATCAGAACTGAAAAAAGGTCTTAAAAATGTGTACTAGTGTTTTACTTGGAGAATCTAGAGAAGAAGAAAGAAGAAAATTGCTTATAGTGTCCTTATGCAGAAATAACTGCTGTTAACATTTTGTTCTTTCTAGTATGATAGATGATCTTTGGATCTGACAGTTGGCTGAACGGTGGAGACTTCTATCAAGGTGCTTATCATGGAGATTAATGATGAGAATTTTGGGTGTAATAAAGACTGGGAGGTATTTTTGAGAGTATTCATTATTCTTCTGTGTCCTTTACACTACACGGGTACTGCTATTCCCTGTGGACATTAGCCTTGCCTTTGTATTATTTGAATAAGTAGACATTCAGTGATCTAGTGGGTTAGACAAGTGGTTCTGGGTGCTATTCTACTGGTAAAATTTTTTTTTAGATTTATTTTTTAATTATTTTACTGTTGTTCAAGTACAGTTGTCTGCATTTACCCTCCACAACTTCCCCCGACCCCAGCCATTCCCACCTCCTTCCCCTGATTCCACTGCCCCCTCTTGGTTTTCTCCATGTGTTCTTTTTTTTTTTTTTTCTTGGTACCAAAACCTTTATTTATTTATTTTTTTTATATTAAATTTTATTTAGTTACTTTTCAAGTACATTTTTTTTTTAATCTATTTCTCCCATCCCCCCCCCCCCGCCCGGTCTCCCCCCTCCCTCCCATCATTCCCCCCCCCCCAGTCCTCATCTCTGTGTCTTTCATACTTGTTCCTCAAAATCCCTCCCCCTTTTTCCCCTTAAGTTCCCTTCCCTCTCCCCTCTGGTCGCTGCCCACTTGTTCTCTATTTCAGCGTCTTTGTTTTTATTCTGTTTGCTTGTTTGTTTTATTCTTTAGCTTCCTGTCAAAGGTGAGATCATATGGTATTTGTCCTTCAATGCCTGGCCTATTTCACTCAGCATAATGCTTTCCAGTTCCATCCACGTTGTTGCAAAAGGTAGTAGCTCCTTCTTTCTCTCTGCTGCATAGAATTCCATGGTGTATATGTACCACAATTTTTTGATCCATTCATTTACTGATGGGCACCTAGGTTGCTTCCAACTCTTGGCTATTGTAAATTGTGCTGCTATGAACATTGTGGTGCATAGGTTCTTTGAAATTGATGTTTTAGGATTCTTGGGGTATAATCCTAGCAGTGGAATTGCTGGGTCAAAAGGCAGGTCAATTTTTATTTTTCTGAGAAAATTCCATACTGTTTTCCATAATGGTTGTATCTACTGGTAAAATTTGAATAAAGTGATAACATAAGTTTCTAAAAGGAAGGAGAAATCTTGGTAGATAACTTAAAACTGAAGTTAGTGTCATAAAAAGTGTTTAGGATTGGAGAATTGGACAGGGGAAAGGAAAGCATTGTCTGGTTTTTAAGCTTGTACAGTATAGCTACTAGAGATAAACTAGGTGGGGATAGTCCATGGACTATTTTGCTTGAATGCTTGTTTTAATTTTCCCAAGGACATCCTTCAGCCTGCATTTTTGATATCAGTCCTTGGGAATAGAGTATTCATTATTGCTTACTGAATGATTTTGTTTAATAAATTCTGATCATGAAATATAGTGCCACTAGGTAATATTTTTGTAATACAAAAGGTACTGTGATGTGAGGAAGTACACTGCTTTGGAAACAGGATCAGGGACTGACTCTGCTGTCAACGTGGTGTGTGATTTTGAACTAATCACTTAATCATTGAGCCTTATATTTTCCTTATTTAGAAAATGAGGAATGGACTAAATGTGTTTGAAAAACTTTATTTTAAAAGGGTGGACTCATGTGGTAAAAATATGTATAAAGTTCATAACAGTGTCTTCTGACATTACCTCTATATTTCTAAATTACAATCTACCATCAATATCTCTCCACCCCCACTGTGTCTGTACCTGCACTCTGCCCTTTTCCCCTTTGCAATGAATAAACTGTTCAGTGTTGCATCTAAAGCTTCTCCATCTACTTGTGTAGAGGAATCCATCCCTTTTGTACTTAAGGGTTTTGCAATTGTATTTCTCCTTTTTATTTTCTATTTTTTCTCTACTAGATCATTTTCATCCGTATGTAGTCTGGTTGCTATTGCTATGTGACATAACTACCCCAAAACTTGTTGATGTAAAATACTTACTTTATCAGATTCACACATACAAATATTATGGGTCAATAATTCAAATAGGGTGCACCAGTGATGGCTTGTTTTTACTTCATAATGTCTGAGACCTCAGTTGGGAAGACTTGTTGGCTAGGGATAACCTGAAGGTAGGTTATTCCCCAGACTGGAATCATCTGGAGTGTCTTTACTCATGTGACTGGTAGTTAATTCTGGCAGTTGACCAAGATCTTGGCTGGGGCTGTTAACTAGAACATGTACTTGTGGCCTGGATTTCCTTACAATATGGGGACCTCAAGATGGTTGACTTTCTTACATGGTGGGTCAGAGTTTAAAAGCCAGTGTTTTGGTGAACATGGCGGTGGGAGTGATAATGAGGGTTAGATTCCATTTATTAATAGGGGGCTGGCAAGGTCACATTGTAGAAGAAAACATGGGATGGGAGATGATGCTTTTAAAATATTTTATTAATTTGAATGAGCGGGAGAAACATCAGTTTGTTGTTCCACTTATTCATTCATTGGTTCATTCTTTTTCTTAAATTTATTTTTTATTGTATTTTTTCATCATCATTTAGTCCCTTTATACTAGCTCCTCCCACCCCACAGTAATCATCATACATTTGTCCATGTCCATGAGTCTTTTTTCCTTTTTGCTCAATCCCTCCACCCCCTAACCTCCCTCCCCACCCACTTTAGCTGTCATCCTGCTCTCTGTCTATGAGTCTGTCTCTAGTTTGCTTATTAGTTCAGTTTGTTCATTAGATTCCACATATGAGTGAAATCATATGGTATTTGTCTTTCTCTGACTGGTTTATATCACTTAACATAATGTTCTCCAGGTACATCCACACTGTTGCAGATGGTAAATTTTTCTTCTTTTTTTTTACAACCGAGTAGTATTCCCTTGTGTAAATGCCCCATAGTTGTTTCATCCACTCACCTACTGATGGACACTTGGGCTGCTTCCATATCTTGGTGATTATAAATAGCACTGTAATGGACATAGGGGTGCTTATGTTCTTCCAAATTAGTGTTTTGGGTTTCTTTGGATATATTTACAGAAGTGGGATCACTGAGTCAAAAGGCAGATCTATTTTTAATGTTTTGAGGTATGTCCACCCTGCTTTCCACAGTGGCTGCACAAATCTGCATTCCCACCAATAGTGCAAAAGGGTTCCCCTTCCTCCACATCCTCGCCAGCACTTGTTTGTTGATTTATTGATGATAACCATTGTGGCAGGTGTGAGTTGATATGTCATTGTGGTTTTAATTTGTGTTTCTTGATGAGTAGTGATGTTGAGCATCTTTCATATGTCTGTTGGCCATCTGTGTGTCCTCTTTGGAGAAGTGTCTATTCAGGTCATTTGCCAGTTTTTTTAATTGGGTTGTTTGTTTTTTGGTGTTGAGTTTTGTAAGTTCTTTATATGTTTTGGATATTAACCCCTTAATAAATGTATCAGTGAAATGTGTTTTCCCATTCTGTGGGTCATCTTTTTATTTTGTTGATGTTTTCCTTTGCTGTGCAAAAACTTTTTAATTTGATGTGCCATATTTTGCTGTGTATAATACACTTTTTTGCCCAAGTTTTTGAGGGAAAAATAGGGCTGTGCATTATACATGGGTATAATTATTACATACCATGGGTATAATAATCCTGTGTATAATGAATACAAAGATGTGGGTATGCATTATATATGGCAAAATATGGTATATCATTGGAATCATGATAGGAATAGCATTGAATCTATAGATTGTTCTGGGTAGTATGGACATTTTTATGATGTGAATTCTTTCTATCCATGAACACAGTATGTGCTTTCCCTTTCTTGCATCTTCTTCAATTTCTTTATTCAGTGTCTTACAATTTTCCGGGTACAGGTCTTTTACATCACAGGTTTATTCCTAGGTTTTTTATTCTTTTTGAAGCAGTTGTGAATAGGATTGTTTTTTTAGTTTTCCTTTGTTCATTACTGGCATATAAAAATGCATCTGACTCTGGATATTAACTTTGTATCCTGGTTGGTTTTTGTATGTATGTTCCTTGCCAGGGGCTCAAACCCACAACCTTGGTGTATCGAGATAATGGTCTAACCAACTGAGCAACCTGGCCAGGGCCCTAGAATATTGTTATGGCTATCTTTGGACAATACTGTTGCCATAGTTTACTCTTTTGCCACACTTCACCTCCCTCCTACACCTAATTACATGCAAAAGACACCAACCTCCTCCTCAGAGACCTCTAAATTCACAACCCATTGTGACAGCTGAAAATCCAGTACGTTGTCATCTAAGTCAGGTCCAGATACAGATCAGGTTCCTTGGGTATGGTTTCTTGAGAATGATTGCTTTTTTTCTGAAGACCCACGAAGAGACAGGTAATGTTCCCACATAATTAACATACAATATTGGAAAGGCACATGTAAACCACAGTAGTCATTCCTGTACAAACAAGAGGGATTAGGGAGGCACACGGTAGTCTATAGCAATTCTAAAGCCTGCTTAGGTACATGTAAAATACCTGGCTAGGTATTTTCTTGACTGGGGCTCAGTCATGTTATCTAGTTGTTCTGAGTGGGCCCTGGCTGCTTCTTTTGGTCTTTTGTTTCGCCTTCTGAATTACCCCATTTTTTTTCTCCAGAAGAATTTATCTTGTTTGAAACTGAGTAATCTTCTGAGCTTGCTTTCTGTCTATAGTGTGGTTTAAGGTCCAAAGGCCTCCTTTTATTTTATATAGTTACTGTCCTTTTCATTCTAAGCTAATATAACACCTTTAAAAACGTAGGGACTTCCTGTGTGGTAGCTCATAATTGACTTCATGAGACAAAAGCCATACCCACAAATCTCTTATAGCAATTTTTTTCCCACCTTAGGCTCCCTGTGAGGCTGCCGTGGAACAAAACTCTCAAGATCCTAAATTAATCTTGTGTCTGACAGGATCTATAAGGTGCTGACTTAGATCTTGCTAAGCTTTTAAGAATGGATTTCACAGTCCCAGTCTAGATTAATCTTTGCCCTGAGACCCTTTCTTATTTCAAGAACACTTTGCTAAAATAATTAAATTAAAAAATGAGAACACTTTGCTGACAGAAAAGACTGTTTTGAGCCCTTTACATTTCCTTGAAATTCTACTCAAAAAGTGAATAGCTCATTCTTTAGTTCATCTCTCTTTGTTCTCTCAATTAAGGTAGCTAGAAGAAGTTAACTGTTTCTTCAACATTCTACATAGAATCTCCTTAATTCCTTAAGTACAGTTGACCCTCAAAAAGTTGATTTGAACTGCACGGGTCCACTTTTATGTAGATTTTTTATCAATAAATATATTGGAAAAATATTTTGAGATTTGTGATAATTAAAAAAAATTGCAAATGACCTGTGTAGCTTAGAAATACTTATAAAGTTAAGAAAAAGGTATGCCATGAGTGCATAAATATATGTAGATACTAATCTATGTTATCATTTTATGATAGAAACAAAATATACACAAATCTATTATAGAAAGTTAAAATTTGTCAAAACTTAGGCACACAAACACAGACTGTACCTGGCAACATTCACTGTTGAGATAAATGTAAATAAAATAAAGATGCAAAAGTTAACTGTAGTACATACTGTACTCCTGTAATAATTTCATAACTACCTTCTGTTGCTATTGTTGTGAGCTTGAGTGTTGTGAGAATCCGCTTAAAATGCCGTGTGACCTTCATCATCTCCATGTGAGGAATTCGTCTGGAGTCAATTGCATATTACAGTCAAAGTGATCTCTTGTGGTTCTTGTGCATTTTTCATTGTTTTTTTTTTTTTATTTTATTTAGTTATTTTTCAAGTACAGTTTTTTGTCTATTTTTCCCATCCCAGCCTCCCCCGCCCCTTGCTCCCCACCTCCCTCCCATTTCCACCCCCCCCCCTTAGTTCTCGTCCCTGTGTCCTTCCTATTTGTTCCTCCAAATCCATCCCCCTTTCTCCCCTTAACTTCCCTTCCTTCTCCACTCTGGTCACTATCCCCTTGTTCTCTATTTCAGTGTCTTTGTTTTCTGTTTGTTTTTTTTTTCTGCTTGCTTGTTTGTTTTGTTGTTTAGCTTCCTGTTAAAGGTGAGATCATATGGTATTTGTCTTTCAGCACCTGGCCTATTTCACTCAGCATAATGCTTTCCAGTTCCATCCATGTTGTTGCAAATGGTAGTAGCTCCTTCTTTCTCTCTGCAGCATAGAATTCCATTGTGTATATGTACCACAATTTTTGGATCCATTCATTTACTGATGGGCACCTAGGTTGCTTCCAACTCTTGGCTATTGTAAATTGTGCTGCTATGAACATTGTGGTGCATAGGTTCTTTGATATTGATGTTTTAGGATTCTTAGGATATAATCCCAGCAGTGGGATTGCTGGGTCAAAAGGCAGGTCGATTTTTATTTTTCTGAGAAAAATCCATACTGTTTTCCATAATGGTTGTACCAGTCTGCACTCCCACCAACAGTGAACTAAGGACCCCTTTTCCCCACAACCCCCTCCAACATTTGTTGTTTGTTGCTTTGTTTATGATAGCCATCCTGACTGGTGTAAAGTGGTATCTCATTGTGGTTTTAATTTGCATCTCTCTGATAGCTAATGATATTGAGCATCTCTTCATATGTCTCTGAATGTTCTGTATGTCCTCCTTGGAGAAGTGTTTGTTCAAGTCCTTTTCCCATTTTCTAATTGGGTTGGGTGTCTTCTTAGAGTGGAGTCGTGTAAGTTCTTTATATATTTTAGAGATTAAACCTTTGTCTGAGGTATCATTGGCAAATATGTTTTCCCATACAGTTGGTTGTCTTGCTAATTTAATACTGTTTTCTTTAGCCATGCAGAAGCTTTTTATTTTGATGAGATCCCATTTGTTTATTCTTTCCTTTACATTCCTTACTCTAGGGGACATATCAGTAAAGAAGTTGCTGCGTGAAATATCTGAGATTTTCTTGCCAATGTTCTCCTCTAGGACTTTAATGGTGTTATGACTTATATTTAAGTCTTTTATCCACCTTGAATTTATTTTGGTGTATGGTGTAAGTCTGTGCTCAAGTTTCATTTTTTTGCATGTAGCTGTCCAGTTCTCCCAACACCATTTGTTGAAGAGGCTATCTTTACTCCATTTTATGTTACTGCCCCCTTTGTCGAATATTAATTGACTGTAGAGAGTTGGGTTGATTTCTGGGCTCTCTGTTCTGTTCCATTGGTCTATGTGCCTGTTTTTATGCCAGTACCAGGCTGTTTTGATTACAGTGGCCTTGTAATACAGTTTGATATCAGGTATTGTGATCCCCCCTACTTTGTTCTTCTTTCTCAAAAGAGCAGCTGCTATTCGAACTCGTTTATGGTTCCATATAAATTTTCGAACTGTTTGTTCTATGTCTGTGAAATATGCCATTGGTACTTTAATAGGTATTGCATTGAATCTGTATATTGCTTTGGGTAGTATGGACATTTTGATGATGTTAATTCTTCCAATCCATGAACAAGGTATGTTTCCATTTGTTTGTGTCTTCCTTGATTTCGTTCTTCAGGGCTGTGTAGTTTTCTGCATACAGGTTTTTTACCTCCTTGGTTAGGTTTATTCCCAGATATTTTATTTTTCTTTTTGCTATATCAAATGGGATTTTTCTCTTTATTTCTGCTTCTGCTGATTCACTATTGGTATACAAAAATGCCTTTGATTTCTGGATATTGACTTTGTAACCAGCTGTTTTGCCAAACTCATTAATTAGTTTGAGCAGTTTTTGGGTAGAGTCTATAGGATTTTCCATGTACACTATCATGTCATCTGCAAACAGTGACAGTTTTGCTTCCTCCTTTCCTATTTGGATGCCTTTTATTTCCTTTTCTTGCCTGATCGCTGTGGCTTAAACTTCCAATACTATATTGAATAGAAGTGGTGAAAGTGGACAACCTTGTCTTGTTCCTGATCTTAGTGGAAAAGCTTTTAGTTTTTTCCCATTGAGTATGATATTGGCTGTAGGTCTCTCATATATGGCCTTTATTATTTTGAGAAATGCTCCCTGTATTCCCACTTTGCTGAGTGTTTTTATCATAAATGGGTGTTGTACCTTATCGAAAGCTTTTTCCACATCTATTGATATGATCATGTGATTTTTGTCTTTGCTTTTGTTTATGTGATGTATTACATTTACTGATTTGCGAATATTGAACCATCCTTGCATCCCTGGGATGAATCCTACTTGATCATGGTGTATGATCTTTTTGATATATTGTTGGATGCGATTTGCCAATATTTTGTTGAGGATTTTAGCATCTATGTTCATCAGCGATATTGGCCTGAAGTTTTCTTTCTTTGTTGTGTCTCTATCTGGTTTTGGAATTAGGATGATGCTGGCTTCATAAAAAGAATTTGGGAGTTTTCCATCCTTCTGAATTTTTTGAAATAGTCTGTGGAGAATAGGGGTTAGCTCTTCCTTAAATGCTTTGTAGAATTCTCCTGTGAAACCATCTGGTCCGGGGCTTTTGTGCTCTGGGAGTTTTTTGATTACTGCTTCAATTTCTTTTGCTGTTATTGGTGTATTTAGATTTTCTGCTTCTTTTTCACTGAGTTTTGGAAGATTGTATTTTTCTAGAAATGTGTCCATTTCCCCTAGGTTTTCAAATTTCTTGGCATACAGTTCTTCATAGTAATTTCTTACAATCTCTTCTATTTCTGTGGTATCAGTTGTAATCTCTCCTTTTTCATTTCTGATTCTGTTTCTTTGTGTCCTCTCTCTTTTCTTGATGAGACTACTTAAAGGCTTGTCTATTTTGTTTATCTTCTCAAAGAACCAACTCCTGGATTCATTGATCCTTAAAATTGTGCTTTTAGTTTCTATGTCATTTAATTCTGCTCTAATCTTGGTTATTTCCTTCCTTCTGCTTGCTCTGGGCTGTCTTTGTTGTTGTTCCTCAAGTTCTTGCAGGCGTAGGGTTAGGTTGTTTGTTTGAAATGTTTCTATATTCTTTAGGTAGGCCTGTATTGCTATAAACTTCCCTCTCAGGACTGCCTTCGCTGTGTCCCATAAGTTTTGGGTTGTTGTGAGATCATTTTCATTTGTTTCCAGAAATGTTTTGATTTCTTCCCTAATTTCATTCTTGACCCGTTCGTTGTTTAATAGCATACCATTCAGTCTCCATGTTTTGGGGTGCTTTGGGTTTTTTTCTTTGGGGTTGGTTTCTAATTTCAGTCCCTTGTGGTCAGAGAAGATGCTTGGTATGATTTCAATTTTCTTGAATTTGTTGAGGCTCCTCTTGTGTCCTATCATGTGGTCTATCTTTGAAAATGTTCCATGTACATTTGAAAAGAATGTGTATTTAGCTTCTTTGGGATGAAGGGCTCTATATATATCAGTTAAGTCCATTTCATCTAGGGTGTTGTTTAATGCCACAATATCTTTGTTGATAATTTGTTTGGAAGATCTGTCCATTTTTGATAGTGGGGTGTTCAAATCCCCTACTATGATTGTGTTGCTGTCAATATCTTTCTTGAAGTCCTCTAAGATTTTCTTGATATATTTGGGTGCCCCTATGTTTGGTGCATATATGTTTACAATGTTAATGTCTTCTTGGTGGATTCTTCCCTTGAGTATAATGAAATGACCTTCTGGGTCTCTCTTTATAGCCTTTTTTTTTGAAGTCTATTTTGTCTGATATGAGAATTGCTACCCCAGCTTTTTTTTCTTGTCCGTTTGCTTGGAAAACTTGTTTCCAGCCTTTCACTTTTAGTCTGTGATGGTCTTTTGTCCTGAGGTGAGTCTCTTATAGGCAGCATATGTGTGGGTCATGCTTTCTTATCCATTGAGCTATTCTGTGTCTTTTGATTGGAGAATTAAATCCATTTACGTTTAAGGTTATTATTGATAGGTACTTATTCATTGCCATTTTTGTACCTGTGTTCCTCTCTGTCTCCCTCTTATCCTTCCTTCCCTCAAAGCAGTCCTTTTAGTATTTCTTGTAGAGCTGGTTTGGTGGAGGCATATTCTTTTAGACTTCTTTTGTCTTGGAAGCTCTTTATTTGGCCATCTATCTTGATTGAGAGCCTTGCTGGGTAAAGTAGCCTTGGTTATAGGCCTCTGGTTCTCATTACTTGAAATATTTCTTGCCATTCTCTTCTTGCTTGAAGTGTTTCCATTGAGAAGTCAGTAGCTAACCTTATTGGGGCTCCCTTGTATGTTATTTCTTTTTTCTCCCTTGCTGCCTTTAAGATTCTCTCTTTGTCTTGGAATTTTGCCATTTTGATGATGATGTGTCTTGAAGTGGGCCTCCTTGGGTTCCTCTTGGTTGGGACTCTCTGTGATTCCTGGATTTGTGAGACTTTTTCTCTTATCAAATTAAGAAAATTTTCTCTCATTACTCGTTCAAATACGTTTTCTATCCCTTGTTCTTCTTCTTCTCCTTCTGGTATTCCTATTATTCTGATATTATTATGTTCCATATTGTCTTGCATTTCTCTTAATCCTTCTTCATTCTTTCTGAGCCTCTTCTCATTTTCTTGCTCTTTTCTGTGAGATGCTTTCTACCTTGTCCTCCAACTCACTAATCCTATCCTCCGCTTCATCTATCCTACTTTGGAAACTTTCTACCGTGTACTTCAATTCGGAAATTGTATTCTTCATTTCCTCTTGTCTCTTGCTGATGGTTTCCATTTCCTTTTTGATGTTGCTGTAGTTTGCAGAGAGATCATTATAGTTCCCCTGTAGTTTCTGGTAGCTCACTGTGAGCTCTTTGAACTTCGTAATAACCAGTGCTTTGAATTCACTGTCTGATAGTTGATCAGCGTCTATTTCATCTAACATTCTTTCTGAAGTTTCTGCTTTTTCTTTCATTTGGGGATTGTTTCTTTGTCTTCCCATTGTTTGAGACTCTTCTTGTTAGTCTCTGCTTCCAAAATTGATCTGTTCTGAAACACTGGTTTTATGGTGTAAACTTCTGTGGTATGTTCCTTGTGAAGTTCAGTGGTACAGACTCCTTCAAGTTTCTTGATGTTTTCGTCTCCACCTACACTCACGCTGGTCCTCGCGCTGGTCCCTGCGTTGGTCGCCTACCACTGCTGAATGTCCCGGCTCTAGTAGCCGCCTCCTCAAGCACCCAGGCCCGTTACTAGGGCAGTGGCACAGAGGCTGGGAATGTCCTGGCTCCCGTATCTGGCTCTCTCTGCTGCCCAGGGCCGTCAGAGGGGTTTGGAGTGTCCCGGTTTCTGTACCTGACTCCCCGGCGTCTAGTCCTGTCTCTATGGCAGTGGCACAGAGGCTTAGAAAGTCCCAGCTCCCGTACCTGATTCCCCAGTGTCCAATCCCGTCGCTATGGCAGCAGCACAGGGGCTGAGACCCTCCCAGTTCCCATAGAGGGATCCTCTGCCACCCAGGGCTGTCTCAGGGGTTTGGAGTGTCCCGGCTTCCGTACCTGACTCCCCTGCGTCCAGTCCCGTCGCTATGGCAGCGGCACAGGATTTGAGAGCTTCCGGGCTCCCGTAGCTGGCTCTTCAGCTGCGTCACAGGGGTTTGGAGAGTCCCAGCTTCCGTACCTGACTCCCCGGAGTCCAGTCCCGTCGCTATGGCAGCGGCACAGGATTTGAGAGCTTCCCGGCTCCCGTAGCTGGCTCCTCAGCTGAGTCACAGGGGTTTGGAGAGTCCCGGCTTCCGTACCTGACTCCCCAGCGTCCAGTCCCGTGGCTATGGCAGCGGCACAGGATTTGAGAGCTTCCCGGCTCCCGTAGCTGGCTCCTCTGCTGCGTCACAGGGGTTTGGAGAGTCCCGGCTTCCGTACCTGGCTCCCCGGCGTCTAGTCTCTATGGCAGCGGCACAGGATTTGAGAGCTTCCCGGCTCCCGTAGCTGGCTCCTCAGCTGCGTCACAGGGGTTTGGAGAGTCCCAGCTTCCGTACCTGACTCCCCGGCGTCCAGTCCCATCGCTATGGCAGCGGCACAGGATTTGAGAGCTTCCCGGCTCCCGTAGCTGGCTCCTCAGGGTCCAGGCCTGTCTCTATGGCGGCGTCACAGGGGCCTTTGGTGTCCCAGCTCCTGCAACTGACCCTTCCGTTGCCCAGGCCGGTAGCTATGGCATCGGCACAAGGGTGTCCCCACTCCGGTTCCTGACTCCTCTGTCTCCCAGGACCGTCACAGGGGCTTGGAGTGTCCGGCTTCCGTACCTGACTCCCTGGCTCCCAGGCCTGTTGCTCTGGCGGCAGCACAGGGGCCGCGTGAGACCCAGCTCCAGTAGCTGACTCTGCCGCCGTCTGGTGTTTCAGCGTCGGTCACAATCTCTGGTCTTTTAATTTTATAAATGCTGGGTAACCGATGGTTTATTGTGCTGTTTCTCCATAGATCTGCCAGGATTTTCACCCATGAGTACAGGAGCTAGTATCCGCTCCATCTTACTCCGTCGCCATCTTCCCAGCATCCGCCCATTGTTTACTACAATACTGTGAACCTTGAATAACACCATGCCGCCTATACAGAGTGCCATGTTGGAAATGCACTCTGTATAGGGTGCAGAAACGTCAGAAGCAGTTGAATTACTTTATATGTACTGCAAATTGAAGTGTATAGCTGTAGTTGTGCCTGCCATTTCAAGATAAATGAATCTAGCATAAGTACCACTGTAAAAAAAGAAAAATTTTGTGAAGCTGTTGCTTCAGCTATACCAGCAGGTACAAAACTTTGTGCTTTTTGCTAAGTACACTTTTATCTCATATTGAAAATTCACCTTTTATGTGAGTGCAGGATTGCTATAAGAAAGGCGTAACTATGGACTATGATATAATTCCAAAAAAATGAAAAGTGATTATATGACAACTTAAAGCAAAAAGGAAGGAATAGGAGAATTTAAGGCCAGCATAAGGATGGTTTGATAATTTTAGAAAGAAATTTGGCATAAAAAATGTCAAGGTAACAGGAGAAACAGCTTCTGCTGAACAAGAAGTAGCAGACGAGTTCCCAGACATCATTAAGAAAATTATTGAGGAGAAGAAATATTTGCCTGAACTGGTTTTTAATGCACACTAAAGTGCCCTCTTTGGGAAAATGCCACAAAGGACATGTATTAGTGAGGAAATGCGCATCAGGATTTCAGGCAACAACAGGCTAACTCTACTGTGTTGTGCAAATGCAGTTGGGTTCATGATCAGGACTGCTCCTCTCTCTAAAGCTGCTAACCCCAGAGTCTTGAAGAGAAAAGATAAACACCAGCTGCCAGTCTTTTGGTTGTACAAGGAAGCCTGGACAATGAGAACCCTTCTTCTGGATTGGCTTTTTTTGATGCTTTGTTCCTGAAGTCAGGAAGTATTGTACTTTGCCAGTGAGGGACTGGCTTTTAAAGGTCTTTTGCTAGTGGCCACCCAGAACCCCATGAGTTCAACACCAAAGGCATCAAGATGGTCTTGCCCCCAAAACACATTGTTTCTAATTCAGCCTCTTGGTCAGGGAGTCATAAGGACCTGGAAATGCTTGTCGAAACTGTAGAAGAGAACTCTGATAGAACATCATGAAAGTCTGGAAGGATTATATACCATTGAAGATGCCATTGTTGATAAAGAAAAATCTGTGAAAGTCATCAAGCCTGAATAAGTTCCTGCTGGAGAAAACTGTCCAGATGTTGTATGTGAATTCACAGGATTTATGACAAAGCCAGTCAAGGAAATCATGAGATTGTGAATATGACAAAAAAAGGTGGGTGGTGAAAACTTTCAAGATATGAATCCTGGAAAAATTCAAGAGCTGATAGGCACCACACCAGAGAAATTAACAGAAGATGACTTGATGGAGAGCAGTGCTTCAGAACCTGTGTCAGATGTGAGGAAAAAGATGTAGAAGAAGCAGAGCCAGAAAACAGACATTAGACAGTCTGACAGGAGGGTTCTGATTATTCAGGCTTGCTTTTGGCTTCTTTTATGACATGAACCTTCCTATGCTACTGACACTGGAAGTAAAGTGGATGGTGGAAGTGCCTGAAGGGTTGGTACTATGTAGAAACATTTTTAGAGAAATGAAAAAGTGAAAAAGGCAAATTACGATGTATTTCTATAAGGTTACATCAGTGGAGCCTCTCTCCTGTTTGCCTTTCCATGTAGTCTGCTCTGCCACCCCTGAGGTCACAAGACCAGTGCCCCCTCTTTTTCCTTCCCTCCAGGCTGCTCAGTGTGAAGACAAGGATGAAGACCTTGATGATGATGCACTGCCACTTACGGTGATTCAGTGCTACTTAGTGAATAGTAAATAATCACATGACATAAACTTACTGTATTGATAAATGTATTTTATCAATACATTTGATAAAATGTATAAAAATGTATTGTATGAAAATACATTTTATCAAATGTATTGATAAAAACATAAAATACATTTATCAATACAGTACTGTAAATGTATTTTCCTTATAATTTCCTTAACATTTTCTTAAGAATGAAGTATATAAAACTTATGCAAAGTATGTGTTAATTGATGATGTTATTGGTGAAGCTTCTGGTCAACAGTAGTCTATTAATAGTTAAGTTTTGGGGGCGTCCAAAGTGATGCGCAGATTTTCGACTGCATAGGAATCAGCACCCTTAACTCCTGTGTTGTTCAAGAGTCTACTATATATATTTTATTTGCTATAATACTGTAGGTAATAGTTTTGCCAAACTTTCCATTACTATATAACAAGGATCTCTAATTCAGCCTTCAGTAGTATTTTCCTCACTTTCCTTTAAGCCGTTTCTGACACCCTCCTTGAGGCTTATTAGTCTTCAATTAAATCTCCTTAATGCCTTTTATATTTGTGAACTCAAACCTCAGGTGGGTCCTCATCTGTTCCTGGCTATACTGGAACTGTCCCCTAACCCAGAGGTTCTTCCCAAAATTGCCTGGAGGGTTGGTTGTAACATAAATTGCTGGGCCCCATCCCCAGAATTTCTGTTTCAGTTGATCCTGAGTGGGACCTGAGAATGTGCATTACTAACAAGTTCCCAGGTGATGGCTGATGATGTTGATTGGAGGATCAGACTGTGAAAATCACTGATGTGAACCAGGGTTAGCAAAGTTTTTCTAGTAAAGACCAGATTGCAAATATTTTAGGCTTCGTTGGCAAGATTATCTCTATTGCAACGTCTCAACTCTGCCTTTGTGATGCAGAAGCAACCAAGGACAATACAAAAATAAAAGAATTTACAAAGGTTTATTTACACACTGGAAACTGGCTGAATTTGACCTGTGAGCATTACTGTATTTTGTCATGTATAATGCTCACATTTTTGCCCAATTTTTTAAGGGAAAAATAAGGATGAGCATTATACATTGGTATAATGATTACATGCCATGGGTATAATAATGGGTATAATAATCCCATGTATAATGTACACAGAATGTGGGTGCACACTATACACAGGAGTGTATTATAAGTGGCAAAATACAGTAGTTTGTAAATTCCCAATTTAATACCATTAATTGGCACATACTCTTCTAGCTACTGATACATTTTCCACTTCTCTTTAAAGCAAAGCTCTTTGAAAGGGTTGTCTGTATTTTTATGTTTTTATTTTCTCAAAAATTTTATCTACTCTGAACAGGTGACATTTCAAATATTTTAGAATTCAAAATGTATTAAAGCCCAGATCAGTGTGATTCAGCTGGTCGAGCGTCAGCCTGCAAAGCAAGAGGTCACCAGTTTGATTCCCGGATCAGGGAACATGCCTCAGTTGTGGGACAGTCTGCAGTTGGATCAATGTTTTTCTCCCCCTCTTTCTCCCTCCCTCTACCTTCCCTAAAGATAAATAAATAACCTTTAAAAAATATTAAATACCTCTGTACATAGGTCAGTTTGCATGTGTAGGACCATAACTCTACATTATATAGATGAGTTGCTGATTCAAAAGTGGTATGCGTTACTAATTTCAGTAAATATTGCCAAATCGGTCTCCAGAGAAATGCCAGCTTATACTTTTCAACACTTATTTTCAGGTGGTTTGGTATTCATCAATTTGAGATGTGAAAAATGGAATCTCATAATTTTAATTTGCTTTGAATTTTTCTTTTCTGGGAACTGTTCACTCATATCTTGGCCCATTTTCTGTCTGATTGTTGACCTTTTACTATGATTTGTGGGAGTGAAACTGGAAAAGTTGGTGTTCATGCTGCTGGTCACTACGAGAACCAATAAGTAGAGACAAGGATTGAATCCTTATGGGCACTTGATTCAGATGCTGTGGGTTAGAGAAGATGGCCTATGATGTACCCTCACAAACTGTCTTAACATCTCGTCTCAAGCTGACCATTTTTTAGGGAGAATGAAAGGGTAGGTAAGGGGTTTTGGAAAAAGTTGACAAAGAGTCTCGCAGTCCAGCAGCATTTTTCCTAGTATTTCTCTATCTGCTGATCAACAGTTCTTTTTCTCCATCTCCCACATTCCCTCCCTGGAACACAATGGCTCATATACCATCTCCATCTCTTGCAGACCCTCTGGGGCACAAAAGTTGAATGCTTGTTGATGTCCTGGAGTAGTGTAGGTCAAGGGTCCCCAACCTTTTAGGCACCAGGGACTGGTTTACGTTTTGTGGAAGACGACAGACATTTTTTTCCACGGATGGAAGTGGGAAGGAGACAGGAGGTAGAGTTCAGGTGGTAATGGGAGCAAAGTTTTGCTCACTGGCATGAAGCTCACCTCTTGCTGTTTGCTCCAGTTCCTAGTAGGCCATGGGCAGGTACCCCTCTGGTCTGTGGCCCAGAGGTTGGGGATCCTTGATGTAGGTCATGCATTCTGACATTTTCAACATGTATTAATCATTTAAGCATATCATCTGAAGATAAAATCTTTCACTTTTGAGTTCCCCTCTCAGGAGCTCTTTCTAGACTAAAAGAAATAGTTCTGTGTGAAATGAATTGTAAATATTTTACCCAAGGTTGTCTTGTTATTTTTTGACTCTGCTTATAGTGCAGTTTTTTTTGTCATGCATATATTTTTAGTTTTTATGCTGTTCTCTTTGTTAGTCATTCCTTTACAACTAAAAAAAGGTCCTCCTTAGTTTCCTACTTAACTGAAATTATCTTGAAACTCTCCTATGTTTTCTTGATTTATCTGGAATTCATATTGATGCAAGGTATAAGAAGGGACCCAACTTTTTACCCTCTGTGGTTTTTCTGTTGTTCCAACACTGTGTGTTGAATAACCCATCTTTTCTCTACTTCTGTGAACTTGTAGTGTTTTAAATTATATATGTAGATGGGTCTATTTCCAGACTCTGTTTTATTCCAACATTGGCTGCTGTGAACCACACTGTGATTTCTAAGTCAGAGATTATTTCTGTATTGGTCATTTAAAAATTACATTCATCACCCTGGCTGATGTGACTTTATTGGTCAAAATGTCATCCCGTAGGCTGAAAAAGTTTGCAGGTTCTATTCCCAGTCAAGGCACGTGCCTGGGTTGCAGGCTAGGTCCCCAGTTAGGGGTGTGTGAAAGGCAACCAGTTGATGTTTCCCTCTTATATTGCTGTTTCTCTCCCTCTTTCTCTCTCTGTCTTCCCCTGTCTAAGCATGTCTATGGGTAAGGATTAAAAAAAAGATAAAAATTACATTCATCAACAAAAGGGGCAAAAAGAGTTGCAAGTGCGTCTTCTGATTGACCAACTTTCTTAACAAGTTTAAATACCTTTCTGGATGTTTGTGTACAGTGACAAATTCAAATACAGCTTGAAATGACTAGGGCCATCATTTAGTTAGTGATTCATTACTGTATTTTGCCATGTGTAATGCACACTTTTTGCCCACATGTTTGAGGGAAAACTAAGGATATGCATTATGCATGGGTATAATAATCCCATGTATAATGCACACAGAAAAGAGGGTGTGCATTACATACAGCAAAATACAGCATTTAGCTCATCATTCAGTAACTCAAGCCACCCAGTGGGTCACTCAGTTGGTCAATTAGTCACTTAACCCACCTATACATTCAAGCAATCAATCACTGATTAAAAATAATAAATCACTGATGTAATCAATTAATTATTCAGTCAACACTCAGTGTCCATTTTGTGCTATGCACAGGATATAATGCTAAGATTATAATGTAAACCATGGATATAATTTTCAATGTCTTCATACTATTCTATTGGCTACGAATACCATAGTGTATTTATCAGATCCCTTTAATGTTATTGAAAATTTTTTCATTATTATTAACAGTGTTCCATAGAATTCTTAGATATACATCCTACTATTGTGCCTCAGGTCTTTTAAAAGGAAAAAGTCTTAGGTATTCTTTTTTCCATATCCTTGCCAAAGTTGAGTATTGCCAATCTTAATTTTTGCCAGTCTGATAAGGAAGAAACAATACTTCATTTTTATTTACTTTTCTCTCATTTAATGATGTTGACCATGTCTTCATTTTAGGGAATGTTTGCATTTCTTTTGTAGAATGCCTACTCATGTTCTTTGATCACTTTTCTCATTGATTTGTAAGGATTACTCGTATAACTATATTAAACCTTTGTAGCGTGTTTCTTTCTCAATTTTTAAAAAAACTTGATTTTGATGTTTATAGTTTTATGTAGTCAAGTTTATGCATCTTTATTTTATTTATTTATTTATTTTGTCTAGATGTTTGGTTTGGAAAGGATGCAAATATGTGAAAGATTTTTTTTTTAGTGTTTTTTTTTAAAGATTTTATTTATTTATTTTTAGAGAGAAGGAAGGGAGGGAGAAAGAGAGGAAGAGAAACACCAATGTGTGGTTGCCTCTCGCGTGGCCCGCACTGGGGACCTGGCCTGCAACCCAGGCATGTGCCCTGACTGGGAATTGAACCGGCGACCTCTTGATTCACAGCCCGCACTCAATCCACTGAGCTACACCAGCCGGGGCTGAAAGATTTTCTTTTTGAGTATAGAAATAATTAAAGTGGATGGATTTAAAACACACCAAAGAAATTGCTGGAAATGTCCAACTTCAAATATGTAAGGAGACAAGTCAGCAGAGCATTAAGAAGCACTAACAAAAATGATTTTTAAAGAAAATATTTACAAACACTTGAAAATGTGTTTTAAGTCATTTTGAAAGAATGAACTACAAATATAAAAAGAAATGAAATAAAGGCATATAAACTCATTGCAGAAATAATTTCCTTGTAGCAGTTACTGTAATTTGAAGTAGTTTTTTAGATTTCATTATGCTTAATTTTAAATTTTTTCTTTAATTTTTGAGGATATGTTTCCTTATGGTCAATTTTTGTAAATATTTCATATGTGTTCAAAATGTATTTTTGGTGGAAAGTTGTAATTTGTCTTTTTTTTTTTAGTGGATTGTCTTTTATCAGTGTGTGGAGCTCTCTGGATATTGGAGATACTCCTTGTTTGACAAATGAATTGCAGATATTTTCTCTCAGTCTGTCTTGTGCTTTTGTTTATGATTCCTTTTCTCTAGAAAAGTTTAAAATTTAATATAATACATCTTTTTCTTTACTGTACAGGTAAACTACTTAAATGACTTCAGTGTCATTAATGTGTATAAAGAGGCTTAGTATGTAAGATAGTAGGGGGAAAGGCAGACCATGGGGAACTGGACAGTGAATGTCCTAAGGCACTGAAATTAAAGTGAGAATAAAAAACATTTTATTGATCAAGGAAAATGAGAACTCAGGCAATTTGTGTGAATTTTGTTATATGGATTTTGGGTTTTTCATTATAAATTTTTTCTTTTCCAGGTAAAAGTTATCTCAAAGGTTCTTTCAATATTTTCATTCTTTTATATTTTACATTAAATATTTAATTTATATATACCTTATTTTTATATAAAGTATAGACTTAGCATATTTTCTCTAGTTGTACTGTCAGTTATGCCAGTGCCTTTTGTAGACAAACTTTTTGTAACTGTATCAAAATATTGTTATATTAACTTCCCAGGTATACCTGGGAAGTTAATATAACATTTATTTCTGGGTGCTTTTTGGTCTACTGATCTGTCTGTATGCATACCAGTACTGTTTTGGTTTTAAAATGCCTGTCAAATAAATTTAAGCAGAATTTAACAGGATCTCTATTTTTTTTTAAAAGAAAACTTCATTATATGCCTTTAATCTTGTTTATAGGAAGTATACAGTTTTTATGTAATAAATGAGATTTTTATATTATCTTAGACACTATTCCTCTTCATTAACCCCAAAAGGAACTCTTTTGTACTGTTATAGCTTTGTAAGTGTATTTTTGATGAACAGAGAGGTCTGTATATGTATGCACAAGTAAAAGATTGGCAACTAACAACTGCTTTTTTGTGTACCATCTTTGGTTTAATGTATCAGATTCACAGGGGACCTTTTACTTTAGCAAACACTTTTAAGCTTTGCTTAATGAATGTATGTAACACTTCTCCTTCTACAACCAAATTACTTTGGTTTTAAACCATTCATAATATCTGTACAAAATTTATCCCATGGCCTTATACTGAATATGCTTAAAGTCTCTACCATTTCTGACTTTATAAAATGTTTATTTTTTAATTACAGGTGACATAGATTATGTTAGTTTTAGGTATATGACCCAGTGATTTGACACTATATAATTTACTGAGTGATAATCCCTATAAATCTTGTACCTGTATGACATCATACATAGTTATTAGAATAGTACTGAGTATATTCCTTATGGTATAACTTTACATCACCATGACTATTATTTTTTTTAAATAGGGGACACTTTATGAATTTGCATGTCATCCTTGTGCAGGGCCATGCTAATCTTCTCTGTATCGTTCCAATTTTAGTATATGTGCTGTGGAAGAGAGCACCCCATGACTATTCTGTAACAACTAATTTGTACTTCTTAATCCCTTCACCTTTTTCAACCATCTCCCAACTCTCCTCCCATGTTGTAACTGTCAAAAAGTTGTCTATGAGTCTGTTTCTGTTCTGCTTGTTCAGAATTGTTCATTTATTTTGTTTTTTGATTCAATTGTTGATAGTTATGTATTTATTGCCATTTTCTTTTTCATATTTTTTATCCTTCTTCTTAAAGAAGATCCTTAACAATTCCATATAATACTGGTTTTGTGGGGATGAACTCCAGCTTTTTCTTGTCTGGAGTGTTCTTTATCTGTTCTTTGACTCTCTCTAAATGATAGCTTTTCTTGGTTGTAGATTATTCTACAACCAAGAGTAATCTTGGTTGTAGGTTCTTCCCTTTCATCAGTTTGAATACTTCTTGCCATTCCCTTCTGTTTTGGCCAGCAAGGTTTCTGCTTAGGAATCAACTGACAGTCTTATGGGAGCTTCCTGTTGGTAACTAACTGCTTTTCTCTTGCTGCTTTTAAGACTGTCTCTTTGTCTTTAACCTTTGGAGTTTTTATTGTGATGTGTCTTTGTGTGGCCTCTCTGGATGCATCTTGTTTGGGACTCTCTGTGCTTCCTGGACTTGTATGTCTGTTTCGTTCACCAGGTTAGGGAAGTTTTCTGTCATCATTTTTTTTCAAATAGCTTTTCAGTGTCTGTCTTCTCCTTCTGCTCCCGGTGCCCTGTGATGTGAATGTTGGTGTGCTTAAGGTTGTGCCAGAGGCTCCTCCCATACGGCTGATTTGATTCTTGACTTCATCTTCTCTGCCGTTGATTCCTTGTAAATTATTCTTCATCTCAGTTAAGGTAGCCTTCATTTCTTTTTTTCACTCTTTTTATCCTTACTGGGGGACTTGCTTATTGATTTTAGAGAGAGGGTAAGGGAGGTGGCAAGAGAAAGAGAAACGATGATGTGAGAGAGAAACCAATTGGTTGCTCCTCACTGGGGACTGAACCCACAACCCGAGCATGTGCCCTGGGCAGGAGTTGAACCTGCAACCTCTTGTCTATGGGATGGCACTCCGACCAACTGAGCCACACTGGCCAGGGCTATCTTTCATTTCTGACTGGTCTTTTTTCATGCTGTTGAGATTCTCACTAAGTTCACTGAGTACCCTTTATAATCAGTGTCTGGAACTCTGCATCTTAGTAAATTGCTTGTCTCCATTTTGTTCTTCTGGAGTTTTGTTCTGTTCTTTCATTTGGGACATGTTTCTTTGTCTCCTCGTTTTTGTAGCCTCCCTGTGTTTGTTTCTGTGTAGTAATTAGGTAGAGCTGTTACATCTCCTAGGCTTGGTAGAGTGGCCTGACACAGTAGGTGTTCTCTAGGGTCCAGTGGCACAGCCTCCCTTATCACTGTAGCTGGGCACTCCAGGTACACCTTCCATGTGAGCTATGTACACCCTCCTCTTGCAGTTGAGCATTTATTGCTGTTGGCCCATCAGTGGGAGGGATTTACGCCCAGGGTGATCAGCTGCAAGGACTGGCTGCGACCACCAAACTCCAATCAGCTGTGCAGAGGCCCTCCCCATGGAGCAGGATTTACTTCAGTGGGGCTCTGTTGCTCTCTGACCCACTCCTTGAATGTGTTGCTTGTGTAAGTAGTTGGGTGGTGATACTTCCATGTGGTCTTAAGCTGCCCACTGGGATCTCTTGGGAGTAGCCCATGGCCACCTGGCATGAGCTACAAAGCAGTTTTTAGATGGCTACTGCTTGTGCCAGGCTTGGAGGTCCCCGGGTGAGGCCAAGCTGAGTGAGAACCAAGGCCAAGCTGTGAAACAGCTGCTGCTAGTTTTGGGGCTGGAGTCACTTGATGAGAGAGGTATGGGGGTAAGGGACATGCTGAAGCCAGGTGCTGCTTATTTGAGAGATTTCAGGAAACTCTTACGTCTGAAGCAAGACAGGCCATTCATATGGAAGAGCTTCTAGAAACAGCTTCCGCGGAGACTCAAGCAATCAAATCACTCTCCCCTCACCCTCTGCAGTGCAAACAGTGTGAGCCTGATTGATGGAGTCTCAGATATGGTACCCACCTGCTGGCTCTGTGAGTGAGGGTTGGTCAAAGGAGTAGTGGCTTCTGCTAGCACTTCTTTCTGGGGGGAGAAATATGGCCCCTGCAGCTCTTGCCCTGATGCCAGACAATTCAGTTTTTCCTGGTATGTCTCTGGTGTCTCAAGCTGTTGCCAGTGCTAGACCTCAGAGGGAGTAAATCCGAATAAGTCTGTGCTGGCCCTTTAAGAGAAACTGCCTGTGAGTCCAGCAGCCTGTGTTTTCCTCAGCCTCAATCCCCACTGGTGTTCACAGCCAGAAGTTATGGGGATATCTCTTCCTGGCACTGGAACCCTGGGATGGGGACCTTGGTGTGGGGCTGGGACCCTTGTTTTTCAGGGGGAACCTCAGTAGCAAAGTTATACCTCTTGATTTTTTTCTGCCACACATGGGTGGGGGACTAGCCCATTTGAGTTTTCACCCCTCCTACCAGTCTTGGTGTGGCTTCTTTAATTCCCTAGTTGTAGGACTTCATTCAGCAAGAAGAACTAAGGTGGTTCTCAATGATGATTGTTCTGTAATTTTGATGTGTCTAGTTTAATTTTTTTTAAACCAGCTTCCAAATAAGGTCTACACCCTTACTGCAAGCTTATGGTCTCTATCTAGTTCCTGCATTGCTGCTCTTCTTCCTTTTTAAACAGGTTGGTAATAGTTTCCCACAATCTAGATTTGCTGACCACATTCTTATAGTGAAGTTTAATGTGTTTGTCTGTTCTCTGCATTTCCTGTTAATTGCTATTTTACTGGCTTGTCTTTAAGATTTTCATATACTGCTGGAAAATATTTTCTTATATATTCTTGTTTTACTATTTATACTTCTTCAGCTGATTGTTTTTCAAGTGTTTCAGGTTCCTTCGGATATATTCACAGAAGCGGGATCACTGGCAGATGTTTTAGTGTTTTGAGGTATCTCCATACTGCTTCCCATAGTGGCTGCACCAGTCTGCATTCCCACCAACAGTGCAAAAGGGTTCTTCTTTCTCCACATCATCATCAGCACTTGTTTGTTGATTTATTGATGAGAGCCATTCTGACAGGTGTGAGATGGTATCTCATTATGGTTTTAATTTGTGTTTCTCTGATGAATAGTGATGTTGAGCATCTTTTCTTATGTCTGTTGTCCATTTGTATATCTTCTTTGGAGAAGTGTCTATTCAGGTCCTTTGTCCTTTTTTAATTGGGTTGTTTGTTTATTTGGTGTTGAGTTTTGTAAGAACTTTGTACATTTTGGATATTAATGTATATCCAAATATCAGCATATATGTTCTCCCATTCTGTGGGTTGTCTTTTATTTTGTTGATTTTCTTTGCTGAGCAAAATTTTTTTAGTTTGTTATGGTCCCATTTGTTTATTTTTTTATTTTGTTCCCTTGCCTGGGGAGATATGTCATATAAAAAATTTCTACAAGCAATTTTGCTGCCTATGTTTTCCTCAAGGATTTTTATGGTTTGGGGGCTAACATTTAAGTGTTTGATCTGTGTTGATTTTATTTTTGTGAGCGGTGTAAGAAAGTGGTCTAGTTTCATTTTTCTGCGTGTATCTGTCCAATTTTCCCACTACCATTTATTGAATAAACTATCTTTAGCCCATTGGATATGCTTGCTTCTTCCGCTGAATACTAATTGACTATAAAGGTGTGGGTTATTTCTGGGCTTTTTATTCTGTTCCATTGATCTGTCTGTCTGTTTTTATGTTAGTACCAGGCTGTTTTGACTACTGTGGGCTTGTAGTGTAGCTTGATGTTAGGTAGCATAACTTCTCCAACTTAGTTCTCCTTTCTCAGGATTGTTGTTGCTATGCAGGGCCTATTGTGGTTTTATATAAATTTTTGAAATATTTGTTCTAGTTCTGTGAAATACGTCATTGGAATCTTGATAGGAATTGTGTTGAGTCTGTAGATTGCTTTGGGTAGTTTTTATGATATTAATTCTTCCTACCCATGAACACTGTGTGTGCTTCCACTTGTGTCTTCTCCAGTTTTCTTCTTCAGTACCTTGTAATTTTCCGCATACAGTTCTTTTACATCCTTGGTTAGGTTTATTCCTAGGTATTTTATTATTCTTTTTAAAAGATTTTATTTACTAATTTTTAGAGAGAGGGGAAGGGAGAAAGAAAGGGAGAGAAACATCAATGTGTGGTTGCCTCTTGTGCACATCCCCCCCCCCCCCGCACTGGGGACCTGGCCGGAAACCTAGGCATGTTCCCTGACAGGGAATTGAACTGGCAACCTCTTGGTTTGCAGGCTGGCACTCAATCCGTTAAGCCACACCAGCCATGGCTATATAATTCTTTTTTTTTTAAATTTTATTTAGTTATTTTTCAAGTACAGTTTTCTGTTTCTCTTTATAATTCTTTTTGAAGCAATTGTGAATGAGATTGTTTTCTTAATTTCCCTTTCTGTTAGTCTGTTACTGGCATATAAGAATGCAGCTGATTTCTGGACATTAATTTTGTATCCTGCTACTTTGCTGAATTCATGTATCATTTTTAGTAGTTTCTTGGTGTAATTTCTGGCGTTCTCTATGTACAGTATCTTGTCATCTGCAAATAAAGACAGTTTTACTTCTCCTTTCCAATTTGGATGCCTTTTATTTCTTCTTATATGATTGCTGTGGCTAGGACTTCTGGTACTATGGTGAATAAGAGAGGTGAAAGCAGTCCCTGTACATTGTCCTTTATTTTAATTAGTGTAACCTTCTTTTCTGAATGGATCTTTTTTTATGCTGTTGAGGTCTTCACTAAGTTCCTTGAGCATCCTTATAACCAGTGTTTTGAACTTTGCAAATCTTATCTCCATTTCATTTAGCTTTTTAGAAAAAAGTATTTTATTTATTTAGATTGCTTATCTCCATTTCATTTAGCTTTTTAGAAAAAATATTTTATTTATTTAGTTTCAGAGAGACACGAAGGGAGAAAGAGAGGGAGAGAAACATCAATGTGTGAGAGATACATAGATTGGTTGCCTCTTGCATGCCCCCAGCGGGGACCTGGCCTGCAACCTAGGAATGTGCCCTGACTGAGAATCAAACTGGCAACCCTTTGGTTCACAGGCCGGCACTCAATCCACTGAGCCATACCAGCCAGGACTCATTTAGTTCTTTTTCTGGAGTTTTGAAATTGTGGAGTTCTTTCTGTTATTTTATTTGGGACATGTTTTTTTCTCATCTTGATTTGGCAGCCTCCCTATGTTTGTTTTTATGTTTTAAGTAGAACTGCTTGGACTTTGTATCCTAGGTAGCATTGCCTAACGTAGTAGGTGTCCTTTATGGTCCAGTGGTACAGCCTCCCCTATCACCCAAGCTGCATACTTGAGGTGCGCCCTTTGTGTGGGCTGAGTACAGCCTCGTATGGTTGAGCCTTGGTTTCTGTTCGCAGGTCAATGGGAAGTATTTACCCAGGCCAGTCAGCTGCAGGGATTGGCTTTGACTACTTACCTTCTGTGGAGGATCAGCCGTGCAGTGGCACGGTCTTGGTGCTCTGAGGTGATCGGTAGCTGTCCACTGGGTGTGCTGGCCCTGGGGATTCCTGGGTGGTGCCAGCCAGAGTCAGCCCCATCCTGTGTTTTGCCCAGGGCCACCCTCCCTGAGCCTATAGCATTCTGAGATGGCTGCTACTTGTGCTGGACTTGGCGATTCCCACTTGATGGGATTTAGGAATTTGCAAAGCTATTCATATGGAAAAGCAGCTTGGTTGGGCTTGTAAATTGAGTGGGGCAGAGTGTCTGGTAATCTTCAAAGGGGAGGTCAAACATGGTAGCTATGTTGATGGAGTCTCAGATATGTCACCAGCCTGATGGCTCAATCTGGATGGATGTGGTTTCTTTAATTCCGTAGTTGTCAGACTTCTATTCAACTCAATTTTTGGCAGTTCTGAGTGATGGTTGTTCTATATTTTAGTTGTAATTTTGATGTGGTTGTTGTACAAAGAGGTGAGCCATGTCTGCCTGTGCTGCCATCTTGACTGGATATCCCAAACAATTCTTAAAGAGCCTTATAGGTTTATTATATAAGGGTGAGTAATTATGGATATAATAACTCTGCCTTCTGTAACAATATTATGGACAAAGAAACAAAATGAAAAGGTTCTCCATTATTTACAAGTATGTTAATTTAGCAATATAGGGAGATTTTTCTAGATATCATTTTAATACTAATTTTTAGTTTAATTTCATCGAGGTCCAAGAACATAATTTTTATACATCAGTCTTTTCACATTCACTGAAACTTAGTTTATAGACCAGATCAGCACATGGTACAACTTACTCTGTTTGCACTTGAAGAGGTGTTTTGACATACGAAATGTGCAAACCTGTAGAGAATTTTTAATAAGATTTTATTTGAGCCAAACAGACTGCTTATACTGGGAGCAAGATCTCAAATGCTTTGCAGGCTAACAGTTTTGCAGTCTCATTTATGCATTTGAAATTAAGGAAGGAGCTAAGGAAAATTACCTAGAAGTGGGAAAAATGCAATATAGGAGAGTTAACATTATTATGGGCCCTCTTGAGAGTTAACACCCCATTATAGGGGTATTACTTCTGGTATTTCAAAGATGTGTTAACCTAGAGGCACAAAAATGAAAACCTTTCACTAAAGAAGTGATAGGCTTGGGGCATGATTACCTACCAATGACCTGCCCAGTTAGGAATTTATAATCAGATAAATTCCTTTACATAAGACCCCCTTTTATCGTGCACATCATGAAGATATTCTTCTTTTAAACCTCATGCCAGAATATGCTTATTGATTTTAGAGAGGAAGGGAGAGAGAGACAGAAATATCAGTGTGAGAAAGAAACATCAATCAGTTGCCTCCTGCACGTGTCCTGACCAGGGATTGCACGTGCAACCTAGATAGGTGTCCTGACCAGCTCCTACACATTAGACAAATGAGAGAACGTCTGCATTGAAACCAGCAGGAAAGGCTGAGACACACTCTCATCATAAACCCCACCTCTGGCACAGGACCATAGAGTCAGAAGGGAACTCCTAGCTTCTCCCTGAGGAGCAAAAAGGGTTGGACTACATGTTTAGTGCCCCAACTCTTAAGACTACCACTTGAGTGACAGGCACCCAAAACACATAGTTCTAAAAGCCAACAAGGCTTTTGTCATGAATACCACAAGACTATAGTACACAAAGAAGCAGTTGTCAGCAGGTGTTCAGGCATTCAAAGCAACTATCTCCCTTAGCACAGCAGGAGCAGACAATAATACCCATCTCCATCTTGTCCTAAGAGAGGTCTATCTGCATACTTTAAAAGCTCCTGTTTGATGGCAGGCTTCTAGTTCAGTAGGCATCTAGGCCCAGGGTTTGATCCTTGATGTAGGGGAAGCAGTCACCTCCCCTACCTTCTTCTTTTAGCTTACTTTAGCTTATAAGTAGCTTCCTAGAAAGAGCTTGTGTGAAGTCTTGCACCTTAGCTTTTGCAGCTGCTTCCTGAGTGATGTGCTCCTGGATTTGGCTTAGATAGCCATTGGGTCTTGCATTCATGGATCCCATAATGCTCTAGCAAACAAAAATGTGGTTCTTAACAGGCACAGGAGCAACTCTCCCGCCCTGCAGCTTTAGACCTGAGCCTAGCACAGAGGGAGCAGGCAAAAATTATCTATCTCCCTTCCTCCCTAGAGAAGGAGCATATCTACATACTTTCCTACCTGATGCCAGAGGGTCTGGCTTCCAATCAGCTTGCACCTAAGTTTTGAATGTGATCGTTCCCTTCAGGACACTGGTGGTTTTTGGCATACCTTGAAGTATTGGGAGCCACCAAGAACAAAGAAGGCTGCTTGGACAATCAAAATGGTGTGAAAGACAGTCAGGAGCTTAGGCCAGGTTGACAAGGTATATCCCCTACCAAAGACCAAACTATTTATACTAAAAGAAGTTGCTGCTTTATTCAATGCCCAGAAACCAATCCAGGGTCAAGGAAAATTAAGAAACAAAGGAATGTGTTTCAAACAAAAGAACAAGATAAATCTCCAGAAGCAGATCTTATTGAAATAGAGATAACTTATTTACCTGATACAGTTTAACATAAGTCATAACAATGCTCACTGAGGTCAGGAGAGCAATGTATGAACAAAGTGAGAAACTCAACAAAGAGATATAAAAACATTAAAAAATACTAACAGAAATCATAGAGCTGCCCTGACTGGTGTGGCTCAGTTGATTGGGTATCATTCTGTGAAGTGAAAGGTCACCAGTCAGGGTATACGCCTGGGTTGCAGGTTCAGTCCCTGGTCAAGGCATTCATTGTATGAGAGGCAACTGATGAAAGTTTCCATTTCACAAAGATGTTTCTCTTTCTTTCTCCCTCCCTTCTCTCTCTCTCTAAAAATAAATAAAGAAAATCTTAAAAAAAGAAAAGAAATCAGAGAACTGAAAATAGAGTAATTGAACTGAAAAGTTCAGTTGAGGAATTCAACATCAGCCTACATAAAACAGGAGAAAGAACCAGTGAACTAGAAGACAGGGCAGTGGAATTCATTTAATCAGAAGAGCAAAAGAAAAAAAAATGAAAAAGAGTGAAGCTAGCTTAAGAGACTTACAGGAAACCATCAAGTAGACCAATATATGTGTTATAGGGGGTCCAGAGGAGAAGAAAGAGAGAAAGGGAAATAAAGGTTATTTAGGGAAATAAAGGATAAAAACTTGGCTAATCTAGAAAAGAAAAGACATCCAGATCCAGGAAGCCCAAAGGATACCAAATATAATGAATTTAAAGAGACCCACAATGAAACACATTATAATTAATTGTCAAAAGTTAAACATTAGGAAAGAATCTTAAAAGCAGAAAGGGAAAAGCAACTTATTACCTACAAGGAAACTCTCATAAGACTATGAGATTTTTTTTTTGAGCAAAGATTTTGTTGGCCACAAGGAGTGGCAAGATATAAGATTCTCCATCATATGGAAGTAAAAAAAAAAAGCTGCTGCAGTGACACATATATCAGACAAAACAGTCTTTAAACCACAGAGTATAACAACAGAAAAAAAGGTCATTACACAGTGATGAAGGTGTCAATACATGAAGAGGATATAACGTTACTAACTATTCATGCACCCAACAGAGGTGAATATATAAAGCAAATGTTAACTGATCTGAATGGAGAAATAGAGCAATACAAAAAACAGTATGGGACTTTAGTATCCTACTTTGAACAATGGATAGATCATCCAGACAGAAATTCAATATGAAAACATTAGAATTAAACTACAGTTGTTAGATCAAAAGAGATCACACAATTATCTCAATAGATTCAGAGAAAGCATTTGACAAAATTCAGCATCTTTTCATGATTAAAAACTCAACAAATTGTTGATGGAAGGGATGTACCTCAAATAAAAAAGGCTCTATTAGACAAAACTATAACATCATCCTCAACAATGAAAAGCTGAACGCTTTTTCTTCTAAGGCCAGATACAGTACAAGGATGCCTACTCTCACCACTTTTATTCAACATAGTACTGGAAGTCTTAGCCAGAGCAATTAGGCAAGGAAAACAAAAGGCATCTAAATCAGAAAGGAAGAAGTAAAAATGTCTCTATTTGCAGATGACAAGATATTATATATAGAAAATTCTAAAACCTCTATCAAAAAAACTGTTAGAACTAATACATACATTCTGTAAAGTTGCAGTAATACAAAATCAATATGCAAACATCTGTTGCACTTCTATACACTAACAATGAACAATCAGAAAGAGAAATTAAGAGAAATTACAATTTCTTTTACAATTGCATCAAAAGAAATAAAATACTTCAGAATAAATTTAGCCCAGGACATGAAAGATCAGTACAGTAAAAACTATATGACAGTAATATTAGAAATTGAAGAATACATATAAATAGAAAGCTATCCCATGCTCATGGACTGGAGGAATTAATACTGTTACAGTGTCCCTAATACCCAAAGCAACCTACAGATTAAATGCAATCCCTATCAAAATTATGATGGTATTTTCACAAAAATAAAACAAACCTATAGCTCCACGGAATCAAAAAAGACTCCTAATAGCCAAAGCAAGAGTAAGTAGAACAAAGCTGGAGGTATCACAGTTTCTGATTTTAAAATATGACAAAGCTATGGTAATCAAAACAGTATTGTATTTGCATAAAATCACACATTGATCAATGAGACAGAATAGAGAGCCCCTACATAAGCACATACATAAATGGTCAATTAATATGACAAAGAAGTCAATTATATACATACATACATACAATGGAGAAAGAATAGTCTCTTCAATTAAATGTGTTGGGAAAACTGGACAGCCAGATGCAAAAGAATGAAGCTGAGTCCCTATCATGCACAAAATCAACTCAGTATGGACTAAAGACTTGAGTGTAATGCTTAAAACCATAAAATTCCTAGAAAAAAACAAGGAGTTCTGCTCCTTTACAGTGGTCTTGACAATGATTTAAAAAAAAATTTTTTATATGACAGCAAAAGGAAAGGCAACCAAAGTAAGAATAAATGACAGGGACACATGGAATGAAAAAAACTTCTGCTTAGTGAGGGAAACCATCAATAAAATGAAAATGCAACCTATGGAATGGGGGAATATATTTACAAAGTATCTACCTGATAAAGGGGTAATACTCAAAATATATAAGGGATTAATGCAACTCAATAGCCAAAAGACAATCAAAATCCTAATTAAGACTTCCAGCCGAGATGGAGATGTAGGTGGAAACATTATGCCTCCTCACACAGCCAAGTTTAAAGACAACAAAGTTTACTAACAAAAACGCAATGAAAACAGACAGAAAATTGAACTGTACGGAAGTCTGACAACAATGAACCATTCAGCCAGACTGGTAAGAGGAGCAGAGTCAGCGGCTGGAGGAGAGGGGTCATAGCAGGAAAAAGCAGCGGGACCAACCTGGGCATGCAGGCAGTGGTTGGCAGATCCCAGGCACGAGGTGGCAACAGGGAGACCCAATGAGGGCACAGGGTGGCTGGCTGACTGTGGTCACACATTCACACGCAGATAAACCAGGCAAAAGAGCGAACAGTGAGATAGACCATGCAAACCAGGACCCCAGCAACAGGAATTAAAGCCTAAAACCACTGATTGGAAAAACTTTCAAGGGTTGTGGTGCCGGGAGAGGCTCCCAGACCCACAGGGTCCTGGAGGGTGCACAAGCCCACACACCCGAGAACCAGCACCAGAAGGGCCCAATTTGCTTGTGGGAAGCAGCAGAGAAGAAAGACCAAAATCTGAGAGAGCAGAACAAACGCCACTGCCCCTCTCTGACCCCGCCCCCACATATATAGCATCACAACCCAGTGACTAGGGTTGTCTTGCCTTGGTGAACACCCATGGCTCCACCTCTCATACACAACAGGTGCAACCAGACCAAAACATTATGGCTCAAGAAGAACAGCTTAAAGCCCCAGAGCCAATACTTCTACGCAACAAAGAGATAGCCAACCTATCAGATGCACAATTCAAAACACTGGTGATCAGGATGCTCATAGAACGGGTTGGTTTTAGTCACAAATTAGATGAACAAATGAAGGCTAAACTAAAGTGAAATGAAGGGAAATTCACAGGGAACCAATAGTGATAGGAAGGAAACTGGGTCTCCAATCAATGGAGTGGACCACAAGGAAGAAAGAAAAAACCAAACAGAAAAGAATGAAGAAACAAGAATTCAAAAAAATGAGGAGAGGCTTAGGAACCTTCAGGACATCTTTAAACGTTCCAACATCCAAATTATAGGGTACCAGAAGGGGAAGAGAAAGAGCAACAAGTGGAAAACTTATTTGAACAAATAATGAAGGAGAATTCCCCCAATCTGGCAAAGGAAATAGACTTCCAGGAAGTCCAAGAAGCTCAGAGAGTCCCAAAGAAGTTGGACCTGAGGAAGGACACACCAAGGCACATCATAATTATATTAGTCAAGATTAAGATGAAGGAGAGAATCCTAGAAGCAGCAAGAGATAAGGGGACAGTCACCTACAAAGGAGTTCCCATCAGACTGTCAGCAGATTTCTCAAAAGAGACCTAAAGGCAAGAAGGGGCTGGAAAGAAGTATTCCAAGTCATGAAATGCAAGGACCTACATCCAGGATTGCTCTATCCAGCAAAGCTTTCATTTAGAATGGAAGGGCAGCTAAAGTGCTTCTCAAATGAGGTCAGGTTCAAGGAGTTCATCATCACCAAGCCCTTATTGTATGAAATATTAAAGGGAATTATCTAAGAAAAATATGAACAGTAAAAGGACAGCAAACTCACAGTTATTAACAACTACACCTAAAACAAAAGCAAACTAAGAGGACAGCTAGATCAGGAATGGAACCAATAGAAATGGAGATCACATGGAGGGTTAGCAACAGGGGAGTGGGAGGAGGAGAAGGGTGGAGTAGAGAATAAGTAGCATAGATGGTAGGTAAAAAATACACGGGGGGAGGGCAAGAATAGTATGGGAAATATAGAATCTAAAGAACTTGTGACACATGGACAAAAACTAAAGGGGGAAATGGTGGAGGAGGGGGTGTGCAGGGTAGAGGGGAATGAAGGGGGGGAATGAAGGGGGGAATGGGACAACTGTAATGGCATAATCAATAAAATATATTTTAAAAAATAGTGGAAGAAAAAATCCTAATTAAAAAATGGTCAAAGTACCTGAAAAGACACTTTTCGAAAGAAGACATGTAAATAACCAACAGATATATGAAAAGGTGCTCAGTATCAGTATCAGGCAAATACAGAGCAAGACCACAGTGAGATATCACCTCACACCTGTTAGGGTGGCTATCCAAAGGACAAGAGATAACATGCTGGTGGGGATGCAGAGAAAAGTGAATGCTTTATACTGTTGGTGGGAATGTGAATTGGTACAGCCAGTATGGAAACAGTATGGAGGTTCCTTAGGAAATTAAAAATAGAACTACAATATGATCCAGCATTCCCACTTTTGGGTCTGTATCCAATGGAAACTTAGCTGTTATCTTGAACAGATATTTTTATTCCAATGTTCATTGCAGCATTATTTAAACAGGCAAGGTACAGAAATAACCTGACACTGGGTGAATGGGTCAAGAAAATGTGGTGTGTGCATATGTGCATGGGTGTGTACACTGGAACATTTATTATTCAGCCTTTATGAAGGAATACATGCTATTTGTGACGGCATAAATGGGCTTGTGGGGCAAATAAAATAATCCAGACAAAAGAATAAATACTAAGCCCTGGCTGGTGTAGCTCAGTGGATTGAGCGTGGGCCTGCGAACCAGACAATCGTGGTTCGATTCCCAGTCAGGGCATATTCGTGGGTTGCAGGCCAGTTCCCAGCAGAGGGTGCACCAGAAGCAACCATACATTGATATTTCTCTCCTTCTCTCCTTCCCTTCCCCTCTAAAGATAAATAAATAAAATCTTTTTTAAAAAAGAATAAATACTATATAGTAACACATCTGGAATCTTAAAAAGAAAAAGAAAAGTGTAACTCTAAGAAACAGAACAGTGATCCCCAGGGGAAAACAGGGAGAAATAGGTAAAGGCTATAAGTTCTCAGTTATGAGGTAGATAAGGTCTGAAGATCTAAAGTATAACATGGCGACTATAGTTGAGAATACTGTATTGTATAATTGAAATTTTCTAAGAGAGGAGAACTTAGCCTTTCTCTCTCCCAAAGAGGTATGCAATGAGGTGATGGATGTGTTAGTCAGCTCAGCAGGAGGAGGGAATCTTTTTACAGTGTGTAAAATGAAAATCATTGTGTCCTATGCTTTAAGTATCTTGCAATTTTATCTGTCAATTATGCTTGAATATAATTTTGCTGAAAAGTTTTGCTTTGTTTTCTTTTTATGCACTGAAAGTATTTTCTCATACAGTTGGGTCCTTATAGTTGATATAGAAATATCACATTGCAATTCACTTACTCAATAATCATTTTTCCTTCATCTGTATTTAGTGAAGTGCTTGATCCCATAGTATATGTCATGTAAGCGTGCTTGCTATTATCCCATCTTCCTCTGCTCATGATTTACATCTATGGGGAAGGTTGCCAGATTTTCACCTTTTCCAAATGTCAGCATCATGTTTTAGCTGGCAGTTAGATTCTGGTGTAATTGCCCTACTTATATTTCTAAATTAAAATTTGTAAAACCGTAGTCCTTATTCTCACCTTCCAGTGTCGAAGGGCAAAGTCCTTCTAATTTACTTATTTCCATTAATGGTATTATAGATCTCACAGATTTGAAATCCTCACGCCCTCTTCCACTCCTGGCTTCTATATTCAGTTAGTCTCCAGGCTGTATCAGGTCTTGCTTTTATTTTACCTCTCGTCATGCCATTTTAGTTCAGGATCTTACTGCCACCTACATCATTGCAGTAGCTTTCTGACTCTTCATCATTTTACCTTTCTAATTCATTATTGACTCTGGGATAAAGTTTAACTTCTCTTATGTGACATTTGGACTTTCCTTAGTTTCGTACTATGTCAGTTAGGATTGCATTCATTTACAAGTAACAAAATGGGGATAGATTGGAGCCGATTCTTGACATTGATTCAGCTGCTCAAGGTTGCCAGGTCTTTTGTTCTCTTGGGCTTTTCTTCATGGTTGCCTACTGGTTTTAAGGTGACTACACTATCCTATATTTATGTTCAGATTCACGTAGGAGGAGAGTAAAGAAGAAAGAGCAAAAATGAAGCTAAGCCAGCCTCCATTTAAGGAGGAGTGGTCCTGGAAGTACCACTCAACTTTCATTTAAATCTCATTTTCTAAAACTGGTTCACATTGCTACCTATCTGTGGGGAAGTACAGTGTTTTGTTTTGTTTTTTGATACATTACTCTCTTCAATAAAATTGGGCTTCTGTATCAAGGAAGAAGGTAAAATGCAGATTTGGTATATAGCTACAGTTTTACCATGAGTACCTGTCTATCCTAAATGGTGTAACTTCTCAAATTCTACACTTCAGTCCGATAAATTACTGAACATATTTTATATCTTACCTAACAGTGAAACTATTCAGTAGTTTCACTCTCTTGGAATGTTCTTCCTTTTCCACCATCTAAATTCAAATATTGTTCAAGATTAGTTTTAAATATGACCTCCTCTAATAAAACTCATTAATTAATCCCAGCTTGAAATCTTGTTTTTCCCCTCCAGACACTAATAAGCAATTGTCAGAGTAATTCATTTGTTGAGAAATATGCCTCATGGGAACTCTTCTGTGGTCTGTTACTGCTTTTCTTTGTTTTGTATTACATATTTATATTACGTTTCCTCAGTTAGGTTGTAAACTGGACAGTTTTATGGTGCTTGTCTGCAATAAGTTTATAATCTTGATGTCTTTCACAGTGCTTTTTATATGGTAATACACAATATTCAAATTATGGACTTGATAGAGTTTGTGGGTGAAAATTTCTTTCTTTATGAAGGATGCCTTATCAATACCATTTTCATTTGTTAACAATGTTGTTTTCTCCTACAGGCAAATGTTCTGAAAAAGACTCTGCATGGAAATGGCTTGCCTTACAATGACAGAAATGGAAGGAACATCCACATTTCCTATACATCATAATGGTGATATTCCTGGAATTGCTGATTCTGTGAAGCAAACAGATTCAGTCCTACAGGTGTATCTTTACCATTCCCTTGGGAAAACTGAGGGAGATTACCTGAAATTTTCAACTGGGGAGTATGTTGCAGAAGAAATTTGTGTTGCTGCTGCTAAAGCCTGTGGTAACTATTAAAACACTTCTTATTATTATTAATAGATGATTAATTATCTTACTCTAATACAATGTACATATATATTGTGTTAATATTACTTTTTTGATGCTTGTGTGGTTGACAGGTGTGCTTTCACATGCACAAAAAATGACAATGTCACTATAGTAGAATTTAAGGCAAATCTGCCTTGAGCTAGTTCTATAGACTGAATGGTTGTGTATCCCCCTCCCAGCCCCACCCCCACCCCCACCCAATTTATATTGAAATTTATTTCCCCAGTGTGACGTTATGTGGAGGTATGGCCTTTGGAAGGTGATTAGGTCATCTGTCAGATCCCTCATCAGTGGGATTAGTGCCCTTATAAAAGAGACCCCAGAGAACTTCTTTGCTACTTCTGCCATGTGAAGACATAGTAAGAAGATGAATCAGAAAATGAATCATCTACGAAGCAGGAGCAAATCCTCATTAGACACTGAAACTGCCAGCACCTTAATTTTGTTCTTTCTAACCTCCAGAACTGTGAGAAACTTCTGTTGTTAGCAGCTACTTAGTCTATGGTATTTTTGTTACAGCATGCCAAATGGACTAAGACAATGATTGGTACTGAGATGTGGGGGGATGCTGTAACAAATACCTAAAAATGTGAATGTGGCTTTGTAATTGGGTAATGGGTAATGAAAGAGTTTTGAGGTACATGCTAGAAAAAGCCTACCTTGTGAACAGACCATGAAAGGCAGTTCTGGCAGTTTTGGAAGTAGAGTTTTCAGGGCCCTAATCTTCAACATTGAAAATTGTGACCAGTCATGAGATGGTTCAGCCAAGCCAGCACCTAGTTGAGCCATTTAACCCAGAATCATTTGACAAGTGAATAAATGGGTTACCTCTGTTGTGGAAAGAGAGTAAAGAAAGGTTATACCTTTCCAATGATATTGGGAACCATTGGCAACTCTACTTTGATGTGAGAAAAACAACCAAGGTCTCATCAGGGTATGATTTTTTTTTTTAATTTAATTGTTGTTCAAGTACAGTTTTCTGTCTTTTACTCCTATCCCAGCCCACCCCCACAGCCCTCTCCATCTCCTTCCCTTTTCCACCCCCCCTAGTTTTTGTCCGTGTGTCCTTTATATTTGTTCCTATAAACCCTTCTTCCCCTTTTCCCCTAAATTCTCTCCCCTTTCCCCTCTGGTCACTGTCAGCCTGTTCTCAATTTCAGTGTCTTTGGTTATATTTTGCTTGTTTGTTTGTTTTGTTGATTAGGTTCCTGTTAAAGGTGAGATCATATGGTATTTGTCTTTCGCCACCTGGCTTATTTCACTTAGCATAATGCTTTTCCATTCTATCCATGCTGTTACAAAGGATAGGAAATCCTTTCTTTCTGCTGCATAGAATTCCATTCTGTGAATGTACCATAGAGGGTAGGATTGTTTTTTTAAACCTGCCTATTTAGAGTAAGAACTAGCATTTTTAATGTTTTGAATAATTTTAAAATTTTTATTTAGTTATTTTTCAAGTACGGTTTTTTGTCTATTTCTCCCATCCGAGCACACCCCACCCTGTGCTCCCCACCTCCCTCCCATTTCCACCCCCCTTAGTTATTGTCCCTGTGTCCTTTATATTTGTTCCTCTAAATCCCTCCCATTTTTTCCCCTTAAATTCCCTCCCCTCTCCCCTCTGGTCGCTGTCCCCTTGTTCTCTAGTTCTCTGTCTTTGTTTTTATTTTGCTTGCTTGTTTTGTTGTTTAGTTTCCTGTTAAAGGTGAGATCATATGGTATTTGTTTTTCAACACCTGGCTTATTTCACTCAGCATAATGCTTTCCAGTTCCATCCATGTTGTTGCAAAGGGTAGTAGTTCCTTCTTTCTCTCTGCTGCACAGAATTCCATTGTATATATGTACCACAATTTTTTGATCCATTCATTTACTGACAGGCACCTTGGTTGCTTCCAACTCTTGGCTATTGTAAATTGTGCTTCTGTGAACATTGTGGTGCACAGGTTCTTTGAAATTGATGTTTTAGGATACTTAGGATATAGTCCTAGCAGTGGAATTGCTGGGTCAAAAGGCAGGTCCATTTTTATTCATTTCTTAAATGCTTTTTAGAATTCTCCTGTGAAACCATCTGGTCCAGGGCTTTTGTGTGACGGGAGTTTTTTGATTACTGCTTCAATTTCATTTGCTGTTATTGGTCTGTTCAGGTTTTCTGCTTCTTTTTCACTGAGTTTTGGAAGATTATATTTTTCTAGAAATTTGTCCATTACCCCTAGGTTTTCAAATTTCTCGGCATACAGTTCTTAATAGTAATTTCTTACAATCCCTTCTATTTCTGTGGTATCAGTTGTAATCTCTCCTCTTTCATTTCTGATTCTGTTTCTTTGTGTCCTCTCTCTTCTTTTCTTGATGAGACTACTTAAGGGCTTGTCTATTTTGTTCATCTTTTCAAAGAACCAACTCTTGGATTCATTGATCCTTAGAATTGTACTTTTAGTCTCTATGCCATTTAGTTCTGCTCTGATCTTGGTTATTTCCTTCCTTCTACTTGCTCTGGGCTGTCTTTGTTGTTGTTCCTCGAATTCTTGCAGGCATAGGGTTAGGTGGTTTGTTTGAAATGTTTCTATCTTTGTTAGGTAGGCCTGTATTGCTATAAACTTCTCTCTCAGGACTGTCTTCGCTGTGTCCCATAAGTTTTGGGTTGTTGTGAGTTTTGATTTGTTTCCAGAAACTTTCTGATTTCTTCCTTGATCTCATTCTTAACCCATTCATTGTCTAATAGCATGCTATTCAATCTCCATGAGCTTGAGTGTTTCTGAGTTTTTTCCTTGAGGCTATTTTCTAGTTTTAGTCCCTTTGTGGTCAGAGAAAATGCTTGGTATGATTTCAGTTTTCTTGAATTTGTTAAGGCTCGTTTTGTGTCCTATCATGTGGTCTATCTTTGAGAATGTTCCATGTGCATTTGAAAAGAATGTGTATTTAGCTTCTTTGGAATGAAGGGCTCTATATATATCAGTTAAGTCCATTTCATCTAGGGCACTGTTCAATGCCACAATATCTTTGTTGATATTTTGTTTGGAAGATGTGTCCATTTTTGACAGTGGGGTGTTAAAATCCCCAACCATAATTGTGTTGCTGTCAATATCGTTCTTGAAGTCTTCTAAGATTTTCTTTATATATTCGGGTGCTCCTATGTTGGGTGCATATATATTTAAAATGATTTTGTCTTCTTGGTGGATTCTTCCCTCAAGTATTATGAAGTGACTTTCTGGAACTCTCTTTATGGCCCTTTTTTTTAAGTCTATTTTGTCTGATATGAGAATTGCTACCCTAGCTTTCTTTTCCTTTCCATTTGCTTGGAAAATTTGTTTTCAGCCCTTCACTTTTAGTCTGTGTAGGTCTTTTATCCTGAGGTGGGTCTCTTGTAGGCAGCATATGTGTGGGTCATGCTTTCTAATCCATTCAGCTATTCTATGTCTTTTGATTGGAGCATTTAATCCATTTACGTTTAAGGTTATTATTGATAGGTACTTATTCATTGCCATTTTTGTATCTGTGTTCCTGTTTCTCTTTTTTCCTTCCTTTCCTTAAAGCAGTCCTTTTCCTATTTTTTGTAGGACTGGTTTGGTGGAGGCATATTCTTTTAGACTTCTTTTGTCTTGGAAGCTCTTTATTTGGCCATCTATCTTGATTGAGAGCCTTGGTTGTAGGCCTCTGGTTCTCATTACTTGGAATATTTCTTGCCCTTCTCTTCTTGCTTGGAGTGTTTCCATTGAGAAGTCAGTAGCTAACCTTATTGGGGTTCCCTTGTATGTTACTTCTTTTTTCTCCCTTGCTGCCTTTAAGATTCTCTCTTTGTCTTGGAATTTTGCCATTTTAATGAGGATGTGTCTTGAAGTGGGCCTCTTTGGGTTCCTCTTGATTGGGACTCTCTGTGATTCCTGGATTTGTGTGACTTTCTCTTATTAAATTAGGGAAATTTTCTCTCATTACTCTTTCAAATAAGTTTTCTGTCCCTTGTTCTTCTTCTTCTCTTTCTGGTATTCCTATTCGGATATTATTACATTTCATATTGTCTTGCAGTTCTCTTAATCCCTCTTCATTCTTTCTGAGCCTCTTTTCATTTTCTTGCTCTTTCTGTGAGATGTTTTCTACTTTGTCCTCCAACTCGCTAATCCAATCCTCCGCCTCATCAATCTACTTTTGAAACTTTCTACTGTGTTCTTCAATTCAGAAATCGTATTCTACATTTCCTCTTGTCCCTTGCTGATAGTGTCTATTTCCTTTTTCATGTTGATAATAGTTTGCGGTGAGATCACTATAGCTCCCCTGTAGTTTCTGGTAGCTCATTGTGAGCTCTTTGAACTTCCTGATAACCAGTGCTTTGGATTCAGTATCTGATAGTTGATTAGCCTCTATTTCATCTAACATTGTTTCTGAAGCTTCTGCTTTTTCTTTCATTTGGGGGTTGTTTCTTTGTCTTCCCATTGTTTGTGAGACTCTTCTTGTTAGCCTCAGCTTCTAAAATTGATCTGTTCTGACTCCCTGGGTTTATGGTGTGGTATAATACCTGTGAATTTCAGTGGTGCAGACTCCTGCAGGTATCTTGATGTTCTCCGTTTCCACCTACTCCTTTTTTCGTGTGTGTGATCGGTTGGAGGGGGAGACAAAATGGTTTATGACAGCAGAAGAGTATTTTATGATATTTACAGTCACAGCCGGTAGAGAGGAGCTAGATGATCTTAAGGCTATATATAGTGTTAACCGTAATCTTCAACTCAACTTGCCACTTTTACGAAAGGATGGACAAAAGATAAGCCTTTCGTTGGGGAGGGAAGGCTTGAGAGTTGGAACGAGAAAGCAGTGAGGTTGCAGACGGTCAGATTTTGAGGTAAGGTGAGAGTAAGGAATAGTAAATAGGTGTAGGGTGTAATCAAGTAGTTATTTACTCCAGTAATAGAATTCAGGAACTTGTAAAGTGGGCTAAATTCTGGTAGATTTGTTGTGAAGTATTTACAGTTATATAGAACAGCTCTTATCTACAGTAGTATTAGAGCAGCAATTGTATGACCAACCCTATAAGATCTGTTTGAATAGGGGGTGTAGCACTTCGGGTAGTATGCTAAAGGAAAACAAGAGGTGTGAGGTATAGAAAATTAGAAATATATTGTGGAGGAAAGAATAGAGGAAACCTGTCTAATAATACAATAAAACCAGCCAAGACTAAGAAGCCTATACAGAAGGAGGAGGAATACAAAAATACTATTAGAATATAAAAGAAGCGAGAGTGATGAAAAAATAAATACAAGTATGCAGCAACTTGTGGCTTCTCTGCTACAGCAAAGTGAACTTTGTCTCTCTGTCTCTATTGTTGCTATGCCCTCTCCTTGGGTTCCACTGTGGTCTTTTCGCAGTTCCCAGTTTGTGTCTCTTGTGGGTAAAAGAAAACGAAGCAACAAACAAACAAAACAACACCAAAAAAAGGCAGGAGAAGGGAGGAGAAAGTGATAAGTTTGGGAAGAAGAGAAGGAGGACTAAAACGAAAAAAAGAAAGAAGAGGATCGAACTATTAAAAGATAAAGCAATAGTAAAATTAAAAATCTATAAGATTACTAAAAAAAAAACCCCAAAAACCCCAAAAACAAAACCCCAAACAAACCCCCCCCCAAAACAAAACAAACAAAAAAAAAAACTTCCCTTGTTGGTTTTAAACTGTCCAAACCGGTTTTTCTGGTTGAAGCAGGACCTCTCTGTGGGCTGGGTTGTCAGAGCAAGCCAGCTAGGCTACCAGACTGGGATGCGGGCGCCAGCGCACCCACCAGGCTCCCTGGGCCCCTTGGTCTCTGGCTCGGTATTTCCTCTCTGCCAGGCTGGGTGGGACGCAAGCCAAGCCGTCCCAGGAGAGCACCTCAGTCCACTTTAAAAAAAAAAACCCTCTCCCAACAGCCTGCCTCTCAGCCCAGCCCAGTCCCCAGCCAGACGGGTGACAACAACGCACCTCTCGATTCTTCTGGGCTGATGACCACAGAGTCCGAAGACGGACTCGGCCCTTTGTTCTTGTTTCTGTCTGTAAACTCAAGCAAACAGGCCTCTGCCTGGCGCTGCCCAGATGGGGAGAGAGAAAGCTGCTCACCCATGCTGGTCACCTACCTCCGCTGAGTGTCTGGGCTCCCGTAGATGACTCCTCCGGCACTGGTCCCAGGCCCGCTGAGGTGGCCGCAGCACTGGGCCACCAAGTCCGGGCTTCCGTGGATGACTCCTCCAGTGCCAGCCCCAGCCCCAGGTCCGCCGCGAGAGCAGCAACACTAGGGCCGCTGAGTCCAGGCTCCTGTAGATGACTCCTGGGGCGCCAGTCCCGGGCCCGCCACGGCGGCGGCAAAGGCAGCACCGGAGGCAGCACCGGGGCCACGAGAGTCCCGGCTCCTGTAGATGACGCCTCCAGCGCCAGCCTCAGGTCCGCTGAGTTCCAGCTCCCGTGGACGGCTCTTCTGGCGCCGGTCCCAGGCCCGCCGCAAGGCGGCAGCACTGGAGTGCCCACCGCCAGGCGCTGGCTGGGTCGCGACTCACGTCTCCACTCAACTCCCCGCTAGTCACTGACCTGCCGCTGACTGGACCCTAAGTGTCCGTTACAATCGCTGCTTCCCCAATTTCATAAATGCTGTGGATCTGTTAGTTGATTGTGTTGTTTCTCAAGTAGTTCTGCCAGGATTTTCACCCACGTGTATGGGAGCTGGAATACGCTCTGTCCTACTTGGTCGCCATCTTCCTTCCTCACCCCCAGTTTTTCATGTTATTCTGTTAGTGGTTGCCTGCGGAGCCAACCTAACAGGATTCTTGCTTAAGGCAGGCCAAAGTGATCAGATTATCACCTGGGAGATAGTAGGGAAAAGGAGTTTGATGATATATCAAAGGTGGGGAATTCTTGCTAAAAGGACTTAGCAGGATTCTTGCTAAAACTGAATTCTGCAAGGAAGTACTCATGAGACTTGTTGGGATAGTGTTTAGGGGAATTTGACTAAAATTTGATCCAGGCAAGAATCTTGTCACCACTCCCCTGTACTTCTTTGTGTTTTCTTGTGGTCTTCACTATCATTATACTGATCCTGTTGAATTACAATTCTCCAAAGACTTCTCTGCGCCATCTACTACACTGTGAGATCTTTAAAGTTAGGCACTATTTTTCATTCCCATACCCAACTTGTGCTTATTATAGCATAGGTACTCTGTTAATATTAGTGGAGTGATGATCTCGCTCTAGAATGACATGAAACTACACCACAAATCTGGTAACAACTTGGAAGAGAAGAAACACATCTATGTGATTTTAATAAATAAAAATAAAAATAATTTGCACTTGGTGTATAGGGGGAGAAAAGGGAGTTAAAATGGCAGAAATTTCTTTTAAGATCCTATTTTTTTAATACAATGTGTATCTCAAATACAGGGTCACTGCCTTTGCTTCCTTTCTAGATCAACCCAATCAAAATGAAAAAAGAAAAAGTATTAATATACAATTTCCATTTTGAAATAAAGTACCAGTATGACTAAACATGACTATAAACATTGTCTTCTGTTATTGCAGGACCAACCTAACAATTTTCTTTTGCTGTGTACCCCCTTTTCCTGACCCCTCTCTGCCAATTTATATGGATACATTCATATGTTGATACTTATAACTAATAGAGTCTTTGTTATTATGTTAAGAAATCATTATTCTTCATTTTTAAAAAATCCTGATGATCCATATTATAAGTTCACTTTTCCTGTTTTGTGTAGTTACGCTGTTGTTTGAAAATCATGACACTGTCTTGTTCTAAAAATATCCCTATCAACACATGCTAAGAATAATGGTTACATATACAGGGTCTGGCGGAAGTAAGGTCTGGTTGAGTGTGGTTGGTAGGGTAATACTATGGGTATAATAATTTATAGTTTTAATTTGAACATTTCTCTTAAAATGTCATATGGTGTGCTTGAATGTGGTATTATTATGTTACAGAATTACATGCTTATGATTTTGTGGTAAAATAGGGGCATTATTTGTGTGAGACCCTGTGTAATTTGATTTGTATGATTACATTTAAACTGAATGTTATCTCTTTGTTAATTAAGGTTCTCTTCCTAGTATTTTTCTCTTTTCAAGATAATCTCAAAAGGTCTTTTACAGCCCCTTTCTGGGCAGTTTCACCACCTTCTGTGTCTCTTATGTACCTAGAACACTGGATTATGTGAAATATTTTGCACAGAGAAGAGAGGTAGTACCTTCTAGGTTAAAAAAAAAAAGTAGTATGTGCAAGACACAGGTATGGATTGTGATGCTAGCTAGTTGACTAGATGATGTTATTTAAAATTTTAAATTCTTTTTCAGTGCAGAATTCATGTAGCTCAATATAGTATTCCAGTAAAATAACTGTTTTTCAAAATATTTGAATGACATTTGCTGTTGACTTTGTTCCTTTATTTTATTTTTTATCCTCATCCAAGGGCATGCTTATTGATTTTAGAGAGAAGGGGAAAGGGAGGGAGAGAGTGTGAGAAGCATTATGTGAGAAACATCCATTGGCTGCCTCTCATACACTCCCAGTAGGGTGCTTGAACCCTTAACCTAGAATGGGCTCTGACCTGGAATTGAACCCTTCATCTTTTGGTTTATAGGACAATGCTCCAACCAACTGAGCCACACCTGCCAAGGCATCTTACTGTTATTTTAAAGTTTAGAGAATGACAAACCATAATTTTCTATAGTTTTAAGATGATTTACATGGTAAACCCTTATTTTGGAATTGATTAGTCTCTTTTTTTCCTCTTTAACTTTTCTTTCTTTTTGACATGAGGGCTTACTGTTTTTATTTAGTAAATTTTTTGAAAAAACTTTTTCTCCACTGTAGTTGGACCTTCATTTTTCTTAGTTCCAACCTCTTAATTAGGGTGGTAATCTCTTGTGAATACTTTTATAGTTTTCTCCATGATCAAATAATCACATATAAATACACTGTCTCATTCCCTCCCATACCCACAGTCATTAGGATGTTGAGGCTATTGTTTTATAAAATGGAATCATATTATATACCCTTGTGTGCTTCTTACTTTTCCTGTGAATACATATATTGTGAAAAATCTATTTAAGCCAACTACATTTGCACTAACTCATTCTTTCATTTAATTTTATAACAGTCCATGGCATGGATTATACTACCACAATTTTTTATCTTCTGTTGTTGGATTTACATTTTCTTTTGATTTTCTTATTAATGTACTCTGCTTTTAGGAGTACATAGGAGAGAATGCTAGGTTTAAAGGTTTTCAAAATTTTTTAGTGACATTGATCCCTCAAAATTATATCAATCTTGCCTTCACAGAAGCTCTACCAGTTTATATTTCTAGCAGTTATGTAATAGTACCATTTTACCACAATTAAATCAGTACTAAATGTTATCCCTCTTACATTTTTGCTAGGTGAATGGGTATACAGTGATGTCACATAATTTTAATTTGCATTTCCTTCAATACTAGGTCTCAACATTCCTTTACTTTTTATTAGTCAGTAGATTTGCTCCACTGTGAATAACTTATTTCCATTTTTACTTTATTATTTTACCTTTCTGACTTTGATTTCTTATTATCAAATACTTTAAGTAATACTTTGTTTAGAAAAATATGATACATATCAGTGTACTCTCCACCCAACTTTTCAAGTCTGTGATTTTGCCATTTTACCATTTTACTCCAGATTTTTCTCATGTAATTATGTTACACTACATTAATAGATTTTTCTAATTTAGCTGTCTTGGAATCTTAGGATGAATGAACTTTGTTAACTTTTAAAAAAGAAACATTGCAGAATTTGGTTTGCTAATATTTAGTTTAGGATTTCTAGTATCTATTTTGGTTAAGCGACATTATCATTTTATGATGTCTTTGTCTGGTTTTGGTGTCATGATCACCCTAAACTAGCAATATGTGTCAATTTCTCTGTTCTCTCCTTTTTATTCTCTGTAATAAGATAGGATTGGTTGAACTCATATAAATTTCTTCTGGACCTGATGGTGGTATTCCTTCCTTTCTGATTCTTATTTCTCTTTTCCTTCTTCCCTCTCCTTTCTTCTCCTTCATTAAAAAAAATGGATAGATTATTTCTTTAATGATTGTAGTTCTTTTGAAATATTTTATTAAATCCATTTTAAAGTTATATATTTTAATTTAGTTATATATTATTTATTCGACTGCATTTTCAGATTTATTGGCATAATTTATTCTAGCATTCTCTTTGTCTTCATAATTTATACTTTAAAAAGTTCTTAGTGTTTATCTGTGCCTTCTTTTTTATCATAGTTGACAAAGGCTGGTTTACTTAGTCATTGCAAATAATCAGCTTTTATCTTGTTAATTCTCTTTATTAAATTTTTATTTCTTGTGTTGTAAGTTCTGTTGTATCATATCGTGTCAGCTGTCTTTGGGATTACTCAGTTGTTTGCTAACATCTTGATTTAGATAACTTACATCAATCTGTTATTTTCTAATGTAATCAGATCAGAACTATTTTCCTCTTGAGTATCAGTTTAGTTATATTTATAGTTTTTAACACATGGTATTAATGATCACTTTATGATCATGAAGCATAAAAATGCTTTTTAATTTTAGCAATAATTTCTCCTGTGACCTGTGAGATATTTAGCAGTATTTATAAATACAAAAATGAACACAGAGATAGTTTGAAAGTTTTTACTGAGTAAGCTTTTTGTATGTAACTTACCAAAATTATTACATTTCTACAACTAGGCAATTTTAATAACTTATCATCTACAAATTAAGAATTTTTGTCTATATGTGAAGTTGGTGTCATTTTACCTATAGTGAAAAAGAATGAAAATAAAAATACTTCCAGTAGATAAATGGATAAAATAGCTATGATACATTTACACAATGAAATACTACTCAGCTATAAAAAAAGAAGAAAATTTTACCCTTTGTGACAGCATGAGTGGGCCTAGAGAGTATTATGCTAAGTGAAATAAGCTAGTCAGATAAAGATGACTACCGTACTATTTCATTGATATGTGCAAACTGAACTCAGAAGCAAAACAGAAACAGACTCAGAGAGAGAGCAGGCTGACAGCTTTGTGGGGCGGGGGGAGGGGTGAGTGGAAGGATTGAGCAAAAAAAGAAATAAAAAGAGAAAGAACTCCCCTTGGTTGGTGTGACTCAGTGGATTGAGTAATGGTCTGTAAACCAAAAGGTCAGGAGTCCGATTCTAGTCAGGGCACATGCCCGGTTGCAGCCTAGGTTCCTGGTTGGGAGAGTGCAAGAGGCCACTAATCCATGTATCTCTCGCACATTGCTGTTTTTCTCCCTCTCTTTCTTCCTCCCTTCCCCTCTTTCTAAAAGTAAATAAATAAAATCTTTAAAAAGAAAGAACTCATGGACACCCAAAACACTGTAGTCATAGGGAGGGGGAGGGGAGTGGGTGGAGGTCAAAGAAGACATGCGGGTATAAATAGTGATGGAAAAGTATAAAATAAAATAAAAAAGCTATTCCTGAGGGAAAAATACCACTATTACTAGTAAAGAATTGATAATAATTTCTTTAAATAATAATTTATCAGTGAATATCAAAATTTTTTCTATTCTCTTTTAAAATAGTTTTTGAACAAGTAAAATTGATATGCCTTAAAATATTCTTTTTTGAGGCTTATATCTTCAAATATATGGGATTAAAAATTGTTTTAAAATTAAGAATAAATTATTTTAATTTCATGTACTTGTTATTTCATTCAAATTGAGGACTTAGCATTTCTATTTTTATTTTTTTAATTTTAAGTATATTTTATTGAGTATGCTATTACAGTTGTCCCTTTTTTTCTTCCCTTTCTCCCCCTGGTCCCTGCACTCCTCTTCCCTCCAGTATTCCTCCCCCCAACTCCTACCTTAGTTCATGTCCATGTACATATACATATAAGTTCTGTGGCTTTTCCATTTCCTGTACCATTCTTAACCTCCTTCTATTTTGTACCTTCCAATTATGCTTCTTATTCCCTGTACCTTTTTCTCCCATTCTTCCCTCTCCCCGTCCCCACTGATAACCCTCCATGTGATTTCTATATGTAATTATTTTCCTGTTCTATTGTTTGCTTAGTTTGTTTTTGTTTTTGTTTTCTATTAGGTTCAGTTGTTGATAGTTGTGAGTTGTTTGATCTTTTTTTTAGATAAGTCACTTTAACATTTTATATAATAAGGGCTTGGTGTGATGAACTCCTTTAACTTGACCTTATCTGGGAAGCATTTTATCTGCCCTTCCATTCTAAATGACAGCTTTGCTGGATAGAGTAATTTTGGATGTAGGTCCTCCTTGCTTTTCATGACTTTAAATATGAATACTTCTTTTCAGCCCCTTCTTGCCTGTAAGGTTTCTTTTGAGAAGTCAACCGATAGTCTTATGGGAACTCCTTTGTAGGTAACTCTCTACTCTTGCTGCTTTTAAGACTCTCTCCTCCTTAATCTTAGGTAATTTAATTATGATGTGTCTTGGTGTGTTCCTCCTTGGGTCCAACTGGACTTTCCTGTCTATTTCCTTTGCCAGATTGGGGAAATTATCCTTAATAATTTTTCAAATAAGTTTTCAATTTCTTGCTCTTCCTGTTCTCCTTCTAGCACCCCTATCATTCAGATGTTGGAACGTTTAAAGTTGTCCCAGAGGCTCCTAATCCTCTCTTCAATTTTTTTTTTTTAATTCCTGTTTCTTCATTCTGTTCTGGTTGAAAGTTTATTTCTCCTTTTTGTTCCAAATTATTGATTCAAGTCCTGGTTTCCTTCCCTTCACTACTGGTTATATATATATATATATTTGTTTTTTTAATTTCACTTTGTATAGCCTTTACTTCTCCCTTTATTTTGTGACCATACTCAACCATTTTTGTGAGCATCCTGGTTATCAGTGTTTTGAACTTTGCCTCTGATAGGTTGGCCATCTCTTCATTACTTCTTTACCTGGAGTTTTGATCTATTCTTCCATTTGGGCTATATTTCTTTGTCTCAGTGCACCAGTCTAGATGAATGTTTCTTTTTTAACTCCTTGGTTTTCAGACTTCCATACGGTTTGATTTTCTGGCAGTTCTGGTTTTTTTGTTTGTTTGTTTATTTTAAATTGGTTGTTATCCTTCTTTTGGTTGTGTAAGGAAGCAAAGCATTAACTACCTGCACCTCCATGTTGGCCAGATAACCCAGGCTTTAAAATTTTAAAGTATTCATTCCTGAGCTAAATGAACATGACTAGAGGACCTGCTAGGTATGATTATTCTCTGGCATTTTTAGAGACATGTTTTTAATCTCCACATGATTGATGTGTAAATGTTTGTGTATGTGTGAATATTCTATTCACAAATATGCTGAAATAAAAAATATTAATTGTGTGGCTTAGAGGCTTTATATGCATTTTTAAAAGTTCAGTGGCCTTCAACTTTTTGCTCATGTTCATCCAAAAATATCTTTGAAAAAAATCATATATCCTTGTATTTTAAGTTCACAATTAAAATTTTTCATTAAGTGCAAATAGAGCTGAGAATATAACTACTAATGAATTGTGTAAAACTTGATATTTAAAAATAAACCTCTTTCACTGTTCTCTTAAAAATATCCAGTGACTTCTAAATATTTTAGTTGTTTGATGTCCTCATTATCAATTAAAACACATAAAGGTTTTAATCAATTTTTCTGTAGAGACAACTAAAAGAATTGAATAATTTAAAAAAAAATCTGCTTAGAAGAGTACCAGCAATCATGTTTTAAAATGCAGAGAAAAAAAGATTTTGACTGCTGTTGCATTCATGCTTATTTTGAGTTTTCAGACCCCCTACAAATTATAGATAGTATATAAGTGTACTTTCAATTATCTGTACTCATTTCTTTCTCTGCTTCTTTCCTAGGAGTCACACCAGTGTATCATAGTATGTTTGCCTTAATGAGTGAGACAGAAAGGATCTGGTATCCGCCCAATCACGTCTTTCATATTGACGAGTCTACGAGGCACAGTGTTCTCTACAGAATAAGGTACTTTCTTCCATAACATGACTCACTTAATAGTAAAGGGCAAAATGGGAGAAGTTATCGAAAAGAATTTTAATTGCAAGATACATAATACCAGAACTAATTAATAATTAATTTTCTTCATTTAAGACTGTGTTTCTCCTTTAAAGGAAGTATCCATACATGTTCTTTGATTAGAATGCTCTGAAAATAAAGCTGTTCTGGTGAGATGCTACACAACCACTTATAGTTACAGTTAAATTTTAAAAGGATGGGTATGGCTTTACTAACAAAATCCTAAATGTTTGGAATATTGCTCATTTCCCAGGAAATTAAATGTTTGTGCAATAAAATGTAATGTCACATGTCTTCTTTTTAATAACTTATTTTAAAGTTGAAGAGAAGATTTTTCCAGTGTTTATTACAGTCTCAAATTATAAAGTTAGTTTACTTAATAATTTATGGTAACATGTAATACTAATTTAGAGAAATACAGGAGTATTTTTCTATTCAATGAAACAAAGAAGTTTGATCTGTGGCTCTTATGAAATAGATGCATTCACTTCAGAGAGTCAGTGTTACAGTGGAAAAGAACATGGGCTCATTCATAATTTTAAAAAGAAAGGTAAAGGGAGCCTTAATTAACTAAGACATAAGAGAGATGTTCTTACCATGATAAAGGGTATCTATAAAAAACATGTATAAAATAATATTGTTAAGAGATAAAATGTTTGAAGTGGTCTCTTTAAAATGAGGAACAAAGATAGCCACAGTCCCTGCTTTTGTTTAGGATTAGTCAAGTTCCTAACCAGTGCAGTAAGACAGGAGAAAAAAGTTTAATAATTGAGAACAAAGAAACAAAAAGTCATTATTTGGAGATGACATAATTGTTAGCAGTATACAGGTATGAATAATAATCATATTTCTACCTTTCTGTTTCCTGTTTTGTCTCTACAATCTGTGCATGGAGGGAGGGAGTGTATTGATTTTACAGCTATGTTTCTTGTATTTTCTACCTATACTTTTATTATGGTTTTATCCAGATTTCCTTTTATTCTCAACTTGTATTTAACACTGTTAGCTGTGTTTTCTGATTATGGGATAATACCTTTTAGTATGCTGGAAGTGGTTAGATGTACACAGTATGTTTATATTTGAAGTATGTATTTGAAGGCTGATGGAATGTATTACCTGTCTTGTAGATTTTACTTTCCTTACTGGTATTGTAACGGCAGCAACAGAACCTATCGGCATGGAATATCTCGAGGTGCTGAAGCTCCTCTTCTTGACGACTTTGTCATGTCTTACCTTTTTGCTCAGGTATGATTATATTATCTACTTGTACTTGTGTTAAATGATAAATACCTTGCTTTATAGTGTATCTCTTGAAACAGGAAAATCTTCACATATGAAAAAATTGATGCCCCATTTTGCATAAAAGGTGCAGATAATAAAATTAAGTCTTTTTCACTAATTTTTAATCTCATGGTTTATGGACAATAGAATCTATTTTATAAACTTTCCTTGAATTAGCCATTTGATTTTTCTTCTCCTTCTGCTCTTCCCTCTTTTTCTTCCTCCTCCTCCTTCTTGCTTTTTCTTTCTTCTTCTTGTACTTTAGATTATTTTAAGGATTTCACAAAAGTTTAGACTGAGTTGTATAACATAATTCATATAAACATGAGTAGTTGAAACATAAGACAGTAAAATATCTTTAGAAAAGGTTTTATTTTTTAATTTCTGAACAATTTCAGACTTAAATAGTTGGAGTAAAATGTAAAGAAACCAGGTAACTGCATAAAAAAAAATTGAGCTATAATAGTTTGTGTAGTTCCTCATGGGAGGGTGACTGATATTTAGTTTGACAGCTGGGTTCCAGTTATTTGTTATCAATACTGTTATGTTAAATTTTGTAGTGTATTTGAACATTTTGTAATACTTTTTAAATATGTATCTTGATTTAAACAGTAATTGAAATATTTTATCATTAAATAACTTTTGTTTTTATGTGCTAGAAGACTGAGGAGTAGAAACTAAAGAAAAAATATTAGTACTTTTGGGTAAAGATATGGTCTTGGTATTCCCCAAGGTGTCAGTTTAAGGGGTTCTAAATCAAATTTGGTAATCTAATAGGAAGTAATCCTACAGATCCTGATGGCTCAGATTTCTCAACTATCTAGTAGGGCTAGTTCAGTTTGTGAGCAACAAATTGAAACAGTTCTTTTTTAGGCTATGGGAGCAACCTACATTTTTTTATTGTGGTAAAATGTACATAGTAAAATTAACTATTTTGAGTCTTTAACTGGATAGATCAGTGGCATTAATTAAATACATTCACATTGTCGTGCAACCATCACTACCGTTCATCAGAATGTTTTTCATCTTCCTAAACCGAAACTTCATTCTCATGAAACAATTCCCCATTCCCCTCTCCTTTGGCCCCTGACAGCCACCTGTGTGCTTTATGTTTATGAATTTGCCTATTCCAGGTATCTCATACAAGTGGGATTTTTGTGACTGACTTATTTCTGTTAATATAAGGTCTTCAAGGTTCATTCATGTTTAAGCATGTGTTAGCATTTCCTTCCTTTTTAAGACTGAATATTGTATTGTACATAGGACCACATTTTGTTTATCCATTCATCTGTTCATGTATATTTGAGTTGCATCCACCTTTGGCTCTTATGAATGAATAGCGATGCGGTAAACATGGGTTTACAAATATCTGAGACTCTGCTTTTAATTTGTTTGGATATATATCCAGAAGTGGAATTAATTGAATCAAGTGGTAATTCCTTTTTTGACCTTGTTTTGAGAAACTGCTATACTGGTTTCCATAGCAGTTGCACCATTTTTACATTCCTACGAGCAGTACACAGCATTTCCATTTCCCCACATCCTGGCCAACATTTACTTTCTATTTTTTATAATAGCCTCTCTGATAGGTGTAAACCAGCATTTGTAGTTTTGATTCACATTTCCCTAATAATAAGTGATGTTAACCATTTTTTCATAAGCTTGCTGGACATTTGTATTCTTTGGGGAAACTTTTATTCAAATCTTTTGCCCATTTTTAAATCAGGTTGTTTTTGTCTTTGTTTTTTTGTCAAGCTCTAAGTGTTCTTTATAAATTCTGTATGTTAATTCATGTATCATCAGATACATGATTTGCAATTTTTTTCTCTCATTCCATAGGTTTACTTTTCACTCTGTTGATTGTACCCTGTGATGTGCAATAGTTTTTAATTTTTATGTAGTCCAGTTTTTTCTTTTGTTACCTGTGCTTTTGGTGTCATATTCAAGAAATCATCACCAGATCCAATATCATGCACCTTTCTCACTACAGTTTCTTGTAAGTGTTTTATGTTTTATTGTTTTAGTTCTTACATGAAAGTCTCTTGTTCATTTTGGGTACATTTTTGTTTATGCTTCAGATAAGGGTCTAGCTTCATTTTTGCATGTGGACATCCAGTGTTTTCAGCACCATTTGTTCAAGAGACTGTCCTTTCTTCATTAAATGGTCTTGTCACTCTTGTCAAAGATTATTTGCCCACCAACCAACTTTTGTTCAGCTTCCTTTGTTTCAGTAACCATTAAGAAAGACAGAGACAAGCTTTTGACAGTAGTCTAGTATGAGATTATGACTTTCTATCACTTTTATGATTTTATTTCGTCCGTATTGCAGAGCTGATCTATTTTGGGGGCATACTAGTGAAGTTGTGTTAATAAGGCAAGTTTTCCTGAACTATTCATTTAGTTGCTTTACCCTAATAATTAATACTGTGATATCTCAAACTTTTGATCTAGAAAAATTACAAATGATTTTCAGTTTTGTTTTTCTAGGAAGAATTTTTATATTTAGGACAGGAAAATAATTTCACGGTGCAATCCTAAATAATGCCTAGACAATATACCATATGCTTTTTATATTTATTTTTTATAAACTTAAAAAAATTTTAAATTCTAGTTAACACTTAATATTATTTTTTATGTTTCTTAATACTTTATTTCTATAAGTCTCTGCCCAGAAAATAAATGAGGTAGTAATTATCTTATTCCTTGAGTGTATTTTATCAGGTTAGGCATATGCATGTTAGAGACTAAAGCAAATTTTACCAATGATATTGCCAGAGGGTAAGAATATGTTGAGATTTAAGAAATCATGATCCACACATATGCTGCCTACAAGAGACTCATTTCAGGAAAAAAGACTTACACAGACTGAAAGTGCAGGGTTGGAAAAAATATTACAAGCAAATGGATAGGAAAAAAGTGGGGGTAGCAAAATACTCATATCAGACAAAATAGACTTCAAAACAGGGGCCATGAGAAGAGACCCAGAAGATGACTTCATAACACTCAAAGGAAGAATCCATCAAGAAGACATAAACATTATAAGTATATGTGCACTCAACATAGGAGCACCCAAATATATAAGGAAATTCTTAGAGGATTTCAAGAAAGTTATTGACAGTAACACAATCATAGTAGGGGATTTTAACACCCCACTGTCAAAATTGACTGATCTTCCAAACAAAATATCAACAAAGATATTGTGGCATTGAACAATGCCCTAGATGAAATGGACTTAACTGATATATATATAGAGCCTGCCATCCCAAAGAAGCAAAATACACATTCTTTTCAAATGCACATGGAAGATTTTAAGACGAGATTGGGTGTGTTCAGGGTGGTATGGTGGTAGGGAACATTTTCAAAAATAGACCACACAGCAGGACTCAAAACAAGTCTCAGCAAATTTAAGAAAGCTGAAATCATATCACACATTTTCTCTGACCACAAAGGGACTAAAAGTAGAAACCAGCCTCGAGGAAAAAACTCAGAAACACTCAAACTCATGGAGATTGAATAGCATGCTATTAAACAATGAATGGGTTAAGAATGAGATCAAGGAAGAAATCAAAAAGTTTCTGGAAACAAATGGAAATGAATTCACAACAATCCAGAACTTATGGGACACAGTGAAGGCAGTCCTGAGAGGGAAGTTCATAGCAATACAGGCCTACCTAAAAAAGATAGAAACATTTCAAACAAACAACCTAACCCTACACTTGCAAGAACTCGAGGAACAACAACAAAGACAGCCCAGAGCAAGTAGAAGGAAGGAAATAAGCAAGATCAGAGCAGAATTAAATGACTTAGAGACTAAAAGAACAATTCTAAGGAACAATGAATCCAGGAGCTGGTTTTTTAAAAAGATAAACAAAATAGACAAGCCTTGAAGCAGACTCATCAAGAAAAAGAGAGAGGACACATAAACACAATCAGAAATGAAGGAGGAGAGATTACAACTGACACCACAGAAATACAAAGTATTGTAAGAAATTACTATGAAGAACTGTATGCCAAGAAATTTGAAAGCCTAGGTGAAATGGACAAATTCTAGAAAAATATGATCTAAAACTGAATGAAGAAGCAGCAGAAAGCCTGAACAGACCAATAACAACGGACGAAATTGAAGCAGTAATAAAAAAACTTCCAGCACAAAAAATCCCTGGACTGGAACATTTCAAGGAGAATTCTACAAAACATTTAAGGAAGAGCTAACCCCTATCTGTCACAGAGTATTCTAAAAAATTCAAGAAAAGGGAAGAGTCCCAAACTTTTTTTATGAAGCCAGTGTCATCCTAATCCTAAAACCGGACAAAGAAACAACAGCGAAAGAAAACTACAGGCTAAACCCCTCCCCTCCAAGAGTAGTTTTAAAAGAGTAGTTTAGACATTAAACCATTTTTAGAGTATGTAAGACAGTATTATAGAAAGGCAAACTTGGAGCCCGTAAGCAATTAAAAAGACAAAATTAAGCTGCCAGCCTTTTAAATTTATTTTTTCCTGAGGATTTTCTTTGTGTCATCAAATATGGCCACTAAGAAAAAAGTAAGCTGCTGCCATGTGAACAGCCATTAATTAATTCACCATATATTCAACCAGAAAAAAAAAAGGATATTTATAACTCCATGTTCTTTCTTTGATTCATTTGTGAGTTTGTGATTATAACTGTTTTCTTACTTTTTCTGGCTGAATGCAGACAAAAATTCTTTGTTCAGATGTTGTCAGCCATGCATATAAAAAACTACTTTTCTACAGTCTTAATGAAATGAAAATTCATTGGTACATTCTGTGATATCGAAGGCTAGTTTAAAATAACATGCCTTGGCATTTGGGACTCTTATTTGTAGCTTTTCTCTAATGGGTATTTGGTTGATTATGTTCTTAGTGCTATTCTCACAGATTTTTCATGTTTGTTTTCTTTTGGGCATGAGTTCCATGGACTATCTTCATGAATAGAATTTATTATCTACTGGTCCTATATTATATATGGGGAACCCACAAGCTACTAAAAAGTAATCTACCTAGCCATCAGTTTTTAGTAGCTTTTTTTAATCAGAATGACTTACTTGCTCATTTTCAAAAATGTTGTGAAATAAGTGTTTGAAATTGTGCAAAAAAATTCAGCTCCCTTACTGAATTAATTTTTTATTGCCAACATATAGGCCTTTGTTTTTGGTTAATGTTGGTTATTTCATTGTTTGTGCCTTTTAAGTGATGTAGTTTATTTTCTTATACAAAAATATTTTCTCATTAGTTAATAGGAAGTTAACAAATCTACTTTTACGTTCATTTTGTTTCTTTTAGTAAACTTATTTTTTAAAGAATGCATGTAAAACTTTACATGATAACTAATCAAATAAGTTATCACATCAAAAGAAGGTAAATACAAAAAAATAGAAGAAGGCCCTATTTTTCTTATATCCAATTAAAAACCTTGGTTAAATATTGGCATTCCAGCTCTTAAAATTCTTATAGATAAAATTGCTATTATTTCTAGAATATTGGTACTTTTCATGTTTGTTCTACTCTTTCCTTTCTCCCAATATATTTTCAATCTGATTTTATTCATATCCCTTAAAGTATCCAGGTAAAAATCTTGGAATTTCTCTTTTCCCCTTTTCTTAATTCTTTTTAAAGTTATCAATTTTTAGACTATTTTAATGTCTTCTGTTCCCTACATCAGATGTTTATTGCTTCATATATGAACCATTATAGCAGTCTCTTAAAGAGTTTTCCTGAATACAGTTTATTTTCTTAAAGCATGTCTAGCATTGCTACTTCTACCAATGAAAAAGTCACAATGCTTTAAGAAAATAGACTTAAAGAAACTGATTCCCTATTGCTTTTAGGACCAAGTCGTTAATGGATCTCTGCAGTCTAACCCCAACTTTTCCAGCTTTTAATCTATGCCATTCCCTCCCATGAACTGTCTACCCCAACCCAACTAGTTTGAATCTGATCGCACTTTGTGCTTTGTTCTTATATTATTTCTTTTTTCTCACTGTGTTTTGTGTCCATCAAAAATTACTTCATCTTCAAAGAATACATGAAATACTGTATTTTCCATGAATACCTCCCTGATTACCCCAACTGGAAATAATCCTGAACTATCTGTTTTCTGGCACTTACTATACAGTACCTGGCATCGTAGTTTTCTATTTACATTTTTAGCTTCTCTGCTAGATGTTAGTCTCCTTGAGGGTTGAGACCCCCTCTAATACTGTTTCAATACAGTCCCTATATACTTTCAACGTATTTGGAACTCAGTACATATTTAATTAATATCTATTTTAATTTAGGTAGTTTTGATGTAGAAGATGTAATTTGAAGCTGTAAGCAGTGAAATAGATTGAGATATGTACTCTCTACGTATTGCTCCCAATTCTAAAACTAGGAACCTAAATTTCAACCGGTTTCCATTTGTGAAAGAACTTTTACCAAAATTTTATGGCAAAACGCTTGAAAATCTAAGGAGTTGGCATTCTTTTTAAATGTATACATCTAGAAGTTATAGGTTAAAATATGGTAGCAGATTTAAATGTGATAGCGAAACTGACAAGATATTTCCTTTCAAATATATTTTTCCTTTAGTGGCGTCATGATTTTTTGCATGGATGGATAAAAGTACCGGTGACTCATGAAACACAGGAAGAATGTCTTGGGATGGCAGTGTTAGATATGATGAGAATAGCCAAAGAAAAGGATCAAACCCCACTGGACATCTATAGCTCTATCAGGTAATTTCCTTGTATGAATCCATATACATAAATGGGAACTATTGGAGTTTTTATGGAGTTTATTTGTATTTAATATGTTTGCCCATACTTTTTATTTTATAATGATTAATAGTGTTATGGGTAACATTTTCTTCTTGTGCACAACACATAGTTTGTGAGATAAAAGAAACTATTATTTTTTCTTCTAGTTTTATTGAAATATTGACATAATACACTGTATAAGTTTAAGGTATACAAGATAACAACTTGACTTACATGTTTACAAAACGATTACCACAATGAATTCAGTAAATACTAATCATTTCATATAGGTAGAAAGAAAAAAAAAATTTTTTTTTCCTTGTGGTAAACACTCTTAGGGTCTGCTATCTTAACAGTTTTCATGTATACCATACAGCAGCATAAACTGTAGTCATCATATTGTACATTGCATCTGACAAGTACTTATTTATCTTATAACTGAAAGAAATGATTGAAAGAGTTGGTGTACTACAGAAATTATCATAGGCATTCATGTCTATTTATTATTTGATTTGTTTATTGTGAAAAGGGTAGGTAAAATCAGAGGACTGAAGAGACCACCTGAAGACATAATTTGTGCTACCAGATCCGCACATTGTATAAATAATTCTGAATCAGAGTGCCTCTAATAATGTATATATTTTACTCAAATTAGTATCATCTGAAGTTCCTGCTAAAGTGAAGATTCTTGGGTGCAGACTCAAGATTTTGGATTCAGTAAATCCAAAGTGAAGTCTACAAATATGAATTTTTATAAGTGCTCCAGGAAATTTAGAAAAAGTTCAGCTTTATTGAAGTATAATAAACATGTAAAGTTGTAAGATATTTAAAGTGTACATCATGATGATTTGATATACATATGTACATTGCGAAGGGATCCCCTACGAAGTTTATTAATACACCCATCATATCACATATTTATCTTTTTTTTGTGGGTTATTTTTTGGTGATAATACTTAAGTTATATTCTATTTAGCAAATTTTAATTATACAATACATTTTTGTCAATTATAGTTACCACATTGTACATTAGATTCTCAGACCCTGTTTATCTCATAACTGATTTCAATAGATTCTTATACAAGTAAACCACACTCCACCTGCTCCAAATTATTTTTCTGCACATTGGATATTGACAATCATGCCAAATACAATTTCATTTCCATTTAAAAATAATTTTGATTTTTTATATTTATTTTTTAAAGATTTACATTTATTTTTTAGAGAGGGGAAGGGAGGTAGAAAGAGAGGGAGAAAAACATCAATGTATGGTTGCCTCTTGTGCACCACCTACTGGGGACCTGACCAGCAACCCAGGCACTTTTTTGATTTGCTGGCCAGCAATCAATCCACTGAGTACCCCAGCCAGGGCTCATTTTTACTTATTTTTTATTTTATTTATTTATTTTTAGGCAATGAGCTTTTTTTATATAAAGATTTTTTAAGTTTATTTTTTAGAGGGAGGGGAAGGGAGGGAGAAAGAGAGGGAGAGAAACATCAATGTGTGGTTGCCTCTCATATGCCCCCTACTGGATACCTGGCCTGCAACCCAGGCATGTGCCCTAGACTGAGAATTGAACTGGTGACCCTTTGGTTTGCAGGCTGGTACTCAATCCACTGAGCCACCGTAGCCAGGGCTCATTTTTATTTTTTGATTACAGTTGACATACTATATTAGTCACAGGTGTACCCCTAGTGATTAGATACTATATAACTTACTGAGTGATCATTCCAATAAATCTTGCACCCATCTGACAACATCTGAAGTTATGGGAATATTGTTGTCTGTATTCCCCATGCTGTACTGTACTCTACATCCTCATGATTATTCTAAATCCTTTGCTTTTATCACCCATCCCCCCAACTCTCCTCTCATCTGGCAACCATCAAAATGTTCACTGTATCTATGAGTATTTCTCTTCTGTTTGTATATTTTGCTTTTTTATATTCAGTTGTTAATAGATTTTTATTTATTACCATTACTTATTCACATTTTTTTATCATTTTATTCTCCTTTTCCTTCTTAAAGAAGATTGTTTAACATTTCAAATAATGCTGTTTTGGGGGTGATGGACTCCTTTAACTGTTTCTTGTCTGGGAGGCTCTTTATCTGTATTTCAATTCTAATGATAGCTTTCTGGATAGAGTAATCTTGGTTGTAGGTCCTTGCTTTTCCTCATTTTGAATGTTCCTTGCTGATTCCTTCTGGCCTATAAAGTTTCTGTTGAGAAATCAGCTGACAGTCTTATGGGAGCTGCCTTGTGGGTAACTAACTGCTTTTCTCTTGCTGATTTTAAGATTTTATCTCTGTCTTTAACCTTTGGCATTTTAATTATGATGAGTCTTGGTGTGGGCCTTTCTGTGTTCATCTTGTTTGGGACTCTGCACTTCCTGGACTTGTATCTGTTTCCTTCACCAAATTAGGAAAGTTTTAGTCATAATTTTTTAAAACAGGTTTTTAATTTGTATCTTCTTCTTCTGTTCTCCACCTCATGATGCAAATGTTGGTATGATTGAAGTTGTCCCAGGGGTTCCTTCTACTGTCCTCATTTTTTAAAATTCTTTTTTCTTTTTTCCTTTCTGATTGGTTGGTTCTTTCTTCCTTATATTCCAAATTGCTGATTAGCTTCTTGGCCTCGTCTACTCTACTGTTGATTCCCTGTAAATTATTTTTTATTTCATTAGTGTATTTCTCATTTCTGACTGGTCCTTATTTATACTGAGGAGGTGTCATTAAGTTCCTTGAACATCCTATAACCAGTATTTGAACTCTGCATCTGGTAGATTGCTTGTCTCCATTTTGTTTATTTTTATTTATTTTTGGGGGGCAGGGGGAGTTTCATTCTGATTGTTCATTTGGGTCATGTTTCTTTGTGTCCTCTTTTCGGCAGCTTCCCTGTGTTTGTTTCTATTTATTAGGTAGAACTGTTATGTCTCCCAGGCTTAGTAGAGTGGCCTAATATAGGGTCCAGTGGCACAGTCCTCCCAGATCACCCAAGTGGGGTACTCCAGGTATGCCACCCAGGTAGGCTGTGTACACCCTCTTGTTGCATTTGAGCCTGGTTGCTGTTGGCATGTCAATGGGAGGGATTTGCCCCTATACCAATCAGCAGCAAGGACTGGTTGTGACCACTCACTACTGACCTCCTACCACTTTGCAGGATCAGCTGTGCAGGGGCCCACCCCACAGAGTAGGAGTTGTTTCAGTGTGGCTCTGATGCCCACTGCCCTGGAATGTGTTGCTTATGGAGGTGGTTGGGTGGTGATGCTTTGATGTGGTGTGAGGCTCTCTGCTGGGTGTGCTGGCTCTGGGACCTCTAGGGAGTAGCAGGCCAAGATCAGCCAGCACCAGTATTTTGCCCGAAACCACCTGGCATGAGCTACAAAGCAGTCTGCAAATGACTGCTACTTGTGCTGGCCTTGGAGGTGCCCAGGTGAGGTCTAGGTGTGAACCAAGGCCAAACACTGCTACTTTAGGTGACTGGGACCACTTAGTGAAAGGTATGGGGCACATTAAAGCCAGATGCTGCTTGTCTGAGAGATTTTAAGAAACTCTGAAGCATGTGCTTATATAGGCCATTTTGTATGGAAAAGCCACTAGAAACAGCTTGGGTAGGCCTGGCAGTTGGGTGGGGAGGCCCTCAGGGAATTACAGAGTGGGGCAAACAGTGTGAACAGAGGTTGATCGTGCCCACCCCCTGGCTCTGTGCAGGGAAGGTTTATCAAAGGAACAGTGGCCTCTGCCAGCATTTCTGTCTGGGAGAAAGCTGCTTCCCAACTCTCACCGTGGTGCTAGACAGTTCAGTTTCTCTCTGTATGTCTCTGGTGCTTTTCAAGCTGCTGCCCCTAGTGCTGAAGCTCAGAGGGAGTAACCTGAGTAAGGTCATGCATGGGCCCTTTAAGATGAGCTGCCTAGGACTTCATGATCCCTCTCTCTCCCTCAGCCTCAATCCCTAGTGGATGTTAACAGGCAGGAGTTATGGGGATTTCTCTTTCTGGCACTGGAACCCTGGGGTGGTGGGCCTGGTTTAGGGCTATGATACCTCACTTCTTGGGGCGACCTCCACCCCTGAGACATACCTTCCAATGGGTGTAGATCCAGGCTGTTCTGTGTTTCCACCCCTCCCAGCAGTCTCAATGTGACTTCTTCTTTATATCCAAGTTATAGAACTTCCATTCAGCCAGATTTCAGGTGGTTCTGAATGATGGTTGTTCTTTAGCTGTAACTTTGATGTGTTGTGTTGAGTAGGCAAGTACTGTGTTTACCTACCCGCCATCTTGTCCGCAGGTCCCTAATACGATTTTTAGGGAAACTGTACTCCTGTAAGCCCAGCTTTACTGGCTGTTAAACTTCTACTTTTTAAAAGGTATATATGAATGCATTGATTTGTTTTTTTTAAGTTTGGAGACAATATATATATCTTAGATACTACATAACCAGATTTAAAGTTTGAAGATGTCATGAAGCTGAGTAAAATGCCCTTTACTTCTTGAAATTCTTTCCTCAATAATTGGCTTCAGTGACTTTTTCCTTGAGTGTCTTCAAAACAGTTGATGTATAATTTGCAGGATATCAATTTCTTTTTTCCTTTTTGGTTTTAAGTATTCTTCTTTTGCTTTTTAAAAAAAATTTATTTATCTTTAGAGGGGAAGGGAAGGAGAGAGGGAGAGAAATATCAATGTATGGTTGCTTTTCATGCGTCCCCTGCTGGGAACTGGCCCCTGCTGGGAACTAGCCTGCAACCCAGGCATGTGCCCTGACTGGGAATCGAGCTGGGATCTTTTGGTTCACAGGCCCATGTTCAACCCACTGAGCTACACCAGCCAGGGTCTTCTTTTGCTTTCAGGTTTTCATTAGGCCTTACCCTAAGGCTGTAAGCTGTAGGATATAATTATAGGAACTTACTGAAGAATCTAGAAGATTTTAAATGCCAAAGGAAAAACAAACATTTATTTTCACTAAGGCCTTGTTCTTGATTAAAAGGCAGATAGGCACCCCTTAGGGTATTAATTTATTTATTCATTTATTCATTCATTCACTCATTTAACAGTGTTTATTGAATACCTGCTATATGCCAGATCATAGGAGAATAGAGTCCAGGGATAAATATCTTACATACCATTAATAGAAACTGAAGGAATTGAGAAGAACACAGAGAAGATTTGAGCCACTGAAAATGAATTTTCTAAAAATGAAGCCATCGTTGGGCCTGTGCTTTGTTGGGACACTTCTGCTTTAGAGACAGTGATGTTGTCCAAAGTCTTGATACAATCTTGTTTCTTTGAGGTCACTTGTCAGGCCCTCTCTTCTTCTCCCTTTGTTATTTAGTCTAGTGTCCTAAACTCACTGAATGTTTAGTAATTGTATCTCTCTGGTTTTTCTTAATCAAGATATAAGTACATCTGCAAAATTCTGCATCTGTTTTTCTATGCTTCACTTTCAAAATTGTTAAATATTAAACATTCAATATAAAATTCCAATATATTTAAAACACCATTATTGAGATATAATTCACATAAAGTTTACATATTGAAAATGTACAATTAAATTTTTAAAAAATATATTTTATCAATTATGTCATTACAGTTCTATTTCCCCCCTTCATTCCCCTCCACCCTACACACCCCTTCCCCACCATTCCCCCCTTTAGTTTATGACCACGTGTCTCAAGTTCTTTAGATTCTGTATTTCCCATACTGTTCTTGCCCTACCCCCTATTTTCTACCTACCATCTATGCTACTTATTTTCTGTACCTTCTCCCCCCTTCTCCTTCTCCCACTCCCCTGTTGCTAACCCTCCATGTTATCTTCATTTCTATGGTTTTGCTCCTGATCTAGCTGTCCTCTTAGTTTGTTTTTGTTTTAGGTGTGGTTCTTAGTAACTGTGAGTTTGCTGTCCCTTCACTGTTCATCTTTTTTATCTTCTTTTTCTTAGGTAAGTCCCTTTAACGTTTCCTACAATAAGGGCTTGGTGATGATGAACTTGAATTTGATCTTATCTGAGAAGCACTTTATCTGTCCTTCCATTCTAAATGAAAGCTTTGCTGGATAGAGCAATCTTGGATGTAGGTCTTTGGATTTTATGAGTTGGAATACTTCTTTCCAGCCCCTTCTTGCTTGGAAGGTCTCTTTTGAGAAATCCACTGAAGGTCCGATGGGAACTCCTTTGTAGGTGACTGTCCCCTTATCTCTTGCTGCTTCTAGGATTCTCTCCTTCATTTTAATCTTGGCTAATGTAATTATGATGTGCCTTGGTGTGTTCCTTCTTGGGTCCAACTTCTTTGGGATTTTCTGAGCTTCCTGGATTTCCTGGAAGTCTATTTCCTTTGCCAGATTGGGGAAGTTCTCCTTTATTATTTGCTCAAATAAGTTTTCCACTTGTGGCTGTTCCTCTTCCCCTTCTGGTACCTCTATAATTTGGATGTTGGAGCATTTAAAGATGTCCTGGAGATTCCTAAGCCTCTCCTCATTTTTTTGAATTCTTGTTTCTTCATATTTTTCTGTTTGGTCATTTTTTTTCTCTTTCTGGTCCACTCCTTTGATTTGAGTCCCAGTTTCCTTTCCATTACTATTGGTTTCCTGTGCATTTCCATTCATTTCAATTAGTTTAGCCTTTATATGTTCTTCTAATTTGTGACTATAATCAACCAGTTCTGTGAGCATCCTGATCACCAGTGTTTTGAACTGTGCATCTGAAAGTTTGGCTATTTCTTCATCACTTAGATTTATTGGCTCTGGGGCTCTGAGTTGTTCTTGAGCCATGTTTTGATCTTTTTGTGCCTGTTACATACGAGGAGGTGTTCACCAGGGCGGGGCCACCCAGGTCGGCGGTTTGCGCCGCTGTATGTGGGGGTGGGGTCAGAGAGGGACAATGGTGGTCCCCTCTGCCACTTTCCGCCACTGGGACCTGCATGGTCTGTCTCACCGCTTCGCTCCTTCACCAGTTTATCTGTGCTCGACTGTGTGACTTTGGTCAGCCCTCAGTGAGTCCCCCCCTGCTACTCTATACCTGGGATCCGCCCATGGCTGATGGCATGCCTGGGTTGCGCGCCCCGGTTGGTCCGGTCCGGTGGATCTCTGCTGCTCGACTCCGCTCCGCTGCTGGCTCTGCTCCTCTTACCGGTTTGGCTGAAGGGTTCGTTGTTGTCACACTTCTGTGTAGTTCAATTTTCTGTGGTTTGGCTGCGTTTTTATTGCTAAAACTTTGTTGTTTTTAAACTTGGTTCTGTGAGAAGATGCAGTGTTTCCATCTATGCCTCCATCTTGGCTGGATCAAATATTTTTTATTATAGAGTTGTAAGGGCTCTATATATTCTGGATACAAGTCATCATATATATACATATGTATATATATATTTTTTGCAAATATTTTTCCCATTTTGTGGATTGTTTTTTCACTTCCTTGAAAGTATCATTTTCAGCACAAGAATTTAAATTTTGAAGTACTCTAATTTAATTGTTTTTTAATTTCTCTTGTACCATGATATTTTAATATTAGATGAATAATTTATGCCTGTCCTGAAGCAAAACCATCCCTGTCTTGCTTCCCTTATTACTATAATTTAACTCACCGGTGGTTTCTGAATTCTCCTATAGTGCTTATTTCTGAGAAATAATCAAAGAACTCTACTCAATGTTAAAATATTCAGGATTGATGGAAGAACAGATGAATGGTTAGTTTTAGGTAGAATTAAATTAAGCGCTGTGTTCCCAGAAATAACCAGTAGAGTGTGGATCTAGGGTTAGTGTAAGAAAATACATATCCTTTCCCAGACTTAAAAAAAAGTACATTTCAGGTGCATCTCTTTGTGTCTGTGTCTGTGAGTCATGCCTCTGTGTGCATATGCACCTGCATATATGTGTCTGTGCGTGTGTATGTATTAGATACTTAATCTTTTGTGTGTCATTCCCTAATTGGATATTTTGGCTTAGGTGTTGGAGTATATGAAAGTAAAGGAAACAAATAAGATTTTTCTGTTTTCATTCTTCATCTGCTCTTTACAGTCTTATATTTGCTAAAGGGTAGAAAGAGAGAACTAGAGAATGGAAAGAGTTTAAAGGAGACTCTGATGGATGAGTTTGCAAATACTGTGCCAGGGCCAAGGAAACTTATTTATACAGCAACCGAACTACATACCTCATATCAATAAGCCTGCCTTTCTAAACAACTAAGCAAGTACTAGAATTTTCAGTGGCTTACTTCAATCGTAATAAGATGAAAGTTTCATTTTACAGCACAAAATATAGTACAGCTTTTAAGGCAAACTCAATTTTAAGCCTTTTATTGCCTTATTTTTAGGATTCTTTATAAAGCTCAATGTAAGAGAAGCATCAGAAGAAATGTTTTTTATGTTTCAAAAGTTCACAACATGTGTCTCTTGAACTATTTTAGTGTTTCTAACAAGGCTGGTTCTGATAGCATGGCACTGAAGGGTATTCATCATATTTACGAACCACACACTCCTCTGGTAGTCCCAAAAGGTGTCTGGGCCTTTATTCAAGGAATGAAAGAGGAAAGCTTGGTTGTATGACGTTATCTTAAACTCCTCTTTTTATTCTTAAAATTAGTTTTCTAAAGGTTTATTAAGTCAAATAATCACTGCTGTTTATGCAAATTACATTCCAAATTTAGTAAGGCCCTTGGTAACTAATGTTTTTGACATAAGTAGGTAAAATAGGCATTTTCATTTGCATTCTGATTATATGTATAATCTTCTTTTCAGTGTTTATTCTAAATTTACTGAGACTCTTATGTGCTATCTAGACTTTATTAAATTTCATATATTTGTTTATTTATAAGTATATAATTGTTATGAAAAGGAATAGAATGTGATTTGAGGTCTGAAAAATGGGTAGAATTTATTGGGTAGAGAGAGGTGAGTGGTAGAAAATGCTTTGTAGCAGAAGGAAGTATAGGAAGACTCAAGGGAGAGTTAGTCAGGACTCAGAGTTAGTAGGAAATGAGGCAGCAGTTTGACCGTGTAGAATCTTAAGAGTCATGTTGTCAAGGTTAAGAATACTAATAAACTATGCAAGGGTATTAATTTAAGCAGGGGTGAAATGATTATGTTTTTAAAAGAGCCCCATGACTCCAGTGTAGAAAACAAATTAGAGGGGGTTAAAAGTAAATGGAAATGAGAGTCAATCAGAGAGTAAGGCCATGGAGTAGTAGTAGTAGTCCCTCCAGGAGATACAGTTGAACAGGTTAGTCTGAGAAAAATGGGCAAATACAAGAAATATATGGAAGGTAAAAACAAGGGGATGTGGTGATGGATTGACTAATGGGGGTTGAGGGGAAGGTAGTACAAAGGGTGATCCCTGGGTTTCTGGTACTGCAGGAATAGGTACATTTTAGTGCTGTTTACTCAGACAGGGAATTCTCTAAGTGGATCTTGGGAGGATGTTATGGAGGCTCATGAGTTTGGTTTGACACATTGTTTGAGGAGCTTTTGGGACATCCAAATTAAATGGGTAGATTGACTTGACTGTGGAAGATGAGGGTCTAGAGCTTAGAGGTCAGGGCTAGAGATAGAAATATCAAGTGATTTGCATATAGAGTATGCAGAAGAAAGAGAATGTGTGTAAATAAGAAGGCCCACAATTAAGTTTTGAGGAACTTCAACATCTAATCACTAGGTAAAGGGGAGCAAACCTGTAAAGAAGATTGAAAAGCAGCAGCCAAAGAAATGACAGTATAATTAGGAAAGCTAAGAGGAGTGAGATTCAAGGAAAGAATGATTAATAGTATTGGATACTGCCGAAAAATTACAAGAAAAATAAACACAAGGATTTGGGTTATTAGCAACATGGAAATTTTTATAGATTTTAGCAGGAGCAGTTTCAATGAGATGATGGAGCAGAAGTCAAATTGTACTGAGTTCAGCAGTAAGTGGAAGGCAGGAAGATGGAAATGGCTGTGTAAACTCTTTCAAAAAAGAGGCCAGATAGGCTGTAGCTGGAGAAGACATGGGATAAAGAGAATTACATGTAGGATGGGAAGAAGATTAATATTTTTAAAACATGTGGGTAGAAGAGAAATAATAAGTAGAGTAAAAGTCCCTAGAAGGTAAATGTGTATTAGAGGAAGACAGGGTCTAGGAAGTACTGGCACTGTATGGCTTTAACTAGTGGGTTTATACTTCATTTATTCTAACAGGTGTGGAAGAGGAGAAAATGAGTGCAGATGTGTATAGGTTTGCCAGCAGGATATTGAGGGAACTCTACTTAGAGAAACTTTTTCTTTTTTTTTTTTTTTTAAGAAAGAGATGAAGCCATCAGCTGAAAATGAGGAGGAATGTAGCTGAGGTTTGAGGAAATTAGAGAAGGTTTAGCATGGTTGTGGGACTTGGGAAAATTAATTGAACAGAGAAATGTCATAAAAGTGATAGAAGTGATGAAAGGCTATTTAAAATTGTTGATTATGAATTTACAGTGCAACACAAATACTGTCAAATGACTTTCTGGAGCATCACTGGCTACTTGAGTACAAAAGTGAGAGTTCCTCCAGGGACTTACAGTAGACTGGTGGGGAAGGGAGTAAGAGGCGGTGTGCTGGTCAATGTTTAACGACCAGTTCACAGGAGATGTGGGGCGAAGGTCTAGTTGGTTCATGGCCAGTCCTATGGTATCAATCTGACATAACCGAATGCAGAATTGGCAAGAGATGAGCAGTAGCAAAATCTTTCCGCCACTCATATATGATAGACATTCATAACCTCACAAGCATAGATAGTACTAAAATATAAAATAAAATTTTAGCCTGGCTTATGTAGTTCAGTGGATTGAGCACGGGCCTCTGAACCAGAGGATCGCAGTTCAATTCCCAGTCCGGGCACATGCCTGGGTTGCAGGCCAGTTCCCAGCAGGGGACACACAAGAGGCAACCATACATTGATGTTTCTCTCCCCCTCTCCTTCCCTTCCCCTCTAAAATAAGTAAATAAATAAATCTTTTAAAAAATAAAAAATAGTTCCGCCAAGATGGAGGCATAGGTGGATGGGCCGTGCCTTCTCCCACAACCAAGATTAGAGAAAACTAAATATTAGCAACAGAAAACACAGCCAGAACATGGAAAATTGAACTTTTCGGAAGTCTGTTAACAACAAATTCTTCAGCCTGACCGGTAAGGGGCGAAACCAGCGGCTGGCGGAGCAGGGTTGCACAGGAGGACTCGGCCAGACACACTCAGGCCCGCGGAATCCAGGCACAGGGTCAGACCTAGTGAGCGACCCAGCGAGCAACCAGGCGAGCGACCTCGGGGGAGACAGCCGGGCCCGGGGCAGCGTGTTGACTGAGGTCGCGCATTTGTGCACGGGTGGACAGGCGAGGGAGTGGGCGGTTGGACCGGCCGGCAGGTCCCCACGGCAAGCAGCAGTGGAGGGCGCCGCCATTTCCCTGCTCTGACCCCACCTCCACATACAGCGTCATAACCCAGCGACTCTGAGTGGCCCGGCCCAGGTGAACCACCTAAGGCACTGCTCCTCCGTACCCAGCTGTGAGAAGCAGCAGAGGGGGTCGCCATTTCCCCGCTCTGACCACGCCCCCCACATACAGCGTCACAACCCAGCGACCTGGGAATCCAAGGCGCCGCTTCTCACACTTAAAGGGCCCTAACAGACCAAGAATGGCGCAGGAGGATCTCAGAGCCCCAGAGCCAATAAATCTAAGCGATGAAGAAATAGCAAAACTCACAGACGCACAGTTTAAAACATTGGTGATCAGGATCCTCACAGAACTGGTTGATTATACCCACAAATTAGACAAATATATGAAGGCAAAACTAATTGAAATGAATGGAATTGCATAGGACACCAATAGCAATGAAAAGGAAACTGGGACTCAAATCAATGGAGTGGACCAGAAGAAAGCAAATAATGGCCAAACAGAAAAGAGTCAAGAAGCAAGAATTCAAAGAAATGAGGAGAGTCTTAGGAACCTCCAGGACATCTTTAAACGCTCCAACATCCGAATTATAGGGGTACCAGAAGGGGGAAAGGCACAGCCACCAGTGGAAAACTTATTTGAACAAATAATAAAGGAGAATTTCCCCAATCTGGCAAAGGAAATAGACTTCCAGGAAATCCAGGAAGCTCAGAGAGTCCCAAAGAAGTTGGACCCAAGAAGGAACACACCAAGGCACATCGTAATTACATTAGCCAAGATTAAAATGAAGGAGAGAATCCTAGAAGCAGCAAGAGCTAAGGGGACAGTCACCTACAAAGGAGTCCCCATCAGACTGTCAGCGGATTTCTCAAAAGAGACCTTACAGGCAAGAAGGGGCTGGAAAGAGGTATTCCAAGTCATGAAATCTAAAGACCTACAACCAAGATTGCTCTATCCAGCAAAACTTTCATTTAAAATGGAAGGACAGATAAGGTGCTTCTCAGATAAGATCAAATTCAAGGAGTTCATCATCACCAAGCCCTTATTATATGAAACGTTAAAGGGACTTATCTAAGAAAAAGAAGTTAAAGAAACATGAACAGGGAAAGGACAACAAACTCACAGTTATTAACAACCACACCTAAAACAAAAGCAAACTAAAAGGACAGCTAGATCAGGAGTGGAAACATAGAAATGAAGATCTCAAGGAGGGTTAGCAACAGGGGAGTGGGAGGAGGAGAAGGGGGGAGAAGGTACAGAAAATAAGTAGCATAGACAGTAGATAGAAAATAGATGGGGGGGGGCAAGAATAGCATGGGAAATATAAAATCTAAAGGACTTGAGACACATGGTCATAAACTAAAGGGGGGGTGATGGTGGGGATGGGGGGTAGGGTGGAGGGGAATAAAGGGGGAATAGAACAACTGTAACAGCATAATCAATAAAAAAAATTAATTAAAAAAATAAAAATAAAAAATAAAAAAATAAAAATTTAAATGTAAAATAATTAGGAAATGATATGTTTTGAGTACTTTTTATCTATATTTTTAATATGATTTATGAGTAAGTTTATATATAATTTAAATTTAAATTTTAATGATGGCTGTTTAACGATCGGCTCAAAATAATCTTTAAAATAAGCTGTCAGTGATACTGCTGACTTCTGGCCAAGATGGAGGGATAGGTAGACATGCATCTCCTCCTACCACAATAAGAAGGATAACAACCAATCTAAAAACAAAAAAGCATGCCCTGGCTGGTGTAGCTCAGTGGATTGAGCATGGGCCTGTGAACCAGAGGATTGTGGTTTGATTCCTAGTAAGGGCACATGCCTGGGTTGCAGGCCAGTTCCCAGCAGGGGATGCAGGAAAGGCAACCATACATTGATATTTCTCTCCCTCTCTCCTTCCCTTCCCCTCTAAAGATAAATAAATATTAAAATAAAAGCAAAAAAAGCAACCAGAACTGCCAGAAAATTGAACTGTGTGGAAGTCCGGCAACCAAGGAGTTAAAGAAGAAACATCCATCCAGATGGGTAGGAGGAGTGGAGACAGGCAGCTGGGGTGGAGAGGACATGTGGTGATGCAGCACCTGTGGCAGCTGGTGGAATGGGGGTTCCACATTCATGTGCGGCAGATAAAAACTGGGAGGGACAACTCGTCAGCAAGCAATCCCAGTCCCAGGCCCGACCATGCAGCCCAGGGTTACAGCTGGGAAACAAAGCCTCATAACCTCTGACTATAAAAACCACTGGAGGTCGAGGTAAGGGAAGAAACCACCAGTCTCTCAGGAGAGTCTGTTTGAAGGGCCAACAGGGTTCTAGAATGTACATAAACTCACCCACTCAGGGAATCAGCACAAGGGCAGTAGCTAGAAGGGTACCAGTCACGTCCGGGAAGTAAGGGAAGTGACTGAAAATGGGGTGAGAGCCAAAGCAACCAGCCTTGTTCCCTCTCTGATGCCCCCCCCCCCCACATACAGCACCACAAGGCTGCAAAGCAGGTTGCTTTGCCCCTTACAGTGTAGTAGGTGCACTGAAGTGGGAAGTCAGAGCAGCTCTACCTAGTACACAGAAACACAGAGGGCTGACAAATAGAGTAGAGAAAGAAATATGGCCCAAATGAAAGAACAGATCAAATCTCCCGAAAAAGAACTAATGACACAGAGATAGCCAACCTGTGAGATGGAGAGTTTAAAGCACTGGTGATCAGGTTGCTCAGAGAAATGATTGATTATCACCACAAAATGAAGGCTATACAAAGTAAAATAAGAAAAAATATACAGAGAACCAAGAGTGAAGGGAACAAAGCTGGGATTCAAATCAATGATTTGGAACAAAAGGAAGAAATTAGTATTCAACCGGAACAGAAAAAAGAAAGAAAAATTTAAAAAATGTGAGGAGAGGCATAGAAACCTATAGGACAACTTTAAATATACCCATATCCTAATCATAGGGGTACCAGAAGGTAAAGAAGAAGAGCAAGAAATTGAAAACTTATTGAAAAAATAATGAGAGAAAACTTCTCTAATTTGGCAAAGGAAATAGACTTACAAGTTCAGGAAGCTCAGAGAGTCCCAAACAAGTTGGACCCAAAGAGGGCCACACCAAGACATCATAATTAAAATGCTAAAGGTTAAAGGTAAAGAGAGAATCTTAAAAGCAGCAAGAGAAAATCAGAGAGTTACCTACAAAGGAGTTCCCATAACACTGTCAGCTGATTTCTCAAAAGAAACCTTGCTGGCAAGAAGGGGCTGGAAAGAAGTATTCCAAGTCATGAAAAACAAGGACCTACAATCTGGATTACTCTACCCAGCAAAGCTATGATTTAGAATGGAAGGACAGATAAAGTGCTTCCCAGTTAAGGTCAAGTTCAAGGAGTTCATCATTGCCAAGTCCTTCATGTTATGTGAAATATTAAAGGGACTTATCTAAGAAAAAGAAGATAAAAACTATGAACAGTAAAATGACAACAAACTGCGAACTATCAAAAACTGAACCTACAAAGACACAAACTGAGCAAACAGCTAGAACAGGAACAGAATCATAGAAATGGAGATTCCATGGAGGATTATCAGAGGGGAGGTTGGAGGGGGAGAATGGGGGAAAAGGTATAGGGAATAAGAAGCATAATTGGCACATACAAAATAGACAGGGGGAGGTTAGGAATAGTGTAGGAAATGGAAAGCCAAAGAACTTATGTGTATGACCCATGAACGTGAACTAAGGGGAGTGGGGTATTGCTGGAGGGAAGGAGGTTGCAGGGCAGAGGAGGGCAAAGGGGAAAAATAGACAACAGCATAATCAATAAAATATAATTAATTTTTTAAAAAAGAGATACTGATGATGAATTTAACTTTTTATGAATAATCATTTAAAAAAATAAGCCATCAGCATCAGCCACTTCAACCCTTGCTGTAAATTCTCAAGTACAGAGTAGTGTAATTAATGATATTATGATATTATGTCTGATAGCACAGATGCTATCAGACAAAGCAGGGGGCAGCTAATGTAAACACAGGTCCAGAGAGGTCTCCTGGATTTGATGATGCTGGAGCTGAGACTTGTAGAATGGGTGATGGGAAGCATGATTAACATGTGTGAAAGGCATGGAAATTTAATATTGTTGTACCTGCAGAAATAAAATGTTATTTATTTGTTAGATATCTGAGCAGGAGAGAAGTGTTATCTACCTTCTATAGGGTGTTTTACATAGAGATGAAAGTACAAAAGGGTCAGAGCATTTCCAACTGAAAATGTTTTGATTGTAAAAGAATTATCAGGAGTTATTGAAGCTGGCCTAAGAAAATAATGGATACAAAAGAAGTATATTTCAGTAACAACAGCAGCATTCAACAAAATGTAATAATTTTCAGAATTCAGATTAAATGTTTGTGTACAGCATGATAGGAAATATTTGTAGCAGTGCCAAAAAATGGTATATGACATAATCAGAGAAAACAAAATTTTATTATTAATTTTATAAACAGGGGAGGGAAGGGTGAAACGGAGGGAGAAAAGCATCAATGTGTGAGAAGAACATCAATTGGTTGCCTCTCAGAGGTGTCTGAACTGGGGACCATTCACTTTGTGGGATGACACTCAACCAACAGCCACGCTGGTCAGGGCAGTGATTCCATTGTTAACTAGACTAGCTTCATTTCATTAGGGGAAGAAAATTAGCATCTCATAAACATTTATAATTCAGAGTGACTTTGTATGTGTATTCACATCATTAAACAAAGCCTGAAAGTTTTTATAGTATGTGGTTGGTGACAGTGTCACCTTTTGCCACTTGTGTGCTTACAGCACTTATTATCATGGGAAGGTGGTGACTTTTCTCTTAATTTTGTTTTAGATTTATATTCCAACTTGTTTTGTTTTGCTGTGTGTGCTTTTTATCCTAGCTACAAAACATTCTTACCAAAATGTGTGCGAGCAAAGATCCAAGACTATCATATTTTGACAAGAAAGCGAATAAGGTACAGATTTCGCAGATTTATTGAGCAATTCAGCCATTGCAAAGCCACTGCCAGAAACTTGAAACTTAAGTATCTTATAAATCTGGAAACTCTTCAGTCTGCATTCTACACAGAACAATTTGAAGTAAAAGAACCTGGAAGAGGTCCTTCAGGTGAGGAGATTTTTGCAACCATTATAATAACTGGAAACGGTGGAATTCAGTGGTCAAGAGGGAAACATAAAGAAAGTGAGACACTGACAGAACAGGTAATCTTTAATGATATGTTCTCATTCTTTGTTAATTTAAGTAGAATGGTGATAGAAGCAAAGTAATTTTAGTCTTCTGAAACATGCGCTTGTACTTTTCTCCTCCCGTTTATAGAAGTATACATTTTTAATGGAGTGAAGCCATCAAGGTCATATCTATAGTTCTTTTCTGATTGTTCTTAAATTTTTAAAAATTTAATTATTATGGCAAAATAATTAGTCATAGTATTCATGTAGTTTAAGAGAAGTGATGTTTAAAGTTAACTAACAATCCTTACTGTATTACCTCCTTATTTTATTATTTATTATTGATTTAGGAGTCAATGATAAAATTTAATATCCCAAACAATGCTGATTTTAATTGATTTTTATGATAATGTATACCTGTTAAATAATTTAGTTTGTTTTAGGATTGCATTTAAGTTTTAAGTTGTTTCATATCTGTGTGTTGTTCTTAGATTCTTAGAGATTTAAAAGATTTTTAGTTTTGACTTTGTGGTAAACTTTCAGTTTTCTCACTGTAGTCCTTATTAACGTTGACTGGATTGAAGGATTCTAGCTAGACCACATCTCAGGATCCTGGCATCATTTAATGCTCATTTTTAAATCAAAGCAAGATACAGTATAGTCTAGGGTTCAATTATTGAGGAAGAGAATCCCATTTAATATTTATCTATTGCTATCAATACTTTCTTATTTTAAAGAATTTGTTATGAATGTTAATCTCCTTTGTAAGTCTTGTTTTAAAATGCCTCCATAGATTCTACCTGTTTTTAATTTCAAATACTTTTAATTATAGGATTTACAGTTATATTGTGATTTTCCTGATATTATTGATGTCAGTATTAAGCAGGCAAACCAAGAAGTCTCAAATGAAAGCAGAATTGTAACTATTCATAAGCAAGATGGTAAAAATCTGGTAAGTTTGCTTTATAACCAAGTAATGGTTATGTTATACAGTTTTAAAAAGTATTCTTAATAACCAAGTTGTTATCTTACAGAAATTTTTGTTATTGTTTTAAACATAGCTCTAAACATAAATATCAGTTTAGTCAGCTTTTTATTATATCTAGATTTTTGTATCACTACTAAAACTATCTTCCCAGAGTTTCTTACACATTAATGTATTTTTCACTTATTTTTATGAATAGCAATGCACCAGTTCCTTTTTCTTCCCACTCTGGGTTGTGCTAGTTCCTGTTACAGCTCGCATTCCTGACTATAATCTTTTTTACCAACAAAGATGTGCATAATGCCAGTCATACTACCTAATTAAAGGAGAGGAAGAAATCAAAACAATACCACTGGGAATTTATATAACAAAATGTAAACCAGTCCCTGATCTGATCTACTCAACTGTAAGACATGATGGATTCTAAAATATTTAACCCTTTTGCCCTGGCCTGGTTGACTCAGTTGGTTAAAGCATCATCCTGATACTCCAAGGTTGCAGGTTTGATTCTGGTCAGGGCATATACAAGAAATAATTAATGAGTGCATAAGTAAGTGGAATAACAAATTCATGTCTCTCTCTTTCTCCCTTTTCCTCTCTCTCTGAAATCAATTTTAAAAAGATTTAACCCTTTCTCTTTGTATAGCTTCAGAAATCCTACTTATTTTAATTGAATGGAAAGAAACTAATTCCTTTATATTCTGCTCTAAAGTTTCTTATTTATCTGGCTCTGTTTTCTTTTTAACTCGGATATTTCTTAACTTCCTGGTTTAAATGTCACATAAATGTTACTTGGTCATTTAACTTGAGTATCTGTATGTACCTTTCTGGCCATCTCAAGTTTATATTACCAAAATTATAACTAACTTGCAACTCATTTTAGTCAGCATGCTTTCCTGTTCTTAGATAAAAATATGATTAATACTGTGCAGCTACTCCCTATTAGACTATGAGCTTCTTGAAGGTAAGGATCAGTGTGTGTGTGTGTGTGTGTGTGTGTGTGTGTGTGTGTGTGTGTGTGTTACTCCCTGCAGGCTGCTCAGTGCTCTAGGGCCTAGTTTAGAAAGATCTTGGTAAGTGTTTCATGAAAATTATCTTGTCTCTCCAAGTCGGATCCCTGGTTTTCTGAATCTGATATTTGCCTTGTTTTTCTGGGTACATCCTCCAGTACCTATTGATATTTTTATATTAGGGATTGTGACAAACTAGAGAATTAATTTAGGGAGGATTTTTACATCTTTATGATGTTGAATTTTCCCAATCAAGAACATGATAAATCTTCTATATAGTCCAGTAAAAAGTTATATCTCACAAGAGTGGTTTTGAAGTTCTCCTAAAAATTATTTGTACATTTTTTGGTTACATTTAATCCTACATACTACTTTTTGGTTGCTATTATACATGGGGCAGTACTTTTTATTATATAATTTAACTGACTTTTTTATGTGTGAAAGATACTGATTTCTGTATCCTGCAATCTTAGTAAATGATCTTATTCTTCTAATAATCTTATAGTTTTCTTTTGGGTCCCCTGAGTACACAATTATATAATCTCCAAAGAGATAGTTTATCTCCTTGTTTCCAATTTTCTACTATATTTGCTGTCTGTTGCTTCATTATGTTAGTATAGTAAAATAGGATGTGTTATTAAATAGTAGGCTTTCTTATTGCTGATTTTAGGATAAGTTGGTGCAGTATTTTCCCTTTAAATAAAATGCTGTATTTTAGAGTAATTCACGTATGTATGTATGATATAATCATCATAACTATATATGATTTTAGTTTATACTGTATACATTTTAGTATATAACATGAGTACTTTAATTTAGCAGTGAAAAAAATAACTTGTTTTTTGTAATGAAAGTCTGTTTGTAGTCAGATTAAATAATAATTAGAATTATTTAGGATATAATTTATCACCTGTATATTTGGTATATAAAAATAAATGCCCATTATTTGTAATCCATATCAATTTTTATATCAGATTAGAGACATTTCTAATTGAGATAACTGGCACATTTTTCTAATGGGAATACTGGACTATATAGTAAAATTATGGATGTTCATTGAACTGTAAATGGCATGATAAGCCCATATTCAAGATGGTCTTAAATATTAAACAGAAGAATTTATAATTCAGACTGGACCACAAAAGACATTTGAGCAATTTAGGAGAAAATTAATTTAGGAGAAGTACTCTAACAACATGGAGTGAAGAGAATTTGCAATATGTAGCCTGCAGTTGATTTTTTTAAATAATATTATTTCTTTTTCTCTTCTCACTTAGGAAATTGAACTTAGCTCATTAAGGGAAGCTTTGTCCTTTGTGTCATTAATTGATGGATATTATAGATTAACTGCAGATGCACATCATTACCTCTGTAAAGAAGTGGCACCTCCAGTGGTGCTTGAAAATATACAAAGCAACTGTCATGGTCCAATTTCGTGAGTAATAATACAGACTTTGGAAGTAAAGTTTTAGAAAAGTAAATGAGATATTTACAAAGAAGTTTTCACACAACAAAGTAACATACATAGGTTTAGGAGTTTAGAAAAAATATCTTAACTGAAGTTTTTTGTAATAAAACTCTTATTTACAATCACATTAAATAATAATTAGAATTATTTAGGATATAATTTATCAACTGTACCCAAATCTACAATACTTCTAACTTGTGTAAGTTTGATGTTTAGTTGTCTAGGTGTGTTATATGATAGTGATAAATGAGACAGAGATGATTCTTGCTTTCATGTAGATTATATTTTTACCTTTCTTTCAAGATGTACACCTTCAATAAAACATGTAGCAAATTTTTAAGTCAATAGTCTTTGTTACTTGGCATGCATCTTCTGCTAGACTTTGACATTACATTAAATGTTAAACTAAATTGTTATATTAGAAATTGCTATGGTAGAATAGACATAAGCGTTTTATGATATGTTATTTGCATAGTTAAATTTGAGATTGAGTATGACTTTTAAAATACTAAGTTTGTAATCAGAAGGCACAAAAGTCAAATGAATGACTTGTTCTTTGTGATTTTGTGTGTCCTTTTATTTATTTTTAAGGCAGTATAATTGCCCCTTGAATTGGTTTGAATTTTCATTATTTTTCATTATAAGATTTCTTATTAACTTACAAAGTAGAGGAGACTTCTAAAACTTCTGAGTTTTAGATTTGACTTTTGCATTGGCACCTTGCTATGTCATCATTCACATTACTTCTTTACCTTTAGGATGGATTTTGCCATAGGTAAACTGAAGAAAGCAGGTAATCAGACTGGACTCTATGTACTTCGATGCAGTCCTAAGGAGTTTAATAAATATTTTTTGACTTTTGCTGTCGAGGTTAGTATGTCAAATTAATTGATGGTAACATCTTTATTCAGTCCATATAATTTCCCCTTCATGTTTATCTACCATATTTCCTTTTTAGTACTCTGAATTGTGGCTTTGGATATAACTAGCATAATAATATTTCATTTACCTCGGGGATTCTGCATATATAAGAAACAAGATATAATTCCTAGGATTTATATAAAGATATAAGATGATTTATAATGTCTTTCTGTCTTTTATGTAGAATTTATTTAACTTTTTGATGTTTGGGTATGACAAGTGTGTAAAATTTCATCAAGTCTCTTAAAGTCTCTCTTTTCAGAAAAATGGAAATCTTTACCAAAACTTGTGGTACAAAATAAATAAATTTTCCTTTTACTAATAATGGTTACAAGACTAGAGAGAAGTAGGGCAATAATAAAGAAACAAAGGTTTTTTGCCTGTAACTAGTGGTTTTTCGTTATTAAGAGAAATGATCTACAATGTATATTTGTTTGTTTGTTTTAATCCTCACCGGAGGACATACTCATTGATTTTAGAGAGAAGGGAAAGGAAAGAGAGAGAGAAGGAGAGAAACATCAACTAGTCACCAACTGGGAACTGAACCTTCAACCTAGGTTTCTGCCCTGACCAGAAATTGAACCCATGGATACTTCAGTTTACAGGACAATGCTCCAACCAACTGAGCCACACTGGTCAGGGCTACGATGTATGTTTTAAGCATAAAACTACAATGAAACCTCACTGTTAATTCAGATTATTTAGGATGTCATCTGAGATTGTTCACTGTCCAAAATTATCTGAAAAGATATTATCACTTAAAGGCAGTTTCATGGTATAAATCTTGAGAACCTTTATATCAGCTTTCCAACATTTATCTTGCTTCTTAAACATAAAGTAATGATTTTACTATTCAGTTATTTTAAGTTTGATAAAATACAGCCACCTTATTTTAGCATATGTAGTGTGGATTAATTTTCCATAAAAAACAGATGGTAGGTTACCCCATAGCTTCAGCACTGGAAAATACTCTGTATAGTATTTTCTTACTATAATTATAGCAGTTCATTATATTCAGTTATCAAATGAAAATGACCATATTGTTATATATTAGGGAGTGTATGATACAAAGCCCTGTTTCAAGAAATTTATCTTTTGGAAAAAATAAGAAAGTATACCAAAAAATACTAAAAAGAGCATTGTAATTATTCGGTATAGGCAAATAGAGATGATAATAGGAAAGGTTACAGTTGTTAACAAAGATCTTTTGATATAGGAAGGACTTGAGGTTGACTTTGAGGAAGTATTGGGTTAGCCAAAAGTCTGTTTAGTTTTTTCCATAAAGTAAAAGACATATTTTTTTATTTTCACCAATAACTTTGTTGATTTGGATATTTTGAGTATGTAGGCTATCTCCTGCTATTGGCTTCTAGCCAGGGGTGCTGCTAAACATCTTCCAGTGTATTAGACAGTCCTACAGCAAAGAATTATTTGTCTAAAATGTCATTAGTAACAGGAAACTTCACAAATCACTTTTGATACAATTTGATCAGTCACAGTACCTTCTCCATACACTACATAATTCTTTTTTTTTGAATTTCAGTTTTGTTTTTACCGTTCTCAAAATAATAAAGCATAATATGCTGAAAATGTTGCATATTTTCTTCCATCTTTAATATTAAAATGGCTGTACAAAGATTCGCCAATTTTGATACTTTTTTTAAATTATATTTTATTGATTATGCTATTACAGTTGTCCTAGTTTTTCCTCTTTTTCTCTGCTCTACTCAGCAACCCCTTCTCCCTCAGGTAATTTCCATGCTATTGTTCATTCCAGTGGGCCACACAGTATAAATTCTTCAGCTACTCCATTTCCTATACTTTGCTTAACCTCCCCATGGCTATTCAATTGTAACTACTCTACTGGTACTTCTTAATCTCCTCATCTCTTCAAACATTCCCCAACAACTCCTTCCCATCTGGCAACCATCAAAACGCTGTGTGTATCCATGATTCTGTCTCTGTTCTTCTTGTTTGCTTAGTTTGTTTTTTAGATTCAATTGTGGATAGTATGTATTTTTTAAAAGATTTTATTTATTTATCTTTAGAGGGGAAGGGAAAAAGGAGAGAAGTATCAAAGTGTGGTTGCCTTTCATGAGTTCCCTGCTGGGAACTGGCCTGCAACCCAGGCATGTGCCCTGACTGGGAATCGAACCGTGATCCTCTGGTTCGCCGGCCCGAGCTCAATTCATTGAGCTATACCAGCCAGGTGGATAGTATGTATTTATTGTCATTTTATTGTTCATAGTTTTGATCTTCTTTGTCTTAAATAAGTCCCTTTAACATTTCCTATAGTAATGGTTTGGTGATGATGAACTCCTTTAGATTTTTCTTGTCTGGGAAGCACTATATCTGCCCTTCAATTCTAGGTGATAGCTTTGCCGGGTAGAGCAACTTGGCTGAGGTCCCTGCTCATGACTGAATATTTTTTGCCAATCCCCTCTAGCCTGAAAAGTTTCTTTTGAGAAATCAGCTGATAGTCATATAGGAACTGCTCTGTAGGTAACTAACTGCTTTTCTCTTGCTGCTCTTAAGATTCTCTGTTTTTCTTTAACCTTGGGCATTTTATTTATTACGTGTCTTGGAGTGAGCCTCTGTGTATCCATCTCGTTTGGGACTCTGTGTGCTTCCTGGACTTGCATATCTGTTTCCTTCACCAAATTAGGGAAGTTTTCCTTCATTATTTTTTTCAAATAGATTTCCAATTTCTTTTTTTTTCCCCCTCTTTTTCTTATGGTAACCCTATGATGTAAAAGTTGGAATGCTTGAATTTGTCTCAGAGGCTCCCTATACCATCCTCATTTTGGGGGATTCCTTTTTGTTGCATTGTTCTCATTGGTTATTTTTTTTGCTTCCTTATGTTCCAAAAAATTGATTTCATTCTTGGCTTCATCCATTTCTACTGTTGTTACCTTGTAAATTATTCTTTATTTCAATTAGTATATCCTTCATTTTTTTTAATGCTGTTGAGGTCCTCACTAAGTTCCTCGAACATCCTTATAGCAGTGTTTTGAAATTCTGCACCTGATAGATTACTTATCTCCATTTTGTTTAGTTCTTTTCCTGGAGTTTTTATCTGTTCTTCCATTTGTGCCACGTTTCTTTTTCTCTTTTTGTTGGCTTCCCTGTGTTTGTTTCTCTGTATTAGGTAGAGCTGCTTTGACTCTGTTTTGGTAGCATGGTCTAATGTAGTAGGTGTCCTATAGGGTCCAGTGGTACAGCCTCCTCTATTACCCAAGCTGAGTCTCTAGGTGTGCCCTCTATGTGGGCTGAGTACACTCCTCTCATGTAGTAGATCCTTGATCGTAGTTGGCAGGTCAATGGGAGGGATTTACCCAGGCCAGTCAGTTTCAAAGATTGGCTGTGACCACTTAACACCAATCTCCACCCTCAGTGGAGGGTCAGCTGTGCAGGGGGCAGGGTTGTGGTACTGCAACATGATCTGTGGCTGTCCACTGCGTGCACAGACCCTGGGGTTTCCTGGGTGGTGGCAGGCCAGGGTCAGCCACCACCTGTGTTCTGCCCAGGCCACTCTGTGTGAGCTATAATGCAATCTGAGGTGGCTGCTACTTGTGCTGGGCTTAGAAATTCCCAGGCAAGGCCAACCTGTGAATCTAAGCTGGTTGCTGTTAGTGCTGTGCCTGGAGCCACTTAATAAGAGGTATGGAGGAGGCTGGGTGCTCACTGAGGCCAGCTGTTGCTTGTTTGAAAGAATTTAGGAAGTTGTGAGGCTGGAGCTAAGACAGCCATTCATATGGGAAAGCTACTCTTAATACCTTTAAGTTGGGTGGGACAGACATCTCCAGGGTAGTTTAGTGCAAACCCTTTAGCCAGGTTAATGGAGTCTCATATATGATATCCACCTGCCTGCTCTGTGGCTCTGCCAACTTTTCTGTTTGGGAGAAAGCTGTCCCCCCGCTCTAGCCTTGATGCCAGCCACTTCCAATTCCTCCCTTGTGCCTTTCAAGCTGCTACCTTAGTGCTGGAGCTCTGAAGGAGTGAGTCTGAGTTGGTTTGTATGTGGGTTTTTAAAGAGGAACTGCCTGGGGCTCCAGAAATTTCTTCCACTCCCTCCATCCCTGGTAGCTTTTGCAGCCCGAAGTTATGAGGACTTTCTTCCTGGCACTGATAGCCTGGGCTGGGGGATCTGGTGTGAAGCTGTGACTCTTTGCTCCAGAGATGTCCCTCCCAAATTTTTATCTCCCACAGGAAGGTGTTTGACCAGCACGTTCTATGTCTTCACCCCTCCTACCAGTCTGGGTGGATGTGGTTTCTTTAATTCTGTAGTTGTCAGTCCTCCATTCTACTTGATTTCTGATGGTTCTGAGTGATGGTTGTTCTATAATTTAGTCGTTATTTTGATGTGATTGTACCAGGAGGTGAGACATGTTTACCTATGCCATCATCTTGACCAGAACTTCGGTAAGTTTTAAAAATGTGCATGCTAATATAATAGCTGTCACAATGCAATCTAACAAAATCATTTTGAATGAAGTTAAAGACGACTAAGCACTACTATAGCCAACGTATGGAAAAAACAACATTTTTGGCCAACCCAATATTTAGTTGTGTTTTTAATAAGCTATGCAATGTATTCCTTTTTGAGGAATCTAGTACCTGTATCATCCTACACTGGTCCTACACAAGGATTCATGATTCAAATGTCTAAATAGTTTGTTAGTTTATTTTTGTGCAGTCTGTTTTTTCACAGTAATCACATCACAATGATGTCCATTGTGATTTTCTCTCTCTTTTGTAATTAAACTTACATAGCGAGAAAATGTCATTGAATATAAGCACTGTTTGATTACAAAAAATGACAATGGAGAATACAACCTCAGTGGGACTAAGAAGAACTTCAGTAATCTTAAAGATCTTTTGAATTGCTACCAGATGGAAACTGTTCGCTCAGACAATATAATTTTCCAGTTTACGAAATGCTGTCCCCCAAAGCCAAAAGGTAAAATAATATTCTTGTTATTTTTTAAATATAGGTTATGGCTTGTATGTATAGTGAGTGATAACTTCAGTATATTGATTTAAAAAGAAATATTGAAGAAGCAGCTCCAAATAACAGACTAATTCTGTCTCATTCTTTTATACATACATCCTCAAATAGGATTGTTCAGTTTGGTTTGGGTAGCCTAGAGTGATGGGAAGTGCCATAATTCTAAAATGCTATTTAAAAATAATAATTGCTTGCTATAAACCAGTCACTATTTACTGAAGTGAAAGAAAGACCTCCCTACCAAATTCTCACATTTGGTTTTAAGTAAAAACTTTCATACTCTTAGAATTTTAATTTCTAAACTTTTAAAATTAAAATGGTAAGGTTGGAAATGTCTTTTAAAAATAGGATTTTTAAAAATTGTCAGAATTCCTGAAAATTTATATTAGTTAAGAAAGTGATTATAGTTTTGAATATTCGAATTAACTAGTTAGAGGACATTAAAATTTAATGAATAAAACACTAAAATAATTTTTCTATGAAAAAATGAATAGTAAGTAGTTAAGCATTTCTTATATTGAGGACACATTTTATTTTACCACTTGGGTGCAGTTATTTCCTTAGTGTGTTTTGACTATATATGTTTTTTATTATTATTTTTTCTTTTACAGATAAATCAAACCTTCTAGTCTTCAGAACCAATGGTGTTTCTGATGTACCAACCTCACCAACACTACAGAGGCATAATAATGTGAACCAAATGGTGTTTCACAAAATCAGAAATGAAGATTTGATATTTGTAAGTTTTTAGATGCTGATTATTATCTTTTTTTTTCCTTTTAAAATAAAAAACTTTCCCAATATTCATGTGACATTTGGAACTATTTTATTATAGTCTATATTGTTAAAATGTATTGCCAATTAATATTTTTATTTCTTGTGAAAATATGATACCAAACTTGAATTAGAAATTAGTAAAATTAATTATTTTCAGAAGGGAATTGTATTCCCTTTTCAGGATTTTAGAAATTTCTTTTTAAATCTTAAATGAAAAATTTTAAATGGTCTCAAACAAAAGACCTGTATCTTAAGTTATAGATATGATTACGTTGTAGAGAAAATAAGGGAAATTGAAGGAGCCAAAAATAAAGAAGAAACTGAAAACAGCAGTATATAAGAGCCAATGTTTTGGATATAGAATGATGGGGTTTGGGATTAAGATCTAAAAGTAGGGCCAAGTCGTAGGGTACACACAAGACCAGGAGTTAAGAGTGAAGCTGTCTCTGAAAGCCAAGACCTTCAGGTAATATATTCTCAGTAAAACAGTATGTGGAGTGTGAAAAATTCACCCACTAGCAACAAGAGGAATATTTTCTATTTTAATTGGGCTCTTAGGAAAAAAATCTCTCCTGAGAATTTGTAATCATAAGCTTTTGAGTTTGGGCTTCTTTATTCATCTTGAATGACCTGAGAAACTCTAAGCTAATAAATAAAATAAGAAGTGATACTCCCCTAGTAATGCCTTGTGGTGAGTGGCAGAAGCAGAAACAAAATCTTTTTGAAAGAACATACTCTTCACCTAGGTCACTCAGGAGTCCTCAGACAAAACGAATCCAAATAATTGAAAAAATTAAAACATACAGGTAAATAATCCAAGAGTAAAGGAGTCAACAGACCAACAAACAGCAAAAGTACTTCATATAACATAGTTTTTAGAAAGAGATTATAAAATACATAAATATGTTAAAGATATAACAGGAGTTGAAAACATGGTGGGAGTTGGTGGAACCAGACATTATTTAAATTTAAAAAGACCAAAAAGATTTAGAGGAGAAAGATATAGAAATGAAAAATATACTAGCCCTGGCTGGTATGACTCAGTAAATTGAATGCTGGCCCACAAACCAAAGGGTCTCCAGTTTGATTCCCAGTCAGCACACATGCTTGGGTTGCAGGCCAGGTCCCCAGTGGGTAGTGCATGAGGGGCAACCACACATTGATGTTTCTTTCCCTCTCTTCCTTCCTCCCTTCCCCTCTAAGAATAAATAAAATCTTTTCAAAAACAGAAAAAATATACTCATTGACCTTAAAACAAAATGGACAGGTTAAAAGACAGATTATTTATAGTTGAAGAGAGAGTTAATAAATTGGAAGATAGATCTGGAAGTTATTCAGATATAGCAGATAGGGAGAAAGAAATGGAAATTACAAAGAGAAATTAGGAACATGGAGAGCAGAATGAGAAAGATTGACTGATGTCTGAATTCCATAAAGAGACAGAATTAACAAGATTTGTAAAGACATAAATTCTCATGTAAATAATGGGTAGCCTAATATTACAAAACTAACAGTAGAACAGTTTCAATTTGAACATAGGCAGCCCTGTTTTAGAGTTAAGGGTGTCAGTTACTCTGTTAAGGATATGTAGGAAATACTAAGTAATAGTAGTAATAGCATTTACTATGTGTTATGGACTAGACTAAGTGCTTTCATGTATTTATTCATTTATCGTTCATAAAAGTCTGTGGAAAAATAGTTATTTTTCTCATTCCTATAACAAGGAAACCAAGACAACTGCAGCGCAGAGATTACATTGCCTGTACAAGGTCACACAACTAGAAGGTAGTGGGTAATAAGGACTAAGTTAGATATTCTGCCTCCACAGACCACACTGCACTGCCTTTCTACTGCACTATTAGGAAAGGAAGTACAAAAAATATTCACCTCTAAATAAATGTGGCTAAACATTGATGCTATAAATAAGCGATAATTACAGCTAGTTCAGGGAATTAAGAACCAGGTGAAACCAAAATATACTTTATTCATTAATCCTTATTTTCTTGTCTTCTATTAGAGTGTAAGGAAGCAAAATATACTTAATTTGGAGTCTTAAATCTAGGTTTAGTTTGTTAGATAAATATTTGCTAATGGATTTTTTAACTCTTTGTCATTGAACATACTTCCTAATTCTCACATCTTTATCTATGTTTACTCATTCTTTTCCTTCCTTTATTTTAAAGAATGAAAGCCTTGGACAAGGCACTTTTACAAAAATTTTTAAAGGTATAAGAAGAGAAATAGGAGACTACGGTCAACTGCATGAAACAGAAGTTCTTTTAAAAGTTTTGGATAAAGCACATCGGAACTATTCAGAGGTGTGTATGTTTTCTGTCTTGTTCATGTAGCTTATGATTTTTAAAGATGTGGTCTCATATGTACATAACATATTCATGCTTGTAGTTTTTCAAAATTGCAACTTTAAAAAGTATGTATATCATGGACTTTCAGAGGATGCCTTCTGGTGTGGCTATTGAAAATTACAGAATCTTTTTTTAAATAACATTTCCAAACTAATTACATTTCACATTGTGTTATGGATATTATTACATCTTTCATATACTAAGGCAGTGGTTTTCAAACTTGGTTGTCAGAGCTTTATGAGTTTCACAGATTTCCTCTAGAATTTTATCTACTTTTTTTAGAAAAGAGTTTGTACTAAGGAACATTCTGGGCGAAATATGGATTCCAGAGATATTAGCCCACAGAAACCCAGCCGCCATTTGCTAGAGTCCTTAGCATAGCAAGGCATCACCAAAGAGTTGTGATACTTAAATTGTCTTAAAGGATATTAGTGGAAGATGATATGAAACTTCTAAGTCAAAGAGTTGCTCTAATCCAGAACACCAAAGTTTTGGTGAATATGATCCTTAACAGCCATAGCCAGAAGTTCTAGTCAAAGTTTAGTTGAGTTAGAGTGATGTAAATACTTGTGCAAATCTCCCAGCATAGTTGTCATGATATTTTATCTGCATAGAGATCATTTTTAATTTCTCAGGAAGTATAATTTGAAGCTCCCATCCATTTATTTCAGTCCCAACAGAAGTCTCTGTTGTCTCCTTCTGTTCCTGTCTTCTACTGTGGGTACCATGGGTTTAAACTCTTTAATCTGCCATTATTCATGCTGCCCTGTACCACTATTGTTCCCTCTCTGTCATTGCTGTCTGCTTATTCCAGCCTTATTTAGGGGTTTCCTCAGAAAGAACTTGAGCATTAAAGGTGATGGCCATTGCAAGACAATATAAGGGGAACAAAGTACATTGTAGCTTTATTTATATAGTTCTGAGAATAGGAAGGTGCATTTCTCTTATCTTTGTGAACTGTCAACATAGGCTCAAACAATAATTCTTTTGCATGGTTTTCTTTTCCTAAGTCTTTCTTTGAAGCAGCAAGCATGATGAGCCAGCTTTCTCACAAGCATCTGGTTTTAAATTATGGAGTATGTGTCTGTGGAGAGGAGAGTAAGTAAATCTCTGGCTTTCTTATGTTAATATTATGACTTTTCTCAGTATGTCTATTTCTGTTTATATTGAAAATTCAATTTCAGGATTATAGTTAGGTATCAGTATAAACCATAATTTAGCAGGAACTAAATATTACTGAAACCCAAAACATTGTAGAACTGTTCAGTAAGGTCTTCTAAAAAAGAAAACCAATGAATGAAATTAAAATGCATATAATAGGTAGCATGGCTCGTGTTGAAATGCTAAAACAGTACAGCATTATAGTAAACAATGTTTACTAATCTTTTACCATAACAATATACAGGGTGGGGAAAAAGTAGGTTTGCATTTGTGAGTATGCAAAACATAGTTTATTTCTGTATTATTGTTTATTAGTTATTGTATTATTTTCTATATGAACAACTGCAAACCTACTTTTGCCCAACCCTGTAGATTATAGCTTGTTTAACTTAACATTGGAATAACTGACTGTTCCAGTATAATACCAGTTTATTTGGATTTATAAAAACAAAATATATAAATTGTGGAATGATTCTTAATGAAGCCAACCAAAATGGTTGGATGTTGATACTTGATATATTCTATGTCTAAATTTAGACTGTTTATAAAAATAGTGAAGTTTACATTCAGAAAATTTCTGTGTAATTCCCCATTTTCCATTATTAATGTAGATTAGATATGCATCCATACTTATATAACATTGCCTCATATATTTGAAAATGGATGGTCTTTTCAAAGGCAGATGATTTTCAAGTCTGTTTTCTGGAAGTTCCTCAGGTATTTTGGGGGTTTAGTAACCCCTAAATAAAAGAAGAGTAAATCTAAATGCAGTAGTGGGGAGTTCTACCCACTAATCACCCACTAGAGTGGTTTTGTATTTATCTGTTATTTATTTATTCTTGTAATTTTTTGTTTTGGGGAAAAAGAAGAATACACTCAGAGCATATAATTCCAATCCTTACAGTTGCTTTTATATTTATTTCATTGATTTTGTGGTGCACTTTTTTCACATTTAAGAATATCTGAAATTGAGTTATGATATAATTGATGGCATGTCAGTTTAATTGGTAATTTTTTTCTTTTATGACATAAAATAAGGGGACATGTGACAATCTGTAGTATCTATGAAACATAGTAGGTCTTAAATGCCAAATAAAGAGGTTTGATGAAGTGCCTGTTCATTGTAACTCCTACACTATTTGTTTTTTTGTTTTGAAACTTTTCCTGACAAATTTATCTGCAGGCTATCTTTTTTCAAATTAAAATGTATTGGGCTAACATTGGTCAATACTTAATTATTAGCATGCGAATTGTTCTCCAAATTAACTATGGACAGCAAAACTTTAATTTGTTTTTGTTGCCCAGCAAGGTCCAAGGCAACTTGTGTTACTAACATTTGTTTAAATGAAATTAAAAGCAAGTAATTTTAATATTAAATCAAGCAGAATCACAATTCAAGATTAGTTCTATAGTACACATTTTAAAGCAAATATATAAAAATATAGGCATATATGAAATATAGGCACTTAAAAAGTTACTGCACCAAGAACAAACATGGATTACAGTGTGAAGTCTGTCAGAACTTTTTTTTTAAGATTTTACTTATTTATTTTTAGAGAGAGGGGAAGGGAGGGAGAAAGAGAGGGAGAGAAACATCAATCTGTGGTTGCTTCTTGCATGCCCTTGACTGGGGACCTGGCCCGCAACCCAGACATGTGCCCTAACTGGGAATCAAACCAGTGACCTGCAGGCTGGCACTTTTATCCCTGAGCCACACCAGCCAGGGATGTCAGAATTTCTTTAAAAATATATATCATGATACCATATTTACAATATTAACTTCAATTTTTGTGGTTTTTATTTTGTATCTTAATTTCCTATTTTTTAATTTTGAAAACAACACTATGGTTTAGAAACAAAATGACCTCAAAAACTCAAATTTGAAATTGAGAACTCGAGCTTATTACTCTATTACAAATTATTACTAGATGAATATCAGTAAACCCTAAACCCAGTTGATTATTTTATTAAATAACCTGCTTTTGGTAGGAAAGTCTTGGCTTTCAGGAACTTGTTCAATACTAACAGGGTTGAGAATTTTTATTGTGCCTTAAAGGCAGTCAGTACTGTTTCTAAGAGCTAATATTTTTTTTTCTGGCAAAATACATGGTCTGGCACAAATAATGCCCCGTTTGATTACAAAATCTTTTACTAAAAAATCATAAACATGTAATTCTATAACATAACAGTAGCACACTCAAACACACCATATGACATTTAAGATGAAATGTTCCAATTTAAACTATAAATTACACCCATATTACAACCCTACCACCCACACTCAAGCAGGCATTACTTTTGCCAGACCCTATGTCTTAATAATATTTTTTTAAATTTTAAATATAAAGCAATGCAAAACTAATTTTTTACAAGCATAAAATAAAGGAATGGATGCAATTTGAACTCATATTATGCTTTATGTCTCATAGAATAGATATTGCTATTTTTGTGTGTGGAAGAAGAATTTCAGGAAGTTGTGAATGTCTAAGTAGTTTCATGGAAGAAAAAATTAACTATGTGAGAAATTTTTATTTGTTTTGAAAAAGCAGCTATAAGTACTAACACATAGAGGTGTACTGAAATAATATTTTGTGTGTGTGTATAAAATGTATATAATAGTGTTATATATACATCATATAATATTTATGTGCATAATAATATACAATCTTATATGATATAATATGTATTGTGTTACTATATGTAATATATAATTATGTATAATATTGTAGATACAGTGGTTTAGGTTTCTACCTTTTACATTTGTGAATAAACTAAACTCCTCTCAAATGGTATATAGCCGTTAAGCTTTCTCTGAATTAGTGAATTTTGCCCTGACTTGTGTGGCTTAGTGAGTTGGACATTGCCCTGCAACCTGAAAGGTCACTGGTTTGATTCCTGGTCAGGGAACATGCCTTGGTTGTGGGCCAAGTCCCCAGCTGGGGGCATGCAAGAGGCAACCAATTGATGCTTCTCTTACACACTGATGTTTTTCTCCCTCTCTTTCTCCCTTTTTTCCCATCTCTCAAAATACACAAATAAATGAAATCTTTTTAAAAATTAGTGAATTTTATATAGTTAAATCTCTTTTTATAATACCCACATATAACTATAAATATATTTATAAAAGTTTAAAATTACATATTTGTATTGTGTATGTAATTTAATTGAGCCTTATTATCATATATTTTTATGCAGATATTCTGGTTCAGGAGTTTGTGAAATTTGGATCACTAGATACATATTTGAAAAAGAATAAAACTTCTATAAATATATTATGGAAACTTGAAGTGGCTAAACAGCTGGCATGGGCCATGCATTTTCTAGTAAGTAATTAGTATATTCTTCTATCAAAAATTTGTTTCATCTTATGAAGCAGTGTAAAAAGGGTCTTGACCTGGGAGCAAGAAATAAATTTATAAATGGATGCTGAATAATTTAATCTGTGTTCATTTACGAAAGGTATTAATTTAGGCACATAGTTTTAAATTGTTTAGAAATAGTTTTGTCATCCCACCAATCTCAGAGAACTGAAGAACAAACGGTCTGTAGTTTGTGTCAGTTAGGTTGAGAGAATTTAACCAAAAATTATGCAGAACTTGTGCTTACTATGGATGGTAGAAAACACCTTAGAATATAACTTGTTGTGGTGTTTGTGGGCAATTAGAAATTATGCCCAATAAGAAAGCAATATTGCTAAAGAAGGAGATTACCAGAGGTTCAGCCAGTGATCAGACCCCTCGGAGTGCACCTATATTGTGCTGCTGAACAAAATAGTATTTCTGTCAGGTATCACCTAGAAAAAAAATGCTACTTAAAATCTCAGCTTTAGAGATTTTAACTAAAGTCTAATTTTAACTAGAGATTAGAAACTAAAGTGGCATTGAGTAGTGTTAATGTATTTGTCTTATTATGGGTATGGGTTATTTTATCATTTAAGATGTAAAACAGGAAGCACAGTTAGCCATAAAATTTTTTTGTCATCTCAAAGCATACCTTCAAATTAATATTTATTAATTAAGACTATCTTAGTTTTCCTCTTTAAATCCATTTTGGGGTCTAAGTTATATTGAGTGCTTGTATATTTATGGATTGATATTTGAACGTGTGTACATTTTACTTTAATAGGAAGAAAAAACCCTTATTCATGGGAATGTGTGTGCCAAAAATATTCTACTTATCAGAGAAGAAGACAGGAAGACAGGAAATCCTCCTTTCATTAAACTTAGTGATCCTGGCATTAGTATTACAGTTTTGCCAAAGGACAGTAAGTTCTACAAGGATTGTATTTAACTTCATTAAGTTTTACTTGGAGGGTTGAATAAAAAAATGTTAATTTTCCTTTAACCATTTTGACATGTTCTTGACTAATTTATCTACCATTTTTGGCAATCTAAATTAAATAATAATTACATTCAAGTCTCTGTCCATTTGTCCTTATAAGCTTGTTACTATGGACTGTCAACTGATAGTCATTGGTGCTAATTCAGTGCCAACAGGAATCCCCAAATTTGGGGTGTGGTAGAAAGGGAAACTTTGTTCAGTGTATAACAGGGCAATTGTGATACAGCATGACTGTGAGAACAGGTGGCCCTGGGGTCAGACCCCTTTCTGGCTAGACACCTCTGCTTTGCTCTGCTCCTTGCTGGTTTGCTCTGCTTCATGCCAGTCTGCTCTGCACTGTGCTGGTCTGCTCTGTTCTATGCTCATCTGCTTTGGTGAGAAGCCAAGGAAACACTGTTTTCAGTCTTTGCTGGAAAGTAAAGTACACTTTCAGAGCAAGAGGCCAGCTGGCTTATATAGGCAGAAATCTCCACTCTCTGGTCCCTAATTGGTCTATCTTTATGCAAATGAGGTCTCCAAATTCTTACAGTTTGATTGGTCCAAAAGTCACTGTCTCCATTGATCAGAACAGACCCAATCTGGTTGGTTGGAGTTATGCTACTCCAGTTGGGTGGGAAAAGCCTTGATTGAAGTAGGATTTCAGAGCTCCTTTATAAGGGCTGGCTCAGATGGTAGAAACACAGTGCAGGCAGGCAGTTCAGTGCAGAGGCAAGTAGTTCAGTGCAGGCTACTCCTTAAAGTACAGTTTGTATAAGAGGCTATCCCAGTGTAGAAATGTCTGCTAGTCTCTGTGTTTTGTTGGTGGGTTTTTTTGTTTGTTTTTCAAATTCAAGCCCAGTTAGCCACCAGGAGCCCTTCTTGGTAGGCATCTTCTTTCTCAGGGTCCACAGGACTATAAGATAATTTTTAAAACAGTTTTAATCCCCAATTCTGTATAGAAGGGCAGATTTAATCTTTATTTTTATTTCCTATTTTACTTATTTTTTTGAGACTATGATAATATGCAAAAATCTTGGCTACTGAATATTTCCTTAGATACCTATAGTACTGTTACTGGGTCAAGGGATGGGAACATTTTTAAGGCTCTTGATATGAGTCATCAGGGAGCTCTCTGGAAAAGGGATATTCAGCTGTCCTCAGAAGGCTTTCTAGCATTGTGGAGACCTCCTCATTCAGTAGATGGAAATGACATCTCATTGGTTTGCTCTCCTATTCTGTGATTATTCATGACACTAAAGAGCTTTTCATAAACTTATTGTATATTTGTATTTCCCCTTCACTGTCTCTTCACATCTTTGGTCTAGTTTTCTCTGCTGATCTTAGTGAACTTTTTATTCATCCTCCTATATTCTTCATGAAATAATATTAACCTTTCTCATTTTTTGTCAAATTCTTTACAATTCTCATTTACTTAAAAAAAATTTTAACATTGAGATTGTTTAAATATGAAAATTTGTTTATAATTTTCTTTATAATTTCTTTCATTGCTTTTATGCTTTGATCTTTCCTACCCACAGACAGAATGTTCAACTAAATGTTTTTCTGTTTATTTGATGTTCTTTGTTTACTTGTTATGCTTATTGAACTGGAGTTTGTTTTGATGTCTGTACATTGTAGCTTAACTGACTTTTTTGTGAGGAGTTAGCCAGTTTTACCCTCTGTCTCTGTAATATTTTCATGGGTCCTTTCTTTGTCATCTACTGCATTCTTCCAAATACTGGGACTTGCTTTGGATATGTTCTCATACATTTGTCAAATGACTTATTTTATTTATCATTTCATCTATACTTTTTAAGAATAGTTTTGATTCCTGATTGTATATGGAGGGTCAGACTATCCATTTTTAAAGTGAAATTTTCTAATATTCTTTGAGCCACAAGGAAACTTGCTAAATTTTTCTTTCCTTAGTCACTACATAAAAATTTGAGGAGATGTGTTTACCTAGTGTGAGACTTCAGTTTAATTACTCAGCTAATTCTGACTTTTCAAAGCTTTTTAAGAGAAAAAACAAGCAAACCTTTCTTTTGTGTTTCTTAACCCTTCTGTTTAACACATTTAGTTAAAATGAAGAATTTCAGTCAAATAGTTGAGAAGGGTTATTTTGGTCCAAATAATGTAATTATATTTCATTATCTTAGCTAATTTCTCTAATTGAATATTCTACTTTAGAAATTGACCAATTTTTGTGCATTGATGCATATTTGAGCATGCAGCATATTTAAGCATGTTTGATTTATGTACTTAAACTTGATGGTTTATCTGACAGTGAAGACAGATTATAAGGCAGAAAATGTTACAGAATCTTAGATCTGGTTCTCAATGAAATTTTACCTGTTGGAATGAGAGATAAAGAAAGAGAAAAACATATCTATCTATGCCTGAATGCAAGAAGGTGGAATTAAAGTGCTCTCTCTTTTCTTGAATACTATTTTTCGATGAGGTCAAAGACCACAGAAACTTTACTAGAGAAATTCAGTGATTTGAGCAGAACCTACATGTATTGATTCTGTACCCAGAATATCTTGGTATAATTTACTCACCCATCTGCCTGTTGGTTCTTACTTTTTCATCCATAGATTAGAACTACCACTGCTATCGAATCATAAAAATATATTAGAATGTACCTTTGCTGCTTACACATTACAAAGAAATACAAAAAAAATCAAGAGACAACTTTAGGACAAATTTTATGGGGAAAATCTTTTTAAAGTTTTATTTATTTATTTTTAGAGAAGGGAAGGGAGGGAGAGAAACATCAATGTGTACTTGCCTTTCACACACCCCCTACTGGGGACCTGGCCTGCAACCCAGGGATGTGCCCTGACTGGGAATCGAACCAGTGACCCTTTGGTTCAGAGGCTGACACTCAATCCACTGAGCCACACTAGCCAGGGTGAAAAACAATATTTTTGAGTGCAGTATTAATAGGAAGGGATAAAGAGGCACTATGATTTAATGGAAAGAGCGTAGTTGATCCAGGATTTACTGTACAGGATTCTAATTCTTTTAGTGCTATTAACAAATTGTGTGACTTTGGGCAAATTACCATCTTTATGAATTTCATTTTTGTCATTGTTAAAGCAGATATTGAAAGAAAATTATTCAAATCCCTTTTAAAAGTATTTGCATATTAAAGAATTACCTGTGAGCTCTACTTAACCATACAATGTTCTGATCATTTAAAAGTTCTTCAGGAGAGAATACCATGGGTACCACCTGAATGCATTGAAAATCCCAAAAATTTAAACTTGGCAACAGACAAGTGGAGTTTTGGTACTACTTTGTGGGAAATCTGCAGTGGAGGAGATAAGCCTCTGAATGCTTTGGATTCTCAGAGAGTAAGTTTTTATAGACTGTGAAATTGGATTAATTCTGTGATCCTTGATGTTAAAAAGAAAGTTGATAAGGCATTATGCAATTTATTCTCAATGTGTGGTTCTTTAATTTTAGAAGCTACAGTTTTATGAAGATAGACACCAGCTTCCTGCACCAAAGTGGACAGAGTTAGCAAATCTTATTAATAATTGTATGGATTATGAACCAGATTTTAGACCTTCTTTCAGAGCCATCATACGAGATCTAAACAGTTTGTTTACTCCTGGTATGTATTGATGGAGCAATACTGCTGATTCTCCAGGTATCTTTCTATTTTTGTTGTATTTAACAGGTCTTTAGTAATTTTATAATCCCTTCCAGTAAGTTCTTAATGTCTTTACCACTTGTTAACTTCTATGGTTGTATGACTTTTCCTACTTTACACATTTTTTAGTCTCTGTGATTGATCAGTTTTTCCATTTTTAAAAGCTTTTTCTTCTTTAATTACCCAGTTTTAGTCTTCCACTTGATGAGTAGTGTACTAGAGAAGTCTTATTTGAGTTTTGTCTTATTTGAGGTTTTAAAAACAATTCCTTTTTTTAAAACCAGTACTTATATGTTTTACAATATATTTTCTAAACATGAAATAGATTTGTTTTTGTTTGCCTTCTCCTTTAAAATATGTAGCTAAATATGCATATGTCTGACCCACAGCTTTTCCTGGTTCATTACCAGTCACCATTTTCACAGGAAATGTCAGAATGTATTCTTACTTTATAAATATTAAAACTACCTGTCTTGTAATCATTTATCCTTTGTAAAAATCTTTCTTGAAAGCCTATCAGATTATAGATAATAATTAAAGGCTCCCCTTAATATATAATCTAAACTATTAGAGTTACCCTGTATTAGTTTGTGTTTAGTATTTCTAACTCATTCTAATTATTTTGGTCAGCCTGAATGCACATCATTTCAACCCAGAGAATGTATTTTCCAGCTTATAGTGCTAATATACTTTATTTCTACAGATTATGAACTGTTAACAGAGAATGACATGTTACCAAATATGAGGATTGGTGCCCTAGGGTTTTCTGGTGCTTTTGAAGACCGAGACCCTACTCAGTTTGAAGAGAGACACTTGAAATTTCTGCAGCAACTTGGCAAGGTAAGGTGACAGAAGTTTTAAAATAAAGTATAATCATAGAACATTTTATTTAGAAAAAATCTTCTTCAGAGATTCTCTGAAGTTTGTATTTCACAAATTTTTAAGGAGTGTTTGTAGAAAAAAGATTTAGTTGTCAGGAGTTCTGAGGACTCCTCAGAACCTTTAATGTGTAAAGTGCATTCAATATCTTCAAGAGGTTGATAAATTAGGCAGTATTTCCCTGGTTGATTTGACCATGGGACTCTTTCTCAGTAGAGGGTACTTTATTTACAAAATAATGAAAGAAATAATTGAATTAAGCCTTTCTACTCACCTTCTTTTGTAGTCATCTCAGGGGAAAGGAATGCCATCAGTTTACTTGTTGACTGGACTGTGTTCACTAGCAGACAGTTTCTTTCTGCTAAAAGGTGACATAGTCATTCTTAGTCTACATCTTATAAGACAAGAAAAAGCTCAATTTTTAGCAGGTTCTGTCATAGTGGTAAGCTCTCTTTCTTCCCCTAAGTTTGCTAGTATAGGATTCTGTACCATGTGACCTTATGAACTGCATTTTGGTACAAACCTATTATGAAGGCCTCTCTTAGGTCTTGTTTCTAAGCTAAATGTTCTGATCCCTCTTTACCAGAGTTAAACACTGGGAATTACATTGGGTGTTGACTTAGCTATTTAATACTTTGCTACTGTTCTGTGTTTGTAAATATTCTCAAGAATGTTTCAAGTGATGTAGCAATGGCAAAAAGAAGAAGAAGTCTATTATTGTGTAACAAGTTACCCTAAAACTTAACAGCTGAAAACAGCTTTTATTATCACCTAGTTTAGGTGAGTCACGATTCTGGTGGCAACTTAGTGGGTGTCAGCCACACCTGGCAATCTCATCTGAAGGCTTGACAAGGGGAAGATCCACTGTTAAGCTCACTCATGTGGCTTTTGCGAGGCTTCAAAATACCTGCTTTAAGCTCAGTACACGGGCCTCACCGTAGGACTGCCTCACAGCATGGCAGCTGAGAACAAACACCTGTAGTGGAAGCCATGGCCGATTTAGAACCTAATCTCAGAAGGGATGTCTTGTCTCTTGCTATGTGGCCTCTGTAATTAGAAATTTAACTTTGAGGTTATATATGGTCTAAGTTTTTTTAATTAACTTCAAATATATAACTGAAAATATAGTCACTTAAAATCTTATAGTGCAAGGACTGTGTTGTTTTACTCTTTAGGAATGCAATAGTATCCAAAATATACTAATTTGATTAATGCCCAAAAGTTAGTTTTTAATGTTATATATCAACTTATCTTTAACAACTTGCCTAAAAAAAATCCCCATAGGCTAAAAATTTACTTTCTTGAGCAAATAAATCAGAGATGGTGTATTAGTCTGCTCAGGCTGCCATAGCAAAATGCCATAGCTTTGGTGGCTTAAGTATCAGATATGTATTTCTGATAGTTCTGGACGCTAGAAAGTCCAGCATCAAGGTTCTGGCAGGATTTGGTTGTTGGTAATATCTCTCTTCTTGTGCCCTCATATGACACAGAGCTCTGGTGTCTCTTCCTCCTCTTATGAAGGCACCAGCCCGGTGAGATTAAGTTCTCTCCCTTATGACCTCATTCACCTGCGGTCATTTCTTCACCGGCCATGCACTCATATTGGGGGTTAAAGCTTTATGAAGAACTTTTGGGGGGACATACAGATTCAGTCATGATAGACACTCCATCCAGCTCATTGCAGCAAATATCAAAGGATATATTGGGAAGGAGCAAAGTTCTTTCTGGAAGTTAGTAATAGAAATTTAGGAATTCCCTGGCGTGTCCCTTGGGTTGTCTTAATAACTAATATTCATAATTTATGTCTAAATGCTTTCTTGAAGTTGTTTATAATTCTTTTTTAAGAAATTTAATATGTAGGTTTATTACCCACCTGTTGAAATACTATTTCCTTTTTTTATTCCGAACCTTGCCTGGTGTAAGCTTAGAGATGCCTGTTAATCCTAGCTGTTGGAATTGCTTATGTAGTTATCATAGAATTTGTTAGTATATGTGTAAAAAACTTGAGATTTCTATCTTTACGTGCTGTGTTGTTTAGGGTAATTTTGGGAGTGTGGAGATGTGCCGGTATGACCCTCTACAGGACAACACTGGGGAGGTGGTGGCTGTGAAGAAGCTTCAGCACAGCACTGAAGAGCACCTCAGGGACTTTGAAAGGGAGATCGAAATCCTTAAATCCCTGCAACATGACAACATTGTAAAGTACAAGGGAGTGTGCTACAGCGCTGGTATGTTGCCCATTGAAACCTATTTTGAACTCCAGGTGTGACGTTGGCATCCTGAGTAATTGAAACATATACTGTCTTAAGATCTGGTCTTTTAATATACCAGTGACCAGAGAGAGAAGACTGGAGATGCTGCTTGGAGATGGTGCATTGTAACTACAGGAGGTCTTTGACTAGTTGGTTAATCATCCTCTTCACTGAGGGTAGTGGTTATCACTTTTTCTTAAGCTTATCAAGTGAATATCATTTTTAAAGAATATCATTTTTAAAGAAAGAAATTGCCTTCGCTCACATTTTCTTTAAAAATATTTTTAAAATTAGATGCTTTTTGTTTACTACAAGATGAGGAGAAGAGTTTTCTCATCAGCTTATTTTGGTTTGCATGAAGGGTTACCAAAGATTAAAATATAATATTTTTGAAGCTTTTTAAAACTTTTTGATTCAAAAGCTTGTGTTCTTTATTAGATAACCTTTAATTTGTAATAAAATTTTGTTATCTTAGACTCAGGTTTTATATATATGTTTAAGTCATTTATGTATGGCTGTTTTTAAATATTCTATCAGTAAAATGTGACAAAGTTAAATTATGTTCCCATTTGTATTTTAAAAGGCCGGCGTAATCTAAGATTAATTATGGAATATTTACCATATGGAAGTTTACGTGACTATCTCCAAAAGCATAAAGAACGGATAGATCATAAAAAACTTCTGCAGTATACATTTCAAATATGCAAGGTACCTAATATTCTGGCTATTTGTTGTGGATGAGAAGAGCATGTTGAAGTAATCATTAAGAAATTCTCCAGTTTTTCTTAGATAATTAAGGGTATGTATATAGGCAAGATTGTTTAAATTATTTATGTTTACAAAACCAGCTAAAGAAGAATGATATTTTATCCACAGGGTATGGAGTATCTTGGTACAAAAAGGTATATCCACAGGGATCTGGCAACAAGGAATATATTGGTGGAGAATGAAAACAGAGTTAAAATTGGAGACTTTGGATTAACCAAAGTCTTACCACAAGACAAAGAATACTACAAAGTGAAAGAACCTGGTGAAAGTCCCATATTCTGGTGAGTATATTTTAGTACAATAAAATGAAATTTTAGAGCACTTTATTTTTACTATTATTAATAGTCTATCAGTAATAGCAAAAATTTATCATATGCTTACATTAGGCTTAAATGCATTTAATGGTTTATCTTACTTAGTCCTTACAACCACCTTTGGAGAATATGTATTATTATCTCATTTTAACCATAAGGGACCTGAATTGTAGACAGGGTAAATAGCTTTATCAAGGTCAAGGTTTTTTACATTACATATACCAAGTGAAATTATAGGGTCCTTCTCTGTCTGATTTACTTCACTTAGCATGATACCCTAGAAGTGTTGGGCATCTCTAGGAAGATGGGTGAAAAAGGTGGAAGAGAATAAGCCGTACAAACTTCCAGTTATAAATCAGTCAGTCACAGGGATGTAATGTGCAGCATAAGAAATATAGTCAGAAGTATTACAGTGACTTTGTATAGTGACAGATAGTTAACTAGATTTATCACAGTGATCTCCTCGTAAGGTATGTAAATGTTGAATAACTATGTTGTACACTTGAAACTCATGTTTTATGTCAACTATATTTAAGTAAAAAGAAAAGGAATAAAGTAGTAGTTAATTTTTTTAAATTTTACTGATAGATCAGAGGAAAGGCATTCCATGAGGAGAACAACAAGAACAAGAGGATCAGGGGCTTGCAAGTGAGGGCATAATTACAGAACAAACAAGGAGTAATTGGGGCTAGAATGGTATTGAGCTCCGTATATCGTGTTAATTAGTTCAGACTTTATTTAGTAGGAAGTGTGTAAGTGAGATATTAGAGGCCTTCTCCAGGAGCATAGTGTTGTGGGACTCAGAATTTAGGAATATAAATTTACTTCTTTTTTTTTGTTCTCCTCCTCTACTTTCGGTGGAGAACAGCAGTTCTCAACGTGTGGGGACCTCTGATATTCTCTCTAGGGAGTCTGTGTTATCAGAAGTTATTTTCATAATAATACTAAGATGTTATTTGCCGTTTTCATTTATATTTTTTCATGAGTAGATAGTGGAATTTTTCATAGGCTATAATTGTATGGTCTCCTATTAAACCAAACATTGAAGAAAATTAAATGTAAAACAGTGCTACTCTTCTCACAAAACTATTCTAGTTTGCAAAATAGTTATTTTTCATAAAACTTATTTGTTAGTATGTACTGGGCTTATTGTTATTTTCAGTGAATTAATAAATACTTTAACATTTCCTTAGTTTTACTATCTAACATGGTAAATATTGGTAGAAATAGCCCACACAAACAGAAGCTTTTTGGGAACTTTAGTAATTTTTAAGAGCATTTAGGGGCCTTTAACTAATGTTTGAGAACTGGTGCAGAGGGGTGTTCATTAGGGAGGGGCTAACAGCGTGAGGGGCTAGTGAGGCCACTTTTGCAGGAATGTGGGCCATTGGTTTTTAAACCCTTTTATATATACCCACTGAAAATTATCAAAACTGTATCTTGTCTCACATATTTAAAAATTGATAGCTGAAGTTTTTCTTTATCAATTTAAATAGTTGTAAATAATATATTTTCTAAAGTATTGTATCTAATGAAATCTAAATATAGCAATTTGATACCTATTGTCACCCACTTAAATTTAGTACAAGAACAGACATTTTATTTTTGATAAAAATTTTATATTATTCTTTTTTCTCTTTTCCTTTAAAAGATTTTATTTATTTATTTTTCGACAGAGGAGGGAGGAAGCGAGGAAGAGAAATGTCAATGTGTGGTTGCCTCTTGGGCAGCTACCACTGGGGACCTGGCCCGCAACCCAGGCATGTGCCTCAGCTGGGAATTGAACCAGTGACCCTTTAGTTTGCAGGCCGGTACTCAATCCACTGAGCTACACCAGCCTGGACAATGTGCTTTTTAATAACACTTTGTATCATGTTTTAAATATATTATTTAAATATGGCAAGCCTTTGTGCTGCCTTAAAGGTTGAGTCAGTTTATGAAGAATATTTTTTATATTACCCATTTGGCAATGCCTGACCTCATAAACAAATTACATTTAACTTCCAACAGAAACACCTGACTTCAATTTCCAATTTAAGCTTTTATAGTAATATTATGAGATATTATTTCTTTAAAAAACTGAATAAATTACAGAATACATATGCAGAGGCATATGTTTATAATGAAGCTAACAAATCATATTTCCCAGAGCTCCTTCCTTCCTTCCAAGATTTCTTCTTTTTTATTATTAAATATTTACTTCTATATCTAATTTTATATCCTTTGTCATAATGAAAACCACCCAAATTATGTATACTTTGGGTCCTGTATTTCTCTTTGCATAGCTGAAAAGCTAAATCACAAAGGCAGTCAGGTAAGCTTAAAATGATATACTATATCTAGTATCATTAAGTTCAATATCAAGTGATAAAAATAAGACATAATGTCTCATTACTTAATTTACAATAAATAATACAGAATAAAATGTAGTTAAGATTGTAATTTATGAAGTAAGGTATATTCCTTCAGTAAATGCATTGGGGAGATATGTATCAAATGCTGCTTTTGATTTGGGGGAATCATTAAATAAGCTTGAATAAAAATCATAAATAACATCATTTTCCTCATGACCAAATTTTCCTGTGTGTTTTATGAAAAAGATGGCTGCCATAAGCTGCTAAAAACTAATCAAATTGGCAGTTGACATACAGTTTTATATTAACAAGTAAAAAATTAAGTGTTTTATATAATGAAGCTCACTCCATTTTATATAAATATTTCAGAATATGAATTAATAAAATAGGTTTTAGCCAACTTACTGAATAGTGAACACTAACTCTGGTCTGAAAGAAATCAGTTGTAATTTTTATCCATGGGATTTAGGCATCATATCTTTATAAAAATTATAGTTTTATTTAAAAGAACCTGTCATCTATCTGTATTGCTTTTGTTGTTCAAAAGTGTTTTTAAGATAGTAGCATGATCCATCATGTCCTAGGGGTTGGTAGTAAGAAGAAATGAGGGAAAAATGCTTCTGCTGAAATATTTTTTAAAATTGTTGAAGCAGCGTTTTGTAGTCATGAAGGACTATTACACTGTTCTTGCTTAAGAATAGGGTCCCTCGAGGTCCCCTTGGAAAATCCTCTGTCCCTGGGGTTGCTCTTCATCAGGTTTGAAGACCTCTGTACTAGTTGGGTACAGGATCTCACCTAATATCCTTCCAGTGATATTGACATAGGAGACTGATTTGAGCATTTCTAAGACATGCTTTAGAGAGACTTGGTGGCTCATTAGACTGTGGAATGAAAAACAAGTCAAAATAATTCACAAGATTGCAAGCTGGGGCAGTTACACAGATTGTGATGCAATTCATTGTGTCACGAAAGTAAAATAGTCAGTAGGTTTTGGAAAGGTGGGGATGGAATTCTGTTTGCTTATAGAACTTTAATATGTAAATATTCAGTAAGTCTGAAGTACAAAAGAAAGGTCAAAGATGTTATAAATTTAGGAGACTTCAGGGTTTAGGTGGATGATACTACCTAAGCGAAAGATTCTGACTGAGAGGAAGAGATTCTGTTGCCAATGCTGGGGAAAGCTAGGTTTAGAGGATGGAGGATAAAAGGGAAAGTGTTGGGGAAGGGTAATTTACAACTAAATCTCCTCTCAACCCATAACCTCATCACAAAGATAGAAGGGAAGGACAACTGTTTTATTACTGAATCAGCATTAATCCAGAAATTAATGTGCATTAAAAAGCAATCTACTTATACATCACAAAGAGAGAAAGAAGGCTTACTCTTTTTTATGGCCAAGCAGATTCAACCCATTACATACATGTTCACAAGATAAACAATAAGTAGTCTTCAAGCAAGAGGACTTGACATCACCATTTGTCATACATAGTTTGCCCTAAATTCACTTCACTGGGTAGTTAATGTCATCATCTGTGTTAGCTAATTGGCTTTGCCAAAGGGAAAATAAACTCACGTCTTTATGACAAGAGCTAATTTTTTAACTAGGAAGGGGCATCTGCTGAAGTTAGGTCCTACACTCCCACAGAAACTGGGAGATAGGGATGCTAACTTCCTTGATGATTACCTTCCAAAGAGATGGTTTCCAGGTTCTTGAGAAAGACATTTATTTAGGTAATATAACACTAGCGAGAGACTTTTAAGCAAAAGCTTTTAAAAATGTACATACATATGAAAGAGACAATTTACAATGGTTAAGTTTTTTAAAGTAAATAAATGCTTTCAGAAAAGAGGAGGAAGAGTCATTTTCCTCATTTTCAACAGGGAGGATTATATATTTTTCTTTTTTGATTTATATTTATGTAAGTAATGGGAGAGAGAAAAGCAACCTTGGAGATGAGCAGGAGAAACTACAGAATACTTTCATGAAAACCAAAAGATGAGAATATTTTGCAGTGGTTAGGAGAGTAGCATTGTCTTCAGGAAGATTGTTCCACTTGTGGGAGAAAGCTAGCATTCATTTAAAATATCATAACTAAATATGCAAAGTGCTTTTAAAAAATAAATATAAGATTAACATAGCACTACATGGTTAATTGTGTAGTATGGACTACAGGTATTACAGAAATTCAGGAGCATTTGATCATTAAGACCTTGAGTAGTCAGAGAAGGATTCATGGGAGTAAATTTTAAAGAAGAGATTACATTTTTATAATTCATTTTTTCCAGGTTGTAATTCATATTTTAATCTTATCAGTCTTAAATGGGTCCTTGTCATCATCTTCCATAATAAGGATAAACTTAGCAATGTAACCAAGATATTCACAGTCCATTAGCCCCAAATGTTCCCTTGGTTAGAGTTGATACTTGAGGAGTCAGTGGCACCATCCCTCCCTGTGATTTCTAGTATTTTCTGGACTCCCTCACATAATCATTCTCCTGGGATAAACAGGCTCTTTCTTTTCTATGTTAATAGCTTCAAGTCTTGCTCCAGTTTAGAAGCCATTTCTTTCCCTTCTGGGATACTTATCTGTATTCATTTAACTTGCAAAGAGCAGCTTACTTTTCAGGGTTTTTGTTTTTAAAGATTTTGTTTAGTTTTAGAGAGAAGGGAAGGGAGGGGCAAAGAGAAGGAGAGAAACATCAGTGTATGTTAACCTCTTGCACACCCCCTACTGTGGACGTGGTCCGCAACCCTGGTGTGTGCCCTGACTGGGAATCGAACCGGTGACCCTTTGGTTTGGAGCCCAGCACACAATCCATTGAGCCACACCAACCAGGGCATTATTTTTCAGTTTTTAGAACATACTTGGCAGTTAACTCTGGTGTTTCCTGTAGAGACAGAAATGACTTTTTTTGGATTTTAGTTATTTTTGTGTGTTGGAGGTTCCCAAGGCCACCCTCAGGTTTGAATCTCACTAGGAGGATTCAGAGTACTCAGTATTAAGTCATATTCATAGCTATGATTCCTTACAGGGAAAGGATACAAAGCAAAATCAGCAAAGGGAAAAGGAGTCTGGGGCATAGCTGGAGGAAACCAAGCACAATCTTCCAAGGGTCCTTTCCCAGTAAAGTCATCTGGGACATACTTCATTTTCCCAGCAGTAAATTGTAACAACACATATCAAATGTCCACCAAGGAAGCTCATTAGAAACTCAGTGCCGTGCCCAAGGCTTTTGTTGGGATTGGACACGTATGTACTAAAATTCCAGACACCTAGAAGGAAAGCAGGCATTCAGCACAAGCCATATTGTTTGCAGAAACATTTTAGACACAGTAAGCCACTGTTACCATTTAGAGAATTGTGGAAACCCTCCTGAAATCTAAGCTCCATGTACGTCAGGTGTCAACACTGCAAGCAGGACTTTTTGAGGATGGCAGCCTCAAGCCTGCTGTGTTCACTTTTCCTGTACACCTTGCTTTTCTTTAATCTAGTGGTTTGCAGGTAGAATCAAGAGTTGGCACATCAAGAAACCATCTTTTAAATGCTTTTCCTATATATCACAGGTATGCTCCAGAATCACTGACAGAGAGCAAGTTTTCTGTGGCCTCAGATGTTTGGAGCTTTGGAGTGGTTCTGTATGAACTTTTCACATACATTGAGAAGAGTAAAAGTCCACCAGCGGTCAGTGTGTTTTTTATTTACTTTCACCTTTTTTTTTGACATAAGCCTTTTCCAAAATATAATATTAAGGTTAAGGCACATTTTAGAGCCTTTTACTGCTTACTTGTAAGACAGCATTCAATAAAACAACCCCAAACTTATTTATGAAATAAACTTGAATTTTTAAAAAGGGCGGGTAGAGTACTGTCTACTACTATATTCTCTCAATATTATCCTTAGTGAATTCAATAAACTCATTCATTATAGGAGTGATTGCAAAAGTTAAACTTTTTGCAGTAATTTTTTTTCTGATCATTGTGGAATTTTTTAAATATAGAAAAGCATGAAAAAATCATCTCTAATTCAACTACTCAGTGATAACTACTTTAATATTGTGGTATGTTTTCTTCCAGGCTTCTTTTAATTTTATATATAAAAGTTAAATTTTATTAAAATATTTCTTTTATAAAATAAAGGTTATAACACTATACAGCTTGCTATCCTGCCTTTTCATTAAGTATTAGAGCATGGATATTTTCCTGTGTTGATAAACATTTTCTGCAAATATGGTTTCTATCTTCTTGATAGCATTTCATAGTAAGGATATACTACCTAAACAATTATTTTCCATTTTTCAGTCTTTTAAGTAACACCTCAAGGAGCATGGTGAATAAGTATATATAAATATTTATTTGTCTCTGATTGTCACCTTAAAATAAAAGTGTAATGATAGATGAAAGGTAATAAACTCTTTTAAAGGTTTTTGATTATTTCCAAATGTGTTCTGGAAAAGCTGTATGAGATTATACTCTTGATAGCAGTGCACAGGGTATATACATTTCATCATTTGGCAGTATTGACCATTATGTTCTTATGCAGTTTTGCCAAATTGATAGGAGAGAAGTTGCATCTATTTGATTTTAATTTCATATTTGTGGTTTTTCTTATCAGTTTATAAGAGCCCTTTATATTTGAATTAATGATGTGTTTTGAATATATTTCTAGTTTTACAGTTCATACTTTTATGAATTCTTAGCATATGAACATTTTTCTTTGTATGCATTTATGCTTAAACTTAAACATTCATTCTGCACTTTCTTTTTATTATGTCCTCTTTTACTTTCAAGTTTTTATTTTAGCTGAAATGTAATGCGACATGTTAAAACAATATATAACCAAAAAATGTGAATGTTTTTAGTTCATTTGTTTTGGGTCCTTCTTAGGGAATTTGTGTTGAATATATTACAGTTATGGAAATGGCATTATAGAAGTTCCACATTTAACAGTCTTTTCTGAACTATTACTTGAAAGGAAGTTTTTAATCATTAAAATTTGTCTATTTTTAAAAGGTTTCAAATGTATAAGATAACATACATATACAGAATTTTTCCAGTTCACTGGAAGAAGTTGAGAAAATTCTGCTTCAAATTAAGCGTACCCAAAAAATCTCATTAAAAAGTGGGTTTGTGTTTCAGGAATTCATGCGTATGATTGGCAATGACAAACAAGGACAGATGATTGTGTTTCATTTGATAGAGCTCTTGAAGAATAATGGAAGATTACCTAGACCGGATGGATGCCCGGATGAGGTAACAAAAAAGCTTTTTTATCCATAGGAGTCATGCAGTTGTCTTTCCTTTTAAAACAAGGAGTTCAGGTCACTTTATGAAATTTAACTGATAGATTCTTGGATAAATAGCATAAATCACATGACTGTGGATCTAGGCATAGCCATGAAGTCCACCTGTATGGGAGAATAAAATAGGAGTTCTGAATTATATCTTCTGCCAATTAAAAGGGAGCTCTTTGTGCTCATTGTAATTTTGGTTTATTTTCTCTTCTACAGATTTATGTGATCATGACAGAATGCTGGAACAATAATGTAAATCAACGCCCCTCTTTCAGACACCTTGCTCTTCGAGTTGATCAAATAAGGGACAATATGGCTGGATGAAAGCAATGAACTTCAGACTGAGACCAAAATAAAGTTAGGAACAAAGTTTTGTATTTCACATTGCTGTGGACTATTATTACATACGTCATTGTTATGTGTATCATGATGCTAGCCACAAAGATGTGGAAATATCTGCTCAAAACTTTCAAAGTTCAGTGAATATTTCTTTATGAAGATACCAGTAAAAGAGATTGATGAAAAGTCCTTAGCAAAGAATTTTATTAAAAGTTTCATGAACCTAATCAGTAAATTAATATCACCTTTTTTGGCAAAAGATAAAACAGACATTTTTTAACTTAGAATTTTGAGAGATGATAAAGTTGTAATATAAATTTTGCAATGTTAAAGATGCACAGAATATGTATGTACAGTTTTTACCACAGAGAATGTATAAATACCTTGGCATCTTGTGTGATGTTTTACAAAAGGACTGGTATTCATTAATCGTGTTTTCTAATTTTTTCATAGTTGACCAGTAATAACTTTACAAGCAAATCAAGATGCTCAGATAATTGAATAAGCACCTTTGTGTTCCTGTTCATCTGTATCACTGGCCAGAAATATAAGCAGTTGTATACTTTTTGCTTGTAGTCCTATGTGCTGTAAATACTTTTTTGAAGAAAAGGGAACAAGTGTTTAGTTTTATTTGTATAGGAAATCTCCCTGGCTCTAAAAAATACATTTTTAAATGAAACAAGTTTACAAAGCTGTAATACAATCTATTTTCTTATTTGTCTCCCTGTATCTATTTGTGTATTTTTTTTTTAAGTAGAACTATCTTTGAGCTCTTCCAAGACTATGGTGAATAGTTTTCATTTAAAATTTTGAGGTTACAAGTGTAGGAATATTATCATCCTTTGAGCTGTTGGCTGCCAATAACATTCTTCAATTCCTGGGACCCATGGCCATGCATTAAATTTGAGTGTAAGCCACAAGAGACTTTGTTTTTAAATATATGTCTATTAAGATGCATGGTATGGGTTAGGAATTTTTTTCTAAAGACTATTTTAGAAGTCTCTATTATAGTCACAGAAGAAATTTTCTTTTGTTAGAGATTCTTATATGCAAGGGAGAAATGAGAATAAATTGGTGGGAAAGTATGCTTGTTATTTTATTTAAGAATGCCAGTAGAAAATTTATAATATGCCATTAAGAAAAATGAAACTGTACATATTTTCAGTGCAACATAAAGGGTTGTTTATTGTGTTTGTCATTGCGTTAGTGCTACTCCATTTTAGACACCATACCTAAATTGTGGTGGGTTTGTCGTGTTATTTATAGAGTTTAAAATACTTAGTATTTTGGTTAAAAAGGAAATAGTTTTTTATTCTAGTTTTGATTGTATATGCTATTGTTTAACTTGTATTTAAGACTTTTGATTATTTTTCTAACTTTTTTTTAGCTAACTTTAAAGTGCAAATTATATAAGCAAAAATGCTGTACATGTAAAGTTTGAGATTTTTTTGGCTGGAAGGAAAGAGAAGAAATACTTTTTACACTTTAACACATTTTTTTAGTTTTCGACTACCAAAATCATCTAAAATGATAGTATATCAGATTTTAAAAGATTTCTAGTAAATATTTTGATGAAAGTTGAATATAATTTTTATTTAACTTGTAAAAATGCTGCAAGGATCTATAAATAGAGTGTAATTAAAGATCTTCTGTTTTGCCGCTTTTCAAGTCATATCGTATGACGTGCTTGGTTTCAGACTTTTGTACTAAAACGTAAGTACTGAGAGTAGAATTTTAAAGGTCTAAAACATTTGTTCTTAAAAACAAGAATATTAACTAGATTTCTTTTAAAAATGTTTTTAATGTTTCAGGGAAAAATACTATATTAACAATTTTAAGTATTTAGAGTGGTGTGACTACCTTATTGTAAGATTCTAAGTTTTCAAGAGAATTATTATTCATTAAGGGTTAGTGCTGTTTTAAATTGTGATCCTGACTGTACATAAAAGAAATTAAACCTGCAGCTGTCTAGTTGGTTTTGCACAAGAAACAGGTTATTATTTGTACCTATTAGTACCAAAAGTTTCCTCAAATTGAAAGTGAGGGTAAAGATTTTCTTAAAAAACTTAGAATTCTATAGTGCTGTAAATATTCTGGTGTATTAAGTTACACAGTTTTTCTATAAGTAATTTCTTATATCCATGGCTATCCATTTGGGAAATAGTTTTCTATGTTTATAAGTATGTGTGTGTGTGTGTGTGTGTGTGTGTGTGTGCTGTCAGTAGCACTATAATTCACTATGGAGGATTTACTTTTTTACAACCCAAGACTTCTGCTACAAGTCAAATGGATTTTTTATCATAACTATAACTTCTGATATTTCTATTTTATTTAAACAGTTTTATTGTGGAGTAAAAATTAGAAACTACCTACAGTTCTATACCTGCAGAGCCATTCTCCATGGGGTGGCATTATGGGGTCAGTTTATTAAAATTGTGTTATTTTCTTCATTGTGCCTTTAGCATGTTCCCACAAAATTGAAATACATGTTGTTATAGGAAAACGAAGCAACCAGACACCGAGGGATTCTGGAGTGCGAGGTTTATTAACATGCACGGGTCCAGAGCAGTCAGTCTCCAAATTCTGAGCCCCGAACAAAGGATTCTTGGGGTTTATATAGCCTACGGTCTTCCTGTCTATGTAGCAAAGCGGGATACAGAAGCCGAATGCGGTAATTAGTTCTATCTATGGGGCAGAAGCAGAGTACAAAGGCTAAATGTGAAAATTAGTTCTATCAGCGGGGGTGCTGGCCCCAGTCCTTGTGACTATCCTGCTGTTTGCTTTTCCCAGACGGCCTTATCGCTCTCCCAGGGCGCCTGGGGTTTTGGGTGAACAAAGGTTTTCCAAAGCTTCCCACATCAATGTAATAAATATTCAGAAGTTATATTCCTTTGTATTGTCACCTAACCAAGGAAGTAGGGGCACACACACTGGTTTAGGGATGTGCAGAGAAAGCCTTTTATAATTGAAAACTTACCTTTAGATTTTTTTAAAGAAATACTTCCTAAGATTGCTGCCAACTCCTGTGTGCTCTTCATGAACATGGCTGTATCTACTCAAGTTCTGGAATCTAAATTACATCTCATGCAAGTTTCTCTAGTTTTCCAGTATAAGTTGCTAAAGATCTTTCACTTTGGTATATTAGAATAAATTATAAGAGTAAGTATAAGTCAGGAGGATTACCCAAACAAAAGACTAGATTATGAGGTAAACTCCATTTTATTTAAGAAAAAAATATCAGAGTATGAGTATCAGAAAATTTAAATCTAAATGTGCATATACTCCACGATTTGGGTTGATTGTACTTAATTTCAAGGTAACTAGCTGCTAAGTGTTTGTTAATGCTGGCAGTAACATTGAGACATTTCAGAATGACATTGAGAGAATTAAAAATTTTTCACATTAATCAGATTATATAATATGCATATCATATGGCCTTTACCTTTTCATATGAATCAAATTCTTAGTAAAATGCACATTATATACTTAAATATTAAAATATTTAATTTTTTAAATCTTACAAATGTATAAAGAAAAGACTTATCTCCAATTGAAATATCAGTCTTTATTAATATGGCTTTAATATTAATGATTATTGTTAATCATTAATCACTTGTTAATGATTCATTTTGTATATTGGTCTCACTCTGTCAGTAACTAATGTTGTGATTGGACTGGTCTTTGTGGTTCTTATTATGGTCACAAGATGCCATTTAACAATAACTGTCAGGAAACTTTGGGGAAAAAATGGTTTATTTTAGTGTTATCGGTGGAAGTGGAATTTTTGTAGTGTTATGAGGAAGATCATTTCTGAGACCCACACAGGAGGATGGAGTGCTTGTGGTAAACCTTTCTGATTAGGTAAAATTAAGGGGGTTCCCCTCCTGATATCCCCATGTCCCATTTCCATCCATCTTGCTATGGGGAAGGTCCAGTTGATACAGGGTGCAGCCAAGGGGGCGCCCCCCAAAATGATTTGGAATGGTGTCCAGAATCCGAAGTTTATAGGAATATTAGAGAGACATATAAGATGTCCTCATTCCTCCCGCCCTCCCCTCACCCCAGGGGCAAGAGACAAATAGAGTCAGGGCCATTGAGAGTTGTTTTGCATAGCAACAGTTTTGCAGCTAACCTCTGGAATGATTATTTAACATATCTGTAACCTTTAACTGGTTTCATAGATATGTTAAATAGCTGTGGCCAAGTTTTGAGCCAGGGAGAAGGGAGTGACTTCACCCAAGATGTAACCAGGGGCTGCGCTCCTGAGTGGGAATACCTGTGGGAGATCTTGGAAAAGATTGGCTCCAGGACATGAGAGGATAACTGCCCAGGTGAGGAGAGGGCCACGTGGTTTGGGGCAGAGGGAGGACCGCTGCAGTCATGTAAGAAGGAGCCACGTGGTTTCAGGAGAGTGAGGACCCCCTCTTGTCCAGGTAAAAGGGAAAACCATGCAGCTTTGCCAGAATGGAGATCCCTGCAGCCAGGTGAAGAAGAAAGCCACATGCTTTGGCACAACCCCTGCAGCTTTGGTAGAAGAGGCCCACGCGGCTTTGAGGTGCCCCCTTTGGCCGGGTGGCCTGGAAAGCAGGAGAGATTTTGACTGGAACTGGGTACAAAGAACTCTTGCCAATGGACCATCAGAGGGTACCACAGTACTTTGGATTAACTAGAGATCCTGCCTGACACAGCTGACGATTCCAGCGGCCTGAAAAACATATGTGTGCTCTTTTCCTGATTTACGGTACCCGGAGTTGGGACAGTGGGAGAAGGGAGCGCTGTGTGGGTGTAGTTGTATACCCTAAAGGACTTTGCTATTTTAGTGGATGCATTAGGCCTGAATAGCATTAAATAAACATTTTGTTTCCTTTTCACAAAACTCTGGCATTGAGAGATGTCTTTCCAATTGGCAGCGGACGGAAGAGCCCAGTAAATATTAGTATTCTGTCCTTGGGAGGGGCCCCTGTTCTTTAGCAGTTTTTGGCATCCCTAGGTAGGCCAAATATTGCCACCCCCCCGGACCTCTTGTTCAATAACAGTTTTTTGCCAAAGCAAAAGCTAGTGTCTAGAGTTTCCTCATATCACAACACAGCCCAGTCCAGTCTGTGGCTAGCTTAGCTTGTGTTTCCAGCTGCGGTTTATTGCTGTGCCCCCTCCTGGAGCCTGTGTGTGGAGTCCACATGGCAGTGGGCCATATGGCTACTAGGGCCACACAGCTATGGAGACAGGACGCAGGAACGCTTGGGCAGCTGCATACAGGTCACCAGCAAAAGAGCACAAAAGAGTTTCTTTGTTCCTCTAGGATTATATTAGCTTGGGTTTGGGATGGATCAGGTGTGTTTTCAAAAGCACCAATGAACTTTCCAAGCTTTCATGAGCTTTTGATAGGTCCACACTCCCTAGCCAGACTGATGGGCCTCTTTGGTCAAGCAACTCCCCTTGTCACCCCCTCAGCAATCCTGTACTGGAGTAGGGAAGGGAGGGGTGTTAAACTGGTTGGTGGAGCAATGCTGTAATCCTCTGGGGTGTGAAGGTAGCTTCCTGGGTAAGCAAACAGGCTTATGCTCCCCAGTTTATTAAACTCAATGCCTAATTCCCTTTGTTTCCTCTTTCTAGCTAAATATCCATGCTAACAATAGGACCTGGAAATCACGTAGCACGCCTGGAGCCACACAGTGAGGTCTGGGTGGAGGGGAGAGGAGGACTGGAAGAAAAGGGTGAAGGGGGAGGGGGAGAAGAGAGAAGAAGAGCACAGGCACACTGGCCTCGGGTTCTGTCAAGGTGGGGGGCTAGGGTTTCATGGGCTCAATCTTTATTGGGGAATTTAAAATATAAGAGCAATAATTTAAAGCATGGGAAGAGGGAAAACAAGTGGCCCAAATGGCCAATTATTGAAATTAACTAAGATCACTGAAACAAAGGAGTCTTAGTGGAGAGGGGAGGCCTGGTTCTTCCAGTCCTGTGGCTGACAAGGTGTTTATTGGAGGTAGCCTACTTTGCAGTGGATGCCCCAGCAATCAGAGCTGAAGCCATACATTTGCATGACAAAAAAAGGAGAAGACAACTGTCAGGGCTTACACTACATAATCATCCCATTATAAGGCTTTGCGGAGCAATTGCTTAGCATCTTATTTTTTAATGTAACTGATGATTTATAAAATGAAAGGGGTAAAAGACCTCTCGGAATCCCTATTCCAGTTATCCATATTCTTAGATTTTATGAATGTATTTTATCTTAATAACTAGTAGGAAACACTCCTATAAATAATACTTACTGGGGTCAAGCTTTAGCTTTAGTGCGAACAGACAGAAACATACATTTTAGATCTAACTGTTGGTAAATAATATTAAAAAGTAGTACAGGGTGGTAAGGAAAAAGTGGTGTTAAACAAACAGAAAAAAAATTTTTGCAGCCGAAAGCTTGCAGGATTTATTGAGCCATGTGCTAGCCAGAAAAGGACCAAGTGCTGGGACTTGAAGTGTAAACCACCATCAGCAGAGCCGGGTGGAAAAGACAGACGTGTTTGCTGTGCTGAAGTTGGGTGCTTTTATACATTACATTTGGGGGAAGAGAGATGGAAGTTGTTTTGAAAGATTACAGATTACAGGGTTACAGATTACAGGGTTGGGAAAAGGTAAAGCAGGGGCAATTCTATGATAGGTGTACAATCTGTAAAGAAGACATATTTGCTACTTTTGATTGGTTACAGGTGACAGTCCTGAAAGTTCGTGTGGATGCGGGAGGCAGTGGTGTCTAGTGGTTGGTTAATACACGCCTGGAGGTTGAGTCAAAGCTGCAACATACATTCAGGAATGTGAGTAGTCTTTTGTTAGCTGGCCCACAACTATGTTCACTTAAAAACCAAAAGGTCTATCGATGAGAATCAGCAAGTGTTCCTTTGAGATCAGTAAGAATAGTTATTCTAGAAGTATGGATTCAGACAGAAGCCCACATAGCGTTTCAGTTAGGAGACAAAGCAATAGGTATTCTACAATTTCATCAGTAGAAGACAAGCATTTCTGCCGGTGAAGATACTATAGCATAACGGTATGTTAATTTTAAACAAAGTTTTTAATTTGGATTTTGGTAGTCCGGCAATGGTAATAACTGCCTTTTTGTTTTGTATGCAGAGGGTTCTTTAGGACAGTGTTGGCCAAACCCCAGTCCAAAGGTTGTTTTGTCCAGTTCAAAGACTCCAAAGATTTGAGGCATAAGATGTCCAAGGCAGTTCCTCTGGCCTGGCAGCTCCAGCTCCATTTTTTTAAAGTAGCCCTGTTTACATTTTTATATTTTCCCCTTTTTGATCCAGATCTTTCCTTGAAACCGTCCCTGATCGATCATTTGAAAGCAGCACTGATCAGTGATTAAAACATCGTTGGTCTCCCTTGCCAGGTGTCTCATTTTGGATATGTCATTGCATTGTCAGTTCCTCATTGGCTCATTCCTGGTGTGTTACGTTCCACGTAGAAGGGAAAGTGGTTTATTGGGAGCCTTAGGCCTCATTTGAACAAAAAGAGTGCCAGATCAGAAAAGGCTTTTACTGTCATGTTTCTTTAAAGACAGTTATCTTCTGCAGTTTCTTGAGATTTATCTTATTGTCTCACTGGTCTTAGTGATCATCTTAAAAAGTTGAGCAATCATTATCAGAGTGGTATCTTTATAACATCAAGCTATGCAGGATGAAGATTTGTAGCAGCAAAAGTTATTATAATAGCGAACAAAATGCTAAGTTCAATTTGAAGAAGAGATCTGATGCAGAAGGCACTGAGGGCAGTCGCCGAAGATATTTAGAAGAATTGCAAGGCATTCACAGGCACCGTGCAGTGCTTACTTGAGTGTTTTGTTGTTTAGAGCTATTAACTGGCTAGCTATTTTTGTGTCTTTCACTCTCCAGTTGCTGTAATTTAATTGAGAACATCTCAGAATTTTTCTCTTGTTAATAGTATGGCAGGATATATCACAGGATATTATAAAGACAGCAAGCAGCTGAAAAGGCAAATTATCAGTTGTGGATGATTAAGACATCAGAACAAGTTCTATAAACATAAATGAAAGAGTGTGATAGTAAGGTTTATTGATAAATTATCCTTTCAAGCACATTTGCATACATAGATGAAAATGTTTCGGTATGTGTTTCACACAAAATAAAAGATAATTAAGTGGATAATATATTTAATGAAAATACTTAGGACTTTTCTAATATTTGGAATATAAAAATCTCAGCATGGGTTTTCTGTTAGCATATATTATAAGATTATGAGTCAGAATTTATTTACTGAAATTAATATTATAAATTAAGAAAATCATAGATATGAAAGAAAGTGGTAAAAATAAGAAAGGTAAGCCTAACACTTAAGACACTGAGTTATGAAAATACCTACTTGAGATTTTCATCTTCAACTACTTGAAATACACATACACTTCCTTTCTCTGCATAAAGGTTTTTTGAAGTTTGCTTTGACAATAAATCTTTATAGCTATTTCAAATTTTAAGTTTATTAGAACAAGATTTATTATTTTATGTCCTTAGTAATATTTAAGACCCCTCACATTTTGGTTGAAGAGAAGTAAAAAGAAAGTTATTTGCAGAATCAAAGACTTCATTTTGAATCTTAAGAATAACTAAATTCTCTAACAACACTTTTAATCTGCATCATCCAAGTGACTAACTCAAAGGCTTCAGGGGGCCCAGAGTAAAATGACCAATCAGAAGTGGTTTGTGTTAAATGATAGCATCTATTGACTACTGTTCAGAAAGCATTTTAAAAACAAAGTTGTAGTCACTGTTTTCCACAAATCCTGCCAGAATGGTTTTTTCTTTCCTTCCTTTAAAAAGTATTTTAATGATCTCACCTTTAACAGGAAGTTAAACAACAAAACAAATAAGCAAGCAAAATAAAAGCAAAGACACTAAAATAGAGAACGGAGACAGTGAGCACAGGGGATAGGAGAGGGAATTTCAGGGGAAAAGGGGAAGGATTTACAGGAACAAGTATAAAGGACACGTGGACAACAACTAAGGGGAGTGGAAAGGGAGGGAGGTGGGGAGCACGGGGTGTGGTGGTGGGCTGGGATGGGAGTAAAAGAAAACTGTACTTGAACAATAATTAAATAAAAAATATTTTAAATTTTTCAGTGATTTTTGAGGATAGGGTGGATCTCCTAGTACCATTTTTTCCCATTTTCTGTTAATGTTTTATAACACTGCTTTGCTGCATGTTGAATACAAATTCTTGATAATATGGGTAAAGGCATTGTTGGCAAAATTGAAAGGTTTTTTTTAATGTTGAGCTCGAATTTTAAAATTCTTATAAAAGGTTGAACTTGAATTTTAGAACCCTGAGTATATTACAGTTCCTTCAGGAGGCCCATTTATTGCCAAAACTACTATTACAGAGGAAGACATTTCAAAAAAAATTGATAGCGCTGTAAAGAACAATCTATTTTCTAAAAATGATTTGGAAATCTGAGACCTAAGGAACAATGAGTATGGTTCTGAGAAAAGGAAATTCCTAATTTTTTTTGTCAGATCTGATATTAAATTCACATTTAATGGGAATTTTTCTCCAACATTTAAAATTTTCTCTTATTTTTAGTATTTAATAAATGTAGAAGGTTAGAGTATTGAACTAGAGCATGACTCAATCAAATGCCAAAAATCCTTTGGCTGTAGTATTTTTTTTATAGTCATTTTTTACAGCACCCACTTGACTATTTAATGACCATATTTTTAGTAGAGCCCTTCTTTCTGAATTAAAAAAATAAAACAATGACTATCTACATTTATAACACTTTGGACCTTTCTATTATTTGCACTCATTTATCAATACTGACCATGTAGGCTGCCTACAACCTTTAAGTTGCATCAGGTAATTCATGTTGTTTGGTTATAGTAATGAAGCCATCACATCTTAGGGTGACAAAATCCTAAATTTCATTCACATAGTGATGGATATAGGCAGAGGGATCCTGGATAATGCTATACAAGGGGTCATCCCCAAACTGGAATTTATTTTTAAAGTGTGTATTTATTCTTACCTGTTGAAGCTTCAGTCACCTTCAAAGTACTTTCCATTTGATGCAATACATCTGTCCAGACTTTTTTCCCACTGCTCAAAACAGTTTTTGAACTCATCCATTTTGATGCTTTTAATGCTTCTGCTGTTTTATTTATTTGTTTGCTTGTTTGTTTGTTTCAACTCTTCCACATGGGCAAAACATTACCCTTTGAGGACTTTTTTCATCCAGGGAAACAAAAAACGTCACTTGGGGCATACAGTCATGCCATTTTTGGTCAAAAACTGCTGAACACTCAGTGCGGGGTAGGCAGCTGTGCTGCAAGTCATCCATCATGAAATGGGCATGTTGAAAGAGTCTTCCAAAAGAAATTCATTGAAGCCAAACATAGCCCCTCACAACAACAACACCAGCTAGTTTGCTGATACAGATGGATTCCTACCTAGAACACTCACCTAGCAGGAAAAGCCTGTACTACAAGGGACCCACCCTCCAGAAGGTAATTCCAGGTTTTTCTAGGTCCCTTTTGTATGTAAGGGTGAATCCTGAAGGCATATCAATTTAGAATTTTCTGTTAAAGAAGTATTCAGACAAGAACATTTAAATACTCCATTCTGCTGCAGCTCTGAGGATATGAACCTCAACTGTGGTGTTTTCAGAGAACCTAGTTTGGTATTGCCCCAAGTAATCTCATATGAAGGACCCTCAGGAAAGAAAGCATCTGGAGCCTGGGCCTAGTGTGAGAATTGGAGTCTCACTCTCCAGAGCACGATTTGTCAACGGATGTGATATTAGCTCTTAAAGGGTGAATATTGATGCTGGAGGGTAAAAAAATCTATTTTCATGTATAAAACAAATGCATAAAGTTCATAAACATACAATGGTATTAAAATTTCATGGTGGACATAATTAGGGGAAAATATCTAAAAATCTTGGGTTGGGCAGTGGGGCATAAGAGAAGGGGGATAATGTGGAGAAAGTTGAGAAACTGTGCTCTAGAATATACTTACAGGGACATGAGCCAGAATAGCACTACCTCAAGAATGGCCTCAATAAAAAGGGTGAATATGCCAGTGTCAGAACAGTTGAGAGTGTAAGATCTTTAAGGAAACATTCTAAATAGTGTGTCTGAACTGAGAAAAATTAGTTGACATTGTTTTAAAAAGTCATGTAGTCCTGGACAGTGTGGCTCAGTTGGTTGGATTGTCATCCCTGTAACTAAAAGGTTGCAGGTTTGATTCCCAGGCAGAGCACATACTTAGGTTGTGGGTTTGATCCTCATTTTGGATGCATGCGGGAGGCAACCAGTTGATGTTTTTCTCTCACACTGATGTTTCTCTCACTTCTTCCCTTGCTCTCTTTCTTAAAGCAGTGGGAAAAAAAATGTCGTCGGGTAAGGATATTCTTTCTAGGACTTAAAGATTTTCCTTAACAGATGTAACAATTGGGTCTTTTTCAGTGTAGCTATATCCCCAAGTGCCATTTTGTTGGCATGGTTTTACATTTCACAATAAATGTATAAGAGTCTCTTAAAAAACTTAACATGGGGTATAATAACATGCAGGTATTAACAATTTTTCTTCTTGGTCATAAGGAAATAAGAGTGTACCTTTTGATTTAAAAAAGTATATTTCATTGGTTATGCTATTACAGTTGTTCCAGTTTCCTCCTTCATTCCCCTCCACCCTGCACACCCTCTCCTACCCACATTCCCCCCCTTTAGTTTATGTCCATGTGTCGTAAGTTCTTTAGCTTCTGCATTCCCCACACTATTCTTGCCCTCCCCCTGTCTATTTTTACCTACCATCTATGCTACTTATTCTCTGTACCTAGAAAGTACCTTTTGATTTTAAAATCAAATCATATTACTGTATATTAAAGTCAAAATAAAATTTCTACGGAGAAAAACAAAAGAAACAATTAATGCCATAAAAGGTCTAGATACCTATGCTAAAAAATTTACCCAGAGCACAAAGTATTTATTTTTGACTGAAAAATGTGGCAGTTTAATTGCACACTGCATCGTGCACCCATCACCCCAAGCAAAGTCTCTTTCCATCCCCATTCACCCCTCCTTTGCCCACCTCCACCTACCCTCTTCTGGCTATCATCACATGGTTGTCAGTGTCTGTATGTGACTTATATTTATATTTATAATTCCTTATATATATATTATCCCTTTACCTTATTTCATAACACCCCCTCTGCTCCATGTATTTATACCTCTGTTTCTATTTTGTTCACCAGCTTATTGTCTTCATTAGATTCCACATTTATTTTAATTATAGCCTCCCTAATGAGTGTGAAGTGATGTAGCATTGTGGTTTTGATTTGCATTTTACTAATGATTAATGAGGTTTACTATCTCTTAATGTATAATTTATTGGCTATTTGTTTTATCTTTGGAAAATGTCAATTTAAGTCTTGTCCATTTTTAAATCAAGTTGTTTTTTTATTGTTGTTATAGGAGTTCTTTATATAGTCTGGATTTTTAAATTATATATTGTTAGATATATAATTTACAGATATCTTTTTCCATTCTGTGTATTGCCATTTTACTTTGCTGATTGTGTCCTGTGTTGCACAAGTTTTTAATTTTGATGTATTCCTGTTTATTTTTACTTATGGTATTTTTTGAAGAATTCATTGTCAAAACCAATGTCATGAAGCTTTCTCCCCTGTGTTATCTTCTAAGTATTGTATAGCTCTTACATGTAGGCCTTTGGTTCATTTTGAGTTAACTTTTGTGTAAGGCAAGGGTGTCAAACTTATTTTCACCAAGGGCCACATCAGCCTCATTTGTGTGGTTGCCTTTGAAGGGCCCAATGTAATTTCAACTCCTTAACAGTTAAGGAGTAGTTACATGTATACAGTCCTAAAATTATTTCAGCCCTTTGAAATAATAGAATATTTCAGTCCAACTCTTTTTTTTGCATGTAGGTTTCTAGTGTTTCTAGTACCATTTGTGGAACAGAGTGTTCTTTTCCCATTGAATGATATTGGGGCAATCTTGTCAAAAATCATTTGACCGTGTGTGTAAGAGTTTATTTCTGAGCTCTCAATTTTTTTCTATTGGTCTATATTTTGTCTTTATGCCAGTACCATACTGTTTTGATTATTGTAACTTTTGTAGTAAGTTTTGTAATCAAAGTGTGAGACCTCCAACTTTATTGTACTTTTTCAAAATTGTTTTGTTAGTTGGTGTCTCTTGAGATTATATATGAGTTTTAAGATAGATTTTTCCATTTGTGCAAAAAATATCATTGGGATTTTGATAGGGATTGCATTAAATTTGTAGTATGCTTTGGGTAGGGATAATATCCCTCTTGTGTGAATTATCTCAGTTTATCCATACAGCTATAAGGTAGGTACTCCTTTTTTTCTCATTTTAAGTGTGTTGAAACTGAAGTTTAGCAAGATACAATTCCCAAATCCCACATGTTGAAAGAATGGATGTTAGAATTTGAACTTAGGCAGTCTGATTCCAATGCCAGAGTTCATAACCACTTCACCATGCTGCCTTTAACAGCTTTGGCAGCATACATATAAAGCAGCGATAAAATAGATAAGCTTTCTGCAGTGATCCATGGTTATATTTCCCAGGTAGCAAGATGACAAAATCATTTTAGTTCCCAGTGGAAATTATTCAAGTATAATTTTCATTGGATTTCCACATCTTGTTCTCCAAACAAAAGAATTTAAGTGCACAACAGTTTAATAAGATGTAGAAAGCCTTCGTAGAAGGAGCAATGTAAGGATAACGAAAGTTAAAAGTAAATGAAATTTTAAAAAGCTTGTGTTGGATAACTTTGAGAGTACTCTGCCAGAAGGATTACTTGAATTCAACACTTTCAAATCTAGACAGATATGTGATTGCTTAAGGAACTGAAACATGTTTTCCAAAGTCACCATAATACTTGCTACAGGAAGGAGGCTTACTAGGGTAAGAGAAGAGGATCAGAGATATAGTTAAAACCTTATTATAGCTGAGGAAGCTCAGTCCAAAGAGGTTAACTTTTCTGTATCGCAGAGCTGATCAAGACCAAAGCCAGGCTAGAGCCCTGCTCTTCTGACTGATGGATGCTCTCAATACTAACACATGCTGAACTACCTTATTTTTGAGGAAATGAGCCCATGTTGTAAACAAACCACAAACTTTACTTATTTAATTTTCTAACAGATCTTTTTTTTGAGAGCCTAGAGTGAACAAGGCACTATGCTAAACACTTAGTAAACAAAAATGTTCAGATTCTCAAGGGATTTCAGTTGAGAGGAGAGTAGGAGGTACCTTTAGAAAGTATTACAAAGATGACTTATAAATATCAAGGGGAAAAAACAGAACATTACATAGATGCTCATCTCTAAAAGGACATTACTTCCGATGAATTTTAGTAGTAGAAATAAGTGGTAGGTAGAACTGAAGCAGTATCGGTTATAATATTAGCAAACAGATATTTAATAAATTTGAATCAAGTAAATAATCTAGGAAATGTTAACTTAGAACCAATGTTGCATAACTATTTTGTATGATGATGTGTGACCCAAAGAATTACACGAAGTGCAGCCATATATAACTAGTATTCACACCTGTCATTCAGAACTCTTAGTCAGAACTTCACTGTATTTTCTCCACAAAACAGCCTCTCTTCCTAATGTACTTAGTCATGATCATTACACCACAATTCCCTTGTCATCAGAACTAAGATTCCCTGCCCCTGAGTAAAAACCTTTGGTTCCTGTTTTTATTTCTTGTACTCTTTCCATTCTTCCGCCTCACTGTTTTTCATCAATCTCTTCTTTTGCACTCCCTTATAATTTCATGTTTGTAATGCTATAATAATTTAATTACTCTTCCTACTTTTTCTCATTAGTCCTGTACATCATTGTCAACTCGTTCTTCCCATAACAATTTTAGTCAGTCTTCTGCTCAAAACTTCCCAACTCTCCCCAACACCCCAAACTGTAACCAGAGGCAGAGCCAGATTTTTATCTTCGAAAGAAAGAGAGTCTGGGGTAGGGCCTGCCTTGTTGACTGAACAATAGAAAGAAAATATTTTTAAAGACACCATCATTTGATGACCTTTTCCACCTGTCTCCTTGTATTGCTTTCATACTGCTTTAACTAGCATCCTTTTATTATAATATTAATCACTGTTATATCAATATATTTTAAGCTGTTGAATAAGTATCAGTTTCCAGGAGAATTATGCTCAAGAAGGATAACTCTATCTGCTCCCCTTTGTAAAATAGGATTCTGTCTGTCATTCCAAGACCTGCAAAACATCTCCCTAGACCTGTGCCTTACCTAGATTTATCACCCACTATTTATCAATAATAATTTTTCAATACAGCTAAAGTAGTTTATTCACCATTCATTTTTTGAAAGTATCTTGCTGCTACTGACATTGTATGGGAAGACTGAGAAGAGGGAACAAGTCATGTGTGTCTCTTAGGTTTTGGTTTGAGCAACTAAGTGGATGGTTGAATGGTTTACTTATATGGGGGAGAAGGAAGTTTAGAAAAATTCCACTTTGGACGTGTTAAACTTGCGGTGCCTATTAGATATCCAAGTAGAGAGGTCACATAGGTATTCATTTAAAATAATGGATACAGTTAAGGTAATACAAGGGAGTGCTGTAAGAAAAAGGAAGCGAGTAAAGGATCAGGACCTGAGACAATCTAACATTTAGAGATTCAGTTGAGGGAGAGGACTCGGTAAGAAAAGACAACTGTCAGCGAAGAGAGAGAGTAGGGTTTTATGAAAGCAAGAGAAAAATGTGCTTTAAGTAAGAGAAAGTGATCAATTGTGTTGAATATATTTACTGAAAAAATCAAGTAACAGGAGTACCATGAACTGACTTGTAATTGACCACAGTAAACTGATGGGTAAGTTCAAAGGGCAAGCTTCCAAACTTTATCAGGTTGAAGAGGTTATGAGGTTGGTAAAGAAGTGGAGACAGTAAGTGTAGATGACTGTTTTGAGAAGTTTTGCCATGGAAGAGAGGAAAATAAGGTGAAAATTTTATGTGGGTGTGAAAAGAGGATTCTTGGGTTTTAATTGGGAGACCTTAAACCACCTTTATATGCTGATGGCTTGAGCCATTGCGAAAAAGGTTGATGATATGGGGGAGAGAATCATGAAAGGAGTGAAATTTTGAATTTGACCCAGAGCACAAGAGAGAAATTACTCTTTAATAGATCATGGACACTACTAAATTTTAACTAGAGGGAAGATGGTAAAATAGAGTAAGTACCAGTAAGTTTATAGATTTGGTAATGAAAACATGAAAGCTTTTCCCCTCTGACTAACTCTACTTTCTCACCAGAGTATAAAGTCAGATGACCATCTAAGACTGGTAATTTGATGATATGTCCATGTCTGGTTTGATTATTCTTTCCTAAAAAATGAAGCTGAGGCTTCTGCTTTGGGCCCTATGGAGTATCTTGGACCAGATCTGCCATTCCTCTATAAGCAACTGGAGAATTATTTGGACAAAAACACCTAAATTCAGATATTGGATAATAGTCACAGCTGTGATCCCTAAGAGGAGGGGAACAAATGAAGTGAGCTATCCAAACTGAAGCACAAAGAGATAAACAAAAACAAAAAAAGCTGAGCCTCACCAACCTGGAGAGTACTACCAGGCAGTATAATCTGTGTATTGGACTCCCAGAATAAAAGGAAGAATTTAAGATTTTGAAAAGTGAGTGAACTTTTTCTAAATTCTAAACAACGCATGAGTTCAAGATGATCAGGAGCCCTAACAGGGGAACACAATGAAGCCGCACAAGGTGCGTTAAAATCTGTTCACCTGGAATTATACAAACTGTCCTTAAAATTAAAATATCCTTCAAAGTAAAGTCTTTACATAAAATATCATCCAAAATAAACTTTTTTTTCAGAAAATCAAAAGCCAAGGAAACACCATTAGCTCACTTGTAGTACAAAGAATAATAAAGGAAGTTCTTCAGACAGAAAATTATACCACATGGAAACTTGATTCTACAACAAAGGAATAAAAAGAGTAGGATGATAAATATGAGAGCAAATATTTCTTCTTTTTGATTGTCTTAAAATTGCATTGGGCCTCTTCCTCTTTCAGTCTGCTCTCCTCCCTCCTTCCCTTCTTCTACTTCTTCCCCCACTCCAGGGGCCATGGCCAATCTTTTTTTTTTTTTCTTTCAGTTTTATTTTGTATTAGTAGCAGGTGTACAGCTTACTGGTTGGTCAATCATATAGTTTACATAGTGATCCCCTCAATATTTTCAGTATTCCATCTGGTACGATACATAGTTAGCACATCATTATTGACCACATTCCCTTTGCTTTACTCACATCCCCATGTCTCTCTTGCAGCTACCAATTTTTACTTCCTAATCCTGTCGCCTCTTTCACCCAGTCCTCCAACTGCCCTCCCCTCTGGCCACCACCAGTTTCCTCTCTGTGTCTATGAGTCTGTTTCTCTGAGTGAGTTTTCTTTATTCTTTAGATTCTACATATAAGTGAAATCATATAGTATTTGTCTTTCCCTGACTGACTTATTTCACTGAGCATACTACCCTCTAACTCCATCCATGCCATCACAAATGGTAAGATTTCATTATTTTTATGACCGAGTAATATTCCATTGTGTAAATGTACCAGGGCTTTTTTAAGCACTTGGATTGCTTCCTTGTCTTAGCTATTGTAAATTACACTGTAATGCACATGGGGATACATGTATTTTTTAAATTTGTGTATCAGGTTTCTTTGAATAATCCCTAGAAGTGGAATCTCTGGGTAATAAGGCAGTTTCTTTTTAATTTTTAAAATAGTATTAGCTTTTAAAAAAAAGTTTGTTTATTTATTTTTAGAGATAGAGGGAGGGAGGAAGAAAGAGAGGGAGAGAAACATCCTGTGAAAGAAAAACACGAGTGGTTGCCTCTCATCTGAGCCCCATCTGGGGACCAAACCCACAACCCAGGCATGTGCCTTGACTGGGAATCAAACTGGCAGCCCTTCACTTTGCAGGAAAAAAAGCCCTACCAGCTGAGCCATACTAGTCAGGGCCATTTTTAATTTTTTGAGGAAACTCCATATTATTTTCTATAGTGGCTGCCCCAATCTGCATTCCCACCAACAGTGAGTTTATGAGGGTTCCCTTTTCTCTACATCTTGGCCAACATTTGTCATTCATGGATTTGTTGATGATAGCCATTCTCACAGGTGGGAGGTGATATGTCATTGTAGTTTTTATTTACATTTCTCTGACAGTTAGTGATATTGAGCAACTTTTCCTATGTCTATTGGCCAGCTGTATGTCTTCCTTGGAGAAGTGTCTCTTCAGGTCTTCTGCCCACTTTGTAACAGGGCTGTTGTTTTTTGGGGGGGGCATTTGGAGTTAATTGTCTGAATTCTTATAATTTTGGATATTAACTCCTTATCAGATATATGATTGGTGGATATCTTCTCCCATTCAGTAGGCTATCTCTTCATCTTGTCAATGGTTTCCTTTGCTGTGCAAAAAACTTTTAGTTTTTTCCCTTTTATTTATTTATTTTTCTTTTGTTTCTCTTGTCTGAGAAGATACACCAGGAAAAAAAATGTTGCTAAGAGAAATGTCCAAGATTTTACTGCCTTTGTTTTCTCATAGAATTTTTATGGTTTTGAGTCTTACATTTAAGTCTTTAATCCATTTTGAATTTATATGATAAAAGAAGTTGATATAGTTTCACTTTTTTGCAAGTTTCTGTCTAGTTTTCCCAGCACCATTAATGAAATAGACTATCTTACTTTCTTTGTCAAATCTCAGTTGACCATATAGACATGAGTTTATTTCTGAACTCTCTATTCTGTTCATATTCTGTTCACTTGATTTACATACCTGTTTTTTATTCCAGCACCATGCTGTTTTGATTACTATGGCCTAGTAATATAGTTTGGTATCAGGTAGCATGATACCTCCAACTTCGTTCTTCTTTCTCAATATTGCTGATTATATCTGGATTTTGTGGTTTCATATAAATTTTTGAATTATTTGTTCTAATTCTGTGAAATGTGCCATTGGTATTTTAATAGCAATTGTATTGAATCTATAGATTGTTTTGGGCAGTACAGATGTTTTAATGATGTTCATTCTTCCTATCATAAACATAGTATATATTCCTACTTATTTGAATCTTCTTTAATTTCTTTCTTTAGTGACTTAATTTTTTGAGTACAGGTCTTTTACCTCCTTGGTTAAATTTATTCCTCAGTATTTTATATTTTTGGTTCATTTTTAAATGGGATTTTGTTTTTTAGTTTCCCTTTCTGATAATTATTGGTGTATAAAAATGCAACTAATATCTGGATATTTATTTTGTATCCATATTTTGTATCCATTTATTTTGAACTTTCCATCTATTTAATTGCTTATCTCCATTTTATTTAGTTGTTTTTTCTAAATTTTTGTTCAGTTTTTTAATTTTATCCATATTTCTTTGTCTCCTCACTTTGGCAGCCTCCTGGTGTTTGTTTCTATAGATTAGGTACAGCTGCAATGTGTCCCAGGCTTGGTAGAGTGGCCCAATGTAATAGATATCCTGTAAAGTCTAGTGGTACAGCCTCCCCTATTACCCAAGCTGGGTACTCAAGGTATGCCTACCATGGAGGATGTATACAGCCACCTGTCGTAGTCTAGCCTTGATTACTGTTGCATATCCAAGGTCAGGTACTGACTAAGTTCTGTTTGGGGTCACACAGCATAAGCCACAAAGTAATCTGCAGATGGCTGCTACTTGTGCTGGGATTGGAGGTGCCCAGGCAAGGCCAAGCTGTGAACTAAGACAAGCTGCTACTGATGCTGAGCCTGGGCAACTTAGTAAGAGGTATGGTGCTTGGTGAAGCCAGATGCTTCTTTTTTTTTTTTTTTTTTAAGAGAATTTGGGAAAATCTGAAGCACAGGCTAAGACAAGCCATTTGTATAGAAAAGCCACTGGAAACAGCTTAGATCAGCCCAAAAGTTGTGTGGGCAGGGCCTCAGTGAGTCACCAGGGCAGGACAAACAAGGTGTATAAATTCTCAGATACGGTATCTGCCTGCTGACTATGTGGATCTGTGGATATGGAATAATAGCCTCTGTTAGCAGCTCTATCTGGGAGAAAGCTGCCCACCCAGCTCTTGCCCTGATGCCATGGACATCAGTTCCTCCCCATATGTCTCTGATGCCTTTCATCTGCTGCCCTGGTCGGGGAGCTCAGAGGGAGTGAGTTCAAGTTTTCTGAATGTGGGCACTTTAAAGAGGAACTGACTGAGACTCCAGCAGTTGTCTTCCACAGCTTCAATCTCAGCTGGTTTTTACAGCAAGAAGTTATGGGAAATTATCCTCCTGGCACTGGAATCCTGGGCTGTGGAGCCTAGTGTGGGGTTAGCACCCCCTGCTCCTGAGATATCCCTCCTGATCGTTATCTGCCACAAATGGGTATGTGCTATTCTGTGTCTCTGTCCCTTACCAGTCTTGATGGGGTTTCTTCTTCAGTTCCGTAGTTGGTTTCTTCTTATTCCATGGTTGTAGGAGTTCCATTCAGCTCAGTTTCTGATGGTTCTGATTGATGGTTGTGCTATAGTTTACTTGTAACTTTGATGTGGTTGTGTGAGGAGGTGAGCTGTGTTTACCTATGCTGCCATCTTGACTAGAAATCCAGAGGACTTTAATGGAATTACTTAATTAAATGGATGATATAATACTGTGCATAGAGTCAAACTTATAGCTACAAACGAGTACAGTGAATTGTTTTACTACCTCCAGGTAAATATAAAAATATGTGTAGATTTATTTATGTGAAAGATTAGCTATATAGAAAACCTATGGAGATACCACTATAAAGTATAATAAAATAGATTATTAGAAGCAATTATGATGTTTCCATATAGCTTTAATGGAGCAGACCTGAGAAATGTTTGCACTGTAGAAGGCATACAAGTATGTACAATTCATGCAGATTTGAGTTTGTAGTGTAGAAAGACTTCATGAGCAGTCAAAACTGATTGATTTTTAAGAAGCTAGAGTCTAAATTGGACTCTAGCTTCATTTCTAAATTGGACTTATAGCTTCATGGACTCTAGTCTATGCCTGGTAGTCATCAACTTTTTTGATGACAACGTAAAAATCAGTTAAAGAAATTGTACAGAATGGCAATAATCTTATTAAAAGCATCTGAATAAAGGTTATTGTTTAAAACAAAATAATAAAAATGTATTGTGATTTATATTAGATGTGGAATAGAATATATAACATAAATAGCAAAAAAGATAGGGAGAATTGAAGTATACTGTTGAAGAGGTTTTAAAATGCATGTGAAGAGATATAGGGCCAAAAAGTTTATTTATTTTTTTCCATAAGATGGTCCTAGTAGCATGTAGTTGTCTTTCACTTCATTTGAAACAATTTTGTTAGATTGTATTGTGGCAGCTGTCATATCAACATGCACTTAAAAAAGAACTTATCAAAATTGGTGTATTTTTGTGTAGCCATTTAAATATTAAAGATGGAAGAAAATAAGCAACATTTTTGGCATATTATGCTTTATTATTTCAAGAAAGGTAAAAATGCAACTGCAGTGCAAAAAAATGGTTTATGCAGATTATGGAGAAGATGCTGTGACTGACTGAATGTGTCAAAAGTGATTTATGAAGTTTCATGCTGGAGATTTCTCATTGAATGTTGCTCCATGGTCAGGTAAACCAGTTGAAGTTGATAGCGGTGAAATTGAGACAATAATCGAGAACAATCAACATTATACTGTGCAAGAGATAGCCAACATACTCATCATATCCAAATCACATATTAAAAATCATTTGCACCAGCTTGGTTATATTAATTGTTTTGATGTATGGGTCCCATATAAGTGAAAAAAAAAAACCTTCTTGACCATATTTCCACGAGATATTCTACTTAAATGTAAGAAAACCTTCTGTTTGTGATGGGCAATGAAAAGTGGATACTTTACAATAATGTGGTATAGTAGAGATCATGGGGCAAGTGAAATGAACCATCACCAACCACACCAATCGCTGGTCTTCATCCAAAGAAGGTGATGTTGTGTATGTGGTAGGATTGAAAGGGAGTCCTCTATTATGAGATCCTTCTGGAAAATCAAACAATTAATTCCAACAAGTACATCTCCCAATGAGACCAACTGAAAGTAACGCTTGATGAAAAGCATCTGGAATTAGTTGACAGAAAACACAATCTTCTATCAGGATAACACAAGACCACATGTTTCTTTGATGACCAGGCAAAAGCTGTTAGAACTTGGCTGGGACATTCTGATTCATCCACTGTAATCACCAGACTTTATACTTCAGATTTCCATTTATTTTGGTCTTTACAAAATTTTCCTAATAGAAAATAATTTCAAGCACCTGGAACTATTTGCTCAAAAGATAAAAAGTTTTGGGAAGACTGAATTATGAAGTTACCTGAAAGATGTCACAAGGTAGTGAGACAAAACAGTGACTATGTTGTTCAATAAAGTTATTGGTGAAAATGAAAATTTGTCTTTTATTTTTACTCAAAAACCAAATAAACTGCAAGCAAGCAATCATTTGGTGTTTCCATTTAAGATGAAACTCATTTATCATCTTTTCCCTAAACCAATTCAAAACCACTTTCTGAATCATTATCAGGGGCTTTATCATTCAAGCCCACCCAAGAAAACAGAAACCAAGACAGAATACAGTGTCATATTAATTATATCAGCACATTCCAAGCAAAGACAGAATATCTTGGAGAGAGATTTCATAATCAAAAGAGATGAATTAAACTTGTTTTACGTCCTCAATGGAAACTGAAAAAATGTTTGACGAGTTACTGAGTTTTATAACAAAACTCAAGGAATTAAAAGTGTACTTACTGCTACAACAGTGGTAGTTGGTTAGTTATTTTTAAATTGGTGGTACAGATGTATTGGCATATTGGAATGAGCCTAATAGTCATAGGCATCAATCTGGATATTATACACATGGAATGCAGAACACTCCATAACCCACTTAAATATAGCGTAAGAGAATTTATAACCAAAATGACTGGATGAACAGGCAATTCTTAGATGTCATATGGATCTTGCCATCTCTAGTAACATCTTCAAATATAATAATTATGAAAAATAGCGGTCAACAAAGAAAATACTGAGATTCCTATTATCAGCATAAAGTATTGTCAAGTGCTTGCAAGTACATTAAAGTGTTCACAACAGAGAACCTACAAGGACAATTACTAAAACTAAATAAATAAATAGTAAAATAAACATATTACGCTTTTATTTACTTAGTATAATTCCTATGATGGTTAGTATATTTCAGTCACAATTGATGCTCCTTCTGTTTTAAAGTTTTTATAATCAATATATGGAAGGCATGCAATAATGAGTTCTTCTTTTGTACATCCTTTAAGACAACACTTTTCTGAGTATCCTCTGCGTATTCTTTGGAGATGATTCCCCCTAATCAATTTCCTTAGGTTTTTAATTTTGTTTGTGTTTTTCTTCTGATAGTCTATAATCTCATGAACATATGAATCAATATCTTGTGATGAGGTAAATTTTCTTGTCTTACTAGGTAGCAAGTTGGCCTTTTTATTCTGATACTCAGGAGGTGACTGCATCTCCACATTGTTTACTGATTCTTCCTGAGAGGCAGAAGTAGAGACTGTTGAGAGATGAGAAAAAGTTCTACTTTATTAAAATCTTCCTTTAGTTGAAAATTAAATCATAATACTGGAATACTAAAGTCAGTTAATTATTCAAAAGCAACATATATTTTTAACTAAAATGCTTGTAGGCAGTGTTTTCCTATAAAAAGATGTATAAACCTTTGCACATTTTTATGCAAAAAGCATTTTTGAGATGTTATTCACAGTCCATAAAGTTCAGCATTTTAAAGAATAAAATTCAGTGATTTTAAAAATATATTCATAATATTGTGCAACCAACATTACTATAATTCCAGAACATTACTATCACCCCCAAAAGAAACTCCATACCTATCAGTGCTCTCTCCCTTTTCCCTCATCCTTCAGTTCCTGAAAACCACTAATCTACTTTCTATTTCTATGGTTTCTCCTATTATGAAAATGAAATCATGCTGTATATGGCCTTTAATATTTTCAAAGTTTGTCTACATCGTAGCGTGTATACATACTGCATAATTTACTTATGTTTATTATCTACTCTTCTGCAAGCTTCATGAGGACAGGAGCCTTTACTGTCTCCTGAGTGAAACCATTCACTTTTATATCCCTAATACCAAGAAAAATACCTAGTACATAACAGGCACTCAAATTTTGTTACTATATATATAGAGGGGTCTTACAAGGTCCAGTTTTAAAAATGATATCTAAACAAACAAACAAACAAACAAACAAACAAAAACCAAGAGTAGATGAATGAAAACCAAAAATAGGGGAATGTGGCCAATCTAACTGGAACAGTTATTATAAACTAAGAAAAGCTGCTGATGAAACACTGATGGTTTCACCTAGCAGTGAGAGCTGGGGAGCACTATATTCAGCCAGAATTTAGAAATACGGTGTCAGCTTCATGAAGCCACATTTTTGGGTAGGTCTTGGAAATATGGACCATACCTTCAGGGTACACGATTTCAGATTATGTGTGAGTAGCTCTGGAAAAAAAAGCATTTTTTAGTATCAGTGTACCAAACTATATTTTCCTGTGTCTGATGTAAATAGATCATCAGAAGACTAAAATGCTAGATGATTTCACTTACATGTGGAATCTAGAAAACAAAATAAAGAAGCAAAAGAGAAGCAGACTCAGAACATTTGGACAGTTACCAAATGGGAGAGGGGTGGGGGGCTGGGTGAAAAAGGTGACGGGATTAACAAGTATCAATTGGTTGCTACAGAACAGTCATGGGGATATAAAGTACAGCATAGGGAATATAGTCCATAATATTGTAATAATTATATATTACAGATGGGTACTAGATTTATTGAGGTGATCACTTCATAAGTTATATAAATGTCTAATCATGGGGTTGTACTGCTAAAACTACTATTGTATATCAACTGTAATTTAAAAATAAAAAAATTGTTAATAATTGACTTGATCTAACACAGAAATGTGTCCTGCTGGTACAAGCTAAATAAAAGTTAACCAACTTTGCAGCTACATTTGTATGCAAAAGAAATGTCACAATTATATATTGTATATTGAAATTCTACATTGGAAACACATACCTATATCTCTCTACAACTTTTAATTATTCCCTGGAAACTAACAAATCGGATTAAATGTTATCGTCCCTTATAGATTAAACATTTAAAAAAATTTAATGCAAATTCATATTGACAACCTAAATCCATTATTTCCTTCTTCCATATAGTTTAAAACTATGGCTTTATTGACACAGGATATTTCCACTTCAGCAAAATGTCCTTATCATAGTTCCCACAGTAACATGTTGATGGGGAAGACATTCCTGAAATATTGTCAGATGTACTTATATGTCCCATAAATCTTGTTTGATTGCAGCTCTCTCTCATTGCATTAATTACACATTCCCCCAGGGAAGTATGAATGGTATCTGAAACAAAGGGGTCATTAATCAGCTCTGAGTTTTAAAGTTGACTTTTTTTTTAAATTAAGGAAATAGGCTTCATAGCAGGCTTTTCAAGAAAAGGTTATAAGCATGTCCTAGGGTGAAGATTAAAAACGACAACAATATTCTTCCTAAAGACTGCTTAAATTCAGTATATATTAGGCACATACAATACACTAGGCCCTCTGCTAGGCGTTTCAGATAAAAACATGCATAAGACAGTCGCTATACTATGGTATGGCATATAGGAGGCTGTAGCTACGGGAACAAAGCTTGTGTAGTCAGTTGCACCAGCCTAGTGCTTAGAAGGACCCTGAATTTCGTCTAATGCTCTATTGTTACAGTTTTGAAGTTCTCAATAATTTTTTCTTTGAACTAAGTGAAGTCTGAAAGCACGATGGACCATGTGTGAGCAGAAGAGATTCGCACAAGAAAGAGAAAACAAACTTTATATTTCAGGAACCTTAATGGTGTTTTCTGCTTTCTGAACAAGGGGCCCTGCATTTTCACCTTGCACTGGGTTGAGCCAGTTGTGTCGCCAGTCCTGATGATGGTCAAGTCGAACCGTCATCCGTGAAGGAAGTAGCTAGAAAAGGGTCAATGAGGACTTAACGGGGAAAATGATACTTAAGTTAGCCTTTGAAGGACAAGATGGAGTTTGCCAGGTTGCAAGGGGGGACTGAAGAAAGGGAAAGCTGGGGAAGAAGCAGCAGTCTTACATAAATGTGTAGACTTACATATATACATGTATTTCCTCTAAGTAAAAAAAAGTTTCGTAGTCGTTTTGTGTATACATAATATATTGGTTTATAATTTTTTAAGAAATTTTATTTATCTTTAGAAAGGAAGGAAAGGAGAGAGGGAGAGAAATATCAACGTACAGTTGCCTCTCATGCGTCCGCCCCACTGGGAACTGGCCTGCAACCCAGGCATGTGCCCTGACTGGGAATCCAACCGCGATCCTTTGGTTCAGTACGCAAGCCCGCACTCAATCCACTGAGCTACACCAGCCAGGAAGGTTTATCATTTAAAAAAATTTTTTTTCCTGTGTACTACGCACAAATTCCGTTTCTTGGGGAGGCTCACCATCTAGCAGAGCAGATTCCGGGGTAGGAAATATACAAAGATAAACACACCTCTGGTTTAGATTTTTACCTGCGCTTGTGCTTCTCTCCCAGGCCAGGGAAGTGGTTTGGGAGCTTTTCAACCGGTCAGGGGTGAGGCTTTCCACTTTCTTCGAAGCCTGGGGAAACAGCTCTGTTTTTAAAGGGGTATTCTCCTCGAAGTGGCTCCAGTCAGCATCCCCACAGAGTTTTACTATTCTTTCCAGCAGGTGCCTGCCGCACAGCTTCTTGGCTCTGCTTCTGTAGCTTTGCTCTTGGGAGAACCGAAGCGGAAGGAGCCAGAGCCACAGCAGACCCCAGCAGAGGAGCCGCGGCATCCCTGAGCCCCCAAGCCGGGTCTGCCGCGCTCGCTAACGGACGCCCGCGCCCGCGCCCGCGCCCCCCGCGCCCGCGCCCGCGCCCGCGCCCGCGCCCGCGCCCGCGCCCGCGCCCGCGCCCGCGCCCGCGCCCGCGCCCGCGCAGGTCCTCTGAGCGCGTGCGGACGTCGTGAGGGCTCCCAGACGTGGTGGTGCGAGGTGGTGCCCTGGCCTGGGCTCCCGCGCTCGCTCGGGCTCTCAGGCGGTCGTGAGTAGCGTGATTGCTTTCATTTTTCTTGCCTTCGTCACTTGGGAGATTGAGCAAATGAAACGTGGGGCCCTAGTTAACGGAAAAAACTTTAAAAATACTGCTCCAAGAGTACCCCTTTTTGCTTGGTTAATAATAATGGGGTGTCACTTCCTCATAGAAACCTCTCATTTTCTTCTTGGTGTGTATTTCACCAAGGCTTTTCAAGAAAAGGTTATAAGCATGTCCTAGGGTGAAGATTAAAAACAACGGGTTTGTTCACATTCGTGTGCTCGCTCGGTAACTTCTTCCCCTGAAGCCTCAAGCTGCACGAAGGCACTGCCTGTATCTGCTCTTGCTTCCACTTGTACCTCAGGGCTTGACGCGTAGTTGGCAGTGAAATATGTTGAAACATGGGTGTGCTAGAGTATGTATGTGTGTGTTTTAAAGTCAGATGCAAAGTTCAGAAAATTTCGACCAGTTCCGCAGGGAGAAAGGGGCCTAGGGTACCTGCGGGCGATATTTTGGTTGTTTCCGTTACAGATTATAAAGGATTGCCTATTGCCAGATTGTAACTAGCTTGTGACAGGGACCCGTAGAGGAGTTGCCGTCTAAGAGTAACACAATTTTGCTAAATTAGGAGGGAAGGGACAGGGAAGTGTAGCGCAGTCCTTATAGGTCGCTTGGTCACTATAAATTAAATTTTATTAGTGTGTTAGCTGTGAAGGAGGTACAACGAGCCACAAGGGGGCAGCCAGGGGCTCTCAAGAGAATAGATTTAAGGCTGCCACAGCCTGAGAGACGTGCCTGCAGTTACCAATGACAATCTCCATTTACTTATTTTTTTCTTCCCCCTGACTCTGTGTCTTTTTCTCCATTGTCTCTTCTCGCAGCTTTGCCTTGCTTCCCAGTGGCATCCACAAGTGCTGTTAAATTAACTGGCTGTCAGATTTTTTTTCAAGGTTGATGTGATTTTATTAGCACAATTTCATTGCTTTCCTTGAAAAACAACTAATGTCCAAACTACAGTGGGCCATGGGTGCTAGTCAGAACTTTATCAGTGAAGCCCTGTGAGAAAGGAAAATATTTGTTATACTGAGATTTTTAAAAAACCCTCTTAAGCAATATGTGTTAGAAACTAGCACATTTGATTTATACTCTGATTCTCTGCACTTTCTATACCCTTGCCCTTTGTATTTCTTCATACCATTCATTACAAACTGACATACTATATATTTTACTTCTCTGTATGTTTACTATTTGTTTACTCCTACCAGAATATGAGCTCCATGTGAGCAGTGATTTTATTATGTTTATCTCGATATCACCTGTCTTGAGCAGTGCCTGGCATGTAGTTGGTTCTCAGTAATAATTTAATGTTAATAATAGTAATTAACAATATTAATAGCAATAAATAAAATATTAATATCAATAATCATATAATACTTGATGAGTGAATGAAAGAATAAATGAAAAAGCTTCCTAAGAATTGGCTACATGATCCTTTACAGCTTATTTTATACTTGTTATAATTATAGTTCTTTGTTGCACTATGGTGAATTTTGAAAATATCATGTAATCATCTCTTCTGTATTTGTGAAAGCTCATTAAGGAATGGAACAATATTTAAACCATTTATTTCTAAATACATTTTATTGATTATGCCATTACAGTTGGCCCATTTTCTCCCTTTTATTCTCCTCTGCAGTGCACACCACCTCCCACCTGAATTCCCCCTCTTTAGTTCATGTCCATGGGTTGTACATGTAAGTTCTTTAGCTTCTACATTTCCCATACTATTCTTACCCTCGCCCTGTCTATTTTTCTATCCACCAATTACACTATTTATTCTCTGTATTTTTCCCCTTTCTCCCCCTCCCAGTCCTCCACTGATAACCCTCCATGTGATCTCCATTTCTGTGATTGTTTCTGCTCTAGTCATTTGCTTAGTTTGTTTTAGTTTTTGTTTTAGGTTTAGTTGTTGATAGTTGTGAGTTTGTTTTCATTTTACTGTTCATAGTTGTGATCTTCTTTTTCCTAAATAAGTCCCTTTAACATTTCATATAAGAAGGGCTTGGTGATGATGAATTCCTTTAACTCGACCTTATCTGAGAAGCACTTTACCTGCCCTTCCATTCTAAATGATAGCTTGGCTGGATAGAGTAACCTTGGATGTAGGTCCTTGCCTTTCATGACTTTGAATACTTCTTTCCAGTCCCTTCTTGCCTGTCAGGTTTCTTTTGAGAAATCAGCTGACAGTCTGATGCAAACTCGTTTGTAGGTAACTGTCTCCTTTTCTCTTGCTGCTTTTAAGACTCTCTCCTTATCTTAATCTTGGGTAACTTAATTATGATGTGTCTTGATGTGTTCCTCTTTGGGTCCAACTTCTTTGGGACTCTCTGAGCTTCCTGGACTTGCATGTCTATTCACTTTGCTGGATTGGAGAAGTTTTCCTTCATTATTTTTTCAAATAAGTTTTCACTTTCTTGCTCTTCCTCTTCTCCTCTGGCACCACTGATTTCTATGTTGGAACACTTAAAGTTGTCTCAGAGGTTACTAAGCCTCTCCCCATTTTTTTTGAATCCATGTTTCTTCATTCTGTTCCAGTTGGATGTTTATTTCTTCCTTCTGGTCCAAATTGTTGATCTGAGTCACAGCTTTGTTCCCTTCACTGTTGGTTCCCTGTAGATTTTTCTTTATTTCAATTTGTATAGCCTTCACTTCCTTTATTTTTTGGCCATACTCAATAATTTCTGTGAGCACCCTGATTATCAATGTTTTGAACTCTGCATCCAGTAGGTTGGCTACCTCCTTGTTGCTTAGTTCTTTTTCTAAAGTTTTGATCTGTTCTTTCATTTGGGCCATATTTCTTTGTTTTGGCACACCTGTTACATTGTAAGGGGTGAATACTTAGATATTTTCCAGAGCAGGGCAAACTACATTGCTGTGTTGTGGTGCTGTATGTGGGAGAGGGGTCTGAGAGGGAACAGTGCCATCCACTCAGCTCTTGTCTAGCTTTCAGTCACTTCCTCCACTTCCCACAAGTGAATTGTGCACTTTCAGGTGCTGTCTTGGTGCTGATTCCTAGGTGAGTGGGCTTGTGTACATTCTAGGATCCTGTGGGTCCCTCCAGTGGACTCTTCTGTGAGATTGGGAGTTTCTCCCACCGCCACAACCCCCACAGATTTTTACAGCCAGAGGTTTTGAGGCTTTCTTTTTCTGTGCTGGAACCCTGGGCTGCATGGTGTGTCTCGCTTCCCAGTTGTTCCTCCAGGTTTATCTGCACGCAAATGTGAGACTGCCTAGTCAGCCAGCCACTGCCTTGCTCTGTGTCCTTTCTGCCCTGGCTGCCCATCTCTGTCCCTCCTACCAGTCTGGTTGAATGTTTCTTCTTTAACTCCTTGGTTGTCAGACTTCCATACAGTTCAATTTTTTGTATGTTGTGGTTGCTTTTTGTTTTTAAATTGTTTGTTATCCTTTTGGTTGTGCGAGGAGGTGAAGTGTATCTACCTATGCCTCCATCTTGCCTGGAAACCTCTACTATCCCATGGTTTAATCCTTAAAATTTTTAGTTTAGCAATGTTAATTGTGTATAGAATTAATTATAATAACTAAATTATTGCTTGCTTATAATACAGGTAATATTTCCTTTAATTAGTTTTTTGCTTTTTATTCAATTATTTGTCTGTCTTCCCCACTATACTGGTGTTTTTGTAACACTTTATTCTTGATATTTACAAGTATGTATTCTTGAATACATACAAATAATATATATTCAAGATATATTTTTTATTTTCTTTAAAAATTTTTAAATTACTTTTTACACTCAATATTTGTTTATATTATTTCAGGTATACAATATAGTGGTTAGACAATCATATACTTAACAAAGTGATTCTCCAAATATTTGAAGTACCTGCCTGGCAACATACTTATTACAATATTATTGACTATACTCCCTATGATGTACTTTACATCCTGATGACTGTTTTGTGACTACCAATTTGTATTTCTTAATTCCATCACCTTTTTTTAAAAATTTTTTTATTGATTATGCAGTTACAGTTGTTCTATTCCCCCCTTCATTCCCCTCCACCCTATCCCCCCATCCCCACCATTACCCCCCCTTTAGTTTATGACCATGTGTCTCAAGTCCTTTAGATTCTATATTTCCCATTCTATTCTTGCCCCCCCTTCTATTTTCTATCTACTGTCTATGCTACTTATTTTCTGTACCTTCTCTCCCCTTCTCCTCCTCCCACTCCCCTGTTGCTAACCCTCCTTGAGATCTTCATTTCTATGTTTCCACTCCTGATCTAGCTGTCCTTTTAGCTTGCTTTCGTTTTAGGTGTGGTTGTTAATAACTGTCAGTTTGTTGTCCTTTCACTGTTCATGTTTCTTTATCTTCTTTTTCTTAGGTAAGTCCCTTTAACATTTTATATAATAAGGGCTTGGTGATGATGAACTCCTTGAATTTGATCTTATCTGAGAAGCACTTTATCTGTCCTTCCATTCTAAATGAAAGTTTTGCTGGATAGAGCAATCTTGGTTGTAGGTCTTTAGATTTCATGACTTGGAATACCTCTTTCCAGCCCCTTCTTGCCTGTAAGGTGTCTTTTGAGAAATCCGCTGACAGTCTGATGGGGACTCCTTTGTAGGTGACTGTCCCCTTATCTCTTGCTGCTTCTAGGATTCTCTCCTTCATTTTAATCTTGGCTAATGTAATTATGATGTGCCTTGGTGTGTTCCTTCTTGGGTCCAACTTCTTTGGGACTCTCTGGGCTTCCTGGATTTCCTGGAAGTCTATTTCCTTTGCCAGATTGGGGAAATTCTCCTTTATTATTTGTTCAAGTAAGTTTTCCACTGGTGGCTGTGCTTTTCCCCCTTCTGGTACCCCTATAATTCGGATGTTGGAGCATTTAAAGATGTCCTGGAGGTTCCTAAGACTCTCCTCATTTTTTTGAATTCTTGCTTCTTCACTCTTTTCTGTTTGGCCATTATTTGCTTTCTTCTGGTCCACTCCATTGATTTGAGTCCCAGTTTCCTTTTCATTGCTATTGGTGTCCTGTGCAATTCCATTCATTTCAATTAGTTTCGCCTTCATATATTTGTCTAATTTGTGGCTATAATCAACCAGTTCTGTGAGGATCCTGATCACCAGTGTTTTAAACTGTGCGTCTGAGAGTTTTGCTATTTCTTCATCGCTTAGATCTATGGGCTCTGGGGCTTTGAGCTCTTCTTGTGACATTTTTGGTCTGTTCTGGCCCTTTAAGTGTGAGAAGCGGCACCTTGGACTCCCAGGTCGCTGGGTTGTGACGCTGTATGTGGGGCCCTGGTCAGAGTGGGGAAATGGCGACCCCCTCTGCTGTTTCTCACAGCTGGGTGAGGATCTGCGCCTTAGGTGGTTCACCTGGGCCGGGCCACTCAGAGTCGCTGGGTTATGACGCTGTATGTGGAGGTGGGGTCAGAGCAGGGAAATGGCAGCGCCCTCCACTGCCACTTGCCGCGGGGACCCACCCGGCCCCGGTCCAACCACTCACTCCCTGGCCTGTCCGCCCGCGCACAAATGCGCGACCACAGTCAACACGCAGCCCTGCTGCCCTGCTGTCTCCCCCGCGGTTGCTCGCCTGGTCGCTCGCTCGGTTGCTCACTAGGTCCAACCCTGCGCCTGGATTCCGCGCGTCTGGATTCCATGCCTCAGTCCGTCTGACCGAGTCCTCCTGTGCAACCCCGCTTCACCAGCCGCTGGTTTCTCCCCTTACCGGTCAGGCCGAAGAATTTGTTGTTAACGGACTTCCGAAAAGTTCAATTTTCCGTGTTCTGGCTGTGTTTTCTGTTGCTAATATTTAGTTGTCTCTAAACTTGGTTGTGTGAGAAGGCACGGCACATCCACCTATGCCTCCATCTTGGCGGAAGTCCTTCACCTTTTAACCCAGCCTCCCAACTCCCCATTCCTGTGGCAACTATCAGTCTGATCTCTATATCTATGAGTCTGTTTCTGTTTTGTTTGTTCATTTATTTTGCTCCTTATATTCCACATAGAAGTTAAATCATATGGTATTTATCTGTCTTTGTCTGACTTATCTCACCACCATACTCTCTAGGTCAATCCATGCTTTTGCAAATGGTAAGATTTCATTGTTTTTATGGCCAAGTAATATTCCATTGTTTGTATGTACCACTGCTTTTTTATCTACTCATCTATCAACTGGTACTTGGTTGCTTCCATATCTTGGCTATTGTAAATAAGACTTCAGTGACCATAGAGGTGCATATATTCTTTCAAATTAGTGTTTTGGGTTTCTTCAAATCATATGAGGTTTGCCAAAAAAAGTCCAACCAGCGTTAATATAATGAGAACAGCTTGTATGACATCATAACCTGGCATCCAAGGAGAGTGGACTGGGGTGTACATATGTGAACAGTGATGAATGTTGAGAGCCACCCTGCCTGGTTTCAGGAGCTGTACCCCCCGCATGGCTAAGGCTGAGTGAGCGACCTTCAGACCATAAGCCACTAAGGAGACAAAGCTAATCTCCCTGGCAGGAGCACTACTTCTGCTCCTTTTTTTATAACTGGTCCCCAGTGCTTGATCAGTTAGCCGATGACAGGTAAGATTCCCCAAGGGGGGAATGACCTAATACAGACATGATCATGTGGAGGCCCCAGGGAAGGACTTGGGAGGCTATGGAGAAAGGGAGTGATGGACCCTCACCCCTCAGCTTTGATGAAGCCTGAGTCCTCATTCTGTCTGCGAGAAGTCTCCTAATTTCTTGGCATCTTGCCTCCTCTGCCTGACTTAAGCCTGAAACAATGACAGAGGGTGGTGCAGCCCTGTGCTGGAAAGGGCAGGTTCCCCGGGTGATAGGCCTGAGAAAGGATTTGTAAAATCCTGTGAAGCCTGCTTTGCTAAGAATGCTCTTAGTTAAATGATAAAGGCCCAAGCAGGAAATCAGTTTGTTTCCCAAAGTTTTGTAGCCTTTTAGCTGATAGACCCTGACTCAGAAGAAGCCCTAGTAGTTCTTTGTATGCTATCTGTCATTTGATCCTTACTGCCTGCAATAATTAATAAGTTGTACCTGTACTCCTGAGAAAAAAAAAGTATAATAAAAGCCTGTCTAGGCAAAGGCGTGAGGGCGCTCTCCCCTGGAGAGAGTGACCTGCCCCTTTTCCTCCACAGGACTCAGTAGTCTGTGTGAATTTGTCTCAAATCCCATCCATAATACCGCATACACTGCAGGCCAGTGCATGCATCAGATGACTTCACTGTACTAGTCAGAGGGGGTAGTAGATGCTGTTGAGTGAGCATATGTACTGTGTGGCCATGGCATTCAAAATGTCTGAGCAAGCAGAGCAGCAAATCTGCATGAAATTTTACATTAAGCTTGAACATTCCTTTGCAGAAGCTATTCAGATGATTCAGAAGGCCACAGCTATGGACAACTGGGATTAGCAGCTTTATCATGACAGTGCTCTGGCTCATGCATCATGTCTCATGCAGAGTTTTTTGGAAAAACATCAAATTAACCAAGGAATTCAGCCCCCCTGCCACCCAGATTTGGCACCCTGCAACTTGCGCCTTTTCCCAAAACTAAAATCACCTTTGAAAGGGAAGAGATTTCAGATTGTTGATGAGATTCAGGAAAATATGATGGGGCAGCTGATGATGATTGGGAGAACTGTGTGAGATCTCAAGGTGTGCCTACTTTGAAGGGGATTGAGGTGTCATTGTCCTATGTATAATGTTTCTTGTATCTTGTGTCTTCTTCAATAAATATCTATTTTTTATAGTACATGGTTGGATACTTTCTGGACAGACCTCATATATACCCAGAAGAGGAATTACTGGGTCAGAAGGCAGTTCCATTTTTAATTTTGAGGAACCACCATACTGTTTTCCATAGTGGCTGCACCAAACTGCATTTCTACCAACAATGCACTAGGGTTCCCTTTTCTCCACATCCTCATTAACACTTATTTGAACACTTACTGATGATAGCCATTCTGACAAGTGTAAAGTGGTATGTCATTGTGGTTTAGATTTGCATTTCTCTGATTAGTTCAGCACCTTTTTATATGTCTATTGACCATCTGTAGGTCCTTTTTGGAGAAATGTCTATTGCTTCTCTGCCCATTTTTAAATTGGATTATTTGTTTTGTTGGTGTTAAATTGTCTGATTTCTTTATACATTTTGGATATTAATCCCTTAATGGATGTATCATTGGCAAACATGTTCTCCCGTTCAGTCGGTTGTTTTTTCATTTTGTTGATGGTTCCCTTTGCTGTGCAAAAAGAGTTTAGTTTGATGTAGTCCCATGTGTTTATTTTGTTTCCCTTGCCTAAGGAGCTAATATCAAAAAAATATTACTGGGCTCTCTGTTCTGTTCCATTGGTCTATGTGCCTGTTTTTATGCCAGTACCAGGCTGTTTTGATTACAGTGGCCTTGTAATACAGCTTGATATCAGGTATTGTGATCCCTCCAGTCAATTAACATTCAACAAAGGGGGCAGTAACATAAAGTGGAGTGAAGATAGCCTCTTTAACAAATGGTGTTGGGAGAACTAGACAGCTACGTGCAAAAAAAATGAAACTTGAGTACAGACTTACACCATACACCAAAATAAATTCAAGGTGGATAAAAGACTTAAATATAAGCTGTGAAACCATTAAAGTCCTAGAGGAGAACATAGGCAGGAAAATCTCAGATATTTCACTCAGCAACATATTTACTGATATGTCCCCTAGAGTAAGGACTATAAAGGAAAGAATAAACAAATGGGATCTCATCAAAATAAAAAGCTTCTGTGTGGCTAAAGAAAACAGTATTAAATTAACAAGACAACCAACTGTATCGGAAAATATATTTGCCAATGATACCTCAGACAAAGGTTTAATCTCCAAAATATACAAAGAACTTACACAACTCCACACTAAGAAGACAAATAACCCAATTAAAAAAATGGGCAAAGGACTTGAACAGACACTTCTCCAAGGAGGAGGACATAGAGAGGATCCAGAGACACATGAAAAGATGCTCAATATCACTAGCCATTAGAGAGATGCAAATTAAAACCACAGTGAGATACCACTTTACACCATTCAGGATGGCTATCATAAAAAAAGCAACAAACAACAAATGTTGGAGAGGTTGTGGGGAAAAGGGGACCCTAGTTCACTGTTGGTGGGATTGCAGGCTGGTGCAACCATTATGGAAAATAGTATGGAATTTTCTCAGAAAAATTAAAAATGGACTTGCCTTTTTTTTTTTTTTTAAATATTTTATTTATTTATTTTTTGAGAGAGGGGAAGGGAAGGAGAAAGAGTGGGAGAGAAATATCAATGTATGGTTGCCTCTCATTTGTCCCCTGCTGGGAACTGGCCTGCAACCCAGGCATGTGCCCTGACTGGGAATCGAACCGCGATACTCTGGTTCGCAGGCCCGCGCTCAATCCACTGAGCTACGCCAGCCAGGGCTGGACTTGCCTTTTGACCCAGCAATTCCACTGCTAGGATGATATCCTAAGAATCCTGAAACATCAATATCAAAGAACCTATGCACCACAATGTTCATAGCAGCACAATTTACAACAGCCAAGAGTTGGAAGCAACCAAGGTGCCCATCAGTAAATGAATGGATCAAAAAATTGTGGTACATATACACAATGGAATTCTATGCAGCAGAGAGAAAGAAGGAGCTACTACCCTTTGCAACAGCATGGATGGAACTGGAAAGCATTATGCTGAGTGAAATGGGCCAGTTGTTGAAAGACAAATACCATATGATCTCACATTTAACAGGAAGCTAAACAACAAAACAAACAAGCAAGCAGAATAAAAACAAAGACACTGAAATAGAGAACAAGGGGACAGTGACCAGAGGGGAGAGGGAAGGGAATTTAAGGGGAAAAAAGGGGAGGGATTTGGAGGAACAACTATGAAGGACACAAGGACAAGAACTAAGGGGGGTGGAAATGGGAGGGAGGTGGGGAGCACAGGGCGGGGTGGGCTGGGATGGGAGAAATAGAAAACTATACTTGAAAAATAACTAAATAAAATTTTTAAAAAAGAAAAAATATTACTAAGAGAAATGTTAGAGATTTTACTGCCTAAGCTTTCTTCTGGGAGTTTTATGGTTTCAGGTCTTATTTAAGTCTTTTATCCATTTGGAGTTTACTCCTTTGTGTAAAGTCCAGGTGTAAGAAGGTGGTCTATTTTTGCCTTTTGTACAAACCTGTCCAATTTTTCCAGCACCATTTATTGAATAGATTGTCTTTACCCTATTGTATGTTCTTGCTTCCTTTGTTAGATATAAATTGATGGTATAAGAATGAGTTAATTTCTGGACTGTCTATCCTGTTCCATTAGTATGTACATCTCTGTTCTTATGCCAGTACCATACCATTTTGATTACTATAACCTTATACTATAGTTTGATATCAATGATATGTCATGAAAGAATGCTCATTATAATGACACATCATGTTTTGCATGAGCACCACATCAGACATCAGGCTTTTACACATTTTACCCCATTTAATTCTTGTACCAATCATATGAAGTAGTACTATAATTATCCCCATTATATAAATGAGGGAGCTCACACTTTGAGATATTAAGAAATTTGCCAAAGATGGCAGAGCTGATAAGAGGTAGAGGCCTGAGTAATTGAAAACTATGGGTTCTGGGAACTTTGCATCCTTCTACAAACATGTCAAAATTACAGCTAAATTACAGAACAACCATTACTTAGAACCACATGATATCTGGCTGAATAGAAGCCCTACAACTAAGATATGATGAAGAAGCCACATCAAGACTGGTAGAAGGGGCAGATATGTGGAAGAGGGCTGGTTCCATCCCACATGTTGGGGATAAAAATCAGGAGGGGTATCTTGGCTGTGCAGGTCTCTTATGAAGAGCGAGAGGTTTCAGCCCCCCACCTCCCACACTAGGGTTTCCATGCCAGGAAGACAAGTCCCCATAACTTCTGGCTGTAAAAAACAGCAGGGATTGTGGCTGAGTGAGACAGAGGGATGCTGGAGGCCTAAGCGATCCTATTATAGGGTCCACACACAGACTTTTGTGGCTTGCTCACTCAGAGATCTAGTGCTAGGGCAGCAGCAGCTCAACAGACTCCAGGGACATATGGGGAGGGACTGAGTTGTCTGGCATTGGGGCAAGAACTGGAGGGGTGGTTTTATCCTGGACCGTAGTGCTTTGGAACCCATTGTTCCTTTGATAAGCCCTCCCCCAATGGAGCCAATGGTCTGGCACCATAGCTGAGTATCACGGTTTGCTCTACCCTGGTGATTCCCTGAGGCCAAGCCCCATCCAGCTCATGGGCCCACCCAAGCTGTTTCTAGTGGCTTTTCCATACAAACAGCCTATCTTGGCACATGCTTCAGATTTTCCTAAAATCTCTCAAATAGGTAGAATCTGGCCTCAGTGTGCCCCATACCTGTCACTAAGTGACCCCACACCTGAACCTAGCAGTAGCCAGCCTTGGTCTGGCCTCTCCTGGGCACTTTCACACCCAACACAAGTAGCAGCCATCTGCAGATCACTTTGTAGCTCATGCTTGATGGCCCAGGGCAGAACACATGTGGTGACTGATCTTGTCCTGAACCTCCCAGAAGGCCCCAGAGCCAGAGCATTTGGTGGACAGATTCAGACCACACAGGAACATCATCCAACCACCTTCACGAGTGATACACTCAAAGGGCAGACTTAATGGACACCAGAGCCCCTCTGAAGTAAGTCTTGCTCCATGGACTAAGCCGCTGCACAGCTGATCCTCCACTGTGATTGAAGCCAGTCCTTGTGGCTTATCAGCAGAGGGTAAATCCCTCTCATTGACATGCCAGTAGAATCAAGGGTTAATGATAATAGAAGGGTGTACACAGCCTATATTTGGAGGTGCACCTGAAGTGCCTAGCTTGTGTGAATAGGGAGGTTGTACCACAGGAACTTACAGGACACCTACTATATAAATCCACTTACCAAGCCTGGGAGACATAGCAGCTCCACCTAATAAGGAGAAACAAACACTGGGAGGCTGCCAAACTGAGGAAGCAAAGAAACATGTCTCAATGAAAGAACAGAGCAAAAGTCCAGAAAAAGAATTAAACAGAATGGAGACAAGCAATCTACTAGATGCAGAGTTCAAACACTGGTATAAGGAGACTCAACAAACTCAGGGGGAAGAGTAGATGAACTTAAAGAACTAAAATAAGAGAGAGAAAGAGAGGTAGACCTAGAAAACATGGAAAAGAACTAGTCAAAAATGAAGATGAACTGAAATGAATATATTATAGGGAATTGACAGTGGAATAGATGAAGTAGAGGATCAAATCAGAGATTTAGAAATTTAGGAAGCAGAAAGCATTCAATTAGAACAGCGAAAATAAAAGAGAATCTAAAAATATGAGAATAGTATAGAAGCCTCTGGGACAACTTAAAGCATATCAACATTTGTATCATGGGGGGGTGGGCAGAAGGAAAAGAGAGAGAGAGCAAGGAATGGAAAAACTATGTAAAAAAATATAATGACAAAAATGTCTCTAACCTGGTGAAAGAAAGAGGCATACTAGTCCAGGAAGTGCAGAGTCTCAAAATGAGTCCAAAGAGGTCCACATCAAAACTCAAGATACATCATAATTTAAATGCCAAAGGTTAAAGACAAAAGTAAAAGCAGCAAGATTAAAGCAGTTAATTACCTATAGGACGCTCCCATAAGACTGTCAGCTTATTTCTCAAAAGAAACTTTGCAGGCCAGAAGGGGCTGGCAAGAAATATTCAAAGTGATGAAAAGCAAGGCCCTACAGCCAAGATTACTCTACTCAGCAAAACTATTGTTTTAGGATGTATTGTATAAAGAGATTCCCAGAGAAGAAAAAGCTAAAGGAACCTGTCACCACCAAACCAGTATTACATGAAATATTAAAGGGTCTTCTTTAAAAAGAAAAAGAAAAAAATATACAAATATGAATAAAGTGACAATAAACACATATATATCAGCAGTTGAATGTAAAAAACAAAATAAACAAGAACAGAAACAGACTCATTGATACAAAAAACATTTGGATGGTTGCCAGATGGAATGAGGGTTAGGGAGATGAATAAACAGGTGAAGGGATTAAGAAGTATACAAATTTGTAGTTACAGAATAGTCATGGGTATGTAAAGTACAGCATAGGGTATATAATTAGTAATATTCTAATAACTGTGTGATGTCAGATGGGTATAAGATTTACTGGGATGATCACTTAGTAAGTTATGTAATGTCAAATCACTGAGTTTTACACATGAAGGTAATTTAATATTGCATGCCAACTGTAATTGAAAAATGAAAGATAATTTAAAGTATAAAAAGTAGCTATATGTAATATTTGTTAAAAAATGAAACAAGGGACTCCGAGTCAAGATGGTGACATGGCTCACCTCCTCGCACAACCACATTGATATTACAGCTAAAATATAAAATAACCATCACCCAGGAATGTCAGAAATCAAGTTGAATGGAAGTCTGACAACTACAAAACTGAAAAAACCACAACCATCCAGGCTAGTAGGACAGGCACAGATGTGGAACTGGCTAATCCCACACCCATATGGATAAAAATTTGGAAGAGACAGCTCAAGAGCAAGGAATCCCAAATCCATACCAGGCCTCCCAGTCCAGATTCCAGTGCCAGGAAGGTAAGTCTGCGCAACTTCTGGCTGTGAAAACCAGCAGGGATTGGTCAGTGGAGGAGGCTTGTGGAGCCCTAAGCATTGCTCTTGAGAAACTCACACATGGACTCACCTACTCAGACTCATTCCCTCTGAGCTCTACCACCATAGCAACTTGAAGGGTACCAGTAGTACACAGGGAGAGACTGAAGGGTCTGGCACTGGAGTGAGCACAGGCCATTGTCCCTTTGCTGAGAACCTTCCCGCAGAGAGCTAGTAGGCTGGTGCCATGTCTGAGACTCTTTCAACCTGGCTCTATCCCACCCTACCTAAGGGCCCACCAGAGCTGCTTCTCCATAAGAATGGTTGGTCTTCATTCCTCAATCCTATCAGACAAACAACAGCTGGCTTCAAAGAACCCTAGTGGCAGCCGGATTAGAGTCACAGCTTGGCTTCACTTGGGAATCTCCAGGACTAGCACAAGTAGTAGCCTTCTCAGATTGCTTTACAGCTCAAGCAGGGTGCCCTGGGCAAAACACAGGCAGGGGCTGACTTGGTCTGCGCTAACTGGGAAACACCAGGGTCAATGTAACCAGTGGACAGCTAAAGACCAGGTCAGATCACCACCACTCTGCCCCTGCACAGCTGATCCTCCGCAGAGGGCAGAGGTTGGTGGTGAGTGGTCACAGCCAGTCCTTGCAGCTGACTGGCCTGCATAATCCCTCCCATTGGTCTTCCAACAGCAATCAAGTCTCAACCATAAGAGGAGGGTGTACTCAGCCCACAGGAAGGGCATACCTGCGGTACCCAGCTTGGTTGATAGGGGACTCCACAGGACACCTACTACATTAGGTCATGCTACCAAGACAGCTCTACCTAATACAGAGAAACAAACACATGGAGGCTGACAAAAGGAGGAGACAAAGAAACATGGCCCTAACGAAAGAACAAATCAACACTCCAGAAAACCGGCTAGAGAAAATGGAGATAAACAATCTATTAGGTGCAGAGTTCAAAACATTGTTTATAAGGATGTTCAAGGAACTTAGTGAGGACTTCAACAGCATAAAAAAGACCCAGTCAGAAATGAAGTATACACTAATTGAAATAAAGGACAATTTATAGGGAAACAACAGTAGAATGGATGAAGCAAAAAATCAAATCAATTATTTGGAACATAAGGAAGCAAAAACATTTCAAATCAATGATTTGGAACGTAAGGAAGCAAAAAACAACCGATCAGAAAAACAAGAGGAAAAAAGAATCTAAAAAAAATGAGGGTAGTATAAACAGCCTCTGGGATAACTTTAAGAGCTCCAATATTTGTCTCATAGGGGTGCCAGAAGGAGAAGAGAAAGAGCAAGAAATTGGAAATCTATCTGAAAAAAAGTGAAAGAAAACTCCCCTAATTTGATGAAGGAAATAGACAAGCAAGTCCAGGAAGCAGAGTCCTAATTATGATGAGTGCAAAGAGGCCCACTTCAAGACACATCGTTATTGAGAGGCCAAAGATTAAAGATAAAGTGAGACTCTTAAAAGTGAGAGAAAAGAAGTTAGTTACTGGGAGGTTGCCACATGGGAGTGGGGCAGGGAGAATGTGTGAAGAGGTGAAGGGATTAAGAAGTACAAATAGGTGGTTAAAGAATAATCATTTGGATGTAGAGTACAGTAAAGGAAATGGAATAGCCAAAGAATTTGTACGCAGGACCCATGGACATGAATGATGGTGAGGGGATTGCCTGAGGGAGTGGGGGGTGCTGGCTGGAGGGGGGCAAAAGGGAAAAAATCAGGACAACTGTAATAGCATAATCAATAAAATGTAGTTTGAAAAGACAAATGAAACAAATTAAATGAAAATATTAATACTAAAAAAAGAAAACTATGGGACCTGGGGACTTAGAAGTAATTAGTTTGTGTCTGGAGCTTAAACTCTTAACCTGTTTGGTATGACCATAATTTGTCAAAAAAAAGGTTAAAATGGCACATGATATCATAAGTAAGAACAACATAAATCTTTTGAGACTAAAACCCTAAATTACAGGAAATAATAATTTAGAACAAAAAGCACACAAAAGCAAATAAACAAAAAACAGTTAAGGTAATTGCCTCAGAATGTTTCTATTGGTAGTAAAGATCTCTAGAGATCCAGTTAACTAAGACTAGCTAGCTATACAAACTTGCAGAAATTGTATACCCCACTTTACTTATGTGTGTCATGATATAAGAACGTGTGTCATGAATATAAGAACATGTGGCATAAGTTAAAGGTAGATGATAATAGTATCTTCTGATAAAGCTATTGAAGGATTAAATGATATAATACATTAAATGAGATGATACATAAGATAATAAATGTGGAAATACAGCACCTGACATGTAATACTAAAAAATTTAGCAGTTACAATTATTGCCATCTATATTCTGTTAGAATATGAGAATAAAATGAGATAATAGGTAGAATGCTCTTGAAAATAAGTGTTGTATTCATTTATATATCAGATACCCAGACTTAATTTGGCAACAGTTTATAATGTGCATTTAAAATTATTTTTTATCTTTTTATTTTCATTACATAAAGGATAGTTTGTAGTCAATATAGTCATGGTCTGGTCCTAAAATAAGAGGTTTTTTATTAATTCATTGGGGAAAAAGTCTTTGGCATTTAGCAGATATAAATGAAGTAAGTGAAATATCTTTAAGTACAAGAAGCATACATGTTTTATTCTAATTGTGTTGAAGACATAATGGAATAAAAACACTACTGGGAATCAAACTGGTGACCTTTCACTTTGTGGAATGATGTCCAGCCAACTGAACCACACTGGTCAGGGTGTTACTTAGTTACATGTTGAAATTAACTATGGAGAATTTAAGTAAAATAATTCATAGATTGGGGTCTGGTGTGGGCTACAGTAGTCTTAGAAGACTTTGTCTAGTACAATGATTTTCAACTGGTATAACGAGAATTTTTAAAACAGTGCAATACCTGACTATTTAGTCAGGGGCATGGAACTCTTTTCTCTTTGACTGTCAAATAAAAACATGATGACAATAGCTGTCCATTGTGAATGAATCAAAATTATACTTACTTTTGTGAGATCTGCAAAAAATTTATAATTTGGTGTGATGCGGAATTTTGTAATTAGTTTATGTGGGCCATGAGATGAAAAGGTTAAAAATCACTGGTTTGAGAGACAGAACTTAATTGGGCTTTGATGGCCAGGGAAGTAGAAGACAGGGTTGACATTCCAGGAAGAAGAAAAGATAGAAGATGGCAGACACAAGGGTATGCAAGGAAATGACCAAAGGATATTCTATAGAAAAGAACCCATTTAATAGTTGTACTAGGGGTTAGTAGAAAATGAAGTATGACTAGAGAATAAAGGGGGCTTTAAAATTTAGACTGACTTAGTTTTATCCTTTTTATCTTATGAAAAGTAGGAGGTTATAAAATAATTTGTGGATAAGGTACAGACAAAATGATATTGACGCTTAAAGTAATTTGACAGGAAGGCAAAGAATTGAAAGTGGAGAAACTAAGTAGAAGTCCACATTATTGATAGGATGGAAGGAGTGGGAATAAACAAAAGGACTGGTAAAAGTTATTTTTAAAGGAAACATCATAGGACTTGGTGACTGACTGCATGTAAACTGGAGGTGTGGGAGCTAGAGCAATTTAAAAAGACCAGGGCCTTAAATTGTAGAAACTGAAAATGCTGATGACATCAAGGGAAATCATGAGGGTGCTGTAATTTAATCCCACAGTAAAACTTTAGACATGATAAATTTCAGATTCCTGTAAAACAATCAAGAGGAACTGTCTAATACAGCAAATGGCCATATGGGTCTGAAAGCATGCTGAGATAACCCACCAGGAGATCCAGATTTGGAAGTCAACAGTGAAAAGCTTTGAGGTAAAGCCATAAAATTAATCAACTCTTTGACAGATGGATAGCATACCCAGTTTTAAGACAGAAACAAAGAGGGAATTTCATGTGGGAAGAAGTGAGGAAAGAGTTAAGGAAAGATAAAAGGAAATGAGTTAGAGAAGAATGTAAATAGAATGATGTCATTTCAGACATGCAAAAAGGGAAAAGAATTTTAAAAAAAGAGGGTTATCAACAGAGTCAAATATCAAAAAGTAGTAAAAGAGAAGTAAGTTAAGGTCAAATTTTGGGATTGGAATACAGTGTAGAATCTAACAGGTAAGGAACAGTTCATAGTGGATCCCAAAAGGAATGTGAGGTGAAGAACTAGGAGCAGTTCTATCAATTTAATAGAAAAGGAGTTGATGTAAAGACAGTTTTCATTATTTATTAAAAATATTAGAAATAGAGGAAGATTCCTGTGCAGAAGGAAAGGTTGATAATGTGTAAGGTCAGAGTAAGTAGCAAGAATATTAAGATATTTTTATTCTGCGTGTGTTTCCATTCAGCCTCCCCTCCAACCTTCCCACAAATTCAAATTAAATATCCAGAGCCATAGTATTTCCCTACCTGATGTACTTTTGTAGGGCAGAAAGCAGAAGCTTCTTGAAGTTTCTCCTCCGATAACCTGTAAATATGTGTCAGCCACAAATTAGGCATGTGTCCACAATGGACAGGAGAAACATAGAGATATAGATAGATAGAGATTTTCTTCATACTAGACAGAGGTTGATGGTCTTGAGTACTAAAAAACAGGTTTCTGATGTGTAGTGCTAAGTGGCATGTTCTGGAGAGGCAGATGTCAGAAGGGATGACTGTGAGGTACACTTAGGGGAATAAGAGCCTGAGCAGAAAACCATGCAAACTTCCTCCTGCAAAGTTCTCCTAATGACAGCAAGGCAGGCAAGCACCTAAACTAAGGGGACAATACAGGCTACGGTAGTAGGTATGGTGGGTGTCAATGAAAACTATATGTCCTGTGGACCTAATGCTTTGGTGATTTGGGGTATCAAAGGTTAAGGTATCCCCATTAGAATAATATCAGAATAATATCTGATGCTAAATTCCCAGCTAGGTGACAGAACTTAGATTTGTATCAGTTTGTTGAAAATGAAGAAGTTGGGGCAACTTCTGGCCAATATGGAGGCATATGTAGATACAGTTTGCATCCTCACACAACCAAAAGAAGGACAACAACCAATTTAAAAGCAAAAACAACCATAACTGCCAGAAAATTGAATTGTATGGAAGTCCAACAACCAAGGAGTTAAAGAAGAAACATTCATTCAGACTGGTAGGAGGGGCAGAGACAGGCACTGTGGATGGAGAGGACATGTGGCAAGACAGTGGCTGGCAGACCAGGCAGTTCCGCATTCACATGCTGATAAACTGGGAGAAACAACTGAGGAGTGAGGCAGACCACGCAACCCAGGATTCCAGGGTGGGAAAAGAAAGCCTCAAAACCTCTGGCTGTAAAAATCTATGGGGGTTGCAGTGGTGGAAGAAACTCCCGGTCTCATAAGAGAGTCTGTTGTAGAGACCCACAGGGTGCTAGGATGTACACAAATCAACCCAACCGAGAATCAGCATCAAAAGAGTGCAGTTCACCTGTGGGTAGCAGGGGAAGTGACTAAAAGCTGGACAAGAGCCAAGCAAATGGCATTGTTCATTCTCAGACCCCTCTCCCACATACAGAACCACAACATAGCAACATAGTTTGCCCTGCTCTAGCAAATACCTAAGTATTCACCCCTTAAAAATATAACAGGTGTGCCAAGACAAAGAAATATGGCCCAACTGAAAGAATGAATCAAAACTTTAGAAAAGGAACTAAGAGACAAGGAGATAGCCAACCTATTGGATGCAGAGTTCAAAACATTGGTAATCAGAGTGCTCACAGAAATTATTGAGTATGGCCAAAAAATAAAGGAAGAAGTGAAGGCTATACAAATTGAAATAAAGAAAAATCTACAGGGAACCAACAGTGAAGGGAACAAAGCTGTGACTCAGATCAACAATTTGGACCAGAAGGAAGAAATAAACATCCAACTGGAACAGAATGAAGAAACATGGATTCAAAAAAAAAAATGGGGAGAGGCTTAGTAACCTCTGGGACAACTTTAAATGTTCCAACATAGAAATCAGTGGTGCCAGAGGAGAAGAGGAAGAGCAAGAAAGTGAAAACTTATTTGAAAAAACAATGAAGGAAAACTCCAATCCAGCAAAGTGAATAGACATGCAAGTCCAGGAAGCTCAGAGAGTCCCAAAGAAGTTGGACCCAAAGAGGAACACATCAAGACACATCATAATTAAGTTACCCAAGATTAAGATAAGGAGAGAATCTTAAAAGCAGCAAGAGAAAAGGAGACAGTTACCTACAAACGAGTTTGCATCAGACTGTCAGCTGATTTCTCAAAAGAAACCCTGACAGGCAAGAAGGGACTGGAAAGAAGTATTCAAAGTCATGAAAGGCAAGGACCTACATCCAAGGTTACTCTATCCAGCCAAGCTATCATTTAGAATGGAAGGGCAGGCAAAGTGCTTCTCAGATAAGGTCGAGTTAAAGGAATTCATCATCACCAAGCCCTTCTTATATGAAATGTTAAAGGGACTTATTTAGGAAAAAGAAGATCACAACTATGAACAGTAAAATGAAAACAAACTCACAACTATCAACAACTAAACCTAAAACAAAAACTAAAACAAACTAAGCAAATGACTAGAGCAGAAACAATCCCAGAAATGGAGATCACATGGAGGGTTATCAGTGGAGGACTGGGAGGGGGAGAAAGGGGAAAAATAGAGAATAAATAGTGTAATTGGTGGATAGAAAAATAGACAGAGGGAGGGTAAGAATAGTATGGGAAATATAGAAGCTAAAGAACTTACATGTACAACCCATGGACATGAACTAAAGGGGGGAATGCAGGTGGGAGGTGGTGTGCACTGCAGAGGAGAATAAAGGAGAGAAAATGGGACAACTGTAATAGCATGATCAATAAAATGTATTTATAAAAAAGAAGAAAAGAGTTATTTAGCAAGTCCCATGAGAGGGCTTAATCAGAGATTTTTCTGTCAATTCATTTTGTTCATTTCAATGGGCTATATTGTACCATTTCTTTTATGCTTTCTGTCTTCTTGTTAAAAATGAGGCATTTGAAAAAACAGCAGTCTGTCCTATTTTTAAAAATTATATTTTATTCACTATGCTATGAAAGTTGTCCTGACTTTCCCCACTTTGCCCCACTGAAGCACCCACACTCCCTCAGGTAATCCCCCCACAGTTGTAAATGTCCATAGGTCATACATATAAGTTGTTTGGCTAACCAGTTTCCTACACTGGACTTGACATCTTCATGGATACTCTCTAACTACCGGTTTGTACTTTGTAAGCCCCTCGCCTCTTCACCCATTCCCCCACATTCCCATCCTGTCTGACAACCATCAAAACACTCCCTCTATCAATGATTCTGTCTCTGTTCTTCTTATTTGCTTAATTTATTTTTTTAGATTCAATTGTTGATAGATTTGTGTTTTTTTGCCATTTTATCATTCATGGTTTTGGTCTTTTTCTTAAATAAGTCTTAACATTTCATATAATAATGGTTTGGTGATGATGAACTTCTTTAGCCTTTTCTTGTCTGGGAAGATCTTTATCTGCCCTTCGATTCTAAATGATAGCTTTGCTGGGTAGAGAAATGGTGGTTGTAGGTCACTGTTTTGCTTGACTTTGAGTATTTCTTATTAATCTCTTCTAGCCTGGAAAGTTTCTTTTGAGAAATCACCTGACAGTATTATAGGGACTTGCCCGTAGGTAACTCTTGATGCTTTTAAGATTCTCTCTTTACTTTTAACCCTTGGCATTTTATTTTATTTCATTTTACTTTTTTGGGGGTGGTGGTGATATATTTTATTTTTTAATATATTTTATTGATTATGCTATTATAGTTGTCCCATTTCTCCCCCTTCATTCCCCTCCACCCTGCACACCCCCTCCCCCACTATTCCCCCCTTTAGTTTATGTTCATGTATCACAAGTTCTTTAGCTTCTACATTTCCCATACTATTCTTACCCTCCCCCTGTCTATTTTCTACCTACCAACTATGCTACTTATTCTCTGTACCTTTTCCCCCTCTCTCCTCCTCCCACTTCCCTGTTGCTAAGCTTCTATGTGATCTCCATTTCTGTGATTCTGTTCCTGTTCTAGTTGTTTGCTTAGTTTGTTTTTGTTTTTGTTTTAGGTGTGGTTGTTAATAACTGTGAGCTTGCTGTCCTTTCACTGTTCATCTTTTTTATCTTCTTTTTCTTAGATAAGTCCCTTTAACATTTCATATAATAAGGGCTTGGTGATGAACTCCTTCAACTTGACCTTATCTGAGAAGCACTTTACCTGCCCTTCCATTTTCAATGAAAGCTTGGCTGGATAGAGTAACCTTGGATGTAGGTCCTTGCCTTTCATGACTTTGAATACTTCTTTCCAGTCCCTTCTTGCCTGTCAGGTTTCTCTTGAGAAATCAGCTGATAGTTTAATGGGAACTCCTTTGTAGGTAACTGTCTCCTTATCTCTTGCTGTTTCTAGGATTCTCTCCTTCATTTTAATCTTGGGTAATGTAATTATGATGTGTTTTGGTGTGTTCCTTCTTAGGTCCTGTTGGGAACCCCTCTGCCTGGTTTCAGGGATTGTAACTGCCCCCCATGGATAAGGCTGAGTGAGCAACCTGTGGACTGTGAGCCACTAAAGACACAAAGCTATCTCCCTGGCAGGAATGCTGCTTCTGCTTCATCCATCTCTCGCCCCCAGTGCTTGGTTGGTTAGTCAATGATGGGTACGACCCCTCAGATGGGGTGCAACCTAAGCCAGACTCTATCACTTGGAAGGCCCTCAAGGAAGGACTTGGGGGGCTGCAGCAAAGAGGGGGGATGGACCCTCATCCCCTGGCTATTCTGACATAGCCTGAGTCCCCATTTTTGTCTGGGAGAAGTGCTTCCTGAATCTAATCCACTTAAGCCTAAAAACTTATGACTGAGAGGGCAGTGCAGTCCTCTGCCGGCTAGAGTGGGGTCCAGGGTGATCAGGCATAAGAAAGAGTTCCCAAAGTCCTGTGAAGCCTGCTTTGCTAAGAGTGCTTTCATTCATATGATAAGGGTCCAGGCAGGAAATGAGTATGTCTCCCAAACTTTTTGCAACCCCTTTACCTGACAGACATTGACTCAGATTAAGCCCTCAGATTTCTTTGAAATGTTATCTATTGTTTGATCCTTGTCACCTGACATTGATGAGCTTTATCTGTATTCCTATGTGTTACAAACCTAATAAAAGCCCTTGAGGAAGGGGCTCTGGGTCTTTCTCTTTTGAGAGATTGACCATCTCTCCTCCCCAAGCAGATCATGTCTTGGCAGTTTTATTTTCATCTGTGGCAGAAAGGGGGACTTGTGGGCAAGGTTGCCCCCACAGGGTCTAACTTCTTGGAGACTCTTTGAGCTTCCTGGACTTCCTGGAAGTTTATTTCCTTTGCCAGATTGGGGAAGTTCTTTATCATTTGTTCAAATAACATTTCCATTTGTTGCTCTTCCTCTTCCCCTTCTGGTACCTTTATAATTCAGATGTTGGAACATTTAAAGATGTTCTGGAGGTTCCTAAGCTTCTCCTCATTTTTTTTTGAATTCTTGTTTCTTCATTCTTTTCTGATTGGATGTTTGTTTCCTCCTTTTAGTCCACTCCATTGATGTGAATCCCAGTTTCCTTCCCATCACTATTGGTTCCCTGCACATTTTCCTTTATTTCACTTAGCGTAGCCTTCATTTTTTTCATTTAGAGACCAAATTCAACCAATTCTGTGAGCATCCTGATCACCAGTGCTTTTGAACTGTGCATCTGATAGGATAGCCATCTGTTCATAGCTTAGTTGTATTTTTTCTGGAGCTTTTTAAAAAAAGATTTTTATTTATTTATTTTTAGAGAGAGGAAGGGAAGGAGAAAGAGAGAGAGAGAAACATCAATGTGTGGTTGCCTCTCATGTGGTCCCCACTGGGGACCTGGCCTGCAGCTCAGGCATGTGCCCTGACTTGGAATCCAACCTGCAACCCTTTGGTTCACAGCCCACCCTCAATCCACTGAGCTATGCCAGCCAGGGCTATTCTGGAGCTTTTATCTGTCCTTTCATTTGGGCCATTTTTTTTTGTCTTGACATGCCTGTTACATAGTAAGGGGTGGCCAGCTGATCCAGTCACCACGTAGTAATGCTATATGTGGGGAAGGGGTCTGAAAGGAAACAATGGCACTTGCTGCGCTCAGCCAGATTTCAGTCAATTCCGCCACTTCCCCCAAGCAAACTGGGCCCTTCTGGTCCTGATTCCCGGGTGGGTGGGCTTGTGTACATTTTAGGACCCTGTGAGTCTCTCCAGCAAACTCTCCTGTGATATTAGGAGTCCCTTCTGGCACTTCAACTCCTACAGGTGTTTTCAGTTGGTGTTCGGAAGTTTTATTTCCTTGTACTGGAGCCCAGGGTTATGAAGTCTATCTCGCTCCCCAGTTTTGCCTGGTTTATCTGTGTATGAATGTGGGACCTCCTGTCTGTCAGCCACCTTGTGCGAGGTGCACCTCCACAATATGCCACCTCGCTGGGTCCTCCGGCCACTGCTTTTTTTTTTTTTTTTTTGCTGCCTGGACACCTGACTCCGCTCGTCCAACTGTCTGGATGAATGTGTCTACTTTAACTCCTTGGTTGTCAGACTTCCATACAGTTCAATTTTCTGTCAGTACTGGCTGTATTTTTGTTTCTAAATTTTTGTTGTCCTTACTTTGGTTGTGTGAGGAGGCACAGTGAAACCTTTGACATTTTAATTATGACGTATCTTGGGGTGGGCCTCTGCATCCATCTTGTGTGGGACTCTCTGTGCTTCCTGGACTTGCATGCCTATTTCCTTCACCAAATTAGGGAAGTTTTCCTTCATTATTTTTTCAGATAAATTTCCAATATCTTACTCTTTTCCTCTCTCAGCCCTGTAATGTGACAATGGTCCTCTTGAAGTTGTCACAGAGGCTGCTTATACTCTCCTCATTTTTTTGGATTTCTTTTTCTTCTTGTTGTTCTGATTGGATGTTTTTTACTTCCATATGTTACAAATCATTGATTTGATTCTTGGCTTCAACCACCCTACTGTTGTTTCACTGTAAATTGTTCTTTATTTCAGTTAGTGAATTCTTTGTTCCTGGCTGGATCTTTTTTATGCTGCTGAGGTCCTCACTGAGTTCCTTAAGAATCCTTGTAAGCAGTGTTTTGAACTCTGCCTCTGATAGATTGCTTATCTCCATTTTGTTTAGCTCTTTTTCTGTAATTTTGATCTGTTCTTTCATTTAAGCCATGTTTCTTTTTCTTATTTTGTCAGCCTCCTTGTATTTGTTTCTACGTATTAGATAGAGCTGCTTTGACTCTGTGTCTTGGTAGTGTGTCCTAATGTAGTAGATGTCCTATAGGGTTCAATGGCACAGCCTCCCCTATCACCCAAGCTGGGTACTCCAGGTATGCCCTTCCTGTGGGCTGAGTACACCCTCTTCTTATGGTTGAGACTTGATTGCTGTTGAAAGATCAATGGGAGGGATTATGCAGGCCATTCAGCTGCAAAGATTGGCTGTGCCCACTTACCATCAACTTCTGTTCTTCAAGGAGGATCAGCTGTGCAGGGGCGGGGTTGTGGTGCTCCAATGTTGTCTGAAGCTATGCAGTGGGTGCATTGGCCATGGTGTTTCCCTGGTGGTGCAGGCCAAGGTTATTCTCCACCTGTGTTTTGCCTGGGGCCACCCTGCTTTGAGCTATAAAGCAATCTGAGATGCTCCACTTGTGCTGGTCATGGAGATTCCCATGTGAAGTCAAGCTGTGAATCTAGGCTGCTACTGCTAGTGCTGGGCCTGTGGCTCACTAAAGCCAGCTGTTGCTTATTTGATAGGATTTAGTAAGTTGTAAATTATGAGCCAAGACCAGCCATTCATACAGAAATACAGCTTGGGCGGGCCTCCAGGTTGGGTGGACAGAGTCTTTGGGAATCTCCAAGGAGGATCAAGTAGTGTTAACCAGGTTGATGGAGTCTCTGATATGGCACCAGCTTGTTGGCTCTGTTGGGGGATGGTTTTAAAAAGGGAATATGGTATCTGTTTGATGCCAGACATTTCAGTTTTTCCTTGTATATCGCTGATGCCTTTCTTTTTTTTTTTGGAGTTGGATACTTTTTTTATTTTTTAAATATATTTTATTAATTATGCCATTACAGTTCTATTTCCCCCCTTCATTCCCCTCCACCCTGCACACCCCCTCCCCCACCATTCCTCCCTTTAGTTTATGACCACATGTCTCAAGTTCTTTAGATTCTATATTTCCCATACTTTTCTTGCCCTCCCCCTGTCTATTTTCTACCTATCGTCTATGCTACTTATTTTGAGTACCTTCTCCCCTTCTCCTCCTCCCACACCCCTGTTGCTAACTCTCCATGTGATCTTCATTTCTATGGTTTTGCTCCTGATTTAGCTTTCCTCTTAGTTTGCTTTTGTTTTAGGTGTGGTTCTTAATAACTGAGTTTGCAGTCCTTTCACTGTTCATCTTTTTTATCTTCTTTTTCTTAGGTAAGTCCCTTTAACATTTTATATAATAAGGGCTTGGTGATAATGAACTCCTTAAATTTGATCTTATCTGAGAAGCACTTTATCTATCCTTCCATTCTAAATGAAAGCTTTGCTGGATAGATCAATCTTGGATGTAAGTCTTTGGATTTCATGACTTGGAATACTTCTTTTCAGCCCCTTCTTGCCTGTAAGGTCTCTTTTGAGAAATCTGCTGACAGTCTGATGGGAACTCCTTTGTAGGTGACTGTACCCTTATCTCTTGCTGCTTCTAGGATTCTCTCCTTCATCTTAATCTTGGCTAATGTAATGATGATGTGCCTTGGTGTGTTCCTTCTTGGTTCCAACTTCTTTGGGACTCTCTGAGCTTCCTGGATTTCCTGGAAGTCTATTTCCTTTGCCAGATTGGAGAAGTTCTCCTTTATTATTTGTTCAAATAAGTTTTCCACTCATGGCTGTTCCTCTTCCCCTTCTGGTACCCCTATAATTCGGATGTTGGAGCGTTTAAAGATGTCCTGGAGGTTCCTAAGCCTCTCCTCATTTTTTTGAATTCTTGTTTCTTCATTCTTTTCTGTTTGGTCATTTTTTTCCTCCTTCTGGTCTACTCCTTTGATTTGAGTCCCAGTTTCCTTTACATTACTATGGGTTTCCTGTGTATTTCCCTTCATTTCAATTAGTTTAGCTTCCATATGTTCCTCTAATTTGTGACTAAAATCAACCAGTTCTGCGAGCATCCTGATCACCAGTGTTTTGAACTGTGCATCTGAAAGTTTGGCTATTTCTTGGTCACTTAGAGTTATGGGCTCTGGGGCTCTGAATTGTTCTTGAGCCATGTTTTGATCTGTTCTTGCCTGTTATGTATGAGGAGAGGTGCCTTAGTTGTTCACCAGGGCGGGGCCACCCAGGTCGCTGATTTGTGATGCTATATGTGGAGGCGGGGTCAGAGAAAGACAATGGTGGTTCCCTCTGCCGCTTCCCGCTGTTGGGGTCTACACGGTCTGTCTCGCCACCACTAGCTCCTTCACCAGTTTATCTGCTCGTGAATGTGTGACCACGGTCCTCCCTCAGTGGGTCTACCCACTCTCCACACCTGGGATCCACCCACAGCTGCTGGCCCACCTGGGTTGCACGCCCGGGTTGGTCTGGTGGATCTTTCCTGCCCAACCCGGCTCTGCTGCTGGCTCTGCCCCTCTCACCAGTTTGGCTGAAGGGTTCGTTGTCAGACTTTCGTGTAGTTCAATTTTCTGTGGTTTGGCTGTGTTTTTGTTGCTAAAACTTTGTTGTTTTTAAACTTGGTTGTGTGAGAAGGTGAAGTGCTTCCACCTACGCCTCCATCTTGGTGGAAGTTTGCTGATGCCTTTCAATCTGCTACTCTAGTGCTGGAGCTCAGAGGGACCGAATCTGAGTAGGTGAATCGTGTGTAGGTTCTTTTGGAGCAACTGTTTGGAGGTCCAGCAGTTTCTTCCACTGACTCAATTCCCACTGTTTTTTTGTAGCCAGAAGTTATGGGGACTTATCTTCCTGGTACTGGAAACCTGGGCTGGGGGTCCTGGCATGGTTCTGGGACTCCTCTCTTCTGAGATATCCTCCCTAATTTTTATCTACCACATGTGCGTGAGGGACCAGCCTGTTCCGAGTCTGCACTCCTCCTACTAGCCTGGATGGATGTGGTTTCTTAATTGTCAGACTTCCATTCAACTCGATTTCTGATATTGTGAGTGATGGCTATTCTATATTTTAATTGTAACTTTGATGTGGTTGTGGAGGAGGTGGGCCGCATCTATCTATGATACCATCTTTACTGGAAGTCTCCCTATCCTATCTTTTGGTTGCTTCTGTATTATTGAAGTGGTTTTTTTTTTTAAATAAAACTAGTATTGCTCTGAGCATAGTGATCAGCCCAATGTGAAAGATTAAAGCCTTCTGATGTCTTATTTTTGTATGTGTGTCTTTTTTAGTTCCCCTTATACATATATAGTTCTTTGGGCCTTAATTTCCCACAGAAATTTGCCCCAGCATTAGATGGTCTATTATACCACTATATCTATATCTATAATATCTGCTCAAGCATCTGTAGGTATGTAATTTTTGTCATTTTCCTGCAGATTTCATGAGTAGTGCTCACCTCTTTTTCCCATCTGAAATTGATATTAGGGGAGATAGAAGCCAGTCCTTCAGATAGCCTTTAGCTTTACAAAATAATTTGAAAATAAAGTTTGCTCCATGTGATCCACTTGAAAGAGGGAACTGATGACAGGGGTGTTGGCCCTTCCAGACCAAGAGCACTGTTGCACCACCAAGGCTGTGTGGAAGGGGCAGTAAAAACACGGCAAAATTGTTTTACCCTCTTGAAAGTGGCTTCTTGACTATGCATTCACTTAGTTGTTGTGAGCCTTTGGCTGTTTTTGATATTCCTCTAAAAGTTTAGCAGTTTCTGTTTTTGTAACACTAAAGCAGATTTATTGAAAAAATTTTAAAAACTTGTTTAGTTCTATACCATATTCTCAATAAATTGACACAAGTCTCTGAAAGTGCTGTTTTAGTTTCCGAATACTAAAACTTCAGCAGATAGGTATGTATGAAATGTATAGTTTTAATGAAGGTGAACCTCAAAAAAAGGAATTCTAATGGAAATTGCAAGATGGGAGAATCCACCACTCCCCCAGACAGGTGAGTGTTTGAAGGTATACAGTATCTTTGAGTAAAGGGAGGAGGAAATGCCTTGGGACAACACTCCCATTTGAGTACCTTGCTGACAAATCCTATTAATTCCATTTACTCAATTCAGACTTGACCTCACCTTAATTTGAGCAAAAGTGTTATAAAAATTATGTAGTTAGGAAATAGAAAATTAAAAAGTCTTTGGCCTTATAATACCTACTCCTGATTCAGAATGACAAGATTAAGGAAAGTGTCATATCAAAACAGGGTTACTATGTGAGTAGATACCATATATTTAGACAGCTTTAATCTGGCTTGATTCTTTTTTCTTTTTATTGAATTTATTGGGGTGACATTAGTTAATAAAATTATATAGGTTTCAGGTGGACAAATCTATAATCCCTCATCTGTATATTGTGCTGTGTGTTCACCACCTCAAGTCATGTCTCCTTCTGTCATCAATTATTCCCCCATACACTTTTCTACTTGCTCTCAACCCCTGCTTTCCCTCTGGTAACCACCATACCACTGTCTGTGTCTAAGAGTTTTTTTTCTTTAGTCCCTTTGTCTTTTTCACCTAGCCCCTCGACTCCCCTCCATGCTGACAGCTGTCAGTCTGTTCTCTATTTATAAGTCTGTTTCTATTTTTGTTGTTGTTGTGCATTAGATTCTACATATAAGTGAAATCATGTGGTATTTGTCTTTCTCTGACTGACTAATTTCACTTACCATGATAATTTCCAGGTCCGTCCATGATGTCACAAAGGGTAAGATTTCCTCCTTTTTTTTTTTATGGACTAGGAGTATTCTATTGTGTATATGTACCATAGCATTTTTATCTACTCATCTGCTGATGAACACTTGGGCTGCTTCAAAATCTCGGCTACTGTAAATAATATTGCAATGAATATAGGGGTGCATATATTCTTCTGAAATAGTATTTATGATTTCTTCAGATATATTCCTAGAAATTGAATCACTGGGTCATAAGGCAGTCTATTTTTAATTTTTTGCAGAGACTTGATACTGCTTTCCACAGTGGCTGCAGCAGTCTGCATTCCCACCAACAATTCAAAAGTGTTCCCTTTTCTCCACATCCTCACTAATACTTGTTGTTGATTTCTGACAGGTGTGAGTTGATCTGCCATTGTGGTTTTAATTTGCATTTCTCTGACAATTAGTGACATTGAACACTTTTTCCGCATCTATTAGCTATCTGTGTGTCCTTTGGAGAAGTGTCTATTCAGATCCTTTACCCCCTTTTTAATTGGATTTTTTATTATTTTGGTGTTGAGTTATATGAGTTCTTTATAAATTTTGGACATTAACCTTTTATTGCATGTATCGTAGGAAAATATGTTCTTCCATTCAGTGGTTTTTCCTTTCATTTTTTTGATGGTTTCCTTTTCTGTGCAAAAACTTTTTAGTATAATGCAGTCCTATTTGTTTATTTATTCTTTTGCTTTCCTTGCCTGAGAAGATATATCAGAAATAATGTTAGTAAAATTTCAGACATTTCTCTTACTATGTTTTCCTGTGTCATTTTTATTCTTTCAGGTATTACATTTAAATCTTTAATCCATTTTGAATCTATTCTTGTGTATGGTGAAAGGAGGTGGTGTAGTTCATTTTTTGCACATATCTAATTTTTCCAACATTATTTATTGAATAGACTACCTTTATTTCATTGTATGTTTTTGCCTCCTTTTTCAAATATTAATTGACTATAAAGGTGTGGGCTTATTTCTGGGCTTTCTATTCTGTTCATTGATATATGTGTCTGTTTTTATGCCAGTACCATACTGTTTTGATTATTATGGCCTTGTAGTATAGTTTGATATCAGGGAGCATGATTGATATCTTTAACTTTGTTCTTCTTCCTCAGGATTGCTGAGGCTATCTTTTGTGTTTTCATATAAATTTTTGGAAGACTTGTTCTAATTCTATGAAATACACCATTGGTATCTTGATTGGTATTGTACTGCATGTATAGTTTGCTTTGGGTGGTATGAACATTTTTTTTTAAAATTTAACAAGTGTGTTTATTTAGCTTGGCAACATTCTGGGCCTTAGGAAGAATCAGGGAAGAGATGGGAGGAGGAAGAAGTGGTTCCAATCATGTTACTTAAAAAAAATAATCAAAGCAAAGCAAAAACTCTCTCATGGATTGCAATTAATATGCAAACAAAATCATAAGTATGAACTGTCTTGGCAAAAAGCTATACACTAAAATTGACAAATACTAAAAAAAAATTTTATTGTTGCTCATATATAGTTTACTGCCTTTTCCCCCACCCCAGCTTTCCCCCTCCCTCCCCTGTTTCTCTCTCCTTCCCCTGTTTCCACTCTCCCCTAGTTATTGCCTATGTGTCCTTTATAATTGTAGTATGAACATACTAATGATGTTAATTCTTCCTATCCATCAACATGGCATATGCTTCCACTTATTTGTATGTTCTTCAATTTCTTTTCAGTGTCTTACAGGTTTTTGAGTATAGGCCTTTTACTTCCTTGGTTAAATCTTTTCCTAGGTATTTTATTTTTTTATGCAGTTGTAAATGGGATTGTTTTCTTAGTTGTTCTGATAGTTCATAATTGGTGTATAAAAATGCAACTGATTTCTAGATATTTGTTTTGTATCCTGCTACTTTACTGAATTTATTTATCAGTTCTAGTAGTCTTTTGGTAGAATCTTTAGGGTTTTCTATATATAATATCATGTCATTGCAAATAATGTCAGTTTTACTTCTTCCTTTTCAGTTTGGATGCCTTTTATTTTTTTATGCTTATCTGATTTCTGCAGGTAGGACTTTCAGTACCGTATTGAATAAGAGTGGTTAAAGCAGACATTCCTGTCTTGTTTCCAATCTTAAGGAAATGTTTATTGGTTTTGCCCATTGAGTATGATCTTGACTGTGGGCTTCTCATTTATGACCTTTATTACATTGAGGTGTGTTCCCTCTATTCCCACTCTGCTGAGAGTTTTTATCATAAATGGGTGCTGGATCTTATCAAATGCTTTTTCTGCATTTATTGATATGATCATGTGGTTTCTATCTTTCATTTTATGTGGTTTATTGCATTTATTGACCGCAGATACTACGTCAACCTTAAATCCCCAGAATAAATCCCATTTGATAATGGTATATGATATTTTTGATGTATTGCTGAATCCAGTTTGCTAATATTTTGTTGAGGATTTTTACATTTATATTTTTTATCAATATTGACCTTTCATATTCTTTCTTTGTAGTGTCTTTATCTGATTTTGGAATTTGAATAAATTGGCTTCATAAAGAGAATTTCGGGAAGTTTTCCCTTTTCTTGAATATTTTGAAATAGTGTGAGAAGGATATATTAGTTCTTTTTTGAATGTTAGGCATTGTATACACTGAATTATTTTTTTATTTTTCTTTTGCTCATAAAGTAATTTGTTTAATATCAAGTAGGGAAAGAACATTTGGATATTAGATCTGGAGAAAAAAGTGGGTGACAGATTATAACTTATCAAATACAGATTTCAAAAGTAGACATCCAGAATGAAGGGGGGGAAATAGAACAACTGTAATGGCATAATCAATAAAATATATTTTAAAAAAAAGTAGACATCCCTTCTTACTAATGCAAGACATAGAGTTTTACTGTCTAGTTAAAAAACATTTTAAGTTGAGTTGTGTGTGTTTAAAATGATAAAGATTTTTATTGCTATTTTAAGTTATCAGCATTAAAAAGCAATTAATATAATTATACTATTAATAAAAAAGACAAAAATACTTTTTAGCATTAAAGTGTTTATTAGCAGAAACTACAATAATGCTAGGAATACCTTCTTACAAAATTAAAAAGCCAAACACCAATAATCATTTCTCATATTCTAATAATAGGTGGGGTGACGAAGGCATTTGTGAATGGGCCATTGAGAACACATGTGAACATAGGATGAAATACACAATTAGTGCCATCTCAGCAGAATGCGGCCACCTCTGTTTCGGTACAACCTACAGAACAACACTTGCTAGATAGTACGGAAGGGACATGCCTCTTTTGTAGGAAATGTTTAGCTAAGTGTACATTTTTAAATTCTGAAACACTTTTGTGTCCTGCTCCAATAGTATGGAATCTATTTTCCTTGAGTTCTTCAAAGTTAAGATTTGTATCCTCCGATGTATCTTGCTGTAGTATCTCTTTCAATACTGGATGCCTCTCATCCAGTGTTCTCTTCAGTTTCTGTGGCAAAGTAGGAATCAATTCCATTATTGTGTTTAAGTTTCCTGCATTTTTCATGGTGGAAAATGTCACGATTTCTAAGTTAAAAAGAGAAGGGGAAAGGAAAATATTCATGTCAATGAACATCAGGAAAACTATAAAATTTTGCATAGACATAAAAGAAAGCATTGCCTCAGTAAACTTAAATATCAAAACCATCAGCAAGTACCCTTATATCTAAACAATTTAGTTTATTATAGTTGGGCAGCTTAAAGTTCTACCACATTGCTAAGGTTGTAGTGCTTCATTCCCTTTGCCCATCTGTTTCCTCACCTTATACCCCTTTAATGCTTTCATCAAAGCCCTTTGACTCTACTTGACATGCTTGAAGTCACATCTGGTTTGTCAGAAACACTCAGTTTGACCATATGTTAATTCTTCTTACCCGAGTAATTTTCTTCCATTGCTAAGTAAGCTCAGAGTTATGATAACAACCCTTGAAGAGTATATTATTTTAAACCATCAAATGTTCCATGGTGGAAAATCACTGCTTGAAGGTAAAGTTAAAATGGCAGAATTTTCAAATGCTCTAATATCTTAGGTAGGCGATACCAGTCTTTGACTTCCTCATACATCTACTATTTAACAATTTCTTTCCCACAAACTATTTACTCCAAATTGTAGTTGGGTCCCTTGTGATTTTAATGACCCTAGTATTTTTGGCAGCTGAAATTAAATAATTTAATTCATAATCAGGCCTTTGTTCACATGTTAACCACTTTTCCTGCTCAATTTCTTTTGTTTTCATGAATATACTCCTAAGTTGCTGATGTACTATCTCTTTGTCAAGCAAAGAGATAGCTTCAGGGTCACTAGGAGAATTTATTAGTTTGTTTTATCAAAGGAAAATATGTCTTCAAGGTAGCTGTGACCAGCTGCTGATGCCCAGGAGTCTGATATGAAAAAAAACATCATCTGTGACTAAAGAAACACAACCTTCTCTCTCTGTTCCCTGGAATTCTTCCTCCCATACTCCCTAGCTACATAAAAACTCCCTACATTTGCTTTTAGAGAGAGATGGATTTGAGAGATCTTGCTCTCCCATCTTCTCATGTCAGCCAAATTGAATACATTTTTCTGTCTCCAAAAACCAGTGTCTCAATCTCTTGCCCTACTAGCACATTAATACAGAAACCTGAATTTTGGGAGGTGATTCTGCAACGATATCAGTAGTTTACCTGTGTTTGTCTGAAAGGCAAACTTCTTTGACCAAGAGTCCCTTTTATTTTTTCCTGAAGGGACCAGGCCCTTTTCTTTCTCTCTAATCCCTTCTCTCACAAATTGAGCTTCAAGACACAGTTCAAAGCTGTGGGAAGCTAGGCTCTCCCCTTTGGTGAAGTTCACCCCCCCAAAAAATTAAAACAAAAGAGGAGGTTTTCGATGGCATGAGCCATGGCCCAGCTTTCCCTACCCCCACCCCCCACAAAGGAAGGGAGTTATTACATCCAAAATCTACCACTCCGGGATCCTATGGGAGGTCTGGGACCCTATGGGAAGTATCCTGAGTTCTGCCCCAGACATCCTTGGTAATCAGCTCATACCTCACTTCCCCTTGTCTTCTCAAGATGACCTGGCCAGTTGCTCCAGCCATTGTCCAGCTCTCCCATTGTGCAGCCCACAGACCTATGACTCTGGGGTCTGGTCCCAGTTCTTGCCCACCCTTATGGGTCTTTGGGCAGCATTATCTCTTCTGTGGCTTCTTCCTTCTCCCCACCAAGTCACCCTGGTGGCCAGGAGGTGAAAGGTACCAAACGCCTCAGATGAGACTGTCACTACTGCTTTCCCTTGCTCCGGTGAGATCCCCAGCAAGACCTTTACTAGGAAAAACAAATTATATGGGAATACCCCAACTTTTAGGCACCAGCAGCTCTCACCTGCAGATGGTTCAGATCTCATCTTACGACGCTGCTTCCTCATTTCACCTGCCCAGACATGCGAGCCACAAAGATGGATGAAGAAATGGATGAATTCCCGGTCGCATTTAATAAAAATTTCCCCTTCCTGGCCTTGGATCTCTCTTGGAAGTTGGCTCAGTAGAAGCCAAGTTCCTAGCAGGTGGAACAAGAACAGATGCGGCATCCTGGTCCCACTGTCTCCTGCTCTAGGCATTTCAGTGTTTGTTTAGAGATTGCTGCTGCTGTTGTCTATCAAACTCTGCCTGTGTGCTGATCCTGGACTTCAGGCTGCTTTCCCTTGGTTGCACTAAGCTTTTATATAGCTCCTGGGCTTCCACTTAGACCTTGAGTCAATGGTCTAAGCTCCACCTATTTCCCCACCCACCTCCTTTCAATCCACCCTCAGCAACCCCCTCCCCCAGCTCTAATTTATTCTTCCAACCTTTTCTCCATTGGCCCATCTATCTGTCCTTGGCTCTCTTACAGCTGTATTTTTATCTTTTTCTTATTCTCAAGCCCCTTTGTATACTTATGTAAAGTTAGTCAATATTTGAAGTCTTCCCTTTATTGTAAAACTAGGCTGGCCATTACACTAAATTTTCTCAACAAAAATGAAATAGAAATCATTCATATTTTAGGGTTATCCAGCATGAACATGTGATGCTAAATCTTAATAAGATTATAGTTAGATTAATTAGTATAGTATGTGGTATATCAATCCATAAAAACATAATGAATGTACTGATAAATTGTTGATGAGAGGGAAAACTAATGAATTTTTATCTAAATTGTGGTAGAAACATTAAAACTCTCAATGCATCACTTTAGACTTTTACAATATCTTAAGTTTGCCATGTACTTTCTCCACTGATTTTCCTTCACCTCCTGTGGGAAGTAGTTTGATAGTAACCAGTTTGTTAAATAGTTTAATTTGAGATTGTATTCTTTATCTAGAGACTGGAGAATACACATACACACACACAAACAAACAAACCAGAAAATAAAAGGAAAGAAGTGATGGAATCACACAATTCCAGGAAGAATATTTTGGTAGAACATTACACCACAAAAATCATGGTGATTTTTCTTCTTTTTACTGTGTTTTATGTTTGCTGTATTTGGTGAGATAGTTTTTTTTTTCAATGATACAAGCCTTTTTATTTGGTTAGAAACATTCTCTGGATAACATATTAGATAAAATAAGGTTTGATAGGAAAAACCAAGAGTTGGATATAGAATAGTCATTAAACATATGGCCTGGAAATCATGTGTAGCTTAAACCAGTTTCAAAATACATGTTTCTTTCCAGGAATAGCAAAAATGTAACCAAAGATTGTCTTTTTAAATATGATACATATTGCTACTTAAAATAATTTTATATATGCAGTTGGAATCTTTCTTTTGTCCAGAAAATGTTTTGTCAACATTTAATTGTGAAGTCTTCCTTTGGTATACTCTAGAAATTACAGAATTACAAAGATTACACAGTTTTTCTAATAGATGCAGAGTCAGTGTAATATAGGAATATTATATATTGCTTCAAAAAAGTATGGTAAGAAAGATATCAGTAATTTTCACACAGCCTTATCTTTAGAGATTTTTTAAAGTAAGGATATTTTCAAAAATTCAAGAACTTTTAGAGTAAAAAAAAGGCAGTGGGCTTGGTAGGCAAAAAAAAAAAAGTTAACAAGAAGTAAGGAATTATGTATCTTATGGTAATAGTATGCAAAAATACTACATGAACTGTCATATTTGTCTTGCTATACCCAGTACGTGTGATAGTAGTGATGAAGGTGGCAGGAAAGCTAGTCCAGACAAACCTCATGCCATCTCCTCCATAACCACCCCATCCTAGGTTTGTATGATTTAGGCACCTGCTAGTAGGGATATATGTGATAGAAAGTTATAACCTGTTGAGAAATATGTTTGATATGACTTCCCTATCCATTCAACTTATTCCCAGTGACCTTTTCCCCCAACTTAATTCTGCTGAATTGAGTTCTTGAGATATTTGAAGACCAGGAACACAAAGTACTCTGCCATCCTCTGATTATCAGGATAGGTCAGGGAGGACGAGGAACAAGAATTCAGTGAAAGATTTTAGGAATGATTTCTTTGAATTTGTTACTTATACAATCCTGAAAAATTGTTAAAATTCCTAACTATACCAGTCTAGCATAAATGGGTTATGCAATACTTTAAATGTCTTATAAAGAACTGATATTGGTACTATAAGGATATGCTATTAATACAGCAAAAAATAAATTTGTATTATGGAAAGGGAAATATATTTTGTAACTTGTTTAAGGTTTTAGCCAATTTAAAAAAATCAAATTTATTTATCTAAATACCATATTTTCCTGCTTTCAGGTTTTCTTGTCTGCTGGCCCAGATACCTCACATTCTTGGTTTTCTAGGATAGCCCCAATTTCAGTTTTACTCTTTTCAGTAAATATCATTTGTTTCACAAATAACTAAATGTTAGTTGAATTTCTACATTTGTGTGTGTATGAAGCGTCACCCAAATGAACAAATTAAATATGGCACTTTATCACCTCGCTTACTCTAGTTTTAGTTCTCAAGAATGTTCACTGTGTTCATAGAAAAAGGGTAATGAAAAAATGTAATAAAGATTATTTAAAAGAGAAAATAGTCATTTTTTGAGAAATAAGGTATACAATCAGCTGATTAGCAGAGAAGGGTTTGCCATCAGCTATCAGTTTCTCCTTTGTAAAGTAGAACTCATTAATTTATAGGGTAGAGTGAAAATAGCAATAGATAAGGAACATACTTTGGAGGATCTCAATGAACATAGAATGATAATATTCCAAAATATCAAGTATGTATTATCTGCCAAATACTTTATCTGCATTATCTCATTTTCATCCCTCTCAGGAGTAGTCTGAACTGACTAATGTTAGTATCACCAAACTACAGGTGAGGTGATGGAGGAATGAAGATTCAGTCACATCTTCAGGTCTAGTAAATGGTGAAGTGAGGGTTCAAACTGAGACTGTGTTTCTGCAGAGCTTGGGCCCTTAACACTTTGGATATCAAACATAGTTTGCTGAGAAATTTTACAAACATGATCTCATTCTGCCCATATAACAATCAGGTTACACGGGTATTTACCTCATTTCACAGGTAATACTGAGAAGTACTTGGCCCAAAATCACACAATAAGAGTCTGTGGTGGGACTCAAGCAAAGACTTCAGATGTCAAGTTAAGTGCCTTTTTTATCACATAGAAGTTTCATGTCCCCTTAGTGTCTACTTAGCAATCAACACAGTAATGACATATTGACTTGTTTTTGAAAATTAATCATAATTTGGATTTTTATAATTAACATACACACATATATAACATACACCTTTATTCTTTGAGGATGAATGGCACATTTTGTGACCCTTTAATGCATTAAGCACAAATCAACAAGTTTAAAATACCAGTTCTAAAATCCTGCCCTAATTAAGATCCCTGTGAAGCAACATGGGCTTTTCCTGCCTGCCCTTTGAAAATTTGAGGCTTGAGAAGTAAGTTAATAAAAAGAATAGAACATAAAGAAAAATACTTATAATTTTATGTTTAAACCATAAGAGGAATATTTTAACTTAGTATAGGACAAAACATCTATCGAATTTTGGTACTTGAACATGTAAGACATGAACGTTGCCAAAACAATTGAAAAGTGGAATGTTTGAGGTTGGTATTTTTCATACAACTCCAAACTAATTAAGTAAATGAGAAACTGGAACCCTAATAAAATAGTTTTAAAACAAAAAGATTTATTTTAGAAAGTGTTGACAGTTTTTAGTTTGACAGATAAACTTTCTGGCATGTATTTTAAAACTCCAGTACCTTTTTATTATTCAGTTTTTCATGTCAGTCACCTTTTAATATGGTTACTTAAAAGCAGGAGAAATGTAAAGTCTTAGAACTTAAAGAGTAAATAATAGTGGAAATGTTGCCATATAAACTGAGTATCTATTCTAAATTTTTTTAAATGTCTTTATTTTTTACTTTCCAAATATTTTGGTTAAATAAATATTTCTTGCAAATGTGTGTTCAGAATCCTTGCCTAGATACATAACTTTCTTTGCAATTGATTAGGCAAATTAAGCTGAGTATCTTTTAAATCAGCATTTTATGTTGCCAGCAACACCAACAATTTTCAAAGATCATCTGTTAATTTTGTGTAGCTGGGAAGCTAAAAAGTAGTGCTGATTCATCACTCTTAGGGAAAAAAATACATTTCTAAAAAATATAGAGCAAAGTCTAAATTGAACTATACATTCAAAACAGTGATGTTCAAGTAGGGATGATTTGGAGATATCTTTGGTTGTCCAACTGGTATAGGAGGGGTTCTGTTGGCATCTAGTGGGTAGAGCGCAGGAATGCTAGTAAACATAATTGTACTATAATACACAAGACAGTCCCTCCCACAAAGGGTTATCTGGTCCCAAATGTGCCAACATTGAGAAACCATGGATTAAAGCAATGGAATAATTTCATTTACACTATTAAAATTATACACTGTTAGAATTATTCAAGTGGTTATACAGGCATAAATGATAATGCATTTAATAAATAAATTTATGAGGCTAATGGTCTGGCATATTAAGTATAGCAGTGCATTTAGGTAGGTTCTAAAATATATTACTTTAAGGCTGGTGTCTAGACTCAAGCTCTTAATTAGTTGGCAGAGTATAAGATATTTAAATATTTCAAAAGCCAGCACACTTATTAAAAGTGCCTGCATCCCATACAGAAACTGGGTAATGGCTCAGGACTCAATCCTCCTCTGCTGAGGAGGTGGTCCCTTGGTTACCAGGGTCTTTTCTTTTTATAAAAAATATATTTTTTTATTTTTTCAATTTCAGTTGACATCTAATATATTAGTTTCAGGTGTATAACATAGTGACTAGACATTTATTTTTACCTATGATTCTCCCTGGCAAGTCGAGTACCCACCTGACACCATAGTTATTAGAATATATTTTTTACCAGAAAATAAACACCTCCTTTATTAAAACAGTAACAGCAGAAAGGGTTTCCATTTTGTCAGAACAGTAACATGAACCAGCACTACCTGGTAAGTGTTATCAAGATTAAATGTCCACATTTATTATTCTGTGAGCTCCCTACCACGCCGCTATTTTATCAAAGACAACTGCCATCAGAGCTGCTGTAGAACACGGATACCTTCATAATCAGCTCCTCAAGAACACTGAAATGATACTAGAAGCTCTTGGTATAGAGAGAACTTATCAATGTGGAAAACAGTCTTGCTTCTTGAATGTGAGAAAGACCATGAACTAATCTATCATTTTTTTCTGATATGGTCTGCCACAATACTCTCTGAAGAATCCTTTTCCATTCCTATCAACCTTATCAGGATGAGAGGAAAGGAAAGGATGGGAAGGTGCCAGTGTACTGAGAGGCGATTCAGGTGATAATCTGTGCTCCATTCCCTTTCTGTCAGCGGTAGTAGGAGTCTTTTCAGGCAGGCCAGCAGCTGGATGAGGGGAGGAAGAGGCCAGCCACCAATCACCTCTTCTTAAAGTCATATTTTTTGTATTCATAGAAGAGATCTATCTTAGAGGTCCCAAATTGTCAGTCTTTGGGCAACCATCTCTGTCCTTCTCCTGGTGGGTGCACTCCTTACAATAAGTACTGGAGACTCCAGGACCTCCACAGGTCACATAGCACCCCTGATAGGAGCCAGAGTTACACTCATCACATATGCGCACCAGGGTGCAGGGACACACATAGGAGTCACAGATCACACACTTACCATCACATTTTTCACAGTTTTCTGGTGGCAACACCATGGCTTTTGTGGCGAAAGATCAAGTCCGAGTCATGGTTAGCCATAGCTTGCACTCAAGGAGGTCACCCTATTAGAATCTCATTGACTATATTCCCTATGACGTACTTTACATTCTTGTGTAAATTACAAGAATAATAACTGGAAATTTGTATATCCTAATCCCTTCCCCTTTTCATCCATGCTTCAACTTCCCTCCTATCTGGCAGTCATCAAAATGTTCTTGGTATCTATCAGTTTGTTTCTGTTCTGTTTATTTGGGTTTTTTTAATTCCACATATACATGAAATCATATGATATTTGTCTTTCTCTGTCTGACTGACTTCACCTAGCATAATATTGTATAATGTAGCATAATATCTCTAGGTCTATCCATATTGTCACAAATGGCAAGATTTCATTCTTTTCAATGGCTGATTAATATTTCATTGTATAAATATACCACATCTCTATCCATCTCTTGATTGGAGCATTTAGTCCATATACATTTAAAGCAGTTGTTGATAGGTATGTAAAAACTGCAATTTTATTATTTATATTTTTTATCTTTTTTCTTCTTCTAAAAGAAGTCCCTTTAATATTTCTTGTAATATTGGCTTAGTGGTTATGAACTCCTTTAGCTTTTTCTGGTCTGGAAAGTTCTTTATCTCTCCTTTGATTCTAAATGATAGCCTTGCTGGGTAATCTCAGTTGCAGGTCCTTGCTTTTCATCACTTTGAATATTTCTTGCCAATTTCTTCTGCCCTGCGAAGTTTTGTTGAGAAGTCAGCTGACAGTCTATAGGAGCTCCCTTGTACATAACGTACTGCTTTTTTCTTGCTGCTTTTAAGATTGTCTTTGCCTTTAGTCTTTGGCATTTTAGTCATGATGTGTCTGTAACTATGATATGGGCCTCTTTGGGTTCACCTTGTGTAACACTTTCTGTGTTTCCTGGAATTGTATATCTATTTACTTTGCCTGGTTAGGGAAGTTTTCAGTCACTATTTCTTCAAATAGGTTTTCAATTCCTTACTTTCTCTCTTCTCCTTCTGGTATCCCTATGACACAGGTATTGTACTTGATATTGTCTAGAAGTCTCTTAAACTATACTCTTAAAAATGTTTTGCCCTTTTTGTTGTTCTGATTGTGTTTTCTGATACCTTGTCTTCTAAATTACTGTTTTGACCCTTGGCTTCATCTAAGCTACTGTTGATTCCCTTTAATGTATTCTTCTTTGAAGTTATTGTATACTTCATTTCAGACTGGTTCTATATTATGGTTTCTATCTCTTAAAGTTTTAACTGAGTTGATCTGCTCTTCTCCTAAGTTTAATAAGCATCCTTATAACCACTGTTTTGAACTCTGCATCTGGCAGATTGCTTGTCTCCATTTTGTTCAGTTCTTTTTCTTGAGTTTCATTGTTTTTTCATTTGGGACATGGTTCTTTGTCTCCTCATTTTGGCTGCCTCTCTATTTGTTTCTGTGTATTAGGTGCATCTACTACATCTCCTGGTCTTGTCAGAGTGGCCTTGTGTAGTAGGTACCATGTAGGGCCCAGTGGTACAGACTTCATGATCCCATTTGCTGGGTGCTCCAGGGCTATCCCTTGTATGGGTTGTGTGCACCCTCCTATAGTAGCTGAGCCCTTCATGAAGACTACTCCTCTTTGGCTCTCTTACTTCATAGGCCGTTCACACCACTTCCGCACCTACCTTCTACCTCCAGCCAGTCCAGACTTTCTGGTGTATCTGCAACCCAAGTACTGCTCAAATATTCATAAACTCCAAGACTGACCCAAAGTTACTAGTAGGAAAACCAGCAAAGATGCTAAATAGTGAACCCTGAATGTTAGAAACTACTTTCTACAAATTGGACAGTTGGTAGTATGCAGGGTATAATCTGAAATTTCCTGTGGGCATCCACAAGGCCAAACCTAACAGAGCAGTTCCAACCCTCTTGTGGAACAGACATACTCCAAGGCCAAGAGTCACAGCAACACCTGAGTGACAAGGCTTATTTAATAATATTTCTCAGCAAGAGTTTGTTTCTTTCCCAGAAATGTGGAGCAGAAAAACTATCTAGGTTCTGGCTAGTGTAGCTAAGATACCACATTTGAACATGCATATATTAAAATCGTTGAAGTCTATAAAATACAGTATTAAGTTCAGATTGCTCATATTCTGATTACATTGATTATAGATTATTTTTGCAATTTGAGTCTGCTCCCTCCCTATTCTCTTCAAATCCCACTTTTGGAACATTTTCTAAGGCTCTGAAATTGAGCATATGTGATAGTTTTTAAAAATTATCTTTGATTTTGACTTCGTCACTTTCCTTTCAGAGTCAGGAATTATGTTACATTGGAAAGAATCCTTCCAGGGATACCAAACACCAAGGTTTTAGTAGACAAACTACCCTTACCAGATGTGGAACTTTAGGTAAATCAGTATGAGTCACCATTTTACAACTGTAAAATGGGGCTTAGATTAGACTACTTGTAAGGGTTGTCCTTCCTTCTTTAACATTTTAACAGTATAGTTTCAGTATTTGTCACTAAAACTGTTTATGCTATAATCTTTTACAAAGTACAGTTTAAGTACTATACCATCATGGACCCTTTGAAGTTACTCCCAAACACAAACTGAGTTAGGTGGTTTGTAATTTTAGTCCCTGTAGAATAGAGTGCAGCCTGCTTGGTGTGACCCCCAAGGAGCTGAGCTGGGCCTCCAGGCTTATTTCTTAACAAGTCTCCCAGGAAAGGAACTCCTTGCCCCAGCCAAACCTAATAACCAGCAGCAAACCCCTGGACTTGGCATGCATGGTTCTGCCTTTAATCATTCTCCCTCTGCCAAGAAGCACTTTCTCTTCACCTCCTTGTATTCATGGAGAACTGCAAAGCATCCTTCAAGACCTGGCCCTAGGTTCTCTTCAACTATAATTTTATCAAAGCCATATGTTAACATGTCATCAGCTGCTTGTGTGTACCAGCCATGTATTCATGCTTTTTTCTTCCCTTCAGTTCTCATTTCCTACTATTCTCCACGGCTTTCTTTCTATTTTTGGCAAGTCTTGGAGCTCCTTTCCTCTGGCTCTTCCTTTTGCTTAGAGATCACTTCCCTGTCTCCATTCCTTCTCTTCACAGGAATGGCTTTCATCATTCAGTTTTCAGTTCAAATGTCACCTCTTCAGAGAAGCAGTTCTTACCGTGCCAGATCTAAAGTAGTCACCCCTACTAACATCCTTCCAATCATCCTGTTTCTTCTCTACCAAAGCATTTGTCACCATCAGAAATGATCTTGTTTATTTCCATGTTTGTTCTTCTCCCTAGTTAACCCCTCACTAGAACACATTCCTCTGACTGGGATGTAGTGACCTTGTCTACTTACTCACTCAATGTAATGTAGCCCTAGTACCTATAACAGTGCCAGACTACAGTAAGTATCAATAAATATCTTTGGAATTAATGTATTACATGTAGTGTTTGCAACTATAGTAATGGGTATAAATAGAATTACTTTATGAGTATAGGTTTTCTGGTGAGTGGAAATAAAGATAGGCACCACACTCAACTTCCCCCTCCATCCCTCCTGTCTAGCTACTGTGCCCTGAGTCATTATTTGAATGTTTTTGCCATTTGTCTTTCACACCTGCCTTTCCACATTAAAAAAGCATTAAGACCTAACTTTTTCATGCCTTTTCAGAGCATAGACACTGGAGCCAAACTGTACAGGTTCAGGTGCCAGTTCTGTTTACCTTGGGCAAGTAATTTAACCAACTTCTCTGTGCCTAAGATTCCAGATCCATAAAATGATGCCTACCTGATGGGATTGTTGGCATGGGTAAAAGGACATGTGCGAAACACTCAGAACAGTGCCTGGCCATAGTTAGCACAATATATATGTTAGTCATTAATATTAATTGTTTCTGTCAGGTGGAGATAGGACACAATGGACAAATCCAAATAAAAGACAAATGTGACGGGAAAAGTATGTGAGATATAGAAATGAGAGCATCATCTGTTTTGGGGAATTTGAAACAATATAATTTATTAGTTTTACATTTAGATATAATTTACATATATATGAAATCTGAAAGTTAGAGTACCTTTTTTGTTGAATGTTATAAAATTTTAAAATAGCTTCACAAAACTGATCTTACATTTTTAATATTTTAAAATAAAATCCATTGTATCAAAATCTTGGGCATTTAAAAAATTTTGAAAACCCCAATTCAAGTCAACAATTTTGTGTTTTGAGATTAAATAGGTAAACATGATATTATTTATCTATGAAGAATTTACTTTGTTCCCTTCTGGCTTTTTCAAGGCTTTCAAAAGTAATCACTCCTTTTGGCAGCTGTAGCGTACTCTGTTCTGTTTCCAGTATGTTCTCGGCTTCACCTTAAATAAAGTACAGACATATGCAAGGTGACAAAGGGGTATCAGCATTTTGTGAGAAGACTCGACTTGTGTTCCAGTGACAAGTTGTAACACTGTGTGAAGGGATGCCCTCAAGTCTTACAGTTAAGTATTTCATCTGTTGTCCTCAGAAGTAACCTCCCAAAGGAAATACAGTGATGAATTCTGAAGACTCACAGAGAGATAAATCATGTGCCAGGGACTTTATCTGATAAAAGACAACATTTTTTAAATACAAAAGAGAAAGCATACTAAGTAATATTTTTCCCTTGAAGGAAAGTCAGGATGCTAAGTATTAGTTGTGTTGGAAGGGGTATGAGGTAGTCCCCTTCCTATTGCCTCTTAATATATCGCGTAAGTGGCTTGAGAGAAAATAAAATTTATTAAAAATTATAAAATTTTAGGAAAGCTAACCTTTATCCTGAAACTACTTGTAAATACCAAAATAATATTAAATGTTCTTTAGTCTGTATACATGCATTCATACACATCCTCACATTTTTATAAACAATTCCTCTTTCAGATAACAGTAATTTCTTGGGCCCATTGACATTTGCCAACTTCTAATGTTGAAGACTAATTAGGAAAGTCAATAAAAAATTATAATACACATTGACATACTATAAACTTTGGAAATGAAGGCAAAATTTTTTAAGTTCTCCTCTTTTAGCACACAATTAATTTATACTCCAAGTCCGACAGGGCAGACTACAGTTTTCAAATTATATAACAGCATTTCAACTATCTACAAACATTTCTTTCCTCAGGCTTAAATAGTAAGTAAAGATCATTATAACTTGTATATAATCAGGCAGGCCATTGATGACAGACTAGATGTTTCCATGTGAGAATATCTGGGATATAGCAAATCTCAGTGTGTGTTTACAGGATGGTTTATGTTAAATTCAGTCAAACAGGGACTGTATATCTTCAAGTCATCATCACTAGTTAATGGGGTTAACTGTGATAATCTGAAGTTTCTAATATGGTAAGTTTCCTCGTGGATTCTGAAGATGATTTCTTTTTATAAAAAATTCCCACAACATTCCTTGAAAGTTGAAAATTTTATATTCTGTAGAATCTGATAGACCTGTAATAAAATTGCTCCCAAAATATATAATCAAAATGTTCCCATAAAATAAACTTGCTCTCCTTTAGTAGTATGTTCAAAGGAATACTGTGTAATAGAGTTGACATCTCTTAACATCACATGGTTTTTATGAGGCTCTGAGAATTCTAATGCCCATAGAAACAATGCGACATAGTTGAACTCAGACTAATGACTCTTTAAGCAGAAGAGTATGTGAAACTGAGCTGGTTATTGAAATGAGTTTTAACATTGGTAAATCGGTTGTATACAATTAATTTCCATCTTCAAATGGCATTGTACTCTAAAATTAATTTGTAGATCATTGTTTTAGTACTTAGAATACATTTTCCCATAGTAATAATGCTATAAATCAATTTCTAGGCCATCAACAAAAACTGTGTTGTCCACAATATAGATAAACTATGATACCAATAATGCCTGATCACAAAGGCACTTTAACATACTATCTATGTGGAAACATATTTCTGTTTTTAAGAACATATAATCCCTCCATTTCCCTAGGCCCAGGAGTGAGATGTTCTGCTCCCTGCTCTCAACCCTGTATGTTCTCCTTTCCCATAACAAACCAGTCCCCATAGAGATTCAAGTATAGGCCCATAGCCCAGGAGAGGGCAGGATGGCAACCATGAAGGCTTGGGAAAGCACTCTTTCCAACATGCTCTGGGTTAAAGGCTCGAAAAGTGAGACACAGGGATCCTCACGTGAGTGTAGCTCCCAGAGAAGTGGTGGGAATTTGAAAAACATGAATAGCTTTCAAATAATGGGAAACTATCTTCCTGGGACAGGAAAGGCTTCCATGGCAGCAGAGCCATTTGGTAGGGCAGTAAGAGCCAGGGTTCTGTGAGAGCAGCACAGTGCCGGTGAACAGTTAACAACCAGCTTTTTTTTGCGGGGGTGGGGAGTAAGTTTATTATGTATATGAGTTTATTATAAATGTTACTTATATTAAATATATGTAGCATACAATCTATAAATAATAAAATGTAAAGTACATTATATCATAAATTCCAAATAGCAAACTGACTCTCACAGAATGTTTTATGGTTTTTTTAAGATTTATTTTTAGAGAGAGGAAAAAGGAGGGAGAAAGAGAGGGAGAGTAACATCAGTCAGTTGCCTCTCACACCCCCCCGAAATGGGGACCTGGCCCACAGCCCCGGCATGTGCCCTGACTGGGAATGGAAGCAGTGACCTTTCAGTGCTCGAGCCAGAGCCACCCAGCCAGGGCTCGCAGAAGGTTTTCATTGATGAACTCCTGTAGTTATAGCTAATCTATAGTAGCAGATAATAAATGAGTATAGTTCAGCAAAACAATGACATGTTGGAACTTTATATGTGAGAATGATGTGAACAACTTTGCTGAATCAGATAACAGTTATTAAATATTGGGAGAATATTTCCTCATTTTATGCTATTCACAATGTAATGGCTATGGACAACACACTTTTAAGTATAATTTGCATTATTAACATATCCTTCATCACTGTCTTAAATCTAGATCCTTTAAGAAAGTGCTGACAAACTTTCTTAAAGGACCAGACAGTAAATACCTCGGGCTTGTGAGGCCTTTTGTCTCTGTTGCAATGACTCAGCTCTGTCATTGCAACATTACCATACCATATGGTAATGGGAAAGCTGCCAAAACCAATTCAGAAATGGATGGGCATGTCTGTCTTCCAATAAAACTTTTATTTTCAAAAACAAATAGCCCACAGTCCATAGTTTGCCAACTCCTGGTCTAAACAATCAACAAAAAAAGTCAAGGCTTGATTTGGCATTTGCAGATCTCCGTAGTGTAAATACTCCCATCATGATCAGCTTCCAGGTACCAGTGGGATGTCACTGAAGTTAGAGTTGTACCTGTATTTTATTGTATTTGTATATGGTATCTGCATTTCAACCATACAGATATAATAGATATTAATAACTTAATAGTATAGATATATAACCTAAAAGTGCAGATTATCATATAATAATTAGAAACCGATCAATTCTAAGCACTTTTTACTGTGGTTTTTAATATAATTTAGTGTTTGTTTTTTGTAATTTATTTCACTGTAAGTTTATATTATTTAATTTTTAACAACCAGGGAGATTTTCTTCAGAATCTTCCAAAGTTAAGGGATCATAAGGAGGGGATCCTTTAATCAGATAGTGAATCAGAAATAGAGTCTGGTTTATCAAAGACTTACCTTTCATTCTTTGTAGAAGGGTTCCGTAGCCCAAGTCATACTGGTAGGTAAAGACAAAGCCTAATGGGATGATAGGGAAGAGGAAGGCTGGCTTCTTCCTTTTTATTGCTCTGGTTCAAGAACAAAGAATAAATATCAAAAAATAACCTCTAAATACCGATCTCTATACTTGAAAAAAAGTTTACCTGCTCTTTGAAAGAATGTCCTTCATTTCAAAAGTTACTTAGTTCATTTGTGTGTTCTTTGAAAATAGGATTTCCTTACCCATAACCCCATACCAGCTTCTGCAGTTCTCCAGGGCAGGCAGGGTCAGGGTCTATGACTTGCTGATCTTTATTTGATATTAAGGCTCAGATTACTCATTATATTAATGGTTAAGTACTGATAATCTACCCTTTTAGAGATTGTGGAGATTAACTTGTAGAAGCCCCCTTCTATCTCAGTGTCAAGTTGGTTCTCTAACTTACAAAATGGAGAAAAGGAGAGAGGAAACCTAATAAATGAAAGGCAAAATTAACTATTGCTGCTCAGTTTTTACAGAATTACCTCTGGGGACTAAGCTATACTTTGTTTACATACACACTTTTGGGACTGAAGTCCTACCTTGGCCAACTTAGTATCATAATGGCAAAGACAAAATAAATAAATTATTTAAGAAAATTTAAAGTAAATAACAAACATACCCAGCTGTTAAAGAGGTGGCTACAATCCCAAAAAACGTTCCAAAGTATTTGAGAAATTCCCGAGACCAAGCAATCTGCATGGCCATTTGTCTCTCTCTCATTTCATTCTGCATAATTAGCTGCCTTTCCAGCTGAGTACAAAACAAAAGAAAAAGTGTGGTTACTCATCTTTTGAATATGAGCAGAGTCAATAATCTGTTTTTCCAGTGGATTTTCATTCTTCAGTTGCTTTGATTCTTTTTTTTTTTTTTTTTAAATTTTCAATAGACTTTTACTAAAGTCCCTCTGGACAGCTGTCCCCAACTGTTAACTTTGGCAGTAAAATCTTCCTGGAATATATGCAGAATAGACATGATTTTCTTTTTCTGTGTCCTGAAGTATTGAAAACATGTGGTTCTGAAGCTTTTATCCAAGCCTAATATATATGTTCAGCTTATTATATCATATGTGAAGAAAGATTTGTGTGCATTTAATGTAGACACATCTTATTGGCCTTTATTATAACTTGCACTGAAATAAGTTTGTCTTCCAAATCCATCCAACTCCAAGTTGAAATTCATTTGGATTATCGGGTCCATATCACACTGTGATATAATGGTAGATGGTTATTATTTTGAGACATCAATAGAGATTTTTATTTGCCACAGTTTTCTTCTTGCCTCAGTCCTTCACCACTTAAGTCAGTGCCTTTCACTGCCTTGGAGCAAAAAGCAGATGCAGCTCAGAACATAGGAGACTCAATTTCTGAGTGGATTTTTAGAAAACACAAGAGAAGCAACAATCTGAAAGCCCAATCCCATTATTTTGAGAGATTCTTGAGAGAGAAAAGTTGTAATTTTTCATTCTAAAATCTTGGTACAGTGTATTATTAGCAAAGCCTAGAGGATGGCAAGCACAGAATTCATGATGTAAACCACAAGGTGAGGAGAAATAATTAAAAATGTGACTCAGTTTCCCTTCTGGGCCTTCTTTCTACTGTGGGAAAGAACTGGGAGAGAATGAGATTTTCGATATAAAGATAGGGCTGGGCTCCTTGGCCCCTCTTGGGGGCTGAAGCCCCAGGGCAGTAATAGATTTAGGGTTTGGGGACCCCCAGTTTGAGAGCCTCAAACATTTGTTTGTCCCATCAACACACATGAAGATTTATCTCAATCTCCAGGTATCATTTCTTATTCAGGTTCAAGAACCATCTCTTCTTTTTCATTATCACTAAATGTACCATTCCTAGTTAATTTCATCATAGGCAAACCTTGCACTGGAATAAACAGGTTCTTTAGGGATTCAGATTTGATCATTCTTGCCAAAATAAAACTCTAGTGGAATGTGTTCATCTTTCCTAGATTCTTATGGCTGCCAGCAATCCTTGGAACTCCTTGGCTTGTGACACCTCACTTTAATCTCTGCCTTTATTTTCACACAGCCTTCTTCTCTGTCTTCTCATGGTCTTCTCTCTATGAATTCTAACTATTTTAATAGACATTTGTCTAAAAGCTATGATATAATGCCACCTTCATAATAAAAAATAGTAAATCAAAGTTGCTTGATCAGTTATTTATAATTTAAGAGTGGTTATATATAGGGTGGGGCAAAAATAGGTTTATGGTTGTTCATATGGAAAATAATACAATAATTAATAAACAATAACATAAAAGTATAAACTATTTCACGTACTCCTACTATAAACCTACTTTTGCCCAGCCCTATATATACTCTTCTAGGAAGGAATGGAGGTGGTTTGAACATAAGGAAACATCCTTTCATAAAGACCCAGCATCATCATTAGCTCGCCTGTGCTGTAATGCAGTGGTGCTGACCCAGTTCACCAAATGGTCCTGGGCCTCTGTCCGTTTTCTTTCTCCTCCATCAAGATGTTGTTTCTCACTCTTGGCAATAAATCCTTTTCTCCTGGCTTCTATTTCTCCTCTCTCTCTCCCTGTCTTTCTCAATCATCTGTTGCTTTCAATTGTCCAGGGGCAGGGAAACAATAAACCTTTTTATTTATTTATTCTTTTTTTAAAATTTAATTTAATTTTATTTATTGATTATGCCATTACAGTTGTTCTATTCCCTCCCTTCATTCCCCTCCACCCTACCCCCCGTCCCCACCATTACCCCCCCTTTAGTTTATGACCATGTGTCTCAAGTTCTTTAGATTCTATATTTCCCATGCTATTCTTGCCCTCCCCCCCCATCTATTTTCTGTCTACTGTCTATGCTACTTATTTCTGTACCTTCTCCTCTCTTCTCCTCCTCCCACTCCCCTGTTGCTAACCCTCCTTGAGATCTTCATTTCTATGTTTCTACTCCTGATCTAGCTGTCCTTTTAGTTTGCTTTTGTTTTAGGTGTGGTTATTAATAACTGTGAGTTTGCTGTCCTTTCACTGTTCACCAAAGACCTACAACCAAGATTGCTCTATCCAGCAAAACTTTCATTTAGAATGGAAGGACAGATAAAGTGCTTCTCAGATAAGATCAAATTCAAGGAGTTCATCATCACCAAACCCTTATTATATGAAATGTTAAAGGGACAACAAACCTTTTTAGAACTGTTCATAAAGTAGAAGTACGTAAGTTCCTAATGAGCATTTGAAAGCCAGGGGCTTATTTTGAGTATGGTGCATGCATTTTAGAATATGGTCTTATTATAATTATATGGTTCTTTTGTCTTTAAGTATTTCTTTTTGCTTCCTCATAATGCTCCAAATAAGAGGTTGTCAGTTATATGACTTAGGTCTAATGAAGTGTCATTATAGTCAAAATAAAATGGAGAGTAATATTGTTTACTATTTATAAAAATAAGCCATAAAATTATGAAATAGTTATTTTCAAAATACAAGTCAAACAAAAGAGGTCAAACAAAATAAAACAAAAAGACAAAACTAAACCCAACTGACTACAACTATGACCATGTAGAATATTCTTTTAGTTTCTCTATCTTCGTAATGAGTTGTGCTTTTCTGATCCTACATTTCTATGTCTTCATGCAATCCTGAAAACAAAAGGTTTTTATCCAATAAAAAGGTCTTCTATATTTTCTTGTGGTTTTATTACACTCAGTAATGTTCTAAATATAAAATAATTCCTCAAAAATGCTTTAAAAGATGGAGAAATCCTAAGCAAGAAACAAGTAAGGGGGACTAAAGGTCATGCTAAGAGAAGGCCTTCCCACCTGGTTGACAGGATTTTTTAAAAGTCTGCTTGACAAACTGATTCTAAAATTCCTTTGGAGAAGAGAATATTTTACAACATGGATAAACCTCAAAAATAATATGCTAAGTAAAAGAAACCACACGCAAAAAACTGCATATGGTATGATTCCATTTATGTGAAATGTCTAAAAAAGGCAAATCTATAGAGACAGAAAGTACATTAGTGATTTTCTGGGCCTGGGGTTAGGATCAAAGATATACTGCAAATCAGCACAAGGGAATTTTGGCAGATGATGGAAATGTTCTAAAACTGGATTATGGTGATGGTTGCACAGCTCTATACATGTGCTAAGTCATTTAATTGTACCCTTACAATAGATGGATTTTATACTATGTAAATTACAACTCAACAAAGGTGTTTAAAAAAATAGAAGTGGGACATGGTACCCCTTCAGCATCAGTCACAATAGGTAAGTAACAGCATGTATTTATTCTAAAATATCAGTCGCCTGACCATACAATTATTCCAGGTCTTTCATGATCTACTCTCAATAATTGTTCAAAGACGTCTGGACCACTAGGTAAGAAATAACTTTACGCAGATGTGAAGACTTTATCAATAATTTTATAATAAAATGTTCCATCTTTATCAGAGGGAATAAAAACTGTGTTTTAGTATGATATATCTATTCATTTTATAAATGAATTCTTTTAAGCTTCATATTCCATATTTTTTCTATTCTCATACTAATAAATTCCACTACCAGAATTTTCCTTGCAGTGGCAGGAGGTTGGGAGGATATTGTTTTTTCTCTGTAAATGTTCCTATTTTTTCTTCAAGTTTTTCTATCTCTAATGCTAATGTCACCCTCCATGGGTATTGGGTATTAGAACTTATTTGCTAGAGGTACAATCTGCAGCACAGGAAATTTTTGGTCAAGAGAGTGGGTTGAACTGATCTGTTTTCCTTTAAAACATTGGTCAAATGTCAATCCATCATCACTTTTGCCAGGTATTTTGGGAGTTTGGCTTGGATGGTTATTAATCTGGAGATTCTTTTATTTAGAAGAAAATACAGTTATATGGTATCTAAAATCAGAATCTAGTTAACATCAGAAACTTAATCTAGTGATATAATAATTGTTAATAGGAAGAATTCCTAGGGCAGGTTATCTCTAATTTAATTAATTTTAGCCAGGCCTTAAAATTAAAAATTTATTATTTAAACCTGATTTCAATATAAAAACAAAAGTAGATTGTGGGAAGGATTCATTATTTAGTTATCTATTTCTGGGAATTAATATTGATACTTCCAATTTTCATGATCACATGTGATTTCAAAAATAAAATATCATCTTTTTAAATGGATTCCAGCACTTCTGTGATTACAAAAATAGGGCCTTCCGAACAATTTTCAGCTCCATTTGGTATTTCTTTGGAGCCCAGTGCTTTGGGACCTTCTTGATTTAAGTAAGTTTGATAAGCTTGATAATTAGTGCATCTCTTTTCAGAACCTTTAGGACTTATAAATTTTTTTTTTGCTGGAAAACTTTTGGTTTTGTTAGAAGTTTTTGTCTCAGTTCAGTGGCATTTTCTTTTCTTTTTGAGGCCACAGGCTCTGTTTCTTTAGAACTCCCCCCCTTTTTTTTCAAAAGCACTAATGACAGAAATGTTGCTGAGATTCTTTTGAACTTTTTTACATTTAGTTTGCTTCTTAGGACTGCAGTTTTTTCTCTCATCCAGAGAGAAGGAGAGAAGGAAGTGTAGTAGCTGCAGGCAGTTGTCCAAGGTGCTGCCCCAGGGTTCACTGAATTAATGGAGCAAAAAGACAAAGGGAGTATTGGCTGGCACTGGTGTCAGTTGTACTCAGCATATCCCCTTAAGTTTGTAAACTTTTTTCCCATCTCTAAGCCTAGTTCTGAGGAAGTTCTGAGAAGCCCTGATTACTGCTTTCTCCATCTAATTTCCTTATATTTAAACAGCAGAACTCTGAGCACAGAATTTGAAAGGTGGCATAGTTGAGATCTGGGCAAATAAGAACTTTATAGCAAAGCTGCCAAAATTTGAATGAATGAATTAAAACTGAGCTTGGAACACATTTTCTGAAGGCAAGGGAGATTAGGGTATCCAGTGGATGGGGGCAGACAGTAAATAAGGTACCATCCAGTGTGAGGTTGTCTTTGTGACTGTGGATGAGGTGAGAGGGCAGCAGTTGCACCCTCATCTCCTCCCCAAAAGAGGCAACAGCAGAGGAAGGCTATCCTGCAGAAATGTTTTGCTGCTCAAATTTAGGAAGAATGAGAAGACTGCTGCCCAGTCATAGAACTTCAGCTTGCAAGGGAACTTCCCTCTCTCAGAAGTAATAGGCTCTCAATCACAGAAGAGATGGAGAGAGTAAACTGTCTAAAAGGACCATGTGAAGGATCCAAGGGGAAAATAATTCTGTTAGTCGTGAAAGTGGTACAAAGCATGCACTGAAAGAAGGAAAACTGAGACAAGTGAGCAATGATCTTTCTTCTTTATAACATTAATTCCTCCTTGGTGAAGTGCACAACACAACAATTTGATTTTGAAGTGATTACTACTTATATGCTTTAACTTTTCAGTTTGGTGAAGCTATGAACATGTTGGCATTTTTTCCTATTGCTCTCCACCCCACAATAGAAAGTGAGGGTCATAAAGCAAATAGATGTGTCCTTGGGATCCTCTCACTGGAGAGGTCCACATCTAAAGTTCCTCATTTTACGTTACATATTTTAGGCAAAATTATATCATATTTAAACATATATAGTTATTTAAACATATTAGAGAGAGAAAGAGAGAGATCACATGTGAGCACACCAAATCATGTTATGGTGATCAATGGCAGTAGTTTTTTATTAAAAGAAATACATAAAGTGGATAAACCCATGCCATACTGAACATTATTCATTCTTCCCTTTTTTATAACAGATTTCTCTTCATAGTTGTGTACTTTGGGTTCATAATTCTTGAAAATGACAGTTCTTGAAATTCTAACTGAGGTATTTATTAAAGGGGCATAGCAACAAAGTATTACTTAGAAGAGAATTAATTTTAACAGTACTTTAAAAAAGATTCTAACCTAATAGAATTTCCTTTGCCTTCAACTTCCCAAAGTCTCTATGCAAATATTTAATTACTAAAAATATGAAGAAAACAATTAAAAGTTATATTCCTAATCACCTCTTATAGTATTGATTTTTATGATAATATGTGCAAAAAAAAAAAAAAAAGCCAACCTTTTCCCAAAAGCCTGTGGGTGGATTAGCACTTGCTAATGTTAAGGTACTATATCTACAGCTATAGCTCTCACTGTGCTTTTCTTTGTTTATACATATTATAAAGATATATATATATAATTGCGGAAAAATTTCTCAAGAGAGGAAAATCATCTATAATCACCTACTCCAATATAATACCTTAAACTCTGAAGTTTTCATGTTCAAATTTTCCTCAAAACAAATATTACCTCATATTCATATTTATCTTTTTGGGTACATAATAGAAAATAAATGCCTTACACTGTATAAGTTGGCATCCAAGCCATGTACAAGAATTTAAAAAATCAAGTAAATGTAACAAAACATACATAACTTCAAATCTTAAGTTATGTAATTATGTTATTAGTGTAATGAATCCAAAATTTAATAGCTCACTGATTTCTTCTAATTTATCATCAATAAATGTATTGTACTTAAACTGAATCAAACTATGAACTTAAAAGTAACATCAATAATTTATCAAACAGAATCAAAGAGAACACAAAATTTTTCTTTACTGAAAATAATCCAACCATTTCTTCTTCCAAAAAAAGCTCTATGTGAAAAATGTGAATCATTTCAGAACATATAAATATTATAAAACTACTCAACTGTATCTTTTCATCTTTAGGCTGAGGCTGACAGGCTAATTGGACCACTGGTCCCATTACCAGGATTGATTAGGAATCATCCTGCAAAGAAGAAGCAAGGGGAACCAGAAAAGCAAATGCCTGGCCACAGAATTGAAGATACAGTGATGGGGAAAGATAAAAAATGAAAAATGGAGAATGAAATTAGAGATGAAAGAAAGAATGAAGTAGTAACTGTAAGTAAGTAAAAGAGAGGAAAGTAGATAAATGGGAAAGAAGGGATCACTTACTGAGCATTTCCTCTGCTATACAACCTAGTATTTTGAGTATTCTCCTCACCTTAGCAATGAAGTTGATGCTCAGGGAGCCTATGTCCTTTATTCAAGGTCATACAACCAGTAAGTGATGGAGCCAGGGTTGGCCCCAGGTATCTGTGACTCCAATGACTGTGACCTTCTCACTGTATACAAGGAGAGTGAAACCACAGTCCTTAGCACACATGTCCTGGCTGTAAATCCAGTGGGCATTAGTCTGAGGCCCAGTTTTCCCTTCTAAATTTCCCACTGTGCTGCCTCAAGCTGCCTGAAAATTCTTCTTTAAAAAGTTTATTTATTTTTAGAGAGAGGGGAAGGAAGGGAGAAAGAGAGAGAGAGAGAAACATCAATCTGTTGCCTCACACATGCACCCCAACCAGGGACCAATCCACAACCCAGGCATGTGCCCTGACCAGGAATCAAACTAGTGACCTTTTGCTTTGCAGAACAATGCCCAACCAACTAAGCTACACCATTCAGGGCTCGATCTGCCTGGAAGTCCTGCTATTCTTTTTCTTTCTACCTTTCAGTCTCTCACGTTTCAGTGTAAGAATGCCCCTCCATCATATGCACTGCTAATATACTCCATTGCCAGATAGGTGAGGAATTCAGCTGCAAGGATATTTTTATAATCATTTATAGGAAAATTTAACTTAAAATTTTCCTTTATTCCATGCACAAAAAAATCCTTTGGTTTGTCTGCAATTCATTTACTAACTCCCAGAAGGCATAAAAAGAGATTTAAACCAATGGAAAAATATCCCCAGTTCTTGGACAGGGTGACTCAACAATTCTTCCTAAATAAGTTTATAAATGCATGCAATTCCAATTAAAAAATCAACCAACTATGTTATAGAATTGGATGAATTGAACTCAAGTTTCTATGAAAAAGCAAACAGGTAATAAACACTTAAAAGATAAACTACAATTGTATATACTAGCTTAACTAGGCATCAAAACATACTAAAAAGCATCTGTAATTATAACAGTGTGGTACTGGCATATGAAGAGACAAATTGGCCAGCTGAATAGCATGTTCAGACCCAAGTACATATACAACCTTAATAAAGGTGACATCTCAAATCAGTGGAGAAAAAGGTGGACTTTTTAATAAATGTGGGTACTATGAAGTAGCCATTTGGGAAAAGATAAAATTAGATCCATATATCTCACACCATATATATGAGAACAAACTCCAAATGGGTTAGAGATCTAAATGTAAATAAAGCTGTAAGAGTATTGTAGGGAGACATGGTGACTACCTCTTTAACTTTGATATAGGAAAAAACTTTCTAAACAAACACTCAAAATGCAGAGGCAATAAAATAAATGATTGTTAATTTGAACACATAAAAATTATTTTCATGCTAAAACCCCACCATAAACAAAGTCAAACACACATGACAATCTGGAAGAAATAATGGCCATAAATTCCACAGACAAGAGATGAATATCTCTAATGTGTAAAGAACTCTTAAAAATTGAGGGACAGGGGACAAAAAAAACAATGAACAGATAATTCACAAAAACAGATATAAAAGGCCCTCAAACATGAAAAAAATGTTCAAGTTTACTCTTTTTTAAAAAAAAATATTTTATTTATTTATTTTTCGAGAGAGGGGAAGGGAAGGAGAAAGAGTGGGAGAGAAATATCAATGTATGGTTGCCTCTCATGCGTCCCCTGCTGGGAACTGGCCTGCAACCCAGGCATGTGCCCTGACTGGGAATCGAACCACGATACTCTGGTTCGCAGGCCCGCGCTCAATCCACTAAGCTACGCCAGCCAGGGCTTCAAGTTTACTCTTAATTAAGCAAATGCAGATTAAAACAAGACTAAGAGCATTTTCTTGCCTGTCACGTTGGCAAAAATTAGAGAGTAAGACCACAGACTCTGTTGAGACTTTGGGAAGACAGCACTCTCATATTGGTACAGCTTGGAAGGAAATGTGGTAGTACCCAACAAAACTATATTGGCACCTGCCTTTTACCCTGCAATCCCACTTCTAGAAGTCTACCTAGAAGATATACTTCCAATTGTACAGAAATACGAAAGCACAAGGTTATTTATTGTAGCTCTGTGTTGTAATAGTAAACAATGGAAATAATAAGTACCTGTGGTAGGCAGAATAATGCCCCCCACCAAAGAAGTCTGTGTTATGAACCTGTGGATATATCATGTTACACGGCAAAAGGGACATCGCAGATGTGATTAACTATAGGACTTTGAAATAGGGAGGTTATCCAGTATTATCCAGATAGGCCCAATGTAATCACAAGATTCCTTACAAGTGAAAGATGGAGGCAAGAGAGTCAGAGTTAGAGAGACATGAAGATGCTACACTGACACTGTTGGCTTAGACAAGGAGGAAGGGAACATGAGCCATGGAATTCAGGGGGCCTGTAAAAAAGGCTTCTCACTATCTGAGAAAGAACTTGCAAATAAAGAAAGGGGAAGGGCTGGAAGGAAATATCATACTGAGTTGGAATCAGAGGTATCAGTATGAACTCATGGTTTAGCACACAGGTTGGGTCAAAAGTAGGTTTACAGTTGTGAGTATGCAAGCCACAGACTTTATTCTTGTATTATTTATTAATTATATTACTTTTGATAAATAACTGTAATCCTACTTCTGACCCCACCCTGTATATATATGCTTATAGGCAGACATAGCAACAGGTAAGAGTGCATGCACAGCATGGTCGGTGTATACACATGTCCTTGCCGAGAGGATCTGGGACAGCGGACAGAGCTATGAGCAAACCTAGAGCCCAGATACTGATTTCTAAATGCCATTTTCTAGCAAAAGGAATCAGAACCCCTTGAATAAGTGGTTAATTCCAGGCCTGGGGCAGGGCAAATATACATGAATATCTTAAGAAAACAGAAATCGAGCAAGTATTCAATAAAAGATGGAGTGTGTCAAAAGGACATAGGAGCCAACTGGAAGGAGGTCCCAACAGCCAAAATAATTTAAGCCATAAAATAAATGATGGTGGTACTAGACTATAACCATAGAATAAAATGCCCTTGATACCATATTTATATAACTAATGTAATAAATAAATATATGGAGAAAATGCAGCTTTCCAATGAACAAATATAAATGAAACAAAGGAGTAAAAAAATTATAATTAGGCAAATGCCACAGTAATAATTGTTGCATGTAAGACCCTATCAATGGATGCCAAAATGAGTGGGCAAAAGATTGAGAAGTAAGATATTAACAGTCTCAAAATATCTACCCAAAGATATTTACTAGTTAGAAAAAAACTGGTGGACGCCACTTTAACCAAAAGAACAAGCTTCACATCACCAGAAATACCTCATATGACGTGACATCGAGTGTCCTTTGACATGATGCAATGACAAAGACACAATAGCATTCTGTGGTTTAAGAACAATATGCTAAAAAAAAAAAGCCCAACTCAAAACCACAGTCTCAATCTAATCATGAGAAGACATTAGAAAAACCCAAAATGAGAGAATTTCTAAATAACTGACCAGTACTTATCAAAAGTACTTATTGTGAAAGCCAAGGAAAGAATGAGGAACATCACAGATTAGAGGCGACTACTGAGACACAACAATAAGTGCAATATAATATCTTGGATTGGATCCTGGAACATAAAAGGGACAGTATGAGAACAACTCATGAAGTTCCAGAAAGCTCAGTAATTTAGTTAGTAGTATTATACTGATGCTAAATTCCTGGTTTTGATCACTATAAATTGTTGGCATCAGCTGAACAAGGCTACACATAAACTTTCTGTACTAGTTTTGCAACTTTCCTGCAAACCTAAAATTATCTCAACTAAAACATTTCTTAAAATGTGGATTCATTATTACTCTGCATTCAGTAAATTTATTCAAGAATAAAGACACTTGGAATTTCCCCCCCTTATGTTAAATATTAAAGATGTTTATAGAGGCTACTCTTTCTCTCCCTGCTGCCCTACATTCTTAATTGTCTTGGGGAAGAAAACAAAGTAGAAACAAGACACATGTAGAGGTCTAAAAATTTTAACAGCAGCCTACCTGAAATTCTTTTAGGAAAAATGTGGGGTACATGTGCATGTGTACATATTATGAAGATTTTTAGAGAAAACAAATAATTGTTAAAGCTACACTATAATCTCTTAATAGTTTTGTGCCCCAACTTGATATACACTAGACATTCAGTAAATGCTCTACTGAGTTAAAAAATAAGGTACCCATTTTCTTAGATAAGTCCCTTTAACATTTCATATCAGGGCTTGGTGATGATGAACTCCTTGAATTTGATCTTATCTGAGAAGCACTTTATCTGACCTTCCATTCTAAATGAAAGTTTTGCTGGATAGAGTAATCTTGGTTGTAGGTCTTTGGATTTCATGACTTGGAATACCTCTTTCCAGCCCCTTCTTGCCTGTAAGGTCTCTCTTAAGAAATCCGCTGACAGTCTGATGGGAACTCCTTTGTAGGTGACTGTCCCCTTATCTCTTGCTGCTTCTAGGATTCTCTCCTTCATTTTAATCTTGGCTAATATAATGATGATGTGCCTTGGTGTGTTTCTTCTTGAGTACAACTTCTTTGGGACTCTCTGAACTTCCTGGATTTCCTGGAAGTCTAGTTAGCAACAGGGGAGTGGGAGGAGGAGAAGGGGGGAGAAGGTACAGAAAATAAGTAGCATAGACAGTAGATAGAAAACAGATGAGGGGGCAAGAATAGTATGGGAAATATAGAATCTAAAGAACTTGAGACACATGGTCATAAAATAAAGGGGGGGGGTAATGAGGACGGGGAGGTAGGGTGGAGGGGAATGAAGGAGGGAAATAGAACAACTGTAATGGCATAATCAATAAAAAATAAATGAATTTAAAAAATAAATAAGATACCCAGACATGCTGCCTTTGAGCCCCCGCTGCGCCTGCCTGTGGTGTCTGGGGTCAGGCTGCAGCGCCAGAGCAGGAGCTTGCGCATAACTGGGGCCAACTGCTCCGCGGCTGGCGGCCTTTTTTAACCATGAGCGACATGGCCGCACCAAAAAATAAATAAATAAATAAGGTACCCTTCTTGCTCAGGCAATGATGAACTGAATATGAATTAAAATTCACCCTGTTCAGATTTATGAAAATAGAGTTATAGTTGAGGGAGGAAAAGAAAAAGGAAATCGTCCTGCCAGTCTGTAATTGGATTTGTTGGTCTCACTGAAGTTTGTGGACAAACCTAACACCAGTGTGGGCCCCTTGGAGGACGGAGTGTGGAGAGGGTCCTGGGCCCACTGTCGGCAAGGAGGGCTGGGAGCAAAGGTTCGACTTGGGGGCTTGACCTTTTTTTATCATTTGTTTACCTTTGTAGAAATAAGTGCCTATGGCACCAACAACCTTTCTTAATTATTTTACTTACATTTCCTACCATGACTCAACCTATAATATACACAGAAAACTAAGTCTGAAGAGTTTTGTCATTAACTCCTCAAAGTGTTTCCAGACATGTTAATACTTGCCCCCACCCTTAAAGAGAGTTGCTGAACATTTTTAGCAGCCTCCTTAAAAACTTAGTGACTCATTATATTCTTGGCAAGTAGACCCAGTGCCTCATGATGCAGTGAAATTAATTGATTTCCATCTGTTTCAACTTTGGTAGAGAAAGATATCAGCAGGCTGGTACCATTTTGAACATTTCGATAGTTCGTCAATAAGTTAACATAAAATTATTATATGATTGTGCAATGCCACCCCTTGGTATATACTCAAAAGAACTGACAAGCAAGTGTTCAAACAAAAATCAGTCTGAGAATTTCTATGCCAAGACTATTCTGAACAAGCAAAAGGTGAAAAGAACCTTAATTTCTACAAACCAATGAATGGGTAAATAAAGTGTGGTATATTCATACAATGCAATGTTATTTAGCCATCAATAGGAATAAAAACTGACACACGCTACAATGTAGATGGACCTTGGAAAGATTATGCCATGTGAAAGAAGTCAGACCCAAAAGACCTTCTGTTATATGAATCCATGACTGTGAAATGTCTGGAACAGGCAAATTCACCGAAACAGAAAGCAGATTAGTGACTGTCAGCTCCTGGGGGAAGAGGGAGGATGGGAGGTAAGTGCTTAATGGGCACAGAGTTTCCTCTTCAGCTGATGATAATGTTAATGGAATTTGATAGTGGGGATGGTTGCACAACAGTGTAAATACAATGAATGTCACTGAATCATACCCTTTAAAGTGGCAAATTTCACATTATATGGATTTTACCAAAATAAAAAACAACTGAACCTCAGAATGATTACAGGTGTGAGACAAGGGGTGGTGACCGGCAGGCAGAGGGGACCGGGAAGATGACTGGGAATGCAAGCACAAGAGCTAGGTCATTGTAGCCTTCCTTGTGGCCCCGACTGTGGGTGGACTTGTGTTGGTCATTCTGCCTCCTTCTCAAGGCGCGCACGTCCTGGGTGAGTCCCCTGACACTTCTGGTTCTTGAACCAACTCCGGGTTGCTTATCGCGCTACCTCCAGATACAGAGTTGCCTGCTTTCCTCTCCTCTTCACTGCCCACTCTAATTCTGGGGTTCCCTTTCACCACAAGACTGCCTAGAAAGCCAACACTGTACTTTCTTGCTTTACTTCTTCTATTTACCCTTTTTATTCAGGAGCTAGATATTGAGGAAAAGAGCCCAAGATCACAGTAGGCTAAAGGTATTAGTACACGTGCTGTTCAGTTGGGATTTTTAAAAATCTCCCCTTTGAAGAACTGAAAAGACACGTTGTCTTCCACAGGCTCTGGGACAAGAGATCAATTCCAGCCCAGCTTTAGCTGTTTGGGTTCGCTCACATGTCTGGGGGAACCCGGAGATAGCTTCAGGGGTATTGTGAGGCTATAATTCTTCAGTGTAGCAATGAGTTCATTGTTTTTCATTTTATTATGCTTCAGAAGTTGTAACTATAGTCTCTTACATGTATCAAATAATTCATGATACTTTTTTTTTCAAAAAGAAGAGTAGCTTAAACCCTATGAATAAGGCTAGAAGTTTAATTCTTTTACATGGGGTACATTCAAGGACACACCTGATCTTCCCTAATGGCTGTGGGTGAGTATGTTTCTCTCTGGGCTTTCCCAGGCAGGTTCAGAACTCAGGCAGCTAGCTTTTGGGTTGGAAAGCTGCCTCGACGATGTTGATCTGTATTCTCTTTGTCTCCTTCCTTGAAATCAGAGAATTCTTCTTAACCTGCACACATGTTGAGAGAATCAGTCCCCATGGATGCTGAGTCCCCATTCCTGTGCTTTCCTGCTGGATGGGCTGAGGAGCAGACCCTGACTGCTCTTCCCAGGGCCGTTTTTCAGGGTTCTGTTTGCAGTGAGCCACCCTGAGGGATGAAGTAACCTCTCTTACCAAAGAGCAGCCTCGCTGACCACTCACCATCAAAGTGGTAGATTTCACATCTCACTGTTCCTCAGTTAAGTCACAAACCTGCTGCATCCACCTCAGCGTCCACCTAGGCCTACCTGCATGCCCTCCACAGGACTTCAGGACACACAGAAAACATCTCATGCTCATCAGAAGCCTGCTGGTGCTGCTTGCTGCAGAGAGCAACAAAGTCTTCTGCCTGCATCCCAGGAATAGTAATAGGCTAACTCATTATATTGCCAGTAGGGTGAAATCCCAGACCCTTCACAGTGCCTGCCTGTGATGGTGACCAAGCTGAGATGCTGATAGGGGCATGACATCCTGACAGGGAAAGGGCAAGAGCCCTCACGGGAGAGTTACTGGCCATAAGAAGACTCCCTGTGACCAAGCAGAAAATGCTCTCACCTAGGTGCTGGTGAGGGTGCCAGGGGAGAGTAGGGTCTCTCACTCTCCTCTGTTAAATGAGGCTGAGCTACAAAAGGCAGGGTCAAAACAGGTCACCCAGATGTTGCTTTGGTTGTGGCACATTCTCCTGTGGGTGGAGAGAGAAGAATGTGACCAGGACACTGCAGAGTCAACTCCACACCTCGGCCCAAAGGTATACAGAGTGGCTGTGGCTGATGGGTCAGGGGGTCTCCAAAGCTGAAATAATGGCATCAGCATTGAGGTCATGGAACTTTGGGCAGACTAGAAACATTAGAAACTTTTTGTTGAGCCTGTTGGTGGGAGGCCTGTGAAACAGAGGGTAATAAATTCAAAGGCTAGCTGATTGGCACCAAGCTGTCTCTCTTCCAACTTCAGCTGCTTTAGCAAAGAAAACTGAGTGTTCTGGGGCACTTCATGGAGGGGAGGAGAGGAGGAACTCAAATGTTTATGTCTCTCTTGGATGTAGGTACCCAAGCCTACTTATTCCCATGCAGATGGAGTGTGAGCTAAGTCCCAGGTTGGCCCAGATTGCTGAGGATATAGGTTTGGATGAGAAAGGGCCTGGGCCGCTGACTATACCTTACAAGCTGAGGGGAGGCCTGCATAGTGGCCTCACCAACCCAGAGACCGGAAATAACCACATAGGAGGGACTGAATGTACAAGTTCCTAACTAAAAGTGGGCCATGGTGGTATCAGTACTAGGCCAGTATCTTCCTTGACAAAGGTCAGTCTTTGCCTTAATTGAGCCTGTCTGTTGTCTTTTTGCATCTAAGATAACATTACCTTTGAGTATTCAAAATAATCATCCCTTTCAGACCCCTCAGGGTATATCCCCTGCACCACTGCAGGAGACCAGAGAACCTGTCCTTGTCATCTGTCCCCTGCTTCCCATCTCTATGTACTGTCAATGTTAATTATTAACTACCCTATACCACTAATGTAGAAGAAGTATGTGTGGCTGCATTTTGCTTTTTATCCAATGCCCCAGAGTTCTCCACTTGGCTTTCTCCTACTGTCCTAATCAGTCACCAATGGATTTCATGTAACCCTCCTATGCCTCCTCCTTGTATTCTAATGTGGAAAATAAGCTGCAAAACTGCCACTCTCCATAGCATTTTCTCAATCCATTGAGATTTTTCTTCCTGGCAATTGTCCTCATTTTGGCTCAGGTAAACTCAAAAAAATTTTGTACAGGTTTGTACAGGTTTATGACAAACAGGGCAGATCAGTGGCACTAGTAGAGGGTAAAAGAATCATTTCCTTGAACCCTAATACTTTCAGAGGCCAGGGGTACACACAGGAGGTAGCAGCACCAATGCTGGGATCAGGAGTCAAAAGGCAAAGGCTTCCTAGCCACTTTGCACACCCAGTTTCCCCAGATTGCTAGGATACAGCATAATTACCTGAAACTGCTAAGATAACCCCTGGATTTTCTACATTAAACTCTCTGGTGTGTTCCCAGAGGGAAAAAAAAGCACTAGAATTCAACTGATAGGCTTTGAACAAAGTTTGCAGTGAGGAAGGGAAATTAAGTGACTTTGAGTTGCTTCAGAATCCTGCAGTTGTTTCCCCCATTATGTAAATGTATAATGAAATCGAGCTGTTATTTGCTTATATTGTAAATATTCATGGTGAAGAGACAACACCCTTCCATTCAGTGATCCCCTGACCCCTTCCAGTTTGTCTAACAGAAACAATACAGAATTCCAGAGAGAAAAACAGAAATCACAGCTGATCTCCAGAGAAACCCAGTACTGCAGTGTCACCTGCTGGACACAGGCACCAAATACATCCTGTATTAGTTTCTAGGACCATCATAACTGAGAGGCTTAAGCAACAGATATTTATTGCCTCAGTTCTGGAGTTCAGAAGTCTAAATTAGGTGTCAGCAGGGTTGGTTCCTTGCGAGGGCTGTGAGGATAGGATATGTTTAGGCCTGTCCTTGGTTTGTAAATGGCTAACTTCATATTCACATGGCATTGTCCCTGTAGGCCTGTGTCCAAATTTCCCCTTTTTATAAGGATGCCAGTCATATTGGATTAGGACTCAGCCTAATGACCTCATTTTAATACGGTTACCTCTGTGAAGGCTCCATCTCCAAATAAGGTCATGTTCTGAGGCAGTAGGGGTTAGGACTTTAACATACAAATTTGAGGGAGGGTCACAATTCAACCAGTTAGTAATACATCCTTTTCACTAATGTAAGGCAGCTGTTGGCTTACTATAGCGCTCTTGTTAAAAATGAACACCTGACCCATGGAGGTCTTGTGACTCTGAGGCCTGACATCTTCATTTTGGGGTGGGTTAACTAGGACAGGACAACTACAAGAAAAGGGCCCATTTGCTGGCAAGTTAAAATGTATTTATGGGCACAGCTGGCCTGGCCTACTGTCATCTCAATTTTGCATAAAGTAGTAGCTACCCCTTTGGGAAACACTTTATCCCTTTCTGCCATCTAAAGCAAAGCTACTGGCTCAATAGGGCTGTTGGATTCACAGAGATTCTCCTAAATGCCTAGGCCTGTTTTACCTTTGATTCAGCCAAGGAGAAAACTGATGTGGCTGATAGTGCTTCTGCCAGTTTGACCTCGGCACCAGCTATGATGGTCACTGGGATCAGTAGGCAGCAGTCATGGTTGTTCTCAAAGCTGTGGTCAGTCAGGCAGAACGGCCGGTTGTCTAGAGGGGCTATCTGCCATAGGCCCTTAATGTCCCAGTACTTGCTCAGTAGGCCAAGAATGCAAGGCCCAGACTGCTCTTTGTTCAGGCCATTTCTGTGGGCTGTGTTTGTGCAGTAAACAACCTTAAGAAATAAGGTGACCCCCAACCCCCAACTTCACCAGCTCAACACTCACTATAAAAGTAGTAGATTCCCTAAGCCCAGTGTTCTTCAAATGTGCCACAAACCCACTGAATACACAGCATCCATTAAAACCCATCTTTTTGTCAACTCTGTAAAACTTAAGGGGGATGGACAAGTGACACCAACCCCATGCTCATGCTGCTTGCTGTGTTATGAGTGATAAAGTTCTGTATTTCTGACATAGATGTCTCCTGCATCCCACCAGCATCTATGAAATAAGGACAGGCTAATTTGTTAGCTTGCAGAGTAAAATCCCAGATCCTTCAAAGACTCTGACTTCACAGAGACTGATGTACGAGTAAAAGCCCTATAGTTTCCAAAGGTCTTGCACAAGGACTCTGAGTGTGTGACATTCTTGGCTGGTTTGTATGCCTAACATTTGGTCTTCCCTAGGTTACTCTGCTCTGTTCCATTAATTCAGCTGCCCATTCTTTCAATTGTTCCATCTCCTCCAAAGACATCATTATCCTACACAAGACAATCATATCACTCTTTAATAGCAATAATCACAACAGCAACAGCTAATAAAGGCTGAGAGACATTGTTCTAAAGACTTGAGGCATTGTTCTATATGCTTTCTATATACTACTATTTTGCTCCTTCAAACGACCCTAATGAAGGGGATACTGTCACCTCCAGCTTACGTAGTCGGCGACTGAGGCATAAGTCATAAGTTAGTCAGGGCTAGAGATGGGGTTCAAACCCAGGAAGTGTAGCTTTAACCCTCACTTTTAACCACTCACTATCTTGCTTCACAGTGGGACCATCTCCTTTCAGCTATAGTGAACCACAGAGGCATAGAGACTTTTATTTGAAATCTTAGGATGGTAATTCCAGTCCAGCTTTTAGCACTTGATTTTGGTATACAACATTTTAAAGTACTTTTTGACAACCTATATTGGGCAATTAGACAGTCTTCTACTTTGCTTTGTTTCTACATAAATCCAATGTCAAGTTTCCATACTCTATATTCATTTTCTATTGCTATATAACAGATTATCAAATTTAGTGGCTTAAAACAACACAAATTTATTATCTTACAGTTCTGGAGATCAGAAGTTCAAAATGGACTGGTGGGACTGCATTCCCTCTGGAGAATCTAGGGGAGAATCCATATCCTTGCCTTTTCTATTTTCTAGAGGCTGGCTGTGTTCCTTGGCCCATGGTCCTTTACCCTGTCTTCAAAGCCAGCAGCATAGCATCGTCGAATCTCTCCCCCACCCCTCTTGCTCCCTTCCCTCTTTCCCATATAAAGACCCTTACGATTACACTGGGCCCATCCAGGTAACCCATGATAATCCAGCATCTTCTGCATCTCAAAGTCCTTAACTTAATCACATTGCAAAGTCCCTTTTGCTATGTAAGGAAAACTCTTCACAGGGGATCAGGATGCAAATATCTTGGGGGGCAGGTATCATTCTGCCTACCCTATACTTTAAGCAGTTGTCTCTTCCTATATTATGGAAATTTTTACACAAGTATCTGGATTGGAGATTTTAAGAAGCTCATTCACCAGATAATTAATAACCCACTTCATTTTGGCTTTGAGGATACCAAAAGCATTTTACCTTTTGGGGTCAAAGAAAACATACTGCTAGAGCTCATACGTTAGAAACTTTACTGTAACAACATAAAATGTTCATTATTTAAAAATGTACCTGAAGTCGAGCATTCATAAGCATGAACTCCTGTTGCATTTTCATGTTTTCATTCATAGATTTTGAAAATATAAACCCCATCTTGATCTAAAACATAAAACAGCAAAGAGGCTTAAAACAATGTATTCTACATGCATCCTCACATGCTCCGCTTTGGGCTATCATGAGTTTATGACAACGTGGGAAAAAAAAAGAATTTTGACCTGGCTTGGCTGTCATTTACTAATACCAGCTGATTGAACTAGATGATTTGCAGAATATTCTGCTCTGTAAGTCTATGGCTCCATGTTTCATGATTCTATTTCCACTATAAATCCTGAAGAACTGAATACTGAAAAACACACAAACGGGAAAAAAAAGTCTTTTTGGGAGAAACAGGGTGAATCCCACCTATCCTTTTACCTTTTGTACAGTTGGATGATAGAACCTTCTTTTCTGACGAGAGGTGATTCAGAAGATGCATTATGCACTTTAAGGATGGATTTCTCTGTGCTCCTTGCATTTTGTGTTTTAGGAGTTTTAAGTATCTCCAGGTCACTATATCAATACTCTTCTTGCTAGCCCTGTCCCTCTCCTACATATCCCATATTCCCATCCTCCCACTGCTGACATCCTTTGGCCATCTTCCTCTACTTTCACCTTTGTTTTCTTAAAGCTACTGCTGAAATTCTCAATAGGGGAAACATAAGGATAAGTAAGTGTCCTGGGAAACACAATTTTTAAGTGAGTATATAGTACTGTCTATCTTATTTATGTTACTTAAGAAGTTCTTAAGTAGGCTGTCAGTTCTAGTACCTCAGTACTCCAATATTTTGTTCTTCATCCAATTGGGTAGGTACAAAAGACCTTCAGTTGTTGATTTTGATTTTCAGGATGCAAAACTCAAGGACATTACAACTGTTCTACCCTCCTCAACAGTGTTGCTGATTCCCTTTGGTAGGCTGTTGAGCAGGGTTGTAAACTGTGGGTCAGAGTGGCCAGTATCAATGCTTACTACCCAGGATTCATGTGTTGTATGGGAAGTCTTTGGAGGTCCTATTAGCATAGCCATATCCCTATCAGGAAATCTTGGCTAACTGGGGAGAAAGAAGAATGGAGGGAGAACATTTCATGCCAGATGGAATGGGTTATCCCTGATAATAAGGGCTTCAGGTGAGTGGGAACTGCAAGCCAGGCTTCAGTGGCTTACCTGTATTCTACCAAAGATGCACCCTGGAATTACAGGGGCCTCTGATCTAGAGTCAGCTTTAATGTTGGGAACAGGAGGCCAATCACTCACCAGAGAGAAGAGGCACAACCCTGAACAGGCCTGGGAGGTCATGAGGTTTCCCTTCCCCTCAGCCACTACCCCAGCTCACTCCATCCTGTGACCAGAACTGGAACTACTAAGATCTAGCATAAGTTCTCTCCTTTCTACAAACTCTGACAGTTCTATGTCATTTCTCTCTAGCAGCATTTCTGAACTTGCCTGAAGGCAGAAGCAATGTATCATCCATCTTGGCAGTCTCCTGGTGTATCTTTCCAATAAAACTTTGCAGAAAGCAATGAGCAATACAAGAGAAAGGGTAGCTCAGGTCACTTGCCATTTCTTATTTTTCTTCTGTATATAGGAGTAGATAATTGACTTCTTACATATGTTGCAAATATTTATAAAGGAAATAATTGCCATCTAATCCCATTCCTGTATACATACACAGTGTGTCACAGACCTGTGTCTTACAAGTGCTCCTATTATCAAGGCATGGGACCTCCCCTGAAGTACAGGGAGAGTCCCCATGTTAGCCATCTAGGGAAGAGAAACTGGAAAGTTAGGGTTTATGTTTACCTCTTTCTGGGCCTTGTTCTCTTCGGTCTAGACCGTGGTCCTCAGGGAATATCACACCTGAAAGTGAGTGTACAATATCTTGTAAAGTATACCCTGGAGTTCAGTATTTTCAACTTTTACCATCCTAACAAAGCCATTTTCCAAAGTCTGGGAGCTTCTTTTAGGTGTTCAGAATACTCTCAATCTTCTCTCTCCCACTCACGAAATATATATTAGAAAAATGATGACTATAGTTCCTACCACTGTATGATCTACAGAAAAGTTGTTAAGAGAGTAAATCCTAATAGTTCTCATCAGAAAGGAGAAAACTTTTTTCTTCTTTCTATTGTATCTATATGAGATGATGTTAGCTGAACCCACGTGGTAATCATTTCGTAATACATAAGTCAAAACCATCATGTTGTATACTTAAACTTATACAGTGATGCATGTCAATTATTTGTCAATAAAACTCAGTGGGGGGGGGGATAAGCAAGAGTGATCTTGCAATAGGGATAACTTTTATAAGGTAAGTTACCCAAATTGTGTAAGGTAAGTCTTTCAAAACTTCCAACACTTTTATCACTGATGACAAATCTCTTGATACTTAAAACTTATACACCAGTGTGGCTCAGAGGGCTGAGAATACTGATTTGAGTTCCTTCTGCACGTAGTTCTCCTTTGATTACTCCTGAGACTTTAAAAAGGACTTTGGGGTTAAAGCTGTGCTATAGATTACAGTGGGAAGTGGTATTTCTGTGTGAGGAGTGTTGAGGCTGCAATTTCCAGGTACCCCTGGGAACCTGGTTGTAAAAAAAAAAATCCCATAACCACAACCTCTGTCATCCAGATTTCTGCGCTGACTCACTTCCTGATCAAATTACACATTAACAACCTACATTTATGATTAGTTGCATTGCAATCATTTTCAATAAGTGTTTGCATTCCATTCATATTAGCCCACTTCCCCTGCAAATTCCAACCCGGAACCCACCGCTTCTCCTGGGAGGATTTCCGTAATTTAACTACATCCGCCTTTCCTGGACCTAATTACTGTATCTTCGGTATTTCCTAAATGGTGTGCTGATTTCCGTTCATAATGCCCTGTACTCCCCGACTGCATTTCAGTCTTACGGGAAAGGCCAGGAGTCCTGTGACTTGAACTGACTCCAAGACAAGGTTGTCTATACCCCTCAGCACTAGGGGCAGGGAAGGAGCCGAGGGCAGGAGCTCACGAGTAGCGTCCGCGCAGCACGGCCAGCAATCCCCCCCCTCCCGGGAGCTCAGCGCGCGACAGCTTGGACTCCTGGATCCGAGCTCTTCACCAACCTGTGGCTGCCCGGTCCCGCACCGCTGGCCTTTATTCACTTGGCAGCAGGAAAACTGAGGCTCAGGGACTCGGAGATCGCCGAAGAGGCCTTCGGGTTCCCTGTCCCCGGAACTGCTGCAGAAACCCGGCCTCACTTCCCAGATTGGCTAGCCAAGACAGTGCATTCAACCCTCAGCCAATCAGTGCAGCTCTTAGCTTCCATAAAGGTCCCTCGGCCTGTCCTAGGCCTTCAGCGTTCTACACCTTGACCTTAGAACAGGCAGCTCAAAGAGGAAAGAGGCAGACAATCTCAGCAGCTGTGGCACAGGTCTGTAAACCTCAAGGTCACTGGTTTGGTTCTAGTTAGGGCGCATGCCCAGGTTGGGGGGTTGCAGCTATACAACGAAGGCAAAAGAAACTGCGACTCCAGAGATTCACAGGGCAAGTCTTAATACTCCCATCTGCAATATTAGATAACTGCAGAAACTGATAAAGTCAAGACCACTTAAGTGTCGGACCATGCAGAAATTAGAGTGTCACCACATGGGTTAAAAAGTGCTGATTTACCCCCTTGGCTGGGGCTCCGTTGGAGCACTGGAGCATCAAAGTACATCAAAAGGTTGCAGGTTTTCAATTCCCAGTCAGGGCATCTAGGTTGTGGTTCGGTCTCCCCTGGAGAAGGGAGCGCATATGTTTCTCTCTTACACTGATGTTTCTCTCTCTCTCTCTCCCCCTCCCCCCCTCTCCCCGTCTACCCGTCTTCCTTTCCCCTCTCTAATATCAATAAGCATGTACTGGGCTGGGGGAAAAAATCCTGATCTACCAAGGTAGTGCATAGGGCCAGGCAAACATAAGTGAATGAAGTAGAAAGCTCTGATTATCATTTTTAGCAACAAATTGTAAAGGCAGGGACTATCGTAGCTGTGCACTCAAAATGTTAACTGCTTATATCTTCCCTTCCCTTCCTTCCCTGTTACTTTGTATGAAGAGTAGTATGTCTTACAAAATTATAATTTAGATTCTAGGTCAATTTAGATTATACCCAAATTGACATAATCTCAAAGAAATTTGATGATTAGTAAGATTTTGTGATTCTCAGGTGTGAGGGATGAGCATCTCTTCACTTGAGCAAAGGGCAAGAATAAATCCAAGGTGGCAAAGCAGGTGCACGATGTGGGTTTTCTGTTTGCCTGCCCTCATATCTATTTTCCTCCTTTCCCTTTACCCCAGAAGCTGACCTCTTTGGAAATGTCACCTGGGCTCTTCTCAGCTGGTTTCCATTTGGGTTTGAACAATGGAAGCATCCACAGGAGATTGGAGGCAGGAGGAAAGAGAGGTAGGGTATGTTTTATCCATTCTTTCTGTTTTGGGGTCAGAATCTAGCAGTGGCTGTGTCTCTCCACAACCGCAGCTCTTAACCAGGGGTCACTCCTCCATGGCTCCAGCTCTCAGAACTCTGGGAGTGCTTTCTTTCCTTCCTTTTTAGCCTTGAGAAGATATGGGCTTCCTGCTCTTGCACCAAGGCTCTCTCAACTTGGTGGTTCTTAACCTCAGCTTAATGTTTGACATGCCTCAACCAGATGGTTCTCTTAACCCCAACACCCCACTTTAAGTAGTGTCTACATTAATATCTCTGTAGTCAAACCAACTGAACATAATTCTGATTCCTGACTGAAACCTGATGGATACACTTTAAACTGTACACATACATTATACTCTTGTATGTATGATATGTTTACAATTTTAAAATATAAGTGAATAAAGTGAGCGTGTAATATATACCTGATAATTCAGAGAACTCTTGGTGTATGTGTGTGTACACACATGAGGTCTGTCCAGAAAAGGTCCAACCATTGTTAATATAATGAGAATGGTTTGCATGACATTTATATAACCTGGCAGCCAATGAGAGTGGACTGGAATGTGCTTACACGAACAGGGACAACCTCACTGTACTAGTCAGTGGGGGCAGTAGATGCTCTGAGTGAGCATTTGTACTGTATGGTTGTAGCATTCAAAATGATTGTGTGAATGGAACAATGAATCTGCATCATAATTTTGCATTAAGCTTGAACATTCCTCTGCAGAAACTACTTGGCTGATTCAGAAGGCCACAGCTATGGGCAACTGGTGACTGGCAGCTTCATCATGACAACACGCCTGCTCATGCATCACATCTCATGCAGAGTTTTTTGGCAAAACATCAAATCACCCAGCTGACTCAGCCCCCCTACTGCCCAGATTTGGCACCCTGTGACTTCTGGCTTTTCCCAAAACTAAAATCACCTTTGGAGGAAAAGAGATTTTAGACCACCAATGAGATTCAGGAAAATATGATAGGGTAACTGATGGTGATGGGGAGAACTATGAGAGGTCCCAAGGAGCCTACTGTGAAGGGGACTGAGGCGTCATTATCCTATGTACAATGTTTCTTGTATCTTATATCTTCATCAATAAATGTCTCTATTTTTCATATTACATGGCTGGATACCCCTGGACAGACCTCATATATATCACATTTTATAGAATGTGAGGTAAAACGATTAAAATAATTTCAAATCAAAGGAATATAACTTTAACTGACATGTGCATTATTTCTAATTGTATGAATTTGTGTATATAGGCGCATATGTTTTACACACAGGTACAAATAGGTGCTTTTTAAAAAATCATCTTGCATTATAGCATAAGGATTTTCATGCTGTTAAATAGCATTCATATGTGCCACTTTTAACAGGTGTTGGATTTTTAGGAAGTATGTATACAATTTCTGTTGTTGTATATTGCTAATTTTTTGTGCTATTGCAATAACATCATGATGACCATCTTCATGGTCTATATATAAAGATATATATAAAGGTATATATATCTTCAGCATTCTGATTGTAAATGCTGGGTTAAATAGTATAAATATCAAAAAAATAGTATAAATATCTTAGAATCGATGTAAAATCCTCCACTCATTGAACATCTCCTACCCTAGAAAGGAAAATTACTCAATGTTTTCCTGCATATCCATAAAGTATTAATAGATTAAAAAGCAAAGTTTTTGCTTTTTACCTCTGGGATACCTCTGGGGAACATGGTCTGAATTTTAACCTTACACTTCAGTCATGGGGCCTATAGCCTGGGAGTGGTTTGAACAAGCAGAGAGCATTACTGAGCTTTGGCAAGGCTTGTCTGGGTTTTGTCCATTCCTCAACAATGACACCAAGTGGCAGTATAATGGCAGCAGTGGATTCAAGATCTGTTCTCTCTCTACCTAAAGAGTTTTAAATTGAGATGTAATTCACAGAACATAAAATTCGCCATTTTAAGTGTACAATTTAGAAACTTGTAGTATATTCAAAAGGTTTTACAACCATCACCACTATCTAATTCCAAAACATTTTCATCACACCAGAAAGAAACCCCATACCATTAGCAGTCACTCCCCATTCTCCCCCTTCCTCTAGCCCTGAGCAAATCCTGATCTGCTTTCTGTCTCGGTAGATTTGCCTATTGTAAACAGCTCATATAAATGGAGTCACACAATATGTGGCCTTTAGTGTATGACTTCTTTCACATAGCATAAAGGTTTTCAGGGTTCATCCAAGTTGTAGCATTTTTTAGTACTTCATTACTTTTTGTGGCTAAATATGCCAATGTACAGGTATACCATATTTTTCTATCAATTCAAAACTGATGAACATTTGGGTTCTCACTTTTTTGCTATTATGAATAGTGCTGCTGGTGAACATTTGTGTACAAGTTTTTGTGTATATGTTTTCAATTCTCTTAGGAAAGAGTATATAGTAGTGAAATTACTGAGTCATAAGATAACTCTATATTTAAATCTTTGAGGTTGAACAAATTCACAAGGCCACCAAGTGTGAATAAGGATACTGATTTTACCACACTTGTACAATAGTTAGGAGCATAGGTACTAGAGCCAGAGTATCTGGCTTTGAACCTCAGCTGTGCCATGTCCTAGCTGTGTAAGCTTAGACCAGTACTTAAGCTCTGTGCTTCAGTATTCATATCTCTAAAATGGGAGCAATAGCAGTATCTTTCTCATAGAATTGTTGAAAAATTTAAATGAGCTGACATATGTAAATCACCAATACAAACTTCTGACATATAAAGAATGCTATATGTTTTATTATTATTTTTCTCTTCATTATAATTATTGCATTTTGTTTTGTTATTTTGATAGGTGAAAAAAGTGATGCTTTAGTTGGTTGAGGTTTGCTATTGAAAATCAGATATCTCTGATTATTAATCAGAGATAACAATAATTTAAGAGGGCAGCAAAATATGGCAAAATAAAGGTAAAATATGTTTATTGATTTTAGAGAGAGAGGAGGGAAGAGAAAGACAGAGAGAAACACTGGTGTGAGAGAGAAACGTCTATTAGTTGCTTCCCTTCTGTACCCCAACCAAGGATTGAACCCACAACCTAGGTATGTGCTCTGACAGGGAATCTAACCCAAGCAACTAAGCCACAGACAGGACTATCCTGTTTTTGATGAACAAGAAGGTTTACGGGAAATTGCTTCTTCACCGGAAAATTGCTAGCATCACTTCAGGCCCAGTGTTAAGACCCTGGAATCTACCCTCCTTCTGAGATCAGGATAGAAAAGGAACCTCTCTCTTATTTTAGTGGAATGGGTAGAGGTAGTGTAAAGGGTGGTATCAATACCAATCAGCCAAGTTTGATGGAGAAAGGGGAGTTATAACTGCACTTACAAAAACTCTTGGTTCATTTTTTCCCTTAAACATCATACCATCAATTTTTAAAACTTCAGTGTGCAAATGAATCACATCATGTTGGTGTTGAAATGTAGACTCCCAGAACCACCTCTTCCCCAGAGAACTATATTCAACAGGTCTGTTGTGTTAAAGCCCTAAAATCTGTAAACACCCACCTCAAGTCAACTGTGATATAAGTGATCCTCAGAAACAGTATATTAGCATTGATGAGTTTTTACCCCTAAAAATGTAAGTGGGGCATGACTAGGAAATAGTGATACTGGAAATGATTAGGGTGCCCACACTTCTTCTATCTCAGCACTTCTCCATCCACTTTGCTCAAATCACAAGGTTTCAGGATTAATGGCCCCTAGCCCCAGCTGGCAGGATTTCCTATATTTTTTAAGTGTTAAAACCTCTTTTTTTGTGGTAGAAATTTGTATTTTTTGCCTTTGTTATACATGAAATGAAATTGGTAAATACGTCCCATACCTTTGGTAAAGTACTGAAGCGTGCACTGACAAGCAGTGCCCACAGTGTCATGAATGAGACATGAGACAAATTCACACGACTACGACTACTGTGTCCTGTGGAGGAAAAGGGCCGCAAGGCTACTCCTTCAAGGGGGGAGAGCCTCAGAATGGCCTCATCACCCTCTCAAGGGGAGAGCGGCTTGGAGCGGCTGGGAAACTCTCTCACCAGGGGAGAGAGAGCACCCCAACCCTTGCCTAGTCAGGCTTTTTAATTGGGATTTTTGCACAGGAGTTCAGGTACAGCTTATTAATCATTGTCAAGCAGTAAACAGTAGATCATATACAAAGAACCATTAGGGTTTCTTCTAAATCAGGGCCTGCCAGCTAAAAGGCTACAGAACTTTGGGAACATAAACTCTTCTTCTCTGGCCCTTATCATCTAACTAAAAGCATTCTTAAACAAAGCAGGTGTCACAGGGTTTCACATATTTCTTCTCAGGCCTAATTACCCAGGGAGCCCACCTTTCCCATCACAAGGCTTGCACCACCTTCCCCATCATAGGTTTTTAGGCTTAAGTGGATTAGAGCCAGGAAGCACTTCTCCCAGAGGACATGGGGACTCAGGCTTCATCACAGCTAGGGGGCAAGGGTCCATCACTCCCTCTTTCTCACAGCCTCCCAAGTGATCGTGTCTGGCCTGGGCTGCCCCTCCTCTGAAGGGTCTCACTTGTCTCTGACCATCCGACCATACTTTGGGGGCATGGAGATGAAGCAGGGACAGCATCTGCTGCCAGAGACAAGCCTTGTCTCCTCAGTGGCTCACGTTCCAAAGATCGCTCATAGCCTTAGACATGGGAGACGGTTTCCAATTCCTGAAACCAAGCAGGGCAGTCCCCAACAAAGTACGACTGTTATTATTCTATACAAGTATGAGACTGGGGTTAGGAAAAAAGACAAAGAGGTTATGACAGACACACAGTGGAAACCCCAGATCATCTCTTGGCAAACTGAAGGGGATGTGGGAAGCTCAGCTTCATTTGACTGCAAAGTCCCAGGGTTTAGTTTCGTATCTGTTCATGCACATGGGTGGTGGAAAGGAAGGGGGACAGCAAAGACACAAAAGGACATACAGGGTGGGATAAGAAAGTAGCCCTGGCTGGTGTAGCTCAGTGGATTGAGCATGGGCCTACGAACCAGACAATCGCGGTTCGATTCCCAGTCAGGGCACATTCCTGGGTTGCAGGCCAGTTCCCTGCAGGCCAGTTCCCAGCAGGGGACGCACGAAAGGCAACCATACATTGATGTTTCTCTCCCGCTCTCCTTCCCTTCCCCAGATAAATAAATAAAATCGTATAAAAATTATTAAAAAAAAAGAAGAAAGTAGAAGGGCTAATATGTCTAACAGACAGAGCCATCTATATCTGGTGAGCCTCAAATAAACCCAGGAAATAATTCCTGTGACACAGATGGGTGGACTAAGAGGGTGAATTGGCTCCAGGCTTGGGACAGTTTGAGAACAGTGTTCTTGAGGACAGAGGTGGTTCCTTTCCAGTGGGGACCCCCTGCATTAGGCAAGCAGGAGCCCAGAGGAGAGTGGAAACCTTCCAGGGGAATCATTGGGAGTATACAATGACTGCTTTCTTCCAACTCTTCAGTCCCACCTTACAATAACTACCATGATGATGGCACAGATGGCTCCCAGCATGATCATCATCTTGCAGTTTTTCCACCAGTACTTCCTTGTTAGCTTGGCAGTACTGCTGTCATTGTGACGCTTCCATCTGCAGGGCATCAGCTTGGTCATCCAGCTGTGATGGTATCTTGTGCTTCTTCAGGACCTTATCCATTCTCATGCATGAGGTCCTCCACCTCATCTACTTGTGTCTGGGTTTGTTGTAGTCATCCATTACTGGTTGTATTAAGGGAAGGGTCAGGGGACCCCCACCTCGGGCAATCCTTTCTGTTCCTTCAGTTGGGTGGCTGAGCTGGAGCAGACATTTCTCTGACAGGGGTGGGGTCAGTCTCCTTTCTAGAAGATGCAGCAAAACACCCAGAGAAGGGAATGCTGAGGCTGAAGTCAACGGAACTGCAGAGCTCCACGCCTAGATGACCACCCAGAGGTCTAGCTGTGATGGAAGTCACTCTCTTTCTTTCTAAATATATCCTATTTTCCTATCTTCAGAGTATATCAGAAACTTCATTAAGAATCTTAATAAACTGTATGAGAAAATGAATGGCTGAAAGGTAGAAACAGGTGGGTGGGATGAACAAGATCACAAATCAAAAAACACCCAAGAAACAAAAGCCCTGGACCAGGTGGCTGCACAGGTGAATTCTACCAAACATTCCAAGAAGAACTAACACCATTCTTTCTCAAACTCTTTCCAAAACTTCATGAGGACAGAAAGCTGTCAAGCTCATTTTACAAAGTCAGCATTATACTAATTCCAAAACCAGATAAAGACACTACAAGAAAAGAAAATTACAGGCCAATATCCCTGATGAATATAGATGCTAAAATCCTCAACAAAATACTGGCAAACCAAATACAGTAATACACCAAAAATGTCATACTCCATTATCAAGTGGGATTTATTCTAGGAATGCAAGATTGGTACATTTGTAAATCAATGTGATTAACCACATAAACAAAATGAAGGATAAAAACCTCATGATCATATCAATTGGTGTAGAAAAAGCATTTGATAAAAACCAGCACTATTTATGATAGAAACTCTCAGCAAAGTGGGAATAGAGGGAGCATACCTCAGTGTAATAAAAGTCCTATATGAGAAACCCACAGTCAACATCATTCTCAGTGGGCAAAAATAACACACGTATTCCTTAAGATTGAAAACAAGACAGGGGTGTCCACTTTCACCTCTTTTATTCAAGGACTGGCAGTCCTAGCCATAGCAATCAGACAAGAAAATGAAACAAAAGACATCTGTATTGGAAAGGAAGAAGTAAAACTGTCTTTGTTTGCAGATGACATGATACTGTACATAGAGAACTCCAAAGATTCCATCAAGAAACTACTAGAACTGATAAATTCAGTAAAGTAGCAGGATACAAAATTAGTATCCAGAAATCAGTTGCATTTGTATATCCCAACAGTGAACAAACAGAAAGGGAAATTAAGAAAACAATACCATCACAATTGCTTCAAAAAGAAAAAAATACCTAGGAATACATTTTAACTAAGATGTAAAAGACTTATAATTAGAAAATTATAAGACACTGAAGAGAGAAATTAAAGAAGGTACAAATAAGGGGAAACACATACCTTGTTCATGGATAGGAAGAATTGACATTAAAATGTCCATCCTACCCAAAGCAATCTGTAGATTCAGTGCAATTCCCATCAAGATTCCAGTGTCATATTTCACAGAACTAGAACAAATATTTCAAAAATTTACATGGAACCACAAAAGGCCTCACATAGCAACAATGATCTTGACCAAAAAAAAAAACAAAGTTGGAGAAATCCTGTCACTTAATATCAAACTATTCTACAAAGCTATAGTAATCAGAACAGTATGGCACTGGTATAAAAACACATACCTACATTAATAGAACAGAATAGAGGGCCCAAAAATAAACCTACACATTTATAGTCAATATTTGACATGGAAGCAGGCACTTACAATGGGCTAAAAACAGTTTATTTAATAAATGCTCTTGGGACAATTGGACAGATACATGTAGAAAAATGAGACTAGACCACCTTTTTACACCACACACAAGAATAAATTCAAAATGGATTAAAGGCTTAAATGTTAGACCCCAGACCATAAATATCCAAGAACACATAGGGAGGGAAAGCTTGGACATTGCTCATAGCAATATTTTATCTGATATACCTCCCCAGGCAAGGGACACTAAAGAAAAAAATAAATGGGACTACATCAAAGGAGACCATCAACAAAATAAAAAGATAGCCCACAGAATGGGAGAACATAGTCTCCAATACATCTGATAAGGGGTTAATGTCCAAAATTTATAAAAAACTTACAAAACTCATACCCCCAAAAAGTCAATCCAATAAAATAGGCAAAGGTTCTGAATAGACACATCTCCAGAGAGGACATACAGATGGCCAGTAGACATATGAAAGATGCTCAATGTCACTAACCATCAGAGAAATGCAAATTATAACCACAATGAGATATAACTTCATACCTGTCAGAATGGCCATCATCAATAAATCAACAAACAAGTGGTGGTGAAAATGTGGAGAAAAGGGAACTCTTTTGCCTTGTTTGGTAGGAATGCAGATTGGTGCAGCCACTATGGAAAGCAGTATGGAGACACCTCCAAAAATGAAAAATGGATCTGCCTTTTGACCCAGCTATCTCACTTCTGGGACTATATCCAAAGAAACCTAAAACACTAATTTAAAAGAACATAAGCACCCTTATGTTTATTGCAGCATTATTCACAATCACCAAGATATGGAAGCAGGCTAAGTGTCCATCAGTAAATGGTTGCATAAAACAATATGGGACAGTTCCACACTGGACTACTACTCAGCAATAAAAAAGGAAATATTTACCTTTTGCAATAGTATGGATGGACCTGGAGAACATTATGCCAAGTGAAATAAGCCAGTCAAAGGACAAATACCATATGATTTCACTTATATGTGGAATCTAATGAACAAACTGAACTAATTAACAAAACAGAGACAGACTCAGTATCTGAGAGCAGGATAACAGGTGGGTGGGGGAGGGAGGGATTGAGTGAAAAGGAAAAAGGACTTGTGGACATGGACAACAGTGGTGATTGCAGGTGGAGGGAGGTATAAGGGGATTAGATGGTAATGGAAAAATACAGTAAAATTTTTAAAAAAATCAATGGCTGAAAGACAGGAACAGGTGGGTGAGATGATCAAATTCACACATCCTCAGATTACTAATATGTAAATCACTGAGTCCTTAGATGAGCAAAGCCTTCCATTCCCATCAACAGAGAAAGGTCAGTTCCATTCTCCTCCTATCTTTCCTATATATATGCACATCCTGAACACTGGGTAAAACAAACAAAAAACTAAACATCCCCCACTGTTTTAAAAATCATTCATAGTTCATAGATGCCATCTAAGAGGATGGCATCTGACTACTCAGTAAATTATTTGCCCAAAATTACTCGCTAGTATGTTTTAGATAGTTCTAGAGCAAGTTTTTTTCTGACTTGATAATTAGTTGTGACCACACTAGTAGGTCATGAAACATGTCTTTATGGTGATTAATGGTCATTTTTAGAAAAATGAAACATTAAATAGAAAATATCAGAGGAACTAAATTTGGAGAAACATTGCTCTATTCCACTACATGACCTCAAAAAGAAATTTGCAGGAGGGTGCAAATCTCTCAAGTTTATTGTGATTTTATTGAGGCTAAAGAAAATTTCACATTCCCCACCAGATTTTTAAGGCAATTATTTTTCTAAGTTAAACATGAAAATATGTTTAATTGGTGTGGGTAAGTGGGTTGGGCACCATTCAGCAAACTAATAGGTCACTGGTTCGATTCCTGGTCCTGCAGGACATGTGCTTAGTTTGTGGGCCAGGTTCCCAATTGGGGCGTGCAAAAGGCAATGGATTGGTGTTTCTTTCACATATCAATGTTTCTCTCCTTGTCTTTCTTCCTCCCTTCCCTCTAAAAATAAAATAAATAAAATGAAAATATGTGCTATTCTGAGAATGAAAATTCTTACATGGCAAGGAAATGCCATAACAAAGCCAATGGACATCTCAATATTCATTCATTATGGTATTTTGAATTGCAGTGGAAATGGGTAAGTAAGAAAGGCAAACAATGAAGATTTCAATAGATCAATTTAAAGATTACAAAGAGAGAAAGAAGGAGGGAAGGAGAAAGAGTCAAGTACCTAAAGATCTAATCATGGGAATGCTTAAGTAAATTATGCCACCACCCTCTGTGTAAGTCACATGGTTTTCAGCTTGGGCTCATCCACTGATCAGAATTACCAGAAGGGTTTTCTTAACTCTACTGGGATGTGCTACCCAAATCTGAATGGAAGACGGCAGGAATCTGGAACATTCTTATAAGTTGTAACCTGTGATGGGAAGTTCTTTTAATGACGAGGCAATTAAAGTTTCATTATGTCGAGGAACTCTGAGTAAGTCTCACAATACCCCACTTAAAAATATATTTCCTCTATTACACACACACACTTTCTAGAATAAAAACCAAAGCCATATTGGCCTGTCGTTTTACTTTCTATATGTTACAAAATTATGTCAGGTTCTGTTTTCTTGTAACAGCTTTTATCTAAAGAGGGGGAATCTGATGGCAAAGTTTAAGGTGTCTGGATTCTAAAGGTCAAACCATCTGAAATCTTTGGGATTATTTCAGGCGTTGGTTTGTTTTAAGCCTTTTTAAAAAACAGTTCGGATAGCCCTGGCTGGTGAGTCAATTGGCTGGAGAGTCCTATGGTAGACAGAAGGTTGTAGTTGGATTCTGATCAGGGCACTACCTGGTATTCCATCCCGGTGGGGTGCCTAGGGGAGGCAACCAATCCATCTTTCAGTCCCTATCCCTCCGTCTCCCCTTCCCCTCCCCATAGTCCTCTCTTTCTCTCCCCTGCTCTCTCCCTCCTTTCTCCTCTCTCAAATCAGTAAATATCCTCAATAAACATTCGCTATAAAAATAACGAATGTTAGGCAATTATTGAAGCCTTCTTTTTAAAAAGCTGATTTACAGGAAACCTCAGGGACAAGTTTCACTTTTGGCTTCTTGTTGATGTCTGTGAAGCAGAATCCGTCTGTTTAACTAGAAAGCGAGGAAGATTGCAGAAGTTGACCCGGTTGGGGCGGGGTCCTCTCCAGCTGAGGTGGGCGGGGACTGCACACGTTCCTCCCAGACAGCTCATAGCTGGCCGGACGCTGCGCAGATTCTACTCCCAAGTCCGAAGTCCGGGGCTCAGCTTCAGGTCCGCGCGGTCGCGAGTCTACTCGCTGCAGGTAGGGAGCGTTCTTCGCCCGGGAGTGGGCCACTGGCTGGAATCTCTGGCCATCTCACTGTGCACTTTTAAAATGTATAGTCTATAGACCCGTCTTTGAGATGGAGAGAGGAGGAAAGAGGGAAGCACGATGGTTTTGGTGGGAGGCACTAGATCTAATTACTTGTCAAGGTTTGTAAGAACATGTAACACGTTTGACCTTTCACTAGGTGGGATCCAGTTTTGCTTAATGTCAATCTTGTAAGTATACACGTAAGTTCTGTGCGTTCATAAATATGGTCCTGAGGTTGGTAGAGGGTCTTAGAGGGAAATTTCTGGGCTGGAGGCTGGGACACACCCCACCTGGGTCCAGGTGCATGCTTAGTCACTCACTAATAGTGTGCTCTAGGTAAGTCAGCACACCTGCAGCATCCTCTAAGGTCCTTTCTTGCTGTAAAACCTAGGATACTGGAACCTGAGTTCTTTGCCCGCTCTGGAGACTTAAGGAAGAAGACAGAAGCGGGGCCGGGGGGGGGGGGGGGGGGGGGGGGGGATGTTAAAACATTTCTTAGACACAATGACCTTGGTGTATGTCTAAGTACAGTTTGGTTTTCTTTTATAACACAGAGAATACATCAAGTGCCATTGTTCCACCTTGGTTTTTGCACCTAAAATAAATATATAGACATCTGTGGATGATTTTCTTTGTATTAAATAGCCTTCTAAATGTGATTTTTAAAAAATAGCAGTATTCCACGGTGCTGGATAACAAAACAGAAATAATCCTCCGTAAAGATTATTTATAGTTATGGTGATTTATTATTTTAGCCATTCACTGGACATTTTTGCATATAACTCTCTGGGACATGGCTGATTATTTCCTTCAGGCAAACTCTTAGAAGCATAAACTTAGTCAAAGAGTCTGAATATTTTAAAGGTCTTTTGATTAAATGGTGATGGAAGGAGACTTGACTTGGGGTGGTGAACACACAATATAATATACAGATAATGTATATAGAATTGTACACCTGAAACCTATATAATTTTAAATGACATTTAAACAAAGGAAAGAATGCTCAATATCACCAACTTAGAAAAGGTATAAACTTTTGATATGAGATACCACTTTTCACTTATTAGCTTGACCTAAATCACAAAGCTCTGTAACAGTGTTTTTAAGGATATGAACCTCTATTAGCCAGTGTGACCCCAATAAATTTAATAATAAATAAATAAAAATGAATCTTTGCCTTCCAGAAAGATTGTTCTAATTCACATTGACAGCTGCCAGCCATTTTAAGAAGTTATACTCTGAAGAAAAAAATAGTTTTCCAGTAGAAGAGGGTAGGCAGAGGTTATAGGACAGCAATTAGAGTGTGGTCTTAAAGGAAACCATAGAAATATTGTGGAGAATTGAAGCCATACCTGGGAAATATACAAGTGCGTCTCAGGGTCACTAAAGGGAAGGAGTTTTGCCACAGGGTTTAATTGAGTTTAATAGAATTTGATAGTTTAGTAGACATTTAATAGATCAGTTCTTTTGATCTAATAATGGGGTGAGTTTTCAGCTCACTTGGAGACATTATCAAATTCTAAGAACTTCTAAAAGTCAAATTATAGTTCATATAAATTGGATAAAAATCAAAGGAAACCCTAACCCAACAGATATCAAGATACTCCATGCTCCTACTTTTGAGAAACAAAACTTGAATTCTTTCCCTGTCTCTTCCTCCTCTCCATTCTATGCTTGGGAAACAGAAGCTGTATCAGTTCCATGGTATTATACTGGGTTCTCCCAGGGACAAACCTGCTTCCCCATCCTGAATGAACCATCACTTATGCCCTAGTTCTTACTTCTTTGGTCTTTGAACATCTCAGTTCTTGTCCAGGAATTCAGATACACATTGGAAAAATTATTGTAATCCATGAGTGGATTTAATGTCCCTCTGATTTATTCAGCAGTTCTTTGCTCAGAGGTAGGGTATCTTAACTTTTTTCTGCCTGATAAGTGTATTTGTGTTTATAATAGCACGTTTGTATTTTATAATTGTGGTATATCAACTCTGGCCTAAGAAAAAGACAGCCACAGCAGACTCATTTCACAACTAAAAATGTTTTCAGGCATTACCTGGTTAAAGTGATAGAATAGTGGTTTTTCTCTTCTTTCCTTTTCTCCTTTTGTGTACTGTGTTTATATTACTTTAATAATGAAGAAAAACTAAAAAATAAATGTCATTATTTTACCTCAACTCAGATGTTTGGGGTGCTAGGGTTCTTTTCATTACACTACTCTGTCTGGCAAATACTCTGCAGCTTGGCAAGTTGAAATGGTTTATTAAATGTTTTTATTTTTTGTGAGAATAAAAGTAAGATATGTACAAGTATCTGAAAAAACTCTAAAGAAATCATTCACAGTCTCATTTCCCTTTTTTTTTCTTTTCTTCCATCCTTTCTCCCTGTGTACTTGGGAGAAATGATGGATTTCTACTTTATGGCCAAGTAGAATTCCAAATGAAATACTACTTGGCCATAAAAAAGAAGAAAATTTTACCCTTTGTGACAGTATGGATGGACCCAGAGAACATTGTGCTAAGTGAAATAAGCCAGTCAGAGAAAGACAAATACCATATGACTTCACTCATGTGCAATCTAATGAACAAACTGAACTAACAAGGAAGATAGAGATTCATAGAAAGAGAGCAGAATGACAGCTAACTTGGGGGAGGTTAGGGAATGGAGAAATAGAGCAACAAGGAAAAAGGACTCATGGACATGGACAACAGTGTGGTGATTGTGATGGGGAGGGGGTGTAAAGGGACTAAATGGTAATAGAAAAATACAATAAATATTGTTTAAAAATAAAGCCCTGGCTGGTGTGGCTCAGTGGATTGAGTGCCAGCCTTCAAACCAAAGGGCCACTGGTTTCATTCCAAGTCAGGGCACATGCCTGGGTTATGGGCCTGTTCCCCAGTGGGGGGCATGTGAGAGGCATCCACACACTATTTCTCTCCCTCTCTTTCTCCCTCCCTTCCCTTCTGTCTAAAAATAAATAAAATATTTTTTAAATGAAATAAAAATAAATTATGAAAAGGTGAAAAACCTATCTATCCTCCCTCTAATTTTACTCCTAGAGTTCATTGCTGTCAGCATCTTGATATGACTTTTTCTGGACCTCTATGTTTAAACAAACACATAGATTTTTTAAAGTAGATTTTTGCTATATATACTGTTCTGCAACCTATTTTCTACATCTCTGCACATGTACTTAATACCTATACATGTACTTAATTATGTCTTTAGTTGTATTACATTGTATGACTGTACCAAAATGTATTTGACCACTTAGGTTATCTAGAGTTTTCCCAGTTTGGGGCTATTATTAGCAAGTCCACCCCTTTACATAATTGTTATATGTATGTGTTTTTGTTTTTGTAGGATATATTTCTAGAAAAGAAAGTAAAAGCTCATATGACATACATATTTAAATTTAAAGAATTTTTTCTAAGATTTTACTTATTTATTTTTAGAGAGGGGGAAGGGAGGCAGAAAGAAGAGGAGAGAAACATCATATGTGGTTGCCTCTCACATGGCCCCCACTGGGAACCTGGCCTGCAACCCAGGCATGTGCCCTGACTGGGAATCAAACTGGCGACCCTTTAATTTGCAGCCTGCATTCAATCCACTGAGCTACACCAGCCAGGGCAGTATATACATTTAAATTTTTAATGAAGACTACCAAATTGCTCTCCAAAAAAGCGTACACAACTTTGTATTTCTTCCTACCATTAGGAGGTAAGAAGATCATACCCTCAAAAACACTGTTGGAGATCTTTGTGATTTAGGTCAAGCTAATAAGTGAAAAGTGGTATTTCATATCAAAATTTTATACCTTTTTTAAGTTGGTGAGATTGAGCATTCTTTCCTTTGTTTAAATGTCATTTAAACAAGTGACATTGCATTTCTTATTCTCTGAACTGTGTATTAGAACCTTTCATTCATTTCCCTGTTGGGTTGTGGGTAGTTTTCTTAATTGATCTTTAGGAGCTATATACATTAGGAGCATTAACCTTCTGCCTTATATATGTGTAACATTGGTTAGTCGGTCATGTGTGAGTTTTTATATGTATACAGAGATCAAAGAGACCTAAGAGGGAAAACTGACTTCCTTCTCAAAGTGTATAAATGTATTTATAATACAAGAGAGAAACTGTTTTATTAAATAAACAGGTTGGCTAAAATGCAATACAAATCTCCTTTATCTACTTCCCTACTTGAATATAAGCTCCAGGAGGAGAGTGCATTTTCTTTCCTGTTCACTGCTGCATCCCCAGTGCCTAAAATAGGGCCTGGCACAGAGGAGGGGCTCAGTCAGTGTTTGCTGAGGAAGAATTAGGAGAATTTCAAGCAGGATGACAAAAGGAAGAATAGACTCTGGGCAAATACCCCTGAAAGAGTGGCTGTGTGCCATTCACAGCTTAGTATCAATTGGTTAACTGTTTCTCCTCCTCACTCCTCCTGCCACTAGTGGAATAAGTTTATTGCAGGGATAGGATTCATTATCTGGCATAAGCGAGGGTCAGAGGAGGAGATGTTTGGCGTAGTGATGTGGAAGGCTTGAAAAGTTAATTAAAGGGTGTGATGAAAGTATTCAGCTGCTGGGGTGTGGGGAGGGTGGCAGGATGGGAAGCATTAAGAGGGGGGATGATGTGGAAAGTCAGATTCTGCTGGCTTTGAAATTTTGCCTAAGGCAAGCTTGTACTTCCAGATATGTTATACTGCAGGGAAAAGGACCATGAAATAACTGAGAGTATTTTGGTGCAACATTTTCTTCATGAGTAGACAGTGTAAGTTTTTTGCAAGGCTTGTAATTAAATTTTAAAATTCTCATCATAGTTGCTTTTTTAAAAATTTATTTTTTATTGTTGACACTATTACAGATGTCTCCATTATCCCTCCCTTTGCCCACCTCCACCTAGTCCCTGCCCCCCTTCCCTCTGGCTATCAGCACACAGTTGTAGTAACTTTTTAAAAATTTGGCTTCAAATGGCTCTGGGGTATTAAGTGACTACTGAATTTCTAAATCACCTGCTGCATTTCTACACTTACAAGTGAGTCATTATATGGTTATCAGAGGGCTCTTTTAATTACATCATCCAAGTTCCATACTGTCTGGGTATTTAATTATTGAGTAAAGTAGTTTTCTTTTTGTGTTTTCCATAACTAGGTAATTTCAGAAAAATGAGGATACTTAGTAGTGCTATACTCATGGCCTACTGTTATTTGTTGAAAGGTAAGACACCAGATCCTTTCATTATGTTCTATATTTTAAATATTTTATCCATAAATTAAAAACTGGTGAAAAATACCATACGATCTCACTGAAAAGAGGAATCTAATGGACAAAATAATTAATGACCAAAATAGAACCAGAAGCACAGAATCATGGAATAGACTGACAGCTATAAGAGGGGAGGAGGGAAGTGGAGAGTGTTCCAAAGAGGGTGAAAGAACTAGTCAAAGAACACATATGAGGGACCCGTGGACATGGACAATGGTGTGGGGATTGACTGTGGAAGTTGGGGGTGGCTGAGAGGAAGGGGGTGCAGGGGGAAAATTGGGACAACTGTAATAGCATAAACAATAAAAAATTTTAAATGGATATAATTTTTAATAGAGAGGACATTTTGGTTTTCTTTATTTCATAAGATTATATAATTGGACGAAGATTTAGGAAACATGGACAAACTGAACAAAACAAAATTAACTCCATTATGCATTGTCCCTTTCTCATGTATAATTACTGAAAATATCTGGGGAAATGGCCTGTGATGTTATATGTTTTAAACAAGGAAAGGAGCATTTTTTCTACCTTGCTCTGTGACCTGCTTTTCCCTGAAGAGTCTATTCTAAGGAAGAATTATGGAAAGTGTCAGGGTAACAATAGTACTGGTCTCATCCTAAGACCCTCCCTAAATCTTCATACCCATGTACCTCTGGCCAGACAATCAAGTAAGAGTTTAGGGCACTTAAGTAGAAAGGACTACAGTCATGTGCTGCAAAAAGACATTTCAGTCAATGATGGACTGCATGGACCATGGTGGTCCCTTAAGATTATAATGAAGCTGAAAAATTCCCATCACCTTGTGACATCGTAGCTAACGTAATATCTCAGTGCAACACATTACTCACATGTTTGTGGTGAGTTTGGTATAAACTTACTACACTGCCAATTGTATTAAAGTACATAGCATATACAATTATGTAGAATACATTATACTTGATACTGATAATAAATGAGTATGTTACTGCTTTATGTATTTACTATGCTATACTTCTTATTGTTATTTTAGGGTGTACTCTTTCTACGTAGAAAAGTCTCTAGACATTATGCCATGTTAGGCCAACAGGCAGCCTCATACATCTTGTGTCTACCATGTCTCATGAGTAAATCATTTTCTCTTGTACAAAAACTACAGTAATATGTTGTACAGTGTTGTAGCAAAGGAGCAATAAGCTATATCATATGGCCTAGGTATGTAGCAGGCTGTATGATCTAGGTATGTATACTTATACACTGATGATCACATAACAGCAAAATCACCTAATGATGCATTTCTCAGAATGTACCCCCATTGAATAAGTAGCATAGACAGTAGATAGAAAATAGATGGGGGGGGCAAGAATAGCATGGGAAATATAGAACCTAAAGGACTTGAGACACATGGACATAAACTAAAGGGGGGTAATGGTGGGGATGGGGGGGCAGGGTGGAGGGGAATGAAGGGGGGAATAGAACAACTGTAACAGCATAATCAATTTAAAAAAATAAATTTAAAAAAAAAAGAAAACAAAACAAAAAAAAAGAATGTACCCCCATTGTTAAGCAGCACATGACTGTATTGGTATCTATCATTCAGACTATACAGAAGGCAAATAGGTGTCAAGTCAAAGGACATTCTGGGCATGTCCACATGAAACAAAGTCTTCAGGTGTTAAGTACCTCATCACCATATATTTTTATGATAATGTATATTTATGAATTTTGGGACAACAATTTGTTAGCTAATTTTATTATTTTAACTCAGGGATGAGATATAGCATCTCAAAATATGTTTCAAACCCACTGGATAAAATATATATTTTAGGGAAGTAAGTCCTTGAACATAATTATCACCTAAGTGACCTGATCAAGTGTTTGTAAACTATGTACTTATTCTGTGAATTTTTTGAGGAGTTTCCCATGTTCTGAAGATTGGTCATCTTTCTTTGCAGCATTCACTATCTCAGCTCCTCAGGACCTGTATGTGGTAGAGTATGGCAGCAACGTGACAATGGAATGCAAATTCCCGGTAGCAAAAGAGTTAAACCTGTATGCATTAGTTGTCTACTGGGAAATGGAGGATAAGAAAGTTATCCAATTTATAAATGGGGAGGAAGACTTGAAGGTTCAACACAGTAGCTACAGCCAGAGGGCCCAGCTGTTGAAAGACCAGCTCTTTTTGGGAAAGGCTGCACTTCAGATCACAGATGTGAAACTACAGGATGCAGGGGTTTACTACTGCTTGATCAGCTATGGAGGCGCCGACTACAAGCGGATTACTCTGAAAGTCAATGGTAAGAATTATTATAGATAAAGAGGTCCAACCTTTATTAAAATCATATTCCAGTGTTGATAACTTTTCATTCTTGGAAGTTCACTCGCACTCTCCACAACAGCACTCTGTTCGTTCATTCATTTGCATTCTTGTCCCATGAGCATTTCTAGAGCACCTCCTGTTTGAGAGTCCCTAGGCAGCCAGAGCCAAACGCTACAGAGCCATGTTCCAGAGTGTGTGTAGTTCTCCTAGAAATCAATTCTTTATTTTGGCATTACTATAAAAGTAATACATGTAACTGCATATAACTCAAATACTATGAAAGGAAATAAAATGAATTACAGAAGAGTCCCTCCTCCCTTCACCACCATCTTCCACAGCACACAGAGATGACCAGGTAGTCACTATTTATGTGGCTCTCCAGGATTTTTTTAAAAATTCAACGACCATTTTTATTTTGTTAGGTCTGCCAGCATTTTCCTTCCTTTGAACCTATGTCAAACCAAAATCAATATGTTAAAAACAAACCTCCCTATAAAGGTTCACATTGAAAAACACTTGAAGTCAATTTTTGAAGGCAAAAAATAATGATATCAAGTATAGAAGAAACTATTCATCCTTAGAGATGATATAAACTATGCTCATTGGGCATTTATCTTGAAAGTCTATAACAGTGTTGTCTTGGAATGTTAAAAAGGAACTATGAGTGATAAATTCCTGGGTACTGACCCACAAATACGTCATCAGATCATCTGGGTTCAAACTATGGGCAACTGCTAGCTAAGCAAAGGAAAACACCTTAGCTGACTACCTCTGCTTTCGCTGTTAAGATTCCTAGAATTGAGAGCTGAAAGCATCCTAGGCGAGAACAGCTAATCCAAGGAACAGAACAGAAATTCCCCAGCGGGTATGCTGCTCACATACTTCCCACAATGACACTACTGTCATTTGGATCATCCTTCCCTAGCCTATTGAAATTACTTTCTGATATTGAACTGAAATCTGCCCTCTTATAGTTTTGGACTTATCTGCTTGGATTTTTTTTCTTTCCCCTTTTTATTACATGACTAGAATTGATCACCATCCCCTGGTCTTTCCATATCTGGGACAACCGCCATCAATCTCAGTAAGGTCAACAAGTAGAAAAGTTTAAAATTACAATAAAGGGATAACTGATCAATATAAACCCAAAGTCAAAATTATATAAGAATTAGGAGAAATGCATCTATTTTATAGTACATTACTGAGTCTCTTGATTCTAACAGTTAATGCTACTGTTGTCAGGAAAATATCACTTGTGTTGTGAAGTAGATTTAATTTTAATTATATTTTACCACATGCTTCTCTAGAACAATGATAGTCATGAAAACAGAACAGTGGGATTCCAAGTTGGGACTTTGAACTTTTCTTCAGTCCATCAGCAAATATCAGGCACTTACTGTGTTTCAGTGTATGAAAGAAATCACCAAAACTGAACCCTATAATCTGCCAGCAGTGCTGGATGGGGGATGGGGAGGAAGAGCATCTCCTGGCCATCAGGTAAAAGGAAGTGCAGAGTGGAAGTTCCTGCTTTCAGAAAAGGCCTCACGTTAGACTGTAGGGAGTGTGCAGAGAGTGGGACAGCTGCCTCTGTAGTGAGGAATGTGTTTTTCCAGGTCATCTGGGCTCTGTAATGCCCCGTGTGGATCTGCAATTTCCTTTCCTGTGGTTTAGCACAATAGGAAATCTCTGACTCTGATGGTTTTTCCAAAGAGGGGTCTCTGATGGAGTGAGGCAGATAACCAGCATCTGATTTGTTTGACTATTCTATTTTGTATTGTAAATTACTAAATTGACATTCTACTCCCCATCCATCTTGCTGTCATACAGTGGTCTTGGGGATGAATTGAGAGCAAGCCAGCCTCCAAATTCCAACTGAGGTGGTGTCACCAATAGACATTTGGTGTTTAGGTCATGAGGTAGATGATTCAAGGAAGTAGAACTTCTGAGTCACCTCCACATGCAAATGATTTCAGAGTAACACTAACAGCTTCTCTTCCCATCACTGCAAGCATGTGGTAACACAGCTTCCCCACAGGGAGTTTACTTGCCACGGCATTTTACAAGTGAGACATTTCAAAACTGAAATTTGAAAGTTTCATTTTGGATAAACTCAGTTATTATCACGTTGGATGTGAGTAGTATAGCACCTTTCACGTTCTTAGTTTAAATACCAGACTTCCAGGCATCTGACTTATGATTGAAAATGTTGTTTTACCTTAATCATTGAAGGTAATAGCAGAGAAGGTGAAGTGCTCTTTTATACTTTCAAGACTTTACTGGGATTGGGCAACTGCAAGAACAAATACTGCATAGTGAACTTGATAAAGCTAATTTGTTCCTGTGGACCAAGGGTTGAGAGCTGTCATTCCTCACCAACCCCATCTGCCCCCCAAATTTATCGACCAGAACTTTGCAAGTTTTCTGGATAGCATTTATTCCCCATCTAATATATTATGTAATGTATCATAAAAGTGAATCTGTTCTGTTTATTGTCTCTCTCCTCCTCCTAGAATATATACTCTGCAAAGACAGAGATTTTGGTCTGTTTTATTTATTGCTGTATCCCTAGGACTTGGCATATAAGCGTAGCAGCATGAAAAGAGCACACAAAAATTTTGTTGAAGGAATGAATGAAATATTTTCTCAAGTAGGATAAACCTCAACATTTTGAAACATGAATAGGTTTGGGCACATGAAAATTTATTTCCGAGACTGTTCACCAGGAACCATCAGTACTTTCTAATGAGTGCACATAAGTGGTAGCACTAAGAGAAGGAGGTGGAGCTCTAGTGCTAATAGCAGTGGTGGTGAACCCTTCTGTAGTACTTTGTATGTGTCAGGCCCTGTCCTTAGCACTTTGCTTATATTAACTCTTGATCCTCAAATGACTCTATGGAGTAGGGGCTTCATCATGTCTGAGATGCATGTTTTTTTTACATTTTATGTCTGTGAAATCTGAGTGTCAATAATCTCATCTTAGATTCAGGGATATGTGATGTTATTCTTGTTTTATGGATGAGAAAACTGAGGTCCAGAGAAATTCAGTAATTTGCCCAAGGTCACTCAGCTATTATGTGGTAAAGCCAGGCTCTAAATTCAAGCAACCTGGCTCTAACATCAGTGCCCTTAACAATCAAGTTGTACTGCCCATGTTTATACTTCCTGAGTGTGTGTAGAGTTGTGTTTGGATTTCAAAACTATCACAACCTTTTCTTGGTCTTGACGTGACCATTGCATTGGATCTAGTGCTCTAGATCCAGTAAACCTAGAGTCTGCAAATGTTTTTGATTATCCCATCAGTAAAGTGTGTTAAACTAGTATGTGTGCATGTGTATATAGTGATAGGGAATATATTGTGCTAGTACATAGGTTATATTATAAGAAATTAATATTTTTGAAAGGCAGAAGAAATTAAAAATCACTGATTTCATGTGGCTCAAACAATACTTTATACATTCTATAATGTACAAAAATAGAAATTTAGAAGGATGAAAAAAGTTAATAAATATTTTAAATTTCTTGCTAATGATGATGCTTCACTGTCATTAACTAATATTTTAAGGCATAATATTCCTTAGATGAAATTCATCATTAATAAAGGTCTTGATAACTTTGAGGTTTTATTTTAACCAATACCTTATCAGGTTCAGTTAGGTGTTTATTATTTTAACTTAATGAGGTGATGGTAAAAAGTGTCACTCTGACATTTCCTTTTGGTTTGTGCTTGAATTGTTAGTGTTGTCTCTAATCCTGTTTCAGTAGGGAAAATTTTTATTTAGTTGTTTATCTTGTAAGCAGATTAGTTTAGTTTAAATTAGTCAAGAGAATCTGAAAAGCTATAAGCCCAAATAAGTCATTCTTCTCCCTTTGATATTATAAAACTCCCCTCTTCCCACAAGACCCTCGCATGGCACACAAAGTGAGGGCCAGTGTCAGTCAGCTATGTTTATTAAGTTTAAATTATTTCTTAATTGTTATAAAAATACATATAAGTGGACATTCTAATATTTTCTTTCTGTACTCCAATACATGTGTCCCACTTCAGAGACTAATGTAGTAGAAGTTTAATCAATGAGTAGAATGAATCCACTCATTTATTGAGCCCTTATAGGTGTACCATATTTTTATATATGCCTAGTCATGAAACAACATTCTTCTTTATTCTTATACCGTTAAAAATGTCAGAGTGAACAAGCAAATGTTTTACCTTTAACCCTTTATCACTAACTGTGATTTTAGGCTTGAAAGTTTAATTGTCTGGAAATGAAGCTATGTGCTATATGAACTAGAGTCTGTTTTGGTAATGGTATTTGATGAAGTGAATAAGTGAATTTGTTTTTTATGATCTTAAACATAGCAGATACAAGGTTGAGGACTCAAGTATTCATAGGATACCTTATTCATGTACCTTCAAACTGTGATTATGTTGATTTTTCAATGTTTTCATTAGTGGTTTTATTGATTTAAGAGCACAGAAATATCACATCATTATTTCAGTTTTTGCTCGTTCCTGGCTGTATTAAATCTCTGTGAATATATTGTATCACAAAACTATTGTTATGACTGTATTAAGGGAATACAGAGTTAAGGCTCCAGGTGGACCAGTGGTGGTTACACTGAAGTATTAGGAGTAACATAAAGATTATAGCAATAGAATAATGACATGTGAACATGCTTATAATGGATAAACATGAGTGAAGATCTTGGGTGATATAAATGCACTCACTGAATAATATAGTAAGTACCCTGGGTATCTTAATCCTAAAAGGGTCCCAAACCAATGATCTAAAATTTAATCAGACTTTCTTCCATGCAAATAATTATTTAAATGGTTTATTAAAATTGCCAGCATAATAAAAGTTTAAAAAAACAAGTATTATAATGTGTTATTCTGGATGAGATCCTAGGACAGAAAAAGACATTAGAGAAAAACTAGTGAAAGGGAACAAAGTGTGAAGTTTACTTAATAGCAACATACTAATGTCAGTTCCTTGGTTAGAAGTGTGCCATGGTGAAGTGAGATGTTAACAGTGGGGAAAACTGGGTAGAAAGTGTACAGGAACTCTGTACTACCTTTGCAACTTTTCCAGAAATCTAAATTTTTTTTAATAACAATATATTTAGACCTTAAAAAATTTTATACGAGAACATGTATCAGTTTTCACAGTGACATCATACTATTTTCATACCTAGTTTCTGATCATTGACCTAAAGTTGAGAAAGTAGCCATCAGAATCGGACTTTTTGTTTATTCATTAGTCTAAGAAACAGTACTGGCCAGCTGCAGAGTCATGTTTGTGAAGACAGCATTATAACAATAAGGACAAAACATCCAGAAATAAATGAAGGTGCCCCATGTATTTAAAAACTATAAAACTTTACTGAGAAACATATGAAGACTTGAGTAAGTGCACAGACATATTTTACATTTGGATAGAAAGATTACTGGTTTAAGGATGAAAATGCTTTTTAAATTAATCTACATATTTACCTGAGCCCAATCAAAATAGCAATATGATATTTATAGCAAGATAGTTGTTTTTTTGAGCCCAAACTTGGCCCAAGTATGAGTAGAGGAGGTGAAGCAAAACTAACAGGGCTCCACTGCTGAGACATCTGAACATTAAGCTTATTTCGATGAGAACCAGCCGGATTTCTGTTCTCTCTAATGTGGACAACACCAAGCTACATGTCCAGTTCTGTGCTGAGTGAAAGCCCTGACTTCTTTTCTTTTGCTCATGGTGTAGCCCCATACCGCAAAATCAACCAAAGAATTTCTGTGGATGAAGTCACGTCTGAACATGAGCTAACATGTCAGGCTGAGGGTTACCCCAAGGCTGAAGTCACCTGGACAAACAGTGACCACCAAGTCCTGAATGGCAAAACCACTATCACCAGTTCCAACAGGGAGGAGAAACTTTTCAATGTGACCAGCACGCTCAAAATCAACACAACAGCTAATGAGGTTTTCTACTGCACTTTTCGGAGATCAGGTTTTGAAGACAACAGTACAGCTGAGTTGGTCATCCCAGGTAATATTCTGAATGTTTCAACTAAAAATGTGCCTAGTGCTCTCCCCTGGCACTGAGCATGATGTCTGCTCATCGTAGGCATTCATTGTTTGTTGAGTGAATAGCACTATATGTACAAAATGCATCCTGCTTCCTCACCTCCATTCATCCAAGTCGTACTGCTATTTAATAAACATTCAGTATATAGTTATAGAATATGGCCTACGTTCCAAGCATTGGGGACTCATAAATGAATAAATTCACATTCTTCAGGGAACAGATAAGAAAACAGTCTATCTCAGTCTCATCCATGTAAGAAATGGTCTTGTGGCTGGGAGATCTGGGGGGGCACCTGAGAAAAATACTCAATTCAGGCCATGTTTCAGGAATTCAAATCTGATCATATAAAGCAACTCCTTTCTTTCCAGGGTTTCTATGGCAAAAAGCAAATGGAGTTTCCTATTTTATTCCACATGGGAGAGGTCCTTCCTCTCCATCTGCCTTCCCCAACGTAGTCTGACATTCAATTCAAGGTAGTCTGCTTAGTGCATAGGACAGAAGGCTGTGTGTCCCTTTGCAAGTTACTCAACTTCTACATGCTTCATTTTCCCTATATGGTTATAACCTATTGGGCAAGATTATCATAGGAATAAATGAGCTATAGTATATGACAATGATTTGAGACTCCTGCCTGCACAGATTCGACTTTTTTCTCTCTCCTTACTCTGCAGAAGTAGATAAAGTGGTTAAGGCAGGATACAGTCTGGTGAAAGGCTCAGACCTTTAGAAAAAGTGAGGTAGGTAAGCATGATGTTAATATAAAACCAGAGGTATTCTGAGAAGCTCTCCTCACCACCCATTCCCCCACTAGATGTTGACAGTAAAGTTTCAGGTACTTCAGAGAAAACAACCAAAAAATGGGCAGAAAGTGAAGCAATTGGAAAATACAATATCCATGATAGTCCTATGAATAAAAAGAACAGAAAAAGTTTTTAGATAATGAGAGATACTCTTCCTGGTGTATGAGTCAGTTTGGTAGGAGCTGCATTGGTGGGTCCCTGCCCTTGAACAGCTGTTTACGACAACTCTTTGTGGGATGACATAGGATAACTCACCTAACTGCTGGGAGTCTATTACCTCACAACCTGGAGATTTTCCAGAAATACCTGGCATATCTAACTCATAAACTTATTTTAAGGCTCAAAATAGATAGGAACAGATTTTACAGACTGTAAGCTATTAGACAAAGGCTGATTGCTGTTGTGGCTTTAAAACGTGAACTAGGTAGTCAGGGATCGTGACTGATGGTGGGAGGTTAGCAGCCTCTGAGCATCATGTGCCATGGGGCTGCAGACAGAGAGATGAGGAGATTGGTGAGAGGTTCTAGCGATTAGAAGGCCTGAGTTTCAGACTGTGGAGAAAGAAAAGATAACAAATACTGATCCCTGATCATCACCACAGACATAAGGAGGTTAATCCTTTGGCAGTGCTAGTTGGCCTTCATGTTCCATCTCTGCCATGTACAGTATGCTCTCAATTTCTGTATTAAAAAAACCATTATAAAGGACACATGGACAATGTGGGGGCATGAAAACAGGAGAGGGAGGTGGGGAGGGCTGGGGTGGTAAGGAAGGGTAGGAGGAAAAGGCAGAAAACTGTACTTGAACAACAATAAAAAAATAATGCAAAAATGAGGGAAATAATCAAGGCTACTGTTTAGTATTGAGCAGCCACTCCCCGTGGTACTGTGCTAAGCACTTTACAAACATAAGCTTCTCAAAAGTATTGTTTTCCATTTTGTAGGCTGGTTAAAGGACTTGTCAAGAGATGTCAAAGCTAGTCAGTGGCAGCAGAATTCAACCCCAAGTCCATCTCTCCACAGCTTGAGCTTCTTCCACTTTTCTGTGCTGCTCTCATTTTCATATTGGAGGTATCTCATCATTCCAGCCACTCACTGGCCAGGAACTTTTGGTATTTAAGAAAATTAATGTAGGGCCTGGCCAGGTAGCTCATTTGGTTAGAGTATTGTCCTAATACACCAAGGTTGCATGTTCAATCCCTGGTCAGGTCATGTACAAGAATCGACCAATGAATACAGGAATAAGTGGAACAACAAACTGATCTCTCTCTCTCTCTCTCTCTCTCTCTCTCTCTCTCTCAAATAAATTAAAAAAAATTAACCTAAGGCTCAAGGATGGTTATTCTCTTGATCCCTCCCTTTACATCAAAATTTTATTTTTCGTTTCTTTTTGTTTTGTTTTTCAGAACAAGGTAGAGTTCCAGGAAGGACTCACTTGGTAATTCTGGGAACTGTCCTTGTGCTACTTATAGCCCTGACGGTCATCTTCTGTCTACGAAGAGATGGTATTTCTTTTATCGCAATGGTCTTTACTGGGGATGGGGGGAATTACATGGGAGTGCTATTGTTAGCACAGTGGTACTTACTGGGCAGAGCCAAGAAGGCTAAGTCTGCTGTAACGTGCAGGGCAGTCCCACATAACAGGGAACAGTCCTACCCAAAATGCTAGTGGTGCCTCCACCAAGAAACACTGACTTACAAAATGCTGCCTTCCTATTAGACTTTTTTTTTTCAGGGCCAATTTTTAATTATGCAAGGTAGATTTTAGCCATCTACCATGTGAACCTGTGTGCCTTCTCTTCCTCCAGTCCTGCTCATTCTGCTGCTCAGCAGCATCACCTGCATTGGGGGGCAGCCATGGACACTGTGGTATGGTAGCATTTTTGAGGGAGTGACAGTTGGATCATGACTGCAGGGGAGCCTGACTTGCCTTTTCAGGCTGGCGCAAAACACTCCACTGTTTAATAGCAGTTACATTGAAGCTGAGCAAGATTGCTGGGTGAAGATCCATGTGTACAGGAGTGTATAAGAGGTTGAAGAAGAACGGTGTCATTTAGTTTCTTCCTCTTATGCAAGTAACCACAGACTTAGAGGAGAGAAAAAGCAAAAATACCCATTGGTTTGGTTGGATTTGAGTCGTGCATTGGTTGCACTGTTACACTGAGCTGGTTTCTGGGCACCTTAAGTTAAAAAAGTCATTCCTTCTATAGAGCTGTGATACTTTATCATAGAGTGTTTTGCAGGATGTTAATGTAATTTTTGAAATAATTTGTATGTGTTTATCTCTCTTTTTACCTCTGGCAACAATTAAAGTGCAGGAAAATGAGCCTATTCAAATAATTTCTCCCCATTTTAAGATGACTCAGAGAAAACATTTCTCCAGTGCTTTAATATAGCAAATGATCCAATGATAGTTTGCATAGAGTTATCTGATGTCAAATAGGGAAGTAGAAAATGGAAGGGAATTCCAGTAGTTATTGAGAAATTCCCCACAACCCCTTAAGAGGGTGGTTGGATCTGGGAGAGCAGTGTAATGGAGGGAGTGAAGGTTACTGAATCTAAAGACTAAATAGATAGTTAGCAGAACAGAGACAGCCAGAATATAAGGATCAACTTTTAATAATAGCAAGATCCTGAGATGGAGTTGATTTGTCCAAGGAAGTAACTGTTACCAACTTACATTTTAAATATTTTACTATGGAAAATAATTAGTTGGCATTGGAAATGGCTAGAAAACCAGTGCATGACAAAGCACCTCAGTACATGGTCCATCTCTGAGGGAAGGATGGAAAATAAAAGTATATACTTCTAAAGAAATTTAGGAGCAAAAGCATGTGCCCCAGGGGGTTGAGACCTGTGAAATAAGGAAGTCTATTCAATTTCCCAGGGGATTAAAAATGTTTCATAGGAACCTGGAATTTAAACTTGAGTCACTGTGTAGGATGTAGAGTTGTGTTTTGTGGAAATAAAAATGGTTTTTTTTTCCAGTGAGAATGATGGATGTGGAAAAGTATGGCACTGGATACGTGAACTCAAAGAAACAAAATGGTAAGAACATTAGGGATTGAGAAGTTGAAGGACAAGGAAACAAAAAGCTAAATAATAACAAGGAGAAATCTATCAGTAATAATCCCTCTTCTCTTTGTTGGAACTGCTAGCTTCTTTTTGCCTCACCACTCTAATACCAGAACTTTCCCCACAGTCTGAGGAGATTTAGGGATGGCCCTGGAGAGTAAAGAATGATGAGCAGCTTTGCTGTGTGTTGGGGTGGGGTGTTGGTGGGGAGGGGCATCGGGGAGGCTTGAGCTGGGGAGGAGATGGTTTCTCTCTGATAGGTTTCTATTGCTTTGTATCCTCACTTCTCCCTGCATCTGGGGACCAAGCTGACTTATGTAGATGGGAGATAGACAGATAAAGAGAAGTTGTGTTGTATTTAAGGAACTGTGTTAACTGCTTCATGTGAAGCACCTCATTTCATTCCCTCCTACCCCTCAAATCAAGGAGATAAATGCTAGGATTATCCCTATTTTCTAGGAGAGAATGCAGGGCTAAGAAGATAATGTAAATTTCCCCCAAACACACAACTGGTAAATGAAAAAGTCAGGCTTTGAGGCCCATTATCTTGACCATAGGACCATAGTCTTAATCTATCTGCTTAATTCCATTTTGCCACAAATGTCTACATTCATAAAAGGTCAGAAAGACCTCACCCAGCTGATTGAATAAAGAAGAAATTTATATTAAGGTTTTCAATTCTTTTTAATGTAGTGAGAAACTAAACTTCACAGGAAGCCCAAGTTCAAAGTAGTCTAATTAGCTTGGACAAGCTCAGGGAGTGTTCATTATGTGGTTTCATAGCACTGCTCCGTGTTGTAAAGCCAATTAGTGAATGCTGTGGGGTTATCCTAGGGTGACCAGCCATCCCCATTTGCCCAGGACTAAGTGTTTTCTCAGGACATGGGACTTTCAGTTTTAAAATCAGGAGAGTCCTGAGCAAACTGGGATGGTCATCCACCCTTTGTCAAGTAAAGATATTTGGGCAAAAATATAATATGCTTCTTTATCTTCTTGCAAATGTATTATATCATCTAGCAAATATAAAATGTTTCTCCTTATTACTCTCCAGATACACAATTTGAGGAGACGTAATCCAGCATTGAATCTTCTGATCTTAAAGCAGGGCTGCTCGGCCTGTGGTTCGGGTTTGCCGGATGGAGGATGACCAGAGCACGCAATGGGCCGGTGGGCTGCAGACAATGTAGGACTTAAAAGAAAGATAGAGTTAGAAAATATAGCCTGGAAGGAAACCTTGATACCTCAAAATGACTGGGAGACTCATCAGTACATATGAAAGGGAGAAAGGACACTTCTGAATGATGTTCTCCATGCAAATTGTCCGTCGCTCATCCTAGGAAAACAAGTTGAGATTCCCTGATTTAATGGTCAATTCCTGCAGAGGTGCCCTTTGCCTTCACACAACGTCTTGAATGATCTTCTGTGCAAGTGAGAGTCCCAGTGTTGTAACAGTATTTGAATACGAGTCATTTCTATTTATTTTGCATCTTTGGGGTCTTGTCATGTGCGTCTTTGGGGTCTTGTCATGTGAGTGTGGTTATGAATGATTTATTTTGAAGATATATTGTAGCATAAGTTAAAATTGTGTCACCAAACTAAACACACCACTTGTATATGTCCAGTAGAATGTATAGTATTTGTAAGGTGCTTTGTAATTATTGGTGTACGAGAAGCATATAGAACGAACCATTGGTTTGTATAGGATATTACCCTAGTTAACTCATTGATACTTCAGATGACTTGAATAATCTTACTATGAGACCTCAAATGTTTCAATAATCTTATTCTTAGACCTTGAGGTAAGGTACATTACCACAGTATCTGTTGCATTTAAATATCAGCTTTACAACGATGTGGTATCCTACAGGCATAATTTTATTTAATCTCTGTTACAAATGTGTTGTGGAAAACTCAATTTTTACCCATTTCACAGCTGAGGGGTTGATAAGTAGCAAACCTCAGATTTTTGGGACTGTCACCACTGTCCTTTTAGAATACAATCTGCAGCTGTGTTTTACTCTAAGAAATTCATTAAAAAAAAAAGAAGTTAATTCATCCAGAAAACATTTAGGAAATGCCATTGTATGTCCATTACTGTGCCAAGCAGTGAGTCCACAGATGTGAACAAGATAAAGTACCTCCCCTAAAGGAGCTCCTAGCATAATGGGGAGGTTGACAAGAGAATTTATTATTACACTTCTGTGCAGTGTCACAGCATAAGGTGTTAAGGGAGAATGAGAGTGTGAGGAATAAGGTCTAGACATGCTGCCAAAACAAGTGAGGTCACTCTGGGTGGCCAGTCTACCCAATATGCTCCTGGACAATTGAAAATATTTTAACAAGGCAATTTTAGTTTATGAGATGTCAATATTTTTAGGTTTTTAAGATGTCAATATTTTTAAAAACTGTAGAAAATAACTCTCGAATTAATTTTCCCTCATTATATTTACCCCTGATTTATTTGCCTTTGCCATACAAACTGATGCCTCTTTATATACATAGTGTCTGGTATTATTTAGCAGTTCTTTTTTTATTTTAATGCATTTGAATTTTGAGTTTATACCTTTCCATGATTCAAAATTCAGAAAGTCCATTAGGAGACAATGAAACGTCTCCATTCTATCCTGGTGGTCATCAGTTTCCCTTTCTAGAAGTAACCGCTCTTGCCTTTTGTTTACTTTTCTTCTGAAAATATTCTATGAGCATATGTGGAAATATTTATATATACACAGTATATATTTTTATGTTTTACCCTTTTTCACATAAGTGGTAACACATTATGTGTCTGCTGTGCACCTTGCTGTTTTTATTTATATATTATTTCTTATATAGCACCCAGAACAATTCTGAAGTTCCCAGAGGTCATGCATTATGATTTGTTAGTTTCTAGGCCATCTTTTCTATAGCCTCTTAGTATCTTTCATAAGACTTAGTGCATGCTGTATATCAACATGTAGACAACCAGCATTCATTGAGTACCTGCTTTATGACTGAGTTTGGATTTGGTTCATTTTGTCTTTCTCAAAATGGGTCATGGGTTCTTTAGGGTACACTGGGTCCACTTAGACCTGAAGGGTAATTTTATTACTTGTCCTGTATGATGGAATTATGCCTGGAACTTGTTTATTTACTTTTTTTTTCTGTTTTCTTGAGTAGAAACTTGACTTTGATGTTGCACTTATAAAATTGCACATTCTTTTTGGAAATTCCAGTAGACTATTTGACCCTAGACCCTCATCTGTGCCAGGGAAGGCCCATAGGCTGGGCTTAAACCCTTGAGTCCTGCCAGTTCTCATCACTACACAGGCCTCTTAAGAGTAACCTTCCGACGGTATTGCGGATGCCCTCTCAGGAGCTCCCAGAATATTCCTTCACTCTTAACCATTTATGTGGATTGATGATAAGGAAAACCTTCTTTGCTTTTTAATGTGTGAAAGCTGAAGACAGAATCTCCAACAGAATGTCTTCTATTATTTACCGCATGTTTATTTGTACAATATCTCTTGTTGGTATGAAGTACAAGCAAGGATCCCGGCTGAGCAAGACGTGCAGCCATTCAGCTTATTCCTGAGTATTAATGGCATCTCATGATGTTGGATTCATAAAGCACTTTATCCCTTTGTCTTGTGTTTCATTGTAAATGGTATAGGCAGAAATGATAGCTAATTCTGCATTTGATTGTCACTGTATACACTTTATTAACTTAATAAAATACTCTTATTTATTTTGTTACCAGTGTACCAGCATGACCATTTTCTTATTTCCTGCATGTTTTAGAGAACCACTCCCAGTTTAACTTCCCAGTGGAAACAGTTACTTGAAAGACCAACAGCCACCTTCCTAGTTCTTTTCTTTTCATAGCTTCTGTATTTACACAGCACACTCCTGAATCCTGCATGATGAAAAACAGCAAAAAAGTTATTTTCAAAAGAACATATTAAACATTTTTATTCTCCCTCACTCAATAGTTTCTTTTAGGACAACATCCCCCCCCCCAAAAAAAAAAGAAGAAACAGTCAAAATTATGTCATCCAAATTAAAGATCTGAGCATGGAAGAGACGGAGTGGTCAAGAGAACTATAGGGAAACAAAGGGGCTTTCCTTTGTGAGAGTGTTCTTCTCGGATCAGTAAACATGGATGTGTAAGCCAACGCACATGAAGCTGGATGTATTTCAGTCTTCGCTTTCTGAAGAGGAAGTGAGAAACCTAGAACAAAGCCAAGTTGACAATTGAGGCCTGGTACAGTGTTTTAAAACAAAATGAAAACACTTGTCGTTCAAGGAAGTATAGAACTTTTTTTTTTTTTTTGAAATGAAGATGTGTCTTTTTTTTTTTTAAGATTTTATTTTTTGTTTCTTTAGAGGGGAAGGGAAGGAGAGAGGGAGAGAAAGATCAATGTTTGGTTGCCTTTCTTGCATCCCCTGCTGGGAACTGGCCTGCAGGGGACTGGCCTGCAACCCAGACATGTGCCCTGACTGGGAATCGAACCGTGATCTTGTGGTTCGCAGGCCCGCACTCAATCCACTGAGCTACACCAGCCAGGGCCTAGAACTTTTAATATATTGTCCAGCTTAATTAGTTTTCAGGTTCACTTTAAATAGATTTTTAATCATTTCTCTGAATCAGACACTCTCAAAAGGTGATAATCATTTCTAAGGATGTACGTCAGATTCTACATGTTTTTTCAAGAGTATCAGTATTCTCATAGAAATTATGAAGGTGTAATATTCATGCCAGGTGCTGGACATCAGGCTGTACCAGCTTTCTGACTAGTCTTCCTGGCTGACTTTGGTGGTCGTGGCTCTGGCTGGAATTTTGTGACATTGGAGGGGTCTGTGTTAGAGAAAAGGTAGCCTGAGATCAGTGGCAAGCTGTCATTAAACTTTGACTTCAGTTCCTTTTACAAGCATGTAACTATCTGCCACAATGGACCAAATGTATTTATGCCTAAATGTTTTAGAAAACATAGATTACTACTACTTTAAAACTTAGAATTTTAAATTAATTTTTGCACCATTGATATCCTTGACCAAACTGGTTAAGACACATACATTTTGTTTTTATAATTTTTTTCCTACCCCAAGATTCCAAAGTTTCAAGGAAATCAATATAATAAACCAACATATCCCTATTATAAATTAAATGTTTCCACAATTTATATTTTTAAAAAGTTAAACTTTAGCAGTTTAGAAGCAATTGTTAATGCTTGGGGTCTATCATTAATAATCATGACAATTACCATTTATTGAGCATGTACTCTATGCCAGGTACTGAAATTTACATCTCATTTAATGCCATGAACCAGTGATGAGGTGTAGCAAACAGGGGAATCACATTTACCTGGATGGCTGCCAAGTCAGCAAAGTTAAGGAAAATTGCAGCATTAAATAGGCAAAAATAAATATGACTGCATAAATACAGTGATATTATGGGGAAGCTTTAAGAAAGAATTTGTATTATAATTCTGGCTGATTATTATGTCTTTCCCTCATCAGAAAAAATATAAAGTGGCCATTTAAGAGTATTACATATAAGACTGTGACATTAATTTTGAATGGACAGTAAGCAGCCAAGCATTAGCTGAAATACACACTTCTTAGTTTCCTAATTGTGAAGCTATCATGTTTTGGCTCCATTGGTCCACTAATTGATGATCTGATTGCAGATTCTACAGTAGAAAACACAATTGGATGGATAGGAAGTTTAGAATATCCATTTCCATTGAAGGAAACATCTGTAAACACAGATTCCCCATCTCCTCTGTCCAACCAGTGTGACCTCTGTAGGAGATCTCTTCTTGCAGAAAATGTGAGCATCTAGTTCTGTTTTGCTGAGGAGTCAGCCTGGGGACATGGGCAGCTGTCCAGACCATGGAGTGAAATCTCATCCACAACTCCAGGATTCAGTCCCTCAACAGAGCCTCTCAGGCCAGATGACAAAAAGAGATGATTTGGGGTTCGGGGTAGTTCAGAAATGTTAAGAGACAGCCACTGAAAAGACAGGCCTGAGGAAGTGAGCAGCAGCAACCTGGTTGAAGGCAAGGTTGTTACAGAACACACCAGGGTGCAGGGGCTGAACGATCTAAAAGATCCCCCCTTTTTCTCCAGGGGTTCCTCCCCTGTACGAGGTTTGCTTTGCCCACCGCCAGAGGGAAGACGTCTCTCACATGCCAGAGATTGGTGAAAAGGAAAGGAGTTATTATTTAAAAGTGATACAGACTAAAGTTCTTTAGAAACCTAGAAATGCATGTAATCCTTCTTCCTCCCTCTGCCCAGTCTGGGGTACTCTATCTCAGCAAAGAAGTAGAACCCTGTGATTCAGGCTCCAGGCACCATCCACTTGGCAAAATGGGAGCACTTCCAAAGCCACGTGGCCCCCGAAAAGACACGTCTCAAAGAAACACCAAATGCCTGCCTTGCTTGGGTTTAAATTCCAGCACCAATCTTCCTCTGCATGTTTATATCTGGCTCCTCTCACAATTGGCCACAGCTGCCGGCATTCCAGGCAGGTGTGGCCCCGTGGTGTGGAGCCAATCATCTCCAAGCTCTTTTGAACGCCATTGCTAATCCCCATTTGGGGCCCTCCTCTTGGCTGCACCCTGTTACAAGGTGAAGGGAGGTGAAGATCCACCCAGTCCCTAAACTTGCATTATCTCTATGCTGGGGACCAGCCAAAGGATGCCACATTTTCACATTCGCTGCTTTGAGATCCCTGGGGATGACTACAATTGTGGTGTAATGAGTTCACACAGGGTTCCGGTGCCTACGCTTTGAGGGCAGATAATTTTTAAGGTAAGAAGTAAATGGGTTTACCAGAAGAGGGCTTTGTGGCAGGATTGCAGTAGTTCTTGACACATTAATGTAATTTTTCTCTGTGTATTTCCCTCTACCTCTGCTTTCTCTCTCTCTCTGTAGCCTGAGGGTCAATTTCCCTGTCCAGCTCCATGCCAAAGCTGAGACATAGAAAATACTTTAATATGTGAATGTCCATTCACATTTCCCACATTCCCACAGACAGCCCAGTTACTTATTGGGCATCTTCTGCAGGTCAGGCATTTACAGTGCATTGTGGGAAAAGTTAAAGAAATATTAAATGTGGCTCATCCAGTCATGGAGCTTTAGTCTGAGAAGATGACACACACATTTATGAAGAATTAAGTAATAGTTCAAGTGTTAGAGAACATGAAACTTTAAGAAAATGTCTCAGAACGGAAAAGAGATGATAAAAAATGCTGTGGAAAAGAGGAAGGAGGAAACCCTAGGTGCTAGAAAACCTTTGGCAAGGAAGCCAGATTCTACCGGGACCCTGGAAAATGGAGAAGATGCCCGCTTCTGATGATGTGCGTCCCAGTCCAGTCAGGCTGCCTTAAGGAGACAGCACAGACAAGGTGGCTTGTAAACAGCAAAGGATTTTATTTCTCACATTTTTGGAGTTTGGGAAACCCAAGATCAAGGCATCAGCAGGGCTGTGTTTGCTCAGGACCCTTTTCCTGTCTCATGTGTACTCATGTGAGGGACAGAGCAAGGGATCTCTGTGAGGGTCTCATTCATGAGAACAATAATCCCATTCACGAGAGCTCCATTCTCATGACCTAAGCACTTCCCAAAGGGCCCATTGTCCTAAACTATCATCTTTGGGTTTAGGATTTCAACATGTGAATTTGGGGGAAGGGATGGACCAAACCATTCAGACCACAGCAGTATAGAAAACAGCTTTTCTTCTTTTCATAAAAGATAAATTTAATGATTGAAGGAAATATTCGATCCCTTATATGTCTAGTGGAAATATAAATTAGTACAACCTCTGAAAAGGATTATTTGGCAATATCTATCTAAATTACAAATGCCAGAGCAATTCCACTTGCAGAAATTAACCGTATAGCTATATTCTTATACACACAATGTGACATGTATAAGGATATTCATTACAGCTTTATTTATAGTAGCAAAACACTGGAAACAACCCAAATGCCCATCAATAGGGAACCGATTCAATGTGGTGGCACATCAAAGCAGTGGAATACTATATTAGTTAGCCATGTGAACAGGTAAGGAAATTCTGTACTGATATGAAATAGATCTCCAAGATATATCTATTGTTAAAAAAGGAAGTTATAGAACAGAGTGTGGTATGCTACTGTACATTATATTGTGCATACAATGTGCATGCTGAGAACGCTTACTTTGCATACTAGGTACTTCGTATGTATACTCACTAATTTAGTGAGTATACATATTATGTACACTATGTATTCTTCTAGATATACATTTTGCATTTTTGAAAGAAAAAATGTAGATGTATATTTGTCATATATGTAAAACACATATATTAGAGAGGATGCATGTAAAACTGGTTGCCTTTGGTGGCATATTGGGTTCCCAGTAGGAGAATTTTACTGGCATAATCTCTTGACTTTTGAATTACATGAATATATTACCTATTCTAAAATAATAAATTATAGTCTTTAAAAGTCTGAGCTCAATTACTTGCTTCCCAGGGCATGTAATTTACATATTTTGAAGGTAATGATAATTCACAGTGTATAAGGCCAATATAAAAGTAGTGGTGAGGAAGTTTCAATAAGTGAATTCAGCCACACCTGGCTTTCAGTCTGGACTTGAACCCAACAGATTTGAATTAATTTTTCATTTAATTTTCCCCCATTTCTCACTGGTGTCACTCCCAGCACAGCTCTAGTATGTAGAAGCATGATCAAGTCATTTATGGCCTCTGGTTAAGCAGCTATGGGTTCGGATCCACATAATGTAAAATGATATTATTCTAAACAAACAAATGAACCAAATCAATCCACTAGTTGTTTTTTTTTTACCTAGCAGAATTATATCATTCTTCTTGTTATTGTTATTCTATTATACTTGTCCAAAATTTCCCCCTTTGCCCTCCTCCACCCAGCCCACCCCCTGCTCCCACAGTCAGTCCCACACTATTGTCCACAGCCATGCGTCATTCATGCCTGTCCTTTGACTAGTCCTTTCATTCCTTCCCCTTCTTTCCACCATTATTCCCTTCCCCTCTGGCTGCTGTCAGTCTGTCCCATGTTTCCATATCTCTGGTTCTATTTTGCTCATTAGTTTATTTTGTTCATTAGGTTTCTCTTATAAATGAGATTGTATCACATTTGTCTTTCACTGACTGGCTTATTCACTTACATTATATTCTCCAGTTCCATCCATGCTGTCACAGAGGGTAGGAGCTCCTTTTATTCTGCTGCAGAGTATTCTAGTGTGTAAATGTAGGACAGTTTTTTGATCCATTCATTTACTGATGGGCACCTAAGCTGTTTCCAGAGCTTGGCTATTGTAAATAGCACTGCTATAAACATAGGAGTGCATAAGTTCTCTTGAATTGGTGTTTCAGGGATTCTTAGGGTACATTCCCAGCATTGGAATTGCTGGGTCAACCCACCGTTCATCTTGCAATGGACATGAAAGATGCCTCCATAGATATGAAATAAATATTTGGACCTTGGGAAAGCTTATTAAAATGATCCCAGCTTATATTTATCCAGTCTGAGAACTGAGTTTAACATGTGAAGTTTTTGCATGAGAGTGAGATGAAGCTTTTTGGTCAGCACTTTAGGGGATATTGCTGACTATCAAAATTCCCCAACCTAGGCTTCCCCTCTTAGCATCTTGGCTTCTCCTTGGGAAACTTTGGCTGCCTGCCCCAAAATCAAGCATCCCTTTGACAAGATACAATAAGTTATTTTTGCCCCAATGATCTGCAATGATGAAAACTGAAAAGGGAAAGATCATGGAGAAGTTACTCAATAGACAAGAAAATTTACATAACTGAAACTGATTAGGAGAACTTTTATTGTGACAATGAAAGAAAATGCTACAGCAAGCTTGAGTAATAAAAAGAAAAACTAATATCAGCAACAACAAATGACTGAGAGCAGGCTCCATCTGTCAACCACCTTTCTTCCTTTCTGGATGTGGATGACTTAGCAAGCTCAGGGTAAGTGTGAATGCTAACATATATGAGATCAGATAAAATGATCTCTTTTTAGGACACTAAGGGTGATTGGGGACTTTAAAACATAATTAAAATAATTCAGGCTTCTAGTAAAAAACTGAAATAAACATTACTGTAAAAGTTGCTTCATTCTGGATGACAATGAGGGGAAAAATCCAGTTGTATTGAGAAATATATGTATATTTGGGGCGAGAGTGGGGATTTGCTTTACAGACCTACAGTTGGTCAGATCCAAGTTGCAACTTTATTAACTTTTTGACTTTGGGAATATAGTTTAACTTCACTATACTTGTTTTTGTTAATAGGTAAAATAGAAGAAGGTATAAATGAGGCAGCAGATCTAAAGTGCTCAGAACAATATCAATTTGTTCATTTATATTATTGATGCCAAGAAATGGTTTATTAAATTATTTTAAAGCCTAAGAGCTACAAACTCAGCTAGACTGTTATTGTTATGAATGACTTAAGAATTATTTTAAATTAAAGTTAATTTTGTATTATTAAAATGTTATTTATTTTTTAACATAAAAAATCTAAGTTAATATGTTTAAGTTTTCTTTCTATCTTAAAAGTTAAAGTAACTATGAATTAAAGTTGTGCTGGTTTGATGGTCCAAGTTGATCATCTTAATAATTTTGAAATTTTTTATAATGTTTAACTAGAATTTCTTTTCTTTTTCAACTTGCACATTTAAAATTATGGTATTAATTCCTTTCTGGTTTAGCTGGGGTCCCTCCTGTCAGTTAATGTTGAGCTACTGTAAAACAGAAATTATGCAGCATACCATCACCTATTTAGGGATAATTTTGTAAATTTTTTGGATAAATATCATTTGTTTTTAAAGAAAAATGTGTCATTCTTTACTAATTTTAGAACAACCAGCTTTCCAGTGGAAAGCAATTTCTCTTTCTACACCTTAAGTTCAATTTCTACCTATCTCAGTCTCTTCAATAAATAGTGTTGGGAGAACTGGGCTGATACATGCAAAAAAAGTGAAAACAGACCACCAACTTATACCATACACCAGAATAAACTCAAGATGAATAAAAGACTTAAAAATAAGTTGTGATACCATAAAAATCCTAGAGGAAAACATAGGCAGTAAAATTTCAGACATGTCATGCATCCATATTCTTGCTGATATATCTCCCAGGGTAAGGGAAATAAAGGAAAAAGTAAACAAACGGGCCTATACAAATAAAAAAGCTTCTGCCAAGCTAAAGAAACCATTATCAAAATAAAAAAGGAACCGACTGTATGGGAGAACTTACGTGCCAACAATACGTCAGACAAGGCTTTAATCTCCAAAACATTTAAAGAACTTACACAACTCAACCCCAGGGAGACAATCCAATTAAAACATGGGCAAGGGACCTGAATAGACACTTCTCCAGGGAAGACATACAGATGGCCCATGGACATATGAAGAAGTGCTCAACATCACTAGCCATCAGAGAGAAGCAAATTATGAGCACAAGGATAGATCACCTCATACCAGTAAAAATGGCCATCATTAATAAATCAACAAAGAACAAGTGCTGGCAAGGATGATGGAGAAAGGAACCCCTAGAGCACCGTTGGTGGGAATGCAGACTGGTGCAGCCACTGTGGAAAACAGTATGGAATTTCCTGAAAAAACAAAAAATAGAAATGCCTTTTGACTCAGCAATTCTGTGGCTGGGAATATACCTGAAGAATCCAAAAACATCAATTCAAAAGAGTTTATGCACCCCCACATTCATAGTAGCGCAATTTACAATAGCCAAGATTTGGAAACAGCCTGAAGTGCCCGTCAGTGGATGAGTGGGTAAAAAAACTGTGGTACATTTATACAATGGAATCCTATGCAGCAGAAAGAAGTAATTCCTTTGTGACAGCAAAAGCCAGTCAGTGAAATAAGCCTATTAGTGAAAGACAGACACCATATCTCCCTTATAAGAGAAATCTCCCTTATTAAGAGAAATCTAATGAACAGAATAAGCTAACAAGCAAAATAGAACCAGAGGCATAGAAACATAGAACAGACTGACAACTGTAAGAGGAGGGGAGGGGGGAAGCAGGGACTGACTGAAAGATGAGGGATTAGCCATGGAACATATATGAAGGTTCATGGACATGGACAATGATGAGGGGAGTGATTATGGAATTGTGGAGTGGGCTGGGTGGAGGTGCAGTGAAGGGGGGGAAGTAGCATAACTTTATAGCATAAACAATAAAATATAAAATTAAAACATTATATTCTTTTTATTTTTAATCATTTTCATTAATATTTGAGAACAATTGTCTCCATTTTCCCACTACCACTTTCCCCTGCCACACCCACCCTCACCTCCCACCCTCAATCCTACCCCTGTTTGGCTTTGTCCGTGGGTCCTTTATACACATTCTTTGATGACCCTTTCTCTTCTTTCCCCATTATTTCCCTCCCCACTCCCCTCTGGTTACTGTCAGTTTGTTCTTGATTTCAATGTCTCTGGTTATATTCTGCTCACTTGTTTGTTTTGTTAATTAGGTTCCACTTATAGGTGAGATCATATGGTATTCTTCTTTCACCACCTAGCTTATTTCACTCAGCATAATGCTTTCCAGATCCTACCATGCTGTTGGAAAGAATAAGAGTTCCTTCTTTCATTCTGCTGCATAGGATTCCATTGTGTAAATGTATCACAGTTTTTTGATCCACTCATTTACTGATTGGCACCTAGGCTGCTTCCAGTACTTGGCTATTGTAAATTGTGCTGCTTTGAACATTGGGGTTCACAGATTCTTTTGAATTAGTGTTTCAGGATTCTTAGAGTGTAATCCCAGCAGTAGAATTCCTAGATCAAAAGGCAATTTCATTTTTAATTTTTAGAAGAAATTCCATACTGTTTTCCACAGTAGCTGCACCAGTCTGCATTCCTGCCAACAGTGCTCTAGGGGTTCCTTTCTCCATCATCCTTGCCAGCACTTGTTCTTTGTTGATTTATTAATGATGGCCATTTTTACTGGTATGAGGTGATATACCATTGTGGTTATAATTTGCTTCTTTCTGATGGCTAGTGATGTTGAGTTTTTATTCATATGTCCATAGGCCATCTGTATGTCTTCCTTGGAGAAGTGTCTATTCAGGTCCTTTGCCCATGTTTTAAATGGATTGTTTGTCTTCCTAGTATGGAGTTGTGTGAGTTCTTTATATAATCAGGAGATCACACCCTTGTCTGAGATATCATTAGCAAGAATATTTTCCCATACAGTTGGTTCCCTTTTCATTTTGCTGATGTTTTCTTTAGCCATGCAGAAGCTTTTTTATTGTGATGAAGTCCCATTGGTTAATTTGTTCCTTTATGTCCCTTACTTTAGGGGACATATCAGTGAAAATATTGCTATGTGGAATATCTGAGATTTTCCTGCCTATAAGACTTTCATGGTATCACAACTTATATTTAAGCCTTTTATTTATCTTGAGTTTATTTTTGTGTATGGCATAAGTTGGTGGTTGAGTTTCATTTTTTTGTATGTAGCTGTCCAGATCTCCCAACACTATTTATTGAAGAGATTATTTTTACTTCATTTTATGCTCCTGCCCTCTTTGTCCATAGAAACTTGGGTTAACTGCCCCAAAAGACTCAGGTTTATTGCTGGGCTCTTTATTCTTTTTTTTTTTTTAATTATTTTATTTTATTTTATTTTATTTATTTTTTAAAATTGATTATGCTGTTACAGTTGTTCTATTCCCCCCTTCATTCCCCTCCACCCTGCCCCCCATCCCCACCATTACCCCCCTTTAGTTTATGTCCATGTGTCCCAAGTTCTTTAGGTTCTATATTTCCCATGCTATTCTTGCCCCCCCCCATCTATTTTCTATCTACTGTCTATGCTACTTATTTTCTGTACCTTCTCCCCCCATCTCCTCCTCCCACTCCCCTGTTGCTAACCCTCCTTGAGATCTTCATTTCTATGTTTCCACTCCTGATCTAGCTGTCCTTTTAGTTTGCTTTCGTTTTAGGTGTGGTTGTTAATAACTGTGAGCTTGTTGTCCTTTCACTGTTCATGTTTCTTTTAACTTCTTTTTCTTAGATAAGTCCCTTTAACATTTCATATAATAAGGGCTTGGTGATGATGAACTCCTTGAATTTGATCTTATCTGAGAAGCACCTTATCTGTCCTTCCATTCTAAATGAAAGTTTTGCTGGATAGAGCAATCTTGGTTGTAGGTCTTTAGATTTCATGACTTGGAATACTTCTTTCCATCCCCTTCTTGCCTGTAAGGTCTCTTTTGAGAGATCCGCTGACAGTCTGATGGGGACTCCTTTGTAGGTGACTGTCCCCTTAGCTCTTGCTGCTTCTAGGATTCTCTCCTTCATTTTAATTTTGGCTAATGTAATTATGATATGCCTTGGTGTGTTCCTTCTTGGGTCCAACTTTTTTGGGACTCTCTGAGCTTCCTGGATTTCCTGGAAGTCTATTTCCTTTGCCAGATTGGGGAAATTCTCCTTTATTATTTGTTCAAATAAGTTTTCCACTGGTGGCTGTGCCTTTCCCCCTTCTGGTACCCCTATAATTCGGATATTGGAGCGTTTAAAGATGTCCTGGAGGTTCCTAAGACTCTCCTCATTTCTTTGAATTCTTGCTTCTTGACTCTTTTCTGTTTGGCCATTATTTGCTTTCTTCTGGGCCACTTCATTGATTTGAGTCCCAGTTTCCTTTTCATCTCTATGGGTTTTCTGTGGAATTCCATTCATTTCCCTTAGTTTAGCCTTCATATGTTTCTCTAATTTGTGGCTATAATCAACCAGATCTATTAGGAACCTGATGACCAGTGTTTTAAACTGTGCGTCTGAGAGTTTTGCTATTTCTTCGTCGCTTAGATTTATCTCTGGGGCTCTGAGGTTTTCCTGCGACATTTTTGGTCTGTTCTGGCCCTTTAAGCGGGAGAAACGGCGCCTTGGACTCCCAGGTCGCTGGGTTGTGACGCTGTATGTGGGGGCGTGGTCAGAGCGGGGATTTGGCGGCGCCCTCTACTGCTGCAAGCCACGGGGACCGCCGGCCGGTCCAAGCGCCCACTCCCTCACCTGTCCGCTCACCCACAGATAGGTAACCGCAGTCAACACGCAGCACCGCCTCCCCACTGTCTCCTCAGCAGTCGCTCACCCGGTGGGTTGCTCGGTCGCTCACTAGGTCCAATCCTGGGTTTGGAACCCATGCGTCTGGATTCGCGCGTCTGGATTCCGCGCCTGGGTCCGTCTAGTCCTGTGCAACCCCTCACCAGACGCCGGTTTCGCCCCTTACCGGTCCCTTACCGGTCGGGCTGAAGAATTTGTTGTTACCGGACTTCCGAAAAGTTCAATTTTCCGTGTTCTGGTTGTGTTTTCTGATGCTCATATTTAGTTGTCCCTAAACTTGGTTGTGTGAGAAGGTACGGCACATCCACCTATACCTCCATCTTGGCGGAAGTCCCTGGGCTCTTTATTCTGTTTCATTGATCTATGTGTCTGTTCTTATGCCAGTACCAGGCCGTTTGATTAACACAGCCTTGAACATAAGTTGTCAGGTACTGTAATCTCTCCTACTTTGTTCTTCTTTCTCAAAATTGCTGAGGCTATTCAGGGTCATTTTTGTTTCCATATAAATTTTTGAAATGTCTGTTCTATATCTGTGAAATATGTTATTGGTATTTTAATGGGGTTGTGTTGAATCTATAAATTGCTTTGGGTAGTATGGACATTTTGATGATGCTACTTCTTCCAATCCATGAACATGGTATATGCTTCTGTTTATTTGTGTCTTCCTTAATTTTTTCTTCAGTGTTGTGTAGTTTTCTGGGTACAGGTCTTTTACCTCCTTGGTTAAGTTTATTCCTAGGTATTTTGTATTTCTTGTTGCTATAGCAAATGGGATTTTGTTTCCTGATTTCTGTTTCTGATATTTCATTGTTGGTGTACAAACATGCCTCCAATTTCTGAATATTGACCTTGTATCCTGCTGTTTTGCCAAATTCACTTATTAGATCAAGAAGTTTTTGGTGGGGTCTATAGGGTTTTCTATGTACACTATCATGTCACCTGCAAACAATGACAATTTGGCTTCCTTCCTTCCAATTTGTATGCCTTTTATTTCTTTTTCTTGACTGACTGCTGTGGTTAGGACTTCCAATACTATGTTTGAAAGAAGTAGTGAAAGTGGACATCCTTGTCTTGTTCCCAATCTGAAGGGGAAAGCTTTTAATTTTTCTCCATTGAGTATGATGTTGGCAGTAGGTCTCTCATATATGGCCTTTATTATGTTGAGAAATGCTTCCTCTACTCCCACTTTGCTGAGCATTTTTATCATAAATGGGTGCTGTACCTTATCAAAAGCTTTTTCTGTGTCTATTGATATGATCATGTGATTTTTGTCTTTCCTTTTGTTTATGTGATATATCGCATTTATTGATTTGTGAATATTATACCATCCTTGCATCCCTGGAATGAATCCCACCTGATCATGGTGTATGATCTTTTTGATGTATTGCTGGGTGTGGTTTGCTAGTACTTTGTTGAGGATTTTAATGTCTATGTTCATCAGTGATATTGGCCTGTAGTTGTCTTTCTTTGTTGTGTCTTTGTCTGGTTTGGGGATTACGATGATGCTGGCCTCATAAACAGAGTTTGGGAGTCTTCCTTTTTCTTGGATTTTTTTGTAATAGTCTGTGAAGAATATGGGATTAGCTCTTCCTTAATATTTTGTAAAATTCTCCTGTGAAACCATCCAGTCCAGGGTTTTTGTGTGCCAGGAGTTTTTTGATACTGCTTCGATTTCTTCAGCTGTTACTGGTCTGTTCAGGCTTTCTGCTTCTTCCTCATTCCTTTTTGGGAGATATTTTTCTAGAAATTTGTCCATTTCACCTAGGTTTTCAAATTTCTTGGCAAATAGTTCATTGTAGTAGTTTCTTACAATCCTTTGTATTTCCGTGGTATCAATTGTAATCTCTCTATGTAATCTCTCTCATAGTCTTTATATTATTTAATTCTGCTCTGATCTTGGTTATTTTCTTTTTTTTTTAATTTTTATTTTTTAATTAATTTTTTATTGATTATGCTGTTACAGTTTTTCTATTTCCCCCCTTCATTCCCCTCCACCCTACCCCCCGTCCCCACCATTACCCCCCCCTTTAGTTTAAGACCATGTGTCTCAAGTTCTTTAGATTCTATATTTCCCATACTATTCTTGCCCCCTCCATCTATTTTCTATCTACTGTCTATGCTACTTATTTTCTGTACCTTCTCCCCCCTTCTCCTCCTCCCACTCCCCTGTTGCTAACCCTCCTTGAGATCTTCATTTCTATGTTTCCACTCCTGATCTAGCTGTCCTTTTAGTTTGCTTTCGTTTTAGGTGTGGTTCTTAATAACTGTGAGTTTGTTGTCCTTTCACTGTTCATGTTTCTTTTAACTTCTTTTTCTTAGATAAGTCCCTTTAACATTTCATATAATATGGGCTTGGTGATGATAAACTCCTTGAATTTGATCTTATCTGAGAAGCACTTTATCTGTCCTTCCATTCTAAATGAAAGTTTTGCTGGATAGAGCAATCTTGGTTGTAGGTCTTTGGATTTCATGACTTGGAATACCTCTTTCCAGCCCCTTCTTGCCTGTAAGGTCTCTTTTGAGAAATCCGCTGACGGTCTGATGGGAACTCCTTTGTAGGTGACTGACCCCTTAGCTCTTGCTGCTTCTAGGATTCTCTCCTTCATTTTAATCTTGGCTAATGTAATGATGATGTGCCTTGGTGTGTTCCTTCTTGGGTCCAACTTCTTTGGGACTCTCTGGGCTTCCTGGATTTCCTGGAAGTCTATTTTCCTTTGCCAGATTGGGGAAATTCTCCTTTATTATTTGTTCAAATAAGGTTTCCACTGGTGGCTGTGCCTTTCCCCCTTCTGGTACCCCTATAATTCAGATGTTGGAGCATTTAAAGATGTCCTGGAGGTTCCTAAGACTCTCCTCATTTTTTCGAATTCTTGCTTCTTCACTCTTTTCTGTTTGGCCATTATTTGCTTTCTTCTCGTCCACTCGATTGATTTGAGTCCCAGTTTCCTTTTCATCGCTATTGGTGTCCTGTGCAATTCCATTCATTTCAATTAGTTTCACCTTCATATGTTTGTCTAATTTGTGGCTATAATCAACCAGTTCTCTGAGGATCCTGATCACCAGTGTTTTAAACTGTGCGTCTGAGAGTTTTGCTATTTCTTCATCGCTTAGAGTTATTGGCTCTGGGGCTTTGAGATCTTCTTAAGCCATTTTTGGTCTGTTCGCACCCGTTAAGTATGAGGAGCGGAGCCTTGGACTCCCAGGTCGCTAGACTGTGACTCTGTATGTGGAAGCGGGGTCAGAGCGGGGAAATGGTGGCCCCCTCTGTTGTTTCTCACAGCTGGGTGAAGAGCAGATCCTTAGGTTGTTCACCGGGGCAGGGCCACTTAGGTCGCTGGGTTATGACGCTGTATGTGGAGGCGTGGTCAGAGCGGGGAAATGGCGGCGCCGCCCCCCCCCGCCGCTTGCAGCTGAGGCTGCTGGCTCTCGTCCAATAGCCCACTTCCTCACTTGTCTATCCGTACACGAATGCGCGACCACAGTCAACCCACAGCCCTGCTCCCTCGCTGTTTCCCCGCGATTGCTTGCTGAGTTGCCCACCAGGTCCAACCCTGCGCCTGGATTCTGCACACCTGAGTCCGTCTGACCGAGTTTTCCTGTGCAACCCCGCTCTGCCAGCTGCTGGTTTCGCCTCTCTTACCGGTCAGGCTGAAGAATTTTTTGTTATCAGACTTCCGAAAAGTTCAATTTTCTGTGTTCTGGCTGTGTTTTCTATTGCTATTATTTAGTTGTCTCTAAACTTGGTTGTGTGAGGAAGCATGGCATCTCCGCCTATGCCTCCATCTTGGCGGAAGTGATCTTGGTTATTTTCTTACTTCTACTTGCTCTGGGCTGTCTTTGTTGTTCCTTGAGTTCTTGTAGGCATACAGTTAGGTTGTTTGTTTGAAATGTTTCTATCTTTTTTAGATAGGTCTGTATTGCTATGAATTTCCCTCTCAGGACTGCTTTGTCTGTGTCCCATAAGTTTTGGACTGTCGCGAGTTCATTTTCATTTGTCTCCAGAAACTTTTTGATTTCTTCCTTGATCTCATGCTTAACCCATTCATTGTTTAATGGCATGCTATTCAATCTGCCTGAATTTGAGTGCTTTTGAGTTTTTTCCTTGAGGTTGGTTTCTAGTTTCAGGTCCTTGTGGTCTGAGAAGATTCTTGATATGATTTCAGCTTTCTTGAATTTGTTGATGCTTGTTTTGTGTCCTATCATGTGGTCTATCTTTGAAAATGTTCCATGTCATTTGAAAAGAATATGTCTTTTTTTTCTTTGGGATCTTTGGGATGAAAGGTTATATATATATAACCTTTATATATGTATATATATCCATTTATACATATATATAAAGGGTATATATATATCCATTTATACATATATATATATATAAAGGGTATATATATATATATCCATTTCATCTAGGGAATTGTTTAATGCCATAATATCCTTGTTGATATTTTATTTGGAAGATCTATCCATTTTTGACAGTGGGGTGTTAAAATCCCCTAGTATAAGTATGTTGCTATCTGCATGTTTCTTGAAGTCCTCTGGGATTTTTCTTTTTTTAAATATTTTATTCTTTAAACAAATTTTAAAAAGATTTTATTTATTTATCTTTAGAGGGGAATGGAAGGAGATTGGGAGAGAAATATCAATGTATGGTTGCCTGTTGTGGGTCCCCTGCTGGGAACCTGCCTGCAACCCAGGCTTGTGCCCTGACTGGGAATCGAACCACGATCCTTTGGTTCATAGGCCCGGGCTCAATCCACTGAGCTACACCAGCCAGAGCCAGGATTTTTCTTATATATTTGGGTGCTCCTATGTTGGGTGCATATAAGTTTATAATGTTTATTATGTCTTATCGATAGATTCTTCTCTTCATTATTATGAAGTATCCATCTGAGTCTCTTTTTATGGCCTTTGTTTTGAAGTTTATTTTGTCAATTATTAACATTGCCACCCAGGGTTGTTTTTTTTTTCTGTCTATTTTCTTGGAATATTTGTTTCCAACACTTCACTTTCAGTCTGTGTAGGTCTTTTGTTCTGAAGTGGGTATCTTGTAGACAGCATATGTGCAGGTCATGTTTCCTAATCCATTCAGCTACCCTATGTCTTTTGATTGGAACATTTAATCTATTTACATTTAAGGTTATTATTGATAGGTACTTATTTATTGCTGTTTTACTCCCTTTGTAACTTTGTTCCTTTCTCTCTCACTGTTTTTCTTCTGTTTCTTAAAGGAGTCTCTTTAGCATATCTTGCAGTGCTGGTTTGGTGGAGGTGTATTCTTTTAGCCTTCTTTTGTCTGGGAAGCTCCTTATTTCACCTTCCATTTTAATGGAGAGCCTTGCTGGGTAGAGTAGTCTCAGTTGCAAACCTTTGCTTTTGGTTACTTGGAATATTCCTTGCCATTTTCTTCTGACTTGTAATATTTCTGTTGAGAAGTCAGCTGCTAGCCTTATTGGGGCTCCCTTGTATATTATTTCTTGTTTCTCCCTTGCTGCCTTTAAGATTCTCTCTTTGTCTTTAAATTTTGCCATGTTAATTGTGTGTCTTGGAATGGACCTCTTTGGGTTCATCTTAATTGGGACCCTCTGTGCTTCCTGGATTTGCATGGCTTTTTCTTTTCATTAAATTAAGGAATTTTTCCATCATTACTTTTTCAAACAGGTTTTCTATTCCTTGCTCCTCTTCTTCTCCTTCTGGTATCCCTATTATATGTATATTATTCTGTTTTTTCATGTTGTCCTGCACTTCCCTTAACCCCTCTTCATTCTTTTGAGTCTTTTTTCCCCTTTTCTTGCTCTTTCTGGGTATTTTTTTCTACCTTGTTTTCCAGCTCACTAATTCAATACTCTGCTTCATTGAGCCTGCTTTTGATACCTTCTACTGTGTCGTTTAATTCAGAAATTCTATTCTTCATTTCTTCTTTGTTCTTGTTGATTCTGTGTTCTTTGTTTCTGTGTATTCTTTTATGCTGATATATTTTGCAGTAAGTTCCTCATAGCTTCCCTGTAGCTTTTGGTAATTCTCACTGAGCTCATTGAGCTTCCTTATAACCATTGTTTTGAATTCAATACCTGATAGTTGACTTGCGACTATTTCATTTAGCATTATTTCTGAGGATTCTCCTTTCCTTTTTATTGGGGTTGTTTCTTTGTCTTCCCACTATTTGTGAGACTCTTCTTGTTTGCTTCTGCTTCTTAAATTGATGTGTTTTGACTTTCTGATGTTGTGGTGTGAACTTTTGTGGTAGGAGGCCTGTGAGATTCAGTGGTACAGTCTCCTTAGTCACCTGAACTTGATGCTCTTGGGATGCCCTTTATGACTTTTATGCTGGTTCTGTGGGTGTAGTTGGGTTTTGATTGTTGTTGGGTCTTTCTTTGGTGGTTCTTCCCTCCAGCTGGTTGACTTAGAGTCACTCTGCACACCACATCTTGTGTGTTGTTGTGCAGGTGCTGCCAGAAGAAAACCACAAAGCCCAGGGATCAAACCTGCACCCATAAATATAACTCCCTCCCACAATCCCACTGGCAACAGCAAATGAACCAGTATTAATAAGGATGTAACAATATTAGACTATCATAAGAAAGAGAGTAGATATGAGATGACCTACTGAAATAAACATGATTTTGGGAGGGTAGAGGGAGGAGCACTAATAAAACATGTGACTTGGAGCAATGGAAAGAGAGAAAGTAAAATTTACCTCATGAATAAAAAAGGGAATGAAGAATGTGGGATGGAGAATGAGAAGTATATAATATTAGGTTTAAACAGAAATTAAAATAATATAAAATAAAGTGAGAGAGAGAGAAAGAAAAAGGAAGGAAAAATAGTAAGTAATTAATAAAAATATAGGAGCCAAATTGGAGAGAAAGATCTGCCACAGTACTATCAACAACAAATGAGCTATAATTAATATAGGTGATATGGGAATAAGAGGGAGAAAAGAAACTAAAGTCTAAGAGATGTTTAGAGGAATGGGGAGTGATTTTGAAATGAGGGAGAGGGAATATTAAGAATGAGGAACAAAAAACAGGCTAAGAGAGGGAAAAATTAAAATTTGGAGAGTAGAGAAAAATAAAAGGGTAGGAAAAAAAGGAGAGTAGAGAAAAATAAAAGGGCAGGATGAAAGAGAAATAGAAGAAAGATAAAAAAGAAAAAGAAAACAAAACAGGCTAAGATTGCAAAATTAATATTTGAGATGAGATAAAGAGTAGGAGAGGGACTAGTAAAATTTGATACCTGAAATACAGAATTAGTGAAGCTCTAGAGATAAAATTGAAAAACAATGCAACAACAACTACCCTACCCACAACCAACTAGCAAAGATTGTTAAAGGTGGCCCTGGCTGGTGTGGCTCCATGGACTGAGTGCTGGCCTGTAAACCAAAGATTGTTAAAGGTGGAGGAGAATGTGGATATTTTAAGATCAGGGAAAAGGCTGTGAGATGACCCTCAACAAGAAAATTGGTTTTGAATGTCTGGATGGGGGAGAAATAGTAAGAGTACGGAATAAAAACAAGTTATAGCTAGAGAGAAAACAAAATTTGAAATGAAACAAAATTTGAAATAATGTAAAGAAAGAGGAAGGTAAAATGAGCTAAGAAGAGGGAAAGGCAAAATATGTGAATTGAAATACACTATAGTATAAAATCCAGTGACTTAATACGTACAAATTGCTGGACAAGAAATGAACTTAAAACAGCTATGCAGGAGAGAAAATATTGCAAGTCATGAAGAAGATGACAGTGGCTTTCATTTCAGTAGCCTTTTGTATTTACCACTGTTTTTTTTTTTTTTTTCTTTCTGGATCTGCCTCTGGCAAGGTCAGATGTTGAACTCATCTGACCTTAGGCAGCCTGTTTGATGCTTCCAGGGATTGGCTGCCTCTGTCTCCTTCAATTGTTAATCTGGTTGCTCTGCACTCAGCAGTCAAGTTTAAGCAAGGTAGGGCAGGACTGAATCCCTATTGGGATAGGGGCTATCATTTCCCCTCAGGCTGCTGCTGCTTGGAGGGGAGTGGTCTGCCTCAGTGTGATGGTTGCTGTGTATGGGGGTTGGCTCAGTACCGGATCCCAGTGTCTACTCTCTCAGTTCTCTCCCCCAAACTTCCATCCCCGGTCTCTCCTCAGGTGTCACCAGACCACTTTGCTCTCATCTTTGCCAGAGCCCAGGGTAAGTGGCTGCAAATGAAAATTTGTGTGCTGGCCTTTTAAATGGCTCTTGCGTCTCTGTAGCCCTGCCACTTTTCGCTGCTGTGTACTTTTTGTGCGCTGGTGTTCTAAGCTTGGAATCCTAGCTTAGGGTTCAGACCCCATTCTTCTCAGGAGGATCCAACCAGCCGCTTAATTATCCCTCCGGCACTGCCACCTGTGGGTGCTCAGTCAGTCTTCTCGAGTCTTTACTACACTCCTTACCACAGAGGTTGTGCCAAAGCTTGTTCTTCTGTCTGTTCATGTTTATAAGGCTTCTCTCTTGCTATTGTTCACTTGTTTGTTCTGGGTGGTTTCTCCACAATTGAGTTGTAATTCCCGACTGGCCTTGGAAAGAGGTCAGTGTGACTTTCATTCACTCCTCCACCATCTTCCCTCTTCTGTCTATTCTTTAGTCAATTTGAAAACAAAAGCATAACAAAACAATGACCCAACTTGGTTTCTAGAGCACACCGTAAATGAGTACCTGCCCTTTTCATTACATTTGTTGAGCAACTACCATATATTCTAGGTATTATGGAGAATACAGAGACATTCACACTACCCTTAAAAACACAAAGATTGGTATCATCACATAATACCATTAATTATGGGCATAACTCCTCTGTCTCCCAAAACAAAACAAAACATAATATACAAACAATACGTTTTGTCAGAAATATAGACACAAACCACTGAATCACCAGAAAATAATTAAAGCAGTTTGAACTCAGTGTTTACACTCTCTACCACTGGAGTTAGAATTTATCAAACTTTTGAGAGTTAGTTCATGTATTTTGGTGCCTCACCGAATCTAAAACAAATATAGTATTTTTGTAGTTCCATCTGTTCTGATTCCATGTTACAGCACTAGAACATATGGAAGAGATTTAATAAATGGTATTAACTTTTTTTAGTTTTACTGCATACTGGGCAATATTCTGAATGCTTTAATTCATTTAGTCTTCCTAAAAACCCTATCAGGAAAGTGCTGTCATTACCATCTCCTCTTGACAGATGAATAAATAGAGGAACAGAAATTTTAGGTAACTTGACAAAAATTAAGTGTCTAGTAAAACTGTGGCCCCAGGATGCAAACACAGTTTGGCATCAGAACCCATGCTCTTAAACTCCACACTGTCAACTAAGAGGTTTCAGAGATTAATACAATGGGAGCAATGTAGTATGTACTGATGGCTGCTTAGGTTGGGCAGCTCCAGAGGAAGTCTGATGTTTGTCTGCCCCTATATTTTTGTTTTTTTCCAGGCAATGGGAGCTAATTTGACTAGTGCTGCTATAGATATTCTAGTATGTTTTTGATGAATCTTTGAACTCATTTCTGGCCAGTGTATACCAGGTACTTCAGTTGCTTTATCATTGGTCTACACCAAAGAGTGGAATTTCTGGGGCATAGCATGGAATTGCTGGAAAGCGTACCAGTTTGCATTTCTACCATCACCATATAGGACTTCTGGTTGCTCCACCTTCTCACCAACATTTGGAATTTTGTTTCTTTTATTTTATGCATTCAGGTGGATCTGTATGTAAAGGAATCACATTATGGTTTTAATTTTCATTACCCTAATGGCTGACGGAGTTGAGTTCCTTTTTCATATGTTTATCAGCCATTTGGCAATAAACTTCTATGAGTGTCTTTTCAAGTGTTTTGTCCATTTTTCTATTGTATTGTCTATCTTACTGATTTTGTAGGAATTCTTAACAGATTCTAGATATAAGTCCTTTGTCAAATATATGAATTGCAAGTATCTACTCTGTGGGTTGTCTATTTCGTCTCATAATGGGATCTTTTGATGAACAAAAGTTCTTAATTTTAAAATCCTATTTGTCAATTTTTCTGTTTGATTGGTATTTTGTTCATGTCCCATTTAAGCAAACTTTGCCTACTCCAAGGTCATGAAAGCCTCTTCCATGTTTTTTTCCCCTAAAATTTATATTGCAGTAAGTTTTGAAATCAGGAAGTGTGAGACCTTCAGCTTTGTTCTCCTTTTTCAAGGTTTCTTTGTCTATTTGGGGTCCCTTGATATTCCATATGGATATTAGGGTGATTTTTTTCCAAAAAACATTACTGAGATTTTGATAGAGATTGAATTGAATCTGTAAGATTACTTTGAGTAATATCAACATTTTTATGAGAAAATTATTTTCTGTATTGCCATCTCTTTTTTATTTTTTAAAATTTATTGGGTTGACTTTGTTTAACAAAATTATATAGGTTTCAGGGGTACAGATCTATAATACACCATTTGTATCTTGTATTGTGTGTTCACTATCCCAAGTCAAGCTTCCTTCTATCACCATTTATCCTCTCTTTACCCTCTCATACCTCCCCCATCCTCTTTTTGCTCTAGTAATCACCATATTGTTGTCTGTCTATGCAGTTTGTTTTATTTTGTCTTGCTAATCTCTTCACCTTTTTCACCTTTCCTCCTACCCCCTCCCCTCTGACAGCTGTCAGTCTTTTCTCTGTATCTATGGGTCTGTTTCTAATTTTGTTAATTAGATTCCACATGTAAGTGAAATCATAGTACTAACATCTTAACAAAATATTGTCTTCTTATTAATGAACATGGGATGTGTTCTCATTTATTTATGTCTTATTTCATTTTTCAGCAATGTTTTGTAGTTTTCATTGTACAGATCTTTCACCTTCTTGGTTCATTTCTAGATATTTTATTCTTTTGAATCTATTGTAAATGAGATTTAAAAAAATTTCTTTTAAGATTGCACCTTGTTACTGTATACAAATGTAACTAATTTTTTGTGTGTTGACTTTGTATTCTGCTACTGTGCTGAGTTCATCTTAGTTTTCAGTGTGTGTATTGCCAGAATGAGCACATTTTATTAGTTTTAACATGCTTTGTATGTGTGTGTGGAATCTTTAGGGTTTTCTACATATGAGATTATATCATCTGTGAAAAGAAATGATTTTACTTCTTCCTTTCCAATTTTGGTACTTTTTACTTTTTTTTCTTGCTTAATTTCTCTGGCTAGAGCTTTCAGTCTTTCACCATTGTTTGTGACACTTACTGTGGGTTTTTCACACATTGCTTGTATTATGTTTAGAAATTTTCCTTCTATTCCTAGTTTGTTGAATTTTTTTTTGTTGTGAAAGGGTGTTGAATACTGTCAAATGCTTTTTCTGTGTGATTGAAACAATCATGTAGCTTTTTTCCCCCTTCAATCCATGGTGTATTATATTGATTGATTTTCATATGTTGAACTATTCCTGCATTCCAGGAATAAATTCCACTTAGTTATGATGCAGAATCCTTTCAATATGTTGTTGAATTCAATTTGCTGGAATTCTGTTGAGGATTTTTGCATCAAAGTTCCTAAGAGGTATTGATCTGTTATTTTCATTTCCTGTAGGGTCTTTGTCTGACTTTGATATCTGGGTAATTAATAATAGCCTCCTAGAATGAGTTACAGTGTGTTCCCTTCTCATCAATATTTTCCAAAACCCTGAGAAGGATTGGTATTAGTTCTCTTTAAATGTTTGGTAGAATTTATCAGTGAGACCATGAGGTCCAGGATTTTTATTTGTTAGGAGATTTTTGATTATTGATTCAATCCTCTTGCTAATTATAGGTCAATTCAGACTTTCTTATTTATTTATTTGTTTGTTTATTTATTTATTGTAGTTCAAGTACAGTTGTCTCCATTTTCCCATCAGCACTTGCTCCTGCCCTACCCACCTCCACCTTTCACCCTCAATCCTTCCCACTGTGGCTTTGTCCATGGGTCCTTTATACATGTTCCTTCATGACCCTTCCCCTTCTTTTCCCTGTTACCCACCCCCTAGTTAGATTTTCCTATTTATTTTTATGTAATCTTGGAAGGTTTTATGTTTCTAGAAATTTGTCCATTTCCTCTAGCTTATCTAATTTATTGGCATCCAATTGTTGATAGTACTGTCTTATAATCTTTTTTTTTTCTGTTGTATTGGTAGTAATGTCTCCACTTTGATTTCTGATTTTAGTAATTTGAATCCTCTTTCTCTCTTTCTGTTTTTTTTAGTCCATCTATCCAAGGGTTGTCAATTTTGTTGACCCTTTCAAAAAACAAAATTTTGGTTTTATTTATTTCCTCTATTATTTTCTATTCTGTGTTTTGTTTATCTCTGTTCTAATCTCTATTATCTCCTTCTTTCTGCTAGCTTTGGATTTTGTCTGTTCTTTCTCTAGTTCCTTGAGTTGTGTAGTTGGAATATTGATTTGAAACATTTATTGTTTTTTTAATATGTGTTTATAGCTATAAATTTCTCCCTTGCCACTGTTTTTACTGCATCCCACAAGTTTTGGGTTTTTTTTTTTTCATTCATCTCTAAGTATTTTCTAATTTCCCTGTGATTTCTTTTTTGATCCATTAGTTATTTAAGAATTTATTACTTAATTTCCACAAATTTGCTTATTTCAAGTTTTATTTTTGTTTTTGATTTCTAACATCATTCATGGTAGTCAGAGAAGATACTTTGTGTACTGATCATATAAATATACTTACAATGTAATATACCTCTTCTAGAAAATGTCCTATGTACATATAAGATGAATATATTCTGTTGTTGTTGGGTATAATATTCTGTGTATGTCTGCTATATCTAGTTGATTTGCTGTGTTGTTCAAGTCCTCTATTCCTTACTCACCTTCTGTATGGTTGTTCTGTCCATTATTTCAAATGGAATATTAAAGTGTCCAGCTATTCTTATAGAACTGTCTATTTCCGTCTTTAATTCTGTCAGTTTTTGCTTCAGATATTTTGATAGTCTGTCATTAGATATGTAAACATTAATAATTATTATATCTTCTTGCTGCATTGAATCTTTCATTAAAATATGATGTCCTTCTTTGTTTCTTGTAAGTTTTTTGGTTTTAGAGTTGATTTTGTCTGATATTAGTATTGCCCGTTCCTTTTTGGATGCTATATTCATGGAATTTTTTTCCAATCTTATACTTTCTTTTAAAAAATTTTTATTGATTGATTGATTAATAATGTTTTGTTTTTCAATTACAATTGACATACAATATTCTATTAGTTTCAGGTATACAACATAGTGATTAGAAGGTGATCATCCTGATAAATCTAGTATTTATCTGATACCATACATAGCTATTATAATATTATTGACAATATTTCCTATACTAAACATCCCCATGATTGTATCAGTTTTTACTTCTTAATCATTTCACCCCTTTTCACCAACCCTACCAACCCCCCGCCTGTTTGGCAATCATCAAAATCTTCTCTCTAAGTTTGTTTTTATTTTGCTTATTGGTTGGTTTATTTTGATTTTTAGATTCTATGTATAAGTGAAATCATATGTTGTCTTTCTCTGTCTGACTTATTTCACTGAGCACAACATCTTCTAGGTCCATCCATGTTGTTGCAGATGGCAACATTTCCTTATTTTTTTTAGAGCTGAATCATACTCTCATGTCTATCTGCACACTTCTTTATCCATCTACTGATGAACACTTAAGTTACTTGCCTACCTTGGCTATCATAAATAATGTTGTAGTGAACATATGCATACATATGTCTTTTTGAATTAGCATTATAGATTTCTTTGGATAGATACACAGAAGTAGAATTGCTGAGTCTTTGTCTCTTGTTATAGCCTTTGTTTTAAAGTCTATTATGTCTGGTATAAGTATTGTTACCCCAGAAGTTGTTTGTTTGTTGGTTCCATTTTTATGAAATACCTTTTTTCATACCTTTACTTTTAGTCTGTGTGTGTCTTGATCTTGAGTCTGTTGTAGATAACATATGTAAGGGTCTTGTTATCTATTTATCCACCTTGTCTTTTTATTAGGGCATTTGATCTTTTTACATTTAAAATAATTATTGATAGATATACAGTTATTGTTATTTTATTATTCATATATTTATCTTTTTTTATTCTTCTTAAAGAAGACCCTTTAACATTTCTTATACTACTGATTTGTGGTGATGAACTTCTTCAGCTTTTTCTTGTCTGGAAAGCCCTTTATCTGTCCTTTGATTATAAATGACAGCTCTGCTGGGTAGAGGAATCTTGGTTATAGGTCCTTGCTTTTTGTCACTTTGAATATTTTGTGCCAATCCCTTCTGGCCTGCAAAGTTTCTGAGAAATCTGCTGACAGTCCAACAGAAGCTATCTTGTATGTAACTAACTACTTTTCTCTTGCTGCTTTTAAGCTCTTTGTCTTTAACCTTTGGCACTTTAATAATAATGTGTCTTAGTGTGGGCTTTTTTTGGTTCATCTTATTTGGAACTCTGTGCTTCATGGGCTTGTATGTCTATTTTTCTTGCCAGGTTAGGGAAGTTTTACATCATTATTTTTTTTAAACATTTTATTTGTTTATCTTTAGAGGGGAAGGGAAGGAGAGAGGGAGAGAAATATCAATGTATAGTTGCCTCTCATGCGTCCCCTGTGGGGAACTGGCCCGCAATCCAGGCATGTGCCCTGACTGGGAATTGAACCTCGATCCTTTGGTTCACAGGCCGGTGCTCAATCCACTGAGCTACACCAGTCAGGGCTACATCATTATTTTTTTTAAGTAGCATTCACTTATTTTTAATATTTAATATATTTACTAAATGTATTGAGATTTCATTGGTAAATAAAATTATATAGGTTTCAAGTGTACAATTCTATAATACATCATCTCTATATTTTATTGTGTGTTCCCACCCCAAATCAAGTCTTCTTCCATCACCATTTATCCCTCCTTCATCCTCTTCTGCTTCCAGCCCCTCTTTCCTCTGGTAATCTGCATACTGTTGTTTGTGTCTGTGAATGTCTTATTTTTCTTAATCACTTTGCCTATTTTACCCACCCAACTCCGCCCCCCCACCCCCGACAACTGTCAGTCTGTTCTCTGTATCTATGAATGTTTTGATTTTGTTTGCTTATTTATTTACTTTACTCATTAGATTCCACATATAAGTGAAATTGTGTGGTATTTGATTTTTTTCTGACTGGCTTATTTCACTTAGTGTAATACCTTCTAGGTCCATCCATGTTGCTAAGATTTTCTTTTTTTACCACTGAGTAGTAGGTTTTCAATTTCTTGTTCTCTTCTTTTTCCTTCTTGTATTCCTATGATTTGAATGTTGTCATGTTTGATGTTATCCCAGGGGCCCTGTAGCTGTACTTATTTTTTTTTAATTGTTTTCTTTTTGCTATTTTGATTGGGTGTTATCTGCTACGGTATCTTCCAAACTGCCTATTCAATTCTCTGCTTCATCTAAAATACTGTTGACAGCCTTAAATCCTTTCTCAATATCCTGGATAATCATTGAATCCAAGGATATATATCCCTCCTCATTCCAAAAATAATTTTATTATATTATCTAGAGAGAAGAAATATTATTTCTTGTTGTTTTTCTAGGGGGTTGGTGATTCTGGGTAGTTTAATTAAGAGGATTAAGTTGTGAAGACAGTTTGGATTTTTAGAGAAAGTGGGTCCACAGAACCCAAATTGCTACTAAGAACAGTTTATGAATGTAGGTCATGAAGCTCTGAAAGAAGTTTCTTTTTGGTATTTCTTAAGGATTGAGTGAAAGGAAGACACTGGGAAATTCTGTGAACACTCAGGGAAGCCTCGAGCCTGTTTGCTATGAAAAGAATTGCAACTGGAGGCCAATAGGTGAGGGTGGAGAGGGAGAAGTAAGAGAGGAGTCTACTTACTCAAATCAGGATGGTTATGAAAATATTCTGGTTTGACCTTCAAGAAGTTACTGGAAATGAATAATTTCACACATACACAAATACATGCACACATGCATCTACTGAAAAGAAAAACATAACAAATGTCTTTTGCAAGTGGGCTGGTGCCAAGTTAAAACATAATGATTATCCTTAAAATCTCCTGCTGAGAAAGAAGGGGTATTGCCTCCCAGCTACAGGTGCGGACAAGGAGTAAACATCCTGGCTGTTACACCCATAGCTGAAATGTGCTGCTCCCTTCTTCAGGCCAGTCCTCCCAACCCTCCCAGTTTCTTTTCTTTTCATCCACTGCATGATGGCTTATCCACCCTGGTCACTTTCTCAGGCACCCCCGTCTCTTCACTCTAGTATCATACCAAGACTGGGCCTTCTGACTGGGCCTCTGGCAATCTTTAGTACCTCATTTGACCCAGCTGTTTTCTTCAGGAGTCAAGTTGTAATTTCACAAACTTGGACATATACTACATGGAGTAAAATGTTTATTAAATCTGATTATTAATATTTCTAGAAAATTAACCATTTGCGGAAACAAATGTATATGTATAAAATATATATACATGTAGATATAGATATAGACACAGACATAGATATAGATATATACACACACAGAAAACATCTGCATACAAGAGAGATCAATAGTGTGCATGTCTATTGGTTACAAAGCAGTTGCAGCCTACGAGGAAGGGAGAGAAGAAATGGGGAGGGAAAAGTAAAAGAACTAGAGCTGACAAAGAGTAAAAGCAAAGATGCTCACATATCTTCTACTTTTAATGCAAAGCCTGTCACTGTCAGATAATGTCATAAATCCCCTAGTGAGAATCCCCAGGGTTCTTCCACTGAAGAAGTTGTTTTCTTTCCCATTCCCAGATCTGGAGAAGATTCTTTCCGTCTTCTTGTTGATCAGTTTTTGATCATCTAAAGAGGTTTCACTTTTTACAACAGGCTTTAAAACTTCCATTAGCTTCTCTAAGGCTACCCCTGATACGTACATTTATTATTTTTTCATGATTATTTCCAGAATGTCTAGTTGAAGATCCCATTATTATAGACATGAAGAGAAGCAATAGTAAACAAAGGAAACCCAGGTGTTGGGGGTTAAATGTCAGTTCTGTTATTATTCAGCATGTAAATCTCTAGCAAATTGTCTACCCTCTCTTTGCCCCAGTTTTCCTATTTATAAAATAGGCCCAATGAGTATAACCTACCTTTTTAATAAGGGGGATGTGGGGGGGCATTTGTAATAGTGTCAACAATAATTTTAAAAGATAATTGCTACAAGTAAGAATAGACTGCACATTCCCCTAACTCCTCCTGGTCACTCTTCTCCCACACTGAGCTGTGTCATAGAATGTTCCACCCTAGAACAGAATCAGGAAGGGAGGCTGGAGTGAAATGTGTAGCATAGCTGACCTCAAGTTCAGGGTGTGGGGCCAGGTGCTTCCTCACCTTCCTCCGCCTGTGACAGGAGCCAGCAACCTGGCCAAGCCGGTAGCCATTTCCTCTGCATTCTCTATTCATCTTTCATCACTTTCCAGCCAATAGAAGGTGCTGGCGTCATGGCCACCACTCTTACTGGTTGCTTCACATTCCAGCTTTATTTGCTAAGGAAAATGCTCAGGATCACAGGCCAAGGAATGAGGAAACTTTGGGGCCAGAAAACATCTTCCCCAAGCCTCATTAGAGCAAAATTCCCTGGTATCTTTATCAGGTTCCTCAAAAGTTAGGTAACATTTTCAGCCAGTTGAACTTCCTTAACCTGATTTCCTAGAAAAGCCAGATATTCAGAGAAGTTGGAGGACTCTGGGGATCTAACGAAGAGGTCAGCCAATTCTCCCACGGAGCCCCTTCTCAGGCCCGAAAAATTACCTGCCAGCATAGGAACATATTCAAATGTGTTGGCAGGGACAGCCTCCAACTATTTGCCCTCCACAAACTGATCATCTGCTTAGTTGCCCTGCCACAATTAGGTTTTTGAGTTGCTGCAAAAGCCACATTTACGTGGGGCCTGTCGAGCCAGCTGACTAACCAGTCTATTTCCCCACAATATGACTTACTCTACAGGGACATGGGTTTTCAGGTGCACACCCTTTGATCCAGAGAGTCCACTTACAGCAACTTTTTCCAAGGAAATAATTAGACCAGGGTTCAGAACTAATTATACAGGGTCATTTATGGTGCTATTGTCTTATAATATCAAAAATATTGGAAATAATCTAAATGGCCATCACTAGGGGATGGCTTCAATAAATTATGGAATAACCATACAATGAAATACTAATTAGTATTTATAAATAATCACGGGATCTATAATTATTTACATGGAAAGATGCCCACAATATCTTTAATGAGTGATAAAAGCAGTTTGCTGAGCAGCATTCTAATATAATAACACTTTATTTCTTATTTCTTTAAGATTTATTTATTTATGTTTAGAGAAGGGGGAAGGGAGAGAGAAAGAGAGGGAAAGGAAAATTGATGTGTGAACATCAATTAGTTGCCTCTCGCACACCCCCAGCTGGAGACTGAGCCCTGCCATCTAAGTGTGTACTCTGGGAACCTTGCCAGCAACCTATCAGTTTGCAGGATAATGCCCAACCCACTAGTCAGGACAATATAATGTCACTTTAAATTAAAGTTGCATTGTATCCCGAGATCTATAGAGAATTATGTTCACTATAATTACTAATATCAGTTATCTCTAGGGTTAGTTATTTGGGTAATTTTTCTTTTTTTCTAATTTAAAAATAATTTTATAATAATACAGTGTCCATTTTAAATCTGAAAAAAACTAAGCTTTTTACATTTTAATTCTGAGAAGAAAATGAGCTAGGTGTTTGTTTTTTTTTTACTTTTTATTGAATTTATTGCATGACATTGGTTAATAAAATTATATTGGTTTCAACTTTATAATAAATCATCTGTATATTGCATTGTGTGTTTGCCACTCCAACTCAAGTCCCTTTCCATCGCCATTTATCCCCTTCTTTGAGCTAGCTTTTAATCATGTTTTGGGAATGTAATCTTGTATTGGCCACACCAACCAGGTTATAGCAATTAATATTTCTTGAACACATACTACATGCCAACAGGCCCTGTTTGAAGCACTTTCTATGCCTCGAATCATTTAGATGACAATGCTGAGGCAAGGCTTTTATGACCCCTGTTTTACAGATAATGAAACAGGCATCAAGAGAAAGTTATTAGTTGAAGATCTCAGGGCTGGTAAAAGCTGTGACAGATTTGGACAAAGGTCTCTGATCACGGCCTCTGTGCTGTTCCATATGCAGTTCACCTCATCCTTATTTTCAGGGAGGTGTGGAAGGGGGTGAGGGAGTGATGGGAGCAGGAGTTTATCCTCTTCTCCTTGCCCTTCCCAAAAGCTCTAAAGCCAAACCAATGGCCACCTACTTACTTAACCTCTCCAAGCTTCCGTTTCTCTTTTGTAAAACAGAGAAGCCTTGTTAGGCCACCCAACTTAGAATTAATTAGTCTGTTCTCTACTCCATACATGGACATAGTAGCTACTTATTTTGTGGCATTTATGTTTGCCCCACTTTCATTACCAACATCTTGTCTCAGGCTGAGAGACTGGCCCCAACTAACTCAGTGGATTGTCCTCAGAGTGGCAGGAAGACAGTGGTCATGCTCTGCATTTCCATGTCCCATCTTGTACAATAATTCTGTTCCTTTGCCATCCCTCCACACTGGACATGAGCACATCAAGGCAGAGACAATGTCTTGTGTGCTTCTGCATTCCAGTGCCTGGGAAATAACATGTTCAGTTAATAAACGTCATTTGTGGAGTTTAGCTGGAAATTAAAGCCATGTAGCCTTATTACTCCACGGGAAGAGTTAATGAAAGCAATGCTTACACATTAATTTCCTTATTCTTATTTTCTATTTTCTACTCTTATATGTGCCTACCTAAGAATTGTCCACATCAGTAGACAATTTTTGAGTTCATTTGAGCCAAAATGAGGACAATGATCTGGAAGCCAAATCTCAACAAATTGAGGAAACTACCCCAGGAATGGCAGTTTTGCAGTGTGTTTTACACATTAGAATGAAAGAAGGAGATGTAAGTAGGGTTAAGTGAAATCCATTGGTGGTTAATGGAAAAAGAAGGAGAAAGCAAAGTGAAGAAAACTGGGGCACTGGATAAAAAGCAAAATGCAGAGACAACCTTGGTGGATATAGGGTAGTTAATAATTAACATTTATAGCACATAGTGATGAGGGTGCAGTGAACCAGGTGACAATGAGGGGTTCTGATGGGTATGTCCTGTGGGGTCTGAAAAGGATGGTTACTCTGAATACTCAAAGGTATGTTATCTTAGACTCAAAAAGACAAGAGACAGGCTCAATTAAGGCAAAGACTGACCTTTGTCAAGGAAGATACTGGCCTAGTACGTGATACCACCATGGCCCGCTTTTAGTTAGGAATTTGTGCATTCAGTCCCTCCTATGTGGTTATTTCCAGTCTCTGGGTTGGTGAGGCCGCTATGCAGGCCTCCCTGGAGCTTGTAAGGTATAGTCAGCGGCCCAGGCCCTTTCTCATCCAAACCTATATCCTCAGCAATCTGGGCCAACCTGGGACTTAGCTCACACTCCATCTGCATGGGAATAAGTAGGCTTGGGTACCTACATCCAAGAGAGACATAAACATTTGAGTTCCTCCCCTCCCCTCCCTGAAGTGCCCCAGAACACTCAGTTTTCTTTGCTAAAGCAGCTGAAGTTGGAAGAGAGACAGCTTGGTGCCAATCAGCTACCCTTTGAATTTATTACCCTCTGTTTCACAGGCCTCCCACCAACAGGCTCAACAAAAAGTTTCTAATGTTTCTAGTCTGCCCAAAGTTCCATGACCTCAATGCCGATGCCATTATTTCAGCTTTGGAGACCCCCTGACCCATCAGCCACAGTCACTCTGCATACCTTTGGGCCAAGGTGTGGAGTTGACTCTGCAGTGTCCTGGTCACATTCTTCTCTCTCCACCCACAGGAGAATGTGCCACAACCAAAGCACCATCTGGGTGACCTGTTTTGACCCTGCCTTTTGTAGCTCAGCCTCATTTAACACAGAGGAGAGTGAGAGACCCTACTCTCCCCTGGCACCCTCACCAGCACCTAGGTGAGAGCATTTTCTGCCTGGTCACAGGGAGTCTTCTTATGGCCAGTAACTCTCCCGTGAGGGCTCTTGCCCTTTCCCTGTCAGGATGTCATGCCCCTATCAGCCTCTCAGCTTGGTCGCCATCACAGGCAGGCACTGTGAAGGGTCTGGGATTTCACCCTACTGGCAATATAATGAGTTAGCCTATTACTATTCCTGGGATGCAGGCAGAAGACTTTGTTGCTCTCTGCAGCAAGCAGCACCAGCAGGCTTCTGATGAGCATGAGATGTTTTCTGTGTGTCCTGAAGTCCTGTGGAGGGCATGCAGGTAGGCCTAGGTGGACGCTGAGGTGGATGCAGCAGGTTTGTGACTTAACTGAGGAACAGTGAGATGTGAAATCTACCACTTTGTTGGTGAGTGGTCAGCGAGGCTGCTCTTTGGTAAGAGAGGTTACTTCATCCCTCAGGGTGGCTCACTGCAAACAGAACCCTGAGAAACGGCCCTGGGAAGAGCAGCCAGGGTCTGCTCCTCAGCCCATCCAGCAGGAAAGCACAGGAATGGGGACTCAGCATCCATGGGGACTGATTCTCTCAACATGTGTGCAGGTTAAGAAGAATTCTCTGATTTCAAGGAAGGAGACAAAGAGAATACAGATCAACATCGTCGAGGCAGCTTTCCAACCCAAAAGCTAGCTGCCTGAGTTCTGAACCTGCCTGGGAAAGCCCAGAGAGAAACATACTCACCCACAGCCATTAGGGAAGATCAGGTGTGTCCTTGAATGTACCCCATGTAAAAGAATTAAACTTCTAGCCTTATTCATAGGGTTTAAGCTACTCTTCTTTTTGAAAAAAAAAGTATCATGAATTATTTGATACATGTAAGAGACTATAGTTACAACTTCTGAAGCATAATAAAATGAAAAACAATGAACTCATCACTACACTGAAGAATTATAGCCTCACAATACCCCTGAAGCTATCTCTGGGTTCCCCCAGACATGTGAGCGAACCCAAACAGCTAAAGCTGGGCTGGAATTGACCTCAGAGCCTGTGGAAGACAACGTGTCTTTTCAGTTCTTCAAAGGGGAGATTTTAAAAAATCCCAACTGAACAGCATGTGTACTAATACCTTTAGCCTACTGTGATCTTGGGCTCTTTTCCTCAATATCTAGCTCCTGAATAAAAAGGGTAAATAGAAGAAGTAAAGCAAGAAAGTACAGTGTTGGCTTTCTAGGCAGTCTTGTGGTGAAAGGGAACCCCAGAATTAGAGTAGGCAGTGAAGAGGAGAGGAAAGCAGGCAACTCTGTATCTGGAGGTAGCGGGATAAGCAACCCGGAGTTGGTTCAAGAACCAGAAGTGTCGGGGACTCACCCAGGACGTGCGTGCCTTGAGAAGGAGGCAGAATGACCAACACAAGTCCACCCACAGTCGGGGCCACAAGGAAGGCTACAATGACCTAGCTCTTGTGCTTGCATTCCCAGTCAGCTTCCCGGTCCCCTCTGCCTGCTGGTCACCACCCCTTGTCTCACACCTGTAATCATTCTCCTGAGGTTCGGTTGTTTTTTATTTTGGTAAAATCCAGATAATGTGAAATTTGCCACTTTAAAGTGTATGATTCAGTGACATTCATTGTATTTACACTGTTGTGCAACCATCCCCACTATCAAATTCCATTAACATTATCATCAGCTGAAGAGGAAACTCTGTGCCCATTAAGCACTTACCTCCCATCCTCCCTCTTCCCCCAGGAGCTGACAGTCACTAATCTGCTTTCTGTTTCGGTGAATTTGCCTGTTCCAGACATTTCACATTCATGGATTCATATAACAGAAGGTCTTTTGGGTCTGACTTCTTTCACATGGCATAATCTTTCCAAGGTCCATCTACATTGTAGCGTGTGTCAGTTTTTATTCCTATTGATGGCTAAATAACATTGCATTGTATGAATATACCACACTTTATTTACCCATTCAGTGGTTTGTAGAAATTAAGGTTCTTTTCACCTTTTGCTTATTCAGAATAGTCTTGCTATGGAAATTCTCAGACTGATTTTTGTTTGAACACTTGCTTGTCAGTTCTTTTGAGTATATACCAAGGGGTGGCATTGCACAATCATATAATAATTTTATGTTAACTTATTGACGAACTACCGAAATGTTCAAAATGGTACCAGCCTGCTGATATCTTTCTCTACCAAAGTTGAAACAGATGGAAATCAATTAATTTCACTGCATCATGAGGCACTGGGTCTACTTGCCAAGAATATAATGAGTCACTAAGTTTTTAAGGAGGCTGCTAAAAATGTTCAGCAACTCTCTTTAAGGGTGGGGGCAAGTATTAACATGTCTGGAAACACTTTGAGGAGTTAATGACAAAACTCTTCAGACTTAGTTTTCTGTGTATATTATAGGTTGAGTCATGGTAGGAAATGTAAGTAAAATAAAGAAAGGTTGTTGGTGCCATAGGCACTTATTTCTACAAAGGTAAACAAATGATAAAAAAAGGTCAAGCCCCCAAGTCGAACCTTTGCTCCCAGCCCTCCTTGCCGACAGTGGGCCCAGGACCCTCTCCACACTCCGTCCTCCAAGGGGCCCACACTGGTGTTAGGTTTGTCCACAAACTTCAGTGAGACCAACAAATCCAATTACAGACTGGCAGGACGATTTCCTTTTTCTTTTCCTCCCTCAACTATAACTCTATTTTCATAAATCTGAACAGGGTGAATATTAATTCATATTCAGTTCATCATTGCCTGAGCAAGAAGGGTACCTTATTTTTTAACTCAGTAGAGCATTCACTGAATGTCTAGTGTATATCAAGTTGGGGCACAACACTACTAAGAGATTATAGTGTAGCTTTAACAATTATTTGTTTTCTCTAGAAATCTTCATCATATGTACCCCACATTTTTCCTAAAAGAATTTCAGGTAGGCTTCTGAAAATTTTAGACCTCTACATGTGTCTTGTTTCTACTTTGTTTTCTTCCCCAAGACAATTAAGAATGTAGGGCAGTAGGGAGAGAAAGAGTAGCCTCTATAAACATCTTTAATATTTAACATAAGGGGGGAAATTCCAAGTGTCTTTATTCTTGAATAAATTTACTGAATGCAAAATAATAATCCACATTTTAAGAAATGTTTTAGTTGAAATAATTTTAGGTTTGCAGGAAAGTTGAAAAACTAGTACAGAAAGTTTATGTGTAGCCTTGTTCAGCTGAGGCTAACAATTTACAGTGATCAAAACCAGGAATTTAGCATCAGTATAATATTACTAACTAAATTACTGAGCTTTCTGGAACTTCATGAGTTGTTCTCATACTGTCCCTTTTATGTTCCAGGATCCAATCCAAGATATTATATTGCACTTATTGTTGTGTCTCAGTAGTCGCCTCTAATCTGTGATGTTCCTCATTCTTTCCTTGGCTTTCACAATAAATACTTTTGATAAGTACTGGTCAGTTATTTAGAAATTCTCTCATTTTGGGTTTTTCTAATGTCTTCTCATGATTAGATTGAGACTGTGGTTTTGAGTTGGGCTTTTTTTTTTTATCATATTGTTCTTAAACCACAGAATGCTATTGTGACTTTGTCATTGTATCATGTCAAAGGACACTTGATGTTATGTCATATGAGGTATTTCTGGTGATGTGAAGCTTGTTCTTTTGGTTAAAGTGGTGTCCACCAGTTTTTTGTGCTGTGAAGTTCCTATTTTTTTTCTAACTGGTAAATATCTTTGGGTAGAGATTTTGAGACTATTAATATCTTACTTCTCAATCTTTTGCCCACTCATTTTGGCATCCATTGATAGGGTCTTACATGCAACAATTATTACTGTGGTGTTTGCCTAATTGTGATTTTTTTACTTTTTTGTTTCATTTATATTTGTTCATTGTGTTACCGAACAAGAGGAGGTCCGAGGGAGGGGCAATACAATATTTGGCCCACCTAGGGATGCCCAAAACTGCTATACAACAGGGGCCCCTCCCAAAAACAAAATATTATTAATATATACTAAAATCTACTGGGCCCTTCTGTCCGCCGCCAATTGGAAAGACATCTCTTAATGCCAGAGATTTGTGAAAAGGAAACAAAATGTTTATTTAATGCTATTCAGGCCTAATGCCACCACTAAAATATCAAAGTCCTTTAGGGTATACACCTACACCCACACAGCGCTCCCTTCTCCCACCGTCCCAACTCCCACCGTCCCAACTCCGGGTACCGTAAATCAGGAAAAGAGCACACGTCCCTTTTTCAGGCCGCTGGTGCCATCAGCTGTGTCACTGTGCAGGATCTCGAGTTAATCCAAAGTACCCTGGTACCCTCTCATGGTCCACTGGCAAGAGTCCTTTGTACCCAGTTCCAGTCAAAGTCTCTCTTGCTTTCCAGGCCACGTGGCCAAAGGGGGCACCCCAAAGCCGCGTGGGCCTCTTCTACCAAAGCTGCAGGAGTCCGCACTCCACCAAAAGCATGTGGCTGTCTTCTTCACCTGGCTGCAGGGATCTCCATTCTGGCAAAGCTGCGTGGTTCTTCCCTTTCACCTGGGAAAGAGGGGGTCCACACCCTGCCAAAACCACGTGGCTCCCTCTTTCACCTCACCTAGAGGGGGTCCTCACTCTGCTGAAACTGCGTGGCTCTCTCTTCATCTGGCCAAGCGGGGGCCCTTCATGTCTCGGAGCCAGTCTTTTCCAAGCTCCCACACAGGCACTCCTCACTCCAGAGCGCAGACCCTAGTTCCCATCTTGAGTCCTCCTAGTCCCAGCCTCAGTCCCCGCTAGTTCCTTCTCACTCAGGAGTGCAGCTCCTAGTTTCCATCCTGAGTCCCTCAGTTCCACAACCTTCTCTCCCTGGCTCCAAACTTGGCCACTCCTATTTAACGTATCTATGAAACTAGTTAAAGGTTATAGATATGTTAAATAACCATTCTAGAGGTTAGCTCCAAAACTGTTGCTATGCAAAACAGCTCTTAATGGCCTGGCTCCATTCGGTTCTTCCCCCTGGGGGGAGGTGCGAGGACATCTTATATGTCTCTCTAATATTCCTATACACTTTGAATTCTGGACACTATTCCAAATCCTTTTCTTTTGCCCCCCCCCTTGGCTGCACCCTGTATCAATTGGAAAGCTGCATTTTCTCCATATATTTATTTATTACATTAGTTATATAAATATGGTATCAAGGACATTTTATTCTATGGTTATAGTCTAGTACCACCATCATTTATTTTATGGCTTAAATTATTTTGGCTGTTGGGACCTCCTTCCAGTTGGCTCCTATGTCCTTTTGACACACTCCATCTTTTATTGAATACTTGCTCGATTTCTGTTTTCTTAAGATATTCATGTATATTTGCCCTGCCCCAGGCCTGGAATTAACCACTTATTCAAGGGGTTCTGATTCCTTTTGCTAGAAAATGGCATTTAGAAATCAGTATCTGGGCTCTAGTTTTGCTCATAGCTCTGTCCGCTGTCCCAGATCCTCTCGGCAAGGACATGTGTATACACCGACCATGCTGTGCATGCACTCTTACCTGTTGCTATGTCTGCCTATAAGCATATATATACAGGGTGGGGTCAGAAGTACATTTGCAGTTATTTATCAAAAGTAATATAATTAATAAATAATACAAGAATAAAGTCTGTGGCTTGCATACTCACAACTGTAAACCTGCTTTTGACCCAACCTGTGTGCTAAACCATGAGTTCATACTGATACCTCTGATTCCAACTCAGTATGATATTTCCTTCCAGCCCTTCCCCTTTCTTTATTTGCAAGTTCTTTCTCAGATAGTGAGAAGCCTTTTTTACAGGCCCCCTGAATTCCGTGGCTCATGTTCCCTTCCTCCTTGTCTAAGCCAACAGTGTCAGTGTAACATCTTCATGTCTCTCTAACTCTGACTCTCTTGCCTCCATCTTTCACTTGAAGGGACCCTTTTGATTACATCTGGCCCATCTGGGTAATTCCAGACAATCTCCCCATCTCCAAATCCTTTAGTTAACCACATCTGCAAAGTCCTTTCTTCCATGTGAGTTGATGTATCCTCAGGTTCAGAATATGGATTTCTTGCAGGGATGGGGAGGCTATTCTGCCTACCACAGGCACTTATTATTTCCAATAGTTACTATTATAAACAGTGCTACAATGAATAACCTTTGCTTTTATATTTTTGTACTGTAGAAGGAATATCTTCGAGGTAGACTTCTAGAAGTGGGATTGCTGGGTCAAAAGCAGGTGCTTCTTTGTTAGCATTGCCACAATTCCTTGCCTAAGTTGTGACTACCACCATGACCCTCTTTTACTTAGGGATTTTTATGTTCAGACAACCTTATTTGATTACTTCAGGTCTCTGAATTTGTAAGTCCCACTGTAACTGAGCAGACTGGGACTGGGGGACATACTCCTATCACCCTCCTCCCTTCAGGAAAGGCACAGCTATTAACTTGCCATTGTTATGCAAAGTATCTTTAATGCTGTATCATCCACTTCTACCCTCCCCCAGTCAAAAGTTGTGGGGGATACCTTCTGCTATCCTCAGAAGACCCCTGCTCTGCACCCCATAACACCACTATGCAGGCCTCCCCTAAGCTTTCAGGTTTAGTATGTGACCCCTCTGGAGGTCACACATATCACTCAAGCAAAAAGGACAAGGAGGCCCTATTTATGTTACTTAGTTCAAGAAATTCTTGGCATTCTGTATAAGTTATAAAATGTCAAACTTCCTTTCTCAGTTCAGGCATTTTACCAGCAACATAAGGCCATGTTGAAATACCACTATTTGTCTTTGGGTTCTCTCCTTCCCTTTCTCCCTTTTACTCACTTTTCTATGTAAGGATTAATATGACCAGTGTTATCAAACCCAGGGATTCCCAAAGACCGAGCCACCAATTAAGGCACGTTACTTCAGAACCACCTGATCAGAGTTTCGAAAAATGCAGATTTCTGGACTCCACCCATGGAGATTTTGAATCATGATGTCTGGGGTACTGCCTAGATGTTTCTCTGTTTTTAAAGTTCCCCAGGGGATTCTGATGTGCAGCCTGGTTTTGGAACCACTTATCTGACTCCAAAACATGAGCCTGCTTTTTTCTTCTGCTACTGACTGTATCTGAGGAGATGAAACCTCATCTGAGTCCAAGCGAGAACTGCGGATTTCTCTTACCTGAGATCGCGTTCTGGCATCCCCTCCACCTGGACCCAGCAATGCATCTGCTCCCCCAAATCTTAAGGCCAGAGGACATTGGTTTAGGCTTCAGGAGGTAGATTCCCCTCTTCATTTAGTCCTGGAAACATGTTGTTGTCCTTAGCAGTCCTTGTTACGGAGTCCCTGGGTAAAACAGCTATATAATATTGTGATTTACTCACTATTTTTTGAATCCTGAGGATATGTTTATTGATTTAAGAGATAGAGGGTGGGGGAGAGAGAGAGAAACATCAATGTGAAAGAAACATTGATCAGTTGCCTCCTGTACACACCCTGACCGAGGATTGAACCGGCAACCTTTTGGTGTGCAGCATGACGCTCCATCCACCTGAGCCACCTGGCCAGGGCATGATACTATGATTTATAATAAGACATATATATTTGTGGGTTTTTTTGTCTCCATTTCTGGTACGAAGCTCCTAAAACCCTTGGAATTTCCTAAAGGTTGAGAGGTGTAAAGGTGCCTTTCATTATTTTATTGAGGTAGCACAGTTGGACACACCTAAGGTAGGGGACTGGTTGCTGGAAGACCCAACCATGAGATTAGAGAGTTGGAACTTTCAGTCCCATCCCCCTGACCTCCAGGGAGGGGATCAGGGCTGGAGGTTGAATCAGTGACCAGTGGCCAATGATTTAATCAGAGCTATTAGTGAAGCCTCCATAAGAACCTGAGAGGGTTCAGAGAGCTTCCAGATTGGGGGATGAGAACATTTCCATGTGCCACTGTGCTGGGCCCAGTCTTCGCTGTTTGGGAAATGCCTGGGTTTGGGACATTGCCCCATGTATCTCTTCATCTGGTTGGTGATTCCAGTCCTTTACTATCCTTTTTAACAAACCAGTACTCTAGGAAGTAAATGGTTTTCCTGAGTTCTGTGAGCAGTGGTAGAAAATTAATCACACACAAGGACGGGGTTGTGGAAAGCTTCTGTCTGTAACTGATCAATCAGAAGCACAGATCACAATCTGGTCTTGTAATTGACATCTGAAGTGAAAGGCAGTCATGTTGGTCTGAATCCTCAGCCTGTGGAATCTGATTCTATTTCCAGAAAGACAGTGTCAGAATTGAGTAGAACTGAGAGACACACAGCTGGTGTCCAAAAGTTGCTTGGTGTTCATTGGTGGTATGGGAAAAATCCACCCCCCACACAGACACTGGAATTGGCTGCAGAATTTTGGGCTGGATCTGGGGATGGATCCTTTGCTTCCAAGTTGCTGGGACCATACCAGGTTCATATTATAGTCAGTCCAGATGTCTGGGTCCAACAGAGGTGAGCCAGGATCAGGAAAAAGAAGAAATTTTGGGGAGCATGTAGATGATTTAGTGCCTTAGGTCTGCCTTGTCCTTGTCCCCCAGCTACCTGAAAAATTAGGTCAAGCCTGAGTCAGCATTAAGCAGTAGGCACATCTCAGGCACTTATATATTTTTTTGTGTTTCAAAACTTCCTGAGGGAACAGAGACCCACTTGGGCAGACAACATAATTCCACTCAGGTATGTAGCCAAATCTGAGGCTAAGACCACAACTCAGAGTGCAGAAGGGACTTGAACAGGGACCAGGATGCCAGTTGAGGTTGTCTCTTTCTTGTGTGCTTCTTTCTTCATTTACTTTCTTAAGAACTTATCTGGGCTACATGGTTTAAAGACGCTCTCTGCCTTTCCACATACATATTGGCTTCCACAGTTACATTCTGTACCTTCTTTCACATGAAGTAACTAACTTGCTATCTCTTAGATCTACGTCAAATATCTGGAGGAAAAGAAGCGGATAGGCTTGGGGTCAAACGCCCAGGGGGGGTTGGAAGTAAGGTGACAAAGCACAGATATGGCCACTCAAAACCAGTTTTTATCATCTGGAGAAGTTTCCAGAGAAGAGGTGGATCATTGTGTCCTAACAAGACACAAAGGTATCTTTTTACCTTGGATGAGGAGGAGGGGACAGGTGCCTGACCTTGTGCTCTAAACCAGAAGAGCTGCGCAATGGCAGAACCCTTTATGAGAATCTGAACTGCAGTTCCAGCCTGGGGCTGTCATCCAGGCCTAGGCCCTGGTCAGAGGTGTCTGATTCCTCCCCACTACCTCTTTGAGTCAAGTTTCAGAGTACCTGTCCCCTTTCTGAGAGAAATTTCCCTGCCTTCTCCCTTTGTCTGGAAGGACACTCCAGAAAGCCAGGTTTCATTCTGTGTGACCCACCTCCCCCACCTGCTCAGTGGGCCAACAAGCAGCCTATTTGTAGGTGGGTTCATGATGCAGGATACGGCTGCTTCAGGAAACTGAGTCAGCCAATCAGATGCTCAAGGCAGAAGCAGTTAGGAGGTTATGGGACTCATCATGGGAGATGTGGTGTTGAGGAAGCAGAGACTCAGGGAGAGCAAAATCAACCAGGAGGGGAAAAGAAGTTCAGACCAGAGGGAAGGAATGAGGAAATCAGCAGTGAGAGGTCACCAGATGAGAAAGGCAGAGAGCAGAGGCAGAGAGAGAGACAGCTCCATGAGGTGGCAAAGAAAGCAGCTGGTGCCTGTGTTATCTTGCTTCTGAGGTTTGAGGATTCCAGAGCCTCATCCATCCTTAAGCCAGCAAATTTGTTGAGACTGAGTTCATTGAGATGTTTTACTTTTCTGGTGCCTGTTGTCAATGATACTCTGTTACACCTCCCAGCCTGTGAGAAAGAGAGTGACTCATCATGGTCTCAGCTCAGTTTCACAATGGGCAGGTCACTTATGGCTCAGTCCAGTCCTGTGTTTCCTGAGAGCTTCTTGAGACGTAATTCACATACCGTACAACACACCCATCTAAAGTGCATCATCTGGTGGTTTTCAGGCATGCAACAATGGCAACAGTTTAAAGACATTTTCATCACACCAAAATGAAACCCTATACCCTTTATTATTCCCCCGCTAACTCCCCACATACCTCCAGTCCTAGATGACCATAATTATTTTCTGTCTCTATAGATTTGTCTATTCCATATGGACATTTCATATCAATGGAATTATATAATATGTGGTCTTTGTGACTGGCTTCTTTCACTGAGCATAGTGTTTTCAAGGTTCATCCACATTGTAGCCTGTGTTAGTACTTCATTCCTTTGTAAGGCTGAATTATATTCCACTCTATGGGTATACCAAAATTTATATGTCCATTCATTCATTCGTTGCTGAAAAGTTGAATTCTTTCTACTTTTTGGCTATGATGAATGATGCTGCTGTAACTGCTCATGTATGAGTTTTTGTGGGGACAGTTTATTTTCCTCCTGGATCTACACCTCAGAGCAGAACGCTGGGTCATACCATAACTCTACGCATAGTGTTTTGGAGAACTGCCAGAGCCCAGTCCCATTTGAAATTCCAGTCATGTATCCTTTTCAGATCTCTTTGTTCTTCACCCAGAACAGGTTAAAATTCTGGCTCTGCCCTCTTGGAGTGGAGGAGGGGCGTATCCTCAGGCTCCATCTGCTTCCTCTGAAGTCAGAGGCTTGCTGAGGGCCCAGGACGGGACCTGACTTCCCTTCCTCTGCTTCATCTGCAGTCACAGAAACTGTTGGGGTCTTCAGTGGTTGTTGAGGGAGCAGGGACCTGGAATGCCCCCATTTTCTTCACCCCTAAAAACAACCCTACAGCTCTTTGCCACCCCCCCCAGATATATTTCAGTGAACCTCCCCCCTTCAGAAACTCAGGCAAGAAACAGATATTCATCTCTAAGTAAGGACACTCTCAGACTCCCAGGATGTTTATCTAGCGTCCTCCTCTCCCCAGGAATGTGAGGGAAAGAGGACAGTATATGTCCCCTCCAGGTCCCGAGAACCTCCTTCTTGTCTTGAATCCCTCTCTTTCATTTTTCATTATTAAAGGTCAGTGGACCAGTTCAACCTCTTTCACCCCCCTCTTTCCCCTACTCTTTCCTGACCCAGTCCTACACCTGGGAGACTCACCTGAAGAATTAGACCTTAATGAAATATGAAACTTATGACTTCAGTAACTTTTTTTTCTCAACATGGCACTATCTTCCCAGTTATTTCTTTCCTATTCAGTAACCTGGGGGATGCTGGGGCAGGAATCATACCTAACTGGTAGCTTACAGCAACCCACTTGAGTTACAGTAAACCACCCTCTTATCTGACTTCCTTTCAGGAAATGGACTATATCCCATTCTCCTTTCTTCTTAAAAACAACCACCCCACCCCACCCCACCCCACCCCACCCCACCCCACCCCACCACAGTGGCTCTGGCTCAACTCTCTTTCCACACCTTCCCTTCCCTCACATTAAGGAGAGTCCGTCCTTAGCGTGAACTGACGATGACTCACGGAAGGGCAATTTTCAGGGTGTCCCCATGTGACTCCTCTCACCTCGCTCCCTTCTGGCTGTCCATGACTTGCTCCCACCTCTGAATCCCTTATCCCCATTTTCCAGAGAGGGGGACTGTCATCCTTCCCTTTCATCATATTCCACATAAATGCCTATCAAAAGTTTGGTTCCTGTGTTTGGGAAGGTTGATGAGGATGGTTCTAGGTAAACCGCTAGCTCCTTGTGGTTCTCACCCGTTCCTGAGCTCTTCCTTTTGGCCCATATTCCGGAACCCTGGGTGCCGGAACTTCTTTCTCAGTATGTGCTGTGGGTATTTTGTTTTTATTTTTGTTTTGTATTGTGGTCCCTCCTATAAGGGCTAAAAGAGGACTGATTTGGGGGACCTGAAATAGTTAACACTGATTTAGTAGCTGCTATGTGGAAAACACTGTTCTAGGTGCTTTATGCAAAGATTTACATTACATTGCATTGCATTACATACATCGTGTGACATTGCATTTGGAGGAAAGTATTCTGGGAAGAAAGTATAGAAACGGTTGGAGTAGTTCTTACTCGCCTCTGCCTTGTACTCACAAGGTGATCCCGATTAAGCTGCATAATCCTGGTTAAGCAACTTCTTCTTCTATAAAATGGAGGGGGCCTTGCTGACTGCTTGTACACACTGGTAAGATCATTGTTACACTTAATCAGTGCAGTATTTATGACCTAAGTTCCAGTTTGCTGTGATCAATATCATCCTACATGTCTACAATGATCCTGCCCTAAACCTGAACTTCTGTTGGAAAAACTTAATATGGATCTGTCTTCTGAGATAGACCATTGTAATGAGAATAGCATTTTTAAAAATAAATTTTAAATAGGTTCTGAAAAAAATTTTTTTTAATTCAACGGAGTAAATCTTATTGGCTTTATTCAATTATGCATGAATCCTGCAGTATCCAATTTTGCAAATAGAAAGGGGCTCTGAGGTGCTGTAAGAAATGACAGATTTTCCTGGGCAGGAGGGAGCAGGAACAAAGAGATTACACTAGATGAAAAAGCAAACGCCTAGGACAAGGCCACTTTCCTTCAAGCCCTAAAGTCAAGGGGATGGCGGGTCTAGCGCGTAGATTATCTAAATAGTGCTCATAAAGCAACTCTTGATTGACTGGTTTAAGATTCCATCTGGGGGGAGCCAAAACTATAATTAAGTTAAATCTGGGTTTGGTGCTTGGGGGTCATAGCGTGACTGACTCCAATGTTTTGTTTGTCTGTTTGTTTCATTAACAACTGATTCCATTTCGAGACTGTCATCTTGTTTTTATGAACATACACATGCACAATTTAGCTATGCCTCTCAGTGACTTTTATGATGAAGGGGACAAAGCTAAATTAAATAAATTAGAAACAAACATAGTCATTTGCAAAGTTCTTTGGAATGCAGACTGGTACAGCCGCTGTGGAAAACAGCATGGAATTTCCTCAGAAAACTAAAAATTTGACTCAGCAATTCCACTTCTGGGATTATACCCGAAGAACCCTGAAACACCAATCCAAAAGAACCTACGCACCCCAATGTTCATAGCAGCACAATTTACAATAGCCAAGTGCTGGAAGCAACCTAGGTGCTCGTCAGTAAATAAGTGGTTCAAAAAACTGTGGTACATTTATTTACATGACGGAATAAATGTTTTCTTGTTGCTGTTGTTTAACAATATAACTATACACTCCATTACTGATTTTTAAAAACTATTTCCGTGTCTTTACAAAAGTAATTTGTGTTCATAGAAAGTTATTAGAAAATAAAATACAAGCAAGAAGAAGAAACTAAAGAATCACCTACAAGTCCTCTACCCAGATCCCCCTGTTAACATTTTAGTATCCCCCCTCCAGTACTTTTTTCAAGGCATAGAGATTCATGAGGCAGGATACTAGTTTGAGTTTTAGTTGGGCCCTGTTGTGAAATCTCCTAGGGCCTTGTCGCAAGAGCACTTTTGTTCCAAATTGGGTCTTATCTCCTAAAGAAAGAGCCCAGAGGAAAAGGTGAAGAGAGTGAGGAGGGGCAAGGGAACTTACCGTATTTGCTGTGTATAATGCACACCCACATTTCCGACCCAAACCTCCAGGGGAAAAAAACTTTCATTTTAATTAATTAATTAATTAATTAATTAATTAATTTATATTTAGAAACAAAACCGGTTATTGTATTCCAGGGCATTATGTTCATGCAATCATTGTTATGACTTTCTAGAGTGACACTTTTAACACGTAAGCCCAAATACAATAATTGAAAACATTTATATAGATACAGAATTAGTACTACTCATGCAGATGCACATCCTTATTTTTCCCTCAAAAATTTGGGCAAAGAGGTGTACATTATACACGGCAAAATACGGCAGATGAGATAGGGAAGGGGGACAGGGCGTGGATAGCTCCCTCCCAAAGAGGAGCAGGCTCTCTGGTGGGCAGTACGGATGCTCTGCAGACACTAAACCCTTAGAGCTGTGCAGGGAACCTGTGCCCGTTCCTCAGGCTTCTGTGGAAGCCTCCCACTACACAGAGGGGCTTTTCAGTGGGAAGACTAAAACCAGGTCGCAAGGAAAGGTCAACTTGAATATGAACCTAGGTGACCAGTCTCATTCCTAATGAAACAAGCTAGTAAGCCAGCACAAATGGGATAAGGAAGTGGAAATACAGTAATCCCTTGCTATATCGCAGTTCACTTATTGTGGCTTCACTGTATTGTGGGTTTTTTAGCGAGGGACGACTGTATACCTCACTGGTGAGTACCCATATAGAATTTTATGTGTTGTTAAAATTATGTAGGTTTAAGAGTGTAGAAAGTGTTTAAGAGCATATGAAGTGTTTATAACAGTGTGGGAAAGGTTAATAAGAGAGTGGGAAAAGGTTTATAAAGTCTTGAAATACAAATAAATAATAAAATAAATATAACGCCACTACTTCTCGGATTTTCACCTATCTCGGGGATCTCTGGAACGTAACTCCCGAGGTAGGTGAGGGGTCACTATAATTCAATGGCCAAGCAGTTTACAGTCATCTAGTAAATCTCAAAATCTTATCTTCTCTCACCAAGCACACTTAAAAATAAAGGGTTAACATTTCTCTTCCCAACCAGAGGGTAAATAGCTGGAATCACCCACTCAGGGAGAAGATAACAAAAATCCAACTGGTCTATTTTGAACCAACCACCCCTGAGAATGAAGTCAGGGGATAAATCTCATTTTGGCTCACCAACATAAAGCTGATGAATATTCTATGGAGATCCTCCCCTAAAATCTCCTCTGAACACCCAGCCTTTAAAATCTTTAAAAAAAAGGAGCAGTGGGCTTCCCTTCTCCTCTTAGGAGCGTGTCTGTGCCTTTCCCTTCCTTCTGTTCTTCTCCCCAGACATGCTACCTTTGTCCTTTTCTTCTCCTAAGCTCCAAGGGCCCTCTTTTGGTTTTTGTAACTTGTTGCCTGAGCCTATGCAGCCCAATTGGCTCACTTCTGCTACCTCTGTAACCTTCCAAATAAACTTTGTCTTATAGAACAGAGGTCCAACCTTGCCCGTAACAACTGGTGCAAGGTCACCACCAACACCACCAATAACACTCCCCTACAGTCCCCTTGGGTTCGTAGAAGTGGAGTCAGCAGAGATGGGACTCTGACGCTCAGAGTGTGTGTTCTTAATCACATCTCCTTAATGTTTTCTTGTCTTTTCTCCATGTTGCCTCCAAGTTAGCTGCATAATTGTTTTTCTTATTTTCTTTCCTCCTTCTTATTCTTTTTACTCCATCCCTCAAAGAAGAAATGTTGAAACTTGTAGCTACAATTGGGAGTGACTGCCTAAATGCCAAGAATGGGGCTGTGTCTGTGCAACTGACAAAAGATTGCTCCATGGCAACTGTTTCTTTGTGAAATTGATAGGTGAACTCAGGAGTGAAAGATTTTAGCCGTAGGGGATAGGCTTCAGTGAGTGATGCATGAGGAAAGTTGTGACTCCAGGAACTGGAATGCCTGACTCCAAACTTTGTGTGGATCAGGGTCTGCTCGTTGTGGAGGTGGTATCTGAATTGCTGATCAACAGATAAAGAAGTACCAGGAAAATTGCCCTCAGACTGCAACTCTTATAGTAATGGGGTGCAGAGCAGGGGGTTCCTGAAAATAGAGCGTATTTCCCCACAAACCTTGGTCGGGGGAAGGAGGAAGCGGAGGAGATACTCTGCATAACAATGACAAGTTAATAGCCGTACCTTTCTTGAAGGAGAGAGGACTGCCGCCCAAGGCAAAAGATGTACCTGATGGTGAGAGCACTCAGGGACCTGTGACAGCCAGGGGGAGCTTACACAGCAACTACCCAGGAGTCACGCTGACCGGCCACAGCAGCGCATTCTCCCAATTCTTCCTATCTTGTCTTCTGCCTCAAAGAGATTCTGAAAGCAAAACCGAAACTCAGCAGGCTGGGCTTCAACTAGTTCCTTAAAAGCAGTTCCATGTTAGAAGGTAATGATGTCATTTATTCTTGTTTAATGTGCTCCTGACCACGAGGACTATCTGATGACTTTTACCTACGTGCCCTTATTCCTCGTGTGTCTCAGCCAGCTGGAAGGAATTCTGGCTTGGAATTTCTGGTTGTTGCAGTGATCTACGGAGCAACCTAGGGTTTTTTGTTTATGTTTTGTTTTCTTTTGGCTGTTGTTTAGTTGGCTTCTAAAAAGGGATCTGATGCAAAGAGCAACTTTTATTGTTTTCTTTTTTTTTCTTTGCCTGAGGAGCAAGTGCCAAGCCCTGAAGTGAGTATTGAATGGGTTGACATTCTCTGGTACTTTGTGTTGGTGTTGTAACAAATGAAGAGACTGCCACAGTGGGGTAAGTGTGGACATACTTTCTCTCCACATCCATTGGAGGCAGGAGAACTTCTGCCTCAAACATTGGGCTCAGGGGCAGAAACAAGCTAATTTCCTCCTGTTCCCCAAATAACAAGATTTATCTTGCTTATCCTTATGCTTATTATTATTGTTGGGTGGTTTTATGAGGTGAGCTATTTGATTGGCCAAAGAGTTTGTTGTTTTGTTTTGTTTTGTTTTCTGTAAGATGGCTCTAGTAGTACTTAGTTGTCTTTAACTTCATTGGGAACAATTTTGTTAGATTGTATTGTGCCAGCTGTCATATCGGTGTGCATTTTTATGTGTTTATTTTTTCAATTTGTCAACTGACTATACTATTATACTACCTTCCAGTTATGAAACCCTATTTTACATGTTTATAGTAACAGCTACAATACCACCATTCATCTTTATTTTAACTTAACATATTATTAGAGACATTTTTAAGGTGTAATTTTCATAGTGATATTTTAGTGATTTCTCTCGTGTTTTTAAAAGTTTGTTTACCAAACCACACTGAAACATTTATTTAATTCATTTTTCTATTTCATTTCTCAAAGACAGATGGAAATGCTAATAAAACTTCTAATCATCATCTGATAACTAGTTGATAGTTATTTAGTTGATCATTATCTGATATAGCCACTAGTTGACACTTCATTTGCTTGTGTAGCCTAATTGCAGTTTTTGTCAGAGTGTTTGAAAAGCACATCCTGAAAATAACTTGTAGGCCCTACTGTTATCCTCACAAATCTGTATGTCCAGGGACCCCAGGGCTGGAGCCGATGACTTAAAGGGTCACCTCTCACAGGAATGTTTCTGGTGGAGTGTGATCATTTCTAAACTATTAGATCATTTTTTTCTTAAAAAAAAATAGTTTATTTATTTATTTATTTTAGAAAATACATGTTTCTTATTTTATTATTTTTTTATTGATTTTATTTATTTATCTTTAGAGGGGAAGGGAAGGAGAGAGGGAGAGAAACATCAATGTAGGGTTGCCTTTTGTGCATCCCCTGCTGGGAACTGGCCTGCAGGGAATCGGCCTGCAACCCAGGCATGTGCCCTGACTGGGAATCGAACCACGACAGTCTGGTTCGCAGGCCCTCGCTCAATCCACTGAGCTACACCAGCCAGGGCTAAATATAGTTTATTGATTATGCTATTACAGTTGTCCCAATTTTTCCCCTTTGCCTCCTCCACCCAGCACCCCCCCCCCCATTTTCTCCAGCCATCCTCCTTCCCTTAATTCATGTTTATGGGTCATGCATATAAGTTTTTTGTCTTCTCCATTTCCAATACTATTCTTAATATCCTTCTGCCTATTCTGTACCTACCAATTTGTACTTCTTAATCCCTGAACCTTTTCCCTGATTCTGCCCCATTCCCCTCCCAACTGATAACCCTCCGAGTGATCTCCATATCTATGAGAGATAGATATGTTCTGTTTCTATTCTGCTTGTTTGCTTAGTTTGTTTTTTAGATTCAATTGTTGATAGTTGTGAATTTATTGCCATTTTAATGTCCACAGTTTTGATCTTCTTCGTCTTAAATAAGTGCCTTTAACATTTCATATGATAATGGCTTAGTGATAATGAACTCTTTTAGCTTTACCTTGTCTGGGAAGCTGTTTATCTGCCCTTTAATTCTAAATGATAGTTTTGCTGGGTAGAGTAAAGTTTTGCCTTGGAACCCTGGGTTTGGGTGGTCTGGTGTCAGGCCAGGATCCCTCGCTCCCAAGGTATCCGTGATTTTTATCCCCATACATGGATGTAGGACTACCCTTCCCTCATCTCCAAGTCTCTACATCTCTGCTCCTTCTATCTATCTGGATGAATGCAACTTCTTTAATTCCTTGGTTGGTAGACTTCCGTACAGCTTAATTTTCTGATGATTCTGGGTGAGAGTTGTTTTGTAGTTCAGTTGTAACTTTTGCTTTAGTTTTGCAAGGAGACAAGCTGTGTTTACATATGCTTCCATCTTGACTGGAAGTCTCAGCGTGCACTTTTTAAAGAACTTGTCAAAACTGGTGAAATTCATGTAGACATTTTAATATTGAAGATGGAAGAGACTAAGCAACATTTTTAGCATATTATGCTTTATCATTCCAAGAAAGGTAAAAACACAACTGAAATGCAAAAATGGATTTGTGCAGTATATGGAGAAGGTGCTATGACTGATCAAATGTGTCAGAAGTGGTTTGCATAGTTTTGTGCTGTAGATTTTTCACTGGATGATGCTCTACCATCAGGTAGACCAGCTGAAGTTGATAGTGATCAAAACAAGACACTAATTAAAAACAATCAACATTATACGACATGGGAGATAACCAACATACTCAAAGTATCCAAATTAATAAAGTTATAGGTGAAAATGAAAAATGTGTCTTTTATTTTAAGGAAAAAACCATACTGACTTTTCAGCCAACACAATAAATGTGCACTGAAAAAAAATTTAACTAATCTTGAGATTATCTTTCAGCTTGGAATTTTTGTAGGGGTAATGGAAGTAAAAAAATTGTTTTTCCTACATCTGACATCTGTTTTGAATCAATCTCTTTGGCAGGCAGTCAACATCCCAGGCTAGCCTGTGTTTACAAGCCATGCTCTAAAAATAAGGTATTTAAAAATGATAACTGCATTAACTTATACTATAGACAATCACTATTTTTAAAAAGTGTGTTTTGGGGGTCTACTAAAAGGCTAATTTTTTTATATGAAGTGTGGAGAGAAAGATTAACGAAATGAACAAGAAGTGCAGTTATTGCTCACCACTGTGCGCACATAGTAGAAATGAGATGACACTGGTTTCACATAAGAGGGGGTTGAAGTGAGAAAGTCAAGTTTGAGTGAAATTGCCTATTAATAAGTTCTTCTAACACTGAAATCCTTTGGTTTGATGAAAGGGAATCATAGACAAAAGGACAAAATGCAGAGTAAGCGTATTCAGTGTGAGCAGTAATTACACTGTTGCATCAGGAGTCAACTGCTCCTAGATCTGAATGTTCTCCCAGCTCCCTCCCTCCCAAGCCCATGATTCTATGACTAAATGAACCATATAGCTCTTGCCATTCAAAACTGGTTTATTCGCCTTCATTACCTAACCTCTCACTATCAGCAGGACCTTCCTTGTCTTCCTGGATTCCGTCTGTCCGTGAGCCTTTCCGTTAAACTGGAGCTCCTCACGAGCAACCTTTTATAGGTTCTCCAAATCCCAAGGGCCTAGCACAATGCCTCACCACACACACAGGTGCTCGTTGGGTGCTTGCTGAGTTGTTGAATTAATTAATTTGATGAAATGGCAGGTGAATCACCAGGTGTGAGATATTTGTGTAACATACAGGAGGCAGTTTGGGGTTGATGCTAATGTCTTTGGAGATAGTATTATTGGTCACATTCAGGGTTGACTTGCTTTACAATGCATTGGACACAGATTGTTGCATGTCTTTTTTATTCCCCATGGCAATATCCAAATACACCAAATGCCTTAACTGCTTCATACTTAAGTTACCAAGTAATGAAGCAGCCTGACCTTCTATTGTTACACTCTGATCTACTGCAGCAGGGCTCCTTTTAGGTTATTTGTGTTCCTCTATCTTCAAATGACTCACAGAACTGCAAGACAGATAAAGGAATTTGAAAGGTTATGCAGCCCCAGTCACCTGAATGCCTTCCAGCTGTCTCTATCACTTCCAGGAACTTATTCCTTATTCGTATTCTCCAGACCTCACTATTTTAAGGATTTTTCTCCTTTGAGTCTGCAACACTGCGATGGGGGAGCTTCCCATACTCCTCGGATCATTTTTTAGATTTTTGTTTATTGATTTTTAGTCAGAGAGAGAGAGAGAATGAGATAAACACTGATTTTGTTGTTCCACTTATCTTTGCTTTCCTTGTATGTGCCCTGACCAGAGAGCAAACTGACAAACCTTTGCATGTCAGGATGACACTCTAACCAACTGACCTACTTAGCCAGGGACTAAGACCATTTCTTCTCTGCCTACCCTTGTCTCCTACTTCTGCTCTCCAACTTTGGGGGCATTCCTCAGAATTCAGACCTTTTCTTTCTGGTTTCACTTTTTATATTCTCCCCCTTAGAGAGATAATTCATTTTGTAGTGTCAATTAACATCTACATATTTTTAAAAGATTTTATTTATTTTTAGAAAGAGGGAAAGGGAGGGAGAAAGAGAGGCAGAGAAACATCGATGTGAGAGAGAACATAGATCAACTGTCTCTCATACATTCTCTGACTGAGGACAAAACCTGAAACCCAGGAGGAAGGTGTCCTGAATTGGAATCAAACCGGTGACCTTTCACTTTGTGGGTTGATGCCCAACCAACAGAGCCACACTGGTCAGGGCAACATCTGAATGTTTGAAATAACCTGTATATCTTTATCTCTAGCCCTAAATTATGTCCCAAAGTATACATACATTTTTCTTGAATGCCTTGCATTACTTCATGACTCAAACCTAACTCATCATTTTTTCTCTATAAAATCAGCTCTTGTATCTTATTTTCTCTCTTTCTTTTGCAAATAATTTACTTCCATTTTTTATGTTTTTTTAATTGCTGTTCAGTTACAGTTGTCCCTATTCTTCACCCCTTGATCTCCTCTGCCCCACCCACACCCACTCCCAAAGACAATGCCCTCCCCATTGTTCTTGTCCATGGGTCCTTTGTACATGTTTCTCTTCTTTACCATTATCCCCCTTCTCCAGCCTTTCTGGTCCTTATCAGTTTGTTCTTTATTTCCATGTCTTTAGTCCTTTTTTGCTCATTAAACAAATGTTGAGTTTTGTTGGATAGGTTCCACTTATAGGTGAGGTCATATGATATTTGTCTTTCACCACCTGGCTTATTTTACTTAGCATAATGCTCTCCAATTCCATCCACACTGTCGTGAAGGGTAGGAGTTCTTTCTTTCTGCTGCGTAGTATTCCATTGTGTAAATGTACCACAGTTTTTTGATCCACTCATTTCCTGATGGGTACTTAGGCTGTTTCCAGCACTTGGCTATTGTAAATAATGCTGCTATGATCATTGGGGTGCATAGGTTCTTTTGAATAGGTGTTTCAGGATTCTTAGGGTACAATCCCAGCAGTGGAATTGCTGTATCAAAAGGCAGTTCTATCTTTAGTTTTCTGAGAAAATTCCATACTGTTTTCTGCAGTGGGTACACCAGTCTGCATCCCAGCAACAATGTACTAGGATTTCCTTTTCTCCACAGTCTAGCCAGCACTTGTTTGTCTATTTGTTTATGATGACCATTCTGATCTGTGTGAAGTGGTTTTAATTTGCATCTCTCTGATGGCTAGTCATGCTGAGCATCCTTTTATATGTCGCCGGGCCCTCTGTATGTCCTCCTTGGAGAAGTGTCTGTTGAGGTCCTTTGCCCATTTTTTAATTGGATTGTTTGTCTTTCTGGTGTAGAGTCATGTGAGTTCTTTATATATTTTGGAAATCAAACCCTTGTCCCAGGTATCATTGGCAAATATGTTTTCCCATATGGTTTGTTCTCTTTTTTGCTAATATTTTCTTTAGCCATGCAGAAGGTTTTTAATCTGATATAGTCCCATTTGTTTATTCTTTCCTTTATATTCCTTGCCCTGGGGGACACATTGATGAAAATATTTCTGCATGGGGATAAAATATTTCTGAAAATATTTACCTGCCTGGGTTTTCCTTTAGGACTTTTATGGTGTCACAATTTATACTTAAGTTTATTTTCGTATATGGTGTAAGTTGGTGCTCGAGTTTCATTTTTCTGCATATACCTGCCCAGATCTCCCAACACCATTTATTGAAGAGGCTAATATTACTCCATTTTATGCTCCTGCCCCTTTGTCAAATATTAATTGATCATAGAGACTTGGGTTTATTTATGGGCTCTCTATTCTGTTCCACTGATCTATGTGTGTTCTTATGCCAGTACCAGGCTCTTTTGATTACAGTGGCCTTGTAGTATAGTTTGATATCAGGTATTGTGATCCCTCCTACTTTGTTCTTCTTTCTCAAAATTGCTGAGGCTGTTTGGGATCATTTATGGTTCCATATACATTTTTGAAATATTTGTTTTAGATCTGTGAAATATGTTAGTAATATTTTAATAGGGATTGGGTTGAATTCATAATTACTTTGGGTAGTATGGGTATTTTAATATTCTTAATTCTTCTAATCCATGAGCATGGTATTGCTCATGGATAGGCTTGCATTTGTTTGTGTCTTCCTTAATTTCTTTCTTCACTGTTGCAAAGTTTTCTGAGTACAGGTTTTTACCTCCTTGGTGAAGTTTACTCCTAGGGTCTTTATTTTTCTTGTTGCTATAGTAAATGGGATTTTTTACTTAATTTTTGTTCCTTATATTTCATTGTTGGTGTACAAAAATGCCCTCGATTTCTGAATATTGACTTTGTATCTGCCATTTTGCCAAATTCACTTATTAGGTTGAGTAGTTTTTTGATGGAATCCATAAGGTTTTCTGTGCACACTATGAGGTCGTCTGCCAACAATGACAGTTTTGCTTCCTCCTTTCCAATTTGGATGCCTTTTACTTCTTTTCCTTTTCTGATCCCTGCGACTAGAACTTCCAACACTATGTTGAATAGAAGTGGTGAAAGTGGACACCCTTGTTTTGTGCCTGATCTTAGGGGAAAACTTTTCGTTTTTGTCCCTTGAGTATGATGTTGATTGTAGGTTTCTCGTATATGGCCTTTATTATGTTGAGGAATGCTCCCTCTTCTCCTACTTTGCTGAGTGTTTTTATCATAAACGAGTGCAGCACTTTATCAAATCTTTTCCTGCATCTATTGCTATAATCATATGATTTTTCTTTTTCATTTTATTTGTGATATATTACATTTATTGATTGTGACTATTGTACCATCATTGCATTCCTAGGATGAATCCCACTTGATCATGCTATATGATCTTTTTAACATATTGCTGGATGTGTTTTGCTAATATTTTGTTGAGGATTTTAGCATCTATGTACATCAGTGATATTGGCCTGTAGTTTTCTTCTTTGTTGTGTCTTACCTGGTTTGGGGATTAGGATGATGCTGGCCTCATAAACAGAGTTTGGGAGTCTTCCCTTTTCTTGGATTTTTTGGAATAATTTGAGCCGGACAGGGGTTAGCTCTTCCCGAAATGTTGTATAAAATTCTCCTGTGAAGCCATCTGGTCCAAGGCTTTTGTGTGCCAGGAGTTTTTTTGATTACTGCTTTCACTTCACTAGCTGTTATTGGCTTATTCAGGCTTTATGCTTCCTCCTGATTCAGTTTTGGAAGATTGTATGTTTCTATAAATTTGTTCATTTCACCCAAGTTTTCAATTTTCTTGGCATATAGTTGCTCATAGTAATTTCTTACAATCCTTCATATTTCTGTGGTATCAGTTGTAGTTTCTCCTCTTTCATTTCTGATTTTATTTATTTGGGTCCTCTTTTTTTCTTATAAAGTCTAGTTGAAGGCTTGTCAATTTTGTTTATGTTTTCAGAGAACCAGCTCCTGGATTTATTGATCCTTTGAATTGTTCTTTTAGTCTCTATATCATTCAATTCTGCTCTAATTTCGATTATTTTCTTGTTTCTACTCTCACCGGGCTATGTTTGCTGTTGTTTCTCCAGTTCTTATAGTTGTAGGGTTAAATTTTTTATTGGAAATTTTTCTGTTTTTTAGGTAGGCCTGTATTGCTATGAACTTCCCTCTCAGGACTGCCTTCGCTGTGTCCCACAGGTTTTGCACTGTTGTGTGTTCATTTTCATTTGTTTCCAGAACTTTCTGATTTCTTTCTTGATCTCATTGGCAACCCATTTCTTTCTTGATCTCATTGTTTAGTAACATGTTATTCAGTCCTTATGAATTGGAATGTTTTTGAGTTTTTTTCCCTTGAGGATGGTTTCTAGTTACAAGACATTGTGATCCAAGAAACTAATTGATATGATTTCAATTTTCTTGAATTCGTTGAGGCTTGTTTTATGTCCTGTCATGTGGTTTGTCTTTGGAAATGTGCCATGTGCATTTGAAAAGAATACATATTTTGCTTCTTAGGGATGAAAGTTTATACACACACACACACACACACACACATTGGACTCAGTTAAATCCATTAGATCTAGTGTGTGTTCATTGCCACAATATCCTTGTTGATTCTTTGTTTGGAAGATCTGTCCATTGTTGACAGTGGAGTGTTAAAGGCCCCTGCTATAAGTGTGTTGCCATCTGTATTTTTCTTGAAGTCCTCCAAGATTTTCCTTATATATGTGGGTGCTCCTATGCTGGGTGCATGTATGTTTACAATGTTTATGTCTTCTTGATGAGTTCTTCCTTTCAGTATTATGAAGTGACCTTCTCTGTCAATATTTATGGCCTTTGTGTTGAAATCTATTTTGTCGGATATAAGTATTGCTAACCTGGATTTTTTTTCCTGTCTGTTTGCTTGGAATATTTTTCTCCAACCCTTCACTTTCAGTCTGTGTAGGTCTTTTTTTCTGAGCTGGGTCTCTTGTAGGCAGCTTATATGTGGGTCACATTTTTTAAATCCATTCAGCTACCCTATATGGTGGGTCATGTTTTTTATCCATTCAGCTACTCTATGTCTTTTCATTGAAGCATTTAATCCATTTACACTTAAGATTATTATTGATTAGATACTTATTCAATGACAATTTTCCCTTTTGCACCTGTGTTTTCTGTCTCACTCTTTTTCTTCATCTTCTTAAAGCAGTCCTTTTAGCATGTCTTGCAGTGCTGGTTTGGTGGAGGTGTATTCTTTTAGCCTTCTTTTGTCTGGGAAATTCCTTATTTCACCTTCCATTTTAAATTTGAGTCTTTCTGGGTAGAGTAGTCTTGGTTGCAGACCTTTGCTTTTCATTGCCTGGTATACTTCTTGTCATTCCCTTCTAGCATGTAGCTTTTCTGCTGCGAAATCAGCTGCTAGCCTTATTAGAGCTCCCTTGTATGTTACTATCTGTTTCTCCCTTGCTGCCTTTAAGATCCTCTCTTCATTTTTGAATTTTGCCATTTTATTTATTGTGTGTCTCGTAGTGGGCCTCTTTGGGTTCCTCTTGATTTGGATCTTCTGTGTTTCCTGGACTTGCGTGACTTTTTCTCTCATCAAATTAGGGAAGTTTTCCATCATTACTTTTTCAAACAGGTTTTCTATCCCTTGCTCTTCTTCTCAAATCCCTATTATTATATATTATATGGATATTATTAAACTTCATGTTGTCCCTTAATACCTCTTCACTCTTTTAGTCTTTTTTCATTTTTTTCCTCTGTCTGGGAATTTTTTCCCACCTTGTCCTTCAGCTGGCTTATTCTATCATCTGCTTATCTAGCCTGTTTTTATTTAATTCTTTCTATTGTGTTCTTCATTTCAGATATTGTATTTTTCATTTCCTCTTGTCTCTTATTGATAATTTCTATGTCCTTTTTCTTTCCTTTTTTTTTCTGTGCCTTCTTTCTTGTTGGTGTAGTTCGCAGTAAGTTCCTTGAAGATTCCATGGAGTTCTTCAAAGTTCTCACTGAGCTCTTTGATCATCCTTATAACCAATATTTTTAACTTGATGTCTGGTAGTTTGGTTGCTTCAATTTTTTGTAGCAGTCTTTCTGGGGATTTCTCATTTCCTTCAATTGGGGGTTGTTTCTTTGTGTCTCCATTTCTTGTTTTTTTTTTTTTTCCTGCTTGTTAGATTTATCTGCTCTGACTCCCTGTCTTACTAGTGTGATCTTCTGTGATAAAAGACCTGTGGGACTCAGTGGTGCAATCTCCTTGATCACCTGTGCTTGATGCTCTGGCAGTGTCCTTAATGCCTTTTATTTTGGGGGGGGGGGTTTGGTTGTTGTGGGTCATTCTTTGGTGGGTCCTTCTCTCTGGCTGACCGACTGAGAGTCACTCTGCCCTCCACACTGTGTGTACTGTTGTACAGGTGCTGCCGGAACAAAAAACAAACGGCCCAAGAAACAGACCCACACCCACAAAGATGTCCCTCACCCACAATTACACTATCGACAGCCAGTTCACCCATAGTAATAAAGTTGTAAAGAGATTAAGACTATTATAAGAAAGGAAAAACAAATATGAGATGACTAACTGAAAGAAATTTTGGGAGGATGGGGGAAGGGCAATAATAAGAGTAGAGAATAGAGGCAAGGAAAAGTAGGAAAGACAATAAAGTTTACTCTATAACTAAAAAGGGGAGGAGGGAAAGTGTAATGGGTAAGAGTGGAAAAGTGTAGTATTTGGTTAAAACCAAAATGTGAAGAAAATATGTATATTTGTATATATTTAGTGAGAGAAAAACCAGACAACCACGACAAATATATGTCTATGTGTGTGTATGTATGTATGTATATGAAATAATATGGCCCTAACTGCAGAAAATCTCCACCACAGAGATACCAACAACCAATGAGCTAAGACTTATGCAAGTGAGATGAGGATACGGGGGCAACAGGAAAGAAAGAAGAACTTAGAAAATGTCTAGAGGAAGGAGAAGTTATTTTGAGAGGATAAAGGGAGAAGGAATACTAACAGCGAGGGATGAAAAACTGGCTAAGACAGGGAAAAATTGATGTTTAAAGTGAAAAAAGGAAGGGCAGGAGAAAGGCAAAATGGAGTTGGAGAGGCAAACAGTGAAATTTGAAATACAAGGATAGTCACTATCTAGAAATAAGATTGAAGAACTATTAATAACAACTACCTTGCCTAGTGTGTGTGAGCAAAGATGGATAAAGGTGGAGAGAGAGTAGGTAGGGTATTCTATTCTCTCTCTAGGGTAAGACCAGAAGGAGGAATGTGACATGACTACTGATGCTCAGAAATGGTTCTGAGAGGCCGGCGCGGGGAGCAATAGTGATAGTGTGCTATAGAAACAAGTTGTAGCAAGAGGGAAAATGGAATTTAAAACAAATACAGGAAAGAGAAGGAAGGAGGTAGTATGGAGTAAGAGAAGGGGTGAGCAATACATGAGACTTGAAATAAACTGAATTATAAAACCCGGTGCCATATTATGCCCAAGCTTTTAGGTTAAACAGCTTTGCAGGAGAGAAGATATACCTTCTTGTGCCTGTCTCTATTTTCTCTGCTCTGCTGAGTTTGGTAAATTAGGGCCTGTGGAGCTGAATAGCAGGCCGTGTCTGGCACAGGGGCTTTTTCTTCTTTTGCCTGAGGAAATGTACACATCAGTAGAAACTCCTGGGCCTGACCTCCCCATTTTGCGGGAGGAGCCCTAATCCCAAAGGTGGATGTTGTATTCGTCTGCCTGTGAAAGGCTCTGGCTGACTCGAGCAAATATCAGGCATTCGGCCCCCGCATCCCAGACCCAATCCTGCTGCTCTCTCACACAAAGTTCAGCTGAATTCTCCACGCTGCTCTGTCCTCTGCTTGTGTTGGGTCGGGTCCTCCCCTTCCTTCAGTGGTGCCTCTGAGTGTTTGGTTAGCAAAGCTGCTGTGTCCTGCCCTGCACACAGGCCTGCGTGCCTGGCTCCCTGCCAAGCTTCTGGGACGACTCAGCTCCTCTTTTAAGTGTCTCTAAGGCCCTCGCGCTGTAGCGCGAGTCCTTGGGGATCCTGTTCTCCACGTGCTTCCTCTCCCCAAAAATCACACAGTGACTCCCGGTCAAGGCTGACCACCTCCTTATAGGGCCTCCAAAAATTTTAGTTTCTCTCTGAATCCTTCCAGGGTGGTGTTGGGAAGATTCCCCCCAGCTCTTCTATAACAAGGTGATGACGGCATGCTGTCCCTCCTCCCTCCAGAGATCTTCTTCGGCCTCGGCCTGTCTGTTCCCGCTGTGCCGTTTCTGGAGCCCACATCTCTCAGGCCTTCGCTCGCTGCCCCAGTGGCTTGCGAGTCCTGAGCCGATCTTCAGCCGCCCGACTCTGTGCAGCTGCAGCCCGCGGTGCTGGGCTGGGGAGCAGGGACGGTCAGCCAAGAAAGCTCAGTTCATCAGCCCCTAGAGGCGCCTGGCAGGCGGGCTGTTTCCTGTGTACTCCCGTGCACTCCCCACACTCCCCTCCACACGTGCTTTTACTCACAGATGCTTTCACTTGCTCTCCACTCCGTGTTCTGACTTTAAATCTGGTCCATGTCTGAGAGCAGATGAACAGAGCTGCCCCTTATCTGCTGCTGTCTTGGATCCTCTGATTTCCTCATGTATTTCTTTCTTTCTTTTCTTTTTTTACTCCCAATGGCATCAATATTGTCTTGATAGTCTGACCTCAGAACTACATTGCTTCTCTTTCTTTCCCTTATGGCTGATCAGTCATCAGTTTTTCGTTTGTTTTTGTTGCTGTTACTGTCAATTTTCTTATTAAATTTCTTTTCCATGTCCCCTCCTTCTTAGGAGAGAATGTTGCAGGCAGAACTTGACATTTGTGGACACTGGATCTGCCAGAACCTGAGCAACAACGGTTATGCAAATCCCCACATTGTTTTGTGTTACCAGTAACAAAGTTCCTAAATTATCAAAAGTTTAGCAAATACCTGTCAGAACCTAATAAAGTACAAAGAGCTCTTGTTCTAGCAGGGAAACAGAAGTGTAGCCTGTTAACATACCAGTAATGAGTTAAGTGCTAGCACTAGAGGTGAGTAGCAGATACAGTTGAGGCAGAGGAACAGCTTAAGACACTTGAGAGAGGCTTATTCTCTTGTATTAAGTGCGTAAGAATGTAGGCTACTTAAGGAGATATTTAAGATACAGGGCTATTTTTTTTTAAGCGGATGAAGAAACTGAGATACAGGAAAAATAAGATTAGACAAAAATGAGATCAGACATAAGAGATTAGAATTCTTAAAGAACTTGTAAGTTCCTTGTCATGAAATGCATAAGTATTTTTCTGTGACTGAGGGGTGAGATCAGGGAAGGTTCTGCAAGCCACATTAAGGAGGAGTTCTTTATCTTGTAAATAATGGAAGCTGTTGAAGTCTTTAAGCAGGAGTGACTTGGCCAGATTTGATTGTCCAGTATTCAGGAGATTATTCTGTCTGCTAGGTAAAGGGATAATTTATTCAACAAATATTAGCCCTGCCCAATAAAGCCCTAATATTGGCTCAGTGGATTGAGCACCGGCCTGCAAACCAAAGGGTCTTTGGTTGATTCTGTGTCAGGGCACATGCATGGATTGGGGGCCAGGTCCCCAGCAGGGGACTGTAGGGTAAGTGGAGGCACTCTGGCTTCTTCATCCGGGTGACTGGGTAGCTAAGGGAAGCAGTGTTTCCATAGCCTTGGAGGGGCCTGATAACCAGTGTTCTCACAGCTTTGAAACTGGGTCCGATAAACTGTTCCTATAACATGAAGTGGGCTCACATGTGCAGGATTATATTATGTTCTATAATTTCTGGCATCTTACTGGCTTTGTTCCCCTCTAGTACTTAAACAGGGACTCCTCCTGGGGGCAGTGATGATGCGAGACACGCACGGGGACTTGTGCCACAGTGGGTGCCACGCTGGAGAGCAAGGGCCATGACATGAGACCTGTAGACAGACAGGTAGTTTGCAGCAAACGTGGCTTGCCTGCCCATAATTAGAAGCATACCAGACATCCCAGTGGCTCCATGAATATTATTCTATCTGTGAGAATAGCATGAACCTGCCTGGCCTTGAAGGGTGGCAACATAGAGACGCACGGGAGGCAAGCACACATGGATGTTTCTCTCCCTCTCTTCCCTTCTTTCTAAAAATAAATAAATGGATCTAGGAAAGAAGGTGCACAGGACTAGAAGTGGGCTTAGGACCATTAGGCAGGAAATTCCAGCAACCCCAGGACCCAGGTTGAGGTGGGTGGTAGGGAGCGGCCAAGGGCTCCACGACACATGGCCACAGTGGGGTCCTCTAAAGCATGGGGCTCAAAACAGTTCTCTTACCTGGGCTTTTGGAAGGACTTAGAATTTTACTCTCAGTGAAATATTGAGCCATGAAAAGGTTTTGAGCATACGTGATTTTTATTTTTGAAGGTTTCTTTCTGGCTGCTATATTGAGAAACTGCAGGAAGGCATGGTCAGAATAACAAGAGTCCAGTTATCTGGCTATTGCAGGAGTCACCACAAGGGATGATGCATTTTCACATCAGCTCAGGCTGGTGTGAAAGCTGTGAGATTCTAGATGCATTTGAGGGAAGGGCCCATAGGATTTGGTAATGAATTGAAAGCAGGTGAGAGAAGAAAGGAGTAGAAGATGCCAAGGTTTGTGTTCTCCACCTTGACAAGTGGAAGACAGAGTTAAAGGAGGCAAAACTGGAAGGTAAAAATGACAGTGAGAAGGCTGTGCTATGGAATAAGGAGAAATGAGGAGCTGAATTAAGGTAATGGCAGTGAGAGGGTGGAAATAGCAGGCATCGTCCAAAAAGTATCCAGGAGGCAGAGGTAACAGGACTGGGGGCTGAACTGGATTTGCAAGGTGAGAGATGAGCAGGTTTAAGATGACATCCAAGACTCTGGCTTGAAGTGGGTATTATTATTACTGACATCACAGGAAAATGGGACACAGAGAGTTTCTATAAACTGTGCAAGGTCTCAGAGGTTAATACAATAATTTCTAGAATCAGGATTTGAACTTGGATGTGTTTGACCTTACAGCCTGAGCTCCTAACCGTTGCGTGGGGCTGATCTAGAAGAAAGGAGGCTGCAGCCTGGAAAGGGGTTTACAACGCTGTCTGTCTCCGTCCCTCCGTTAGCTCAGGCAGGCTGTGTCTAAGGACAGTCCCCTCAGACAGGCAAGGCAGAAGGGGGAGTGAAGCCAGTAGTTTAGCCAGGAGTCCTTCTGTTGCCAGAACTACATGCTATGTGCTGTGCTCTGTGCTCTAGAAATAAGAATGCTAGACAAGTCCCAGGCTTTCAGGTGCTGCTAAAGATGATATCTTCCTCAATTTATTAAGGAAGGGAATCCTCAAGTCTAGCTCAGGTGTGCCTTGAGCGTCTTCCCAAGGAAAGCCCTTGACTCTGTTCCTGCCCCTCCTGTAATACCTCCTTTCCTAAAATGAAAGCAGGGAGACAGCCTGCTGTGGACCTCGCATTACATTCCTGTCTAGCTGCTGCCTCATCACTCTTCTCTGAAATGTTCTGCTGTCTCCCTATCTTTACCTGCTCTTTTCTTTTGAACCCACACAGGCTTTCATCGGCTCCAGATCCACTGTCAGGCCATCTGTGACCCCCATACTGCTAAGTTCAACTGTCAGGAGCTTTTGGCTCAACTGGCCATTCTCTCCTTGTAGCACTTTGTTTTAAACTCTAGGTTTTACAGTTATTTAGCTTTGGTGAGGCCAAGAAATCACAAAATGACTGCCATGAAAAATATTTTTTATACTCTTTCCCAGGAGAAAAGGGCCTGCCACACTACCGGGGGCCACACAGAGAAGCATCAGGGGCAGACCGGAGGTAGAGAGAGAAGGGGAATGTGAGCAGGCACCTTTATTGTGGCTTTCACAAGGAGGGCTGGGCAACACGGCATGAGCAGGCTGAGGATTGGCTGGTTTGAATCATTTCAGCAGGCCCTGGGGCATTGGGGCTGTCCCTTATTATCTGGTACCTGGCTCTAGAATGGTTAGGGCAGGTAAGTAGTGGCACAGAGTATGAGAACCCAGTAAAAAAGGTGGTTAGAGGTACGGGTTCTGAACTAGCTGGTGCACATTTGAAAGACGAATTTCTTTGTTAGGAATTAGTTAATCCTAGGAGGGTCATCCCTCCAGAGTAGTCATTATGCTCTGTATGTCAAAGCATCGGAACACAGAAAATAAAAGGCACAGCTCATTTTCCCTTTTACATTTGCTCTCAGTCCTCTTTTGCTGATAGTCTCCCTCTCATCGATTATCGCTGGAACTCCCCACATCTCAGTTCTTCAACACTTTCTCTTCCCTGTCTCTCTTCAGATGACGTCATGCATCCCCACAGCTTTAAGTAATACTCACACATCGATGACTCCCAAATTTGTATCTCTACCCTCAAACTCTAGACCATCTATTATCCAACTGCCTACTTGATAGCTTCACTTGCACGTCTAATAGGCATCTCAAACCAAACATATTCCAAGCATAATTCTTGATTTCTACTCCCTAATCTTCATCTCTCCACTTAAATAAATGGCACTTGCATTGCCCTAGAGACTCAAGCCCTAAACCTAGAAATTTTACTAGATTTTTCTATTTTTCTCAACCTAGGTATCTAATTTGTGAGCAATTCCCATAAGGTCTTTTTTTGAGAATTTAGGTGGAAAGACATTATGTGTTCGTGGACTGGAAGACTAAATATTGCTAGATGGCAGTATTTTCCGATGGCTATACAAACACAGCACAGTTCCTATCAAAATTCCAGGTGCCATTGTGTGTGTGTGTGTGTGTGTGTGTGTGTGTGTAGAAATGAATGAGCAGAACCTAAAATTCATATGGAAATGCAAGGGAGCCAGAATAGCCAGCCACACACACACCCCACATGCACAGAGACATAACACAGACACAGGCACACATGCAAAATCTTGAAAAAGGACAAAGTTGGAGTATTGACATTTCTTGATTTCAAAACTTACCATGAAGCTACTGTAATAAAGTTTATGGTACTGACATAAAATAGACATATAATTCAATGGAATAGAACTGAGAGTCTAAAAATAAACATATACATCTATGGTTAACTGACTTTTGGTAAGTATGCCGAGACAATTTAATGGAGAATGAATAATCTTTGAAACAAATTGTGCGGGACAGTTGGATGTCCACACATAAAAGACCGCATCTGGAGCCTTAACCTCACATCATACACAAACATTATCCCAAAATGTATCAAAGACCTAAATATAAGAACGAAAGCCATAAAATTCTCTAAAAAACCCCATCGATGTAAAATCTTTTGTTACTCTGGATTAGGCAATGGTTTCTTATATATGACACCTCAAGTATAAGCAACAAAAGACAAAATAGATAAATCAACTTCATCAGCATGAATTGTGCTTTGAGATTAAATTACATTAAAACATTTAGGCTTCAAAAACCTATCAAGAAGCTGAAAAGACAGTCTGCAGACTGGAAGAAAGTATTTGCTAAGCATGTATTTGATAAACAGCTTGGCAGTTCCTCAAAACCTTAAACATAGAGTTATTAATACCATTTAACCCGCAACTCGTATATATATAGCCAAGAGAACTGAAAACATGTCTACCCAAAAACTTGTATATAAATAGAATTACTCAGAATAGCCAATAAGCGGCAGCAATCCAAACGTCCAACTGTTGAATGAATAAACAAGATGTGGTATAGCCACACAATGGAATATTATTCAACTGTGAAAAGGAATGAAGTGCTCATTATGTGCTATGACACAAACTAATCTTACAATAGTATGCCTGGTGAAAGAAACTAGACACAAAATGCCATATATCATCTGACTCCATTTAAATGAAATATCCTGAATAAGAAAATTAATAGAGATAGAAAGTAGATTAGCAGTTGTCAGGGTTTGGAGAGATGGGGAAGGGGAATTGGGAAGTTTATGCTAATGGTACAAGGTTCCTTTTTTGGGTGATAAAAATTATCTAGGATTAGATAGTGGTTTGGGTTGCACAATTTTGTGAATATATTAAAAACCATTGAATTGCGCCATTCAATCATCTGTGTTTTAAATATATACATATACATGCACTCACATACACACATAATTCTCTATATGTCCACTGTACTACAATAAAATGTTGAAAAAAATTAATAAATTTAAAACGCAAATTTTGTACATATATAAAACCTTCAGTAGACTACTTCTTACCTCTACTAGCCCCACAATTCTAATTCAAACTATCCATGTCTGGATAATATTCCTCACTGATCATCCTGCTTCTAATCTTGCCCCGCCCACTCTTCTTCCCAATAACAGTCAATGATCTACACCAAATCTGAGTCCTCTTTTAAAAATGTAAGTGAGCCCTGACCAGCGTGGTGTGGCTCAGTTGGTTGAGCATCTTCCAGCAAAGCAAAATTTCACAAGTTCAATTCCCCACTGGGTTGTGGCCCAGTCCCCAGTTGGGGACATGCGAGAGGCAACCAATCAAAGTTTCTCCGTTTCTTTCTTCCTTTCTCTCTCTCTAAAAATAAATAAATTGTTAAAATCTTTAAAAAATAAAAATGTAACTGAGATTATGCCATTCGGATTCGGATCTCCACTGGCTTTTCATCATACTCAGCTGCTTTACTTATACCAGATTTACATGTATGGCTCTGACCAATTTGCCTTGAAGAAATGGTTCCATGGCTCACACAATTTTGAAAGCCTTTTGGAGGACAAAATAACTGACAGTCATGTATCCTGTCCCTTTTTGCCTTCAATCATGAAAAGGCCTTGGGTGGGGGGAAAAATCTGGGGACAAAGTAGGAAATGTAGGAGATAAAAGAAGACCCACGATTGGGCGCCCACTCAACAGAGCCAGTTCTCTGCTCCCTCTGTCTAAACCTCTTAGTAACAGGTAGTGCAAGTGATGGGTACATTTGGTCACAGCACTCAAAAGAGCTTGACTACTTTACCTGCTCAGTTAGCTATCAGATATTTATTGAGAACATAGCTCTGTGCTACTGAGCACTACCTTCGAGTGTCTGATGCCCAGAGTTCTGGTCCAGCTGGGACAGATGGTGTGGATTGTTAATTTGACAAACAAGATTGATTTTCAGGGGCCTACTACCGAAACCATGGAAGGCTCCATGGGAGAGACAAAGATAACTACCAGTGTGGGTAAGTCAGAGGACTGCTTCACATTCAGTAAAGGCTGTTAGAAAAAGAGGTAGAGCTTCTAATTCAGACTGATAGAGTGCCCGGCTTCCTCTTATCCTATCTTCCCTCTCTGCCAGGGCCCACTGTCTCCCCTAAAGATTTATTTACGAGTCATTTCCGTTTTTATGAGTAAGCAAATCATGACACAGAAATTTCAGAAGGTCCTGAGGCTTTCAATTGTTTGTTTCAGATCCGATACAGAACATGTTCCTCCTTCTGCTAATTTTGAGCCTGGGAACGCAGCTTCATCAGACAACAGGTAAGAATGGACAAAGGGGGGAGGGACCTGAGAAAGAGGAGCAGGTGATGGCCCCTAGCTGAAGCCAATGATTTGAATGTGGTCCTGAGGCTGAAGGCTTTCTTTGAGGGGAGGTGTGATTGCTGCGTGTTAAAAGCACAGCGAAAAGAATGGTGGCTTGCGCATGCCCATGTTCCTGTCTTATAAAAACAGAGACTGAGCATGTTGGTCTATCTAGTCCCACTCTTCAGTGAAGGTGGGGACAAGGAGACAGAACCATTCAGACCATGTACCTCTGGACTAATATAAGAGGGCATTGGCTGTTTGTCCTGAAAAGGGAGGTGCCCTGTACCTGTCCCCTCTCTTCTGAAAAAGAGAATGAAGAGACAAAGGTCAGGGGGACACCTAGAGGACCCTGTTACTCTAAAGAGTCTTTTGCAGACATTCCTCTGATTATTAAACATTCATTGGAGTTCCTCTTTTAAAAAGCAACAGTAATAGCCATTGGCCATTCGCATACTAATTGTGGATTACTTGAATTGGAAAATCAGTCTTTCTAACCTCTAAGTGTGTAATGCACCTTAATATATGGCTTCAGGATATTAAAGAAAGGAGTTCTACCAGAAGGTGTGGATGGGCAGGAAGGAAAGCAGTTTCAGGGTTTGTTGCCCTGCTAGGCAAGTTAATTCAGACCATTTGAATGTGCTCTCAGGATGGTGAGTGCATTATTTTGGGTGAAAACCAGGAGATAAGAGAGGAAGACAGAAGTGGGCACAGGGGATTAAGTCCTTGATGACAGCAGCTCCAATCCCATGGGAAGCCATCCCGCATTCTGCCTTCTATTGAGAAAGAATGGCTTCTTTGGCACCGGTAACCGTTTGAAGAGCTTCTCCCTTTCTTCCAGGTGGTTCTGAACTGTTCTTTGCCCAGTCACATCCCTCTTCCTCCCTTGGGCTGGCAGCCTGGGCTGGTAATAGGGAGCCATCTTCGGAGAACACCCTAACATTCTGCTTACTCCAGTCCTGCCCTGCACTGACAGCTAAAGAAATACTTCATGTTTCCTTTCTAAGGCACCCTGCCCGGCTCAGATCTTAGAGACATCTAAAAGAGCAAACACAAGCTCTTCTAAAAGGGAAAAGGGCAAGGGCAAGCTCTTCCTTGCTACCGAAGAGCTTTCAGTTTCCATAAAGTGATAAAACCAAAAGAAGGGTCTGAAGCTGATGTTCCCAGGCTGCTGACAGGACTGGGGACTCTGGGAGAAACCTTGGGAATTGTGCAACCTCTGTTTCTAAAGATTTTATTTTTTAAAATTTAGTTTTTGAGAATGTGGAAGGGAGGGAGAGAGAGAAACATTGATGTGTGAAAGAAACATTGGTTGGTTGCCTCTTGACCTGGCCCACAGCCAGGCAGGTGTCCTGACCAGGAATAGAATCAGTGACCTACCGATTCACAGGCTGGAGCTCAATCCACTGAGCCACACTAGCCAGGGCTGATGAGCACATTTTTACATGCTTGTTGACCATTCATATATCTTCTCTAGTGAAGTGTGTATTCAAATTATTTGACCAATTTTAATTGGGGGTTTAATTGTTTTTTTTAAATTGGTCTTTTCTTATTGTTAAGTTTTAAGAGTTTGTTATAATTTTGAATGTAAGTTCTTTATGAATTATGCAATATACAAATACTTCTCCCTATTTGTACCTCACTCTTTCATCTTTTCACAATGTTTTTTGCAGAGCACAGGTTTTAATTTAATGAAGTTCAGCATGTCAGTGCTTTCTTTTATGGATTGTGCTTTTGGTGTCGTATCTGAAGAACAGTTTATCTGAAGCTCAAAAGACTTTCTTTTGTGTTTTCTTCTAAACACTGATAGTGATACATTTTACATTTAGGTTAATAATTCATGTTGAGTTAATTTTTATATAAGGTCTGAAGGGGATTTTTTGTTTGTTTTGGGGGGGTTATTTTTTGCATCTGGACATTGAGTTGTCCAGCCCCATTTGTTGAAAATACTATCCTTCTTCCACTGAATTGTCTGTCTGCACAGTTGTCAAAAATCAATAGGCTATATTTGTGCGGGTCAATTTCTGGACCGTCTATTCTGTACTTTTGATCTACACCTATATCTTCCACAAATATCATACTCTTCTAATATTGTAGCATTATAGTTTTTTTCTTGTAGTTTCTTATAGTTTTATTTCAAAATCTAATGACATCTTATAAACCATCTTGTGAAACATTTAAGGGAAAAATATTTAGTTTTGTATTTTACCATGTCTTGGAGGAAAAATTAACCCAAATTTTACTCTTTTCATTGATATTTCCTTCTTTCTTTATCCTCCAAAGATTAATAAACACCAGGGGGACACGTGCCCATGGTGATGCTTGAGGGCCCTCTGGGGCAGGGGTCACTCCACTTACCCGATCGTCAGCCTCCAACATGACTTCTGCTGACCCCCAAGGTCCACACAGCAGGAGAACCAGGGTGGGGACAGGATTTCTAAGAGATGAGATGCCTCCATGCAGAGTTACCCACAAAGCGGTCCTTGAGTCAGGTGCCCAGGGCAGATGTCTGTCTTCAGAAACTGGAGTTTTCTGAAAACCATGGCTATGTAAAGCAGCCCCCAAGTACATTAGGTAAGGAGTATAAACAAGCCTAAAGTTCTGTTGTTAAATGGAAAAATATATATAAAATTAGCTTAAAGAGGAAGCTATCTTCAGAGGCAATGCAAATGATTCATTTTGTTGTTCCTGGAGCTGTGTCTGGTGTTGACTCCCAGTGATGCCTGACTGCAAGTAAAAACCAAAGTTACCCCAAGAACTGTCAAAAAGATGCCAGCATTATTGGTGTACCCTAATCCTATGTATGTTTCACTGGATTATATAGTGAATATCTTTTGTTAAAATATGTAGATTCAGTGAACCAATATAATATAAAATTATGTATATATTATGTAAATTTTTAAAAGGCTCCAGGAACATTACTCAAGGCATCTGCTTTAATGTGTCTAAGGAACCAGCATGTATGAATTTCTCATGCCCTGGTGAGTCCTTTACTCTTTAATATAGTCAAGGGCCCCAAATGAATGGGGAAAACCAGTTTTCTCTGCTTAATTTTGTAGTTGTGGAAACTTTCCAATTTTCTCCTTTGTTTGATAACTTCAGGAGTTCAGTGCTAGGTTGAAGCTTATTTTAATAACCATGAGGCATATAAAATAGAAAACAAATGTCTTTTCCTTAGCATGAAGATGAAAAGTATATCTACCTCATTCATGGATGCAGTACATGCCAGTGGATACATAGTCATATCTGTAAAGTTGTTAGGAGCATAGGTTTTCAAGTCACAGAGATGAATTTGAATTCCATCTCCATAAGTACCGCTCTTTAATCTTGGGCAAGTATATCATTTTTAAGGCTCAGTTTCCCCATCTGTAAGATGGGGATAGTAACTTCCACCTTGCAGACTTTTGGAAGCATAAATGAGATGATGATGTATAAAGGTTAGCCCAGTGTCAGGCTCATTGTATTTAATAAATGTTAACCATTACTTTACATCCTATTAAAAGTCCAAATTCAGGCCAGTGTATAAGTCTGCTTCTCAAATGTCAATGTGCACATGATCACACCAACAACATTAGGATGCAGGTTCTGCTTCTCTAGGTCTAGGGCTGGACCTGACTTTCTGCATTCTTAACTAGCTCCTAGGCGAAACTGAGGACACTTTGAATGGCAGGATGATAAAAGATGTTTGCAGATGCAGGTGTTTTAGTTGTCTAACCAATGGTTCTCAGTGTTCTCTGCCCATCAGAAGCTTCCAGGGAAATAAAAAACAAATTGATGCTGGCCTTAGAAAAGAATTAGAATTTTAATTTAAGGGATCCTAAGTGGGGCCAGGGCATTAGTTTGTTTTAAAAGCCTCCCCAAATAACAAGTACTGTTCTAGTTATTCTGAGCTACTCAGATACACAATTCATGTTAATGAATTTGCTAATTGCTCTTCTGAACATTAGCTGAAAAATGTCACCTGTCAGGGAGGTGGCATACTTTATGCCTGCAAACGTCGTACTCACACACCCTGTATGTACAAGGCAGATGGAGGAAGCAAGCAGAAAATGGATTTTTGCCAAAGGCCCAGACAGTAAAGAGGGGAGTTCTGCTCTATGCTACGGGGAGTTCCAGAGGAAGTTACAGGCGTTCTTCTCATAAAAGAAAAGCATGAGTGTGATAAATAATTTGTTAAATAAATTCAATAGAGACTACACCCAAAGTCCTCTAATTCATCTTCTTTTTTTCTTTTTTTAAATAAGCAAATTTATTCACAATTGTTATAGTTACTGATCCATGCTATCTTATTTTGGTTTCTTTTTTAAAAATTTGTATTGCTTTTATTTATTTTTCTTTTCTTTAATTGTTGTTCAAAGACAGAGGTCTGTATTTTTCCCCCATCCGTACCCCAACTCAGCCATTCCCACCTGCCTCCCCTGATCCCACCCCCTCCCTTGGTTTTGTCCATGTGTCCTTAGTTGTTCCTGAAAACCCTCCCCTTTTCCCCCTCATTATCTCCTCCCACCTCCCCTCTGGTTACTGTCAGTTTGTTCTTAATTTCAATGTCTCTGGTTAAGTTTTGTTTGCTTGTTTGTTTTGTTGATTAAGTTCCACTTAAAGGTGAGATCATATGGTATTTGTCTTTCACCACCTAGCTTCTTTCACTTATCATAATGCTCTCCAGTTTCATCCATGCTGTCACAAAGGGTAGGGGCTCCTTTTGTCTTTCTGCTGTGTAGTATTCCATCATGTAAATGTACCATAGTCTACTTCTTCTTATAGCTCAGACTCAGCAACTAATCTTCCTTGCAAGCCCTATTTCTCTTCCCTGTGTCTCTCTTACCATGTGTAATTAAAGAAGGGAGTGCTATGAAGAGAGTAAAAGTAGTGTAAATTCTTGAACCTGGTACATAAAAGATGGTTAATACATATTTGATAAATGAATAAATTTATAAGTATTAATCTTCAAGGAAGGGCAGATTTGGTGTCAAGTAGCTCTGTCTACATTTATATCTATATCTATATCTATATCTATATCTATATCTATATCTATCTATATTTTATTCCTCACCCAAGTTCATGCTCATTAATTTTAAAGAGAGGGGAAGGGAGGGAGAAAAACCATTGATGTGAGGAACATCAGTCGGTTGCTTCTCACATATACCTCAACAGGGACCGAACCTGCAGCCCAGGCATGTGCCCTGACTGGGGATTGAACTTTCAACCTTTTGGTTTACTGGATGACACCCCTACCAACTGAGTCACACCAGCCAGAGCAATGCTGTCTTAGGTTTAAGGGGACTTCCTAACTCAAGTATATGAAGACGATTCTCATCATAGAATGATATACCTTTAAGAGGTTCTGATTTTGGAGACTTGGGGTGAGAATTATAACAAGTGCTCAATGGATTCCAGAAAATGGAGCCATACAGGAAATTTGGAAGCACAACATCTCTGTTCACATATATCATCTCAGAGTATTCTCAACCTGGCCAAGTAAATGCAGGTGTGATTGGCATTGTTTTACACAAAAGCACTTGTGTTATAAAAGCACCTTGCCTCTCACCCAGATCCTGCATAAAAAAAGGCTGGGCAGATGGAACTCCTTTCTGTACCAGAGATCTCTGTTACAAAGGCACGTTAATGTTCTAGTAATGGTTATAACAGGGGTTGGAGGCAAGATGTAAATTTGTCAGTCATTTTTGATAAATCTCAAGTTTGTGGATAGCACTTACAATCAAGTATGCTGTGTGGTAATTAAGAATACCAGTTTGTGTGACATTGGGCAAATCATATTCTGATGAGAGAAAAACAGAAGTCAGTATGATTATGCTCATCTTTTCTTTCTCCCTCTCCCTCTTTCTGTCCTTTATTTGCCAAAACCTTAACTGGAACTTAGTATGTGCTAGGCACTGGAGGTATTAAAACAAGCTCAACCTGGTCACTGCCTTCAAGGACTTGTAAGATAGCAGAAGGAAAACCATGAGTAAGAAGACAATTGCAATGCGAATCATTTAAGCAACTTAGAGAAACCCAGAAATTGCTTATACCATAAAATCTGTTGCCAAGGATGGTCAGGGAATGGGCTTTCCTGCTTAAAAAAATACTATGGTTAACAAAAACTGGCCAAGTATTCCATATGTAGATTACCACTGTCCCAAGAATTAAAACAGGGTACAAAAGAAAGGAACTAGTGTTTGCTGACCACCTACTACCTACCAAAATAAGGTACTTCACATGTACCATTTCTCTTAGTTTTTCCAATACTGGGAGGTAGGTATTAATCTTGTGCCTTTATAAGTACAGAGGCAGACTCATAAAGGTTAAATAACAGGATCGAGATCAAAGGGCTCAAGATCCCAATGCAGTCAGAATGTGAACCCAGGTTCATCTGTCACTAAATCCAATGCTCTTCATACCACATTTTACATGGAAACAACTCCTTGAATAGCATATGCTTAGAAGCCTCCCCAATATTTATTGTAAGGTTGGCTTGACTGATTAAATTAATGAATGGATGCAGCAAGGTCTACTGAACATAACTTGATCTGATCTTGCATACCTCAGTCCTAATATGACTATCCATTCATTAATGATGGAAATAGCATAATTTTGTACAGTTTTTCACACTTTATTTGTGCACGCACTGCCTTCATTAGTTTGCCATGTTTGACTACACTTTAGGTTATTGTTTTTGTGAAATTCTTTAAATCAGTGCAGCTTTTATTTTTTGAACAAAATGACATGCCCCGTGGTAAATGGAAAACCAGCATCACTGGCACTGGTACATAGAGGATAAGAGCAAATGTAAATGCAGTGAAGGTAAAGTGGTGTCATTAAAGTCTACCCAGATCTATTACCTGCCTGGGAGCAGCCTGTTTTATTAAAAAGAAAAATATTCTTGTTAGAAGTCGGAGAGTCTGGTTGCAAATTATGTATAATTTCAAAGGTTGAAATAAAACTGAAGAGGAAATAAATTCCTCCTGGAATTTCCTGAATTCCTGAACAATCCAATTCCTTTTAGGCCCTCATTCTGCTCCATCTAAAATCACTTTTCATGCTTCTAGTAGTATGCACCTGGCATGTAATAAGTACATACTTAATAATAGTTGTATTCTTCCTTTCCCATTGTTGGTAGAAAATAAGCTTCTGTGATAGACTTGTATGATGTGGTGGTTAAGAGAAATTGGGATTTAGCAATACCTGGGTCTGATCCTGTGCAATCTTAGGCAAGTTGCTTAACCTTTCTGTGTCTGTTTCCTTTTCTAAAAAAGAGAATGGTTCTGCTTCACTGGTTTCCTGGGAAGACTAAGGTCATGTGTTAGCAGAGGCCTAACACATAATAAGAACTCAACATGATAGTTGTTATTATTACAATCACTGGTGTAAGGTAGGTGATATTTTGCAGAGAAAGATGTCATCTGATCCACATGAAAACAGTTGAGCCTGGGTGATAGGTGGTAGGAAAGCAGGCAGCTGTATGGGTGGGGTGTGTTGGGGGAAGAGAACTGTATCAGAGCAATGGATCAAGATGTCCACTCATGCCCAGATTGGATGAGGAGAGGAGAGAAGAAAGGCCAAGGGACGCCCGGATAATAACAGGTGTTTTCTAGAAAACATGGGTGGACTGAGTCTCCTCAGCTCCTACTCTGTACAGAACTGAAATGTGAAGGCAGACAATGGGAGAACATCTTGTTTTCTGTTCAGCTTTATTCACAGTGACAGTCCCTAAGGATCTGTACGTAGTAGAACACGGCAGTAATGTGACCTTGGAGTGTGATTTTTACTCTGGAAATTATCTGGAAGTTGAACATGTAACAGCCACTTTACAAAAGGTGGAAAACAACACATCCTTGCACAGTACCACTTTGCTGAAGGAGGAGCTGAAGGGGAAGGCCTTATTCCACTTCTCCCAAGTGCAAGTGAGCGACTCGGGGAAGTACCACTGCGTGATTGGCTTCGGGACCACCTGGGACTACAAATATCTGACTCTAAAAGTCAAAGGTGAGTAGTTTCAGGGACTGAAATCCATAGACCTCCAACGAGTTCAAGCAAAAGCTGGGAGGATGGTTATAAGGAGACAGAGCTATATCAAATAAAAGAAAAGTGCTTGTTCTGAAGTAATTTTTCACAAATGAGTATATGGCAGCTGAGGTAAAGGCAAATGGGGGCAGGAGTTACAGAAATAAATGGGGCTAAAGGAAGCCAGGAAATGAGACCTTGAAAGGTGAGAGGGTGCCAAAGATTGGCTGTGCCTATTCATAGTTTTTTTTTTAAAGATTTTTATTTATTTATCTTTAGAGGGGAAGGAGAGAGGGAGAGAAACATCAATGTATGGTTGCCTTTTGTGCTTTCCCTGCTGGGAACTGGCCTGCAGGAAACCAGCCTGCAACCTAGGCATGTGCCCTGGCTGGGAATCCAACCGTGATCCTCTGGTTCACAGGCCTGTGCTCAATCCACTGAGCTATACCAGCCAGGGCTCTATTCATAGTTTTTGCAAGGATCAACACTAACTTGATTATTAAGTTGCTCTCTAAGAACAACTTACTCCTCCAGTCCAGAGTTATTTAAACCATGGTTTTTCCATCCATTTATGGATTAAAATATCAGTTTAGTGAGTAGTAAATCAGGTGAATGTTTTTTCCAAACATAAGAAAATAAGTAGAATAGAATATATTTAGAGGGTATCACATAGTAGGGCTGAGTGTTGTCTTGTGAAACTCTAGTTTCAGAGGGTGTGTGTATATTGGCTTATGGTGTAAAATATTTTTCTCATTGAAGGAGGCTCTAATAGAGTGAGCAGCTGATAAAAAAAGATGAAATAATTTTGCCATGTAAATCATAAGGCTTTCAAAGAATGAGATACATTACTTTCCCCCACCAACTTATTCTTATGTACAAGATCCCTTAGCCCTTATTGCTACAAAAAAGGAAAAATAGAAAAAGAATTGATGCTGAATCTGTCTCACTTCAATAATAAATCATATACACCCTCAGATTCATGAACAAATAGAAAAAAAGCTCATCCATCTCATTAAGAGATACATTTCAAGTAAATTTTTTATGTTTAATAATTATCAGTATTCGTACTTTATGTCTTGATTTTACATGTACTAATAATAATGGAAATTAGATTTCAATGCAGAAGAAAGCTTTGAACACTTAAAGCCTTAAGGTCACAAGAAAAAAAATTAATTTCAATAGCCATACATATTTTGTTGCTGCAAAGAAACATGGGCACATCAACAGAAGAGCTTTTAAACATGTTGCATTAAGATAAAGTTCTATAGAAAAAGTGGAATGGGAGCTGGGGTTCAAGGAATAAAAAGAAACAGTAAAGCTCTGACCACTAGGGAAGAATTTTTGTATGTATTTTTTAATGGATGATTTCAAAGACACCTTCTTTGAAATCTAGATGACACTAGATGCATATGTGAGAGTGAAATAATTGTTGTACTAAAAAAATAAGTGTTTCTAGATTGTTAAATGTCATATATTTTCCAACCTAGAAGCATGAAAAACTTTAAGAATCAAATTAATATAAGAGAGGGTACATACTGCATCACAATTCTTTTAGGAGAAATAAAAGCAAAAAAAAATAGTTTGAAGATCAACTAAGTATTTTGCTCTGATCAGGGATCTCTGAATGAAGCAGGGGAGATCCAGGGCCCTAGTTAGGGTTTGCTTAAATGAAGTAGCATAAGAGGAAAGATGAGCTTTTTTCTTAAAATGCCTGCACTATAGCATAAACCTTGAAGGTAGGGTTTTTAGCACCTTCTTTAATGTCTGGGCAACTGTTCATGTTAAATATAATGAAAAGAGAACTGATTAACTGATTTCAAAAGCATAGGGGAAAAATATGAGGTACAATGGCTAGCGAGTCCAGAGAGTGAGTAGCAGGAGACTGCAGCTTTTGAAAAGCCAGGTTGCAAGTGCAAAACTGTGAGTAATCGGTCTAAGAAAGGGCAGGAAAATGGCTAAGGAAAAGAGCACAGTGGCCCTCAGGGACTGGGAGAGCCCAGGAATTGAGCCCACAGGTTGAGAACTGTCCTGTAAAGAATTCCCAACAGACACAGAGCAAGTACTAGGAATGGAAGGACCAAATCAATCTGGAGGCCTGGTAAAGCATGAGGGTGAGGGTGGAATGAGCTGAGACTTACAGTAATACTTCAAGCCAACAAAAAGGCCCAAGGGACAGAGGGTGCAGCTGTAGCAAGTGGAGGAAGGAGGCAGCATAGCTTCCATTGTTCCTTTTAAGAGAAATTGTTTTCACCCTGAGAAGGGAAGGCAAAGGGTATAGGGGGAAACAGCCCGAGGGAAGGATGCTGATAGTGAAAAGATAACTGAATTCAGCCTGTAGGCCCAGACAAAACATTTGCGGAAAGAATTTCCTGATGGGACTTTGCTCTTGGTATCTTTTCTCCACTGGGGAAACAGAAGGTAATAAGGAAAGAAAATGATGAATTTCAAAAAAGGGAGGCGGGGAACTCCTGGGAATTATAACCTGTTTATAACCTGATGTTCCTCTCCAGGCCTTTTAATAGGCAAATTGATAGTAACCTGCCTGGCTTCTCAAAGTCCAAGGCACACAGAACTACATTTTTAAAAAACCTTAGTCACTGTCCTTGTGATGATAAAGTAGATAATACTATGTACAGCTTAATCTTTCTTTCAGAACTGCTAGTGTTGCCTGTAATTTACAAGCTGTATAGTCAGAGAAAATGGAAGCCATTTAAACCAGTGGAAATGTAAATCAAGTAATAGTAATTGTTTTAATGGAATAGACAAAGAAGCCAACCTGGGAACAGGGAGGCAAATCAGCAATTTGCAATAGCAGGAAGCTGACACCACCCTGGGCTGGAGGGAAAACAGGAAGTCAGTGTTAACTGAGCCCAGGGCAGAGTGACATGATGGACACTGGAATCCCAGTGGGCCTGTCCGGTGGTAGCTGGAGCTAGGGATGAGAGGTAGTTGTAACTGGAGAGCCCATTGTAGCACACAGCATTTGGGAGGAATACCCTAACTTTTCCCTCTTTCTCATCCTACATTCTTCCCACCATGCTCCTGTTGGCTGTCAAGAACCTGGGATACACAGCTGGCAAAGTCAGCCTTCCTGTAATAAGAAGCAAAGTAGAACTGAGGGGTGGACCTGAGCACAAACATGATCAGGACCCACACAGCACACAACTTGTTCATAAAGTAGTAAAATGTGGGTTGAATAATGTGTAGTTAACTGTAACTATAATAGACTAACAACTAGTATTTGTTGACACAGGGCCAGTAAAGGTTGACTGATGGTCTTAAGTCACCTGGAGATACTCTCCAATTGCCAAGGGTCTCTTCAAGCCAGCCAAGATGGGCAGTAGTGAATAGAAAGACTGGTAACTAGAACTGGGTTTGGCAATAATAATGTCCTGTGAAAATGAATGAAAGTAGACATGATTTGACCTCCAGTCAAGATGGCAGCATAGGTAAACATGGTTCACCACCTATCTCAACCACATCAAAATTACAACTAAACTATAGAACAACCATCACTCGAAACCATCAGAAATAGAGTTGAATGGAAAGTCTGACAACTATGGAATTAAAGAAACCTCATTCATACAGACATGGAATGGGCTGGTCCCACATCCATGTGTGGTGGATAAAAATCCAGGAGGGATATTTTGGAAGTGCAGAGTGCCAGCCCCACACCAGGCTCCCCAGCCCAGGGTTCCAGTGCCAGGAAGATAAGTCCCTATAACTTCTGGCTACAAAAACCAGCTGGGACTGAATCAGTAAAAGAAGCTTCTGGAGTCCCAAGCAGTATCTCTTAAAGAACCCACATACAGACTTACTCAGATTCACTCCCTCTGAGCTCCAGTACAGGTATAGCAAATTAAAAGGCACTAGTGGCATACAGGGAGGAACTGAAATGTCTGGCATCAAGGCGAGGGCTGTGGGAGAGCTTTCTCCTAGACAGAAAGACAGGCAGAGACCATTGTTCCTTTTCTGAACCCTTCCCCAACAGAGCCACAGAGCTGGCAGATGGGTGCCATAACTGAGACTCCATCAACATGGCTAAAACAGTTTTCACTACCCTGGAAATACCCTGATATTCCATTCCACCCAACTTAACCGGCCCAACCAAGCTGTTAATGGTGACTTTTCTATATGAATGCCTGACCTTGGCTCATGCTTCACAACTTCCTGAATTCTGTCAAACAAGCAACAGCCAGCCTCGGTGAGGCCCTAGCCCCTATATCTCCTGCTAAGTAGCCCCAGGCTTTGCATTAGCAATAGCCAGCCTAGATTCACAGCATGGCTTTGCCTGAGAATCTCTAAACCCAGCACAAGTAGCAGCCATCTGATTGCTTTATAGCTCAGGCAGGATGGCTCACGCAGAACACAGGTAGGGGCTGAACTTGGCTTTCACTACCTGGGAGCCCAAGAGCCTGTACACTCACTGGACAGCTATAGACCATGTTGGAGTACCACCACCCAAATCCTGCACAGCTGATCACAGAGGGTGGAGGTTGGTGGTCAGTGGACAGAGCCAGTCCTTGCAGCTGACTGGCCTGGTTCAATTCCTCCCACTGACCTGCCAACAGCAATCAAGGCTGAACTCAAGAGGAGGGTATACTCAGCCTGAATGAAGGGTGCATCTCAAGTATCCAGTTTAGGTGATAGTGGACACTGTGCCACTGGACCCTACAGGGGTCTAGTAGGCCACACTACCACGATACAGAGTCAAAGCAGCTCTACCTAATACATAGAAACAAATGCAGGAAGGCTATCAAAATGAGGAGACAAAGAAACAAGGGCCAGATGAAAAAACAGATTAACACTCCAGAAAAGGAACTAAATGAAATGGAGATAAGCAATCAGATAAGAGTTCAAAACATTGGTCATAAGGATGCTCAAGGAACCAAGTGAGGACCTCAGCAGCATAAAAAAATTCCAGTGAGAAATGAAGGATACACTAATTGAAATAAAGAACAGTTTACAAGGAAACAATAGTAGAATGGATAAAGCAAAAAATCAAATCAATAATATGGAACATAAGGAACAAAAAAAATCAACCAATCATAGTATTCCATTGTGTAAAGAAGAAAAATTTTTGTAAATGAGGATAAGTGTAAGCAACCTCTGGGACAACTTCAAGTATCTCAACATTTGCATCATAGGGGTGCCAGAGGGAGAAGAGAAAGAGCAAGAAATTGGAAGTCTATTTTAAAAATAATGAAAAAAACTTCCCTAAGTTGTTGAAGGAAATAGACATGCAAGTCCAGGAAGCACAAAGTGTTCCACACAAGTTGAATGCAAAGAGGCCCACTCCAAGACACATCATAATCAAAATGCCAAAGGTTTAAGATAAAGAGAGAATCTCAAAAGCAGCAAGAGAAAAGTAGTTACTTATATTCAGGGAAGTTCCCATAACATTGTCAGCTGACTTCTCAAAAGAAACTCTGCATATAGAAGGGATTGGCAGGAAATATTCCAAGTTATGAAAAGCAGGGACCTACAACCAAGATTACTGTACCCAGCAAAGTTATCACTTAGAATCAAAGGGTAGATAAAGAATTTCCCAAATAAGAAATAACTGAAGGAGTTCATCATCACCAAACCATTATTATATGAAATATTAAAGGGACTTATTTAAGAAAAATATGAAAATCATAACTACGAAAGATAAAATGGCAAAAAATACAAATCTATCAACAATTAAATCTAAAAAACAACTAAGCAAACAAGAAGAACAGACAGAATCATGGATACAGAGAGCATTTTGATGGTTGCCAGAAGGGAAAAAATGTGGGGGAATGGGTGAAGAGGTGAGGGGATTAAGAAGTGTACAAATAAGTAGTTACAGAATGGAGATGTAAAATACAGTACAGGAAATGGAGTAGCCAAAGAACTTGTACCCATGACCCATGGACATGAACAGTGGTGTGGGGATTGCCTGAGGGAGTAGGGAGTTCTGGTTGGAAGGGCGCAAATGGGGAAAAATTGGGACAACTGTAATAGCATAGTCAATAAAATATAATTAAAAATAGTTCTGGCTAATAATCTACAATGGGAAAGAGTTCACAGTAATTTTGTCTCTTGCCTATAATTTTCTCATTTGTTTTTTGATTAGGTTCCACTTATAGGTGAGGTCATATATTTGTCTTTCACCACCTGGCTTATTTTACTTAGCAAAATACTCTCCAGTTCAATCCATGCTGTCGTGAAGGGTAGGAGTTCCTTTTTTCTTTCTTCTGCATAGTATTCCATTGTGTAAATGTACCACAGTTTTTGGATCCACTCATTTTCTGATGGGTACTTAGGCTGTTTCCGGCACTTGGCTATTGTCGATTGTGCTGCTATGAACACTGGGGTACATAGGTTCTTTTGAATTGATGATTCAGGATTCTTAGGACATAGTTTCAGCAGTGGGATAGCTGGATCAAAAGGCAGTCCCATATTTAGTTTTTTGAGGAAATTCCAGCCATCTGCATTCCCACCAACAGTGCACTAGGGTTCCCTTTTCTCCACAACCTCACCAACACTTGTTTGTTGATTTATTAATGATAGCTATTCTGACTGGTGTGAAGTGATATCTTGTGGTTTTAATTTGCATCTTTCTAATGGCTAGTGATGTTAACACATGTTTTTCATGTGTCTATGGGCCCTCTGTTTAATGACTATACAGCTAGTTACTTCAAAGCATTGCAAGTAAACCTTTAAATATGACATCTTCCCAAAGGAGAGGCCATGTGCAGAAATTTTGAGAATATCCCATACTTCTTACAGGTTTGTTTTACTTCATCTCAGTCAAAGCTGCCTAAACAATCATATATTTCTTATTAGCTTTTCTTCCGTTTGGTGATTTTCCCTGATAATACAAAAGCAACAGTTTTATGACTACCCCCTTCATGTCTGAGTTAACTATCAAATCAGATATAGAAAGACAAAAACCACAATATCTCATTTATATGTGGACTCTCAAAACCAGCTAACCAGCCAACCAACCAACCAACCACCATCCTCTACCTCATATATACAGAGAACAAATTGATGGTTGCTTGAGGCAAGAAGTGGGTAAAGGGGGTGTCAAAAAATACAAACTGCCAATTATAAAATAAGTTATTGGGATGTGATGTAAAGCATGATGACCATAGTTAATAGTGTATTGGATACCTGAAATTTGCTAAGAGGGTAAATCATCATAATCTCATCACAAGAAAAAAATTTGTACCTGTGTGGTGATGGATATTAACTAGACTTCTTATGGTGATCATTTCACAATATATACAAATATCAAATTATTTTGTTGTACACCTGAAACTAATATAATATAATGGGTCCATTATATCTCAATGAAAAATAAAGATATTATTTCAAAAAAGTAAAGAAAGTCACATGTTTCATCTAAAGGTGAAAAGACTATATGGAGTCTCACCAATTATCCTCAAATACCTGAAGGGTGGTCTTCTCATATGGATGAGGTAATAATAATTACTAACATTAATTGAGTATTTACTATGTTTTAGGCACATAACTCATTTAGTCTTTCTAACACTCCTGTTAAAGGATAAGTAGTATTGTACCTATATTATAAATGAAAACCCTGAAGGTCATGTAACCAGCCCACACTTTCCAGACTATGAAGCCAATGTTCTCAACAACTATATCTATCACATGTTGTTTTACTAAACCAGACAAAAACCCATGGCTGAAGCTACCATGAGGCAAAGACTTGGCTTGGCATGAGGATGACTTTTCCAAAGGAAGTTAAATTTTTTATTGTCTAATTGTGGCAAAGACTACTTCTGGACCTAGGAGCTTCCATTCATAGAGGTACTAATGAAAAGTTAGTTATCTAGAAAGTTACTAATATTAGAAAAGAAATATTATTAAAGATAAAAAGGTATATTTCATAATGCTAAAAAAGACAATTCAACAGGAAGCCATAACAATCCTAAATGTATGTACATCTAACAACACAGCTTCAAAATATATAAAACAAAAGTTGACAGGCTTAATAGGCAAAATAAACAAAGTCACAATCATATTTGGAGACTTGAACTCATCTCTTTTATAATTGATTGAACAAATGAAAAAGAAAATACAAGAGTTGAACAACACAGCTGTCTTGACGTAATCAACATACATAAAACTTATACCCAACAACTACAGAATATACATTATTTCCAACCGCATGTGAAACAATCATCAAAGTATCTAGCAAAGTTGCTAAAGAAGATATTTTTCATTAAGCAGGAAGTTGGGCTAGTTGAATTTCCAAACCACTCCCACCTCTGAAATTCTAAAATTTACTCATCTTTTCCTAAGAATAATTGCCCTCAATCTAGCTTCCCCATTGTGCATTGCTGATAATGATTCCATTTTACCACTTCCCAAATAGAAAACAGGCTGTGGAGGTAGCTTTAGGTTGTAAATATAGATGTGGTCTCCCGTCCCTACCCCAAAACTTGCTGATTTTTTTAGTTGAACACCTCTCCCATCAGCTTTCTCATTTATATATCTCTAAGTCCAAGCCTTAGCCCAGTTCCTGATTCCTAACCCCTCCTATCACTGAAATCACCTTTCAACTTGGCTGCGAAGATCAACTTCTTATCCCAAGCTACCTTGTGGGAGCAGACCAGAGCTTCACCCACATAACACAACTCCTATGAATCTATTTATTCTCCTTCATCTCCCTCTAAGACCCACAGCTTCAGAAATAATCTACAATAACAGAATAAAATGATTATTGTACCAAGCAGGGAAAGTGTAGATAAATAATAAAAGATAAAATGAGTACTCAGAATGCATGACTGAGATACTGTTTGATTGCTAGAGACAGACCAAAATTTGGCTCCAAGAAGACTGGTGAGTCTAGCCAGCTCAAGTTCTTCAGTAGGCTGGTTCAGAGCCTGGTTCTCCTCATGTACTAGCGCTGGGTACTCCTAAGTCCCCCAGGAAAACATACCCTTCTATATTGTTCCATCCCCACACTTTTGCAGTTAAATTGAGAATCCAATGCAGAATTCAGAAAGGATGAGTTCAAGTCCCTCTCCCCAACTACCCCAGTACAGCTGTCTTATTTACAAAATGGGAATGAATTTTACCTCTCTAGGGTCCTTGTGTAGTTTAAAGGACATAATGTATGTTAAGGGGAGAGAGTCAGGTTTTAGAGCCAAGTCACCCCTGCTCCTCTCTAAGTTCTAGATTGAGTAAGCTATATATACACAAGAATCAATACCAAATGGGAAATGAACTCCAATTTTTACATTCATAGCTGGATGAACACATGATTTTCCCCTTTCCTTGCTCCCAATTTTGGGGCTTCTCTGGTAATTACACTGGAGAACACGACTTAGAACAGGGGCCTCTTCTTTCTTGTTCCTTCATCTTAACCTAGGAGTCCAGGTTTGCAGATCTGACCTTGAGGTCACTCATCCATTCAGCCTCATGGATAAGATCTGCCCCACCTACCATTCACCAGCTGGAGCTGGAATACTGGGAGCTGGGAAGACGTCAGAGCTTTTTGAGGCAGGCAGGCCAGCAGGCCCAGCTGTGTATGCTTTGTCATATGGAGACAAAAACTTCAACAGAGGGCCACAGGTTTATAACAGCATTTGAAGGTGTGGTCACCCTGCTCTCCAGTGACCCATGCATGACACAGTGAGTGTCTTTGGCTGTAACTAGTCAAATTAGCTACTCATAATTTAGGGACACACAGAGGAGGTGCTTAATGGGCAGGAACTGGAGAGGAGCACGAACATTCTCTCTGCAGAACGTAAAAGCACAGGGCATGACACTCAATACCTAGAAAACACTTAGTAAGTCATACGTGTTCTATTTTTGTCCATGTAGCTGTTATGACTATTTTCATGTACATTTGCTTCTCAGAATTTGTGCCTATTTATGCTCCTCCCAACAATTTAAGGAAAAATAAGTTTCACCACACATGTGCCATCTACCTATCGATCTTTATTTCAAGGATTGTATTGAAATTTTGTTTCTTTAGGAAGTATTTTCTGCTTAATAAAAGCTAGTGCTCATTCCCTCTTCCCTTCTCCAAAAATCAACAGGTTATTTTCCGCACTTCCTGGTATCTGCACATGTTAATACATACTTATTTTTAGCTACCATCTAAGATAATTGGACAATTTGTCTTTGTGTGCTTGCTCTCATCACCTCTATATTAGATCTGTTTTCTAGAGGGCAAGCCACCATATTGGTTTAACTCACTCAGCATACACTGCACAGAACTGTGTGTGAGTATGTTGGAGAGAAATAAATAAATACACCCAATTTCTGACTATTTATACACATAATCTAGGTCTTTTCCTCCTCCTAATCTCAAAGAGAACAGAAGCAAGGAGAAAGTGGAAAGAACAATTTCTCCTGAAGATATAAAGAAAAAACTCTAAAGTGAGATATGGGGTTAGCTAGTAATTGTATTTATGCGTCCTTTTTCTCTAGTTTTCAGTTGTAAGATATTGTGCAGTAATGTAGGAGTGCACAGACGGTGGTGGAATAAAGTATTGTTGAGATCAGAAATCAAACTTGCACTGTGCAAACATCGGCTCTACCAGCTTCCACTCGATTCTTCAATTACCTCCCACAAAAATTAGGAATATCAACATTGCCACTTTTGTTGTGCAAATTGAATAATTCAATGTGTGTAAAATAGCATAACATCTGAGACGATCTGAGAAATGTTTTTTAAAAATTAAAACCATTATTATGTGATGTTGTTAATAATCACTTTATTCACATGGCATCGGGGACAGAGCTCTACAGGAATCAGAAAAGAAAGACATTAATTTTTTTTCTTCTATTGTCCAGCTTCCTATAAGAAAATAAACACTCGAGTGGTTCAGGTCCCAAGGACAGATGAGGTAGAGCTCACCTGCCAGGCTAAAGGTTATCCCCTGGCAGAAGTATCCTGGCCAAATATCAATGTTTCTGCCAACACAAGCCACATGGAGACTCCTGATGGCCTCTACCAGGTGACTAGCGTTCTGCGCGTAAAGCCACTCCCCGGCAGAAACTTCTCCTGTGAGTTCTGGAATGCTAATGTGAAGGAGCTTACATCAGCCTTCATTGTCTCTCCAGGTAAGAGCTGCCTGCCCTTCCTGACTGTTGGTCAGGGTTCAGGTGAGAAACAGATGGCACACTCAGAATGAGTAATTTGGGGAGAACGTAATGGACTGTTTATGAAGTTGTGGTCAGGATTTAGAGAAACTACTGAGGATAGTGACGAACCCTGGGGCTTCTACGATGGGGGAGCCATTACCACTATTGGGGAGGTGACTAAAAGCTGGAGAAGGGAGCTGTGGGGAGAGCACCTCTTGACAGGAACTGTGGCCTCCAGTGGGAGGGTGTTGTTGCCCACAGCAACTTCAAAGGGGGGGAGCCGGTGAATGAATACACTAACCTCACTCTCCTCCCACCCTTTGATTTCCTGCTGGTGCCCCTCCCCAATTGGCTGAACCCAGCTGGAAGTTAGAGAACAACAGCATCCACTGATATGGTCCACAAAGATCAACCTCTCAGAGCTCAGAGCAGAGTGTTGAACTGTACATAATGGATCAGAAGAGGAAATAGAAATGACCCAGCACAAAAGCTCGTCACTTGACTCAGGCACAGTGTCCTAAGTCAGCAGAGTGAATATCACTTTGCTGGCATGGCCAGTTGCATGGTTTGGCAGTCCCACAGGAAAAACTAACTTCTTACATAATCCTGCAGAGCTTTCACTGGCTATGTTGAACCCTGTACTTTTGAACTTCCTACACTAGCAAAGTTTCAGATTTTGGAAGTCTGACCATTTTTTATGTACCAGGTTGGAACATTTCTTTGCCCAACAAGAGCAACTAACTTCTAGTATCACAATCATTTCATTTTATCACCAAGTATATAAGTTTCCTATTGCTCCTGTAAAAAAATTACAAAGTTTGTGGGCTTAGGATAGCACAAATCTATTAATTCACACTTCTGGGAGTCAGAAGTATGAAAAGGACTTCACCAAGCTCAAATCAAAGGTGTCAAGAGGATAGCAGAAACTCTAAGGGAGAATTCATTTTCTTGGTTTTTCCAGCTTCTCGTGGCCACAGGTACTTCTTGGCCCATGGGCTCCTCCTCCACTTTCAAAGCCAGCAAATGCATCACTCAGACCTCTGCTTCTGTCATCACATCTCTTTCTTCGACTTCTTGCCTCCCTTTTCTACCTTGTAGGGACCTTTGTAACTACAGTAGATGCTGGTCCCCTACTCAACTCAATAATTCAGGAATTTTACCCATTTCAAGTTACTTAATATAATCACATCTGCAAAGTCCTTTTGCGCTATAGGGTAGCATAGTCACAGGCCTCAGGAATTAGAACATGGACATCTTTGATGGGAGCCATTATTCTACCATACAAAGACTATCATCTCAGAATGAAGAACAGTCCCTAGTATTGAATAATTTGACTTTATAGAACATTCACTATGCTGTCATTATATTTTTCTTTGTCTTAGTTAGACAAAACAGAGGCTATGAAAAGGACTTGTTGGCATGCAAGAATTCAGCTAGTGATTCCAAGGAGTAGAAATTAAATGTTTAGGAGGAAAAAAGGAAAAGCAAATATAAGGCTACATTATCAAAGTTGATGTGGGCAACGGGAGCTTAAATATACAAGGAATGCCCGGTTAAGTGTAGGCCAATACTTTAGATGAAATGTGGTTTTTTAGGACAGTTTTATGAGGATCTCCCCAAAGAAATATGGGCCCTGGAAGAATGAACTTGGAAATGACTAGACTATGCCCTTTGCATTACTGATTACATCAGAGTTTCTCTTCATGATAGAGAAGTGGAAGGGCAGACTGATAATTTCTCTGGAAGCCCTGAGGCTATCAGAAGTCAAGAATGAACTAAAATAACCCCTATCTGACTGGAAGCCAACATAGCTGACTAAATAGTCAAAAGTTGTAGGAGGGGCCTGCAGAGTCAGCTCAAAGCTTGGGATATCGCTCATGAATGCAACCAGCAGGGTGATGGAGAAATCTTAGTGCAATTAGAAATTCTCAGCCTAGATTTACCCAGCCTTCCCAGCCCTACTATCCCCTGACGTGGGTCCTCTGCTGTAGTCAGCTCCCCTTCCTCACTATGTCCCCTCTGAACTTGCTTGATCCTCTCCCATCTCCATGACTTCATTGCTCAGGCACTTTCTGCCACATCAAATATCATTATTCATCAGCTCAAGCCCACCCCATCTCCAGGGCAGCTCAGGAAACTCCTGGATGCAAGCAGTCTTCCCTCATCTCGCCTCCTAAGACCAACTGTACCACTTTGTTTGTCTGTGACAATACTTAATCTTTTCTCTTTCATTGCTATTTTATTTTCCAGGTATTTTAATTGTTCACACATGTCTTCTTTATACTCAGACTAAAGCAAAAGCAGAGTATTCTGCTCATAATAAGTGCTCGATAAATGTCACATTAAGGGGTTGAAGACTTAGTCTTAGATGATCCCAAACCCATTACCCCTGCAGCCAGACTGGGTAGACAGGCAGATCTGAACAGGCAAACAGTGCACTAACTTGTGATACAAATAAACAAAATAACAAAAAGTCACACATCCTCCCACACATGGGTTCCTGGCTTCTATTTCTCAAAAGCATGTTGTTGTCTTATAACTGTTCCCTTTCTGTTGTTTCTCATAAGTTGAGCAGCTCACTCCTGATTTCCCTGACCCACCACAAGCTTCTCCAGAAGTTAATGAATCAAACAAATACAGCAACGAAATTCTGGGCATGTGAGGTGCTCCCAGAACTCTAAGATGATGACTGAACATCCTAACTTTCAATCAGAAATTAAGGAGCAGTGAGATGATTTTCCTTTTAACAGTTTCTTCTACTCTGTCAGTTGTTATATTTTCATAGGAAATACAGTGGGACTAGAGCACAGATTCTAACAGGGCCGCCAGGGAAGCCCTTCCAGGAGGCCTGGCAGTGACTCTGGCAGTGCTCAAGTGCATGGCTCTAGCATCAGATAAACTTTTATTTCAAATCCTCTCTGCTACCTACTAGCTTTGAGAATGTGACCCACCCTAGCACTGTCTCCTGTCTCTCATTTGTGAAATGGGGTAAATGATGGCAGCTACCTTATAGGATTATGGTGAAGATTAAATGAAATACACTTATAAAGTCCTTAGCACTCAGAAAGGATGGAAACAGGAAAAAAGAATATGGCACCTTTAGCAAGAGGCATGGCTTCCTCGTGAGTGGTGGGACTGTGGGTAACAATAAAACAGGTAGCTTTCCCATTATAGCATCATATTGTTGAGTAGCATGCAAATATTAGAAAGCAATTTAGAAGAATATGTATTAGGACATGGGCTAAAAGACCTCAACATATAGAGACTCTAACATGACAAAAGTATATCTCTCTCTAATATTCAGAGAGAAGGTGGTTCAGAGCAGGTAAGTGTCTATATTCCATACAGTCACTCAGTGATTCAGGTTCTTTCTATCTTGCTTTGACATTTTACAGGTATTATCCCTATTGAATTGCTAAAGTTGGGTCACTGCCACAGCCTTGTTTCAGCCTTCAGAAAGGAAAAAGAAACATTTGATGTTTTAAGGTCAAGACTCAGAAGACCCATTCTCTTGGCCTGAAGTTAATTTACATGTCTGACCACACCTAACTACCGAGGAGGCTTAGAATGTAGTTTCTGAGAAACATTGTCTAGCTAATACTGGGGAAGAAAAGGAGAGTGGATTTAAGGAATAAGCAGCAGTCTGCCACAAGGTAACCAATGAGAAGTAAGATTGAGTTAGATGGACTAGATGGTTAATTCAGTCCAACAAATGCTTACTGACACCATTCACATAGTTGGTGGTTGGCTTTATAGGGGATTCAGAGGTGACTTAGATAAAGTCTTTGCACTTAAGATACTTACAGTCTAAGCAGACTGATATCCTACTGGATGTTCAACATTAGAAAGTCTTCAGGGATGAGTAGGCTTTTGTATGTGGAAAGGACTCTGAGAGAACATGGACAGGACAAGTGTTTGCATAAAGGTATTGAGGTAGGGACCTCTCCTTAGTGTTCACCACACTCTTGGATAGAGACAAGTATCTGCTGGGCGTGAGCTTTGGATCAGAGAGATCTGGGTTTGCTATCCTGGCTTTGCCATTTACTTAGTAGTGATGGCCTTAGATAGAGTATTTGGCATCTTTGAGCTTTACTTTCTCAACATTGAGATGAGGGGCTCAGATTAAATAATGCCTCCTCCCTTCTGAGCTAAAACTGTCTATGGTTCTCAGAAGGCACTATGTTGGGGGAGGGGGAAGGCAGTTGGGAGGACTGAGCCTTGCCTCCTGAGCCATTTTGTCAGGTGATTCTAGGACCAGGCTGTTATGTTTATTCTGTGTAAGTTGCTCCATGAGGCGAAAATCAGACTTTTGGAAAAGGTACAGCTTACCTTGGGTCCCCTACCATCTTCCTGCAGTGAACTCCTCTCCAACCCTGTCCTTTGTCAGTCTGGCACCCTCCTTTACAAGCTTTTCCCCAGGCTCCAATATTTCTCTTCTCATCCACCTCTCTACTAAATCTTTTCTTCAGTGCCAGGACCTTGATTAGCTGGAATAAGGAAAAGGACTAGTTACTGTAATTCACAATGACTGGGTTTTGTATATTTACACTATGTATAAAATTTTATATATTTTTAAAGGATCCTGTGAATTATTGAAATTGAATAAACAATGATATAGATTCTAAGCACTGTAAGTGCTTGACAGAGGGCTGACAGTTTTGGGCTGACAAACACTTCAACTAGAAAGAGAGAGGTGATAGGTAGGTAGGTAGGTAGGTAGATAGGTAGATAGATAGACAGACAGACAAAGAATATGATAGATGTGTCAGAATGATGCGAAGCATGGAATCTGGAAATAGACAGGTTGACTTGCATATCAACTCGGTCACTTACTGATAGCTTTGGGGAAGTTTTCTAGGCCTCACTTTACCAGTAAATGGGGATCATAGCAGGCCTTCCTCACGGGTGGTTGTGAGGAGTAAATGAGCTAATACATACAGTGTCCTAGGACAATGCCTAGCATGAAATAAATGCTCGATGTAAGTTGGCCCTGTTGTTTATAACTCACTCAGAAGGCCAACTTGTTGGTTTACCTCTGAGCTACCATGTATTTGATTCTGGTGTTTTTCTTTCACCCAGGTCAGATGGCACCCAGCGTCCCTTCACCTTTGTTGCTTCATATTTTCATCCCTTCCTTTATTATTGTTTTAATGGTCATAGCTACAGTGATAATCCTAAGAAAACAACTCTGCCGAAGGCTTTATTCAAGAAAAGGTAAGTAAGTGACTTTTATTCATGGTAACCATGTGGACTGGGTGTCTGCACTGTGAGGCTCCACTTTGTACCAAAGGCCTACTACATCCCAACTCCACACTAAATGCACTCAGTGCTTATGAATTGCTTTGGGTTTGTTTTGATGATATTTTTTTCCTTCAAAAAATGGCTCTAATCTTCAGTGATCTAAAACCCTTTAGTGATCTAAAAACATGGGATATTTTTAAAAGGAATGTTTTGTTCCTGTGGCAGGAATTTTTTTGCTTTGTTCTTTGAACTGAGACATGCCATCAGCCTCACAAGACTGGTGTTATTTTGGCAACATTGGACAGCTACGAGGTCAGAGTTCACTGGTGGGAGGATGCCAGGATCCTTCATGATGATTCCTTTCGTTCTTTTCTTTCTTCATTCTGGGCATGAGCTGGGCTATGCCCTCTCCCTATCCTCAGGAATCTTATTCTCCTAGTTGGGTAAGAAAAGGAGAAAAGTGTGTGGGGCCATTTGGGGGTGGGAAAGCACCTGTTTGGTGATGCCCTGAGGTCTTTCAGCAGCTTCCCACTCCTATTGCACCAACAGGGACAGAGCTTGCCTGCTTCGTTTGAGTCCTGGCCCAAATATTAGCAGTCCTATCTGGTGCTTTCATAAACTGTCACTTTTTTAGCACCCAATGAACTCCTCCCAAGATTGACACGGCTTTGTCTTTATTTTTTGTTTTTATTTTTAATTATATTTTATTGATTATGCTCTTGCGGTTCTCTTGACTTTACCTCCTTTGCATACTCTCAACCCAGCACACCCCACTCCCTTAGGCAATTTCCCCACCATTGTTCATGTCCGTGGGTCATGAGTATAAGTTCTTTGGCTACTCCATTTCCTATACTGTACTTTACATCCCCATGGCTACTCTATAACTACCTATTTGTACTTCTTATTCCCCTCACTTCCTCACCCATTCCCCTACAGGCCCCCTCCTGTTTGGCAACCATCAAAATGCTCTCTGTATTCATAATTTTGTTTTTGTTCTTGTTTGCTTGGTTTGGGTTTTAGATTCAGTTGTCGACGGGTATGTATTTATTGCCATTTTATTGTCAATAGTTATGATCTTCATCTGTTTCTTAAATAAGTCCCTTTAACATTTCATATAATAATGGTTTGGTTATGATGAACTCCTTTATTTTTGCTTGTCTGGGAAGCTCTTCTTCTACCCTTTGATTCTAAATGATAACTTTGCTGGGTAGAACAATCTTGGCTATAAGTCCCTGCTTTCATGACTTTGAATATTTCTTGCCAATCCCCTCTAGCCTGAAAAGTTTCTTTTGAGAAATCAGCTGACAGTCTTATGGGAACTCCCCTGTAGGTAACTAACTGCTTTTTTCTTGCTGCTTTTAAGATTCTCTCTTTATCTTTAACCTTTGGCATTTTAATTATAATGTGCCTTGGAGTGGGCCCCTTTGCATCCGTCTTGTGTGGGACTCTCTGTGCCTCCTGTACTTGCACATCTATTTCTTTCATCCACTTAGGGAAGTTTTCTTTCATTATTTTTTAAATAGATTTCCAGTTTCTTGCTTTTTCTCTTTTCCCTCTGGCACCCCTATGATGCGAATGTTGAAATACTTGAAGTTGTCCCAGAGGCTGCTTATGCTATCCTCATTTTCTTTGGATTCTTTTTTCTTCTTCTTGTCCTGTTTGGTTGATTTTTTTGTTCCTTATATTCCATATCATTGATTTGATTCTTGGCTTCATCCATGCTACTGTTGTTTCCCTGTAAATAGTTCTTTATTTCAATTAGTGTATCCTTCACTTCTGATTAGATCTATTTTACACTGCTGAGGTCCTCACTAAGTTCCTTGAGCATCCTTATAACCAGTGTTTTGAACTCTGCATCTGATAGATTGCTTATTTCTATTTCATTTAGCTCTTTTTCTGGAGTTTTGAATTGTTCTTTCATTTGGGCCATGTTTCTTTGTCACCTCATTTTGGCAGCCTCCCTGTGTTTGTTTCTATGTATTTGGTAGAGCTGCTTTGACTCTGTATCTTGGTAGTGTGGCCTAATGTAGTAGGTGTCCTGTAGGGTCCACTGGCACAGTGTCCCCTATCACCCAAACTGAGTATTAAAGGTATGACCTTTGTGTGGGCTGAGTATACTCTCCTCTTGTAGTTGTGCCTTGATTACTGTTGGTGGATCAGTGGGAGGGATTTACTCAGGCCAACCAGCTGCAAAGATTGGCTGTGACCACTGACCACCAACCTTTGTCCTTCATGGAGGATCAGCTGTGCAGGGGAAGGGTAGTAGTGCTCTGATGTGGTCTGTAGCTGTCCACTAGGTACACAAGCCCTTGGGTTTCCCAGGTGGTGCAGGCCAAGGTCAGTCCCCACCAGTGTTTTGCCCAGTGCTTCCCTTCCTGAGCTACAAAGCAGTCTAAAATGGCTGCTACTTGTGCTGGGTTTGGAGATTACCAGGCTAAGCCAAACTATGAAACCAGGCTGGCTGTTGCTAGTGCTGGGCCTGGGGCTCACTGAGATCAGCTGTTGTTTGTTTGTGGGGATTTATAAAGTTGTTAATCATGAGCCAAGACCAGCCATTTGTATGGAAAAGCAACTTGGTTGGGGTGGAATCTCTGGGCATCTCCAGGGCAGGTTGAACAGTGTTAGCCAGATTTATGGAGTCTCAGATGTGGCACCAGCTTGCAAGATCTGTGGGTGGAGGAGGGTTTAGAAAAGGAAGAATGGCCTCTACTCACCTCGATGCCAGATGCTTCAGTTTCTCCCTGTATACCACTGGTGTTTTTTAAGCTGGTAATTGGTTCTGGAGCTCAGAGGGAGTGAGTCTGAGTAGGTGAGTCTCTGTGTGGGTTGTTTAAGAGGAACTGCTTGAGACTCCAAAAGTTTCTTCTACCAACACAATCCCCACAGGTTTTTGCAGCCAGACATTGTGGGAACTTATTTTCCTGGCATTGGCACCCTGGGCTGGGGGTCTGGGGTGAGACTGGGACTCCTCACTCCCAAGATATCCCTCCTGAATATTTATTCACCATGCATGGGTGTGAGACCAGCCCATTCTGAGTCTGTGCCCCTCCTACCTGTCTGAATAGATATGGTTTCTTTAATTCTGTAGCTGTCAGACTTCCATTCAACTTGGTTTCTGATGTTTCTGAGTGATGGCTGTTCTATAGTAAGTTGTAATTTTGATGTGGTTGTGTAAAGAGGTGAGCCATGTCTGCTAATGCCACCAACTTGACTGGAAGTTGACTTTGTCTTTAAAAAAAAAAAATGACATCTGGGAGTAACTCAGTAGGAACTTCTACTGGTCACTATTTGAGGATTGGGGGGAATTTAAGGGGTTGTCTTCCTGCTTTTATAGTCTAACTTCTATATTCCCATCTGCCATGAAATATTGTCATACTCTACTTTTGCCCATTGCCATATGTATGCATTAGCTTTCTGCTGAACCTAAGAACTAAATCCCCCTACTGTTGAACCCAAGGAGCTATTGTCAAAACAAGGGGAAGAGAAGGTAAAGAAAAAAAAAAAACAGAGAAGAAAGGAGAAATAAGAAAGAAAAGAGAAAGAGAGAAAAATGACAGACATGTAGGTCAAGGGCGCTTCACTATAAAGGAGGATTCACAAGGCCCTTTGACAGAACTTTGACTAAACAGAATCACTTCTGCAAATCTGTGACCAGAGAGTCATAGCAGATGCAGCTCAACAGACTCTTATCTTCTGCCATTCCTTTTTTCACTTCCCTCACACATACCTCTGAGAAATAGCTTTATACTAGGTTTCCAGGCCTGGGGCTGAGAACCCTCTAGACACCATAGAAATGAGCAGCAGAGCCTTCTGTCATACTCCCTTTGGGAGACTGAAATGGAATTATACTCAAAAGTAGAGCAGGAAAAAAAAATCCTCCTCTCCCCCTCATTCCAATCCTGGGTGCAAGGCTCAGGTACCAACTGCAGCATGGAGACATTTGTCACTAATAAGGGTTAAATGAATACATTTGCAAATGATTCCTTTTTTTGTTTTTAATGAACAATATTAAAACAATGGTTGTCTATATACTAAACCCCCTCTCTAACTCTTATGCATTGGGATCTGTCTTCTTACATAGGAGATACATGGAAACCAGTGTGGAAACGCAGTGGTCATGTGCATGAACTCACGGGTGACAGAAAAAGTTTGAGAACAGCTGGTACTGCGGACAGAGCTTTAATCCAGGCTCAGAAGGTTAGGTCTGGACGTGATGCTGCTGTTTATTGGTTGTATGGTCTTGCATAAATCACTTAACTTCTTCAAGATGATTTTTCTATCTGTAAAATGGGAAGCAACATGCAAATGAACATTTTACAGCTGAGTTGACCTGCAGGAGAGCAGAAGCCTCCTAACTCAGCTCCCTGCATCTGCTCCTGCTGCTTCCAGTGTGGTTGATTTTTAATTTTAGCTAGCATAGTCTTTTAAATTCTCAAATCTATCATCTCTCCTTTGCTTATATATCTTCCACGGTTTCCTATTATTCACTGGTATGACTCATGTCTCCAGCTTTGTACTGTGTCACCATCACCGTTGTTATCCAAGCTTTAGACATACAGGATTTTCTAGTCTTAAAAGACATCCCCCCTTTTCAAATATGAGTTTTTCTCACATACTATTTGCTTTTCTTAAAATACTTTCTTTTTATCGTGTACCAGAGTTGGGGTCAAACATTAAATCTCAGTTAAGCTTATGTTTCATCAAGCCTCCCCTGAATCTACCTCCTCACCCCACCAATTACATTAAATCTCCTTGTCAGATGCTATGATACCACCTACTTCTTTCAATATACTCAGTACACAATTGCACATATAGGTTCTATTTTAATAGTGAGGTATAAATGCAATTGCATATCTTTCAATTTTCCGATTAATTCCTCAAGCACCCACCTGTCCCTCTTAGTAAGAAGTCCAATGTCTCCCTCTTACAGTAGGTACTTCCTCACCTCCCACAAACTTCCAGGAGATTTACTTAGCCCACAGGGCTAGTGCTACTTCCAATAAGGTTACTGGTGAGCTAGGTCAGGTCACCAGAGGACCTGGTTTTAAGTTGCTGCCGTTTCTATTCCTGCCATGCAACATCCCTGTTCCCTGCCATGCAACATCCCTGTTCCCTGCCATGCAACATCCCTGGATGGTGTCTCCATCCATCACCCAAAGGTACACTTGCTGATCCAGTACCCATGCAGATCAGAGTGATGCAAGATGACAGCTCTCCTGGCTCCCCTCACATGCTCTGGCATTGTACCCAAAGCAGGACCCGCCGGGGCTGATAAGAGAGGAGGGCCTGCCTGCCTCAGCCTCAGCTGTGTCCAGCCAGCCTTTTCTGCTCTCAGCCTTTATGGTGAGCCTGGAACACCAGTCCTAACTTCCTTCTCTTGAGCCATTACTTTTATGAACTCCTCAGTTTATCAGAGAGAGTTGATTTTAGTCCCTTTCTGTTCAGAAAGCTCCTTGGCTCCTAGACAGATTTATCTACCTATGCCTCAGTGACCAACTCTGCACACCAAGGTTTATTGGGAGGGCAGATGTTGTCAGTCCATTAAAGGTTCTGATTACCATCTCCCTGTAAGTGGAACTATTCAACATATTAGGGCTCCAGGTGATGTTGACGTTAATACAAAAATAATGTCAAGTTCTCTTTCATCTACATCTTTAAGTTTCACATGTACAGAGACTGTATTTCTCGTATTCACCAATATATGTCCAGTGTCTAAAGAATGATCTGGCAGATACAGATGCTAAACCTGCTCTGTATAATACGCACCACACATGGGGGTCTGACCGGCCCATTTGCATCTCTGTCCCTCCTACCAGTATCAATGTGGCTTTTTCTTTATATCCTTATAGGGCTTCTTCTCAGTAAGACTTCAGGTGGTTGTCAATGATGGTTCTGTAGTTCAGTTGTGATTTTGATGTTGTTGTCCATAGGAGGATGTGGGTACAGTGTTAACCTATGGCATCATTTTGACTGCTAGTCTGTTTTCAATTTACTTTGTTCTTCCATCTTTTAGCCTATAAACAGAACAATTGTCTCATTACTTTTATTCCATCACTGGGATTTTCCTTTTATAAACATGACGAAAAGATTTGTCACCACAAACAGGTGTGAAGTGAATGAAACTATTGAGTAGTCATGACTTTTCTTCACCTATTTTTTTCTCCCAGCTTGCATTAAGAAATAGCCACTGTTCTATTAGCATGAAAGGTAACTGAATAGTTTGGGCCTGTACAAAATTTTTCTGTTCAGTGACATTTCAGCTAGTTGTTCTCACAATGTTGCATTGTTCCATATCTTTCTTGGAGAACAAAGATGGTGTCTGCTGTACAGGTACAGAAGAATTATGTAGCTTTGGTATGTCTGTGTGGCCAAAGATTCCCAGAGAACAGCTCACAGGACATGTGAAGTCATCTGTTTAAAAATGTGGTCAAAATTTAACACCAAGGGGAAGATATTCAGCTGTGATGCAATCAACAACTATTGTTTTTGCAGTACTTATTAAGGTGGGGGCTGTGGGTCAAGGGTAATGCTAAGGGAATATAAGTCTCCGCATGAGGTTGACAGACTTGGAGCTAGAATTTGTAGAAGAAAACATGTGATCTGGAGGTCAGGAGAAGTAAGGTTGTTGAGATCATTCAGGCTGGTTGGGTGAAAAGCTTAGACTGTGGGAAAGCTGTTTGTTGGGGCTGACAGTTCTGGCTCATGTTGTAAAATGGGTATTTTTAGCTTTCTTGGGAAAGTTACCTCTCCTGTTGTAATCTAAAAGTCACATGTTGTGACACATGAGTTCATGAGTGTGATAAAATGATGATAGGCAAATCACAGAGATTTCTAAATAACTGTATCATCTACTCAGAATATTCAGACTTACTCGCTTTAGATTTTTGTTGAATATATTTTCCAAATTCCAGAGGCACCAATTATGAAAACAGCCCGAGAATATCTTCAAATAACAGGGTCTATGTCTGGCTTAAACATAAAATATGGCATCTCATAGGCACAAAATAAAACTCAAAGGAGTGAAATTGGCCCCATTACCCTTCCTATCCCTCACCACTTCCCTGAAAGCTGTTTGTGAAAATATGCACTGTCTCTGTTAGTCATCCCTGTGCACAGAAAGATGGGAACAAATGCAGCACAGGCCTGGGCTTGAGGTCCAGTTACACTGAACTGCTCTGAATCAGCAGTAAAGTTTTCTTGGCCCAGAGAAATTTCAACACTGGCAGTCCTGACTGAAACATCCATTTCCCAGGAAACAAAAAAATCCTTTATTCCTGTAAATTGGTCTACTTGGCTTATAGTTGAGTTTCTATTGGAGAGACCCCAGTATTTGCCTGAGTTTCATTAGCTTGAAGTCTTTGTGTAAGTGACTCCTTCAACTGTTCAGCATAAAGAAGAAATAGTGAAAGGCCTGAGAGGAGAGGTGGGGAACTCAGATGCCCACCAGGGCCAGGTAGGTGGTAAAATAATAGAAAAGGCTGAGTGTAATCAAATAGGGGCAGTGGGGACAGCAGCAAATCGGATAGACTATTCCCTGTCGATTTTTCACTAGCCTAACATTGCCAGAGAAGATAAAAATTTAGACTTTTACATAAAGTGTCGTAGTTATTAAATGCTGGCTGAAAGTGTTTCAAATACCAAACAAACCAAATAAAATATGCCTAAGGGCTAACTAAATATGTCAGTGGCTAGCTTGCAATCTCTTTCCCAGAGACAATATAGTCAGGAACCAGCTTATGATTTGAGTAATAAAGGCAGAGCATCTATTTGGGGAGAAGGAGTGAGGGAGAGAAATATCAATGTATGGTTGCCTCTCATGTGTCCCCTGCTGGGAACTGGCCTGCAACCCAGACATGTGCCCTGACTGGGAATCAAACCGTGATCCTTTGGTTCACAGGCCCATGCTTAATCCACTGAGCTACACCAGCCAGGGCTTGTATATCTTTTTAGTATGCCTTTCCTTACAGTTAACCCATTGCCTGCTATATACTTTGTATAAGTTTTCCTCTGATTTGTCATTTCCTTTTAAATTGTTTTTTCTTATCCTGAGAAAACAGGTATTGGATTTAGTAAAAGTGGGTTCATGGGACCAGGTTATAAACATTAATGTCCTGTATGGCATGCATTTATTAAAGGAAAATAAATGTATTAATTATAGTATCTATGCTGGGTAAAAAGCTCACATAATTAACATCTGCAGCTTCCAAAGTAGTGAATTATAAATTTGTAGAAAGTAGGTGAGGGCTTTTCTCTTCCTTCGAAAGCCTGTTACATCTTAGGAAATATTGTCTTTTCATTAAGCACCTGTTAAATGAGAATCAGCCAGAGTTAACTCTACTATTTAGTGATATGTATCAACTAAAGGGGGGCTTATAGTTTTTGCAAAAAAAAAATCTCATTGAAACAAATCCGTGCTCATTGTGCCCTCCCCCATCCCACAAAACATCCACACCCTCTCCCCTGCCTTTGCTGGCAGAGTTGAATAATTCCAATAGAGAAGTATGTGTGTGTGTGTGTGTTTCTAATGAAATGCCCATAATTATTATTTTTATGTTATAGGAGAATATAATATATATACACATATATATATGTAATTTTTTACAATATATCTAAATTTTTTACGATCTGGCCCTTTACAGAGAAAGTTTGCTGACTTGTGACCTAGAGGTTCTCCCTGGCTTTCTACCTTCCCCCATAGTCGATGTACTTGTTTCTGTACTAAATGATCTAATGCCAGCCCACTCCTACCTTAGCTTCCTGACTGAAGTCTGAGGACAGGCCCCACTAGAAAGTAATGAGGCCCAACCAGCTCAGGGCTCTCACTCTCCCACCCCCATTCTCTGCCACAACAGCTCTGCCTCATCCCCAAACACTGTGTTGCGACAGTGTTGAGTTCCAGGCTGTTCAGAAGCCATTCTGGGCTCTCGCTTTCTTACTTAGCATTGCCTTGGGAGATGGAATCTTGGGACTTGGACAGAGCATGTCTACTGCACTCACTTCGAATAAGACTTTATTCAGATAAATATTGTCCCTTTCTACTTAAGCAGGGAAGGGCTTGTTGGTTTTGCTTCACTGACCAGAGACTTAAGTGAGACGTGATTACTGTGGGAGTGCCCAACAGGCCTTGGAAGCTCAAATAACAGCTGCTCAGGACCGGGTTTTCCACTCCATGTCTCTGCCCCTAACTTTCTGAGCAACTCTGGGGAAGGTGCTGCCTGTTCTTATTCTTCTAAAAATCCAGACTTCTCAGTATCCCCAGGTGGGTCTTCAAGTATAAAATAAAAAGACTTGGGTCAAAGTAACTGACTAAAGAGATAGCTTATTCTCATCCTTGTCCTTTATGGATGTGGTGGTCATTAGAGTTATTTCACATATTTCTTGGATCTCTTGCTTTTGTGTGCACAATAAGTTTGTACTTCTCTGCAATTAATTGGTAGTTAAGTGTGGTCATGTGACTTGGTTTAGGCTGTAAATGTAGGCCTAACTGATGTGTTTTACTTCTGGGTAGAAGGTATAAGAGCTAGTGTGTACTTTGCCATATTTTCTTTTTACATCTGGCATGGTGACAAGCAACATTTGAGCTAGTGATTGCTATATCACCCTGGGTCTCTGAGTAACTACAAATAACAGAGGCCCCTGCTGAGCCACAGTGGACATGGACCATGAGCATGAATATACCTTTGTATATTATATTGGAGTTGTCATTGTGGCATAATCTAGTCTACCCTGACTAATATAACTGGAACCTCTACTCAATAGAACATATGCTACCATTTAAAATTCTGTTTCTGAGGACTAATAATATGGGAAAATGATTTCTATATATTAAAAAGAAAAAAGTAAGATATGAAAATATACTTACCACATCATTAATGCTCTATTTAAAAAATGGTTTTATTTTTAAATATATTTTATTGATTATGCTATTACAGTTATCCCATTTTCTCCCCTTCATTCCCCTACACCCTGAATACCCTCTCCCACCCACACTGCCCCCATTTAGTTCATGTCCATGGGTTGTACATATATGTTGTTTGGCTTCTGCATTTCCTATACTGTTTTTACCCTCCCCCTGTCTATTTTCTACCTACCATCTATGCTGCTTAATCTGTGTACCTTTTCCCCTTCTCTCCCCCTCCCACTCCTCTGTTGATAATGGTCCATGTGATCTCCATTTCTGTGGTTCTGTTCCTGTTCTAGTTGTTTGCTTAATTTGTTTTTCTTTTTGTTTTAGGTGTGGTTGTTAATAATTGTGAGTTTGCTGTTATTTTACAGTTCATATTTTTATCTTCTTTTTAACATTTCATATAATAAGGGCTTGGTGATGATGAACTCTAACTTGACCTTATCTGAGAAGCACTTTATCTGCTTTTCCATTTCCATTTCCATTCTAAATAAAAACTTTGCTGAACAGAGCAATCTTGGATGTAGGTCCTTGCCTTTCATGACTTGGAATAGTTCTTTCTAGCCCCTTCCTGCCTGTAAGGTCTCTTTTGAGAAATCAGCTGACAGTCTGATGGAAACTTCTTTGTAGATAACTATCTCCTTTTCTCTTGCTGCTTCTAAGATTCTCTCTTTATTTTTAATCTTGGGTAATGTAATTATGATGTGCCTTGGTGTGTTCCTCCTTGGGTCCACCTTTTTTGGGACTCTCTGAGTTCCTGGACTTCCTGGAGGTCTATTTCCTTTGCCAGATTGGGGAAGTTCTCCTTTATTATTTGTTCAAATAACTTTTCCACTTATTGCTCTTCCTCTTCTCCTTCTGGTACCCCTATAATTTGGATGCTGGAACGTTTAAAGATGTCCTGGAGGTTCCTAAGTCTCTCCTTATTTTTCTGAATTCTTATTTCTTCATTCTTTTCTGGTTGGATGTTTCTTTCTTCCTTCTGGTCCACACCATTGATTTGAGTCCCAGTTTCCTTCCCATCACTATTGATTCCCTGTACATTTTCCTTTATTTTACTTAGCATAGCCTTCATTTTTTCATCTAATTTGGTACCAAATTCAACCAATTCTGTGAGCATCCTGATCACCAGTGCTTTGAGCTGTGCATCCTGATAGGTTAGCTATCTCTTCGTTGCTTAGTTGCATTTGTTCTGGAGCTTTGATCTGTTCTTTCATTTGGGCCTTTTTTTAATCTTGATGTGCTTGTTACTTAGTGAGGGGTGGAGCATTATATATTCGCTCAGGAGGGGAACCCACGTTGCTTCATCATAACTCTGTATGAAGAAGCAGAGTTATGGGGAAGCAGTCTGAGAGGGAACAATGGCACTTGCTCTGCTCTCTGCCAGCTTTCGGTCTTTCCCGCTTCCCACAAGCAAATTGGGCCCTTCTGGTGCTGATTCCCAAGTGGATGGGCTTGTGTATGTTCTAGGACCCTGTGGGTCTCTCCAATGAACTCTCTTGTAAGGTTGGGAGTTTCTCTCTCTGCTGCCTCAACCCCTACAGGTGTTTCCAGTCAGTGGTTGAAGTTTTATTTTCCCATGCTGGAGCTGTGGGTTGTGGGGTCTGTCTCACTCCCCAGTTATTCCTCCTGGTTTATCTGCATGCAAATGTGGGACTGCCTGCTCCATCAACCACTGCTGTAGTCTTGCCGGCCAGCTGCAGCCTTGTGTGCCCTGTTTTACAATCTAGTGGTGGGTCCACAAGCCACTGCCTTGCCCACCCTGGTCCTCCACCACCACTTTGCCAAGAGTCTTCTCTGAGTGCCCATTTCTGCCCCTCCTACTGGTCTGGATGAATGTGTCTACTTTAACTCCTTAGGTGTTGAACTTCGATACGATTCGATTGTCTGTCAGTTCTGGTTGGTTTTTGTTTTTAAATTGTCATCATCCTTTTGGTTGTGCAACGAAGCACAGTGTCTACCTATGCCTCCATCTTGGCCAGAAGTCCTATAAAATAGTTTTAATATATCTACCATACCTCCTTTCTCCCCTGAAAAGGTAAAACAAAAACATTAAAATGCCCATAATTATTATCTTTATGTTTTGGAACCATGTATTGATTTCTTTTTATATGTTTCCTGAACTTTGCCTATAGTTTAATACATCTTTAACTGTTCCAATGTATCACATTTAATTACCCACAGATGCTTACTAGATAAAGAGCTAACTTTCTGAAGCCCTTTTAACCACTTCTCCCTGCCACCCGATGCATTACATAAGACTCTCCACTGGGCCCTAGTCAACTTTAAGAAGGGAAACACTATATGCCCTTTCAATGACACCTACCAATGTCTTAGTTGCGTATCAGAGATTCTTAGCCCAGCCAGCCTAGAATGGATGAATATATACTACAAGGATGTAAAAGATGAGGTGACTGCACTAGGTCATCTTATAACTTAGTGGTAGAACTAAGGCCACCTGAGTCCTTGTATATGCCACATTGCCCTTTCCATTTGTGTAAATTATTCTTGCAGCTAACCTCACCCACTTGTGCTACAATTTGGTCACATGGGTTCTTGCTCTTACACAAGCAACCAAGCTGTCAACCAGTAAAACTCTAGTTGTGGATTCTGATGCCATAAGTGTATATCATACTGCCTTTAAAAATGATTTATTTTAGTCATCAAGCTGTGGTTTGTTAGAGCCTGCATACCTGACTTCCTCCTTTTAGAGAAAGTGAGATTAAAGCTAAGGGATGTTAAGAAAAACACAGGACTTCTTGTCAAGATGGAGGCATAGGTAGACACACTTTGCCTCTTTGCACAATCATAAGAAAGATCACAAATAACCTCAAAACAAGGAATACCTAGAACTGTCAGAAAATCAAACTGTATGGCAGTCCGACAACCAAAGATTTTAAAAAGTCATATTCATCCAGATGGGTAGGAGGGGCAGAGGCGGGAGCCAAGAGGGAGGGGACATGGCATGGCAGTGGCTAGGTGGAGGCTGAAAGGCAGCAACCAGCAGAACAGAGGGTCCCACATTCATGTGTGGTGGATAAAAACTGGGAGGGATACCTTGGGAACAAGAGATCCCCGCCCTAGGACAGACTGCGAAGCCCAGGCTTCCGGTGCCAGGAAAATAAAGCCTCATAGCCTCTGGCTGTAAAAACCACTAGGGGTTGGGGTAGTGGAATAAATTGCTGGTTTCTCAGGAGAGTCCATTTAAAGGGCCCACATGGTCCTAAAATGTATGCAAATCCACCCACTCTGTGAAACACCAGGGCAAGAGCTAGAAGGGTGCCAGTCACATATGGAAGTAGGTGAAGAGACAGGAAATAGGATGAGTGCTGAGCAAGGCTCCAGCAGCCAGGCAGCAGCACTGTCCCCTTGCCAACCCCTCCCCCACATACAAAGCCACAAAGTGGTGAAGTGGGTTACCACACCCTGGCGAATACCTAAGGCTCTGCCCTATATAACTTAACAGGTGTGCTAAGACAGGGAATCAAAGCAGCTCTACCTAATACACAGAAACAGACACAGGGAGGCTACCCAAACAAGGAGATGAAGAAATATGGCCCAAATGAAAGAGCAGAACAAGACCCCAGAAAAAGAACTAAACCAAACAGAGGTAGCCAATCTAGCAGATATAGAGTTCAAAACACTGGTGATAAGGATGCTCAGAGAACTCACTGAGTATGACAAAAGCATAAAAGAAGTGAAGTCTACACTAAGTGAAAGATAAATCCACAGGGAACCAATGGTGAAGGGAAAGAAGCTGGGGTTCAAATGAATGATTTGGAACCCAAGGAAGAAATAAACAATTAACCAGAACAGAATGAAGAAACAAGTGTTCAAAAAAAATAAGGAAAGAATAAGAAGACTCTTGGACCTCTCCAAAAGGTCCAACATTTGAATCATAGGGGTGCCAAAAGGAGAAGAAGAAGAGGAAGAAATAAAAAACTAATTTGGCAAAGGAAATAGTCATACAAGTCCAGAGAATACCAAACAAGTTGGACCCAAAGAGGACCATACCAAGACATAATTAAGATGCCAAAGGTTAAAGATAAACAGAGATCTTAAAAGCAGCAAGAGAAAAGCAGAGAGTTACCTACAAGGGAATTCCCATAAAACTATTAGCTGATTTCTCAAAAGAAACTTTGCAGGCCAAGAAGAAACTGGTAGGAAGTATTCAAAGTGATGAAAAGCAAGGAACTACAACTAAGATTACTCTATCCAGCAGAGCTACCATTTAGAATGAAAGGACAGATAAAGTGCTACCCAGACAAGAAAAAACTAAAGGAGTTCATTATCACTAAGCCATTATTACATGAAATGTTGAAGGGACTTAATTTAAGAAAAAGAAGATCACAACTATGAATATTAAAATGACAACAAACTCACAACTATCAAGAACCTATTCTAAAAAACAAAAACTAAGCAAAAACTAGAACAGGAACAGTATCATAGATACGGAGATCATTTGGAGGGTTATCAGTGAGAAGGGGGAGGGGGAGAATGGGGTCAGGGTACTGGGATTAAGAAGCATAATTGGTAGGTACAAAATAGACAGGGGGAGGTTAAGAATAGTATAGAAGATAGAGAAGCCAAAGAACTTATATGTACAACCTATGAACATGACCTAAAGGTGGGGGATTGCTGGAGAGAAGGGGGATACCAGGCAGAGGAAGGTAAAGGGGAAAAACTGGGAAAACTATAATAGCCTAATCAATAAAATATACTTAAAAAAAGAAAAACACAATGTCTTGTTATTTCCAGTATAATGCTCCTCATTCATTCATTCATCCACTCTCAAACATGTATTAAGTAAGTGTCTGCTATTTTCAAGATTCTGTGTCAGGTAGACTATTTGGAAATTGTAAGAATAAATTAAGTACAACAATAATCATCCAAAAGCCATACAATTGAGTGTTGGAGATAAGGTTCTCAAAAAACTGTTCTTCCTGGCATGTTAAAGTTAAAATAAAAGACATCAGCTTTCTATATATCCCCCAGCAACTGATCCAGTCTCTATGGTGTTTTGTTTGTTTGTTTGTTTTTTCATGAGCCCTTTGTCTAGATAGAGGGGACATAGGAGATCAGGCAGAGAAGCAGGGAGACAGGGGATCTGTTGGAAAAGGCGTGTGATCCTAGTTGGAAAAGAGCCATGTGTAACTTTACAGGAAAGACTTCTGGGGGCCAGATTATGAGCCATGAATTTCAGGCAAAGGAGATTAAATTTTACACACTGGGCGTGGATGCCTCAGGCAGGTCTCAGCAGGAAATAGAGGGTTTACAGAAGGGGTGACAAAGCATTTTACAAGTTTTTACTGCTTACAAAGACAGCAAGGTTAGGCAAGATCAACAAGAGTACTCTGGAATTAACAAAAGCAGGAAACACTTAACCATCCCTAGGCCTGAAGCAGAAAAAGAAGGATGCAGTCACCAGAACCCTGGTGAGGACAGCAAGAGGAAAGGGACACCTGCAAGGAGCTATGGGCTTTAACGGAGGGATAAACTCAACCTGTGAACTGTCTGGGAGGTTGCTGAGAACGAATACCCCAGCCTCACTCTGCCACCTGATGTGATCTCCTTTCTCTCCTAGGCCGAGAAAAAGAATGGGTTGAAAGCCAGGGGACTGAGAGCCCAGTGTTGAAGTCCACAATGTCAACCTCCTGGGACGTGAGCAGCATAGAGCAGGGTGGAGGCTGAGTCCTGGGAACAAACAAATATCTGGCACAGTGAGGAACTATAAACAATTCTGAACAGGGGAGCCCTGTGAACTATGCTTCAGTAGCACTGAGCTGTCTGCAATCCAGAGAACAGAGGGAAGAAGGCTCTTGCCATAGGTCTGAAGAGAGAGGTTAAAGACGGATTTAGGGCAACAGTAGAGGGGGTAGAAAGAAAGGTTTTGAACCATGCTACCTCCATATAGATGAGCTTTTCCCCCTAAAGTCGTTTCTCCTTCACTCCAGTCTGGTTTTGGAGAAGTCCTTTATTTTCTGATCAGAAATGTAATTTTCCTATTTGTGGACTTTTCTCCTCAGATTTGAACCTGTGTCTCCAGAGCTGAGGTGAGTTGATGAGACATCCTCAAGAAGCTTCTGGACCTTGGATGAGAATCCTCTGGCCCACAGAACATGTTTGTAATTTTCAAATGCCTTGTATGACCCAGCACTTTAATCTGGAGACTGCAACAAGACTAGTTGGCCCCTGGCCATGGTGTGCTTAGAGGAAGTCAGGCAGCCCTCCGGCTCTCATCTCTGCAGCCTGTGATGGAGTGAGCACTGTTGCACTTTAGAAGATGACCACTTTGGATCCTGGACCCCAGTGAGTGTCCTGAGGCTCCTTCTTGCTGTCAGACTGAAGAATTCCAAAGTAATTTCTAGAAACAGAGATAAGTGGAAATTTTCATTACAGAAGAAGACAGATTGCCAATAGAGTTATTTTTATACGTTGTTCCCTCTGTATACCGGAAAAACCTGTCAAGAATGTCAGATCACAGACAAGGCTTTATACAAAGTCAAGCCATAATTTACATGTTTTATGGCTTACTGGAATCCTGAATGCATTTGAGTTGTTCTAATGAACAGAAAGCATGTAAGTACACAGAGTGGCCAACTACAAATTGTGGAGAAAAGTCACTGAGAATTTTTGTGAGGTCTAAATCACAGAGCATTTATTTCGCCTGTAATGGCACCATGTTGACTGGTGACTTTTTGTTGTTGTTCTAAACTACATGTTTCTTTCCATAAATTCTGGGTTTTTTTTTTATTAACCTTGGAAACCAGTGATATACATTTAAAAATTTTGGCATGCAATTATGCTGCAAGGATCTCAGATGAGTAGCATAATGGTCAAAGCCCCAACCAAAGGCTTATTTCCTGGCCCTGTATATGACTATTTTTTTAAGTGCCATATCAGATTTTACTTTTAAGTTTTAATATTTAAGTACTTTTAAAATTTTAAAATAATTTCAAACTTACCACAAATTTTTAAGTATACAAAGATCTTTTTTTTCCTGAACCATTCAAAATATCAGCACTGGCTGAGTTAGTGTGCACCTCTGACATGAAAGAACATTCTCCCATGTAATCACAAGATAACCATCTATTGGGGTTTATGACTTTAAACTTACCCTTGAGTAGTTTAGTTTCCACATCTGTGAAACTAGCTACTCAAGGCCTTTGATTGTTGGCACTATTCAAATCCCGTTGTGTGTATGTCAAGATGGGGTCGGGGGTGGGTAACTAGGCACAGCAGCAACAGTTTATTCATGTTAAATTTTATATCTGTGATGGAGCCATGAAACTCAAGGCATTAGTTGACCCATGAACCATCCATGTGTGTGTGTGTGTGTGTGTGTGTGTGTGTGTGTGTATAAAGGGGATTCCTTGGTAATCCCTTATGTGCCAGCCGCTATCCTTTGCTAAGTAGACAGTGCCTGGACCCTATCAGAGCTGCAGAATGTTTCTCCTGAATTCTACTCCTAAGGGATTTCCAAGGAATTTCCAGCTATGTTATACCAGCATCAGTTTCAAGTACCATGTACGGGATCTATTCTACACAGAATACCTCCTTTCTGGAACCTCACTTCTCCCTGGCAAAATTCTATCCACCCTTCAGATGCTAGTTCTGCCAGTGAATATTTTCTGATTTTCCCCAACTGAATATGAGCTCTTACTTCAGGCAGAGGAATGTTTTCTCTGTTCCTCTCTGGAGAGCTTCTTTCTCAGTGTTAAATTACGTGCATTTAAGCACTTGTCCTGTTTCCATCTTGCAATGTAAGTTCCTGGAAAGCAGGGAAATTGTGGGATTTTTGTCATTCGTGGGACATCTTGCATGTGATAGACACCTCATGCATGATTGGCTATGAGAATCATTATAATATTGAGAATGGCTACACTTTTTAATCTCAGTATGATTGGTTAAAAAGTATATACATGGCCATCTTTAAAATAAAAGTACTAGATGAGTTTTAAGTTAAAAAAAAGTACCTTTTACAGAGGAAGCAAAAATGGCATTTGGGAGAGTTTAAGGAATTGAGAAAGAGCCTACAAACAAAAATCACCTATGATCTCATCATCCAAGCAAATATATTTTCACTTTTGCTGTCGGTATTTGTTCTTCATCCAGACATGTACGGAATTTCAGCTATAGCTGTAACATGTAATCTTCTATCCTGTTTTCAGATTTGTCATTGTATCATAAGCTCACACCTATATTGCTGACTGGTCTTCCTAATTACCCTTTTTAATGATCTATGATGATGAAATCGAATTGGGCCCAAACTCCACTTAACACCTGGCCACTATACACTATTCTTCCCTTATCTATGGAAGATGCCCTGTGGATGCCTGAAACCACAAATAGTGCTGATATTTACTGCTTGTTTCCTACACAAACACAACTATGATGAAGTTTAATTTATAAAGTAGGCACAGTAAGAAATTACAACTAAAGTACAGAACAACCATTATTCAGAAACACCAGATATCAAGATGAATGGAGTTCCTACAACTACAGAATTAAAGAAACCACACTGAGACTGGTAAGAGGGAGTGCAACAGTCTGGTCCCACATCCACATGTGGCAGTAAAAATTGGGAGGGATATCTAAGGAGTGAGAGGTCCCAGCAATCAAGGTTTGACTACAAGAGGATGGTGTACACAGCCCACACAGTGGGTGCACCTGGAGTACCCAGCTTGGGTGATCAGGAAGGCTGTGCCACTGGACTCTACAGGAGGACACCTACTATAGCAGCTCTGCCTAATACAGCAAAACAAAAACAGGGAAGCTGCCAAAATAAGGAGACAAAGAAACATGGCCCAAATGAAAGAACAGATCAAAACTCCAGAGAAAGAACTAAACAAAATTTAGACAAGCAATCTATTAGCCACAGAGTTAAAAACACTGGTTATACGGATGCTCAATGATCTCAGGAGAAGAGCAGATGAACTCAGAGAGAACTTCAATAGCATAAAAAAGGTCATGGAAACCATGAAAAAGAACCAGTCAGAAATGAAGAATACACTAACTGAAATGAAGAATAATGTATAGGGAATCAACAGTAAAATGAATGAAAGCAATATAAAAAATACCCAATCAGAACAACAAAGAGAAAAAAAGAATAAAAAAATGAGGATAGTTTAAGGAACCTCTGGGACAACTTCAAGTATTTCAACATTCACATCATGGGGGTGCCAAAATGAGGTTAGAGAGAACAAGAAATTGAAAGCCTTTTTGAAAAAATAATGACAAAAACTTCCCTAAAATGGTGAAGAAAATGGACATACAAGTCCAGAAAGCACAGAAAGTCCCAAACAAGGTGAACCTAAAAAGGCCCACACCAAGACACATAATTAAAATCACAAAGGTTAAAGACAAAGAGATAATCTTAAAAGAGAAAAGCAGTTAGTTACCTACAATGGAGTTCCCATAAGGCTGTCAGCTGATTTCTCAAAGGAAACCTTCCATGCTAGAAAGGATTGGCAAGAAATATTCAATGTCATGAAAAGCAGGGACGTACAGCCAATATTACTCTACCCAGCAAAGCTATCATGTAGAATCAAAGGGCAAACAAAGAGCTTCCCAGACAAGAAAAAGCTAAAGGAGTTAGTTCATCATCCCCAAACCATTATATAAAATGTTAAAGGAAATTATTTAAGAAAAACATGATCAAAACTGTGAGCAATACGTCAATAAATACATATAAAAAAACAAAATAAGCAAATGAGCAGAACAGAAATAGAATTATAAATACAGAAAACACTTTAATGGTTACCAGATGAGAGTCAGAGGAATGGGCAAAAAGGGTGCAGGGATAAGAAGTACAAATTGGTAGTTACAGAAGAGTTATGGGGGTGTAAAATATAGAATAGGAAATGGAGTAGCCAAAGAACATACATGCATGACCCATGGACCTGGACAATAGTGTGGGAACTGCCTGAAGGGTTGGTGGGGCTGGGCGGAGGGGGGCAAAGGGGAAAAAATTGCGAAAACCATAATCAACAAAATACAATTAAAAAGAAAGTAAAAACAACAATTGTATCAATATACTCTAATAAAATTTATGTGAATGTAGTCTCTCTTGAAAATATCTTACTGTTCTCATTTTTTCGCTTAAAGGAAATATTTTACATGTTTTATTTGGCATGTCCTAATTTCCAGCATCACTACTCTGATTTGTGGGCTGTTATTAAGTAAAATAAGGTTACTTGAACACAATCACTGAAATACTGTGACAGTCAATTTGATAACTGAGATGGCTACTAAGTGACATATCAGCAGAGAGCAAATACAACAAAGATACAATGGACAAAGTATTAATGGATATGACAGGAAATCGCAGGTCGGGGTGACATTTTATCACGGTACTTAAAAGGGCTCACAATCGAAAACTTATGAAGTGTTTATATCTGAAATTTTCCATTTAATATTTTCATACCACAGTTCACTGCCGGTAACTAAAACTGTGGGAAGTGAAACCACAGATAAGGAGGACTTTCGTAAGCCCCTATTTTGACCAGTGGACCACAGTGGCACTTGGGAGTTCCTAAACATTAGTGTCATTTCAGAGTAGTGCTTAGGAATCCCTGAAAAGTCCGGGTATTTCCATTTCTCCCAATGCACAGACACCTTAGTAAATGACTTCAAGCCCCTTTGGGGATGGCTTGGAGGAAGACCTACCATAAATCTCTGTGGCATTATTGCAGGGTCCTTTCTCAAGGGGGTCTCATCTTTCTCTTCAACCAGGAGCTTCAGATCTGTGAACTGATAAGGTCCGGGAATTGAAAAAGCTTTGATTCTCAGGGGTGAGAACTCAAGTAAGATTTCTATTCCATAGATCAAATAATGCTTTGGTAGTCTGGCCATATGTTTAATTGTTAGGATCAATTACCACCAGAGACCCCTTTAAGTAACAAATTCTGATTGTCACTCTGGGATCTCATCTTACCTACTGAAATCAGGAAGCCCATCTCAATAGCAGCATTCCCCACTATCGTCCTTGGCCTACAGAAAACAGCCAGCTGGAGATATTTATGATTGCTTGGCTCTCTTGGTAATGCATTTCCCAATGCTTTGGTGAAATGAATATTCCTTGGACATTTTCAGAGCCTAGTGGGGTAAGGAAAGATGCACAGGTTACACATGATAAATTACTCCATTATCTCTACCTTTCTAACCCTTTAGAATTCTTCCTGTACATTATGTCAGAGAAATTCTGTCCATGGAACATCATTGAATGTAGCTTACAGTAGAGCACAGGTTTCAGGCAACGAAGTAAGCCAATAGAGCCACCCCTATCTGTTTAAGAATACATGTGTTTCAGCTAGCTCTTGCTGTGTAACAAAACTTAGTGGCTTACATTTATTATTTGTGTTTTTATGATTTTATAGCTTAAACAATTTGTGCTGGGCTCAGCTGGTGGGAGTCATTTTTGCTTTACATGGGCTTGCTTATGCATTTGCAATCAGTTGACAGATTGGCTGGAGGATGCTGGTCTTAGATGACTCACATGTCTTAGAGTTGGTTCGGGCTACTGGCTGAGCCATGTGTCTCCAGGTTAGTCTATACTTCTTCAGCATGAAAGCTGGTCCATACATGGCACAAAAGAAGGCAAGCCCCAGTGTGCAAGTGCTTTTCAGGTTTCTGCTGGCATCACATTTGCTAATGTCCCATTGGCCAAAGAAAGTCAGAGAGCCATGGGGGAACCAAAGTGGCCTGATTCCCTGGGGACTGTTACTATAACAATCTGTCATAGCATTAAGTCCAAAACTCTATGAAAGCTGTATTATATCTAGGTTCCCTAAATTTGGCCCCAACCCAATGTTCTGTTCTGAGGATATCTAATACCCTTAGAATCCATCCACGTATCTATGAGCTAGGTTTCTTCTAATATAAATTTAAGAAAGGAGGGGGATAAGGGAGGAAAGAAGGGGAAGGGCCTAGCTGAAGAACAAGTACAAATGACCCATGGACATGGACAACTGGAAGGGGATTGACTGTGGGAGTGGGGAGTGGGTGGGACAAGAGAGCACAATGGGGAAAATCAGGACAACTGTAATAGAACGACAATAAAAATAATAACAAAATAAAAATTTAAACTTGGTGTAGAAGAAAAAAATATTGTAAGTTTTCTGGAGTATAAGCCTTTTACTCCTCAGCTAGATTCTGCCCCTGTACCTGCAAATATGTTGGAATCTGAGCCTAGACAAAACCCAAAGGCCATGACAGTCTGTCTTCATGATTACAGGATGGCTCTCAGGAGTTACAAAACCTTCTATGTTCAAATTCAAGAAAAAAAGAGAGAGTATTTTCTTGAGAATTCCAAAAAAAAATCCAAAGACATGCTCTGGACAAGTTTACATCATCTGCCCTTTCCTAAACCAATCACTGAAACAAAAAGAATATGTGAGTAATGTCTTGAGTCTGGAGCTCCATTTACAACATTTGAACCACAGTAGGATGTCTAATAGGTCCCCCAAGTAGGAATGGATGCTGGAGAGGTAGACACCAATGTCCACTACCAACACCATTTATTGAATCAGTCGACAACGGATGAGCTCTTACTATACACAGGACTCTATGTTAAGGGCTAAGAATCAAAGATGGCTATGTCATGGTCTTATCTTCAAGGAATTCACAACTAGCCTGAGAAATAAAAATTGAATGTAACCCTGGGATGTGCTAAATGTTGGGACAGATGCATCGAATCAAAATGATAACCTTTGTTCTGAGGTCCTGAAAGTGTCAAAATGTATTTATGGACTTTTCCTGGAATGTAGAGCACAGGATGTCAGGAGCCTATTCTTTAAAAAAATCACTATCGCCTTGGCTGGTGTGGCTCAGTGGATTGATTGACTGCCGGCCTGTGAACCAAAAAAATCACTATCATATAAGACCTATGAGGAAAAGCACTTCCAACTTTGAGATAAAGTGTCACATTTTCAGAAGTTAATCATCCCATTTTTCCTGATAGTATATTTCTGACTATCATGGCATATAAATGTGTTAAAGTTCTAGGGAGGGTTAGACTATACATTCCTCCTTTTGTTGATCTTGAAATACCAGATGGCCCATGTCATGTTGCCAGTAGCCATCATGAGGTTAATTGAGGTTATCATTATAGCTAACTTTTTTTAGAGAGGGGAAGGGAGGGAAAAAGAGAGGGAGAGAAACATCAATGGTGGTTGCTTCTCATGTGCCGGCAAATGGAGACATGGCCCATAACCCAGGTATGTACCCTGACTGGGAATCCAAGCAAGGACACTTTGGTTCGCAGGCTGGCACTCAATCCACTGAGCCACACCAGCCAGGACCATTATAGGTAACTTTCATACCATGTGCCAGACATTGTTCTAATTGCTTTACTGCATTATCTCATTTAAACACAATTCAATAAAGTAGGGACTATTCTTCTCTCCATTTTACATGTAAGCAAACTAAGGCCCAGTGAAATTTGATAAGTTGCTCATGTTACATAGCAGAGCTAGTCTTAAAGTTCTGCAAGCTAACCATGTGACAAGAAATCAGAACCTAGACCTGTGACACAGTCAAGCTCTTGTCATATGGTATTTTTTAATTATATGTGTGTTCGTTTTTCTCCAAAAGTCTCTTAGATGCCTGGGAACAGAAGTAGATTTTTATGTATTTAAGTAGTTTCAGAAACCAATACAAAAAATGGTACATAGAATATACTTAGCAAATATTGTGGAATTGAAATGAAGGCAATGTGCACGAAGTCTAGGAAAGAGGTCAGCATGGCGAAATGTGTTAGTGAATCCCAAGCCTGTCCAATGGAGAAGCATCCTTGGCCCATACATTCCTATCACCTGTCTGGTCTGTCCCTGTAGTGGCAATGAATGCATCAGATTCACACAGCCTGATGATATCAGTCACTGAAATCATTCCGGCCACCATTCCCACTCCTTGCCCCATCCTAACTCCATCGTTACCGAGAACCTGATTATAATTTCACTTCTCACGTAGACTTTTCTATGGGAACAGAATGTTCTGAAGCAAGTTTCTGATTTGCAGGTTAATGGTATTTTATTTTCTTATTGTAGAAAAGTGTTTTCAAAGTTTGGTTAGCACCACCCAGTCTTTTAGTCTAATTCTGAGCACACAAAATCACATTTCTGAACTTTTAAGATAAGACCTTGGTGATGTCAGCAAGTAAGTGTCTTTTATAAGGGTGCTTCTGGTGGCCATCAGCTGCTTCCCATAATATCATGTCTGTAACTGTGTATTCTCAACAGCAGGCTCCTCTTAGCAGAAGTAACTCTAAGACAGTAGCATGTTTTCTGCTTAGTTCTGTTTGTTCTATAAAAATAGAATTCTGTGTTAAAACAGAACATCTACAAGAGTCCAGAGGAAGCAACAAATGCCTGGAATTTTGAGTAGTTCAGATCGAGGAGAAATGGAATTAGGCACAATCAAAACAGGTAGCTGCCCAGGGTCTCAGTTCTCCTTGCTTCAAATTTCAGAAAATAAAATGCTGAACTCACAGGTAATTTAAAATTTAAATCAAACAAAACTTAAGTAGGTCTTTTCAATCATTATAATGGGAAAGCTTTTAAGATCATAACAGAATATGTTGTTAAATTGGTAGATTCATAAATTGTCAGTGGTCATATAAATCAGTACATACAATTGTTTTGGAGGGTGATTTGTCCATAGATAAGAGGCCATATGATTTGTCATACCATTTGTTCAAGTAATTATACTTACTGTGCTGTTTGGACTATATGACGCACTTTCCTTCTCAAAATTGGGAGGAAAAGAGGGATGCATCTTATAGTCCAAATGTAGCTTACCTGGCTCGCTGTGGGGCAGGGGGACCGGCAGCCTATGTTATTTATGTTATTAAATATTTTACCACAGTTTTTGCTTCAAAAAATTTTTTTCCTATGTTCTTCCTCTAAAACCTAGGTGTGTCTTATGGTCTGGTGCATCTTACAGTTGGAAAAATTCGGTGCATAAATCTACTCTAAGAAAATAATCCAAAAAATTTAGAAAAGGCTAAAGACATGGAAGCACATATAAATATATGATTTTTAAAAAGAAAGTTTTGACATAACTATGAATGAAAAAAAGCAAAGTACAAAAAATTTGCTCAAAAAACCACATCAAGCTTCATACTTTTACCCCAAAATACCACTCCAAGGATTTTTCTAATGGAAATCTATAGACTAAAGTGAAACATGTATTATATGAAAAATAATACATTAGTTACAGTATTATGTAGATGGTTCCAAATTGGAAATAATCTGTCAAACAAAATAAAAATGAACTAGTCAGTGATTTATATTTGCATTACCCTACTATCTAGCCATAAAATGGCAGTAATGGAGATTATAGAAGTATGAAATCATTGCTATAATTTTAAGTGAAAAAAAGTTTCTGTACATTGAGCACTTACTCTGAGTTTATCACTGTATTACTCAACTTACATACATTATCTCTTTTCATGCTCACAGAACCCAATGAGTAGGGATGAGAAATTCGTACAGATGAGAAAATTGAGGCAAAGTTGCTTAGTAATTTTCCCAAGTCCATACAGTGGAGCCCAGAGTCAAACCTAAGCTAACTGTTACCAAAGCCACTTCTCTGTACCTGAAATTCTATAAAAGCCCTAGACCCCTGAGGATAGTAAGTGACGGTAAGGGGAGGAGAGAGAGAGAATCAGAATGGGGCAATGATGTGAGTGGTCTTGTAATAATTGTTTGCTTTGAATTCTAATGTTAAATCCAACAAATAAATAAATAAATAAGAAGAGAAAAGCGAGAATAGGACTAAAGGCTGGAAAGACTTTATGACTTTGTTAAAGTGTGGGGTGGTGTGTAATTTCCTCCTTTTTTCTATTTTGTAAGATTGTTGGTAGTGTATCATACTTTTGTAAGATATTTTATACAGCTTGCTTGTGCAGCACATACTGGAAGGATACAGAGAAGATGGGCACGACCCCTGCTGAAGGATGACATGCAAATTCATGAACCATTCCATGTTAAACATATGTACATGTCCTTTGAAATATTTGTCCTCTGGGATATGAAAGCTGGAGCTCTGTGCAGCTTGGTGATCAGTGAGACACTGTGATGTCCTGAAATAGCAGTGGTACTCCTGGCAATAAAAGTGTCATTAGGAATATAAATATCTGTCATTTCTTTAGAAAAATTTTGGGATTACGTTTACAGAGTCCCCCACTTTATTTTTACACATTTGGAAAATCTAAAAGCTCATATCCTTCCCTTTTTTCCTTCCTTCCTCTCCTTTGCTTTCTCAACTGTAAAGTTAGAATGGTACGAACAGTAGCCATGAGATTATGAGGAATTCTTATTTTGTTTGTATGTTTCCTGTATTTGAAAGGATTTAAAACACAATTAACATTTTTAATTTGAAAAATAACATTTAAAATTAATGTCTTAAATTATCTTAAGTAGCAAACTTATTTAATATTTTGAAACTTTAGAATTGTATTGTCTGTCTGTTGAAAATCAAAAGTCACTCAAATACCAAATATAGTAGTATGTCAGCCAAAATTTTCCTATGTACAGCCCATGTTTTTTCCCCTACATCAGGTGCAAAGTTTCACCTGTGTTTTGAAGCTACTCTGAAGAGAAAATAAAAGACAAGCTTACTAAGTGAAAGTTTGAAAAAGTACTGGGGTTGCCAGCATCCTGCCTGCTTAATCAGACGTCACCTCAGCTTCTGCAGGCAACGCATGACTGGGCTGCAACTGGGCATCTGACTCACATGTGATAGGATGAGCCACTTGTGTCTTTCCAAGCAATGCTCTGGGGAGTTGTCCTCAAGAACCACTCTCCTGAAAGCAGAAAATTCGAGGGGAGGGAGGGAGAAGGTTTTTCTAAAGCACAAAAACTTTTCTGAGTTTTCTAAGATGAAAACAAGGACAGGACAGGGAGTGCTGGATGCTGGAATGTGACATTTGAAAGGCGTGAGGGAAAATGGCAGTCTGACAGGCAGTTATCACCCCCCCAAGAGGCAAAATAAAAAGCTCAAGCCTGGATTGACAGAGGCTCTGCTTTTCTGAGTTGTCATTGCTGAGACAGTTAGGAGTGGCGTCAGGGCAGTCATTGGACCGTCCCAACAGTATCTCCTCCCTTTCAGGGCTGTAGTAGAGAAAGGTCCCCAGGAGCTATCAGGGCCTGTCTTGGGACTTAGAACCCCCATTTAACACTGTGTGAGATGTTGTGAAGGCTACAAAGCCTCTTTCAGAGATGCTGCAGCTTGAAGAATTTATAAGGAGCCGGAAAAATACATCATACACAGAAGTTGTATGCAAAATAAGGCCACATACAATTAAGTGTCTGATGAATGGAAATAGACATAAGACTCAAAGGAATTCAGAGTGGGTTGGAGCAGGGAGGGAACGAGAATCTCTGGGGGCCTGAGAGATTTTCAGGGATGGGTAGAGAGTAGATCAGTAATGAGGGCAGAGCTGATACTCAAAAGCATCACCATCCTGCCCTGCAGCGGCATTGGCCAATCAGAATGGACACTGAATCCAAATGCTGGGGAATCTTCCCTGAAGCTACTTGCTGAGCCTGGAGTCACTCCTAAGTTCTTATGGGACTCTCAGGGAGCCCCAGAGGAGGGACAGATTTCAGGAGGTGGCAGCATGGTGAAGTAACTAGGGTGTTTGGGGCAGTGGTTATTTTCTATCCAGTTCCATCTGCCACAATTATGCAGCCTTGCCAGTGAGTATCTGTTGAAAATCAGCCTTGAATGAGGGCAAATGGTATAACAAAAACACCTAAAACCTGCTTTAGCATATGGTGTTTCACTGGATCTACATATCTGTCATTCTGTCTACCTACCTGTCTGTCTAACTGGTCATCTATCTATCTGTGAATGTATTTGTATGTCTGTTTTCCTGTCTGTCTGTCTGTCTATGAGAGAATGAAAACACATAAAGGTACAGAAGTGAGAATGAATGCAGCCTTCCTTTATCTTTCATTCAGGTATTCAGCCATTCCTCTAACAAACTAAGTGTCCCTGGGTGTTGGACACCCAGCTGGGCACTGAACTGAGGAGGCTGCCCAGGGTTGGAATTGTCACATGGGAACTGAGTATTGTGCAACAAACCCTGATGTGTATCAAGGTCCAAAACTGAAAATGGCAACAGAAGGCAATGAGAAAACCACAGTCTCAATATGGTCCTATGTTAGGTGTCAGAGGAGATAAGTCCAACAGGAAGGCAAGGGCAGATCAGAAACCTAGATTCAGTGCTGAATCAGGAACTGATGGGCTAACAGACATTGCACACAACAGTAAGAAGGAAGCCCATCAGGCCTAAATTACTTGCACTCAACATTAGTAACAAATCATCATTATCATCATCATCATCGTCACTTAGATTTCTGTGGTAAGTTAAAATTTGCAAAGCATTTTCAAATGTCCTCTTGTGCCAGTTGAGCCTTACTAACAGCTGGTAAAGGGAGTGGGGCAAATGTTCTCCTTTGATAGATAAGGAAATAGGTTTAGGGAAGCTAGGTAACTTGCCCATAACTTCTGAAGTAGCATTAATAGTTTGGTAGCTCAGGGAGCTACCAAAATCATGGAGCTACCAAATCCAGCTCTGGCAGGCACAGGATCTCCTCCTTTTCAGGGCTGTAGTGGGGAAAGGTCCCCAGGATCTTTCAAAGTCTTGATTTTTATCACAGCATATAACAAAGGACTGGGTTTATATACATGTGACAAAGTTAACATGGTTGGGAGAAGAGCGCAGGCTGACAAAGCAAGTGTTAAAAAGTTGTCTTGTTTTTGTTTGCCTCTCTCATGCTAGTTACTGGGATGAAGACATAGTAGATTAGCTCATACTATTTGAAGATTAATGAAGCAGGGAGAATATTCAGTTAGACTTATGAGAGTTTTCTAAGTTAAGAGCCCAGGTTGAGTCTCCAGGCCAAGACCAAGAAGGTAGAAAATAAAGTCTTGCTTTTGATTCACACAACCTAAGATGGCAGAAGCTTGTTTTGTTAGGAGTTAATAGGAAAGGAGGGCTTAATATAAAGTGATATGAGTGATATCATATTCATAAACTACAAATGTGCCACAAATACAAATGCAGGTTGACTTGAAATCCAATCGCTAAAAAATGAAGAACTTCACTACCACTAATAGTAGGGTACTATCCAGAACTGGGAACAAATAGTCTGGCTCTACCTATGAAGTCTAGACCAGCCTATATGTAGAGTAGTTTGTTCTGTTCTGAGCCCTGCTTGCTAACTGGGACATTGATAAGTGGGGACTCCTGGGGGAGCCGCCCAAGATGGTGATGGAGCTGGAAACCATCACAGACCAGGCATACCTGCAGAAGCTAGGGACAGTTCACCTAGAGAAGAATGATTAAGGCAGGACATGAAAGCCAAGGTCAACGGACATACATTACATTGAAGTAGAGTTTTGTCCAAGAACTAGAAATAAATCACTAACAATTAGAGCTATTCATAAAAGGTTAATCACCCCATTGCTCGAAATACAGGAGTGGGCAAAAGTAGGTTAATTTACCAGCCATCATTACCTAAAACATAAATCATAAGTAAGGACACAAAATAATGACAAAAATAAGACAAATAATAGAAATAAGCAATAGTACAAGAATAAACTGTGTTTCCCGTACCCACCATTGCAATCCTACTTTTGCCCACCCCTGTATTCGTGCAGCATGGGACTGTCAGGGACTCATCCCTTAGGAGGTGAGCATTTATCTCTCTTCTGCCCTAAGATTCTATGCTTTTTCAAACTAGTCACTTTAGTTCTTTTGGGAAGGGGTGGGGTGTGGGGTGGGGGGAATGAAATGGCTCTTGAATTCCCTTCCAGCTCTACCCTTCCATGAAGCACCTGGATCTTAACTATAGCCTCATTCATGTCTCACACCAATATCACAGACCGGACTCTTTCATCCTCAACTTGGCTCCCAATATCTTATCCTGAAAGGAACTTTTCTCTACCAACTGAAACAAGTCCTTAACAATCTTCTAGGCATTATATTATCAAAGGAACCAGGTCTCCAAACCTCATTAGTATGGTTTATTGAGAACTATGTCAACTTACTAAATTTCTCTCTCAATACTATTATATATTTTTCTAAACTGTTTTTAAACTCAAACATCTTGTTTTTAAAAACTCTTTGTATCTAAAAACAGAGTGAGGCTAATGACACAGGACAAGAAACCTGTAAAGGATTGCCATTTACCTTCTGGTTAATGTCAGGATACAAAGGGGCCAGTGTGAAATCCTGGGTTTTATTTTGAGGCAGTAACTAGGGATTATATTGCCTCAAAAAATCGCCTCCAGATAGGATCAGTAAGGGCTGCATCTGGGTATGTTAAGAGAGGTACTAGGAAATCTCTACACATCTCCCTACACACACCCTTCCCATTTCTCCATCCTCCTGCCTAAAGACTCACCTTTAGAGAGAATTTGGTGTGGGCCTCAATGCTGTTTTAGAATGTAAAGTTCTTCAGGGGCTATTCGTTTATTAGTTCAACCAGAGCAATATACTAAGACTTGGGAGGAAGGGCCTTTTTTAGGGAGGTAGGGTCCAGGGATACCTGTGGAAGCTACAGCCACGGGAAAACCAAACTGTTAACCTTGTTCATTTATTTGACCACTGACTTAGTGTTAAGCACTATACTAGACACTAGGAATACAGTGATAGTGAAACATCATCTCTGTCCTCAGGTAACTTGCAGATCACAGAAGCCTTCTCTCTAACCTTTTCCATAGGCGATAATCTAGGAGAAAAGAAGAAATGTCACAAAATGACTACAGTGGGGAAAGCAGCTGGGGTATGTGTGCAATGGGGCAGCCCGCAGAAAGGCCTTTACCCCGGCGATGATGCCAGTTCCTTTAGTCTCTATGGGGAGTGGCGGGAACCCCAGCTTTGCTCAGTGGAGAGTACCCAACACAGGGAAGGAAGAGTAATCTGATAACGACTATAGAGAAGTCAAGTCACTTCACTTCTCAGCGAAATGTCAGGCCATGAATTTTTGCCGTAGTGTTTTATGTCTTCTGGCAGTCATTTACAGAATTAGGTAGGAGTCATCTTGGGCAGTGTTGGTAAGGGTGAAGAACTAAAATTTCTTAGACCTTTCTTTTGAAGCCTCAGACAGAGAAAGGCAGAAGACAGAAGTACCACATCGTGGTGGTTCTCAGACTTTTTACCCTCAAACACCAAAGGACAATTTAATACTGTTCATTAGTAACAATGGCTAATTTCTGCAGATATTCACAGCCACTCAGGGTGAATGGCAGAACATCATGGGGAAGCAGGGCATGGGAGTACAGTAATTTCATAGCTTCCTTGTTGACTCTATGTGCTCTTTTTAGGCTTATAGATACAGGCCTGTGTTAAAGCCAGTAATCAGCTATATAACCATAGGCAGGTCACTCACCTTAAGCCATAATTCCCTCATATATAACATAGTGAATGTTACCTGGCAATATTATTGAAGGAATTAAAGATAATATAGTAAAGTACTTGTCACAGTTAATATATAGACATATAGCGAGAGCTTAATGAATGATTAGCTCCTAGTATAGTAATCTGTCTTAAAAACTGTATTGTGGGACAGTAGAGTCTGCTCAGCCGGCCTCCAGGCAGCAGAGAAATCTTGGGATTTGCAGGAAGTATGCCCTTAACAGTGAAGCCCTATGTGATTAGGTATACCAGTTTAGACTGGGAGAAAATATTCCATGAAATTTTAATTGCTAAAAACAGAAAGTTGGGGTGCAGAGGTAGGAAAGGCTGCTTTTTCCAAGCCATGAAGTCTTTCTCTTTTCGCCGCACAAAGGTTGTTTCCATGTGGTCCGATGCATGGGACAGGGCTCCAGGGTGGTTCAAAGGATGCCTCATGGTTTGAGGGAGAGAGGCTCAGGCAGAAGCCAGATACTGGGGCAATGCAGACGGGTGCCTCAAAGTCTCTGGGCTCCAAAGGCTCCTAGTCGTGCTTTAGGGTGAGCCTTTCAAGAGACACTCACCCAGCCCAGCTCCCTCCGGCCAGCCTGCGGATGTTAGTTAGTCAGGTGGTCCCTCATCTTCCTGATGAGTTTCACCTCCCCATCCAGGAAGCAGTTCTCCAGGAAGTCACAGCGATGAGGGTCCGTGCGGACAGAGCCCAGGGCATGCAGATCCAAAAGGGCCTGGTTCAGGTTCTGCTCAAAGACCATGGCAGCTTCCATGGCATCCTGAGTGTCCTCCCACCCACCTGCGGAGACTTCTGCACGTCCTGGAGGAGAATGCGGCCACTGGGCTGGTCCTGCAGCTTTAAGAGAGGCTCAGTGCCCTTGAGCTTCATCTCTACCAACTGGAGGACAAAGCGGCCCACACTCTCCAGAGCCACATAATGTTGGTGGAAATAGCAGCCCAGACATAGGTAGGTGTAGGAGGCCTGCAGATGCAAGTTGGCCAGGCGGTTGAAGGCAGCCTCCACCTCGGTGGGGTAATTCTGACAATAGGGAGTTAAGGTCAAAAACTGGTGTTGGCTGGTCTGGGAGGCTGAGGTGGTTCTGGTGATGACTGCAAAAGAGGTTAGAGTGTGGTTGGAGGCTGGAAGAAGGGGCACCCCTGGGTCTTTTCCATCCAAACATTGGTGAAGCAAGAGACAGATCTGGGGAACTGCTGAGGGCACTGCCAAGATTTTTCTTTACAGGAAAATTTTATTTTTCATAAGTTTTCATGGGTTTATTTCCTTTTTAGTTATTGAAGTAACATTGCTTAATAACATTATATAAGTTTTAGATCTACAACATTGTCATTTGATATCTGTATACACTAATGTGCTCGCCACCGTAAGTCTGGCTTCCATCAGTCACCACACATTTAACTGCCTTCACCCCTTTCACCCTTCTCTTTCCCTGTAGTAGCTACCACTGTATGTCTGCATCTATGAGTTTGTTTTTGTTTTGTCTGTTTCTTTTTTGTTTTATATTTCATATGTGAGTGAAATTACATGTTTTTCTTTGGTCATTTTCCATCTGACTATTTCACTTAATAACCTCAAGGTCCATCCATGTTGTCACAAATAGCAATATTATTTCATCTTTTGATGCCTAAGAAGTATTCCATTGTATGCATGTGTGTATTTTTTCCCTGAAAGAGTCTCAAGTGTGAATTTTAAATTTTTAAAAAAAGTAATAGTTTTTTTAATCACATAAATGTAAAACCAAAATTCTAATCTAGAATGGGAAGGCTGAATCCATTCATTTATTCATTCACCGGACAAATATTTATTGAGCACCTGCTGCATTCACACAAGGCACTGTACATAAAAGGCACCGATTATGTAAAATGGTTGTGTTTCTTGTGGGTAGAATTGTAGTCCTGAGACTGGGTTTCCTCGGGGTCATGGTCAATGGATTCTGTCTGCAGAAAAATTGATCCTTCCCACATGGCAGCAGAATGGGGATTGAGAGGAGATACCCTTCCCGTGAGATCAGGGTAGGAAAGGCTTTCGAGGGCCCAGTTTGATAGTCTTGTTTTCTGCATTGCTATTTCTTTGTGTTATTCCCACATCTCCGTCAGTAAAATTGGGTTAAATGTGACGTTGTGTTTTCTGTTGAGAGGAATTATAAGATGTGCTGCCACTGGGGCCCCAGGTGGCCTGAGGAATCCCCAGACGTCCTTGGGGAGTAGACGTGGCTGGCTTTCCTGCAGTCATGCGAGGGGATGCACCTCCGAGTTATTTGGATATTCATTAGAAGTGTGACCCTTTGAAGGTTGGACACCTCTGATACATGTCTGTGCTTGTGCGGGGCTTGAATGATCCTCACAGAGTGACTGGGCCCAGTACCCAAGGGATCAGGCGAGAGCAGCTCCCTTCCCACTAATGTGGATAATATTAAAAAGTTACTTCACATGATGGGGTAAAAACGACCTGAACCAGCTGACCTCAATGGATGACAGATTGCTCGTACAAGGTTATTGCCTTTGATTCTTGTCTTTTCCTTCTTTACCTCCCACCCATGCTTCTCCCAGGCTCTGTCTTGGGCCCAGATGCCCAAGTGAAAGTGAAGAAGAAATTAACACGTAGGGAAATTTGCTATGCTAAATACTGTGTGGGCTGCTTTGCATACATTATTTTGTTTAACCTCCTACAACAGCTTGGTGAGATAAGTAGGATTCTGCCCAGTGTTCTAATAACAAACAGAGGCTGAGTCCTATGTCCAAAGTAATATAGCCAGTAAGTAGGTAAAGGCCTGGGGTCCTAATACAGATTTGTCTAACTCCAGTGCTCGTTACAAAAATCTCAGAGGGAAATGTATTTTAGGATTAGGCTAAGAAAAATAATTGCCTATCAGTGGACACTGACTTCCAGTTGTAACTGAAACCAGAGTTGCGGGGCGCTCAGGTAAAGAAGCTTCCTCTCATCTAGAAAACTGCCGCGAAGGAAAAAAAAAAAGAAGGGGTGAAAGGCAGCTGCAGGCAGTTCATGGCCAAATCAACTCAACACTCTCAGCTGATGGGAGCAAAGGGGCCATATTTATCTGTCCTGAGGAATCAAACAGATGTTAACAGAAATCTGTGGTTTTTGTACAACTTGTTTTTGTACATCTGACCCAACAGTTTATACTTAAAAGATATAGCTGTCACTCATGCAAAAGATCATGTTTAAATATAAAGGGATATCTGTGGTCCACAGTTTGGTGATCCACAGCCTTCTTAGGAAGGACTGGCCAAGGAGGCCCTTGCAGACCAGTAACAGTTTGTGGACTGGCACAACTGCACAGGTTAAACTTGAGAAGCTCTGGTACTGCTTCTCTTCCCGATGTGGCGGCTGTATAGTGGGTAACTTCTAAAATAAATGTAGCCATCTGACCCTCAATGACATCTCAACCTATCAATTCATTGCAATTTTTCTTTCCTTTTTCTCTCTTTTTCTTTTTTTAATTCAAACAACCTGCAGGCCTGCTTAAAGCAGTCTTTAATTACTGCAGACTTTTTGAAGGGAATAAGAGATGCGAGGTCTAGATTTTATATTCTTTCTGATGACTTCTGTGTAACTCTTGATAGGGCTGTTATTATTTTTAAATTATTTTTCTAAAGATTTTATTTTTTATTTTTAGAGAGGGGGGAGGGAGAGAGAAAGAGAAGGAGAGATACATCAATGTATAAGGTTGCCTCATGCGCATCCCTCACAGAGGACCTGGCCCGCAGCCCAGGCATGTGCCCTGACTGGGAACTGAATCAGCGACCCTTTGCTTCACAGTCCAGGGCTCAGTCCACTGAGCCACACCAGCCAGGCAGGATGATAAAAAATCAATTTTTTTTATCATCTCAAAGATTAAAGTTGCCTCTAACAACACTAGAGTAGAACCTCAGTATTTGCATGTCTCTTCTAATTTCCCCTTTCCTGATCCTGCACCCACATTTTTAGAGGAACCAGACCAGTGGGAATAAGGTAGAGAGAACAGGTAAGCAGTTACCAACTTGTGGTAGGCATCTAAATGGGTCTCTTTTCAGTCTTCTTGTAGAATGTGACTTAAAAGCCAAATCAGACACCACCATATCACCTTCTGGACCTTCTCTTTGTCATCTCTGTTTTGTGGTAACATCACTTTCTATCACAAAGTTATGATACCATTACAACCCTAAGGGGTTTCTGGGCTGAATTACCAGAAACAGTTTAAGGGAATAGTGTTGTTTCTCTTTTGCTTCCTCTCCCCCGAAGGTCCCTTCTATGCACCTCAAACTTACTCTTCAACACAGTTCTTTTTTGAGAGGAAATTAGTCAGTGCTTTGTAGGGAGACACCCCAGCTTTGACCTCAGTGGCTCACCAGAACCGGAGTCAGTCTTTCACTCAGTCAAGTTCAGTAATGATCTTCCACAGGTGCTGAAGCCTAGTTGAACCTGCATTCCCCCTTAGGATTCCCCCTGTCAAAAAAGAATCAGGGAAGTTCACATGCTGAGGGCCAAACAGAGAACAGAAACTCTAGAGTCTTCCATCTTCGATGGTTCCTACTGTTGTGACGAGCTCCCTAGGGCTGGAGAGGGAGATCTAGCAGAGGAAGGACTGTGGCTTTTAAAAGCTCTGGGGAAGGGATGTCTGGGAATCTCTCAGAAAAACTGAAGAGAGATCTGTAGAAAGCCCTGCAGTTACTAGGAAAATGCAAATATCTTGCCTAGCAGACAATAGGTGCTCAATATATATGGTGCCATCACTGAAAGGGCAACAGGGAAGAAGGAGGAGAGATGAGGGTGAAGCAGGGCTGCGTACAGGTGACACTTACCTTCCTTTATTTCTGGGATCTTTTTTAGGGTTGTTTCCATTTTTCCCATTTGCTCCAGGATGATGTCAGGCACCACCTCCAAGCTGACAGCTTCTTGATCATTTCACCCTTCTAGGACGCTCCAGATAAGCAAGCCTGGAGAGTAAGAAAAAAGAGAGAGTGCCCTGGCCAGTGAGGCTCAGTTGGCTGGAGTATTGTCCCGTACACCAGGGTGCATGCCTAGATTGTGGGTTTGGTCCCCAATCAGGGCACGTGCAGGAGACGATTGATGGTTTTTTCTCACATTGATCTTTTTCTCCCTCTCTCCTCCTCCTTCTCCCTCTCTGTACAATCAATAAGTATGTCCTTGGGTGAAGATAAAAAGAGAGAGACGGAGAGAGAGAAAGGAAGGAAGAGGAAACAGAGAAGTCTGCATTCTCTTCCTTCCATTTTAATTTTGCTGGTATGTATGGGTTCTTCACACCTGTTTCCCATAGTTGTGAATTATAGGTAATATCACTGAGGTACCCTGAAGGTAAATCTGTTGATGGTAGATTTGTGGAAGCATAAGAAAAATACCGTAGTTGTTAATATCTGGAGGATATGCCTTCAAAGCAAACCCTTAGTTCTCATCAGCTCCCACCTGAACCATTGCCACTCGGGCTTTAACATGCCTATGCATCCACCAGGGAGCTAATTAAAAGGCAGGTTTGATTCGGAAGGTCTTGGGTGGGGCCCAAGAGTCTACACTTCTAACAAGTTGCCTGATAATACCAAAGCTGCTCTACAGAGCTATACTTTCAGTAGCAAGTACATAGCATGTAGGTCCTAGATCATTGCTATAGGATCTTGCAGCTTTAAATGACTTGCAGAGCCCCAAACATGCCATGTTCTTCTAACCTGTGTGGCTTTACATATCTTCCCTTCCCTGCCCTTCATAGGATAAGCTCCTCCATGCCTTAGCTCACATGTTACCTCAGCTCCAGGACACCTTCCCTGACTCCCCATCCTACGAGGCAGTCAGGCGCTCTCTCCTAGGTGCTCATCACACTGCACCATGTAATATGCTATTTACATGTCCAGGGTCATAGCATAGGGTTGCTCAGGTTGTGCCCTACAGAAGGGTCTGAAATCCATCCTGTTCTCCACTTGCCACGTTGGAGCTGTGGTACAGAACCACCTCCACCAGGAGTAAGGGATGACTTTTTCTAATTCATACAAAGGTGCCACATGAGCAGATTACCTGTCTTTTCTACCAGATGTGGGGCCCTTGAAGAAAGAATCAGGTCACATCCATCTCTATCACTCCACCTCCTAGTAAGGTGCCTGTCAATGAGATGTTGGAATAAATAAATGATGAGAGAAAACAATGAAGAGCCATGGAGAGGAATGCAGAGAGAATCATTTCATTCAATTCTAAAAGAAAATCAGCTGAATTTCAGCAAGAGGTTTAGGATTTGCTAATGTGCTGCTCAAGAGGCAAGGTCCTAAAGCCCCATCTCACTAAAAGTACTGTCACAGGTATGAGTGAAAAAAGGTGTAAAGGCTACAGTCAGCACCTATGAAAGACTCAATAGAACTGGCAAAAAAAAAAAAAAAATAGAACACCCAGAATCAATACCGAACCGTCATGTCTTTTCTTTTCAGTTCTAGGGAAAGGTGAGGGAGACTCTGAGAATTTTACTTGGTCATAAGATTTACAGGCTACTGAAGGCAGAAGTTTCTATAGTAAAAACATCGTGAGAACAGGAAGAGGTGATGACAAACCCCCGAATTTACCTAAAGGAGTGGAAGTCAGAAGCAAAACAGTGTGCAGGATAGTGAAAGTGAAGGTACCGAGACTGCTAAGCACCTAGGCTTGGTTGAGAAAGGCATCACCCAAAGAAAGGAGTCCTGAGACAATATTTTGTATTATATTTATTAGGAAAACATTGGTTAATAACATTATATAAGTTTCAGGTGTGTAATTCTGTAATACACCATCTGTATATTGCACTGTGTGCTCACCACCCAAAGTCTGGTCTCCCTCTGTCACCATATATTTGACCCTCTTTACCCCCTTCCTCCTCCCCACACTCACTCCCCTTCCTGTCTGGTAACCACCCTTCTGTTGTCTGAGTCTGAATTCATTTCTTTGTTTTATTTATTCATTTGTTGCTTTCTGTTTTATATCTGATCTTTTTCTTTAGAAACTGTTCATTTTCCATCAACCTTATTTCCATTCTGTTCAGAATTTGTGGAAGAACAGCTGAAGACCACTCGGTGGTTGTTCCTACCCATTCAGTGGTTGTTCCTACCCATTCAGTGGTCTGCACAGTGGGAGCTGCAGACCAGTTTCCAAGTGGTAGGCTGAGCACCCCAGTCCTCAGTAGGAAACTGCTGAACAGGCACAGAGGTCACTTGTGCCTTCTGACCAGTCAGTGACCTCAGGGTGCATGGCAGTGAACTTGGGAGCCAGAGCAGTCCATTCACCCAGAAATGACTCCTTAGTCACAGCTTTTTCAGGAGCAGCCTGCTCTTCCTTCTCAATCTCTACAGGATCTCTGTAGAAGTAGAGATCAGAAATGACCTCTGTGGGTGTTCATGGGAGATGGTGCCACACATGCGCAGAACTCCCCAGGCCAGCACCCACCACATCAGGCCCACTGAGAGAGACCCCTCATTGTTGCAAGAAATGACAATGTCCACATAGCACAGAGGAGGAGAGTCTGTGTGACACAGAGCAGTGGGAGGCCGGTTAACATAAGATGCCTCGGTGAGAGGTTGGTGGTCAGCCCTGAGATCAGTGACCACCAGAAGTCTCGGCTCTCAGAAGGCTTCCTGGATCTGGTTAGGGGAGTTTCCAGGAGTGAAGCAGCCAGAAATGGCTCCAGTGGCAGCAGTGAACTTCAGCACAGCTTGCTGGCCAGTGTTCCTGGACAATATGACACTGACATCAAGCAGGGTTTTCAATGGTGACAATGGCACCAGCTGCCAGCCAAAGCTTCCCCCATGTTCTCTTCAGATGTATGGTGTAGATGCCGTCACTTTTCCTTTTGTAGATGTACTGTTCCATTTGGAAGTCAAGGTTGATGCCACCTAAGTGGGTTCCTGCTGCAAGGAATTTGAGGACATCCTCTTCATTTGCAGGACATCAGGGCCTCTGGACATTGTGAAAGTTTCCTCTTCTAAGTTACATGAGAACTGAGAACAACACTATATGGGCCCCTCTCTGGGTAGTGCGGAAAACTATATCCAATCTTTTCAATGGAGTTTATTTGATCAGCTTTGCAAGAGTTCCTCAGTCATTTCTATGTCAGTGTGTCTCTGACAAGACTGAACTCCCAGAAGTTAGACTGAGACACCTTTTAACTTCCTGGGACTGTGCGATGCTCTGTAAAATGAAGTAGGTACTGGATTTGCAGGGAATTTACAGCTGTCATTGATGGTAAAATAAGGAAGTGCAAAGTGCTAGTAATCCTCAGCCAAAATATCCAGAATTTCACTGTGGGACTATAACAGAGATTCCTCCGAGAAACATACTGATATCTTGTAAAAATCCAGCCTCTGCTTTGCCTCTTACATCAAATGCTCATTCATGCCAGTTTCTGAAGTTAAGCCTGTGGCTCTGTAATGAGGGGAACTGAGAATCTTGAATACTGTATGCTATCATGTGACTTCAGGATAAAACCGTATTCAAAACAAAACCTAAACACACGCACACAAAGTAGGGTAAGATCTCCAAATTTCCATTTATTTCTTACCAAAATTTAATCTCAGATCTTCATCACCTTAAGCCACTGTAGCAGAGTTAAGAGTTTGAGAAGTGCTTTGGGTCTGATGTTTTCATCCAAGGAAATTTCTAGTCTGATTATTTAAAACCAGCTTTCTAATTTTGATGATGAGTAATTATTTAAAAGCAGAGAGATAAGGTCTTTCTGACCTTATCACCAGCATGAGACTTACCATTAATAACTGCCCAGGACCTATGGGCTATACTGAAGGCAAGAATTGGGTAATTGCAAAGTTCTCTCTTTTAAAGGCAAAAAAAAAAAAAAGCTGACTTCATGCATTTATTTCCTGGCTTATATCTTGAAGAAAAACAGGCTAGTTTACTTCTTTCTTTCTTTTTTTCCTGAGAAAATAGGCCAAGTAGCAAACATTAATTTTGAAGAAAGAAGGCTTTCAATTATTTAAAAATACAAGCTCAATTTAGAAAATATAAGTTCAAAAAATGATCGCTCCAGCCCTTCAGAGCTGGCATAGCTCAGTGGATTGAGTGCAGGCCTGCAAACCAAAGAACTGCAGTTCGATTCCTAGTCAGGACACATGCCTGGGTTATAGGCTAGTTCCCAGCAGGGGACACACGAGAGGCAACCATACATCGATATTTCTCTCCCTCTCTCCTTCCCTTCCCCTCTAAAGATAAATAAATTTAAAAATCTTTATTTAAAAAAAAAGGATTGCTCCAATGCCACCAACTAGCAGAACCTTACTAATATCCTGATGTCAAGCCATAAAGAAAATCAGCACATGAAAGACTGTGTTTGTATATTCATTACATGAACCAAATACAGGCTGTGTTCTTATACTCTGGGCATCAATGGAATTGGGTAAGTGAAATAATCTGAAAATCTTAAATGCCAAATTCAAAAAATAAGAAAATATGTGAATATTGATCATTACTTTCAGTGAATCATCTGTCACATGATTTTTTTTCCCACACAGGTTGAAAAGGTTTTGACACACTTGTTTGCTGCTTCTACACTTAGGAGAAAAGCTAAAAGCAACTTCTCACATACTGGTTGGTACCAGTAAACAATTCCATTCCAGAAAGTTAGAGAAACCACAGAACATTATTTAGCTAGCAATTCAGATATACCCTTTTGAAAAAGATTGACTCTGGAAATGTGATTAGTTATGTCAGTTAGACACCATTTCTCCTGAGTGTCCATAACATTTTTTTCCCTTCTTACCCAGCTCTTCTTTCTTGACTTCTTTACCTGGTTCTCCCAAGAAATCTGAAGTGATCTAACTCCTAGTAGGCTGCTAAATGTCTTACTCTATGATAAGATATTGCTTCAAAGCTATATAATAATAACAGTAATAAAAACAAAGATATACAATTTTTACCAAGTGCCAGTAACTATGCTTTGTGCTTTACAATTACTTTTTTAATCTTCATAACCTCCCATTTGCTGTATAGCACTGCTATCCCCATTTTCCATATGAAGAACAGAGCATAATTTGCCCAGAGTCAGAGCTAGTAAGTGACAAAGCCCTGATAGGAACCCAGCAGTCTGTCTCAGAGTCTGTATCTCAAACCTCTACACTCAATTGTCTCATCTAGCAATCTGTTTGCCCAGGTGAAAAATCATATTGACTCCTGCCCCTCCAGTTTATCCACTTGAGTAACTAAATGCTAAGTTTAATGTGGCTGCATTCTCTGAACAACTCACATTCCAAAGGTCCACTGGGGAAGCTGGCTCTTTGCCCATGAAGCCTTGTTCACTACCTATTTGAAGAGGCGTAATGGAGACTAACACTGTGTCTGAGGCACTGGGGAGAAGGAGGTGAGTTTTCTTGTTCATTTAACATGCAGAGTGTCTTAGGTTTTGGAGTTTCCTTCCCCTTCCCTTCAGTGAAAACAGCTACAGGTGAGAAGGTCTCCTGAGTATTAGTTTCCTCAAGATCTGCCTCAAACAAAGACAGGTGATGTGCTCCAGATACAGCAACTTCTTTTCTTAACCTTACTGCTAACTGCATGATTATTCTATAGGAAGAGTTTAGAGAAATGAAAAGGAATTATAAATATTTTGCTACTTGGTGATGTAGGTAAATCTCACTAGCTTTCATTTTTTCAGTTGAGAGTGGATCCAACATGATTAAAACAAAGAAAGAATCACTCAGTTAATAAATTACCAATTCTGTTCTTTAGATGAGGCAACATAAAATGTTGGGATAGTAGGGCTGGAACATCATTTCCACATATCACAGATAAGGAAACTGAGATCCGAGGGGACATAGTGTGCTCATGATAACACAACCCTTTTTTTTTACTTTAAAATATATATATACTTCCTTTTTGGCTTATTTTCTTTTAAAAATAAATAAATAAAAATTAATTAGCCTGTGCCCTCTGGAAATGGTTCATGGACTAAGGCTCATGACACAAGTCAGCATTTTATTTCTTTGCACAAAGGAAACTACAGTTACTACCCCTAACCCACAAAGGGGTTGTTCTGGAGCCTAGGGCTCACATACTGGCACAAAAATGGTCTTTGGTCCCTTGCGCGTTGCTCACTGGTCCTTTAGGATCTGCTGGGCCTGATTGCCCTTGGCAGGCCACGTGGATGCTCCTCCCAGAGAGGTCCTCTCTTTTGATTGAAGGTCTGTCATGAGGGATTTTGCCGCTGCTCTTGCACAAATGCTCAGGCCAGATCAGCAACAGCATCTATTCACGCCTTCCCCATCAGAAGTCTCATCCTCTTTGGATCACGGTGCAAACTGAGATCAGATGTCAACTCTTACAGATCCTACTGCAAATTTGTCCTTGCCAATTCCCTGTCCATGCCAGTCTCATGCAACCCCCCTTCTCTAAGGGAGAAGCCACTATTTTCTTCTCTAAAACTCCAGTTTGTCCCCCCCCACCCCCGCCCGCAACTCCATGCCCCGGACCCTTGCCCAGAGACTTTCCAAAGCAAAGGCAATAATGCTTCCCTGAGAAGCCCCGACCTCCAAGACAAAACACTGGGGTTATTCTCTCTTTCAGGGGGTGCATAGAGCAGAAAACAAGATCCCTGAGCCAATTATTTGTATAATTGTATGGTTAATGTCTGACTTGCTCCAGATTATAAATGTCATGTAATGAGGATTAGGATTAAGTTAAGGTAAGAGCTATATTTAGGATCCTTCTATTTTATTCTCATTTTTTATCCCTTTTTTTTTTTTTTTTTTTGCATCCTCTGTGCTAGTTCAAGGCCTGGTAAATAAGGGTCACTCAAAACATATTTGCAGAGAGAAGAAAAGGAGAGAGTGGGGAAGGGAGGGAGAGAAGGAAAGTAAAGGGGGGCTAAGGCTGACTGCAATGGCCCATAGAAACAACAAGGGTCTCAGAGGAGATCAAGAAAAAGAGATGGAAATGAAATTCAGAGCTATTAAGAAGAAATCATTTATAAGGCTCAATAACAATTTTGCCATAAAAGATGTGAAAGACAGCAGTCAAAGATAGTTCTGAGATTTTTTAAATTGACTAAACTAAATGCGATGTGTGATTGTGAGAGGAATATTGGATTTGGTTTTGTGGATAAAGGACGGTAGATGGTGGAGGGCTTGTGAACAGTGAGTCTAGTTCGGAATCTGGAAGATATCTGAAGGAGGATTTGTGAGTCTCACCGTTTTAAGGACATGTGAACAGGAAAGCCAAAATGAACTCGTGAAGTGGGCAAAGTTACCTTTAGAAACACTGTTTTATTTTAGAGCCACGTTAGTTAGGTCCCCAGTTCCCTAAGTTTTAACCCAAATTAATTTTTATAAGATTTTATTTATTTTACAGAAGGGAGGGGAGAGAGAAAGAGAGGGAGAGAAACATCAGTGTGTGGTTGCCTTTCATGTGCCCCCTACTGGGGACCTGGCCCACAACCCAGGCATGTGCCCTGACTGGGAATTGAACCAGCCACTCTTTGGTTCACAGGCCTTTGCTCAATCCACTTAACTTCACCATTCAGGGGCAAATTTCTTCATACACATCTGCTCTTACAAACAATCTGATAATCTCAGTTTAAAAGATAAACTATTGGTGAGACACAATGAGTTAGCTGTCTCCTCTTGTACTTGAATGCTAATACAAGAGCACAGCCTCAAAACAAAGCAATGGTAACACCACTAATAAGAACCAATGTTCATATGTATCTTAACAAATATTAGGTGCTGTTCCAAGCACTTAACAGTCTCAGCAACACTGAGGTAGAAACTATTTTATAGGTGAGAAAACTGAGTCACCAACAGTCTGACTTGTCCAAGGTCAAGTTAGTAATACATCAGGAAACGTACCCTGGAACTGCGACTCTAGCATCCATTATTGTAACTACCCTGGGAATGAAAGTGTAAAGGGTGGAAATTTAAGAAGAGTGGAAATGTGCAGTAAATACTGTGGGAGGACCCTCAGCAAGATGCAGATCCCATTATGCAAATCACTGTGATGACAGGTGCTCTGCAAGGAATTGACCAGACAACTTTATCTCTTTCAGTTTCAGCCTAAATGTCTATTGATAGGAAACTGACTAAAAAAGAAGTATACATCCATAAAATGGAATATAATACAGCCATGAAAAGAAGTAAGGTAAATCTCTATAAACTACTCCAGAATGGTTTCTAGGATATATATATGATTTTATTTATTTATATTGAGAGAGGTGGAAGGGAGGGAAAAAGAAAGGGAGAGAAACATTGATATGCAAGAGAAACATTGATTGTTTGCCTCTTGTATGTACCCCGACTGGGGAGCAAACCCACAGCCCAGGTATGTGCTCTGACTGGGAATCAAACCAGCGAACTTTTGCTGTGTGGGACAATGCCCAACCAACTGAACCACACCAGGTGGGGCTCTAGACTATATTGTTACATAGAAAAAAAAAACCCTACAGTGATGATCTGGGTATATAGTGTGCTACAATTGAGTAAAAAAGGGTGATGGGATATGAAGTTTCCTATCACATAGGTTACTATGTGACTAAATTCACATACAGGAAACCTATGGACTTCATTGCTTCGGGAGAACTGGGTAGATGGGGAGCAGAGAAATGAGGAGAGGGCCTGTACCAGTTAGGATCCCAGCAAGAAATAGAGGGTACCCCCAAAAGGTTAATGCAAGGTAATTTAATGAGAGAATGCCTTCCAAAGTCGTGGACAGGGCTAAGGTGCTCAACAAAGGATGGTGATGTGCCCTCGACCTGGGTCTAGCTACAGTGGGGAATAAGCACCATGTCTAGGCCCTTCGGGACCCCATGAATCGTTACCTAAACCCAAAGAGAGAGCTGTAGGTATAGAAGGGGCCTCTGGACAAAGCCACAGCATTCTCCAGATAAACCCTCAGCCAGCAGGGAAGGAGCTGGGGAAATAAATACCCTGACCGGCCCTTCTCCTCCTGTCCTCAGGTCTCTTGCCAGTGCTGCTCCATGGGCTAACCCGACCAGAAGCCCAAGTTTGAGGACACTGTCAGTGCAGCCTTGAAAATGAGCCTCTCCAAGCCCAAGTGGAGCTGGAGGGCAGGCAGAGAATATCTACTGAAGAGGCTATAACACCCTTTTTACCTTGTAAATTTAGAACTGTATGAAAAAAATAACTTATTTGAAAAGCAGTCAATCTTGTATACAATAAAAGAAGTTTACAAATAAAACATAAAAGGAGAGGTTAAAGCAGATGGTTTCTGTTTCTCCCAGTTCTAAACTTTTACTTCTTTGAAGCCCATTTTTCACCAAATCTCAATCCATGGCACCACCTAGTGGCAAAAGCATGCCTCCCTGAGTTCAGAGCACAGTCTCTTCCCAGGGGAGCCGTGGGCCTTGCACACTCTCTTCCCCAAAGCAAGAGTGGAAAATCTACTTAAATTCAATTTTGAACTAAGTAGTTATAATTTTTCCTCATATTTCCAACTACTCAATAAACTTTGAGGTAAATAGCCTATGATCTAAGACTGTAAATCCTCCATAAGCCCACTTTTGAGCTTGTCACTGCCCTGTTTGTAAGTCCTTAATGCAGTGATTCTCAACTCTCGATACAAAATAATACCCTCTGAGGGCCCAGAGACCCATGAAAAGATGCTCAGCATCACTAGTCATCAGAGAGATGCAAAGTAAAACCATAATGAGATACCACCTCACACCCGTCAGAATGGGCAACATAAATTGCCCATATAATCACACATGTAGACGCAATGTCCATAAAAGCATTGCAGCATTATTCACAACACCAAAAGACAGCAGATAACTAAACTGCCTCATTACTAGAGATCTGGTTTAATGTGATGCAATCCATGTACACCATGGAATGCTGGTGAATCCAAAAAACATGAGCTATGTCTGTACATGCAAATACAGAGCAGTTCTGAGATACACTGTTCAGTAGAAAAGAGATCTGATACAGTGCTATAGAGTGTTCTCATTTTTAAAAAAAAGAATAAATATGTATTAATCTACATTTGCAAATGCATTCAATACCTTTGGAAGGATACACAAGCAACTGTTAACAATGACTGACTCTAGAAAAGCAAACTACAAGTGAAGGGTCTGGGGTGGCAAAATAAAAAGACAAATTTTGAAAATTCCCCATGTATTTGAAAATATTGAAACATTTCATGTTTTATAATTCATGTGTCAACAAAGAAATTATAGTAAAAACTTAAAATTCTAAAAACTTAATGATAATAAAAATACTACCTACATTATCCTATAAGATACAGTTAAAATGATTCTTTAAAAGAAATTCATTCATTTAAATTCTTATTCTAGACAAGAAGAAAGGTTGAAAATTAGTGAGCTATGTGTTCAGCTTAATGAATTAGAAAAAACAAATAGAAGCAGATAAAAGAGATAAACACAGAGGTTCATGAAAAAGTAAACAATGATACAAGAGATAATGCATAAAAACTTCTGTTTTATAAACAAAGAAATCTCCACTGAGAATAAGCAAGAAGAAAAAGAAAGTACAAATAAGCAATATTACAAGTGAAAGGAACATAATAAAAGATAAGACAATGTATTTTTTTATTTTTTAATTATTTCCTCATTTTTTTATTTAGTTATTTTTTAAGTACAGTTTTTTATCTATTTCTCCCATCCAAGCCCCCCCCCCCGTACTGCGCTCCCCACCTCCTCCCCACCCCCCAGCTCTCGTCCCTGCGTCCCTCACATTTGTTACCCCAAATCCTTCCCCCCTTCCCCCTTAAATTTCCTTCCCTCTCCCCTCTGGTCACTGTCCCCTTGTTCTCTATTTCAGTGTCTTTGTTTTTATTCTGCTTGCTTGTTTGTTTTGTTGTTTAGCTTCCTGTTAAAGGTGAGATCATATGGTATTTGTCTTTCAACCCCTGGCCTATTTCACTCAGCATAATGCTTTCCAGTTCCATCCATGTTGTTGCAAAGGGTAGTAGCTCCTTCTTTCTCTCTGCTGCATAGAATTCCATTGTGTATATGTACCACTATTTTTTGATCCATTCATTTACTGTCGGGCACCTAGGTTGTTTCCAACTCTTGGCTGTTGTAAATTGTGCTGCTATGAACATTGTGGTGCATAGGTTCTTTTAAATTGATGTTTTAGGATTCTTAGGATATAATCCTAGCAGTGGAATTGCTGGGTCAAAAGGCAGGTCAATTTTTAGTTTTCTGAGAAAATTCCATACTGTTTTTTCCATAATGGCTGTACCAGTCTACAATCCCACCAACAGTGAACTAAGGACCCCTTTTCTCCACACCCTCTCCAACATTTGTTGTTTGTTGCTTTGTTTATGATAGCCATCCTGACTGGTGTAAAGTGGTATCTCATTGTGGTTTTAATTTGCATCTCTCTGATAGCTAACGATATTGAGCATTTCTTCATGTGTCTCTGAACATTCTGTATGTCCTCCTTGGAGAAGTGTCTGTTCAAGTCCTTTTCCCATTTTTTAATCGGGTTGGGTGCCTTCTTAGAGTGGAGTCGTGTAAGTTCTTTGTATATTTTAGAGATTAAACCTTTGTCTGAGGTATCATTGGCAAATATATTTTCCCATACAGTTGGTTGTCTTTTTAATTTAATACTGTTTTCCTTAGCCACGCAGAAGCTTTTTATTTTGATGAGATCCCATTTGTTTATTCTTTCCTTTATATTTCTTGCTCTAGGGGACATATCAGTAAAAATGTTGCTGCGTGAAATATCTGAGATTTTCTTGCCGATGTTTTCCTCTAGAACTTTAATAGTGTCATGGCTTATAGTTAAGTCTTTTATCCAGTTTGAATTTGTTTTGGTGTATGGTGTAAGTTGGTGCTCAAGTTTCATTTTTTTGCATGTAGCTGTCCAGTTCTCCCAACACCATTTGTTGAAGAGGCTATCTTTACTCCATTTTATGTTACTGCCCCCTTTGTCAAATATTAATTGACTGTAGAGAGTTGGGTTGATTTCTGGGCTCTCTGTTCTGTTCCATTGGTCTATGTGTCTGTTTTTATGCTGGTACCAGGCTGTTTTGATTACAGTGGCCTTGTAATACAGTTTGATATCAGGTATTGTGATCCCTCCTACTTTGTTCTTCTTTCTCAAAAGTGCAGCTGGTATTCGGGCTTGTTTATGGTTCCATATAAATTTTTGAAGTGTTTGTTCTATGTCTGTGAAATAAGACAATGTATTTTTAAGTGTATCAATTTAGGTCAATCATTTGAAAATTTAAGTGAAATGGAAAAATTTCTTTCAAAAAATAACATCAAAACTTAATAAAAAATAGGGAACCTGAATTGTCTTATAACTACCAAAGAAATGTCATCAATATTTTAAAATCTTCCCACAAAGAATATGTTTACAGATGACTTATACCAGGCTTTTAAGGAAGAGATCATTCCCATCTTTAAAACATCTCAGAGACTAGAAAAAGAGGGATTATGACGCAATTCATTCTATGAGATCAATGTAACCTTTATATCAAAACCAATCAAGGACCATACAACAAAGAAACATAATAAATGGGCCAAAGGAAGCTCATTCAAAAACAGCTACAAAATTCAAATAACATGTGAATAAAAACAAACTCCAGGAGTTTATTTTTAAAAGATAATAGATCATAAACAAGTTGGATTTATCTAAAACTGCAAGATTAGTTAAACACTAGAAAATATATAGATCTAATTTAGTACATTAACAGATTAAAGGGGGAAAACACATGATCATCTCAGAAGATATAGCAACCAATATTGCTAGTGATAAAAAAAATGAGAGGCAGATCCCCAAAATTCAGGAACGAGATAAAGACCCCATTACTTCTATTGAACATTTTGCTGGATTTCCTAACAAGTTCTGTAAGACAACAAAGAACAAAGCTGGGAAAAAGTGGTAAAAGTTAGAATGCTCTTTCTTCATAAAAGTATAATTGTCTACATAGAAAGTCCCAAAAAATCTCTGGGCAAATGACTGGTAATAATAACAGAGCTCAGCAACATGGCAGAAAGGGGAAACTCATACAATCAAAAGTATTTCTGAGCATTGGCTCAGAAAATACAGTTAGAAAACATAATTTTGTTCCTTTTTCTCAGGATTACTTTGACTATCCTGGGTCTTTGTGGTTCTACACAAATCCAATGGGTTTTTTGTTGTTATTATTGTTGCTGTTGTTCTATTTCTTTGTAAAATGCCATTGGGATTTTTATGGGAACTACATTAAATCTGTACATTGCTTTGGGTAATGTGACCATTTTAACTATTTTGATTCTTTCAACCCATGAACATGGAATATCTTTCCATTTCTTCGTGTCTTCTTCAATTTCTTTTAATAATGTCTTGTAGTTTTCTATGCATAGGATCTTCACATCCTATGTTAAGCTTATTCCAAGGTATTTTTTTTTGTTGCAATTGCAAATAAATTTTTTTAAATTTCTTTTTCTAAAAGTTCATTGTTAGTATATAGGAACACAATGGGTTTTTTAATACATTAATTTTGTATCCTAAAACTATATTGTACTTGTTTATTGTTTCTAGTAGCTCTTCAGTGGAGTTTTTAGAGTATTTATTTCACACCTGCTGATTTTAAATTATACTACAAAGCTACAATAATAAAAATAGTACAGCATTCGCAGAAAATAGATGCATAAGCCAAAGGAACAGAATTGAGAGCCCAGAAATAATAAACTCACATGTATATGGGCAACTAATTTTTTATGGAAAAAACATAGTGAAGAGCCCTGGCTGGTGTGGCTCAGTGGATTGAGCACAGGCCTGTGAACCAGAGGACTGCAGTTCGATTCCCAGTCAGGGCACATGCCTGGGTTTCAGGCCAGTTCCCTGCAGGCCAGTTCCCAGCAGGGAATGCATGAGAAGCAACCATACATTGATGTTTCTCTCCCTCTCTCTTTCCCCTCTAAAGATAAATAAATAAAATCTTAAAAAAGAGAAATATTTAAAAAAACATAATGAAGAAGAGAAAGACTCTTCAATAAATGGCACTGGGAAAATTGAAAAACCACAGGCAAAAAAAAAAAGGAAAAGAAACTAGTCTTCTATTTAATACCATACACAAAAATTGACTCAAAATGGAGTTAAGACCTAAATATAAACCTGAAACAATAAAATACATAGAAGAAAATATAGGTACTAAACTTAGAGACCTTGGTATCAGAGAAGATTTTAATATTTTTTAACTATATATTATTGATTATGCTATTACAGTTGTCCCAATATTTTCCCCTTTGCCACCTTCCACCCAGCAACCCCATTCTCTCAGGCAATCCCCGCACCATCGTTCATGTTTGAGTGTCATGCAACTATTTATTTGTACTTCTTAATCCCCTCACCTATCTATCAATTTCCCAATACCCCCTCCCATCTGGCAACCATCAAAATCCTCTGTGTATCCATGATTCTGCCTCTGTTCTTCTTGCTTGTTTGGTTTGTTTCTTAGATTCAATTGTTGATAGATTTGTATTTTTGCCATTCTATTGTTCATAGGTTTGACCTTCTTTTTCTTCAATAAGTACTTTTAACATTTCATATAATAATGGTTTGGTTATGATGAACTCTTAATTTTTTCTTTTCTGAGAAGCTCTTTATATGCCCATTAATTCTACATGATAACTTTGCCAGGTAGGTCAATCTTGACTGCAGGTCCCTGTTTTTCAGGAGTTTGAATATTTCTTCAATCCCTTCTATCCTACAAAATTTCTTTTGAGAAATCAGCTGACAGTCTTATGGGAACTCCCCTGTAGGTAACTAACTTGCTTTTCTTTTGCTGCTTTCAAGATTCTCTCTTTATCTTTAACCTTTGGCATTTTAATTATGATGTGTCTTGGAGTGGATCTCTTTGCATTCATCTTGTTTGAGGCTCTCTGTGATTCCTGGACTTGCATGTCTATTTCCTTCATCAACTTAGGAAAGTTGTCTTTCATTATTTTTTCAAATAGAGTTCCAATTTCTTGCTCTTTCTCTTCTCCTTCTGGCACTCCAATGATGCAAAATGTTGGAGCTCTTGAAGTTGTTCCAGAGGCTGCTTATGCTATCCTCATTTTCTTTGGATTCTTTTTTCTTCTTCTTGTCCTGATTGGTTGATTTTTTTTTGTTCCTTATGTTCCACATCATTGATTTGATTCTGACTTCATCCACTCTACTGTAGTTTCCTTGTAAATAGTTCTTTATTTCAATTAGTGTATCCTTCACTTCTGATTAGATCTATTTTACACTGCTGAGGTCCTCACTAAGTTCCTTGAGCATCCTTATAACCAGTGTGTTGAACTCTGCATCTGATAGATTACTGATCTTTATTTCATTTAGCTCTTTTTCTGGAGTTTTGTTCTGTTCTTTCATTTGGGCCATGTCTCTTTATCTCCTCCTTTTAGCAACCTCCCTGTGTTTGTTTCTATGTATTAGGTGGAGCTTCTTTGATTCTATGTCTTGGTAGCATGGCCTAATGTAGTAGGTGTCCTATAGGATCCAGTGGCACATTGTCCCCTATCACCCAAGCTGGATGCTTGAAATATGCTCTTCGTGTGGGCTGAGTACACTCTACTCTCATAGTTGAGCCTTGATTGCTGTTGGCAGGTTAATTGGAGGTATTTACTCAGGCCAATCAGCTACCAGGACTGGCTGTGTCCACTGACTACCGATCTCCACCCTCCATGAAGGATCAGCAGCTCAGGGGCTGGGTGGTGGTGCCCAACATTGTCTGTTGCTGTTCATTAGGTGTGTAGACCCTGGGGTTTCCTAGGTGGTGGAGGCCAAGGTCAGCCTCCACCTGTGTTTTGCCTGGGGCCACCCTTCCTGAGCTATAAAGCTGTCTGAGATGGCTGCTACTGTGCTGGATTTGGAGGTTCCCAGGCAAAGCCAAGCTATGAATCTAGGTTGGCTGTTGCTAGTGCCAAACCTGGGGCCACTTAGCATGATATATGGGAGTTGGGGGCTCACTGAGACCAGCTGTTGCTTGTTTGAGAGAATTAAGGAAGTTGTGAAGCATGAGTCAAAACCAACCATTATTATAGTGAAGTTATTGTAAACAGCTTGGGTGGGCCTATAAATTGAGTGGGACGCAATCTCAGGGGGTCTCCAAGGTGGGGCAAACAGTGTTAACTAGTGTGATGGAGTCTCAGCTATGGTACCTGACTGCTGGCCCCTTGGCTCTGTGTGCAGAGGTTTCAGAAAAGGGACAATGGCCTTTGCCTGCCTTTCTGTCTGGAGGAAAGCTGTCACCAGCTCTCACCTTGATGCCAGACACTTCAGGTCCTCCCTGTATGCCACTGGTTCCATTCAAGCTGCTACCCTTGTGCTTGAGCTCAGAGGGATTTGAATCTGAATAAGTCTGTGTGTGTATTCCTTAAGAACTGCTTGGGACTTGAGAAGCTTCTTCTACTGATTCAGTCTCCTCTGATTTTGCAGCCAGGGGATTTATTTTCCTTGCACTGCAAGCCTTGGTTGGGGGCATGGTGTGGGGCTGGGATTCCTTGCTCCTGAGATATCGCTGCTGAGTTTTGATCCACCACACATGGATGTAGGACAAGCCTATTCTGCAACTCTGCTCCTCCTGCCAGTCTGGATGGATGTGGATTTGTTAATTCCATAGTTGTCAGACTTCCATTTAACTCAATTCTGAAGTTTCTGAGTGATGGTTGTTGTATAGTTTAGTTGTAATTTTGATGCAGTTGTGGGATGAGGTGAACCATGTCTACCTATGCTGCCATCTTGACCCGAAGTCCTCCTACATCACTTGGATTTTATGAAATTGACCTCAAAGTTCTGGTCAGTAAAAGCAAAAATAAGTGAATGGTACTACATCAAACTAAAAAGCTGCTGTATAGCAAAAGTAACAATTAACAAAAAGGCAACCAACTAAATGGGAGAAGGTATTTTCAAATAATACCTCTGACAAGTGTCCTATATCCAAAATATATAAAGAACTCATATAACTCAACAACAAAACAAACAATCCATTTGAAAAATGGGCAGAGGACTTGAGTAGACACTTTCCCCCAAAATACATACAAATGGCCAACAGATTTATGAAAAGATGTTCAGCTTCACTAGCTCTAAGAGAAATGCAAATTAAAACCACAATGTGATACCACCTCACTCCTTTAGAATGACTATTACCAACAAGTCAAGAAATAGTGCTGGAGAAGATATGGATAAAACAGAACCCTCACACACTGCAGGTGGGATTTTTGAATTGGTACAGCCACTGTGGAAAACAGTATGGAGGTTCCTTGCAAAGTTAAGAATAGAGCTACCATATAACTCAGCAATCTGTCTCCTGGGTATTTACCTGAAAAATTTGAACATATTCATAAATATACATGTACTCCTATGATCATTGCAACATTATTTATGGTAGCCAAGACATAGAAACCACCTAAGTGTTTTTTGATGAATGACTAAATAAAGTAGGTGTGATATGTATGTGTGTAGTGGAATACTACTCAGACATAAAAAAAACCCGATAAAATACTGCCATTTGCAACAACATGGATGGATCTTGAAAGTACTGTGCCAAGCAAAATAAGTCAGACAAAAAAGCTGAGGACTCTTCATATGATTTCATTTATATGAGGGATATAAAACAAAAAAGCAACAAACAAACAAACCAAAACTCATAGACACAAAACATTATGGTAGTTGCCAGAGGGGAAGGGGGTTGGGAGAAAGTTGAAGAGGGTAAACAAGGGCAAATATGTGGTGAAAGAAGGAGATTAGACTTTGGGTGGTGAGTTTACAATGCAGTATACAGATGATATATTATAGAATCATCCACTTGAAATTTATACAATCTTATTAACCAATGTTATCCCAGCAAATTTAATTCAAAAAACCATACTTTAGAAAAAACCTTCTGCTTACCAGAACAATTAAAACAATAGGATCTCTATGAAGTAAATTATATTTACTTCATATAGATCCATATAGGATCTATTATGAAAGTTGTATAGGATCTATATGAAGTAAATTATAAAGCTTTATTTGACAAACATCAAAGAATACTTATTACAGAAATAAATGATGAAGACTGTTCAATAGGAAGACTATTGTAAATCTGCTAGTTCTCCCCAATTTATCCATAGATTCAATGTAATTTAACTCCAAATCTCAATGAGCTTTCCCCCCCAAAACTGATAAGCCAATTCCAAAATTTGTATAGATGAACAAAGGTCAAAATATAACTAATACTCTTTTTAAAAACATTTTATTTATTTTCAGAGAGAGGGAAAGGGAAGGAGAGATGGAGAGAAATATCAATGTGTGGTTGCCTCTCATGTGTCCCCCACTGGGAACTGGCCTGCAACCCAGGCATGTGCCCTGACAGGGAATCAAACCGTGATCCTTTTCTTCACAGGCCTGGGCTCAATCCACTAAACTACACCAGCCAGGGCCTAATACTCTTTTAGAGAAGAATATGTTAAGAAGACTTCAATTATATTGAATTGGCCAGAGAGCTCGCATGTTTCCATAAGATGGCTCTAGTACAGCTTAGTTGTCTTTAACTGCATTTGAAACAATTTTGTTAGATTGTATTGTGACAGCTGTCATATCAGCATTCATTTAAAAAAAACATCAAAATTGGTAAAGTTTTATGTAGCCATTTTAATATTGAAGATGGAAGAAAATAGGCAACATTTTTTGCACATTATGCTTTATTATTTTAAGAAAGGTGAAAATGTAATTGAAACACAAAAAAAGATTTGTGCCAGGTATGGAGAAGGTGCTCTGACTAATCAAAAGTGTCAAAAGTGGTTTGTGAATTTTCATGCTGGATAATGCTTCGTGGCCAGGTACACCAGTTGAAGTTGAAAGTGATCAAACTGAGACAGTATTTGAGAATAATCAATGTTATACCATGTAGGAGATAGCTGACATACTCAAATTATCCAAATCAACAAAGTTATGGGTGAAAATGAAAAATGTGCCTTTTATTTTACAGAAAAAACCAAATGTACTTTTTGGCCAACCCGATAAAGTTACATTAATAAAGAAAGTGTGCTAATGATGCTGCGATAGACAAATGGCAGAGGTTCTGGAAACAGTTCCACATGTTACATGGACATAATTGACAAAAGAGGTTTTATACACATCATGGAAAGAAAGGATTAGTTGATAAGTGGTGTGGGGATAATATAGGAAAGAAATTAAATTGGGTTTCATTTCTCAGAATATGTTTAGAATATGTGAGGATTTCATTCCTCACAGAATATGTATGAAGTCAGTTCTTGATGTATTAAAGACTTTGGTGTAACAGCTGATATTTTTAAACATCTAAAAATATAGGATAGTATCTTTATGTCTTTGGAATGGAAAATAATTTCTTAAATAAAACACACAAAAGAAGCTTACCCAAAACTGAAAAGACTGACAAATTTTACCATGTTAAAATTAACGATCTCTATTTTCCAAAAGACTCCACCAAAGAATTTGTAGTCCAATCACAAGCCAATAGTACATATTTACAACATGTATAATGAGTGGTGTGCTGGCAAATGTTAAGAAACTAGCTTTCCAGAGGGAAAAGCCATGATCTGTAGAGTTTGATCATTTCCAAGGGGGAGATCCTCCCATCAATGCCTATTTCAAGCTGCCAACATGCTGTCACTAAACAGTGAAGGAGAGATGCACAAAACCACTCTTGTGAAACTGCACTAGTCAGCTGCTGCATATGACCCTGAAGGATTTGTTTCGGAACATTTAAATAATTCCTTCTGTATATCAAACAATGCCATAGAAAAATGGGTAAAAGGCATAGCCACTTTGTGGAAGAGAAAATTTGAAGAATAGAAATATATATGAAAAGATTCTCCATCTTCTTAGTAATCGTATAAATGTTAATATTTTAATAAGAAACTTCCTTGGTTGATGTGGCTTAGTGGACTGAGTGCTGGCCTGTGAACCAAAGGGTCACCGGTTCGATTCCCAGCCAAGGCACATGCCTGGGTTGTAGGCCAGGTCCCCATTAGAGGGCACACGAAAGGCAACCACACAGTTATATTTCTCTCCCTTTCTTTCTCCCTCCCTTCCCCTCTCTAAAAGTAAATAAGTAAAATATTTTTGAAAAATTTTCAGTAAGATACCACATTATACTCTTCAGATGGACTAAAGATAATATTACTATACTAAGTAATTGCAGAGACTTGGATCAAGGGGAACTCTTTTAAGAAGTTAAATGCTGGTGTGAGTATAAATTGGCACAACCACTCTGAAATAGAATTTGGCATTAAGTTGAAAATTTGAACACCCTACCATCCAGCAGTCTGTACTCTTTGGTATATTGTAGAGCAAGGGCGTCAAACTCATTTTCACCCGGGGCCACATCAGCCTCATGGTTGCCTTCAAAGGGCCAAATGTAATTTTAGGACCGTATACATGTAACTACTCCTTAACAATTAACCGAGAGCTCGGCACTGCTGCTGGGTAGAAACAAGGTGCTGGGCCTGATAAAACCAGGTGGAGGGCCGCAGTCAGCCTGCAGGCCTTGTGTTTGCCACCTGTGATGTAGAGGAATTTTTGCATAAGTACAGCAGAAAACACAAATGTGAACATTCACAGTAGCATTTTTGTAATAGTAAAAACCAAACCAAACAAAAAACAAACAAAATCCAACCCAAATATATCAGCCAGAGTTTGTTAAGAGAAGCAGAACCACTGTGAAAAATAAACACAGTAAGGAATTTATTATAGGGATTGGGCTACCTGCAGTTATGGAAACTGGTATACTGTCTGTGTGAGACTGTTGCTTCTCTCTCTAGTGCTGGAGTTGAAGTCCACAGGACAAGCAGGCAGGACGTGAAGTGGGGTGAGCAAGGACAGACTGGAATTTGCATTAGTCTCTAACACTTCTAAGCCTGTAGTGCCATTCATGGAGTTAAACTGAAATACACGTGACCCAAGAGTTGGAGAAGTTGACGCAAAAGATCTGAAAGGAGTTGGAGGAACTCTGGCCCTGCACAGACCTCTGTGTGAGGAAACACAGCCTCTCCTTCACACCTGCCTCCTGTAATGGGCACACGATGCCTCTTGTCTTTTCACACGAGAAGTCCAAGAGGCCCAGAGAAGTGAAGTGACCTGTAATATACTGAAAAGAAAGATTCCTATGCGCCTGAAACTCTTTTGAAGAGAGTCCATGTCCGTATTTTGGATGTTATTCTTCCTCTTCAAGGGACATTCCTGACCCATGTACTTGTGACTGCTACCTCTGATGATATCACACAAGTAAGCTTGGGTAGTTTTGCAATGACAGATCAACTTTTTATTCTCCAAAGGAAGTTCTTCATGCCACTGATTTTCAGACTGACTTCTTCCTGATGTTTTATTATGTAACCTTATCTAAACTTGAACACTTTATCCAGAGGTTCATTTTATTTAAATATAAATTGCTGGCTTTGAGCTAAGGCCAAGTGCTCTATCCTCCATCCAAATCTAGCACAAAATTATCCATGGTTACTCTGTGCCAAGTAATCTGGGGAGGGGGAGTAAGGAAATACTCTTTGGCAGAAGAAAATAAATAAGTTCTTAGCCTTCATTTCTCTATTTTTGGCTACTCATCCAAGATGAAGTTTAAATCCATAACAAAAACAATGCATTAGAATGAAAATTATTATTGTTAAGTCTTTGTTGACAGGTTTATTATGTGCAATAATAATACAACCAAATTCCAGCACTGGGAAAAAGTTTGGCTAAATTCCTCCAGAACACTACAGCAACAAGTAACGCGAAGTGCCCTTTTCTCTCTGTATGTAAAAACATTGGACCAAAAGTAATTAATTAGAGTTTAATGCAATTTTGTATTAAACTTTTGCTGTGGCTTTAGATTTTGAAAAACAAATACTTTAAATCAGTTCAGTGAGTGAAAAATCTAGTTTTATAAAATAAATTGGAAGGCAATGACTTAAATATTCATTTTTTTCTCTGAAAAACTATTTGTCATAAAAAACCTTTAAATTAGTAAATTCCAATATTGACTTTAAAATACAACTCATAGTCCTATTTTTCAAGAATGTGTTTTTTACAAAATGAGATATATTGGTACTTCTTTCATTTCTATTTAAGTCACTCTCTCTATTCCTTTTTACTACTTTACTTTGACTTTATTTCTAAGATAGTTTACAACAAAATGCCCCACTACCCACATTTTTACAAACATTGAGCTTATTGAGTTATATTCTGCTATGGTTATTATTCAGAGACCTTAAAAGACAGGCAAACTTCCTCCTGCGTGGGATCATTAAAACTACCAATCAACCGAGCACAAGGCAGTTCCACAGAAACAATAATAATCTGCTTTGACTTCCTTCACTCTCTTGGGTTCAGACTTGAAGAGTTACAATCTAGAGACATCCGGCTGCCACAAATTGGGTCCTCTGGGCAGTTGACTTTAAGGCAGAGACCAGGTAACAGGAAGGTTATTAGGAAGTGCTCTTGGGATCAAACCAGTCCTGGCTAAGGTCAATGTTAAAAGAAAATAGTGTCCTTCACCCCAGCACAAGGGGAAGATGAATCAAGGGGGATGTAAGAAACAGCTATTCCTCCCTGGTCGGTGATTCACCTTCAGTACCAATTTTGTAGGGGATGTGTTTGTTTTAATTAAGGGAGGCTACATTTTTTAAATCAAAGGCCTGTAAACATTAGTAGCTGGACATTTTAAAAAATTCGCAATTTGAATTATAATCTTGACTATCGGGGAGTGATTTAGAAAAATACTGCATTGTACAGAAATAAACTATATATGTATTCTAGAGAGCTGAAGAATTGGTGTGTTCTGGTTTTTTAGAAAATGTCCTAAGTTTTCCTCTCAAAGTTTCCTTTTGTTTTCGTCTGAAGGGCTCCGCATGCCCACTGCATCGCTTCCCCAAATCTGGTCTTGCTGTTAGCTGCATAGAGATGTTTAGCAACAAAGAAAAACCGAAGCAGGACCCACCCAGCTTTTACATCTTGCATGGGTGAACTTTAATGGAAGTTTGAGTTTTTCCAAAAGTCTGGTCTTTTCAACTGTGGAGGAAAAACAGTTGGGGAAAAATGCTTTGAACGTATGAAGCATGTAATTTCATCTGAACTAAGGAATTCCAAAAATACTTGCTTATTGAAAGGGAGTTATATTTTTGTGTTGGAACTTGTGGAGTGGGATAAGTACTAGTTCTTTCCTTCCTTCCTTTTTCTCATAAACATAAAAATAAAAATTAAAGACTGTCTGAGTGTTCGGGTGGGAAAACAGTGCAGAGAGGCTAAGTAGGACCACGAGGTGGGCTTGCCTTAGAACCTCCTCCCTCCTCTGGAGAACCACATACTCCTCCAGTGAGGCACACTCCCCAGGGGACAGTTCTGTCCCCCTCTGGTGATGACTCAGGGGTCTGACCATGTCTTCAGGATGAGTTGGACAGATACCCAGAGGTCCCATCACTTCTACTCACTGATGCCAGTGTAAATACTGCACCGGTAGCAAGACTGGAACTTTGGGGTCCCTGCTTGGCAACCTGGTCAAGCAGAACACTTTAAGGCTCTGTTTGGTTTTAGGTCTCTGTGAGGTTATCAGGTATTAATAACAATATTAATAACTAAGACTTGGGGAAATATGTACTATGTGCCATTTACAAACAGTGCCGGGTACTTTTATATGAATTACATTATCCAATCCCCACAGCAATCCTTTGTGGAATTTGAAACTTGGGGACTTTAAGAACCCAGATTTTGAACCAGTTTGTCTCCAGAGCCTTTGATCTTCTTCCCTGCTCTGTGAACCTTGGCTTTTGATAATGGGTGTCAGCATACTGGCCTGAAATCGTAGACCCCAGTATAGCAGATGCTGTTGGGGCCCTGCCCATGGCTCCCTGGGGCTTTACCGACTGCCAGCAGCTGCACCACCTTGCATTGGCTTTCTCTAGTGGCGAGAGGTCCAGCTGTGAGCATGGGGGTGGGTGTGTGGAGACTTAATGCCTCCCAGGAACAGCCATTAACTAATGATTGAAGTTGGTGTACTGGGATGGGCAAAAGTAGATTTACAGTTGTAATACAAATAAATAACACAGTAATTAACAAATAATAATACAAGAATAAAGTCTCTATTTGTGTATTCACAACTGTAAACCTAGTTTTGCCCACACCTGTATAAATCACCAGCTCCCTTTCTTCTCAGGCAGAGTAACTAAGAGGCATGGGTTCTATGCTGATTTTAAGAAATCCCCAGGGGGACTAAGCACCTCTTACCCAGAGTGCTTAGGTGCTTGAAAACTCCTCCTTTATTGACTGTTTTTCCTTCCTTCTCTGATACTCTGGTGGCATTTCCTGAGATCACCACCAAAATAAACTATTTGTATGTTTATCCTTGTTTCAAGGCCAGCTTCTAGGGGAACTAAAAATGAAGACAGGCTTCAAGAAAGGTGGGCCTTTGAAGGAGGATAGCCCAGGAGGAGGGACTACTGCACAGCTAGAAGGGAGAGTCCAGGGTTGCACCTGTAAGATGTAGGCTCTCACAGATGGTTTTGTTGTCAAAGGTGAAGTGACTTTGTGAGACAGGAAAGAAGGTTTTGGAGGATTATTGAATTTTGACCCACTGGATAGTTCTTTGCTTGGTTGGGTGAAGCTTCTTTCAGAAGTCGTCTTTAAAAAATTATTTATTTACTTACTTAGAAGGAGGGGAAGAGAGGGAGAGAAGGAGAGAAACATCAATGTGCAAGAGAAACCTTGATCAGTTGCCTCTTACATGCCCTGAACCAGCGACCAGGCCCCCAACCCAGGCATGTGCCCTGACCTGGAAGCAAACTGGTGACCTTTTGACCTTTCACTTTGCCATATGAGGCCCAACAAACTGGGCCTTGTCAGCCAGGGCCAGAAGTTCTCTTTTGTTCCATTCTTTTTTAAAATTTACACTTGTCCAACATTTAATAAGAAATAAGAGAGAGAGAAAAAAGGAAAAGAACTAAAAGAATCCAGGAAATGTAAACATTACTAAGTGGAATAATGAGACAAGGTAGAAATGCCAACATATTCTCAACAGATCATTGAAGAAGCAAGCATAAGTAAATAAAAGGCAAAAAGTATGTATCTAATTTTGGAGGATTTATACAATCTGAGTCTAATCATGCTGTGTGCCATGTTTCACATTAACTGAAACTGAATCGAGCTCTAAACCAACTTCACTGCACTTACAGGACAGTTTCTCTGCTTGTGACTCTGTGGTCTGTTTTTATTAATTGGACTTCCAGTGATGCTAATACATTTTCAGGCACTAACATGGGCTTTGGGAAACTCTTGCTTTGTTAAGGTCAATGGCATTGTAAAGTGTTGACGATTGTATTCACACATTTTAATCCCTTTACTCTCTAATTTCATATATTCAACTTCATTTCTGCATTGACTAAGTTTTGCCTGAGACTAGACATCTTTAAAATTTATTATATGGTCTGAGTAAGTTTGTTTTGCAACTTTTGCTTGGGGGTATTGTTATTAGTGTTTTCATGATGAAAAAACTGAGAAATGTCCATTATTTTTATAAAATCTTAGATTAAGAGATGATAAAACCTTAAGAAGAAGATATTTCTTCTAGCCATAAGAAGTAACTGCCTGAGCAGTAGTAGGTGATATTGAAATAATTTTTAGAGGGTCTCGGGACATGTTCTGCAATCCTTGAGTCTGGAACTATTCCAGTGAGCTTGCCACATTTGAATCAGAGCTGGAAAATCTGCTTTTTAACATACTTACCAGGTAAACTGGTTTTTATCAGCTTGATCATGGAAGGACATGGACTGAACAACAAATATACACAGGCAATGGCCAACTTCCTTTTCTAATCCACACACCCAGCTGATCTAGACCCATGTGTTTCCCCCAACCTGGTCAGTGTAAAACATAGAAGGAGCTCTTCCCATTCTCATCAGTTTTCTTGTCCTTACTATGGAGGAACCCTAAGACAGCCTCTGAGAACAATGTACTTGCTTGGAGTATGAGAAGTATGGGTTATGGGGAGAAGGTGGGATGCTGCTCCATTCCTCAAGGTCCTGCAAAAGAAGATTTCCCTGTGATGGGAAGCAACAGGCAATGCAGCACAAAGCAAGAACACAATTGAATTATCAGGATCTTTGAAGGAAAGTAAGAGCCTGCAGTACATTATATTGGGTATTTTTAGGAAGTGACAGGGTAGGGAGAGATTCTTCATTGGGTGAGTCATACATTGAATGGTGGGTTAATGTTGTTAAAATACTATCCAGTTGTTAAGAGGTTAATTCCTTGGTGCCGAGACAAAGAAATATGGCCCAAATGAAAGAACAGATCAAAACTCCAGAAAAAGAACTAAGAGGAGACAGCCAACCTATAAGATGCAGAGTTCAAAACATTGGTAATCAGGATGCTCAGAGAAATGATTGAGTACAGTCACAAAATAAAGGAAGAAGTGAAGGCTACACAAAGTGAAATAAAGGAAAATATACAGTGAACCAGTGAAGGGAAGGAAACCAGAACTCATACCAATGATTTGGAACAAAAGCAAAAAATAAGCATCCAACTGGAACAGAATGAAGAAACAAGAATGCAAGAAAAAAAAAGAGAGAGAGAGAAGAGGCTTAGAAACCTTTGGGACAACTTTAAACGATCCAACATCCAAATCATGGGAGTGCCAGAAGGAGAAGAGGAAGAGGAAGACATTGAAAACTTATTTGAACAAATAATGGAGGAAAACTTCCCCAATCTGGTGAAGGAAATAGACTTCTCAGAAATCCAGGAAGCCTAGAGAGTGCCCAAAAAATTGGACCCAAGGAGGAGCACACCAGGGCACATCATAATTAAGTTAAGCAAGGTTAAAGATAAGGAGAGAATCTGAAAAGCAGCAAGAGAAAAGGAGACAGTTACCTATGAAGGAATTCACATCAGACTGTCAGCTGATTTTTCCCAAAAGAAACCCTACAGGAAAGAAGGGGCGGGAAAGAAGTATTGGAAGTCATGAAAGGCAAGGACCTGCATCCAGGATTGCTCTATCCAGCAAAGCTTTCATTTAGAATGGAAGGGCAGATAAAGTGCTTTCCAGATAAGGTCAAATTAAAGAAGTTTACTACCACCAAGCCCTTATTATATGAAATGTTAAATGGGCTTATCTGAGAAAAAGAAAATCAAAATTATAAACAAGTAAAATGACAACAACCCACAACTATCAACAACTGAATCTAAAAAACAAAAACAAAAAGTAAGCAAACAACTAGAACAGGAACAGATTCACAGAAATGGAAATCAAATGGAGGGTTATCAGTGGGGAGGGAGAGGGAGACAAAAGTAAATGGATAACAAAATCCAAAATGGAGCCGGTCCACAAAAAGACAAATACTGTATGATTCCACTTATTTGAGGCATCTAAAGTAAAGAAACAGAAAGCAGAATGGTGGCTGTCAGGGACTGATACAGAGTTTCAGTTCTGCAAGATGAAAAAGTTCTGGTGAGCTGTTTCACAACAATGTGGATATAATTATGCTATAATTATGCCGATTTTGCTTGATAAGGCCCATAGGCTTATCACACTATGGGAAAGCTAATCTCCTCAATAACAGTTTAATATTTTTAAAAATAGCACTTATTTTTGCCTTGACTGATATGGCTCAGTGGCTTTAGTGCCAGTATATGAATCAAAGGATTGTGGGTTCAATTCCTAGCTAGGGCACAAGGGGTTGTGGGCCAGGTCAGGTCCCCAGTAGGGGGCACGTGAGAGGCAACTACACATTGATATTTCTCTCCCTCTCTTCCTTCCCCTCTGTCTAAAATAAATAAATAAATAAATACACACATACATAAATAATAGCACTTATTTTCCTGATTATAAAAGAAAAAAATTAGAAAGTGCTAAGAATATGAAAAACCATTAATAATTATACTTCATATAGATGATTATTGCAAATATTTTGTTGGCTATCCTCTAATCCTTTTTACAAAAACATACAGCTACTTTCCTGTATCTCTTTTCAGGTACTTATAATTAAGTTCATTCAGTATTCAATTTAATAGATATGTTCCTTTTATATTAACCCCTTAGTGGTTTTTATAAATTATTTATATGTTTGAAATATATGTAACTTCGCTCTATGAAATTCACTTATATTTCTGTTGGGTCTTTAAATTGGGCTATATAATATTTCAGGCCCATTCTGACTAGAAGGTCACACTTATTCCCAGTCAGGGCACATACGGGGTTGCAGGCCAGTTCCCAGCAGGGGACGCATGAAAGGCAACCATACATTGATGTTTCTCTCCCTCTCTCCTTCCCTTCCCCTCTAAAGATAAATAAATAAAATCTTTATGAAAAAATCTGGCTGGTGTAGCTCAGTGGATAGAGTGCGGGTGTGCAAACCTTGTCACACTTGTAAGATTCTTACAATTCTTTGAGCATAAGGATTAATTACATTCATAAATGTTACAGAATATGAAGTTACATACTCTGAGACTTAAACTCAAAGTTTTGGCCTTGAGCTTTATGTTTTGGTGCACACCTGTTGATGTGACATGTATCAGAGGTAATAATAACATTTCTTCAAGAATGATATACAAGTGGCCTAGTATGTGAAAAGATGTTCAACATCACTAATAATCAGTTATGCAAATCAAAACCACAGTATCATTTCACATGCACTAAAATGGCTAGTATAAAAACAACATAAAATAAAATGTGTTGGTAAGGATGTGGAGGAATTGGAAACTTTGTGCACTATTGGTAGTATTATAAAATGGTGCAGCCTCTATGGAGAACAGTATGGAGGTTCCTAAAATATTAAAAATAGAACCACCATGTAATCCAGCAATCCTACTCCTGGATATGTATCCAAAAGAATTGAAAGCAGGAACTTAGCAGTTATTTGTACTCCAATGTTCATAGCAGCTTTATTCACAATAGCCAAAAGGTGGAAACAACCCATGTAGCCATCATTGTATGAACGCATAAACAAAATGTGGTACACACACACACACACACACACACACACAATGGGATATTATTCAGGCTTAAAAAGGAAGAAAATCCTGTTATGAGCTACAACCCTGAGGACATTATACTAAGTGAGAAAGCCGGTCCACAAAAAGACAAATACTGTATGATTCCACTTATTTGAGGCATCTAAAGTAAAGAAACAGAAAGCAGAATGGTGGCTGTCAGGGACTGATACAGAGTTTCAGTTCTGCAAGATGAAAAAGTTCTGGTGAGCTGTTTCACAACAATGTGGATATAATTATGCTACTGACCTGTATATTTAAAAAATGGTTAAGACAGTAATGTTTTGTGTTTACCACAATAGAAGAACATAAACTCTAGAAAGGTGATAATAAAAAGAACAGTGTTGCTCTTTTATGATATTTGGAACTGTTACAGAACATAACAGTTATACAGTTAATATTAAGGTTGGTTTGGGAAAAATTTCATGGAACCCATTAATTTCTAGAACAGGACTCATTTGGGGTTTATACTTCTTGAAGTTGTCAGATTAAACCTAGTGGAAAGATAAGAATAATGAATGAGAATAAGACAGAAGCTCAAACTAATACATACCAATAACAATCCAGAATGGTTTGTTACAACTAACAACTAAATTTGACCCTAAGCTTATTGATAAATATAGGAAATAAAGGGATAGTGCAATGAAAATGAACTTTGTCCAAAATACTAAAGGCATATTTGTCTGAATAGATAGGGAGAAGAAGGGGGAAGAGGAGCAAGAAACAGAGGTAGAGGAGGAAGAAGAGCAAGATATCTGATTAGAATTATGGCACCCTCTACTGTTTCACATTCTTGGGTTAAACAATTTCTCTTTCTAACTCCTTTTGTTATTTTAATAAAGAATACACACAGAAAATTCAGGTGTTGTATTTTTTATACTGGAAAACTTACTGAGACATGGTCAAACATATCCGATTTTGCTTGATTAGGAACAATGGATTTCTTTATTTTCTAGTGTGTGTTCATTTACCAGCCCAGGAAGTCTCATTTGCATCCACTAAGGCTTATTAATAATAAGCCATTCTGCCTTCATGGTTAATTACATGTTTCCAAGTAATATTTAACACTGTTTACTGTGAGGAGGACTGTGGACAAGGTAGACAGACCAGTTAGTCACCTGCGACCAGAGTTACTGAGTTAATTTAAAGGTTTATACTTTTTATTATTGAAAATGTCAACCATACAGAAAAGGAGCATGAATAACACAATGCATTCCCAAGTACCCATCACTTAGCCTCAAAAATTATCAACTCATGGCCAACCTTGTTTCATATATATTTCCACCTTCTCTAGTCATCCCAGATTATTCTGAAGTGGCACCCAGACATCTTATCATTCAAACTGAAATATTCAGCTTCAGATAAATCCAGAATTCAGCATGGTCACATATGAATTGTTTTTGTTTAAATAAGTTGATTATATGTATCTTATATATATTGATTATATATGTTGATATCTGAAGTATAGGGACATTTTCAGTGTTCACTCAACCCGTACAATAGTGTGGTAGCCACACACACACATACAAACAGTCTAACCCAGAAGCAAATACATTAGTTGCACATGAAAGTATAATGTTGAATATTAAAAGTATATTAAAGAGTCATAATCTAAAGCATGGAGGTCACCAAATATTGGGAATGGTGTGCTTGGGACCAAATTCTGGTCTTGGTTCTGTGCTGTCATCAGAAGTCTGTGAAATGTGTGAAGTACACAAGGCCTACTTTTAGTCTGGTGACTCAGGGTGCCTTTCCTGCTAATCCTCCTCTCACTCGTCTTGGGACTGTGCCTGAAACTCCACATTACTACATTACTCCCTTTGATTTGCCAGTACCACAGGCCCCACTTAAATCAGGATAAGTGGGACATTATCAATCATTAGCAACTTAACTGTTTTACATAACTTTTTTCCTCATTGCAAAAGTAATGAGTTCATTAGAGACAATTTGGAAAATATGAAAAAGCCCAAAAAGGAACATAAAAAGCACCTCTAATCAGCAGTGTATATTATAGTGTATTTTCTTTTTTCCTAACCCCGTATTTTTTTTGGTGAACTTACAATATTTTACATACTATCTTTAATCTGCTTTCATTACTTTAGAGTACAGAGAAATACTTCTATATGATTAAATATTCTTTCCCAACATAGTTCTTTATTCTTATACAATATTCCCTTGTAAGAAAGAACTATAATTAATATGTTTTGAGGGGACATTTAGCTTATTTCCTTTTAGCCACAACTTTGTGGGGTGCATTGTTAAAGCTAAAAGCTCTGTACATATCAGTGTTTATTTCCTTAGAAAATAATCATAGGGAAAAATAGCTGAGGCCAAGGGTATGCATATGTTTAAGATCTTTTTTTTTTAATGTAATGCCAACTACCCTTTAGAAAAATTGCACCAAATTATATCCCCACCAAGAGTTTATAAATGTATCTTCTCCTGTGTACCCTTACCAACATTCACTGTAATAAAAAAAGCTTGTTAGCTTGATAGATAAAAACACATACGTATTAGCTTTCTCTTAGCAGTTTAGTCTTAGCTCAGAACAGAGTTCAGTAAGTTTGCCTAGGAGTGATGGGGTAGGGGAAGCAGGAGAAGCAAGATCCAGGGCACAGGGACTGCTAATGGATTTTACAAAAGAAAGTTGGAATGCGATACCTGAAAGTTGAAAAATCAAGTCCCAAAGGTTTCTATTATAATGCAGGAGTTCTTAAGCAGGGGGTTGTGAAGGGTCAGATATTATACTTTTTCCCTCACAGGGAGAAAAGCCCAGAGGATCTCCTCCTCTCCCTCTCACCAGAGGAAGCAACTACCACAATTCAGTTCAATCCAGTCTAAAAATCACTGGGTCTATAAAAGGGAAAGTAAGTTCTTTTCAAGCCCTGTGACTTCAGGCTCATCTACCACCCTGGCTCCTGTTTCCTCATCAAGAAAGTGAGAATAACATCACACCTACCTTGAAGATTTACTGTGGAATAAATCAAGTCATACATTTGAAAATATTTTGTAAATCTCAACTGTTACAAGGGACTGTGGCAGGGGAATTAAATTCTAAAGCCAGCCAAGTAAAGTAAAAACTGAGTGCAGCAAGTTATTAAGTTCCTTAAACTGGACACAAGTGCAGAAAGATGCTTACTTAGGAGTTTGAGAACAAAGACCCTCTGACCACAGTTGAGACAAATGCACTCTCAGTAAAACTGCCAGTGGAATTGCTGTAATTTACTTTCATTCCCTCTCTTTTTCTGCCAATTGCATAAATGAATCTAAGTTAGAAAGTATGATGCAATTGTTATTCTTCTACAATTTTATATTGGCAAGTCAAGAAACTTCTCTGGGTCTCTTTATTTGTCTAATGGTGTAGTGCAGCTGGATCAGGGTTCATCCAGTATTTCATTTGACAAATATTTTCAAAGTTTACTATTCTTACTATGTTCCAGGCTGCTGTTTTGAATGTAGGGGGCGGAACCCCAGGAAGGAGACACAGTCTGACCACAAGAGGCTGCTGGCAAGTGGTGAGGCAGTTTCAACTTTGATTTGAGGAATGTGGGTTATTTGATCACCTTCTGTGGAATTCAGTGAAATGTTTAGAAAAATTATGTAAAGTTACATACTTTGTGGTGACTACCAGCTACAATGCTCCATCTGATATGGATTAAGTTACTTCTTTTTTTCTGTGTACGTTGCTACTTTTAAAAATGAGTTAACTTTTTGTTTTGTTTTTAATCTGGGCTAACACAAATGTTAAATTAAAAAGTAATATAAAGATACAGAAAAATTCAAACTGTACAAAAATGGTAAACAATGAGAAGCAAGTTTTTTCCCAGACCCCCACCCCACTCTCACTACACACTCTATCCCCGCTCATGCTGTCCTCCTACTCACAGGTAATCACTGGGTCAATAAAACAAACAGTTGTTAAAAGTGATCCCTGTGGTCCAGAAGTTAAACACTGAACTAATGTCTAAAGTCCCTTCCAGCTCTGAAATGAGGTCCAAGTCTTTCCTGGCACATACCCTACCGAGGGTACAAGAGAAAGACAAGCCTCACGTCTAAAATTTATGACTAGCAAAAGGAGATGAATGCAAACTGAATTAAAAAATACATGCTAGATTCAAACTCCTAAAGGACAAACGACACGACTAAGGCACTTTCGTCGTTGGTTGTTTATTTACGAATTGAATTAAAGGCCCGTTCCAGATGTACACCCCACGAGGGTGGGAACTTCACCACCAGCTTTCACTGCACACAATGAGATCACTGGGCCAAGGATTCAGCTGCCGAGCACTGAAGCCGCGGCCAGGAGCCCAGGGTGGTAGCTCTAGCAGCGAGGGTCACGTAACCCGCGCTGCCCCCCCCAGCTCCCAATCTTCCCTCTTCTCTCCCCATTCCCCTCCACTCAGGCCGAGCAACGCCAGGCAAGTCCCACTAGAGGCCTTACCAATCCCCAAGGGAAGTCATATTTGGGTAGGCCAGGGGAGAGACCCAGGAAAAGAAGCCTCGCAGAAGCGTCTAGCCTGGCTCTGCCTCCGAGCCTCCCAGTCTCCGGCGATCGCCCCGCCCTCCCAGCCAGGAGGGTACTTCGAGATTGCGAGTGGGAGGTGCAGAAGGGCAAGACCAGGGCAATAGCGCTTGCGTATTGACTCTGCGCCGCGGCCGCCAGAGAAGATTAGGGCGGGGCTTCAGAGAGCCGGGAGAGGGCGATGGGAGACGTCTCCAGTGCGCGCGCGCGCGTGCCAACCTTCCCACGCGGCGCGCCGTGGTGACGCCCGCGCGGCCCGAGAATGGGGCGGGGCCGGGGCGGGTCTCCACGCTCCTCCCGCCCCCTCTTAGTCCAAGCTTTCCCTCCTCCCTCCTTCCCGTACACCGGGCCCCGTCAGCTCCGAGGTGCTTTCGTAGTTTAGCATCGCGTCGGCCGGGCCAGGCCAGCGGGCAGATGCCCCAAGCTGCTGCTGCCGTCGCCGCCGACTCCGCCAGTGGCGGTGTGGGAGGCAGGCGTGCGGCCGCGGGCCGCTGAGTGTGACGGACGGGGCCGGGGGCCGGGCGCCGCGGCTTCTGCGGCTCCTCGCGGACCATGTATTTCCTGAGCGGCTGGCCCAAGAGGCTGCTCTGTCCTCTGGAGACCCCGGCCGAGACGCCTTTCCACGTTCAGTCCGACCCCCAGAGGACTTTCTTCGCAGTGCTGGCCTCGGCCCGCCTCAGCATCTGGTACTGCCGAGTAAGTAGAGCTGCCCGCCGCCTCTCGGCGCTCCCTCCCCGGCGTCCTGGCACCACCCCGCCCTCAACTTCCACCCAGAGTCCCAGACCCCTTTCCCCTTCGCGCAGACCCACTGGTCTCGGCCGTCCGCCTCCTCGTTCCACCTACTCTGACCCGGGGTCGGGGCTGGTCCTCTGCCTGGGGCTCCGGGGTGGATACAGTTGCTGCTGCTGCCAAAAATCCTGTGCCTTCCTGCGTTGGACCGACCGCCGTGCACAGGGCAGACCCCACGCGCTCCCTCGGCTGAGCCCGGACTTACTCTCCTCTCCCTTCCCCCGTTACCCATGAACAAATTTGTTTAAACTTTCCACAATTAGAAAGTTAGCGGCTGTTGTGTTCCTAGCCCTTCTTTGCTTTAAAAGCCGTTGATTTGGAGTTAGGGTAAGCGTGTTGGGCTCCTTATCCAGTGCCAGACTTTACAGGCCTCTCATAACTTATTTCTGGCAGCTACAGCTAGAGTTCTTTATTTTGTCTCTAAAGGTCTGGTTAACTTCTTGTCTCCCCCGAGCATGTCCCCATTTTCAAGCTGGTCCTTTTTTTTCTGCTGCTATTGGACTCTTAAGTAGAGAATTGTCTATGTTGGGGGTGGGGGGAGAGTTAGTAGGGACTGAAGTAGAACTCAAATCTGTTCGCACTACATCAGAGATACTAGCAGCTGGAAATAAGATTTGGGGAGAGCGCGAAACAGTTTTGTTCTTGCTTGCTGTGAATTCTGTTCTTTTTTTCTTTCTTGTATCTAATTACCGAGTAGATAAGAAGAAAGGCTTAAAAAGTGAATAGTGGATGAGAGACACTGTTTTTCGCGAACTGTCTATAAAGGCTACAAAATAGGGTATAAAAGTGCTCTTGTTCTTTTTCTTAGAAGAAGGCGGCACTAGTCGATGTCAGAATGAAGTTTTTATCTTTCCAGAGGTTACCTGACCATGTGGGAATAGGTTGTGACTTTAGCTTTATTAGATCTGTGTGAAATACTGACGTTAGTTAAAGTAGTTAAAACCCTCCGCTCTCTGTTTAACCACCTGAACACCCTTTGCTATCCTCACAACCCTGGTAAATGTGGTGATGAGATTGAGACATTTCTGGAATCTCCTTTATGTGACTATCATAGACTGTAAATCAGACTTTTACCTTTCAGTTTTGGCTGATTTAATTTTAAAATATATATTAAAACAAGGTAGGCTGATATAAAGTTGCATTGTGACTATTCTGTCTGGTGCTTGATTGCATTTTTTGAAACAAAATATGATATATCATTTGGTTCTTAAATAAGATACTAATTCATTTACATTGTGTCTGCCAATTGAATAATTTTTTATGCTTGGGTGCATATAATTATATAAAGCACATGCTGAAAAAATAATTATAACTTGAATTTTCAATTGTCTTCTGAGTTTAGTGAGTGATTTCACTGTAATGTAACAAATTGTAAAGACTAAAATTATAACTTTCCTTATCTCTAAAAAGGTGGACCTAACTTATTTTTAGGCAAAAGTCGACTTACTATGAGTGATGAATAGACCAGAAGCCTGTAAGTTACTTTAATCTTCTGTAAAAGATACAAAAATACACCCCAGTTTTATGAATATTGAGAATATGTTCTTTTTTTCTTTCTTTTTTTTTTTTTTTTTTTTTTACTTTTGGAGTTACTGTGTAAAAATACTGAGTAAATCGAAGGCAGTCCTGGAATTTAAAACTACCCATACTCCTTTCATTTAAACTCCTACTCTCTACACACAGAGATAGCTACCTTTTGCAGAAGTCCTGGGGCCATTACCATTAAGGTCCAGTGTACAGAAAGTTAGGTTATAGGAAATCTATGGGTCCAGAGATATGAGGTGAAATGAAATGAAATAATGTCTTAGGGAAGGCTGCAAAGTACTGTAGGCTTATGAGTGGTGAATCTTGATCTTTGGCATCAGCTTTGTCATTTTAAAAATGAAGTATTGGATCACTTGATTTTAAGCTCTTTGATTATAGAACTAGGTGAATGGGGAACAGGTGTCAGACTCTAGCTTCCAGTCTCCTTTCTGAATTATGCCTTTTTTTCTTGCTAAATCTAAATTTTTTTATTTTTATTTTTTATTTACTACACTTACTGAAACTATGTAAGTTAGAAGAAATTTAGGTTAACAGACTTCTTCCAAATGTGAAAATACCTCTAGCTAAATTGAGCATCATTTATCCCACATAATTTAGACTGAATTGGGCTAAAATGTTTGCATGAGAACATGAAAGCTTTGATATTGGAGAGGTTGTATATTGCAAGTATATACACTTTGTAGAATAAAGTGAAGTTTGAAGATCTAAAGAAGGGTTTTATGGAGTAGTTGAAGTTTTAAAAGCCACTCGAGGGCTTTTGGAGATAGGAGGAGACATCAAAGAGATGAAAACATTGCATGCTTTGCATCAAGTTTTGTTGGGTCTCCCTTAGTAAGTGAAATTCACTTAAGGAGGATGTATTGTTTTAATAAAGAAGCCTAGCCTTGGTGAAGGAACATGCATTTATTAGTCTAAATTGGATTTTTTGATGTCCAAGAGAATTACTATATGTAAAATGTTGATTAGTCATTAAACTATGGAAACATTAAAGTGAAATCTCTAAAAATAACTTCCTACATTTCATGGTTCTTTTAGTGAACTTTCCTGTACTCCTTATAGCTACTATTATATCGTGTAAGTATCTAATGGACTCCCAGTTATAGAGTCATGTGTCTTGAAAATTCTTCCCAGTCTCCAAATTTGAGGAATGTAGTATAGTACTGTTTAGATGTGTTTATGAACAGGAGTTTTTGTAGATACTTTGCATTTTGATTTCATTTTTAGTTTGAGGATGTAACCAGTTTTGAGTGTAACTTGATTTCTCTATTTTGTGATTCTACTTAGAAATTCTGAAAATTACTCAAGAGTTTATAACAGGGTTCATTTAGATATTTTGGAACCCAAAAACGGGTGCTTAAAAAATATTTGATATGTGTATGTCAAATTGGGGTGGTAGAAGTGTGACTTTATTTATTGAACAATTAGCGTCTTTCTGTGAAGGGTATTGTAAAAGGACTAGTTTCAGCTTCAAGGATGAAGCTGCTATTTAAAAGACATTATGATTTGTTATCGACATGGGTATTTTGTCAAGTGAACTGTGTTTTGTACTATACCAAAGAGGCTAGAATTATTCCTATAATGCATTACTTAATTGTCCATATGGAAGTCTACGTATGTGAATGTGAATCACAAAATGGTATCTTAGAATGCTGTAATTCTGCATTAGTGTTATCTCAATTTCCAGATCATTGATTATTTCAATATATACATTAGCTTCACCAGTATTTTTGAACACTTCTTGTGAAAGATAGCATAAATGGGCGCTACATGAAAGGGATGAAGGGGCATACTTTATGTATCATAACAAAACATTTTATCCAAAGACATTAGTGTGTTAACATGACAGATGAAAATGTTGTGAGTTATCACTGTGAAGGTTGCTAATAAAAATAACATGAATTATGTGTCTTTGTGTAACTCTTGTTGGTATATGCTAATAATAGAAAACAGTGAGATAGGTGTTCAGTGAAGCAAGTTGTAGGATCGGGTATCTGGTTAACTATATAACCTCAGGAAGGACATTTAATTTGTACCTACATTTGCCCAGCTCACCCTTTCAAATCTATTCTATTACTGCCTTCAGAGAGCCTTCCTTATAAACCACTGCTTGGAAGTCCTTTAGGGTTCAGTGCTGGTTACAAAATGAAATTCAAATTCCATAGTTTGATATCATAGACAATCTCTTCTTGGAATGCTCTCTTGCCCCATCTCTACCTATCAGAATATTATCCTTTAGCTTCTGTTGAAATTCTGGTTTCTATATGAGTCATTCTTTATTTACCATAACCAGAAATATACATTTTTTATGAAGACTTTTTGTATTGTTGGTTTGCCACATGCTTCATTTCTCCAACTAGATTATAACTGACTAGAGTTCAGAAATAATCTTATTTTGTATTATTTATAATGCCTTGAACAAAACATACGCTTAATAACAAAATAAATTAATGAATATCTGTCCTATTGTGTAGCACAGAATTTTTTAAAGGTTTAATAATTGGAAGATTTTTAAAGTGTTGACGTGTAATTTAAAAATACGGTGTGGTAAATTACAATTTAAGTTCAAAAAAACTTTAAAGAGGGTTATATATGTGAAAGTGAATTAATTACTTTTTTGAAATACATAGTAGAAAAGCAGTTCATGTTATTCATAATAAATAGCCAATATATGGAAACAACCTAAATATTTGTCAGTGGATGAATGGATAAAAATGTGTATATATACACAATGGAATATTATTCAGCCATGAGAAATAAGAACATCTTGCCGTATGTAACAATTTGGATGGACCTCGAGGGCATCATGTGAAGTTGAATAAGATAGACGAAGACAAGTACTATGTGGTATCACTTTATGTGGAATTTAAAAACGCCGAAGTCCTTGAAACAGAGGTTAGAATGGTGGTTACAAGTTGGGGAGTAGGGGAGATGTTGATCAAAGAGTACAAACTTTCAGCTCTAAGATGGGTAAGTTCTGGGAATCTAATGTACAGCATTGTGATTATAGTTAATAATACTGTATTACTTGAGAGTTGCTAAGTACTTGAAAGTTACTTAGGGCAGAGAAATGGTAATTATGGTAATTTATGGTAATTACATGACCTGATTTAGGTGTTAGCTAACACTATGATCATTTTGTAAGGTTCAGGTGTTTCAAACCAACATGTACATTTTAAACTTACACAGTGCTGCATGCCAATTATATCAATGAAGCTAGAAATAAAAGTGGTACTTGATAAAGGATCCTACTTTAATTATTAGATAATTTATACTTTACCAAAATTTAAACTGTTGTGCAATAGTGTAATTAGTGGGAACCATTGGTTCCCAGCATGTGTTTGTATTGATATAATCTGTAGAAAAAGAAAGACACACAAAAGAAGCAGTATAAACACATAAAGGTATGTCAGTCATCTTTAGGAGCTTCTGAATCATTGACATTATCCATATTAGAGGTAAACATTCATTGTGAGTTTACTGTGTCCTAGGTGGTTTACATCATGGGAAGCAAATTTTCCTGAATTTACGTCCTTCACATGCCTCATTCATGATTTTTGCACTGTTCTCATAGTACGTACCCAACCTAACTCTTAAACTTGAGATTATCTTTCAATATACATTAATTTATATCTTTACTATACATGGAAACCTAGCACCACTTATATTGATAGAGGATTACTGTACGAGGGAGTACAATAAAGACAATGTCACAAAAATTGCTTCCTGTTAAAGGCTCTTGCCCTTTTCTTAAAAACAGCAGTTGGCAGGTACACGAGAGAGGTTTAAGAGTAAACTAGCACCTCATACAGGTTTCCTCCTTATTTAAATGAAAAGGGTTAAAGAAGAATTGAAAAAATTTTCTTACTATATGATTCAATATTTAATAGTGTTTGTAAATGTTACCTAAAATGGTGGTGTAGGAAGTATTGTATTAAAGCATTTCACTTACTGCTATATAAAGCATTTGTGTATTAGGTAATTTATGAAATTAGAAAAAAAATTTATAATTTAAGAATATTTCTAAATATTCTAGAATTCAGACTTTTTACAAAGTGAGACAGTTACTTAAAATATTTTTATGAATGAGCAAGCATCAATTGGTTGGAGCCAGGTATTTTTTTTCTTATTTTATTGATTATGCCATTACAGTTGTTCTATTTCTCCCCCTTCATTCCTCTCCACCCTGCACACCCCCTCCCCCACCATCCCCCCTTTAATTTATGACCACGTGTCTCAAGTTCTTTAGATTCTATATTTCCCCTACTATTCTTGCCCTCCCCCCTATCTATTTTCTACCTACTGTCTATGCTACTTATTTTCCGTACCTTCTCCCCACTTCTCCTTCTCCCACTACCCTGTTGCTAACCCTCCAGGTGATTTTCATTTCTATGATTTGCTCCTGATCTAGCTGTCCTCTTAGTTTGCTTTTGTTTTAGGTGTGGTTGTTAATAACTGAGTTTGCTGTCCTTTCACTGTTCATCTTTTTTATCTTCTTTTTCTTAGATAAGTCCCTTTAACATTTCCTATAATAGGGCTTGGTGATGATGAACTCCTTGAATTTGATCTTATCTGAGAAGCACTTTATCTGCCCTTCCATTCTAAATGAAAGCTTTGCTGGATAGAGCAATCTTGGTTGTAGGTCTTTGGATTGCATGACCTGGAATACCTCTTTCCAGCCCCTTCTTGCCTGGAAGGTCTCTTTTGAGAAATCCATCAGAAACAGTCTGATGGGAACTCCTTTGTAGGTGGCTGTCCCCTTTTCTCTTGCTGCTTCTAGGATTCTCTCCTTCATTTTAATCCTGGCTGATGTAATTCTGATGTGCCTTGGTGTGTTCCTTCTTGGGTCCAACTTCTTTGGGACTCTCTAAGCTTCCTGGATTTCCTGGAAGTCTATTTCCTTTGCCAGATTGGGGAAGTTCTCCTTTATTATTTGTTCAAATAAGTTTTCCACCCGTGGCTGTTCCTCTTTCCCTTCTGGTACCCCAACATTCGGATGTTGGAACGTTTAAAGATGTCCTGGAGGTTCCTAAGCCTCTCCTCATTTTTTTGAATTCTTGTTTCTTTATCCTTTTCTGTTTGGTCATTTTTTTTCTTCCTTCTGGTCCACTCGATTGATTTGAGTCCCAGTTTCCTTTCCATTACTATTGGTTTTCTGTGCATTTCCCTTCATTTCAATTAATTTAGCCTTCATATGTTCCTCTAATTTGTGACTAAAATCAACCAGTTCTGTGAGCATCTTATCACCAGTGCTTTGAACTATGCATCTGAAAGTTTGGCTATTTCTTGGTCGCTTAGAGTTATGGGCTGTGGGGCTCTGAGTTGTTCTTGAGCCATAATGTTTTGATCTGTTCATGCCTGTTATGTATGAGGAGCAGAGCCTTAGGTGTTCACCAGGGTGGGGTGACCCAGTTGCTGGTTTGTGATGCTGTATGTGGGGATGGGGTCAGAGAGCGACAGTGTTGTCCTCTCTGCTGCTTCCTGCTGCTGGGGCGTGCTCGGGCCTGCTCGGTTTGTCTCACTGCTCCCTCCTTCGCTGGTTTATCTGCACGTGAAAGTGTGATTGCGGTCAGCCCTAGGTGGGTCTGCTGCTGCTGCTCCACACCTGGGATCCGCCCACGTTTGCCTGCGCACCTGGGTCTCGTGCCTGGGTCTCGTGCCTGGGTCTCGCGCCTGGGTCGGTCCGGTGGGTCTTTCCTGCTTGACCCCACTCTCCTGCTGGCTCTACCCCTCTTACGGGTTTGGCTGAATGGTTCGTTCTTGTCAGACTTCCGTGTAGTTCAATTTTCTGTGGTTTGGCTGCGTTTTTGTTGCTGAAATTTTGTTGGTTTTAAACTTGGTTGTGTGAGAAGGTACAGCGTTTCCACCTGCACCTCCATCTTGGCGAAGTCCTCCTGGAGTCAAGGTATTTTTACCTTTTTAAGTTCATTATAATTGTGTTACTTTGGGTAGCCATCACATGCCTATTTGTCTCCCCAAGTGATTTGCCTTTTTCAATAATAAATTATATATAAATTTACATGTGAAATTTTGGATATTGATTTTCAGTAGAATTAGTTGTGGTTTAATTTTCTAAAAGTTTTATTGAGGTTTATAAATATATATTGAAGTGCACAGTAATATTTAGTAAACTTAAGAGTTGTTCAACCATCATCACAGTCTAGTTTGAGAACATTTATAGCAAACAAAAAGGCATTACCCCATTTGCATTCAACCTCTGCTCCCACTCCAACCACAGGAACACATTGGTCTGCTTTTTATCCCTTTGGATTTGACTTTTCTGGAAATCCCATATTAAGTGTAATTGTATAATATGTGGTCTTTTGTGTCTGGCTTTTATTTAGTATGTTTTTGTGGTACTTTGTTTTATTGCTGAATATTATTCCATTGTATGAATATCCTTCATGAAGCTGTTTGAATAGATTTGTTAATTTCATTTTCAGATTGTTACTGGCATAGAGTATAGATATAAAATTAATTCTTGTATATTGCTGTCTTACAGTATTGCCAGAACTTGTTTGTTGTAGTATTTTTTGGTTAGAGCTAATAAACATTTAGCAAAATTGTAGGTCACAAAATAAACACACAAAATAAGTTGCATTTATATATAGTAACAATAAACACCCAAAAAAGAAATGAAGAAAACAATTCCATTTATAAGAGCATCAAAAAGAATAAAGTTCATAGTATTAAATTTAACTAAGGAGGTGAAAGACTTATATGTTCAAAACTACAAAACATTGATGGAAGATATTAAAGGAGAGTCAAATAAATGGAAAGCATTCACATATGTGTTCATTGATTGAAGACTTAATACTGTTAAAATGATTATAGTACACAAGGCAATCTACAGATTCAGTGAAATTCCAACAGTATGTTTTATTGCAGAAATATAAAAACCCATCCTAAAATTAATAGATTATCTCAAGGAATTGCCCTCATTAAACTAAAATTTTTATCAATTTCATGGATCTTTTCAGTGAACCAGCTTTTGATTTTACTGACCATAGTCTGTTCTTTGTGTTGTAATTTGTTGATTTTTATTTTTTTAATTATATTTTATTGATTACGCTATTACAGTTGGTTCAATTTTCCCCTTTGCCCCTCCTCCACCCAGCATCCCCAATCTGTCAGGCAATCCCACACCATCATCATGTCCATGTTCATGTGTGTAAATTCTTTGGCTTCTCCATTTCCTATACTGTACTTTGCATTCTCATGGCTATTCTGAAACTACCTATTTGTACTTCTTAATCCACTCACTTCTTTACCCATTCCCCTACGTGTCTCTCACAACCTTCTCCCATCTGGCAACCATCAAAATGCTCTGTGTATTCATGATTCTATCTCTGTTCTGGTTTGCTTAGTTTGTTTTTTAGATTTAGTTGTTGATAGATTTGTATTTTTGCCATTTTATTGTTCATAATTTTGATCTTTTTCTTCAATAGTTACTTTTAACATTTCATATAATAATGGTTTGGTGATGATGAACTTTTTCTTGTCTTGGAAGCTCTTTATCTGCCCTTTGATTCTAAATGATAGCTTTGCTGAGTAGAGCAGTCTTGGCTATAGGTCCCTGCTTTCATGACTTGGAATATTTCTTGCCAGTCCCTATTAGCCCGCAAAGTTACTTTTGAAAAATCAGCTGACCATGTTATGGGAACTCCCTTGTAAGTAACTAACTTTCTCTTGCTGCTTTTAAGGTTTTCTCTTTACCTTTAACCTTTTACATTTTAATTATATGTCTTGGAGTGGGCCTCTTTGTATCTTGTTTGGGACTCTCTGCTTCCTGGACTTGCATGTCTATTTCCTTCAAAATTAGGGAAGTTTTCTTTTGTTCTTTTTTTCAAATAGAGTTTCCAATTCTTGCTCTTTCTCTTCTCCTTCAGGCATGTCTGTGTTTCAGATGTTAGAATGCTAGAGTTGTACCAGAGGCTGCTTACACTATTCGCATATTGTGGGATTTTTTTTCTTATTCTGTTGGTTGTTTTTTGGTTTCTTTATTCCAAATCATTGATTTGATTCTCAGCTTCATCCACTCTACTGTTGTTTTCCTGTAAATTATTCTTTATTTCAGTTAGTGTATCCTTCATTCCTGACTAAATCATTATGCTGTTGAAGTTCTCACTAAGTTCCTCGAGCATCCTTATAACCAGTGTTTTGAACTCTGTATTTGATAGATTATTTATTTCCAGATCATTTATTTCCATTTCTTAGTTCTTTTTTCTGTAGTCTGGGCTATATTTCTTTATCTCCTCCTTTTGGCAGCCTCCCTGTGTTTTTTTTTCCTATGTATTAGATTGGGGGTGTCAAACACAATTTCACCCGGTGCTATATCCGCCTTGCAGTTGCCTTCAAAGGGCTGAATATAATTTTAGGTCTGTATAAATGTCACTACTCCTTAACTAGGGGCAAGGAGCTTGGCGCTGCTGCCAGGTAGAAACAAGGTGCTGGGCCAGATAAAACAAGGCAGAGGTCCAGATTTGGTCCATGGGCCTTGTGTTTGCTACCTGTGTATTAGAGCTGCTATGACTCCCTGTCTTGGTAGTGTTACCTAATGTAGTAGCTGTCCTGTAGGGTCCAGTGGCACAGCCGCCCCTATCACCCAAGCTGGGTACTCAAGGTGCACCCTCTGTTTAGGGTGAGTATACCCTGCTCTTGTAGTTGAGTCTTGGTTGCTGTTGGCAGGTCAGTTGGAGGGATTAGCCCGGGCCAGTCAGCTGCAGTGACTGGCTGTGTCCAGTCTTCGCCCTCTGTGGAGGCTCAGTTGTGCAGGGGCAGGCTGGTGATGTCTGACGTGGTCTGTAGCTCTCCACTGGGTTTGCAGGCTCTGGGGTTTCCCAGGTGGTGGAGGCCGAGGTCAGCCCCCACCTGTGTTTTGCCTGGTGCCACCCTGCTTGAGCTATATATAACAATATGAGGTGGCTGCCACTTGTGCTGGGCTTGGAGGTCCCCAGACAAAGACAAGCTGTGAGTCTAGGTTGGCTGTTGCTAGTGGCAGTCCTGGGGCCACTTAGCAAGAGGAATGGGGTCTGGGGGCTCACTGTGGCCCAGCTGTTGCTTGTTTGAGAGGACTTAGGAAATTGTGAAGCATGAGCTTAGGTCAGTTATTCATATGGAAAAGTTACAGTTAACAGCTTGAGTGGGCTGTAAATTGGGTGGGATGGAATCTGAGGGGATCTCCTGGGTGGGGCAAACAGTGTTAGCCAGGTTGATGGAGTCTCAGTTATGGTACCCACTTGCTGGCTCTGTGGCTCTTTGGCTCTGTGTGGGGAGAGTTCAGAAAAGTGACAATGGCCTCTATTGGCCCTTCTGTCAGGGAGAAAGCTGTCTCCCAGATTGCACCTTGACTCCAGACACTTCAGTTCCTTCCTGTATGCTGCTTGTGCCATTCAGGCTGCCACCCTGGTGCTGGAGCTCAGAAGGAGTGAGTCTGAGTAAGTCCATATGTGGGTTCTTTAAGAGAAACTGCTTGAAACTGCAGCAACTCAATCCCAGCTGGTTCTCGCAGCCAGAAGTTATGGGAACTTATCCTCCTGGCACTGGAATGCTGGACTGGGGGTGTGTTGGGTTGGGGCTTCTTGCTCTCAAGACATTCCTTCCAAATTTTTATCTACCACACATGGGTGTAGGACCAACTGGTTCTGCGTCTCCATCCCTCCTAACGGTCTAGATGGATGTGGTTTCTTTAATTCTGTAGTTGTCAGACCTCCATTCAACGCAGTTTCTGATGATTCTGAGTGTAGGTTGTTCTATTCTTCAGTTGTAATTTTGATATGGTTGTGCGAAGAGGTAAGCCGTGTTAACCTATCTGCCATCTTGACTGACTTATCTTACTGAATTTTTACAAAATTATTATCGTCTTGTACTTGCTTTGTGTTTAATTTGCTTTATATTCACCAGGCTGGAAGCTTAGATTATTAATTTAATATTTTAGATATAGGCATATTGAGCCCTTAAGTTTTTTTCTAAACACTGATAGCTGTATCCCATAACTTTGTTTTTTTGAGCAGTTTTAGGTTACAATAAAAATGAGAGAAAGGCATATGGAGTTCCTACCCCTACACATGCATAGCTTCCCCCCATCAACAACATCACTCATCAGAATGATATGTATATATATATTTTTTACCAAGGATGAACCTGCATTGACACATTGTAATCACTCCATTGGGTTACAACCTTGGAACAACTTGTACCCTCTGAACAAGTTCTGGGAGCAGGGAATGCAAATGGAATGCACATTCCAAATCATAGGGGAGGGGATAGGGGTGCCTCCAATTGTTGGGGTCCAGCTCTTAGGTTAAAAAGGTGGTTATGTCTTCCTGCTGACCTTCCCCACACAACCAGAGTTCATAGTTTACCTGAGTTTAGTCTTGGTGTTGTGCATTCAGTGGCTTTGGGCAAATATTAATGACTTATGTTCATCATTGTAGTATACAGAATACATTTTTTGCCCTAGAAACCATCTGTTACCTTACTGTTCATCTCCTCCTGTTCCATAACTTTTGCTATATTTGAATTTTGTTTTCAGCTCAGTTTTTAAACTAAAAAAAAAAAACACAAAACATTTCTTTGAATCATGATTTATTTAGAAATGTGTGGTTTAATTTCCAAATATTTGAGGATATCCCATAATCTTTGTTATTGGTTTTTAACTTAATTCCATGTAACTGGGGAATATATAGGGTCTGGCAGAAGTAATGCCTGCTTGAGTATGGTTGGTAGGGCAATAATATGGGTGTAATAATTTATAGTTTTAATTTAAATGTTTCACCTAAAATGTCATATGGTGTGCTTGAGTATGACATTGTTGTGTTATAGAATTGCATACTTATGATTTTGTAATAAAAGATTTTTGTAATAAATAAGGGGTGTTATTTGTGCTGGACCCTGTATTTTAAAATATTTTCTTTGAGATTTTAAAGATCTGTTTTATGGGTTAGTGTGTCATTTGTGTTAGAATATTTTTTATGTGTACTTGTAAAGCAGGGGTGTCAAACTCATTTTCACCAGGGGCCACATCAGCCTTGTGGTTACCTTCAAAGGGCCAAATGTAAATTTTAGGACTCTATAAATGTAACTACTCCTGAACAGTTAAGTGAGAGCTCAGGGCTGCTGCCAGGTAGAAAGAAACAAAGTACTGGGTCTGATAAAACTAGGTGGAGAACTGGATTTGGCGCGGGGTTTGTGTTTGCCACCTGTGTTGTGAAGAATATGCATTCTGCTATTTGCAGTGTTCTCTGAGTGTTAGGTTAAGCTGGTTGACTTGAATGTTCAACTCTTCTATATCCTTGCTGATGTTCAGTCTAGTTTTAGCAGTTATTGAGCATGGAGATTGAAATTGTCACCTGTTGTTGAATTGTCTGTTTCCTGTTTCAGTTTTGTCAGTTTTTGCTTTATGTATTTTGGGACTACTACATTGTTAGATTTGTATATATTTGTAATGGTTACATGTTTCTTTTGTATTGATACATACTAATATGAAATGTTTTGCTTTCTCATTTTTTTCTTAAAGTATATTTTTTATATTATTACCAGTATAGTTCTTTTATGGTTATCACTTGTGCATCATACCTTTTTTCATCCTTTTACTTTCACACTACTTACATCTTTGAATCTGAAGTGTGTCTTAGATAGGTTATATTTAGATTTTTTTTGTTTTTAAAAATCTAGTCTGATAATCCCTGTTGTTTGATTGTTTAGTCCATTCACATGCAATGTGATTATTGATGTGATTGGTTTTACATGAACTGTTTTGCTATTTGCATTCTGTATCTCTTATGTTGTTTATCTGTTAGTCCTGTAATGAATTTGGTTGCTTAACTGTATATTTAGAGTTACCCATATTTTTCGGACTATAAGATGCACCCCCCCCGCCCGAGGAATAATGGTTGTTAATGGTGTTGTTGAGTTCTGTTTACATTTATATTAGTGAAATATTATGTTATTTATGCTAGGAAATATTTTACCACATTTTTGCTTCAAAATTTTTATTACTATTTTCCTCTAAAACCGAGGTATGTTTTATGGTCCGAAAAATATGGTACTTTACTAATAGTTGCTCTAGCAATTATAATATGAATTTCATTATAGTACATTTCAGGTTGAAACTGACTTAATTCTAGTAAAACAGCAATTTTTTCATCCCCCTTCTTTATACTTTCATGTTTTCAATGGTAAAGTGTATATAAGATAAACTTCAACTTTTTACTAATTTTTGAATGTGCAGTTCTATGGCACATTGTTGTGCAACCACTACCACTGGAAAGAAAAAGAAACATTAATCTCTTGCCTCCCTTAAGCTCACTGACTGGCAGGTCAGACCCGCAACTAGGTCTATGTGCAACCTTTCAGTGTTCGGGGGTGGGGTGTGGGGGGAGCTGCACTTCAACCAACTGGGCCACCCGGCCAGGGCTGAGTCCCTGCTTTTGATTCCTTTGTATATTTCCCCCAAAGTGGAATTGCTCAGTCATGTGGTAATTCTGTGTTTAATTTTTTGAGAAGTTGCTATTTTTTTAGAAATCATAATATCCTTTTTGACAGTGGTTGTACCGTTTTACATTCCCACCAGCAATACTCAAGGGTTCCAGTTTCTCCACATTCTTACCTACACCTGTTCTTTGGTTTAAAAAATTTTTCTTTTTATGATAGCCATCCTGATGGGTAGGTGTGAAATATTACCTCATTGTGGTTTTGATTTGCATTTCCCTAATGAGAAGTGATACTGAGTACTTGTTAATGTGCTTATTGGCCATTTGTATATCTTCAGTTTCCTTGCCCATTTTTAAATTGTGTTGTATGTCTTTTTGTTATTGAGTTGTAGTTCTTACTGTTTTCTGAATATATATGATTTGCAAATATCTTCTTTTATTATCAGGATTATCTTTTCATTATGTTGAAGTATCCTCTGATATCGAAAAGTTTTTAATTTTAATGAAGTTCTGCATAACTGTTTTTTCCTTTGTCGCTTGTGTTTTGGTACCCTACCCAAGAAATCATTGCCAAATCTAGTGTCTTGAAGTTTTTGTTCTGTGTTTTCTCCCAGGAATTTTATAGCTTTAGTTCTTACATTTATGCCTGTGATCTATTTAAATTTTTTATATGGTACAGATATGAATGTCAAAATTTATATATTTTTGTTGAATATCCAGTTTTCCTAGTGCTATTTGTTGAAAAGACTGTTCTTTTTCCTGTTGGATGATCTTGGTACCATTGTTGAAAAACACTTAATCATATATGCAAGTAGTTTTTATGCCACGTGGCATTGTTTTGATTACTGCAGCTGTGTAGTAAGTTTTGAAATCAGAAACTTACTACATGAGACCTCTTTACTACATGAGAAACTTATGAGACCTCCAATTTTGCCCTTTTTAAATATTATTTTTGGCTATTTGGGGTCCCTTGAGATTCTATATTAATTTTAAGGTGAACTTTCACATTTTGGCAAATAAAAAATGTGTGAGGATTTAATTAGGGATTGCATTGAATCTGTAGGTTGCTTTGGGTAGTATGGACATCTTAATATTTTATGTAGTTGATGAACACACCATGTCTTTATTTATCTGCATCTTCTTTAATTTATTTCAGTATCATTTTGTAGTTTTCAATGAACACGTTTTTCACTTTCTTTGGTTAAGCTTAATCCTAAGTATTTTATTCTTTCTGATAATGTTAATAAAATTGTTTCTTTAATTTCACTTCTTGATATTTATTATTACAAAGAAATGTAACTTATTTTTGTGCTGGTACTGTATCCTGTAACTGTGCTAGATTCATAATTGCTAACAGTTTGTGTGTAGTCTGTAGGGTTTTCTACATATGAGATGTTAACAGAGAACAGAGATAATTTTACTTTTTCTTTTCCATCTTGAATGCCTTTTATTTATTTTTGTTGCTAATTGCTCTGGCTAGGACTGTCAGTACTATTTTGCATAGAAGTGATGAAAACATCCTTGTGCGTTCCTGACCTTAGAGAGAAAAAACTTTTTAGTTACTTACTTTTGAGTATGTTTTTGGCTGTATGTTTTTCACATAAGGTTTTAATTATGTTGAGGTATTTTTTGACATGGGAAAGTTGAAATTTGTCAAATACTTTTTCTGAATCAACTGATAATGGTCATGTGGTATTTTTCCTTCATTCTGTTAATTTGTTGTATTCATTGATTGATTTGTATGTGTTGAACCATTCTTGCATTTCAGAAATAAATCCCACTGGTTATTACTTATAATCCTTTTAATATGCTATTGATTTTATTGAGGATTTTTTGCAGTTGTAGGCATCAGGGTTATTGACCTGTAGTCTTCTTTTCCTGTAGAGTTGTCATCTGGCTTTGGTATCAGAGTAATAATGGGTGTCTCAGAATGAGTTAGTGTCCCTCCTTCAATTTCTTGGGAGAATTTGAGAAGGACTGGTATTAATTTTTCTTAAAATGTTTGGTAGAGATCACTAGTGAAACCATATATATCGTCTTGGTCTTTTCCTTGTTGGGCATTTTTTTGGTTACTAATTCAGCCTTTTACTAGTTGCAAGTTTATTCAAATTTTCTATTGAGGCTTCAGAGTTTGTTTGCTGTGTATTTTTAGGTATTTGTCCATTTTATCTAGGTTATCCAGTTTGTCAGTGTACAGTTAGTTGTTCATAGTACTCTTATGATCCTTTTTTAAAAATTTTTGGAGGGGCTTTAAAAAGTTTTATTAAATACACAAAATACAAGTTAAATCAGCCAGATATTTTGTGAGTAATCTTGCAACTTACAAAAATCAAGTATTACAAGTGCTTCTGGATTTTTATTTATAGTAATTCCCTTAGGATTTTGTTTCTACATCTATCAAACCCTTTCACTGTGCTCCATATGAGTTATTTTCTTAACAATTTCTCTCACTAAAATCTAAAAATTGAAATTGCTGTACCATAGCTTTAATCCAGTGATACTTATTTATATTCTAAAAAAGAGAAATCTATTGTGAATCCAAATACATAAAATAAAATAGCCTTATTTTGATTTTGAAAAGAAATGTAGCATTTTAGTTTACATAGAGCTAAAGCAGGGGACCTGTTTCTTTCCAGTTGTACTTCAGTCTTTGCAAAAGTCCACTCAGTGCTGAGAAACTTTCATTTTCACCAGTGTGAGGAGTTCTGTGAACTCTAAGGAGGAGCCGAGTTTTCTCAGCATCTCACACAAATCTTGAATGTACCAAGAGCCATTTGCAGTTTCTTTTTTTCTTTTTTAAGCATTTTTAATTTAATTATTGTTCAAGTACAGTTTTCTGTCTTTTATTCCCATCCCAGCCCAGCTCTCCAACTCACTCCCATTTTTATCCCTCTTAGTTTTTGTCCATGTATCCTTTGTACTTGTTCCTGTGAATCCTTCCCATTCTCCCCTGAAATTCTCTCCCCTCTCCTCTCTGGTCCCTGTCAGCCTGTTCTGTAATTCAGTGTCTTTGGTTATATTTTGCTTGCTTGTTTGTTTTGTTGTTTAGCTTCCTGTTAAAGGTGAGATCATATGGTGTTTGTTTTTCAACACCTGGCTTATTTCACTCAGCATAATACTTTCCAGTTCCATCCATGCTGTTGCAAAGGGTAGGAGCTCCTTTCTTTCTGCTGCATAGAATTCCATTGTGTAAATGTACCATGGTTTTTGGATCCATTCATTTACTGATGGGCACCTAGGTTGCTTCCAACTCTTGGCTATTGTAAATTGTGCTGCTATGAACATTGGGGTGCTTAGGTTCTTTTGGATTGGTGTTTCAGGGTTCTTAGGACCATTCACAGTTTCTTGATGAGAATAATAACATTCAACAGTAACACATGAAGAAGAAGTCTGCTCTAGCAGGCAGTGTGTAAAACTGAGACCGCACCCACCTCCCTGATGTTGGCCTCCAGCTTGTCTGTGGGATGATCCACAAGGACATTGAAAGGAACGACTGGCACGTCATACTGGTTTGCCCAACATGGCCTGAATGATAAATATCTTGGGTTTTCCAACCAAGATCTGACCCTTTTCTCCTTTGAACACATTAGTCAATGTCTGAATTTGAATTTTGGCATCATATGTGTAAATGTGATTGCTTTCACTGTGACTCAGAAAAACACATACAAAGCAATTGGCTAGAGGGTGATGCCTCATTGATTTTGAGAAGTAGTTCTGCTTTAAGATGTTAAGGCATTTCACTTCAAATCCTAGATATGACGACCTGCACATAAGGTCGTCTCTGTCTGCATTGGTGCCCTGCCTTTCTGGCAGTGTTAAGTACCAGAAGTACCTCTCACGATTGAAGATTAAAGCAAGTCCTCTCCTCTTGTGGACTAAATGTACTTTTCTGTTGGATCAAACATTTCACTCTTATAGAAGGCATCTGTTTTCTGTAATATATTGACCCTCACCTGCAAAGCAAGCCTCTCAGGGCCCAGGTAATGAGCTCATTGTGGCCGGAGGCAGCGTGCACCCCCAGGGGCCTCCGCTTCCTCTCGTTTTTATTTTTGTAAATTCAGTAGTGATGTCCTTCTTTTCATTTCCGTTTAGTTGAGTCATTTTTTTTAGTCTGCTTAAAGATTTCTCAGTTTTGTTGGCCCTTTTGAAGAATTGACTCTTGGTTTCTTTGATTTTTTTCTTTATTGTTTTTCTACTCTTACTTTCTCTCTGTTCTAGTCTTTATTATATTCTTTCTTGTAGCTTTGGGTTAATTTGTTAACCTCTTTGTATTTTTGTAAGATGTAAAGTAAGATTGATTTGACCTCTTTTTAAAAAATATTTTATCTATTAATTTTAGAGGGAGGGGAAGGGAAGGAGAAAGAGTGAGAGAGGAACATCAGTGTGCGGTTGGTTGCCTCTCATATGTTTTCCACTGGGGACCTGGCCTGCAATCCAGGCATGTGCCCTGACCGGGAATCGAACCAGTGACCATTTGCTTCACAGGCCTGTACTCAGTCTACTGAGCCACACCAGCCAGGGCATGATTTGACCTCTTTTTTAATGTAAGCATTTATAGTTGTAAGTTTCCTACTTTGTACTGCCTTTGTTGCATTTCATACATTCTGGTATGTTGTGGTTTGATTTTCATTTGTCTCAGGTATTTTCGATTTCCTTTGTGATTTTTTTTTCCCATTGGCTATTTTTTAAAAATTTTTATTTATTTATCTTTAGAAGGGAAGGGAAGGAGAGAGGGAGAGAACTATCAGTGTATGGTTGCTTCTCATGTGTGCCCTGCTGGGAACTGGTCCCTGCTGGGAACTGGCCTGCAACCCAGGCATGTGCCCTGACTGGGAATCGAACTGTGATCTTTTGGTTCACAGGCCTGCGCTCAATCCACTCCATTGGTTATTTTTTAAATGGGTTGTTTAATTTCCAATATTTGTGAGTTTTCCAGTTTTCCTTTGCTTTTGAACTTTAGTTTCCATTGTGATCAGAAGAAACACTGGATATATATGTATGTATACTTTGACCAAGAATTGCTCTCGGGCCTAACTTATGGTCTGTGTGGAGAATATTCCATGTGCACTTGACAAAATGTGTATTCTGTTGTGTGGAGTCTTCTGTACAGGTACATTAGATCTAATTATAGTGTTGTTCAAGCTTTCTATTTTCATATTCATTTTGTGTCTGAATGTTTTGTTCTCCAGCCTTTTCTCTGAGATATTGTCGTGTATGTTACATGTATATATCAGTACAGGGTATTGTCTTTTTAAACAAAGATGAAAGGAGAAAAGATAAAAATGTTTATTCACTTTTTTACATTTATCCATTTATTTCCCATTTCTTGTTCTCTGGGTTTTGTCCTTCGGATTTGAGTTACCATCCATGTCAGTGGTCCCCCAAACTATTCCCTGGTTCAATGATTTGCTAAGAAGAATCACAGGACTCAATTTATAGGTAAACTTATATTTATGATTATTTATTTATTTTTAGAGAGAGGCGAAGGGAGGGAAAAGGTGAGGGAGAGAAACATTGATCAGTTGCTTCTCGTAAGGACCCTGACTGAGGACCAAACCTTCAGCCTAGGCAGGTGTCCTGACTAGAAAGTGAACCGGCGACCTTTTGCTTTGCAGGACAATGCCTAGCCAACTGAGCTACACCAGTCAGGGCCTTATATTTATGATTTATTACAAAAAAAGGATATAAAGCAAGTATTTCAAAGGCTCACTGGTGAAAATGGAAGGAACCAGGTGCAGGCTACCCTCTTTCAGTGTAGTCATATAGATTATGTTTACTTCCTCGAGCATTGAATTGTGACAACATATATGCATTGTTGTCTACCATGTAAGTTTGTTATAGACTCAGTCCTCAAGGTTTTTATTGGGTGTGCTCTGCTTAGCACATACGTATAGATGTATAGCTGTGAACAAAAACCATCTGAACAAAAACCATCTGTATGTCTTTAGTGTTATAACTTTTGACCAACTTCACTGTCCTTAGTAAGCCTTCTAGTTAATGAGTATATGTGTTCCTTAAAATGTAACCATAAATAGTTTTGTTAGTAATGGCCAGGATGACCAAGATTATCAAATTGGTGATAGCATGGCTCACCAGGAAATGTGGTATTAGAGCTGCTGCATTCTTTGTCCTGTCAATCATTAGTACCTGAGTTATACTAGTAAAAGAAAAGAAAGTAGTAAAAGGAATCTTTAGCATAGAAAAGTTGTGCAAAACTGTTGGACTGTCTGCTCTGGCCCAATCTTCCCTGAGTAAATTACCCTATAATTCTGTTATATTCGATGGAGTTGCCTGCCTGCTTGGTTTTTCAGTGTGAAGATATCTTCTTGTTAACAGTGGTCATTATACTTCTGCCCCACTGTCAGACAACATACTAAAAATTCCACATTGCCTGTTTCAGCATAAGCCATGTGATTTGTACAAACAGTTCAGGCATACTGAACTGATTTGATCAATTAAGGGATGTTTGTAACCCTCCCAACATCCAAATTCCCAGATGCCAGCCAAAGACCAGCCTTGCAGGCAGATTCTTTTTAGTATAGCCTTCTCAGGCCTGTTTCATTAACTCTTTTCTGCATACCATTTGATGTCATTTCCTTTTTTTTTCTGAGGGATTTCTTTTAGTATTTTCTTGTAATGCAGGTTTGCCAGCAACAAATTCTCAGTCTCTTTAGCTAGGAACATTTTGCTCTGCCTACAGTTTTGAAGAACAGTTCTATTGGATACAAAATTAATGGTTGACAGTTTTTCTATGTCAGCATTTAAATATGTCATTTCATGGTTTTCTGGCCTTCACTGATTCTGATAAAAAGTCAACCATTAGTTACGTTTTTTGTTCTTTTGTGTGTAATCAGTCATTTTACTCTTGCTCTTACAGCATTTTCCTATTTGTTGGCTTTTAGTAGTTTGTATATGGTGTATGTATGTAAATGTTTATCCCACTTGGGTTTTTCAAGCATTCTGAATCTGGGGCTTAATGCCTTGCACCAACTTTGGGGCATTTGCAGCTATTTTTTCCTTCAAATATTTTTTTATTCCACATCGTCTACCAAAACTCCCCATTATAAACATATTGGTGCACTTGATACCCTACAGGTGTTTCTCTGCTTTGGTCCTTTTTCTGTGTTTTTTAGACTGAATAACTATTAAATTATTTTCATGGTTTTAGATTCTTTTGCCATCTCAAATGTGCTGTTGAGCATATATAATGAAGTTTCTATATCAGTTATTATACTTTAAAACTCTATAATTCTTCTTTATTGCTTTTACTTTTATGAGATCCCCCACATGTTGAAGCATTATCGTCATATTTTTCTTTGATTCTTTAAACATAGTTTCCTGTGTTCCTTTTTTTCCAACCAAATGCTGACATGGACACTGGCCCAAAGTGTCTGTAGCATTATGGATGAGATACAAGACAAATTCACACGGACTACCGAGTCCTGTGGAGGAAAAGGGACGGCACAGTTAACTCTCTCAAGAGGAGAGTGCCTCAGAGTGGCCTGGCCACTCTTTCAAGAGGAGAGTGCGCCGACCCTTGCCCTGACAGGCTTTTACTGGGTTCAGTTTGCACAGGAATACTGGTAAAGTTTATTAATCATTGTCTGGTAGTAAGGATCAAACAATAGATAGCATTCAAAGAACTATGAGGGCCTATTCTTAGTCAGGGTCTGCTAGCTAAAGGGCTACAAAACTTTGAGAAACAAACTAATTTCCTGGTCGGACCTTTATCATTTAATTGAGAGCATTCTTAGCAAAGCAGGTTTCACAGTTTATGTATTCTTTCTTAGGCCTGATCACCCAGGGAACCTGCCCTTTCCAGTGCAGGGCTGCATCGCCCTCTGTCACTGTTCCAGGCTTAAGTCAGGCAGGAGAAGTAAAGCAGCCAAGAGATTAGGAGACTTCTCTCAGACAGAGTGAGGACACAGGCTATGTCAAAGCTGTGGGGTGAGGGTCCATCACCCCTTTTGGGGGGCTATAGCCCCCAAGTCCTTCCCTGGGGCCTCCCTGTGATTGTGCCTGTCTTAGATCGTCCCCCCCCACCTTGGGGAATCTTACCCATTATTGGCTAACTGATCAAGCACTGGGGGCCAGTTATGGATGAAGTAAAATGAGCAGAAATGGTGTTCCTGCCAGGGAAATGAGCTTTGTCTCTTAGTGGCTTGTGGTCCGAAGGTTGCTCACTCAGCCTTAGCCATGGTGGGGTTACAGCTTCTGAAACCAAGCAGGGCAGTTCCCAATAAAATGCAATTTAAGGAGGAAGAAAGCCTACATCACTGCTCTCTCCTTTCTTTTTATAAAAGTATATTTTATTGATTTTGCTATGAAAGTTGTCCCAATATTTACCCCCTTTGCCCCCCCTTCACCCAGTACCCCACTTCCCTCCAGCAATCCCTGTGCTTAGTTTATGCCCATAGGTCTTGCTTGTAAATTTTTTGGCTTCTCTATTTCCTTTACTTTTCTTAACTTTCCCCTGTCTATTTTGTTCCTACCAATTATGCTTCATAATCTCTGCACCATTTCTCCATTCTCCCCCTTCCCCCTGCCAGCTGATAACTATCCAGATGATCTCCATATCTATGATTCTGTTTCTGTTCTGAGTGTACCCTTAGGTTTTGTTTTTGTTTTTTTAAAGATTCAGTTATTGATAGTTGTGAATTTGTTGCCTTTTTAATGTTCATGGTTTTGATCTTTTTTTTTTCTTAAATAACTGCCTTTACCATTTCCTATTATAACAGCTTGGTGGTGATAAACTCCTTTTATTTTACCTTGTCTGGGAAGCGCTTTACCTGCCCTTCCATTCTAAATGATAATCTCACTGGATAGAGTAATCTAGGTTGTAGGTCCTTGTTTTTTCCTCATTTTGAATGCTTCTTGCCAGTCACTTCTTGCCTGCAAAGTTTCTTTCGAGAAATCAGCGGACAGTCTAATTGGAACTCTTTTGTAGGTAACTATGCTTTTCTCTTGCTGCTTTTAAGATTCTCTCTGTATCTTTAACCTTTGGCATTTAAATTTAATTATGATGTGTCTTGGTGTGTTCCTCTTTGGGTTCAACCTGTTTGGGATTTTCTGTGCTTCCTGGACTTGTATGTGTATTTCCTTCACCAAATTAGGGAAATTTTCTTTTATTATTTTTTTAAGTAAGTTTTTAATTTTTTGCTTTTCCTCTTCTCCTTCTGGCATCCACATGATTTGGATGTTTGCATGTTTGGAGATATCCCAGAGGTTCCTCAGCCTACCCTTGTTTTTTTTGAATTCTTATTTTTTCTTTTTGTTCTGGTTGAATGTTTGTCTTCCTTATGTTCTATATCATTGGTTTGAATCCTAGCTTCCTTCCCTTCTATGTTAGTTTCCTGTGGGTTATTCTTTATTTCACTTAGTGTGACCTTCATTTATTCCTTTTTTTTTCTACACTCAAGGAGTTCTCTGAATATCCTGATCCCCAGTGTTTTGACTCTGCTCCTTTTTTTTAATTGATTATGCCATTACATTTGTTCTATCCCCCCCTCCATTCCCCTCCACCCTGCACACCCCTCCCCCACCATTCCCCCCTTTAGTTCATGAACACGTGTCTCAAGTTCTTTAGATTCTCTATTTCCCCTACTATTCTTACCCTCCCCCCTATCTATTTTCTATCTACTGTCTATGCTACTTATTTTCTGTACCTTCTCCCCCCTTCACCTTCTCCCACTTCCTTGTTGCTAACCCTCCACGTGATCTTCATTTCTATGGTTCACTCCTGATCTAGCTGTCCTCTTAGTTTGCTTTTGTTTTAGGGTGTGGTTGTTAATAACTGTGAGTTTGCTGTCCTTTCACTGTTCATCTTTTTTATCTTCTTTTTCTTAGATAAGTCCCTTTAACATTTCCTATAATAGGGCTTGGTGATGATGAACTCCTTGAATTTGATCTTATCTGAGAAGCACTTTATCTGCCCTTCCATTCTAAATGAAAGCTTTGCTGGATAGAGCAATCTTGGTTGTAGGTCTTTGGATTTCATGACTTGGAATACTTCTTTCCAGCCCCTTCTTGCCTGGAAGGTCTCTTTTGAGAAATCCATCAGAAACAGTCTGATGGGAACTCCTTTGTAGGTGACTGTCCCCTTTTCTCTTGCTGCTTCTAGGATTCTCTCCTTCATTTTAATCCTGGCTGATGTAATTCTGATGTGCCTTGGTGTGTTCCTTCTTGGGTCCAACTTCTTTGGGACTCTGAGCTTCCTGGATTTCCTGGAAGTCTATTTCCTTTGCCAGATTGGGGAAGTTCTCCTTTATTATTTGTTTAAATAAGTTTTCCACCCGTGGCTGTTCCTCTTCCCCTTCTGGTACCCCTATAATTCGGATGTTGGAACGTTTAAAGATGTCCTGGAGGTTCCTAAGCCTCTCCTCATTTTTTTGAATTCTTGTTTCTTTATCCTTTTCTGTTTGGTCATTTTTTTCTTCCTTCTGGTCCACTCGATTGATTTGAGTCCCAGTTTCCTTTCCATTACTATTGGTTTTCTGTGCATTTCCCTTCATTTCAATTAGTTTAGCCTTCATATGTTCCTCTAATTTGTGACTAAAATCAACCAGTTCTGTGAGCACCCTGATCACCAGTGTTTTGAACTATGAATCTGAAAGTTTGGCTATTTCTTGGTCGCTTAGAGTTATGGGCTGTGGGGCTCTGAGTTGTTCTTGAGCCATAATGTTTTGATCTGTTCATGCCTGTTATGTATGAGGAGCAGAGCCTTAGGTGTTCACCAGGGTGGGGTGACCCAGTTGCTGGTTTGTGATGCTGTATCTGGTTTGTGATGCTGTATGTGGGGGTGGGGGCAGAGAGGAAGCAATGGCGGTCCTCTCTGTTTGCCCAGTCCGTCCCACTGCTCGCCCCGCCTGTTTATCTGAGCAGAAATCTGCGAGCCCACCGCCCTGCGCCGTGGGTCTCAATGCTCGCCTCTTCACTGGTTTATCTGCACGCAAATGCTCGACAGACTGCAGACAGCCAGCCAGCCGCGCCTCTTCCCTGTGTCCGCCCGTAGCTAGCCCGCACCTGGGATCTGCGCCCTCGGCTGCTTGTGAACCACCCCGTTCAGGGATCTTTTTGGGCAACCTGCTCCACTGCTGGCTTTGCCCCTCTTACCGGTTTAGCTGAGCATTTTGTTGTTTTCGAACTCCGTATTGTCGATTTTCTGTGTGGTTTGGTTGCGTTTATTTTTGTTAAAACTTTGTTGTTTTTAGATTTGGTTGTGCGAGGACGCAAGGTGTTTCCACCTACGCCTCCATCTTGGTGGAAGTCCTTGACTCTGCTTCTCATAGGTTGGCTAGCACTGTTCCACTTAGGTCTTTTTCTGGGGTTTTGTTCTCTTCTTTCATTTGGGTCATATTTCTTTATCTCCTCTTGGCAGCTTCCCTCTATTTGTTTCTGTGTACTAGAGCTGCTTTGACTCCCGTCTTAGTAGTGTGGCCTATTGTAAAAAAGTGCACCTATTAAGTTGTATGGGGCACCAGAGGCTCTAGGTCCAAGAAGTCAAACTCCTTTTTACCAGGGCCATATCAGCCTCATGGTTGCCTTCAAAGGGCTGGATTCAATTTCAACTCCTTAACTGTTAAGGAATAGTTACATTTATACAGTCCTAAAATTATTTCAGTCCTTCGAAGGCAACCTGGCTGACGTGGCCCCCAGTGCAAATGAGTTTGATACCCCTGCTTTAGGTAATAACCAGGAAGGGGCAACCCACTTCACTGCTTTATGGCTGTGTGGGGCGGTCTCCCAGAGGGGACAGTGCTGCTGCCTGGCTTCTGGTAGTGCTCACCAGTTGCCAGTCACTTCACCCCGTTTCTGTGTGCAAGTGGTGCCTTTCCAGCTGTTGCCCTGGTGGCGAATCCCAGAGAAGGTGGGTTTGTATACATATGAGACCATGAAACCAGGCCCTTTAAGCTGTGAAAATCAGGCAGTTTCTTCTGCCGCCCCAGCTTCCTCTGGTTTTTATAGCCAGAGGTAACTGTCATCTATCTTCCTGGTCCTGGAACCTTGGGCTTTGTGGTCTGGTCTGGGGCTGGTATCACTTGCTTCCTAGGTATCCTTCCTGTTCTCTTGGGTTCCACTGCCACCTTTCTTCACCACACCTCCTCTCTGTGACTCCACCTTTCCTACCCATCTGGATGAATGGGTCTTCTTTAAATTCTTGGTTGTCAGACTTCATACAGGTTGATTTTCTGATGGTTCTGGGTATTACTAGTTTTGAGATCTGGTTGTAATTCTGTGGTTGCATGAGAAGGCCAGGCCTGTCTGTATATACCTCCATCTTAACCTAAAGTCCTCCCCTTTGTTTCTTTAATATATTTGTTGTGGTTGTTTTGAATTCATCTGCTGTCTGGGCCCACTCGAGATACTTACTTGTTCTTTGAGTCTGGGTTGTACTTTCTAGTTTCTTTGTATTTTAATTTTTTATTTATAAATGGGGATTTTATTTTTTAACCAAACTACCTTTATTTTAGTCTTCAAAGAGCAAACTGTTTTTTCTGACATAGTCATGATTAACTTAAATAATTTCATTTACACAAGTACTTCCATTTAGCAGGAAACTTAGTTTCATAGATCCAGACATTGAAATGTTTGAAAATAACTTACATATTTTTCCATTATAAGACAAAACAGAATCTAGCATAAGGTAAGTGAAATTCATTCATACTTCAGGTTCCCTTCCTTCTCCAGGAACCAGCATTGTTATATTCTTTCCATTTAGCAAAATTTGGTGAAATTTAGTGATTCTTCCTTCTGGTGTGATTTCAAAAGTCATCAAATCCTGGAAGCATGCCAACAATTTCCTAACTTCATCACAGTATGAATTATTTTTTTAAAGATCTTATTTATTTATCATTGGAGAGGAAGGGAAGGAGAGAAGGAGAGAAATATCAATGTATGGTTGCCTCTCGTGAGTCCCCTACTGGGAACTGGCCAGCAACCCAGGCATGTGCCCTGACTCGGAATCGAACCTTGATCCTCTGGTTCACAGGCCCACGCTCAATCCACTGAGCTACACCAGCCAGGGCACAATATGAATTCTTGACCTCGTACACCAGCTTTAGAGGCAATAGCTATAGCAGGTTACTAAGTAGTGTTAGTAGCCATCGATGTTGGGATGGCAAAGTTTTTGATAATTTTAGATAATTTTCATAGTGGCTCCTGAGTCTCTTTTTCCCCTGAGGGTTATTGTTGCTCGTTTTTTAAAAGTGTTTTTTAGTAACTTGCCTGGAATTAATCATCTAAAATTTATCCTCCCTGCAGTATGCAACCCCTGGGTTTGACATCGCTGCTTATTTTATCTTGTTTTTATTTTTATCATGGCTTCCTGGGGGTTGCCTCTATGTTTGCATAGTGAGTGTTCAGAGGTTTTGTTCAAACATCTTGAGCTAGTGAGGCACCCATTCTCTCTTGATTGGTCAGTTTGTGGGTTGGATTGTGCATGCAAAGTTCAGGACGTACCCAGATTCTTTTTATGAAGCCAGCATCATCCTAATTCCAAAACCCGATAGAGACACAACAAAGAAAGAAAACTTCAGGCCAATATCGCTGATGAACATAGACGCTAAAATCCTCAACAAAACATTGGCAAATCGCATCCAACAATATATCAAAAAGATCATACACCATGACCAAGTGGAATTCATCCCAGGTATGCAAGGATGGTTCAACATTCGCAAATCAGTAAATGTAATACATCACATAAACAAAAGCAAAGACAAAAACCACATGATCATATCAATAGATGCGGAAAAAGCTTTTGATAAGGTACAGCACCCATTTATGATAAAAACACTCAGCAAAGTGGGAATAGAGGGAGCATTCCTCAATGTAATAAAGGCCATATATGAGAGACCTACAGCCAACATCATACTCAATGGGCAAAAATTAAAAGCTTTTCCACTAAGATCAGGAACAAGACAAGGATGTCCACTTTCACCACTTCTGTTCAATATAGTTTTGGAAGTTTTGGCCACATTGATCAGGCAGGAAAAGGAAATAAAAGGCATCCAAATAGGAAAGGAGGAAACAAAACTGTCACTGTTTGCAGATGACATGATAGTGTACATGGAAAATCCTATAGACTCTACCAAAAAAACTGCTCAAACTAATTAATGAATTTGGCAAAACAGCAGGATACAAAGTCAATATCCAGAAATCAAAGGCATTTTTGTATACTAACAGTGAATCAGCAGAAGCAGAAATCAAGAAAAAATCCCATTCAGTATAGCAAAAAGAAAAATAAAATATCTGGGAATAAACCTAGCCAAAGAGGTAAAAGACCTGTATGCAGAGAACTACACAGCACTGAAGAAAGAAATCAGGGAAGACACAAACAAATGGAAACATATACTGTGTTCATGGATTAGAAGAATTAATATCATCAAAATGTCCGTACTACCCAGACATAGAAAAAAACACTTCAAAAATTTATATGGAATCATAAACGAGCCCGAATACCAGCTGCACTTTTGAGAAAAAAGAACAAAGTAGGAGGGATCACAATACCTGATATCAAACTGTATTACAAGGCCACTGTAATCAAAACATCCTGGTACTGGCGTAAAAACAGGCACATAGACCAATGGAACAGAACAGAGAGCCCAGAAATCATCCCAACTCGCTACAGTCAATTAATATTTGACAAAGGGGGAATAACATAAAATGGAGTAAAGATAACCTCTTCAACAAATGGTGTTGGGAGAACTGGACAGCTACATGCAAAAAAATGAAACTTGAGCACAAACTTACACCATACACCAAAATAAATTCAAAGTGGATAAAAGACTTAAATATAAATCTCAGATATTTCACGCAGCAACATTTTTACTGATATGTCCCCTAGAGCAAGGAATATAAAGGAAAGAATAAACAAATGGGATCTCATCAAAATAAAAAGCTTCTGTGTGGCTAAGTAAAACAGTATTAAATTAAAAAGACAACCAACTGTATGGGAAAATATATTTGCCAATGATACCTCAGACAAAGTTTTAATCTCCAAAATATACAAAGAACTTACACAGCTCCACTCTAAGAAGACATCTAACCCAATTAAAAAATGGGAAAAGGACTTGAACAGACACTTCTCCAAGGAGGACATACAGAATATTCAGAGACACATGAAGAAATGCTCAATATTGTTAGCTATCAGAGAGATGCAAATTAAAACCACAATGAGATACCACTTTACACCAGTCAGGATGGCTATCATAAATAAAGCAACAAACAACAAATGTTGGAGAGGGTGTGGAGAAAAGGGGTCCTTAGTTCACTGTTGGGATTGTAGAGTGGTACAGCCATTATGGAAAACAGTATGGAATTTTCTCAGAAAAATAAAAATCTACCTGCCTTTTGACCCAGCAATTCCACTGCTAGGATTATATCCTAAGAATCCTAAAACATCAATTTCAAAGAACCTATGCACCACAATGTTCATAGCAGCACAATTTACAATAGCCAAGAGTTGGAAGCAACCTAGGTGCCCATCAGTAAATGAATGGATCAAAAAATTGTACATATACACAATGGAATTCTATGCAGCAGAGAGAAAGAAGGAGCTACTACCTTTTGCAACATGGATGGAACAACATGGATGGAACTGGAAAGCATTATGCTGAGTGAAATTGGCCAGGTGTTGAAAGACAAATACCATATGATCTCACCTTTAACAGGAAGCTAAACAACAAAATGAACAAGCAAGCTGAATAAAAACAAAGACACTGAAATAGAGAACAAGGGGACAGTGACCAGAGGGGAGAGGGAAGGGAATTTAAGGGGAGAGGGATTTGGGGGAACAAATGTGAGGGACACAGGGACGAGGGCTGGGGGGGAGGTGGGGAGCGCGGGACGGGGGTGGGGGTGGGCTTAGACGGGAGAAATAGACAAAAAACTGTATTTGAAAAATAACTAAATTAAAAAAAATTAATTAAAAAAACAAAAAAAAAAACCCCACCAAAGTTCAGGACGTTTTTATATCTGTTCCAGCTTTTACTTCTTGCAGGACCCTTCTGGGACTTCCTTGTAAACAGTCTCCCAGTGAGCCAGTGAGTGTGGGGAGCTTGGCCTTTCTTTGTCTTGTATTTGCCTGTGCACAAGCCTCCCTGTCAGACAGGAATGAGAGGAGAATGAGTGGTTTGCGTCTCCCAGGGTTTTTCCTGTTTATGAGTGTTGTCTCTCTGCCAGCCTAGGATGTGTGGCAAGCTTTTCTATTGCCTCTCGGATTTCCAGGATCTCCCTATTAAATTTCTGGCTGGTGAGGGATGTGCTCCTTGCCCAAAGGAGGTCTGCAACTTCTGTTAGCAGCATTGTCAGCTTTCCCTGTTTGTTTTCTAAGGAGTTTGCTATTTTTACTGACTTCCATATCAAAGCAGCCCACCTCTAGCTGCAAAGCTGTTGATTTTTCACTAACAACTCCATCCCAGTAGCTCTGTTGCCTACCTTGTTTGGGGGAGGTAATGGGCACAGTCTCAGTAAAAATAACATTTATTTCCACTGAAATAAAACTAAAGTTTAGTTTTTCATGAATATAAGTTTCTTAGATTGTTGTGTGCCTTTGGTTAGTTTATAAATATTTGAAACGTTTGTCTTGACTTTTTTGTTTAGTTTTATAGTTGTTTTGGGGGATAGGATTTGTAAACCTCTTTGCAATTTTTGGAAGTCCTTGTGATTTAACTTTTGGTAGGCAATTTTAGTTTTCCTATCTTAGTGGGATAAAACGGATCAAATTAATTAGTTGTGTCATAATTTTCAGTTATACATTTAGAAGAAATAATTCCTTAGTTTATCTCTTCAAGTCTACACAATTTTTTATGTAATTGCTGCTGTCTTGTCCTTTGGGAAACTGAGCTGTTTGGTTTCTTTGTGTGTGTGTGTGTCAGGTGGCAGGTAGGTGGTAGGGAGACAATATATTTGAAGTTTGGCTATTTATAGTACAATATTCAATCATTGTTCTTAGGTCTCATTTGTTTGCCATTGCCAGGATCATTATTACTTCCTTTCCATCATCAGTATCTTATTTTTGAAGCACAAGGGTGATATAATTTTTTGTTCACTATCAGTCATATGAAATATAAATCCCATTGACCTTAAAAAAAAACTTAAAAAGCAAATACAAACTAACAAGTTATGAGTTCCTATTATGTTAATCCCTTTTTAAGTTTTTTATATAACTTATTTCATATAATCCTTACAGTAACTTTGGTAGATTGGTCTTAATTCTATTTCCTAGTAGGAAAAGTGAGACTCAAAGTAATTTTATGATAGGAAAAATTATTTAGTAAGTAGCAGAGCTGAGAATCCTTACAGTAACTTTGTGGGAGATTGGTCTTAATTCTATTTCTACATAGGAAAAGTGAGACTCGAAATAATTTTATGGTAGGAGAAATTAATAAGTAGCAGAGCTGGATTCAAATCCACATTTAATGCTAAAGCTTATTTTGTAGAGATTGTTCCATGCCATTTATCATATAACTAGAGACAGTAAAACTTAAAATAACCTGTTTGACAGATATCTTAGCAATAGCTGGCTTTTAAAAAACATACTTGTACAGTTATATTCGCATTAAATATTGTTTAATAAATGCACACTGGCCCTGGCCAGTGTGTCTCAGTGAGTTGGAGTGTTGTCCTGTAACCAAAAGGTTGCTTGCATGTTTGATTCCTGGTCAGGGCACATGCCTAGGTTGCGGGTTTGGTCCCTAGTCTACCCGCGGCCTACGGAAGGCAACCAATCAATGCTTCTCTCTCACATTGGTGTCTCTTTCCCTCCCTTCCTCTCTAAGAAAGCAATGAAAAAAAAAATGTCCTTGGGTAAGGATTGAAAAATAATAATAAAATAAATGATTATTGAATTCCAAGCACACTGCTTAGAATTTTTTAGTATATTATACCATTTAAATGAAATGATACTGCGAAGTGGAATGGTTTTCTTTCTATTATAGACGTGCCCTTTTCATTTTATAAATGAGGAAACTGAAATGTTAAAACAGGTGATGGGTAAGTCTAGGCTTCGCCATTATTAAGTTGAATGCAGGGGAAACATGAAACTGCATTGGGAAGGTGGTATATGGGAAGAATAAAATTCTTTCAGCAGGGATGTATATTTCAAACTAGAATAATGTGTACTACTCAGTATATTTATTTACTTATTTTTATTGATTTGAGAGAGAGAGAAGCATTGATTTATTGTCCTGCCCATTTATGCATTAATTGGTCACTGCTTGTGTGTGTCCTGATGAGATTGAACCCACAACCTTGGTGCAGCAGGGCAATGCTATAACCAAGTGAGCTATCCAGTGAGGGCCTATTTAGTATAATTTTAAAATGTTTATTATTTTTCTGGACTAGGAAAATCAGGTAGTCTTTCCTAAGTTAATTTTTCAGTTAACTGACTATTTAAGTCCACTTAAAAACTTAATCAGTTTTTACAAAACTTTTTCTGAAGCCGAATTATATACCTCTGGTAGTACAGGCTTCCCTTGCTTGGTAGGGTGAGCATGTTCTAGGAACCCATCTGTATCAGTGTATCAGCTGGTGGTGTTGTGAGAGGCTGGGTTCAACTTCAGTGAATTTTGTTTGAAGACTCTTTCAGCATGTTTGCTTATTTCTTGATGGGTAATTTACAAGTGCACCTGCCCACACTGCGCTGAGCGTTCAGCAGTTTTTGATGAAAAATCTCATGACTGCAACACCCCATCTTCCCTATTAACCTGATACCGCCCCAAATGACTTTTTTGTGTGTTGGTTTCCATGAATGAAAAAAGTCTTCAAAGGGAAATGTTTTGCCGATGTGGAAGAGGTGAAACAAAAAATGGCAGAAGCCAATTTGATGTATTGCATCAAATGAAGAGTACTTTTGAAGGTGACTGAAGTTAATTTAACATGTAAGAATAGATACACAATTTTTAAATAAATGAATTCCAGGTTTTCTTGGGTCCCCCCTGTATTTTTCTATGCAGCATGTAAATAATATGTAATAGTGAAGACTGTAAGCCATATAGTACATGAAACTTAGAGTATTCATTATTAATATCATGGTGTGTTGTTGAGGTATGTTGTCTTTGAACCCACTTAAATATGTGGTAGGAAATTGAGATAAATTGTAGAGACTGATTACCTTGAACTCTACATAGAATTTGTATGTAGAAATTTCCACTTCTAGTTATGTTCAGTTGCTTGTCTAATGGGACTATTACAGACATACCTCAGAATATTGTGGATTCAGTTCTAGACCTCTGAAATAAAGTGAATGTTACAATAAAGTGAGTCATATGAGTTTTCCTCCTAGACATATAAACATTCTATTTACAGTATATATTGTAATCCACTAAGTATGCAGTAGCATCATATCTTTAAAAATGTACACACCTTAGTTAAAAATACTTTATTGCTATAAAATGCTTACCATTAGCTGAGATCCTTTAATGAGTTACAATCTGTTTGCTGCTAGAGGATCTTTCGTTTTGGGCAGGGGCTGGGCGAGGGGAGTATCTGTGAAGTGCATGCAATAAAGTGAAGCACTATAAAGCCAAGTGCAATAAAAGGAAGTATGCTTGTTTGTACTGGTTTCTCTACTTCATCAAATATATTGTTTGCTTATATAAGAAAATATAACTAATCACTTTATATATTTTCTTCATAAAGTTTTATAAAAAATTTAGAACATACAGAACACCTGGATACTAACCAGTCAGGGTTAATTGTCAGTAAATTGCCTTGTCATTAATTGCTTGTGTGTGTACATGTATATGTATGTTATATATAACACAAGTATGTATGTGCGAATATATACATATATGCATAATATCTATGTGTGTATATTTGTGGAAACTATTTGAAAGTTTCATACATCAGATACTTCACTGGTACTTAAATACTTCATTGTGTATCTTCTAAAAATGACATTCACATATATTGCCATGCTATGAAAATTGATACTTCCCTATTGCCTCCTAATAAGGAGTTTGATTTGTAAGCTTCCTCAGTATTTCCCAAGTTACTTGCATAGTGTTTTTTTCTTATTTTAGAACAGAGATTTTCTCAAGGTTCATGCATTCCATTGGGTTGTTAAGTTATATTTTGTTAGTCTCTTAACCTAGAACAATTTTCCCCTCTTCCTCTGTCTCAGTTACATAGATGGGTTTCATCTTTATTGGATTAAGCTGCTTTCCTTGCAACTCACTACCACACTATGGTTTGTTTAGTTGTTAATGTTTTCTTGAATCCTCTATATTTCTTATAAACTGGAAGTTATATTTGAAGGCTTGATTATTACAGTTAAACATACTTAGTGTGAATACTTTGTGAATGATGATGTATTCATGAAATTAACTTTAAAGGTGTTTTCATTCAAGAACACTTGTTAAATGAGGTAATATTTCACAGGAAAAACAGTAGTAACATGGTGGGAGAAAAACCAGTTTGATTTCAAGAGCTTGAAAATGGGGTGTATATATTACTCGTTCCATATAGGAGAGAAAGAAAATAGCCAAAGTTAATTGGTGTATCCTCTTCCTATGCAGCAAGTTGGTCATCTCACTTTAGTATCAGTCACAGTCATCAGTTGTTGTTATCCTTAAGAAAAGGAGCACTTTAGAAGTGGAGGAATGTTTGAAGCATGAGCTCATTATTACTGATGCATTTTCAATAGGGGAGATACATGTTACTGATAAAAGTATCCTGTATCTGCTTTGAAAATAATATATGGTGATTGTCAACAGTTACCCAGAATATCTTTCTTGAAAATAATCTAAAATATATTACTAATCTTACCTGCCTCTGTAAACAAAACTCAGTATGTATGTATTCTTAAACAATGGTTTATTTATGTACTTTTGGATGACTTTTTTATGTAAAATTTATGTACAGTGAAATGTTGATTTCAAATTGGTTTTTACAAGTGTATATAATTATATAACCACTATTCCAGTCAAGATTCAGGATATTTCATCACTCCAGAAAGTCTTGTGTGCCTACTTCCAAGTAGTCTACTGCCCTTTTCCCCCAATCTGGTCATTTGCCTTGGTCCAAGTCCTGTCCTGACAGAGAGTTCAGCAGATCTTGTCCTCAGTTATTAAGCTTTATATTAGCATGAAGTGATATGTCTGATGTCTTATGTAGGAATTTTGAATAAGTTATTTCAAATAAGTAGTTGAGAGTTTTGTTTTATAGTATTTTTAATTTAATTTATTTGGGTGACATTGGTTAATAAAATTACACAGGTTTCAGATGTACTATTCTGTAATACATCACCTGTATGTTGTATTCTGTATTCACCACCCCAGGTCCAGTCTCCTTTCATCACGGTTTATCTCCCCCCTTTCCCTCTGGTAATCACCATACTGTCGTCTGTGTCTTTGAGTTTTTTTTTTTTTTCATCTTAATCCTTTCACCTTTCTTTTATAGTATTTTTAATTATGTGATCCTAAGACATTAGAATATTAAAACAGCAACAAACAATCTTTAGGATTTATTGAGTGCCAGGCACTCTGCCAGATGATGTATTATTTATTTAATCATCATAGCAGTGGGATCCAGTCTGACAGGTTCTCTTGTACAAAGATTCAGAAACTGGAGACATTAAATTGTCCAAGCTCCACAAAGCTAGTAAATGACAAAGCCAGTATTTTAACCTCACATTCAGACTTTAGAGCCTATATTCCTCTTAACAACTACATTATTTTATACACACACACACACACAGAGATTAGACTTTTTTGAGCTGGCCTGGGGACCTAATCAACATTTATAATGAATTTTCCTATACATATAAAAGAACTCCAGTAGTCAACTTAAAAATTCAGGTAGTAGATTTAGAACCACTTTAAAGTTGGCGACTCGAGTTTAAAAAAGAGGCAATGATTCCGAATAGGTATTTCTCCAGAGATGATGTACAGATGGGCAGTAAGCACATGAAAAGGTGTTCAACATGAATTACTTACTGGGGACATATAACTTAAAATCACTGCATACCATTTCACACTTGCTAGAATGGCTACTATAAAAAGATAATAGCAAGAGTTGACAAAGATATGGAGAAATGAGAACCTTCATGAACTGCTGGTAAGGATGTAAGATAGTGTAGCCACTGTGACAGTTTGACAGTTCCTCAAGTTAAACATAGCAGTTTTGCCCTAGAAATATACCCAAAAGAATTGATAACAGGTGTTCAAACAGAAATTTGTACACAAATGTCCGTAACAGCATTTTCCATGATAGCCAGAAAGTGGAAACACCCCAGTTGTCCATCAGCAGGTGAATGGATAAATACAAAGTTGTATATCCATACAAAGGAATATTCATTCATAAAAGGAATGAAGTATTGATACATTTTATGACATGGATGAACCTAAAACATGCTAAGTGAAAGAAGCCAAACATAAAAGGCCACATACTATATTTATTTTGTTTACATGAACTCTTCAGAATAAGTGAATTAAATGCAGGGTGGGGGACAAAAGTAGGTTTACAGTTTATATGGAAAAAGAATACAAAAATAATAGTAGATAACATCTCTGTTTCTGGTACTCACAACTGTAAACCTGCTTTTGTTCTACCCTGTGTATAAAGTTAGAAAGTAGTTCCATTGGTTGTAGGAGCTGGGAGAAAGAAAGAATAAAGAATGACTGCTAATAGGTACAGTTTCTTATTGGAATGATAACAAAATACTCAAAGTATAGGGGTGATTATTGTACAACTTTGTGAATATACTAAAAATAAATAGATTATACACTATAAATTTTTTAAATAGACTTTTAAATAGGCTTAATATTTAGTTTATCAGATATAATATATATGCAAAACTATTTGACAATTGTAGAATAGAATTTCCTGAAGACTGATATAAGGAAAACTTGATACTATGTGATAATTCAGGGGAAAGATGAATTGTTTAGCCAAATAAGCTTGGGGAATAATACATATTTTATTCTATTAAAGATTTATAGTGTATCTTAGCCCACTGAAGATTTCCCAGATGTCTGTAATGAAGAAACTCATTCAACTTTAACACGGTATTTTTTTTAAGATAAATTGGTCTCCAGCCCTTTAAATTAAGTAATTAATCACCAGTTCTGTAGAACTTAACTTTGGTATATCCAGTATGGAAAACACTAGCCGCATGTTATTAAAATTTTTAATTAAGAATTAAGTAAAAGAAAGTCAGTTTCTTACACTAGCCACATTTCAAGTGCTCAGTAGTCACATATGACTAGTATGTACTGTATGATAGTTCAGATAAAAAACATTTTTCTCATTGCAGAAAGTTTGATTGGACATCCTTAGTGTAGACATATAGTAAGTATGACATGCAGTCATAGGATATTTTTATTTATTCTCAGTACTCTAATTCTCATTATTATGGAGCATTTACAAAGAGAGAGTGTTAAATGTTGATGCATGTCCCCCCCATAAAGATATGTTGAAATTCCAACCCCTAGTACAGGAACGTGCTTTTACTTGGAAATAGGGTCTTTATAAAGGTCATCAACTTAAAATAAGGTCATTAGATTAGGCCCTAATTCAGTATGGCATTACCATTATCAACAGGGAGAATTTGAACACACAGACAGACATGCACAGCAGGAAGGCAATTGTGAAGACACACAGAGAGAAGATGGCCATGTGACTGGAGTGATGCCTCAATAAGGCAAGAAACAGAAGCTGCTGGACGGGCAAGTGAGATTTTCCCATAGAGCTGTCAGAGCTGTAATGGCCCTGCCGACACTTTGATTTTGACGTTTAGTCTTCAAAGTAAGACAGTACAAAGAAAGGTCCTCATATTCTTTATGGATATTCAAGGAATATAAAATCTAGGATATTAATTGATGTAAGAAAATCTGCTTTAATTGTATGAAATTTTATACAAAAAGATTCATGCATAATGTTAGGTTTCTGTTTTCTGTGTTTCCATGCATTGTAAGGAAATGTCTGATAGACTTTTTTAGGTGTACATGTATTTAATAAAGAGAGGTAGTGCCGTAATGAGAAAAATTGCCTCCTAGAAAAGATTGTTTTTTAGGTTTGATAGTTAACTGAGAACCTTTAAAAATGAGGTTTCTGCTGTATACAGTCAAAGTGCTATTTATTAACATCTGTGCAAGATATAAGTCATAGACGTAAGACTGAAAACTGATGGTTGTCTGCTTCACATAAAAATTTAGAAATTTCATAAGCCCACATTACTGTACAATATTCTTTTATTTTGATTTGGGTGCAGAGCAAAAACCTTGGAATCGGTATGTTTTCTGACTCCCAAATTAGAGGTTATTCATTTTTAGAAGTGAAAAGTTTATAAAATAGATAAATATTGGGATATTTAGAAATGAAAAATTAGTAAACATACTCTGGTTTTAAATTACTGGTTAAATATTGTCACTCTGTTTAACTATTTTATTTACCTATTTTACTTAAGTAGGGAAGTTGTTATTGCTAATTATAACAATAGAAGCCTGTTTTAAAGGTTCCCTTTTTGATTGAATTGGTTAATGTCTCCTTGGTCATTAACATTAAAAAACTATATCTTTTTAAAAAATTTACTGATTTTTAGGGAGGGAAGGAGCAAAAGAGAAACTAATTTGCTGTTTCGCTTATTTATACATTCATTGGTTGACTCCTTTATATACTCTGACCAGGAATGAAACTTGCAACCTTGGCATATTGAAGCTAAGCTCTAACCAACTGTACCAGGCTAGAAAAAACAGTCTTTCAAATAAACAGGAAAATGATATAAAAATTACAAAAAATAAACGTAAAACAGTTTACCCTGTATCTAATGTTCATGTATTTTAGTTGCTAAGCAAATTAAAACCCTTTTGTTGTTTTTGTCTTTCTGTCCCTATCTTCTGCCAGAGTTGAGGTTTCTCTTCTAGGCTTTTGCAAGATTCTAAATAGTTCTGCCTAAGTGTTTTTCTTTAAAGAATTCTTCAAAAAACCATGCAAGATAATTTGTTGTAACCTCTTTAAACAGCTTTCTGAAGATATAATTGATAGAATGTAAATTATACATGTATACAAAATAAATTTGATTTGACATGTATACATGCATCAAACTATCACTGTAATCATGTAATGAACCCATGACCCCTGAGGTTTCCTCCTGACTTTTCGTAGTTGTTTTCCCCTGACCTTGGCTCTCTAGGCGCTCATCTCCTTGCTTTCACTCATAAATTAATGTACGTTTTCTAGAATTTTATGTAAATGGAATCATATAGCATGTTCTTGTTTTTTGTTGTGCATCTTTCACTTAGCATAATTATAAAGAAGAAATTAAGGTGGTACAGTATTATTAATGAAAGTACAGATCTCCTGGAGATTCTCTCCAGTTTTTCTAGTGATGTTCTTATTTTTGGTCTAGTTACTTCTTCCTCTCTCCCATTCTGTAACAGTTTTGTTTTTCCTTGTCTTTTATGATCTCGATCCTTTTGAAGAGTACTGATCAGTTATTTTGTAGAATTTATCAACTTGGGTGTATTTGATTTTCTCATGAATGGAATAAGCTTATGGATTTGATAAAAAACACCACTAAATATCGTGTCTTTAGTGTGTCATATCAAATAGTTTATGATTGCTTATATTATTATTGGTGATAATTTACCTTGGTTACTTGGTGAGTTGGTGTCTGGCAGGTTTCTCTACTGTGAAGTTATTATTTTTCCTTTGTAATTAAAGGGTGACTTGGGGGGGTGGTATACTGTACATATTCAGTTTTTCCTGAAACTTGCTCACCAACACTTGATCTTGTCTGCAGCTATTATTATATGGTATTTACCTAATGATTCTTTATATCCCTTTTTCTTCTACATTAATTGGAATTTAATGTGAGAAAGAGATGTCTCATTCTTTCAGTTATTTATATCAATATGGTTTTATAGATACTTATATGTTAAAAATTCAATATTGTAATTGTTTTGTTTGATTTTTTTACTCACTTTTAAAAATTGACAGTTTATTTCCTTTTTGAGTGTTAAAGATTCTTTGTATGTTCTTGATAACACATCATTGATGCAGATACGTGATTTGCAGTTAATTTTTTCAGTCTGTTGCGTGTATTTCTATTTATTTTTAGTAGTATCTTTTGAAGAGAAATACTTAATTTTCATGAGGACCAATTTATTAATTGAAGTTTTTCTTTGGGAAACATTTTTAATGTCTTATCTATGAAGTCTTTGCCCAGCCTCAGGCCACAAAAGAATTTCTCCTATATTGGTGAACTTTCATGGATCAGATTTTACACAAAGGTCTAAAATATCTTGTGAATTAATATTTTCAAATGGCATAAAGTATGGATCAAAGTTCTTTTTCTTCATATGGCTAGCCACTTGTTTCAGAACCATTTGTTGAAAAGTGATCCTCCCTCCACTGAGTTGACTTCTACTTCTCTGTTTGTGGACTCTAGAGTCTATTTGTCTTGGTGCCAATACCACCTTCTTTATTTTTATAACTTTATATTGGGTTGGCCAAAATGTCCATGTAGTTTTTTCCATAAAAAAAAGAAGAGCATATTTTTTATTGCACTGGTAACTTTATTCATTTGGATAGTCTGAGTATGTTGGCTACCTCCTGCATGGTATAACATTGATTGTTCTCAGTTAATGTCTCAATTTGATTGCCATCAACTTCAACTGGTTTATGTGACTACAAAGCATCATCCAGCAATAAATCTCCAGCACGAAACCTCACAAACCACTTTTGACACTTTGATCAGTCACAGCACCTTCTCCATACAATGCACAAATCTTTTTTTGCGTTTCAGCTGTGTTTTTACCTTTCTTGAAATAACAAAGAACAATATGCCAAAAATGTTGTCTATTTTCTTCCATCTTTAGTATTAAAATGGCTACATAAAAACTCACCGATTTTGATGTGTTTCTTTTTTAAATGCATGGTGATATGACAGCTGTCACAATACAATCTAACAAAATTGTTTCTGATGATGTTAAATGCAACTAGGTGCTTACTAGAGCCACCTTAAGGAAAACAAACAAACTTTTTGGCTAACCCAGGTAGTGTAAAGTCCTCCAATGAAGTTGTTTTTAAAAGTTGTTTTGCTGTTCTCATTTCCCTTTCAGACTTGGGTTTCTTTTCCATGTTGTTAAAATAAATCCCCAGTGGTCTCCCCAATTATATTTTTCTTTTCTTTATAAGTTACAAATATTGTCCAAGGTATTATTTTTAAGTAAAGTACCAAAACTTTATTGATAATATTACAGCTAAGCTTTAAGAAACTACTCTGTGTCAAGTTCTGGTGTAATATTAAAGAATATTTACCATTGTTTTAAAAGTCCAGCTATAAATCTGTAAGACTGGAGTTTCACTTCGATTAAAACAGCATGTCACAAAGGACTGAATGTTGAAGTAGGTCTGAGATTCCACTTCATAGTCTTTTATAGTAGATTCTACAGTGATTTGTGAAATAGTTGCACTCTTTTTCTTTTTGTTTTAGTACTAGAGTTATTTAAAAATACATTATTTATGTTAACATACAAAAAGTTTTTTCTAAGTTTTATTTTATTGTGATACACTTAACATAAGATTTTGCTCTCTTTAAAAGTATTTTTAAATATTTTACCATTTCACTTTTTGATATATAAACTTGGCTGTTTCAGATACCTCAAATAAGTGGAATCATGTATTATTTCTCCTGTGTAAATGGCTTATTTTACTTAGTAAAATGTAAATGTCCTCAGGGTTCCTCCTTGTGTTTGCATATTGCAGAATTTTGTTTGTTTTTAAAGCTGAAGAGTAAGTGTTCTCATGTATGGGCACACCACATAATCTTTATCCATGTACCTGACAATGTACATTTGAGTTATTGCCATATCTTAGTGGTTGTGAATAGCACTGTAATGAGTATAGAAGTGCTAATATCTCTTCCAGATACTTACTTGATTTCTTCAGATGAATGCTCAGAAGAAGGATTGCTGGATCCTGTGGTAGTTCTGTGTTTAATTTTTTGAGTAACCTCTGTTTTCCATATTGACTGCACCATGTTACATTTCCAGCAGCAGTGTGCAGGTGTTCCAGTGTCTTCACATCCAAACCAACATGTATTGTCTTTTGGATTTTAATAATGGTCATCCTGATAGGTGTGAGGCGACATCTCATTGTGGTTTTGATTTCCATTTCCATGGTGATTAGTGACATTGAACATTTTTTTCCTATGTCTGTCAGCCATTTGTATGTCTTCTTTGTAGAAAACTCTATTTGTGTTCAGTCTTTTTTTTTTAAATCCTCACCCAAGGATATGTTTATTGATTTTGGAGAGAGGGGAAGGGGAGAGACGGAGAAACATTGATGTGGTAGAGAAACATCATTGGTTGCCTCCGGTATGCACCCTGCCCAGCGATTGAACCCATGTCTTTGGCCTACATATTGGAATGACCTCTAACCAACTAAGCTGTCTGGGCTGGGCTTTATCTTTCATTTTTGAAGGACAGTTTTGCTGAATGTAATATTCTTGTTTGGCAATTTTTTTCCAACACTTTGAATATATCAGCCCAGTCCTTTCTGGCTTGCAAGGTTTCTGCTGAGAAATCCACTTATAGGCTTATGAGGGTTCCCTTGTACCTGACAAGTTGCCTTTTTCTTCTGTTTTCAAAAATAATTCTCTTTGCTTTTACTTTAGACAGTTTATAATTTCTCTCAGTGTGATTTCTTTCAGTTCCTTTTTGGGGCTTCGTTGGGCTTCTTGGATGTAGATGTTCATTTCCATTTTCAGTTGTTATTTCTTTGAATAAGCTTTCTGGTCACTTCTTTCCCTCATCTCTTCTATGTGTATATTGGTCTGCTTGTTGATGTCTCATAGTCCCTTAAAATTTCTTCACTCTTTTTTTCTTCTCTTGCGATTGAATTATTTCAGATGGCCTTTCTTAGTTTGCTGACCTTTCTTATGCTTGATCTAGTTTTTTGTTGAACTCAGTGAATTTTTATTATTTCAGTTATTATGTTCTTTAGCTCTATGATTTCTGTTTGTTACTTTTTAATATTTTCTATCTCTTTGTTGAAATTCACTTTGTTCAACCATAGTTCTCCTGACTTTAATGAGCATCTTTCTGGTGGTTATTTTGAATTACCTGTCTGGTAAATCATGTATCTCTGTTTTATCAGGATTTGTTATTGGACATTTATTTTCTTTGGTTGCAAGACTTATTTGTGCTTTAATCTTATTAACTGTGTTGCTGACTGTGCTTGACAGAGCAGCCACCTCTCTCCGTCTTCACGGATTGTTGTCATATATTAAAAGACTCTCACCAGTCAGATGGCCAGAGATTTCTGATGGCCTCTCAAACCTCAGGTTAGTCCAGCATGCTTCCTTTGTTCTTTGTAGTCCCTAGGTGTCTGGGGTATGCTGAATTCCCTCACTGCACTTTAGCAAGTGAGACTGAAATTGTTCATCAGACAGTCTGTCTTGAAAAGTTGGGTCTCCAACTCTCCCTTCCAGGGGAATAAACTCAGAGCTTGGGTTTATTGCTGCTTGCTCTGTGCTGAGTTGGGAGAGAGGTTGTGACGCCCCAAACCTTTGTCTCTGTTTTCACTAGCTTCTTGGTGACCACATTTGCCAGCTCTCATCAATAACCTGTGAATGGCAAGGCAGAGCTCCCCACTTTGGGCAGATCTCAGAAAAGTTTGGGCATTGGAGCTATGGACTAACTTGTTCCCCAGGGAGAAGGTGGGAGCCGGGGTTTATTGTCCACTTGCAGTATGCTAAGTCAGTGGGGAGGGGCTATGGCAACTGCCTGCCTAAATCTCTATTTCTCTTCTCCCTTAGTTCCTAGCAGCAGCACTCTTGAGACAAGCATTACAGAAGCCATTCCTTTGGGTAGTCCCCATAGAAGTTTGTGCATTGGTTATGTAGACCAACTCTTTCTTTGCCCAGGAAGGAGCTGTGAACTGGAATTTTTCCTCTCATTCTGTGCTGAGCTGTGGGGAGAAGCTGTGGTGACTCTTTGGTTCAAGCCACTGTCTCTAGTCTCCTCCAAGTGGCTACACCATGCTAGTTCTGTCAGTCTTCCAAGACTGCCAAGACAAAGCCAGTCCTCTGGGGAAGCTTCTGTGGAAAGGTTGGGTCATTGGACATTCAGCTCACTTCTTTTGTTCCTTAGGGATTATCTGGGAACAGGAAGATTTTCATGGCATTGAATGGGGATAGAAATGCTGGTGAAAGAGTGTCCTGAATCTTGCTACCAGGTTTGATGAGTCCAGTTTCACATTTATCCAGCATTCAGGTGCCTTTCAATGAGTTTCTGGGTTACTCAGAAGCACATTTTTTTCCTGTGAATCATTGCTGAATCTGTGTTTCTGTGTGTGGGGGTCTATTCCTATTTTGCCATCTTCCTTTATGTTACTCCCCCCAAGGCACTTGTTTTTAATTTTTAGTTGATATTTGTGAAGTGCAAATAACTCATGTCAAGCAGTTTTGTTTTTATTTATTTTTCTAAGCAGTTTTATTTTTGTTTTTTCCAATATGCATATACCACTGTGGTGTCCAAGGAAACCAGCCTAAGGCTTAGCTCTCTTCATTGTCTCCCAGGGTGTACTTGTTAAAGAAATACTCTGCCATACCAGTTTCAGGGGCCCCCAACCTGTGCAAGGTGGTTGTGTGGTCACCCAATTCTTTGATGAATTTCTCTTGCTAATTCAGGTAGTGAGTTTCAACGAAGTCATATAAATGAGGGTCATTTTTGTCAGTGTCCAATTTGTGTAAGTCCAGTAGTAACTGATTCATACTTTTTTCCAAGTGTAATGCGCACACTGCATTGCATTCAGCCCTTTCTTCTAGTCACCTGGTCAGGTTTCTTGATACCCTGAAGAAAGATTTGGCCACCTGGGTTCTGGATCTTCATCAGTTTCTCAGCATGTTCCCTCTCATGAGATTGGTGAAGAAAATACTTGGCAAAATTCTTTAAAGCCACATCATTGTGGTCAAAATACTAAGACATGGACAAGTAGACATAGGAAGTGTAGAGCTCCAGGTTGATCTGACGGTTGATGGCATCCTCCAAGTTCTGGTTGTAGTTCTGGTGGACCTGTGAGGTGGATGGATTGTCACGGTGGGTGGCTCATGAGAGCCGGCTTCACAGCACGGGAGCAGTTACAGGGGCCGTGGGATGGTCAGAGGTGTGTGAAGAGGTTGCAAAAGGCTGGACCTGGGCGGCTAGCTGGAATGGGGGTTAAGTACTGGTTCTGTCCAAGCACTTTTGAAGCAGGAAATCACAGTGGCTCACAGCAAAGACAGTGCCAAGCAGTTTTAATGTGTTTGAAGTATTGTTAGCATCTTAGAAACTTTTGTATTTCATTTTTAGAAATTAAAGAAAGCTTTTAAGAGAATGGCTTATATAACTTTGGATAACAGTATTTTAACTGGTTATTCTGAGGTTAAAGTAAAAGAAGCTATCTATAAAAACTTTATTCTGATTGTAAATTAGTTTCTTATAGTGGTGTTAGCAATTCCAAACTATTCTATGTATATAGTAGGGTGGAACAAAGAACTAAATTAATTATAAGAAATGATACCCAGGTTTCCGACTGTCAGTAAAAGAAGTTACAAGTAAGTAAGGGAGAAGACAAGGGCGAACTGCTATGTGCTTGATTATAGTCATATGTGTTTCTGTGTATAAAAACATGTATATATAGAGACTTCCAGTCAAGATGGCAGAATAGGCAGACATGGCTCACCTTTTCACACAACCATGATTAAAATATGGAACAACCATCACTTAGAACCATCAGAAATCAAAGTGAATAGAAGCCTGACAAATACGAAATTGAAGCAACCACTTCCATTGAGACTGGTAGGAGGGATGTAGACGTGGAATAGGCTGGTCCCTCACCCACATGTGGTGGATAAAAATTTGGGGAGATATCTTGGGACAAGGAGTCGCAGCCCTATACCTAAGGAGTCCCCAAGCCCAGGGTTCCAGTGCCAAGAAGGTAAATCCCCACAACTTCTGTCTGCAAAAACTGGTGGGGATTGAGTCAGTGGAAGAAACTGTAGGAACCCCAACCAGTTCCTGTTAAAGAACCTACACATAGACTCACCTACTCAGTTTCACTCCCTCTGTGCTCCAGAACTGGATTACCAGCTTAAAAAGCACCAGTAGTATCCCGGGAGAAACTGAAGTATCTGGTATCAAGATGAGCAAAGGTCAGTCCCTTTTCTAAAGCATCCGCCCACAGAGCCAGCAAGCTGGTGCCATATCTGAGACTCCATCAAGCTGTCTAATACTGTTTGACCCACCTTGGAGATCCCTAGAGACTCTGCCCCACCTAAGCTGCTTTTCCATATGAATGGCTGGTCTTGGATCTTGCCTCAAAAATTTGTAAATTCTATTAAACAAGCAACAGCTGGTCTTAGTGAGTCCGAGGCCTGGCATTGGTAGAAGCCAGTCTAGATTCACAGCTTGGCTTTGCTTAGAGATCTCCAAGCCCAGCACAAGTTGCAAGAAACACAGATTGCTTTATAGCTCGTGCAGGGTGGCCCTGGGCAAAGCACAGGTGGGAGCTGACCTTGGCCTGCACCACCTGGGAAACACCAGGGCCAGTGCACCCAGTGGACAATCACAGACCGCTTTGAGCACCACCACCCTACCCCTGCACAGCTGATCCTTCACGGAGGGTGGAGGTTGGTGGTAAGTGGTCACAGCCAGTCCTTACAGCTTATTGGCCTGGGTAAATCCCTCCCATTGATCTGCCAACAGCAGCCAAGGCTCAACTACAAAAGGAGAGTGTATTCAGCCCGCATGAAGGGCGGCGCACCTCAAGTATGTAGCTTGGGTGATAGGGGAGGCTGTGCCACTGGACCCTACAGGACACTTTCTACATTAGGCCACACTACCAAGACACAGAGTGAAAGCAGATCTACCTAATACACAAAACAAACACAGGGAGGCTGCCAAAAGTAGGAGACAAAGAAACATGGCCCAAATGAAAGAACAGATCAAAACTCCAGAAAAAGAGCTAGACAAAATGAAGATAAGCAATCTATCAGATGCAATGTTCAAAACACTGCTTATTATGGATGCTCAAGGAACTTAGTGAGGACCTCAGCAGCATAAAAAAGATGCATTCAGAAAGAGAGGATACACTAATTGAAATAAAGAACAATGAAATGACAGTAGAGTGGATGAAGTGAAGAATCAAATCAATAATTTGGAACATATGGAAGTAAAAAATAACCAATAAGAACAACAAGAAGAAAAATGAATTAAAAAGTGAGGATAGTATAAACAGCCTCTGGGAGAACTTCAAGAGGACCAACATTCACATGATGGGGTGCCAAATGGAGAAGTACAAAAAATTGCAAATCTATTGGAAAAAATAATGAAGGAAAAGTTCCCTAATTTGCTGAGGGAAATAGACATGCAAATCCAGGAAGCACAGAAAGTCCCACATGAGATGGATGCAAAGAGGCCCACTCCAAGACACATCATAATTAAGATGCCAAAGGTTAAAGATAAAGAGAGAATATTTAAAGCAGCCAGAGAAAAGCAGTTAATTACCTACAGAGAGTTCCCATAAGACTGTCAGCTGATTTCTCAGAAGAAACTGCAGGCTAGAAGGGATTGACAAGAAATATTCAAAGTCATGAAAAGTGGGGACCTATAGCCAAGATTGCTCTACTCAGCAAAGCCATCATTTAGAATTGAAGGGTACATAAAGAGCTTCCCAGATAAGAAAAAACTAAAGGTGTTCATCATCAGCAAACCATTATTATATGAAATGTTAAAGGGAGTTATTTAAGAATAAGGAGATCAAAACTGTGAACAATAAAGTGGCAATAAATACAAATCTGTCAACAATTGAATCTAAAAACTAAACTAAGCAAACAAGAATAACAGGGACAGAATCATGGATAGAAGGAACGTTTGATGGTTGTGGGATGGGAGGGAGTAGTGGGAGAGTGGGTGAAGGGGTGAGGGGATTAAGGAGAACAAAGAGGTAGTTACAGAATAGCCACGGGGATATACAGTACAGTATAGGAAATGGAGTAGCCAGAGTCCTGATATGCATGACCCATGGACATGAACAATGGTGGGGGGATTGCCTGAGGGAGTGGCAGGTGCTGTATGGGGGGGCAAAGGGGAAAATGTCAGGACAAGTGTAATAGCATAATCAGTAAAATATAATTAAAAAGCATGTATATATAGAAAGAAGTATAAAGAGGTATATGTGTATATATGGGTTAGTATAGGTACACGTGTTTACCACTGTGTTTTCTGAGAGGACCAAGAAGCTAGAAGTAGTGATACCACCTCAGCAACAAGAAACTTATTTCCACATGTTGTTTTCTAAACACTATTTTCTAATAAAAAGAAAGTAGAGTCTCTGGGGAAAAGGGCTGATTTGGGGGCAAGGGCAGAGAAAATCCAAGATGACCTGTGGAGCCTTGTTGTGTGCCCAAAGGTAGATGTCCCTTATTCCAACACCCATTGTTGAGAACATCCAATTTCTACTGTGTTGCCTTTTTCCTTTATTAAAGGCCAGTTGACTATATTTATGTGGGTGTATTTCTTGGCTCTCTGTTCTGTTCCACCGATGTGTTTTTCTTTCCTTTTCCCTTTTTTGTTTTTTCACCAGTACTACTTTGTCTTCATTACTATATCTTTTTTAAAATTTTTTTAAAGATTTTATTTATTTATCTTTAGAGGATAATGGAAGGAGAGAGGGAGAGAAATATCAATGTTTTGTTGTCTCTTGTGAGTCCCCTCCTGGGAACTGGCCTGCAGCCCAGGCATGTGTCCTGACTGGGAATTGAACCTCGATCCTCTGGTTCAAAGGCCCACGCTCAATCCACTGAGCTATACCAGCCAGGGCTCATTACTATATCTTTATAGTAAGTCTAGAAGTTGGGTAATGTCAGTCTTCTGACTTAGTTTCATACCTTCAGTATTGAATTGGTCATTCTGTACACTTTGCTTCTCCATATAAACTTTAGAATCACTCTGCTGATATCTCTAAAATAACTCACTGTGGTTTTGTTTGGGGTTGTGTTGACTCTAGATTAAGTTGGAAAGAACCGACATATCTTTTTAAAATATATTTTATTGATTATGCTATTACAATTGTCCCACTTCCCCTCCTTCATTCCCCTCCACCCTGCACATCCTCTCCCACTCACATTCCCCCCCTTTAGTTCATGTCCATGTGTCATAAGTGCTTTAGATTCTACATTTTCCATATTATTCTTGCCCTCCTCCTATTTTCTACCTACCATCTATGCTACTTATTCTCTGTACCTTTTCTCCCTCCCCCCACTTCCCCCCACTCCCCTGTTGCTAACCCTCCATGTGATCTCCATTTCTGTGGTTCTGTTCCTGTTGTGGTTATTTGTTTAGTTTGTTTTTTCTTTTAGATGTGGTTGTTAGTAATTGTGAGTTTGCTGTCATTTTACTATACATGTTTTTTATCTTCTTTTTCTTAGATAAATCCCTTTTAACATTTCATAAAATAAGGGCTTGGTGATGATGAACTCCTTTAACTGGACTTGTCTGAGAGGCACTTTATCTGTCCTTAAATTCTAAATCAATGGAAGGAAGCTTTGCAGGATAGAACAATCTTGGATGTAGGTCCTTGCCTTTCAGGACTTGGAATAGCTCTTTCCAGCCCCTGCTTGCCTGTAAGGTCTCTTTTGAGAAATCAGCTGACTGTCTGATGAGAACTCCTTTGTAGGTGACTGTCTCTTTATCTCCTGCTGCTTCTAGGATTCTCTCCTTCATTTTTATCTTGGCTAATGTAACTATGATGTGCCTTGGGGTGTTCCTCCTTGGGACGTTTAGCTACTTTGGGACTCTCTGAAGTTCCTGGACTTCCTGGAAGTCTATTTTCTTTGCCAAATTGGGGGAGTCCTCCTTTATTGTTTGTTCAAATAAGTTTTCCACTTGTTGCTCTTCCTCTTCCCCTTCTGGTACCCCTATAATTTGATGTTGGAATGTTTAAAGATGTCCTGGAGGTTCCTAAGCCTCTCTTCATTTTTTTTGAATTCTTCATTCTTTTCTGTTTGGTTGTTTCTTTCTTCCTTCTAGTCCACTCCATTGATTTGAGTCCCAGTTTCCTTCCCATCATTATTGGTTCCCTGTGCATTTTCCTTCATTTCACTTAGTTTAGCCTTCATTTGTTCATCTAATTTGTGACTAAAATCAACCAGTTCTGTGAGTATCCTGATCACCAGTGTTTTGAACTGTGCATCTGATAGGTTGGCTTTCTCTTCCTCGCTTAGTTTTATTTGCTGTGGAGCTTTGATCTGTTCTTCCATTTGGGACATTTTTTTGGTCTTGTGATGCCTGTTACATATGAGGGGTGGAGCCTTAGGTGTTCACCAGGGTGGGGCAACCCTAGTCTCTGGATTGTGACGCTATATGTGGGGGCAGGGTCCGAGAGGGAACACTGGTGCTTGCTCTGCTCTCAGCTGGAACTCAGTCCCCTCTGCTGCTCCCCCCAAGCAAACTGGGCCATTCTGGTCCTGATTCTTGTGTGGGTGGGCTGTATACGTTCTAGGACCCTGTGGGTCTCTCCAGTGAACTCTTCTATGAGGCTGGGAGTCTTTCACGGTACCTCAACCCCTACAGGTGTTTTCATTCAGTATTTTGAGGCTTTATTTCCAAGCACTGGGATCCTGGGTTGCGCTGTCTGTCTCACTCCCCAGTTTCGCCTGGTCTATCTGTATGCTAATATGGGACTGCTCAGTCAGCCAGCTGCATGCAATGCTCTGCGTCACAAACGCCACCTCACTGGGTCTGCCCATTGCCACCCTGTGCCCAGGGTCTGCCAGCCGCTGCCTGTGCGCCCAGGGTCCACACGCTGCTGTCTTGCACACCCAAGGTGCCTTTCGCACCCAGTACCACTGCTTTTTGTGCCTTGACCCTCCTCCATCCAGTTGCCTGACTCCGTCCCCGCTTACCTATCTGGATGAATGTGTCTCTTTATCTCCTTGGTTGTCAGACTTCCATACAGTTCAATTTTCTGTCGGTTCTAGTTGTTGTTTCTAAATTGTTGTCCTTATTTTGGTTGTGTGAGGAGGCACAGTGTGTCTACCTACACCTCCATCTTGGCTGGAAGTCAAGAACTGATATCTTGACAATGTTGTTGAGTCTTCCTGTGCATGAACTTGGAATATATTTCCATTTATTTAGTTCTTTTTTTGTTGTTGTTCATCAGAATTTAGTAGTTTTCCTCATAGATCTTGTACATATTTTGTTAAATTTGTGCCTAAATACTTTGTGTTGCTAGTGCCAGTGGTATTGTGCTTTTAATTTCAAATTCTACTTGTTCATTGCTGTTAAGTAGGAAAGCAATTGATTTTTATATATTAACATTGTATCCTGCAACCTTGCTATAGTCACCTATTATTTCCATGAGTTTTTTCATTGTTGTTGGTTATTTCAGATTTTCTACATAGGCAGTCATGTCATCTATGAACAAAGACAGGTTTCTTTCTTTCTTTGCAGTATGTATTTCTTTTATTTCCTTTTTGGTGGTGGGTGGGAGGTCTTATTGCATTAACTAGCATTTCCAGTGTGATTTTGAGAGTAGTGAGAGGAGGTGTTCTTAACTTGTGGTTTTAGCAAGGAAGCTAGTTTCTTACCAATGAGTATGATGTTAGCTGTAGGTTATTTGTAGATGTTTTTTGTACAGGTGAGGAAGTTCCCTTCTATTCCTAGTGTGCTAAGAGTTTGTATCATGAATGAGTATTGGGTTTTGTCAGATTAATTTTCTGTAGCTATTGATAGGATCATGTGATTTTTTTTTATTCTGTTGATGTGATGGATTACATGAATTGATAATCAAGTGTCGATCCCCCTTGCATACCTGGAATAAATCCCATTTGTTCATATTATAATACCTTTTATACATTGTTGGGTTAAATTTGCTAATATTTTATTGAGAAATTTTGTAGCCATGTTCATGGATGGTAATGAACTGTTGTTTTACTTTTTTTGTAATGTCTTTGCCTGGTTTCAGTATTAGGGTGATGCTGTCTCCATAGAAAGAGTTAGGAACTATTCTCTGTGTTTTAGTCTCCTGGAAGATACTGTTAGAGAATTTGTTTCTTAAATTTTTTCCTTAAATATGTGGTAGAATTCACCAGTGAACAAATCAAAGGCCTGTTTTTTTAATAGTTATTAATTATTGATTCAGTTTCTTTAATAGATACTGGGTTATTCACATAATCTTTTTTTATTATTTTTAGTTGATTTGCTTGGATAATTTAAGCTAATGTTTTAATATGAGATTGTTATATTTTATTATACTTTTAGAATCATTAATTCTGAGTACTCCATGATAAATTATCTTAAATTTGTTTGTTTATATTCTTATGAGACATTAATACAACACAACTGTTTTTTTCCAGCCTAGTGTGTTAATTGTAACCTACAAAGAACCTGCAAAGTCGTCTTCTCAGTTTGGATCCTACAAGCAAGCTGAATGGAGACCAGACAGTGCAATGATAGCTGTGTCAGTAAGTAGATTTTTCTTTTGAAATCATTACATTGCATTTAAACTTGAGTCTCTTAGGTGACTTCCTTTCAGTCTTTCAAACCTACTAGCGTATATATTCTGTAATTAAAAATTGCTGAACCAAATCTTCTATTCAGGTTATATTTACTATACCTTTTTTTTGCTACTTTTCCATTTCTAAATGTAGTGCCCATATCCTCTTCTGTTTAGTCTTCTCACTTTCCTGTTTTGTCCTTGAACTCTATTTAATCCAGACTTTTAAAGCTTTTCTCTATATTCATACAGTACTCCCAAATTTATATAAGTCCTGCCCTCCATTCCCACATATTTAAGGTCTACCACATATTTAAGGAAGAAATTTAAGAAACAAATTCTCTAACAGTATCTTCCAGGAGACTAAAACACAGAGAATAGTTCCTAACTCTTTCTATGGAGACAGCATCACCCTAATACTGAAACCAGACAAAGTCATTACACAAAAATGATAAGCTGTGCTTACGTCATACTAATTCTCATCTGCATTTGGATCTATTTCTGCATTCTTTTTTTCCATTAATGTTCTTAGGTTTGGTTAATTTTACCTTTTCAGTTTATATTTTGTCACTATCATCTCTTGAACTGTCCTTATTACCTAATTTTAATAAGCATAATGTGTATGGGTTAACATTTACTGAGCACTTCTTACATAAGTACTTCTAGTGATATAACTAGTTTATATGGATCATCTCATTTTAATTTTTAAGTCAGCACTTTGAAGTAGATACAGTTATCCTTCATGGTAGATAAGTATATTGAGACTCTGAGAAAATAAGTTTTATCCAAAGTTACACAGATGGTGTGTATCAAAGACAAGGAATTTAAACCCAGGTACTCAGATTCCATTTACTATACTCTTAAGTACCACACTAACTTATCTCTCTGTTATCTATCCTTTTCTAGTTCATGCTTTATGATGCTGACTGGGTTAGTAATCTGGAAATGATCCACATGGTGAAATATGTTAAGTAGTTTCTCTTCCCACAGTAGGGGTCTTGCAGACTGCCAGCTACCCAGATCTACCCTGCTGCCTGTTTGTGTACGAACCACAAGCTAAGAATAGTTTTATGTATGTAAATGGTTCAAAAAATCAAAGAGGGATAATGTATTTGGGAATTGAAAATTATGTGAAATTTAAATTTCATTGTTTATAAATAACATTTCTCAGAGCATGAAAATGCTAATTTATTTACATACTGTCTGTGGCTGCTTGTAAGCTGCGACAGCTGACTTGAATAGTCCTGACAGTGACACTGGTACTTCTACTCTTCTCTCCTGCTCAGTACACTGTAACTTTAGTGTTTCACGTGCCGTGCATATCTGCACATTGTGACATTTTACATTATTATTAGTGCATACCTGTAATGTCAGAAGAAGGGAAAAATAGATTTTTGTGTATGGATTATTTTGATATTGAATTGGATGGCAAAATACTATATTTATTATACAGTGACAGTGTAGTGAAGCCAAAAAAATACAGTTGACACGATCCAGCCTAGTACTCAATTAAGTATTAATCACAGTGTTTCCAACACATTGAAATTAATAGTTAGAAAAAGTTAGAAAATTTAGAAGGAAATATATCATTGTACCAGAAATTCTTCATAGAAATGAAAAGTGCAACCAAAGTAAGTTTGCTTGGTTCTTGATGGAGTGACAAATGTTACAGTACTGCCCAAGTTTTTGATTAAGTAATCAGGGCAGAGTATGAAATGAGTGAGGATTCCTCCCTATGAATATACCATGGGTAGACCAGCTTCAGGTGTAAAGGCTTTCAAAAAAGCTGAGAAAACTCTGATTCAGTACATCCTGAAGTGGAATCCATTCACTAAGGTGTGTTTCATTTGATGATGGTAAAAGTATGTGTGGGACAGAAAAAGGCTTATTTATTATTTAGTTAGGCAAGTTTACAAAGTTTGTACACATGTAAGCATTTAAGCCTGTGGTTACTTTAAGTTCTTGTCAGAAATAGAAGCTGCATTTCCTGACTTGCTCAACCCCATAGCTGTCAATGCTAAAGGTTTATTGTAAATTTTTAAAAAATATATTTTATTGATTATGCCATTACAGTTGTTCTATTCCCCCCTTCATTCCCCTACACCCTGCACACCTCCTCCCTCACCATTCCCCCCCTTTAGTTTATGACCACGTGTCTCAAGTTCTTTAGATTCTACATTTCCCATACTATTCTTGCCCTCCCCCCTATCCATTTTCTACCTACTGTCTATGCTACTTATTTTCTGTACCTTCTCCCCCCTTCTCCTCCTCCCACTCCCCTGTTGCTAACCCTCCAGGTGATTTTCATTTCTGTGGTTCAGGGCTGAGATAGAAATTTTTTTAACTTGAAGAATCATCTGCAGACATATAGCAGACACTGAATGACATTGGAAGATAGCTTTGGCTGCATACTTGGTGGTATTGCCTAATAACTTCAGTCTAAAACTGTAAAGCAAAACATGGCTTATGTACGAAATGTATATATGGTGAGGTCATTTGATGGCACCTAATGTTTGATTTGAATCACAAGTAATGTCAGGCTGCTTTTCATACTTCCCCTGCTTTCAAAAGTTAAGACAAAAGAAGTAAGGTTTCTATTTCCAAGAACAATTAGCAGAAGATAAATTTTTCTGAGCCATACTATACCATTATCAGATCTTGGTGCAGTGGCAAAGGAAATTTCCATACTTCAAAATCCATTTAATTGTTAAAATGAGGAACATTCCACCTAACCTTCAATAGGAAGTAATTAATTTACAATGTAAGGACATGTTAAAAAGACATCAGGAGAAGCTTATAGTAGACTTCTTATACTTGCCTACCAAGTGCTGCATATAGTCACTTAAAATTATATGCTCGTGAATTGATATCAGTATTTGACAGTACTTGTGTGAAAAGGTATTGTCAAGTATGAAATATGCAAAATCTCATTACTGACCAACATTAAGAGAGTAAACTTTGCAGTCTATTTTGATAGGGAACACTAACTTAAACCCCAATTAAGCAAAAATGCTATCCCCTTAAATGAATTTTGTTCTCTTCCATGGATGTGTATTACAAAGAAAATTTGTACTCAGTTTTTATTGTGATTATATTTAGAATTTTGTAACAATTAAAACTTATGAAAATTTGTTTTCCCTTTCTATGAATTCTTTTTTTTCCATTGATTTTAGCGAGAGGAAGTGGGGAATAGAGAGAAACACATCCATTTGTTGTTTTACTTATTCATGCATCCATTGGTTGATTCTTATAGGTGCCCTTACCAAGAATGGAACCCACAACCTTGGCATATGGGGATGGTACTCTAACCAGCTCAGCTACCTGGCCAGAGCCTGAATTAATTCTTTTTATTTTTCTGTATTTCTGATGCTTTCACATTTTGGAGAATTGCTGGCCCTGGAAAGACTGTGACCCCAGGGCTAGCCAGTTCTTACAGATAGTAAAGGACTAATCTGTTGCTATACATTTTATATACAAACCAACCAATTTATAGCCTGGATCCCCCAAACACCTCCTTTATGGAGCTCTCGCACTCTGGGCCACTGTTTCCCTTCCCTATAACTCCAGGTTCAGGTACCAGATAATCAGGGATAGCCTCTACACCCTCAATAAAGGGAAACAGCTCATTAGTTTTCTTTTTAGAGCAAAAATAATTTCACATTAATTTATTCAACTTTTACACTCTACTAAATATATAGAAAGCGAAGAAGTCAGCTTCAGTTGGTGTGTGGCTCAGTTGGCTGAAGTGTCCTCCCATAACCGAATGTTGCAGGTTTGATTCCCTGTCAGAGCACGGGACTAGGTTGTGGGATCCATCCTCATCTGGGCATGTACAGGAGGCGGCCAGTCACTGCTTCTCTCTCACATTGATGTTTCTGTCTCTTCCCTCCTCTCTAAAAGTAATGAAAAAAATGTCCTCGGATGAGGCTTAGGGAAAAAAAAGGAGAAAAAGGAAAGCAAGTAAGTTAGAAGTAATTATCCCTGTCCTCAGATTGGGGAAATTAAAGTGTATACATGAGAGGATAAAAACAATTTGCTATTGAAAATCCGATTTTTATTTCACTTTGGTTAATGTTTATAGTCTTTTTCTGAAACCTTGTGAAGATGTCGTGATGAATTTAATTTTAGCTGCTGTAGTCTGACTTCTATTAAATATACTGAGTAAATGCTGATGGGATTCAAGTTAATTCATCTCTATTTGTATATTGAAAACATGAATTAATGTTTTAGTTGATAACAGATTTTTTTGTTTTCACCCAAAGATATTTTCTCATTGCTTTTAGAGAGAGAGAAAGGAGGGAGGAAGAGAGGGAAGAACGAGAGAAAGACACATTGATGTGGGAGAGAAATATTGATTGGTTGCCTTCTTGTATGTACCCCAACCAGGGATCAGACCTGCAACCTGATTGTCTGCTTTGACTGGGGCTTGAACCTATGACCTTTTGGTTTATGGACAGTGCTCCAACCAACTGAGCTACACCAGCCAAGACATGTGTTTTAATATGCGTATATAGGATCATAAGAGGACTTTATGAAAAAGACTTTTTTAAAACAAGTTTTACATTCACAGCCAAATTGGGGGGAAGGTACAGAGATTTTCTTTATACTCCCTTTTCCAGCACATGCATAGCCTTCCCCATTATCAGCATTCTCACCAGGATAGTATATTTGACAATTGATGAACCTGTATTCACACATATTTGTCACCCAGAGTCCATAGCTTATATTGTGGTGTTATTACTCTTGGTGTTTCTGTAGGTTTAGACAAATTTATAATGACATGTATCCATGATTATAGTATATACAGAGTAGTTTTACTTCCCCCACCCCCCAAGTCTTTTGTGCTCCTGTTTATCTGTTCATCTCTCTTAACCCCTGGGAAGCAGTAATCTTTTTTATTGTGTTCACAGTTTTACCTTTTCCAGAATACCGTATAATTGGAATTATATATTATTTAGCCTTTTCAGATTGGCTTCTTTCACTAAGTAATAGTATTTTAGGTTCATACATGTTTTTTCCTGGCTTAATAGCTCATTTTTTAAGCACTGAATAATATTCCATTGTTGGGATGTACTACAGTTTTTTGGTCCATTGCCCTGCTGAAAAACATCTTGGTTTTGGCTTCCAAGTTTTGGCACTTATGTTAAAGCTGCTATACAATCATGTGCAGGTTTTTGTGTGGACATGTTTTCAATTTCTTTGGATACCAATAAGCATGATTGCTGGATCATACCATAAGACTGTGCATAGTTTTGAAAGAAATTGCCAAACTCTTCCAAAGTGGCTGTACCATTTTGTATTCCCATCAGCAGTGAATGAGAGTTCCTGTTGCTGCACATCGTCAGCAACATTTGGTGTTGTAACAGAATGGATTTTGGCCATTCTGATAGGTAGAGAATGGTATCTCATTTTTTTAAGTTTGCATATTCCTGATGACATATGATGTGGAGCATTTTTATACTCTTACTTGCCATTTGTATATCTTTGATAAGGTCTTTCTGTTAAGGTCTTTGGCCCATTTTTTAATTGTTTTTCTTCCCTTATTGTTAAATTTTAAGAGCGTTCACCTTGCAGCAGCCAGCCCCACCCCATGGTCACTGCCTCACCGCAGTCTCCATTCGCAGCCCTGCTGGTCTGGTTGTTCTGTTTGACTGTTTCTTTAATTCTGTGGTTGTCAGAGTTCAATGCAGTTTGATTTTCTGGCACTTCTGGTTGTTTAGTGGTTTTAGATTGGTTATCCTTCTTTTGGTTATGTGAGTAAGTGAGGGGTTTCCACCTATGCATCCCTCTTGGCTGCACATATTTGAAGTGCACCATTTGATAAATTTTGAAACTTTCGCTACAATCAAGAGAGCGAACTCACCCATCATCCCCACAAGTTTCCTTGTATCCTTTTGTAATTCCTCCTGCCATGATCCTTTTTCTTCCAAAACCACCCCCTGATTTGCTTTCTGTCACTGCAGATGAAGTTGCATTTTCTAGAGTTTTGTATACATGGAATCATAAAATAATCAGGGGTGTCCAACCTGTGGTCCACGGGTCACATGAGGTCCAGGATGGCTATGAATGCGGCCCAACACAAAATTGTAAGTTTACTTAAAGCATTGAGATATTTTTTGTTTTTGTTAGTGTTTGTATATTTAATATGTGTAGCCCAAGATAACTCTTCGTCTTCCAGAGTGGCCCAGAGATGCCAAAAAGGTTGGATACCCCTGCAATATATACTCTTTTTTTCCTTGTTTTTCACTCAGCATAATTATTTTGAGTTTCATGCGTATTATGAGGAATCAGTTCATTTTGAGTAGTATCCCAGCGTATGGATATAACAAAAGTGGTTTATCCATTCATCTCATTATGGTTATTTGAGTTGTTTCTAGTTTTTGGCTGTTCTGAAAACCCCATGAACATTGATGTACAAATCCTTATACATGGACACACATATCCTTTTGAGTGAATAACCAAGAACAGAACAGCTGGATCATAAGATAGGTGCATGTTTAACTTTTAAAGGAAATACCAAACTTTTTTCAAAGTAGTTGTACTATTTTACATTTCTTAAAACAGTGTCTGAGAATTCTCATTCTTCTTTGCCAACATATGGTATGGTATGGTATGGTATTCCTTTTGAATTTTAGCCATTCTAACAGTGTGTAGTGGTATTTCATTATAGTTTTAATTTGCACTTCCCTAGCAACTATTGTTGAATGTCTCTCATTTGTCTATTTGCTCCTCTTCTGTGGTAAAGTCTCTGTTCAAATTATTTGTCCATTTTATTTATTGTTTTTTTTCTAATTGTTGGGTTTCTAGAATCCCTAATATATTTTAGATACAATTCCTTTATTACATATATGCTATACAAAAGAATTTCCCCTAACATGTGTGACTTGTTTTGTCAGTGTCTTAACACTATTTTTTGAGTGATTGAAGTACTTAATTTTGATGAAGTCCAGTTAATCAATTTGTTCTCTTATGGTTCCTGTTTTCTTCTGTGTTTTCCTAGAAATTTATGATTTAGGTTTTATATTTAGGTCTGTGATATATTTTGAGTTAATTTTTGTATATGATACAAGTTATGGATCCAGTTTCATTCTGCATATTGATATCCAGTTGTCCCAGAATAGTTTGTTGAAGACGTGCAAAAAAATGCAGTGTGCAAGGGACAACTGTCTTCCTTTTTTAATTAGTGGTCTGGTATAAAACAATGTAATAGTATTAGGAGTAATGATTTTTGAGAGTGTTTATGTCAAAAGGTATTCATCACCTGTTTTTGAGAGTATGTGTGATTTACAACTGTTCTAGCATTTCCCATTTAAATGTATTTATGTATGTGAATGTACAGAGTCTGAAAGATATAAAAATGTTAACTATTATCTTAGTGGTGTGACTGGGTGATTAATTTTATGTATTTGACTATGCGTAATAAATAAAGCTAAAAACAGAAAACACCATTTACAAACCAGTATAAAGAATGTATAATTACTAGTTCATTATTTCTGCTTTATTTGAAGTCTGACATGACAGTATTTGGGATAAAAATACATCTCTAAATTAAGTCCTTATCTTGTAAGTTATTACAGAAATCTTTGTGACATGTTATTTAGATTTTAGGAGCCAGATGCATAAAATCTGTTCTGTTCAGCATAATAAAAAGGGTATATCCTAAGGAAAAGCATGCACTAAGAGTGGGAATTCTGAAGTATCTAGTGAATTCATGGGAGGTAGAAGCACTGGATAACGAAGGGTAGAGAGAGGTACTGGGATTGCTGCCTACAGTTTAGCCTTCAGTCATATTCAGCAGTTGCTTTGCCTCATGACATGGTTGGATTTAAATTTTTCCTGTTACGGAAAATTACTATTCATAGTATATGTGTCATGCATCAATTATAACATAATTTAATTTGGGGTAGCGAGGGAAAACTCCCCAGATGCCTAAACAAAGGAAAACTCAAACAAGTAATGAATAGTAATATTACCAACCACCACCACCACCTCCAGATTTCAGTCTTCTTTTTTAAAATGTGGAATTAGCTGAGGTAATTTGAATGGTTTTTTTTTTATCTCCATTACCAGATTGGCAATTGAAAAAGATGTGTTGAAGTTTAATATTCATACCTCTCTGACTGAATTTTTGATGTCCTTTAAAAATATTGTTTGTAGTTCTTTTTCTTCTAAGTAACACTAATATAGACAGGTCTGTTCCATCATTTATTTAAGTAGTGATTTCCTTCCTTTATTCTCTTTAAAGCTTTTATCCATATATATCTATAACCCTAAGTCATGGAAATACAAAGGAAGGGACATGAAGACTTGTCATTTAAGTTGCCTACAGAAATTGTTGGACCTCTGTGTTTAAAGCCATTTAATCTAGTAGTATGCATTGTAGAAAGAAAAGAAATTAAAGATACAGGATGGTAACAGGAAAGAGAGCTAAGAGGTAGTTTATTTTACTTTTTCATTTAATTAAAAAAAATTAGTGTAGTTTTGGAGTATGTGTGAGTACTAGAAGAACGTATTAGGACTGTTGCCTGCAGATTAAGCAATAGTTATGTGCTTATTTGCAGTATTTTGGGCTAGAAAGAGAAGAGCAGTTGTAGCACTGCGTAATAACAGATTTGGTATAGTTAAATAAAGATGCTAGTTTTTAAGGATGATTGTTTATTACCAAAACTTTAAGACATTTTCATAAACAGTTCTGTCTTAGAACAGTGATAAATGTCATTAAGACATGGAAGTTATATACCATTTTAATATACATGCAAAGCCATAGAAACTTAGTTACAACGATTGATACAGAATACCAAAATAGTCAACGTACAAAGGAGTTCCTATCAGATCAGCAGCAGATTTCTCAGAAGAGACCTTACAGGCAAGAAGGGGCTGGAAAGAAGTATTCCAAGTCATGAAATCCAAAGACCTATATCCAAGATTGCTCTATCCAGCAAAGCTTTCATTTAGAATGGAAGGGCAGATAAAGTGCTTCTCAGATAAGATCAAATTCAGAGTTCATCATCACCAAGCCCTTATTATATGAAATGTTAAAGGGACTTACCTAAGAAAAAGAAGTTAAAGAAACATGAACAGTGAAAGGACAACAAGCTCACAGTTATTAACAACCACACCTAAAACAAAAGCAAACTAAGAGGACAGCTAGACCAGAAGCGGAATCATAGAAATGAAGATCACCTGTAGGGTTAGCAACAGGGTAGTGGGAGAAGGAGAAGTGGGGAGAAGGTACGGAAAATAAGTAGCATAGGTGGTAGGTAGAAAATAGACAGGGGGGAGGGCAAGAATAGTATGGGAAATATAGAATCTAAAGAACTTGTGACACATGGACATAAACTAAAGGGGGGATGGTGAGGGAGGGGGTGTGCAGGGTGGAGGGGAATGAAGGAGGGAAATAGGACAATTGTAATGGCATAATCAATAAAATATATTTTTTAAAAAAGAATACTAAAATAGTAAATGAAGCCATTATTTGTAATTTCATCTAGTACACGTGTATGTAAAATTTCTGCAAAATGAAGCTATGTTTTCCCTGGCATTGTAGTTTTCTCAGTACTTGCTAAATTTCTGAGTATACTGTTAGCATTTGATACTCTGAAGTGTTGAGCTTTTGCCCTTGAGTGACTGATATTCCGGACAACATTTGTCTGTTATTCATATAAGTACTAGACCATATTATTTTACTTACCTAGCCTATATAAGGTAACAGTAGAGTTTACAAATCTTAAATAGTTGCTAATCTGTATAAGTGCCATAATGTTTCTAAAACTTGGCATGATTTGATTGAATTCCTTTTCCTTTTGATTCCATACTTTCCACTCTAGAGGAATATAAAATTGCACATGAAATTAGAATGATAATTGTATTTGAAATAATCTTTCTTCCCTTTTGTATCACAGTATGTTAAACTACATTTGGAATACATTATGAAATAGTAAAGTTTATAGCTTAAAAAAAAAAACCCTGGCTTTTCTAAAGAAATGAAATGTTCATCTGGCATTCCTTTAAATAAAAAAAACAAAACAAAACAGAAAGTCAGTACTGGGAAGAAATTTGAAACCTCGAATAGTTTTTTCCAGTTATTTTTTATTCTACTTTGGGCAAAAGCCCACCTGCTTCTAAAATGTAAGAATACGGTATTAGTATAAAGTAGTCTCAGCAAAACATTTGCCACTTGACTGTGTTATGCCCAAACATGTTTGATTAGTAACAGCTACGTATTTTCTATACATATATAAATGTAAAATGGTTGTTTGAGCCTCACAAGCCACAGATAATGTGCCATGATCATATAATGGCATTGTTTTAATACAGCTTATGTTTTTTAAACATTTTGGTAACTTAGAGAAGTAAGTAATGTTCAAAGTTTAGAAATTGAAGATTTGCTCTGTTTTTCTTCTGTGCCATGGGGTATATTATATAGTAAGTCAGAGATCATTTAATTGATTTTGAAATATTTAACTATGTTATTCTGAAGTTGTACTGTACAAACTTTGAGTGGAGTTAACAATTTCATCATACTGTTACTGGTTGGTGACATGGCTTTAAAAAATTGGAAAAATATTTGCCATATTATTGCAGAGTTCCAGAAGTTATATAAATTTTATAAAATCGTCATCTGTTATTCCACAATGTAGTTATTTTAGAATATTAATGTCTTCAGTATAGTATGAACTATTGATTTCAATGACATGTGCATGAAATATTTTCATAAAAATATAAAAATGTTTTTGTGGGTTATTAAACAAGATGGGTTATTTTCATACAAAGTCATTTTCAAAATTTGTATAATTAGACTGTAGCTTTTTAAAACAGGGTTCTAAGGATTGAAGTGTTTCCAAATTAAAAATATATAAAATTAAAATTTAGGGTTACAGTCATAGTCTTATACTTTAATTCATGGTAAATAAAATTTATCTTTCAGACAGCAAATGGCTACATCTTGTTTTTTCATATTACACCTACAAGAGGGGACAAGTATCTTTATGAACCAGTGTATCCCAAGTAAGTGTGTCTTTCATTCTTTTAATATTTGATATACATACTTTGTATTTACAAAAATATTATAGTTCTGGGATGTCTGAATTGATTAAAATAAGCTAAACACACATTTCCAAAGTAGAGTTTCAAAAATTATCAAGTCTTTGAACTGTAGCCATGTGAATAAAGAATTGTGTTAAATAAACCTGGGAGTCTTGAATAAATGCACTATATCCCTTTTTGGACATTCAGAATTACTACTGATGTACTCCAGATCTAGCAATCTCCCATCCTTATCAAGGAGGAACTAAGCCATCTTGAGGGGAAGAGGTGAAACGTCTTAGTAAGCTGAAATGGCACTTTTTCTTGTATGTATATATAGGGGAAGGGAGGGAGAAAGAGAGGGAGAGGGACATCAATGTGTGGTTGCCTCTCATGTGCTGTTCTCCCCCAGCCGGGGACCTGGCCCACAACCCAGGCATGTGCCTCTGGAATTGAACTAGCAACCCCTTGGTTCGTAGGCTGGTGCTCAGTCCACTGAGCCACACCAGCCAGGCCTCTTGTGTATTTTTTTTGTATGCGGATAGAAAATAATTTGAGGGAATATGGGCATTTTTATCATCACCCGAGGATACGTTTTTATTGATTTTGGAGAGAGGAATGGAGGGAGAGAAAGACAGGGACAAAGACATGGATCAGTTGCCCTCTCACATGTGCCCCGTCTGAGGATTGAAACCTGCAGCCTTTTGGTGTGCAGGATGATGCTCCAACTTACCGAGCCACCACACCAGGGTGGAACATGGACTTCTGATCTTTAAACTATGTCATTCTGTATTTTTGGCATTGTTTATTTTTTATTACATTTTAACCTTACTTTGGAAATGAAAGAACATTTAATTGAAAGAACTTTTGAAATAAAAAGACATAATTTTAAAGTCTAATATCTTTAAAAAATAAGTCATGAAAGGGAATGAGAATATAAATGAATATCACACCAATAGACAGTGGAAGACAGCCAGAGTATTATGTGTGTAAGAAATTAAAGGGAAAATAGATTTCATTATATGAACATTTAAATTTCTCTGAATTATCAGGAAAAAAGAGTAACAATAAAAGGGCAAATAAAAAACTGGGAAAAATTTTGCAGGAAAAAGGACCAAGGTTTACTATTTTTTACAAAGGAATCATCTAAATAGCTAGGAAACAGTAACATTTCAGAAGATAACTAGTAAAAGCAGTCTCATAAGGGGAAATATAACAAATGCAAGAGAAGTCTGTGTTAATTAGTAACTCAAATGAAACATTAATAACTCAAAACATTAAATACAACAATTTTTTAAGTACATGTTTTTGCATATAAAAATAGTTTTGGATAGCCCTGGCTGATGTAGCTCAGTGGATTGAGTGCCAGCCCGTGAACCAAAGGGTCTCCAGTTCGATTCCCAGTTAGGGCACATGCCTGGGTTGCAGGTCAGGTCCCCAGTAGAGGATGCATGAGATGCAACCACACATTGATGTTTCTCTCCCCCTTTTCCCCCTCCCTCCCTCTCTCACTCCTCTTCTCTCTAAAAATAAATAAAATCTTAAAAAAAATAGTTCTGGGGAAACTTTGAAATAGATATACTTCTTCTAGTAGATATACAGAAAGGTGGAATAATAGAGAATTGGTTTGTAAATCAGCTGTGGTATATTCTTAAATAATACTCATCATTAAATAAAATGTCACAGAAAAATTTGTAAACCTGAGGATCTGATCATATAATGCCTACTGAAAAAACAAGCACACAAATTTATGTATGTAATATGACCACAACTTTGTGAAACAAAACAACAAAAATCCTCTAGAGAAAAAAGCTAGAACAATATATACTGTCATTGTACCTGAATGGTAGAGTTAGTAATTTTTCAGCTTTTTTCAACTCTGAATTTTCCAAAATTTTGATATGCATGCATTATATTGGGTTGGCCAAAAAATTAGTTTAGTTTTTTCTATACAATGGCTCTAGTTGTGCTTAGTTGTCTTTAACTTTATTTGAAGCAGTTTTGTTAGATTTTATTGCATATCAGCATGCATTTAAGAACAACTTATTAAAATTGCTGAATTTTTGTGCAGTCATTTTAATATTGAAGAAGGGAGAAAATCTGTAACATTTTTAGCACATTGTGCTTTATTATTTTAAGAAAGGTAAAAGCACAGTTGAAATGAAAAAAAAAAAAAAAAAAACTTGTCCAGTGTAAGGAAAAGGTGCTGCAACCGATGGAATGTATCAAAAGTGGTTTGCGAAGTTTCTTGGTACTGTTGACATTTTAGCCAAATAATTCTTTGCTGTGGGGCTGTCTTATGCATTGGAAGATGTTTAGCAGCCAATAGTGGGAAATGGCTGACATACTCAAGATCCAAATCAATATAAAGTTCTTGGTGAAAGTGAAAAATGTGTCTTGTATTTTAAACTAAGCGGCTTTTTGGCCAACACAATATTTACTTGTGAAAGAAAAATATCCATATATTTGAAAAATGTAAAATAAAGAGAAGGCTGTGTTTTTTAAAATGGCATTATGAAAGTGTTTCTTCAAATAACACTTGTTAATATTCTTCAGGATATACTTTGGGAAAGTGTCATGTAGCTTGGTTTTTCTTTATCATAGATTTTAGGGTACTAACTAGATTTTTCTTGATGCTATAGTTGCTTCTTTTTGTAATTAATATAGTGTTAATTGAAGTGTTAGTTAAGACTTTTGGATCTTTTGTGAAGAATAGAAATTTTTTAATGATGGAATTTAATTTGATTATTTTTCAATAAAAATCTTTACTACAAAAGCCTTTTTGGAAGAAAAATTGTAAGTTAAAATGGTATGGACATTGTGATAGGAAGTTGATGTATTTAGAAATCTTAAATTCAGTTTTTTGAGTAGTGTAAAGCTTACTATGCTTTTCTTTCTAAATAATTTGCGAACCTTTTGAAGAATTTGTAATCAGTATCAAAATACCATTTACTTGTGCATTTTAACTACTGCATCTTATCCCATTGTATTGCTGAATTTAGACATGCTCCTGTGAAGAAAAAGCAATAATCAGGATAATCTGAACTTAACTGGACCAATTTATACTACTAAAGGTGGACTGGGTAGGGAAATAACATCACTTAAAACATCCTTGAAAAATACTATTTTCTTTATTTCAACTCACTAACATGACTCTCTCTCATACACACACACACACACACACACACACACACACACACACACACAGTGTTTTGAAATAGTATTTTGGAAATCACTTTCTTGTTCCAAAAATGTTTTTTAAAAGGTGACTTCAGGGGACACCACTTAACTGTGTATGTTAGGCTAGAGAACTAATAAAAAGAGCATTGTTTTTTTATGTTTTTATTTTTTATTTTTAACTTGAGTGTTCTTATACACGTTATGTCGAAGCTTTTGGGTTTTAATACATGTCAATAATACATGAGCAGCATGAATAGTAGATAAGGGATTAGGCTTTGGCATCAGATAGACCTGGAATTGAATGTCACCTTCACCTCTTTTCAGCCGTATGATTTTGTATCAGTTATTTAATACCTCCAAAACCTGTTTTCTTATCCATAGAACGAGATCACAGTAGTAATTATTTCCTAGGATTAAGTGAGATTATACATATTAAATGTTCAGATTAGTACCCAGTTCATGGGAAAATTAATAAAGGACAGCTGCTATTATCTTAATATATTTTTTCCTTTACCAAATTTTTACTTTCTAATATTTTAAGTGATTTTATATACATAAATATAAATTGAATTTATATATTACATAAATAATATATATTATGTATTAAGTGATTTTTAATTTTTTATATTCGGGTAATAATGTACTTTTACCCAGAGTTTAACTTCTGGTAACTGCTGCATAAATTTTCTTTTAATCTCTTACAGGGAAACACTTTTGCAGAGCAGAGCAAATGACTGGATTTAGAGTCAGCCTGTTGTGTAATTTGTATGCTGGACTACATTCTAATTGGATTGCTTAGTCCAGCAAGTTTCTAGTTTTTCTTTAGAACTTATTTTAAAATTGGAATAAAATTATCTTCTTTAATTGTTGGGAGGATATGAGCTCAAGATTTTAAAACCTGGAAAATAGTGGCTCATACACAGGTTTGAGTAGAGTTTTAAAAATATTTAGTTTTTACAGTGTATTGTTGTCATCATTTGTATCATTGTAAACATTTATGCAGTTGAAAATGCTATTCTAAGCACTTTTTCAAACTCCTTTAATCCCTGGAGCAACTTTATAAGGTAGTAGTTTGGTATAGTTACTATATAAACTGCAGCAGAGAGAAGCCAAGTAACTAATTCATAGTTACACTAGTAAGTGGTTCAGGATTTATAAGTAAGTGTTGCAGCTTCAAAGTCTGTGTTCTTTATCACTAACACTATATTGCCTCAAATGTATTTATGCTTGTCTAGCCATCCGCTACTTTGGGCTTTATTTGAGAAATCAGGAATCAGAAAGAAATGATCTGGGGCAGTTTATAATACTCTATTTTTCAGACTATAAGACACACTTCCCCCCTCCCAAGTTTGGGAGGAATAATGGTTATTAATGCTGCTGTTGAGTTCTGTTTACATTTATATTGGTGAAATATGTTATTTATGTTATTAAATATCTTACCACATTTTTTTGCTTCAAAATTTTTTTCTTGTTTTCTTCCACTAAAACCTAGGTGCATCTTATGGTCCAAAAAATGCATAGTCCTGAAGAATAGAAACATCGTAATTGAGGCCAGTAGTTAGTTGGTAGTCATCTTCTCAATTGCAGTAACTCTGTTGTCTTTTGTTTCTATACACTAATTCTTTGAGTTCATCACATGAGTTTTTCCAGAGTATCTCAGCTCCCCAGTATTATGTGACAGCATCTTAACCTCATACTGCATGTCATTTTCCATTGTGCTCCACCTGAGGAGGGTCAGATGCCATGATCTTCCATAGTTTCCACACAGTGTTGTTTCCAGCATCCTTCCAGTTGATGTTGAGACTCAGCCTTCAACAGTGATGGCAGTCTTACCAAATGACTTTATGCCTCAAAAGTCATTTATTTCTTGATTAATGAATGTTTCACTTTTATCTTGTTTGTGTTTATAAATTCATTGTATAGTAAACTATCCCTTCATATGAGTTACACAGACCAGTGGATAGACTTATCTACTGAATGTCGTCTGACATTTCTTCTGTGTCTTGAAACTTGCAGTGAAATTAATGAAGACAACTGCCAGGGATAAATCAGAAATAATTTGTGTTCAGCTTTAGAATGTGTTCAAGTGTTTATCTTTAAATATGAATTTAGTAGATCTTGAAGCTGCAAATCAAATTTATTTTATAGTAATGAAAATAATTTTCATAAATATGTCATCATAATGTATACTTTATCGAAAGCAGAGATTTTAGTCTTCATTCTATCTTTCCACTCCTGTTAACCTCTTTTTTGTCAGAGACCAGCCTGTTGACAGCAAAGTTCTTAAAAAAAAAAAATGTAGTGCTAAAATTCAGTACATTTAATTATCAGATATTAAAAATACAAATATCATTTTCATTGGGAAAAAATCATTCCAAAACAACTATCAAAACTCCCTGTGTCCCCCACTCCCAATATAGTTCATTAGATTGTGAAACTTCAGTAGACTTAATGAATTAGTGCTAGGTGGAATTTGAGAAAAGAATAACTAATCAAGGTTTGTGGTTTCTAACCTCAACACACAACCTGCTCTTTCAAAAATCCAGAACTGTGTGCTAATTTACATCAAGTTTAGAGAGGAAAAGAAGTCTGAATTAGTTGTGAGATGTGAATTAATTAGAAATGTGCAAGTTTCCCTCCACTTTTTTTTTACTAGTAAGTTTTGAGTGTTAGTTTTCTGGGGAATAAACTAACTGCTTTTTTTCCTTTATTTCTGTGGTCTTCTCAAAACATCATACATGTACTTTTAATTTCAGTGTGCATTATTCTGTAAATGTGCACCTGTAACCTTTAGCTATTGAACTTTGCATATTTATCCATTAGCTTACCATAATTGCATGAACACTTACTAATAAGGTTGTAGGTATGTTATTGTATAAATTCTGGGCAATGAAACTAACCCCTACTGTACATAATTCTAAGACTAGCACCTAAGTCCAAAGAATGAGAGAAGTGTTAAAAGATCTGCTCAGTCAGAGAGCCCTCCCTCCACACTGTTCTCATCAGACTGAAGGCTGTCTGGATGTGTGATACGATAAACAATAAGCTTTTTAAAAAGACACATAAAGGCCTGGTGATAAGGGTACTGATACTGGGGATGCAGCAGTGGAAAAAAAGGACAGGGAAAAAAAGGGAAGACAGAAAATCCTACACAGAGAGCTGTGTTCTTCTAGTAGACGATGATAAATAAGTAAAATATATATATTGCAAATTAGGAGATACATACTATGGAGAAAAATAAATACAACTTTAAAAATAGAGCGGGTAGCTTGGGGTATTTGCTGAGAAGATGACATTTAAAAAGATCTCTAAGAGTTAAGGAAATAAAATATACACCCAGGGGAAGAGCATTCTGGATTGGTGAGATTTAACAGGTAAGACAGTTAAGAAGATATTAATGTAATAAATTTTAGGTCCTATCAATTTATAGTCAAAAAATCAGAAGGGAGGAATTTTTTTAAGTAAAAATAAAAAATTTCTCATTTTTGAGTAACTTAATCCTGGGAAAGCCTATGTATGGCCAGTTTTCCTTTTTCTGGAAGTGGCACCACCATTTACCTCAGTGCATTTGCTCTACCTGCTCAGTAATTCTAATAGCAAGTCTGTAACAAGTCTACTCTGTTCTGCCTTCTGTGTTGTCCTGTATTTCGTCTTGTATGTGTCCCTCGTGTCTTTTCCTTCTTCTAGCAGTACTCCTTTAGTTTGGGTTTTGTCACTTTTCTCCTGGATTTTTTATAACATTTTCTTTATTTTTTTTTAGGTTTTAATTGTTATTTTTATTTCTTTTATTTTTTAATTTATTTCATTGTTGTTCAAGTACAGTTTTCTGTTATAACATTTTCTTAAATCATCTTCAAGGTTTTCCCCTGAATGAATTTTCCAACATAAAATTTATCACTACTTGTCATTTCCCTATATAAAAATATTCAGTGGTTTTCCTTAGCTTTCAGGATTAATCATGTTGCTGTCTTTTGAGTTTTATTTTACTTATATGAAAAATGGAGTTAATGTCAGCTGTTTCATAAAGATGTCATTCATTGGGTTTAAATCAAAACCTTAACTTTACTATATAATACCTAAATTGTACTATAGTGTTTCCTAGGGTTTTGTTCTGTGTTCTCTTCTGTTCTACATTTTAATTATTCAGTATATGTAGATGAGGTCCACATATACTGTTGCCTTAGTGTAGTACCACTTTCTTGAGCTTCCGGCCCACCTTACAGGACATACTCATTTAGATGCCCCTGTAGGCAGCATCAAATTCATCACGACTAGACCTGACTCATTTCTCTCTACCAACCCAAATGTGCTGTTGCTATTCTAAAATTTATTTTAGTTTCCATGATCTTTGATACAATTGTATAAGGTTAAAAATCTTAGAATATTTCTTTATTCATTTCTCATATTTGTTGGGTAATCAAGTTGTGTTGATTGATGGCAACTCTTCAGTGTCTCTAGAATTTGCCTGTCTCTATTTTGTTAGGGGCCTTCTTGGCCTCTCCTGGCCTATGGAAAAGCTTGTTTACTAACTTATTCTCTCCCTTTAGTGTCTTTCTCCTATGTACTGAAGTCCATCCTTTAATTTGATACCAGATTTCCTTTTCAAAACAGATATGATTTGATTCTTGTCTCAAACTTTTTAAAAGTCTGTGTTAGCTCTGACTGGTGTGGCTCAGTTGGTTTAGCCTTGTCCCACAGAGCGAAGAAAGGTCACTGGTTTGATTCCCTGTCGGGGCACATTCCTGGGTTATAGGCCTGGTACCCAGTTGGGGCATATGCCAGGGGCAACCAATTGATGTTTCTCTTTTATATTGATGTTACTCTCTCTCTCTTTCTCCCTCCCTTCTACTCTCTCTAAAAATAAATAAATTTTGCCCTGGCTGATGCAGCTCAGTGGATTGAGCTTGGGCAGTGAACCAGAGGGTCACCAGTTCTTTTCCCAGTCAGGGCACATGCCTGGGTTGCAGGCCAGGTCCCCAGTGCAGGCCATGTGAGAGTCAACCACACATTGATGTTTCTCTTCCTCTCTTTCTCCCTCCCCTCCCCTCTCTCTAAATAAATAAATAAAATCTTTAAAAAATATAAAAATAAACAAAAATAAATAAAAAATTTTAAAAAGTCTAGGTTAGTCTTACTTTAAATCATTCAAACATCTGTACTATAAAGATATAAAACCACTAACATTACACATCAGTATTTTCTGGAATAATATTTCATAAAGATACCATCAGTAAACTTTTTAATTTTTTATTATGGTAAAATAACACTGCATTCATCATTGTGACAGTTTTTAAGGTATACAGTTACATTTCATGTAAGTGGAGTCATATAGTGTGTATCTTTCTATGACTGGCTTATGTCACTTAGCATAATGTCCCCAAGGTTCACATATTTTGTAGCATTTGTCAGAATTTTCTTCCTTTTGAAGGCTGAATATTCCATTCTATGTGTATATCACATTTTGCATATCCACTCATGTATTGATGGACACTTGGGTTCCTCCCACATTTTACCTATTGTGAACAATGCTGCTTTTCAGTTCCTTTGGTTTTATACCCAAGGTGGAATTACTGAATCATATAGTAATTCTATTTTTAATTTTTTTAGGAAATGCCAAACTGTTTTTTGCAGCGGCTGTACTGTTTCACATTCCCAGGAATAGTACATGTGGTCTCTAATTTCTCCATGTTCTTGCAGTGAGCTGTTATTTTCTGGGTGTTTGTTGGTTTATGTAGTCCTCGTCTCAGTGGGTGTGCGGTGATATCTCATTTAGTTTCGACGTGCACTTTCCTAATGATTAGTGATGTTGGGTGTCTTCTCATGTGCTTATTGGTCACTTGTACAGCTTTGCAGAAATGTCTGTCTGAGTTCTTTGCTGTTTTTGATTCAGGATGCTTTGGTTTTTTTGTTGTTGAGTTTTAGTTGTTCTCCGTATATTCAGTATACTAATTCCTTATCTCACAAACTTTTGTTGCTGTCCAGTCCCCACAAAATGAAGTCCAAGTGCTCTGTCCTGGCATTTAGAACCCACTTTCCACCTATCTCTGGCACCTTGAAATCTACATCTTCTGGAACTGCCTTAGTCTCTGAACACACATAAATTGTCTTAAATATCCAACGGAGGCTGATTGTGTTTAATTATTCAAAAGGCAACCTAGGCAGCAGTGACAGTTGCAACTTATTAAGAACCCATTAACTCATTTTTTTCTCATTTTAAAGATAAACAAAAGCATAGAAAGTAACTCAGAAAGCAGCTTTTCCAAAGTCATTGCCAATAAAAACTAGAACCTGGATTGGAACCCAGGTATTTCTAATTTCAAATGTCATTTTCTTAGCCACATCTAAACTACTGTATGTTCATTTGAGGTAGTAGTATCAAGTCCAATATTATAAGAAATTAGAAAAAATGTAATTAAGCCAGTTTGAGAGTTTTGTTTGGCTCTTTATAACTGGGTTTAATTTATACGTCCAGCCTCATCTTTCATGATTTTCTTCCAAAAATCTGATCTATACTTTCAAATTGTTGAACTATATGTAATATTTTTTATCAGTGAGGTTTTTAAATTAATGTAATTTTTAACAGATCACTGCATTTCAGGATGTTTGTAAGAAGGGTTGGAAACTTACCTGTGGAATTTATCTCTAATTTTATAATAGAAGTCATTGAAAAGTCAAGATTTACCTAAATTTGCTTTAAAATTCTTATAATACGTTTGCTTTAGTAAATAAGAGTACTTTATGAAAAAATAGAGGGTTTTTATCCTTTATTTTAAAAGTAGCAGAACAAAAAGTTTAAAATATACTATTTCCATTTTGAATGAAAGCTAGAGATATCTCTAACCCTTGAGCCAAGAGCCGGATGAGAAAGAATAAACGACTTAGGAAGAATAGCAAACCCTGGAACCTAAGGCTACCTACATGGTACTGATGAAAAGCAACTTGTTTGATCTGTAAAATCCTAGAAAGACTCGGGAATTAGATGCACCAGTACCACAGAATATAGGAGCAAGCCACAGGCCATAAACTGGGAGATTATTTTCAAAACCTGAATAAGGAATAAAGATTTCGTGGTCCTACATCACAGAATACAGAAAACGTATTGTCTGTTTAAACCAGAGGAATTCCAGATGTGCTAGAGGACAAGGATGAGATGATAAACTAAAGATGGGGATTAAATGAAAGTTGTAATGTTGAGCAGTAGGACCTCAAGCCTGTTTCCTCTGCTTGGCTTCAGACTTCTGGATTCTGTGCTTAGTTATCCCTGGTAGAGTTGAGAAATCCTTCCTGGGGAGGGTAAAGCACTCCAGAAAATGACCCAAAAGGCCCTGCTGATACTTGAATACCTCAACAAAAAATTCAGTTGGTCATTACCCTGAAGCCCACCAGTTGGCAAGCCCAACTTGAACACACAGAGCTTACAGTTAGCTTGTTCTCATTAATGTGGTAAACATGAATGGCCAAGCATTGTTAGCTACTTTAGGAAAGTTTCTAATGTAAAAGAAAGACATGAGAAATAAAGGAAAGTCAGAGAAAATTGACTATATAGGAAACAAAAACACTTTGAGGAAATGATAATTAACAACCTTACACAGATATTGTCTAATTAAAGCAACAACAACAATAAAGCACAGATGCTATAAGAAAAAAGGAGAGGTGGGTGAGAAAGTTCTTAGAATGAAAAGTATGATAAGCAGAAATAAAAGAAATGGAAAAAACAGTTGAGGAGCTCTCCCAGGATATAGAACAAAAGACAAAGTATAAGAGAAAAGGGAAAAGTACAAGTTAATGTAAATTTTAGTATCTAACCTAGTAGGAGTTCCAGAAAGAGAACAGAATTAGAGAACCTCATTAGAATACACTAACAAAGGAAATAAAACATAAATTTCCCAGAGCTAAACACATCAGTTACTAGATTGCCACCAAGCTTCTATATGGAAAATAATCTAGAACTAAAAAGTGAGTTAAAAGCTTTCTGAGCATCAAAATGATTTTCACAAAGCAGAGTACCTTGAAAGCTATTGCTCTTTTAAGATTCACTGCACATAATTTTAATAGTAGTAACAAATTGGTTTCCAGGATTATAGGTGACTGGAGAGGGAGCAATGATTTAGGCAGGCTAATTGTTGCCAAGAGTAAGTAATAGTTGATAGTAAGAAAAGAGACAGCTATAAAGTTCCATCATAGGCATTGAGAAAGATGGTCCTATGCCATGTGGAGATAAAGATTCCAGGAGAGCTTTTATAGTCCTTTTGAGTGGTTGCATGTGACAGCTCAGTTATGTTGACATTGACCCAGCCACTCTAGTTGCAGCCATTTAATGCCATGGAGTTTTCAGATTTAGCCATTTTGCTGTGTATTGCCATGTTTTATATAAAACATCTAATTGTATCTTTGAATCTGACCAAATCTGATACATACCCAAAGGATAGAAATGAAGGATGAGGTATGGAGTAAGTAAGGTAAGATAAGGTGAGGATTCGAATCACTGTGGACATGTACTATATAGAGTGGTATATATCTTTCATAGTTGCCCAACTCAGAAAGAGTTGTTAGTCAATTTAAACAAGTGTCTGTTGGTTCTCTTGAGAGTTCACTTTTTAACATGGGTTTTTCCTAAGATTCTTTGCTCTGCTCCCTTCACTCCTTTTTCAACACAAGTTACATTGGTCAAACACATTCATTTCTAATTGGTAACAGATATGTATGCTATAATGAAATTTAGGTCTGTTTTTCATTTGAGAACGTAAAGGATGAACACCTGATTTATAAGTTTGATTAAGCTTAGTTTATTTAATTGGGTGTATGTTAGTCACAGAGTGAATGAGAATTCAATTTCTCTTTAATCCTGTATATTTGCTATTTTTTTTAGAGGAAGTCCACAAATGAAGGGGACACCCCATTTTAAGGAAGAACAGTGTGCTCCAGCATTAAATTTAGAGATGAGGAAAATACTGGATTTGCAAGCACCCATTATGAGGTACAGTACTTTGGTTAAATAGAGCATTTTGTAATGACAGTAGGCAATGTGGTTGATCAATCATTACCAATAAGAAAATTGATTTTATTTCTTTTCACTGAGGATAACATTTTTAGCCCTGGAAATGCTTGGTTAACCCTTATGAAAAGTATGAAAATTTACAGATGGTACATTATTATACTTAAATTATTGTAATGCCATTAATTAGGTATACCATCCATATGTTATTTTAGAAATTTATGTTTTTAGTTAAGATCTGGAATTGTTTGAATGATATGACATGGTCCATGTTTCTTAATAAAGATGCTGATAAAAACCACACAAGTTGAGAAAAAGGGAAAGTGCCTTTGTTTCTATAGCTTTGTAAGTTTGGGGAAGTATACGTACATGGAAGAAAGCTGAGTTATCTAATCCAAGTGTGAATAAAGGTTTTGTGATAAGAAGGCCAGAGTACCAAAATACCAAAAATTATTTTACATCCATTGGTAGAAAAAAAAACAAATGGCTTTACCTATAATTTAGCTTTGTTTTCTTAATTGCTTCACATTAGACATTTTAGTTCTCTGCTGTGTGGGTCTTGTCAAAATTGTATTTTTTAACTTAAAGTTCTTACTGCAATTTTTTTTAAAACGAAGACTTTTTTAAAACTAAATCCAGGGTTAAAGTTGTACCTCCAAGAACCTTTAGCTGTTATTGAGCCTAGTCATACACAATAATGAGATTTTAATGGTAATGTTCAAACATTCTAGACATCAAAATGGCCAACAGTTCTTACTTCTACTGCCCAGACTTGCTGTAAGAAAATGATGAGAGAAATGGTAAAAGTAGTATTCTAACTCAAAATATATTTTATTAGGAGTCATTAAAACATCCCTGTCAAAATGTGTGGGTGCAAGTAAGCTTATGAAAGAAAACATTGATAAATTCAAGTATATAATTTTTTTAAATCTGCCTGGCTGGAAAAACATACACACCCACACCCACACCTACCCCCTCACACACACCCCGAAAGACAACAGAAACTGAAAACAAGCACATATACTTACAGTGAATATCACAAAAAGCCAACTTCCATAATACACATTTTGTATAGCAAGAAGACACAGTAGAACAAATGGACAAAGAATTGTAAGCCATTTGTTTTTATTTTTGTATTCCAATTAACATACTACTTTATTGCCATTAGGGCAGTAAATGAATGACTGACACTTACACTGTCTTGGGGGGGGTGTAGAGAATTTTATACATTGGTGGTGGGAATATAAATTGATACCATACCTGTGGAAATCGATTCAGCAGTATCTATCCAAGTTACAAAAGGTAGGGCCTTTGCACAACATTTCCAGTTCTAGGATTTAATCTTGCAAATATAATAATACATACTGGAGAAATGACATGCTTACAGGGTTTTTTATTGTACATTACTTACAGTAGTAAAAGGTTGAAAACCACCTAAATATCTATCAGTTGGGAGCTGTTTAAATAAATTTTCTTACAGCTATAAAATGGGAATAATATGCATCTATGAAAACAAGTACTCTGCTGGAGAAAACTTCCCAAATATGTCGTTGGGTAAAAAAAAAGTGGGTGTCCTCTATACAATAATGCTAATATTTGTTTTTAGGAGCTGGTGATGTTAGAATGTTGTTCTGGAAGAATACATAAACTGGGCATAAGAATTGAGTGGTTGGGGCACTATGGAAAACAGTATGGAATTTTCTAAGAAAACTAAAAATGGATCTGCCTTTTGACCCAGCAATTCCACTGCTAGGATTATATCCTAAGAACCCTGAAACACCAATCCAAAAGAACCTGTGCACCCCAGTGTTCATAGCAGCACAATTTACAATAGCCAAGTGTTGGAAGCAACCTAGGTGCCATCAGTAAATGAATGGATCAAAAAACTATGGTCCATTTACACAATGGAATTTCTATGCAGCAGAAAGAAAGGAGCTCCTACCCTTTGCACCAGCATGGATGGAACTGGAAATGGAAAGCATTATGCTAAGCAAAATAAGCCAGGTGGTGAAAGACAAATACCATATGATCTCACCTTTAACAGGAACCTAAACAGCAAAACAAGCAAGCAAGCAAAATATAACTAAAGACCCTGAAATAGAGAACAGGCTGACAGTGACCAGAGGGGAGAGGGAAGAGGGGACGGAATTTCAGGGGGAAAGGGGAAGGATTCACAGGAACTAGTATAAAGGACACATGGACAAAAACTACGGGGGGCGGGGGGTGGTGGAAATGGGAGGGAAGTAGGTCAGGGGGGTAGGGTGGGATGGGAGTAAAATAAAACTGTATTTGAATAACAATTAAAATAAATAAATTTAAAAAAACAGTGGTTGGGGACAGTTTTGGGAAAAAGACTTTGTAATATGTATTCTTAATACTGAACTATGTAGATGTAATATATGTGAATATATTGAACTATAAGAATGTAATACTACCTGTGTTTCAACGTTTTTCTGATTCACAGTTATAATAAAAGGCTTCTTTCACTATTTTGTTGGACTGTAGTACAGATACTAGAACATATTAAATGAAATTGTATGCAAGTGGCTGACTGTTGTCCTGCTTGGCTTAATCTTTCTCTTAATACACGAGTATTCTCAGAACAAGAGTGGTTTTGTTTTTGCTTGCTTAAATGTCATCAGGGCTACAAAAGATGAAATCAGGTTATTTATCACCTTAGCCAAAAGTCACTCTTTACTTCAGGTTTTATTTAAGTTTATAGATTCTTTTCTATAATGTAACTTGTTGCATATGGAATTTTGAATGTGGGTGCCAAACTAGGTGGAACTGTACAAGCATGATGTTCTACCGCCACCTGGTGGTAAAAACTACATAGTTCATGGAAATGGGGTAAAAAGAGCCTTTAAACAAAGAAGTCCTGCCATCTTGTACAAGTTTACCTTGTCAGGTGCTACTTTTTAATCTACAAACTTGGGTAATTGGAAATCTGTAAGGTTTCTCTCAGAAGTTCAGTAAAATAATGGCATTTTAGAGGGATGTTATTGTTAGTATCTGTAACACATACATACTGGATATTAGAGATTTCCTATATGGTTTTGAACTGAGTGAGAACATGTGAAACTTGGACTTTATAACCAACTATTTTTCCTGCCACTACCAAAAATGTAAGTCATATAAAGTTAGGGATAATGGTTATACTGTTATAGGCATAAAATGGCAAGAACCTTTTAATTTTTGATTGAAAAAGAAGCTAGGATTAATGTTAAGCATCTGGACTTTGTTGATGGAAAAGTAAAAAAGTAGTAATACCACATAATGAATACTAATAAATACCATAGTTTATTCCATATCATCCTCCATCCCAGGCACTTAGGAAAGCCCTACATAGTATATAATATGTAATATTAATTAGATATTAAATATATTTGCATATTTTACAATTGATATATACATATGTTTTTAAAAACCTCTGGAATACCAGATGGCTGTTATAAAGCCCATTAAGTCAATTATTGGAGGGGCTCTCTGAGGATGTTAGAGTATATTTATGTGGTTTTCTATGTGCTTATACCTAGGGGTAGTTTTTGCAATATTTTAAAAGCCAGTACAGCATTAAAGGATGTGGGATATTTATTATTGGTACAGGGCCCTGATATCCCTTGATGCCAAGAACTAATCCTATAGTAGTTACATCTTTGCCAGGGAGGGAATCAGTGGTGGGCAGGCACTTCAGTGGCTGGGAACAGGGCCTATTTACTAACTTTTATGGAAGTACTCAGATGTTAACAACTGACATCAGCCTTTTTAAAAAAATTGATTTAGAGAGAGAGAGAAACATCAATTTGTTGTTCCACTTACGCATTCAGTGGTTGTTACTTGTATGTGGCCCTAACCAAGGATCGAACCCACAACCTTGGTGTGTTAGGATGATGCTCTACCCAACTGAGCTACTTGCCAAGGCAAAGCCTTTATTTTAGTGAGTTTGTTTAGTTTCAATTAAATGAGGGGCTATATCTAACTTTTCCTATAGGCGTTTTATCATTACTATCACAGGTATTTTAAAGTCGTTATCTGTTAATTCAGGATTGTCTAGGTATCTGTGTTGCTCAGTTTTTGTCTTGACTCTGGGTCACATTTTCCTGTTTACTCACATGTGTGGTCACATTTCATCACAGTGTTGTGGGAGAGATAATGATGTAGCAATTCTAATTCTGTTAACTTTGTTAGAACAGTCTTGCCTAGCAGGCAATTAAAATATTGCAGGGTAACCTCATCATATGCAGTAATTCTAGGAAGATAGGAACTGGGGAGAGAGAAAATATTGTTTGGAAACAACCTAGGCCAATACCTGCTTAATGAAAAGCATTGACAAAACAGCAGCTGCTCTACTCGCTTGTATTTCTTGACACGTAGCAGCATATCTAAAACGTTAAGTTTTTGCATTCTGCTCACCACACACTACATGTAAGTTTCAGCACAAAAATATAAATTCAAAATGAAAACATGTAGTACGTTAAAAGGCGAATTTTAAAACTGGGCATTTATTGATTACAAATGCTCTGATGTTCAAGATATGGATCTGAGTCAGGGGACATGTTGTTCTACTCTTTTTCAATAATTTTACAGTTTGGCAGAAAATATAATAAGTTATTGTCTCACATTCTTGGGGAATGAGTCATTGAACTCAACTCTCCAAAGGAGTCAAGGTTTAATTAAAGAATTAAAACATTAAAAATTTTTACTATTATGGGTATAATTGTTTATTAATCACACTCCTAGCTTTTTAAATATGAAAAGAAATTTAATAGTATGTATTAGGGTATATATATTATAGACATATAACATTTTATCATTTTTTTCTATATTCGAATTCTTCGTAGCATTTCATACTCTTGAGTACTGTTTTTTTTTTAACATACTGCATTGATTATGTTATTACAGTTGTTCCAATTTTCCTTCTTTGCTCTCCTCCACCGGGCACCCCCATTCCTTCCAGCAGTCCCCCTCTATTTAGTTCATGTCCATGAGTCATGCATATAAGTTCTTTTGCTACTCCATTTACTATACTGTTAACATCCCCATGTCTATTTTTACCTACCAATTTGTACTTCTTAATCCCTGCACCTTTCCCCCCATTCTCTGCCTTCCTACAGATGATCTCCATGTCTGTGACTCTGTTTCTATTCTGCTTGTTTGCTTAGTTTGTTTTTGAGAGTCAGTTGTTGATAGTTGTGAATTTATTGCCTTTTTAATGTTCATAGTTTTGATCTTTTTCTCATATAATTTCCTTTAACATTTCATATAATGAGGGCTTGGTGATGATGAATTCCTTTAGTTTTACCTTGTCTGATCAGCACTTTATCTGCTCCTCCATTCTAAATGATAGCTTTGCTGGATAGAGTATTCTAGGTTGTAGGTCCTTGCTTATCATCACTTTGAATACTTCTTGCCAGCCCCTTCTAGCCTACAAAGTTTCTTTTGAGAAATTAGCTGATGGTGTTATGGGAACTCCTTTGTAGGTAACTCTCTCCTTTTCTCTCGCTGCTTTTAAGATTCTCTCTTTATCTTTAATCTTTGGTATTTTAATTATGATGTGTCTTGCTATGGTTCTCTTTGTGTCCATCTTGTTTGGGATTCTTTGTGCTTCCCAGACTTGTATGTATATTTCCTTCAGCAAATTGGGGAAGTTTTCTTTCATTATTTTTCAAATAAGTCTTCAATTTCTTTTCCTCTTCTTTTTCCAGCTCTCCTTCAGTTGTTGGTACGTTTGAAGTTTTCCCAGAGTCTCCTTAGCCTATCCTTGTTTTTTTTTTTTAAATTCTTTTTTCTTTCTTTTTTGATCGAATGTTTTTTTCTTCCTTATGTTCCAAATCGTTGATGTGATTCTCAGCTTCATCCTCTCCACTATTGGTTCCGTGTAGATTTTTCTTTATTTCATTTAGTGCATCCTTCATTTCTGCCTGAGTCTTTTTTATGCTATTTAAAGTACCCCGTGAGTTCCAAGAGCATCCTAATAACCAGTGTTTTGATCTGTGCCTCTGATAAGTTGCTTATTTCCATTTTGTTTAGTTCTTTTCTGCAGTTTTGTTCTTTTCTTTCATGTGGGCCATATTTCTTTGTCTCCTCATTTTGGCAGCCTCTCTGTGTTTGTTCGTGTATATTAGGTAGAGCCGCTTTGGCTGCCTGTCTTAGTAGCATGGCCTGTTGTAGAAAAGAGCACCTGGAAGCTGTATGGGGCAGAGCCTTAGGTAGTCGCCAGGGCAGGGCAACTTGTGTCACCACTCTGTGGCTCTTTGTGGCAGCGGGCTCAGAGAGGGGAAGTGGATACTGTCTGGCCTCCAGTGTTTTGTTCAGGAGGAAGCTGTCTCTCTCAACACTTGCCCTTTTGCCAGTCACTTCAGTTTCTCCCTGAATGGCACTGGTGCCCTTCTATCTGTTGCTCTGGTGCTGAACCCCAGGGAGAGTGAGTCTGTGTCCGTCTCAAGTGTGTTGCGGGCCCTTTTAAGAGGAGTCTCTTGAAAGTCCTGTAGTTTCTTGCCCCACACCAACTCCTACTACTTTTTGCAGCCAAAAGTTATGGGGACTTATCTTTCTGGTGCTGGAACCCCGGCCTGGATGGTATGCTCTAGGGCTGAGATCCCTCGCTCCCAAGGTATCCCACCTGGTTTTTATCCACCACACATGGATGTGGGATTCCCCGTTCGGTTTTCCATGCCTCTCTGCTCTGTTCTGCATCTCCACGCCTCTCTAGGCCTCTCCCCATGTCCCCACCCCTCCTACCCTTATGGATGAATGTAGCTTCTTTAAATCCTTGGTGGTTGGACTTCCATACAGCTTGATTTTTGACATTTCTGGGGGATATTTTTTTTTGTAGTCTAGTTGTAATTTTTGCTGTAGTTGTGTGAGGATGCAAGGCATGTTTACCTTTATCAGAATTCTCGAATTTCTTTTTTTAATTAATTTATTTTTATTGATTATGCCATTACAGTTGTTCTATCCCCCCCTTCATTCCCCTCCACCCTACCCCCATCACCCCCCTTTAGTTTATGACCATGTGTCTCAAGTTCTTTAGATTCTATATTTCCCATACTATTCTTCCCCCCCCATCTATTTTCTATCTACTGTCTATGCTACTATTTTCTGTACCTTCTCCCCCCTTCTCCTCCTCCCACTCCCCTGTTGCTAACCCTCCTTGAGATCTTCATTTCTATGTTTCCTCTCCTGATCTAGCTGTCCTTTTAGTTTGCTTTTGTTTTAGGTGTGGTTGTTAATAACTGTGAGTTTGCTGTCCTTTCACTGTTCATCTCTTTTATCTTCTTTTTCTTAGATAAGTCCCTTTAACATTTCATATAATAAGGGTTGGTGATGATGAACTCCTTGAATTTGATCTTATCTGAGAAGCACTTTATCTGTCCTTCCATTCTAAATGAAAGTTTTGCTGGATAGAGCAATCTTGGTTGTAGATCTTTGGATTTCATGACTTGGAATACCTCTTTCCAGCCCCTTCTTGCCTGTAAGTTCTCTCTTGAGAAATCTGCTGACAGTCTGATGGGAACTCCTTTGTAGGTGACTGTCCCCTTATCTCTTGCTGCTTCTAGGATTCTCTCCTTCATTTTAATCTTGGCTAATGTAATTATGATGTGCCTTGGTGTGTTTCTTCTTGGGTCCAACTTCTTTGGGACTCTCTGAGCTTCCTGGATTTCCTGGAAGTCTATTACCTTTGCCAAATTGGGGAAATTCTCCTTTATTATTTGTTCAAATAAGTTTTCCACTGGTGGCTGTTCCTTTCCCCCTTCTGGTACCCCTATAATTCAGATGTTGGAGCGTTTAAAGATGACCTGGAGGTTCCTAAGACTCTCCTCATTTTTTTGAATTCTTGCTTCTTCACTCTTCTGTTTGGCCATTATTTGCTTTCTTCTGGTCCACTCCATTGATTTGAGTCCCAGTTTCCTTTTCATTGCTATTGGTTTCCTGTGTAATTCCCTTCATTTCAATTAGTTTTGCCTTCATATGTTTGTCTAATTTGTGGCTATAATCAACCAGTTCTGTGAGGATCCTGATCACCAGTGTTTTAAACTGTGCATCTGAGAGTTTTGCTATTTCTTCATCGCTTAGATTTATAGGCTCTGGGGCTTTGAGATCTTCTTGAGCCATTTTTGGTCTGTTCGCGCCCGTTAAGTGTGAGGAGCGGAGCCTTGGACTCCCAGGTCACTGGGTTGTGACACTGTAAGTGGGGGCGTGGTCAGAGCGGGGAAATGGCGACCCCCTCTGCTTCAAATTTCTTAAATCCATCAATTCCCTTGGCTTTTTTGATACCAGTTTTCACTATTTTTCCCCCTGTTCTCTTTTTCTTTCTCTGCCAGTACTTTTTCAATCTCATTTATGGATTTCTTTTTAACACCTTTTTCCTAACTTCCACAAACACTTACTGTCAAGTATAACCAGCACTGCCCTTGGGACTGGGCATATAGGAGTAAATCAAGTAGGTGTTTATTTGCCATTGGTTAAGTAAATGTTGAATCTTTTCACAAATAACAATAAGTGCTGAGATCTTACTACATGATTACTTTTCAATACATAATCAACTGAGAGGTTTCCTGGAGGGAGAAACTCACCTTGGAATGTCCAACAGAAAGTATATCACCTGCCACAGAGCATGGGCCTAAAAAGTATGCAATGAATGAACAACGTGGGACTCATGATACCCTAGAAATACAGTGGTCTAGAATTATGCTCTTCAATACAGTAGCCACTAATCAAATGAACTTACTTAAGTTTAAATTAGTTAAAAGTAAAGAAAATGTAAAATTCAGTTCTTCTGTCACATTAGCCATATTTCAAGGGCACAATTACCATATATGGCTAGTAGCTACTATGTTTGGTAGTACAGATGCAGAATATTTTTATCAGTGGTGAAATTTCTGTTGGACAGGTCTAGAAGATGTTACTCTATATTTGATGACTCCACATTGTCATCCTTTCACTAATTGTTCCTTTTATGGTTTCTCTGCCTCTTGTCAGATATCACTTATCCTTCTATCCTATAATTTATTATTTCAGTATTTCTATTTTCTATTTTTAAGTATATATTATTCATTATGCTATTGCACTTGCCCCAATATTTTCTCCCCTTTTTCCCCCTCTGCCCTGTACCCCCAATCCTCCAGCATCCCCCCTGCCCATTAGTTCATGTCCATGGGTTGTACATATAAGTTCTTTGGCTTCTCTATTTCCTATACTATTTTTAATCTTCCCCTGTCTATTTTGCACCTACCAATTATGCTTCTTACTCCCTGTACCTTCCCCAGCTATTCTCCCCTTCCTGCTTCCCACTGATAACCCTCCATGTGATCTCCATTTCTGTGAATTTGTTCCTGTTCTAGTTGTTTGCTTAGTTTTTGTTCTTGTTTTTTAGGTTCAGTTGTTGATAGTTATGAGTTTGTTGTCATTCTTTTGTTCATAGTTTTTTAAAAATCTTCTTCTATTTGTTATATAAGTTCCTTTAAGATTTCATATAATAAGGGCTTGGTGGTAATAAACTCCTTTAACTTTACCTTGTCTGGGAAGAATTTTATCTGTCCTTCCATTCTAAATGATAGCTTTGCTGGACAAATTGATTTTACATGTAGGTCCTTGCCTTTCATGACTTCAGATACTTCTTTCCAGCCCCTTCTTGCCTGTAAGGTTTCTTTGGGGAAATCAGCTGCTGGTCTTATGGGCACTCCTTTGTGGGTAACTGTCTTGTTCTCTCTTGCTGCTTTTAAGAATCTCTCCTTCTCTTTAATCTTGGGTAATTATAATTACAATGTGCCTTGGTATGTGCTTCCTTGGGTCCAATTTCTTTGGAACTTGCTGAGCTTCCTGGCCTTCCTTGAAGTCTGTTTCCTTTGCCAGATTGGGGAAGTTCTCCTTCATTATTTGTTCAAATAAATCTTCAATTTCTTGCTGTTGTTGTTCTCCTTCTGGTACCCCATATGAGTCAGATGTTGGCAAGCTTAAAATTGTCCCAGAGGTTCCTGAGCCTCTCCTTATTTTCTTGAATCATTTTCTCGTTCTGTTTCGATTGGATGTTTATTTCTTCCTTTTGTTCCAAATCGTTGATTTGAGTTCTGGTTTCTTTCCCTTCAGTGTTGGCTCCCTATATATATGTTGCTTTATTTCACTTTGTGTGGCCTTCATTTCTTCCATCATTTTGCAACCAAGCTTAATCATTTCTGTGAGCATACTGATTACCAGTGTTTTGAACTCTGCATCAGAGAGGTGTTCTATCTCCTCGTAGCTTAGCTCTTTTTCTAGAGTTTTGATCTGTTCTTTTATTTTGGCCATATTTCTTTGTCTTGGCTCACCTGTTATGTTGTAAGGGGGCAGGGCCTTAGGTATTCACCAGGGCTGGGCAACCCTCTTTGCTGTGTTGTGGTGCTGTCTGTAGGTGAGGGGTCAGAGAGGGAACAATGCCGCTTGCTCAGTCCACTAGAGCCCTACTTTCTAACGAAGTCTTCTGTGAGACTTTGAAATTTCTCTCACCTTCACAACCTCCACAGTATTTTACAGCTAGAGGTTTTGAGTCTTTAGTTTCTTGATCAGCCAGCCCCTGCTCTCCTGCAAGGTTCCTCTGTACCCCCACTGACTGTCCATCTCCGGCCCTCCTACCAGTATGGATGGATGTTTCTTTAACTACTTGGTTGTTGGAGTTCCATGCAATTTGATATTCTGGAATTTTGGGTTGTTTATTTTTTTTAACTGATTGTTATCCTTCTTTGTGTGAGGAAGCAAAGTATTTCTGTCTATGCCTCCATCGTGGCCAGAACTTCAGTATTTCTATTTTTTAACTTAATTAATCAAATTTGTGCTATAGCTGCCCACAGTCTTCCATTTCTTCCAGAATTTCTGGTTCTAGATTGAATTATACATAAAGTTCTATATAGCTAAATTATAAATGACAGTTTTATAAATGGTTTCATTATCTTCTCTGATGAATATTCTCAGTCTGGAAAAATTATATTCATACTCATTGCTTTCCCAGTATGTTCTCTTAAAAGGTAACTGATAATAAATTGCTTACTTTTCTACAGTTTGCAGTCTGTGCTGGAAGACCTCCTGGTTGCTACTTCTGATGGACTTCTTCATCTTATTCACTGGGAAGGAATGACAAATGGAAGGAAAGCTATTAATCTTTGCACAGTACCCTTTTCAGTAGACCTGCAGTCATCTAGAGGTAGTTATACTTTCTACATGGGGTAGAACTAAATGTTTAATATTTGCTATAATTTAATTACATATTTTCTGTGGATGAACATTAATTTTTTTTGCTTTGGAATGAATCATGCAAGGGAGTTGTGTGTGTGTGTGTGTGTGTGTGAATAGTTTCATTGTTTAGTGCGTGTTTTTTTAAGATTTTTATGTATTTATTCCTAGAGAGGGGAAAGGAGGGATAAAGAGAGGGAGGGAAACATCAGTGTGTGCTTGCTTCTCATGCACCCCCCACCAGGGACCTGGCCTGCAACCCAGGCATGTACCCTGCCTGGGAATTGATCCATTGACCCTTTGATTTATAGGTCAGCTCTCAGCTCAATCCAGTGAGCCATACCAGCTAGGGCTGTTTAGTATTTTTAGGTCATTGTTTTTTCTTTTCTTTTTAAAATTTTTATTCATTGAATTTAGAGAGAGAAAGAAACATCAATATGCTATTCCATTTATTTATGCATTCATTGGTTAATGTTTTTATGTACCCTAACCTGGGATCAGAACTGCAACCTTGGCTTGTTGGGACAATGCTTTAACCAACTGAGCTACCTGGCCAGGGCAGGTCATTATTTTTACCTTTTAACTGTCCTTACAGGGTTTGTAAGCAAAAAAGTTAGGGAATTATTTGCTATGTTTATATATGTTTATATTCATATTTCATGTACTTACTTTTTCATCAGCAGGTTCATTCTTGGGCTTTGCAAATGTGCACATCAGAGACATGGAATACTGTGCCACACTCGACGGGTTCGCAGTGGTGTTTAACGATGGGAGAGTTGGATTTATTACACCGGTGTCCAGTAGATTTACTGCAGAGGTATGACCTACTTACTTTGAATGTTTATTTTCTTTATTGCACACTGATTTAGTCTGTGTTACTAAATCCCTCCTTCATTTTTAATTTATGATTTTAGGGGTTTACTAATTTTTAATATCAAAACTATACATATAAATAGTATAAGTAGACTAGTAGTTCTGTGAGACATACTGAAAAAAAAATGATAGTTCTGTCCCTCTTCCCTGCTGTCTTCACATCCAGTTCCTATTCTTGCAGGCAACTACTTTTTATTCCTTTACTGTTTGTTTTACTATTTATCTTCACTATTCTGTATATTTCCTTTAATTTTTAGTTTTGGGCTGTGTTTATATACCTCTCACTGTGGCAGAGGATCATGTTCTTCCTTTTTCCCTGTTCCCACCACATACTTCCCAATAGAGCTCTTGTGGTTTTGGTTAGATTACTATTCATCGTTTATATTGTTATTGCTTTGTGCCCTTACATTAGTACCTGCCCCATGTAAGATGTTGTGATTATTTTTCGTTTCCTGCAGATTTTCCCTCCCACTTGTAATTAATAATTGTTAGTTCTTTACAATTGCTTAGTTTCTGTGTATTTACTAACTCAACCCCAGACTGTCTGCAGGTTGTGTAAGTATCTTCTCAGTTCTTTCAAATGCATAGTGTTCCAGCTATTTCATCTTGAAGAAGCCTCTGGTGGGCTCTGGTCTGGACTGCTCACTCACTATATATGTCTTTGATACAGTTGTATTTTGGGGATCTCCATAGTCACCTGGAGGATTTCCTTAATTTGTATGTGATCACTTTGCTATTGGTGGCTAATTCATATATGATTGGTTAATTTATGAATTAGGTTGCTGTGATAGAGACCCAAAATAAAACTGTAGATTCATTGATAAACACTCTGGGCTTTGATCGGCTATGATCTTCACTGTATGGTTAGCTAACTGAATTGTTTCTTTCCATCTCTCCAAAATTTATTTGAAGAGCATCTTCTGATCTTTTCCAGAAAATACATACCTGGCTGGCCCAGTGTTCTAGAATTTGAGTTAAGGAAGAGTTAGACTAGAGGGCCCAGATTCATAATGTAAACTTTTTTTAAAAATAAATTTATTTATCTTTAGAGGGGAAGGGAAAAAGAGAGGGAGAGAAACATCAATATATGGTTGCCCCTCATGCATCTCCTGCTGGGAACTGGCTTGCAATCCAGGCATGTGCCCTGACTGGGAATCGAACTGCGATCCTTTGGTTCGCAGGCCCACGCTCAATCCACTGAGCTACGCCAGCCTGGGCCAGAATGTAAACTTTTATGTGTCCCTGTTTTCATTGTGGTCTAGAGACCATTGGAGTTTTTTTGTTTGTTTTTCTCCAAAAAAAATCTCTACTTTTCCGTTAGAATGGAGGTGGGCTGTTCTTTTAGCAGCTCAAATTGTAGAGGTACCCCTGGAAAACCCAGCTGCTGCTTAAACAGGCTTTGAATCAGTGCTGCTTTGAGTTCAGCCTTTCGGAGACATCTGAATTCCCAAGCCTTTTATGGCCTCTAGAATGTACATATAGCTGCTTCTCAACATTCTTTACTTTCAGTTAAGAATTCTACTACTCATCTTTATCCTGCTTCCAGAATTTTCTTCTACTACCTCATCTTCCATTCTTTGTCTTTGCCAGTTTATGGTTTTTGAACAACATCTTTTCTGTTCTAAACATTTGGGTTTTAAGAGTTAGAAAAGCTAAATATTCATGTTCAGTCTGCTGTTTTTAACTGGAAAGGATTTAAGTTTCTTTTTTAAGGGTATATTTTTTTCTACATGGTAGTACCAAATATTTACTGAATAATACATTTGTAATAGCATGTCAATATGTAAATAATAAAAATAAGCTTTTGAAGAACCTAATTTTTATGAGGTACAAATATATTTGAAATTATGTTTGAGATTTAAATGTTTTTACTGAAAAAAAATATTAGTGCTGAAAAAAGTGATTGAATCTTTTCTATTAGTTTTTATTAGTATTTGCTTAAAAATTTTTTCCAGTCAATTAAGGCTTAAAAAATAATAGAAAGTAGATGGGCATTACTGAATGTTATAAGTAGAAAATATAAATTATAAGGAAATAATACATATGTATTACTGGTAGTTAGGAAACACAGTAATGGTATCTTTATATTAGACATTATTTAAGTGCTTAGTAAAAATTCTATTTGACATTCTTTAATATATTTAACATAAAATCTGTCAAATTATGCAATTCCTCTGCTTAGAACCCTTCAGTAGGAGTGTATAATTAGGACAAAACCTGCCAAGTACAACTAGAAAAGCTGAATAAAATATTTTAAATATTTTTAAAATGTGCTTAAAGGTTTTGGAGAGCTAATTAGACAATAAAGAATTACCAGGCTAGGGGATGCCAGAGGTCCGGTGAGCCCAGCCCAGTGTTTGGGACTACAGTGGTCATGAGCAGACCAGGCTCTATATAGCAGCGTGGATGGACCTCACATATATGTTGGGTGAAAGCAGCTGGACACAAAAGGATATGTGCTATGGTTCTATTTTACGTAAATTTAAAGGAAAAATAAAAACATAGGCAGTACTAAATTAGAATTTGTATGGATGCATCTCTAAGTGGTAATGGTTTAAAGGAAAATAAGGAAGTGATTGCCATGTAAGCTTGGATATTTGTTACTTTTGTTATAGGGGTGAGTGTATATGATCAGGAACGACATTGTTAATTGTTGGCCTGAGTGGTGATTCTACAAGTGTTTACTTCATGATGTTATTGAGATGTACATTTTTGTTTTATGTATTTTTCTCTATTGTATTATAATTCACAGTAGAAAAGGTTAAAAAATAAAGGCACTCCAGTGACTCTCAATATACAAATTGGAGAAAAAGCCAAAGATCTTATAGTGGATTTCAAAGTCTATAAATATGGCTTCCTGTTACCTCTGTTACCTCATCTTGTACTTCCTCTTCCTCCACCCCACCCCATCTGCACAGGCCTCTTTGATGCTCGAACATGCCGGAAATGCTAAGATAGGGCCTTTGTACTTGATATATCTCCTTCAGTACTTTCCTCAAAACACACATTTCATAGGGAAAGCTGTGTAGTATTACATCCTACCCCCATACTCCCTCTTCCCCATAACTGCTTTATTATTTTTTCTGTAGTATTTATCAACCGCCAATATACTGTATAATTTTTCTAACTTGTCAGCCTCCTAACAAATGTAAGGCACAGAAACATAGGGACTTGGGTGTGTTTGAATACCCACCGTATCCACAGCACCTAGAGCAATGCCTGATGAATAGTGACTACTTTTAAAGTACTTGTTATGGCCATGGCTGGGTGGCTTAGTTGGTTGGAGCATGGCCCCATACACCAAAAAGGTTGTGTGTTTGATTACTGGTCAAACGGGAGACAACTGAGCAATGTTTCTTTCTCTCTCCCTTCTTTGCTCTTTAAAAATCAAAAAGCATATCCTCGGGTGAGGATTTAAAAAAAAGTACTTGTTACAAGAAAAAATTTCAATCTAAGAAGTCATGCAACGAAATAATGCTCAATACCATCTTTACCATTTTTGTTACCTAAAATAATGCCAGTTTTATTATTAAAATTGAAAAATAAATTTTCCACAAAAAGAGGCAAGTATTCCATGTTTAGATAGTAGGTTATATAGCTTATTTGGTAATCAAATAAAATTTGTAGCATTATATTTCAAAAAGTCTTAATTATATTGGGTCTTCTAATATTTGCTACTAGGATCATCTAAAAATAAAAAGAGTGCATTGTAGTGTGCTGTTATTTGTGCTTACTAAACTGTCGTGATGACCTTTGCCTTAGAATTTGTAATCTAAGATGCCCTTGATTTGGCAAAACAGGCAATGGAGCTGAGTCTATTCTATATCTGTATTCAAAATAAAATAGCATAAATTTAATAATAGTGTCATTCATTTTTGCTGAATTGGTTGAATGCTAGTCATTGTATTAAGTGGTTTACATGTATGTACAGTCTCATTTACTCTTCAGAACACTCTTAAAAGGTAAGTAATTTACAGGTAAGAAAACTGAAGCTTGTAAAGGTGAAATAATCATTTCAGCAAATGAAAGATAGACCTGAGGTGTATGTCAGGTGGCCAGATACCATGCTATTAACTGTCACACCGTAAGGCAAAGGAATAATAGGGAATAGTAAGCAATTAACAAATCATGAATTACTTCTGAAGAAGATACCAAATAATGGGGGTGTAAAGTACAGCGTAGGAAATAAAAGGCCTGTCCAGAAGGTATCCAGCCATGTAATATGAAAAACAGACATCTATTGAAGAAGATAAAAGAAACATTGTACTTAGGACAATGGTGCCTCAGTCCCCTTCAAAGTAGGCCTTTTGGACCTCACACAGTTCGCCCAGTTACCATCAGTTGCCTCGTTGTATCTTCCTGAATGTCATGGAGAATCTGAAGTCTCTTCACTTTCAAAGGTGATTTTAGTTTTGGGAAAGCCAGAAGTCACAGGGCACCAAATTTGGGCTGTAGAGGGGCTGAGTCACCTGGGTGATTTGATGTTATGCAAAAAAACCCAAAAAAACTGCATGAGATTTGATGCATGAGCAGGCACGTTATCATGATGAAGCTGGCAATCACCAGTTGCCCACTGCTGCGGCCTTCTGAATCATCCAGATAGTTTCCACAGAGGAATATTCAAGCTTAACACAAAATTTGATGGAGATTTGTTGCTCTACTCACTCAGTCATTTTGAATGTGATAGCCATACAATACATATATTCACTCAGTGGTGCCTACTGTCCCCACGGACTAGTACAGTGAAGTTGTCTCTGTTTATGCATGCACATTCCAGTCCACTCTCATTGGCTGCTGGGTTACATCCATGTCATGCAAACCATTCTCGTTATATTAACAATGGCTGTACTTTTTCTGGACAGACCTTTGTATAGTCCATAATACTGTAATAACTATGTATGGTGTCAGTTCATTACTGGAAATACCAGGGGGAACACTTTATAAAGTGTGTATGATTGTCTAACCACTATGCAGAATATACCAAATAAATTTCACCAATTCCCACTGATTGGGAAGTTAAACAATATGTACTAGGTGACCACATGAATAATAATAGCAAATTGGAGATAGTTTATGCAGTCAAGAGGTTTGTATCCTGACAGGAAAATCATCTTCATTTAATTCAAATTTAGAGATTGAATTATACATTTTTTAATCTTTTATAAATAGACCAGCACTGGACTGAGCTCATTTGGAGGATATTTATTGAATTCAGTTAATGAAATTGTTTTAAGGAAGAAAATTAAGGTAGTCCTGATGGAATATTTTTTAATCTAGGTGAAACCAAACAAAATAAAGCCTTATGAAACTGTATGTTTATTGAAGGAGAATTATACCAATTACAGTGTATATTGGAGAATACTTTTTAAACCTTAACTGTTTTTCTTTATTATAGCAGCTTCATGGAGTTTGGCCACAAGATGTTGTTGATGGGACTTGTGTAGCAGTAAATAACAAGTATCGACTGATGGCATTTGGTTGTGCAAGGTAATTGATACAGACTTCTGCGTTTTAAGCATTATTGCCAAAAGTAATTTTTTTAAACATCAGATGTTCTTCTTATACTTGTAAACTCTGTCAGTTCATTGTAACTTATGAACCAGCCTTAGTAGAAATCTAAAAGTATTTTATTGGATTGAAACAAACAAATCTAAAAAGCAGATTTTGGAGATAATTAGTAAAAGTGAGATTTTCAGTGGTAGGAAATTAAATTACAAGTTTAAAAAATTAAGTCAGTTAAAATTTAGGTTCTTTATTGGTTAACAGAATCTGGAAGATACTTTATTTTTCTTTTTTAAATGATCCTTTCTTTTTTAAGACATCATTGTTGACATTGTCTTTGAATTAGTGGGGGTTGCTTTAGTTAAGGAGAAAATTGAAAGCTCATACATAAAATAGTTTTTTGCTTTAATTCAAATACTACATGTTTTAGAAGTAAAATAGAATACAAATTATGCAAACAATATCTTTGTGTCTTCTGTGTACCAGGCACAGATATAAGCACTTGGGATACATTAGGAAACAGCAAATATATCTCCCTGTCAAGCTTATATTTTAGCTCAAGTAAAAAGATTATACAGGGTGAGGCAAAAACAGGTTTACAGTTGTGAGTATGTGAAACACAGTTTATTCTTCTGTTATTATTTATTAATTACTTTGTTACTTTTCATATGAAAAACTGTACACCTACTTTTGTCTCACCCTGTATCAAGTACTTAGAGTATAATGCCTTACAGTATGTATAATGCTCTTTAGTCTTAAAACTTCCTTACATATAAAATTCCATTTCATTCTAAAAGTGAAACTTAGTGTTTCTATAGAACATACATTTGTATAATCTCCAGCTACAAGTGTCCTATCTTTTTCACATAAGTAATACACATGTATAAATTACTGTCTTTATTATATTCTCAGTAATCTCTGTAAAGTGAGGAATCTTTTGTCCTCATCACACTGCTTTTTACTGAGGTAAATTGTAGAAATATAAGTAATTTAGCTTAGTACAAGAAAGAAGAAAAAGTGTTTTCATATTCATGGATTTTATTTGGTCACATTTTAGTTAGAATCTTAAAATCACTGTTCATGAGTATATTTTGCCTACAATTTTTTTCTTTTTCTTACTGTCCTGGTTTGTAACTCTCCTTGTCACATAAAACAGTTGAGGAAGGGTCGTTACTCTTTCTCTTTTCTGTTCATCTTTGAATGTGTGGTCAGATTTGTTAATTGAGCCATCTGAGCCTAGAATTTTCTTTAAGGGAATTTTTGGTATTACTGGTTTAATTTGGTTTTAATAGACATTTTAAAAGATACTTATTTGCTGTTTCTTTCTAAGTAAATTTGGCAGTTTCTGTTTTTCTGGGAATTGTTTTTTCCATATACACTGTCAAATATATTGGCATAAAGTTTATAATATCCTTTTTAAATTTCATATTGTAAAGTAAAAACATGCTCACAGGAGAGTACATAATCCAAGTATCTAGTTTTATAAGTAATTGTAATACAAACACTCATCTGTTCACAGCTGGGTCAAGAAACAGAATTGGAGGTCACTATAAGTTTTACTCTTGCTACATCCTAATCACAACTATGTCCCTTCCCTGACTTAGTTTAAAGTTAACCAACTTTCTGTTGTGATAATCATTTTCTTGTCTTTATAATTTTACCACCTATGTATGCATTCTTAAAAAGCATAATTTAGTTTTACATGATTTTGAACTTTATATGAATAGAAGCATATTCCATGTTATGAATCTTCTTTTTGTCAACATTATGAAATTTATCTATGTTTTTTGCCAGTAGCTGAAATATTTTGGGTGTTTTTTTCCCAGTTGTGGAAATATTTTTTGATTGATTTATAAGTAGTATTCCAGTGTATGAATTAGCTGTAATTTATTTGATTTGCTGTTAATAGACATTTAAATTATTTCTTGGTTTTCATAAAGAGACATTCTCTTATAAAAACCTAATACCTTCATCACACATGAGAAAATTAATGATAAATCACTACTGAGATCTGATACTCAATACATGTTGAAATTAATCAAAATTTATTTTATAGCTCCTTTGTTCCAGTCAGTCAAAATCATGAATTATATGTGGTTATGATTCCTTAGTTGCCTTTTATGTATAACAATCCTCACACTTTTTTTTTTGTTTTTATGACATTAACTTTTTTAAGAGTCCATGACAGCTATTCATAGAATGCCCTACATTCTGAATTTGTCTTCTTTCTTCATGAAATTTAATTAGTTTTTCTAACACCTGTAATGACTGGAACTTTGAAGCTGGTTCTTGTTAAGCCCATTTCAGTGAGTAGGAAGCTCACAGAGACATGAGCAGTCCCAGATGTGCAGTTTCACCTACATTCAGGGCTAATGCCAGGGGCCTAGTAAGGCCAGCTGTGAGAGTCCAGGAGAGGCACTCTAGCCCTTCCCCCAGGATAGTGAAGGTAGAATCTTGGCCTTCTGCCTTTCAGTCATCTCAGTTTTCACTGGTTCAGAGAGTACCAGCCCTCCTCAGGTATAAGTTTTGTGATTGTAGCTGTGTAGCATAACAGGCTAGCAGCTTCTAGATCTGATTTGCCATCACTTACCAGCATTAATTGCATTGAACACTAGGCTGTAGCTGTCCTTAGAATTCTGTAAGAAGCCCCCTTTCCTTTAGGATGCCAGTTTGTAAGTGATCAGTCTTATAATCAGATGTTTGCCTTTATATTTAAAGGTGTGTTTAGATTATGGTTAAACATTTTTGCAATACATGATGTTGTGTACTTCCTATGGCAATAGGAATATACAGCAATAATGTTGAGTTGCCCCACTATTTTTGTTTAAAAGATTTATTTATTTATCTGTTTATCTATCTATCTATCTATCTATCTATTTTAGGCAGAGGGGAAGGGAGGGAGAAAGAGAGGGAGAGAAACATCAATGTGTGGTTACCTCTCACGTGCCCCTACTGGGGACCTGGCCCACAACCCAGGCATGTGCCCTGACTGGGAATCAAACTGGTGACCGTTTGGTTTGCAAGCTGGTGCTCAATCTACTGAGCCACACCAGCCAGGGCAAGTTGTCCCACTATTAATGCTGCTAAATTTGATCATTTATGGTGATAATAGTCATATCTGCACTATAGAGATATTGTTTGCTTTGAGATTAATAATCAGTGTCTTTTAATGAAAAAATTTTCTTGCTTTGATCAGTGTGGTTCAGTTGGTTGAGCATCATCCCACAAAGTGAAGGATCTCTGGTTCGATTCCCATTCAGGGCACATACCTGGGTTGTGGGCCAGTACCCAGTTGGGACAATGCAAGAAACAACTGATCAATGGATCTCTCACACATTGATGTTTCTTGCTCTCTTTTTATCCCTCCCTTCCCCTTTCTCTAAAAAAATAAAAAAGTAAACTTAAAAATTTTGTTCATATAATGGGCTGATGGGAAATGAAAAAAATAATTTAAAGAGTATGGGCACTATAGAATACATAAAAGGTTAATTTTCAATCTTTATAAGTAGTGACTTAGCACCTACTCATATTAGAAATATTTGGACTCCTCACTAACTTGTTAGATTTCAGCAACCCAGAATTAGTACTTGACAGTTTGCCAGATGCAAAGCAAAAACCTGCTAGCCACTTAGTGTTGTCTTTCAGCAAGGTGTTTGGTTGGGCAGGTAGTCTGCAAAGATATATATTATAGACATTTGGCTTCTAAGATGGAATAAAAGGTCAGACTTTCTCTTCCACCTAAAAAACAAGACAGTGGACAAAAATATGTGTTTTGAGTTCAAGAAATAGGACATCAAGCAAGAAAGGACAGTGATCCCTGAAAGATGAGAAACAAAATAAGAAAACTCTACAACTGCCCATCTTTAATTACTTTGAGAGAGTTTTTAGGTTGTAGCATTAGGTTGGAAGATAGAACCTGCCAGATTCCTTGAGTTGAGTAGGTGGAAATGAGAGTCTGAGGAGACCAAAGCAGCTAAAGCTCACAGGACAGATGCCAAAGAGAGGGTGACACAAAGAAAGAACTCCGGAGATATATAGAGGGTCCCTTTCAAGTATTTAGCTGAAACATGGAAGATATTAAAGAAGACCCAAATCGAGCATGGCAGACGAAAAGGTTAATAACTTGACGAATGTGGCAAGAGAAGTTATCTGAAATAAAATAGAGAAAAAAAGAATTATAAACAGCGTTAATGAGCTGTGGGATAACTTCAGGTGGCCTATTATTGCAAGTATTTTATTTTGTCCCCTTCCTAACCCTTGAGAAGAGTTGGAACTGCCTGGAAATGGATCTGAGCTGCTGAGGGGAAACCACCTGACTTCTCCGGCCACAAAGGAATGTGCACAAATGCCAGGCATTCTGGCAGTCACAGTCCAGTGCTGTCCTAAGCTGTGCAGAGCAGTCTTGGAGTTAGAAATATTTTACAAACAATATTTGTGTTAACTTTTTCATCTAGAAACTCCATAAACAGACAGTTTTTTAATGATTATTTTGTTTTGAAATGAAGTCCAGAAGTAATATAGATTTTTAGTTTTGGTTTTTGGTCCTTTATAAATTTGACCCCTGTAAAGCTGTTTTAAGTAAAATAATTGCATATACCTTATACACAAAAGAGCATGTATCATGCATAGACTTAAAAAGTAATGTGATATAAAAATAAAATGAAAATCTGTATAAGTTATTATCTAACATGAGAAAGGGCACATTACCAGTGCTGACGAAGCCCCCTGCTTGCCCCTCTTCTTTAAACCCCCTTTCCTCACCAGTGCAGTCACTGATCTGCAGTTAGTGTATGATACATTAGGTCTTCATTGCATTTTTACCACAAATATACTTTAACTACTATGTCTTGAGTGTTTTTACTGTGTAGAAACAGAATTATATGTTTGTGCTATCTATTTTAATGCGTATAACCAAATTTATTTTCAGTGCTAGATAGTATGTTACTACAGCAGTATACCAGAGTTCATTTTTCCCTTCTCTTACTCTTAAGCATTCAGATTTCCACAGTTTGCACTTATACACAATACTATAATGAACATTTACATGACAGGTATATTCTGAGATGTATCTAAAGGAAATTACTATATTACAGAATATGCATTTGTTCAGATTTATGAGATGACTACAAATTATTAACAGAATTGTTTTGTTCTAGTTCATATTTCTACCAGTAGTACGTAAGAGTTCCCATGACAATACTTTTTATGTTTGCATTTTTTTAACTGAAAGTTTGCTTATTTTTACAGTGGTTCTGTACAGGTTTATACGATAGATAACACCACTGGAGCTATGCTGCTGTCTCATAAACTAGAGTTAACAGCAAAACAATATCCTGGTGAGTCCTCTGTTTTTCCTCCTTATATTTTAACATTTTTAATTTATAGGTATGTGTAGTGAATGCTCATTTCAAATGATGCATGCTATAGGTCAAATAATGTTAAAACATAAACAGTATTCTATATGATCCAAGGATTTCTATGTAACTAGAGAGACTCCTGGGATACTACATTTATCCTTTCATTTAGTCCTGTCTGTCCTTACTTAGCTTTAGCCCCTATGTTCCTCAGGACTCTGCTCTATTCTCTGACCTGATTTCATTGCTTCTGTTATTTTTCCCTTCCAATTCAATTTATTCATTCAACAAGCACTTACTGAGTACTTTATACAGTCCAGGCACTGTTCTAAATGCTGGATATACAACAATAAATGAAACAAAAGTCTCTTTCTGAATCCCTTAGTGACTTGTGAATCCTGTCCACAAGATTAAGTTTAAAGTCCATGACATTAGAAATGCTTTTGACTGAAACTGAAAGAAAGCCCAACTTACTGTGGCTTAAACAAATAGAATTTATTGTCTCAAATAGCAAGACATCCAGAGGTAAGCTGCTGCTGGCATTCATTTGGCCTTTCCTTCACAAGGTAACTCCTGAGCTCCAAACATTATGTCTGCATTTAAGTCAAGAAGAAAGGAGGAAACAGGTCATACCTTTTCATTTTTGGGGGGGGTGAGGGAAGAGTTAAGGCAAAAACTTTCTTAGAAGCAGTTCCACTTGCTACCTGCTCCAACTGTCTTCCTTCCACTTATTTCCAATTGGCCATAATTATGTCACTACATTCAGGCTTTTCCAAGACTTCATGGCAGAAGTAGGCAAAGGAGAGCGAGGATGGGAATAGATGTTGGACTCAGCAACCAGTAGTGTTTGCCACAAATGTAGCAAGTACGGTCTTTTGCCAGATCTCTCTGACATTATTTCTTGGTTCACTCTGGCCTTAGTGTCTCCATAATTTTATCCTATGTTAAAAGGAATACCCAAAGTTCTGTTTATTAAGTATGTAGTTCTAAACAACTTCATACATATCTATGTCCTGGCAACCTAGTAGTATTTTCAAAAAATAATATACATACATGGAAAGAAAAATAGTTTTATTCTGTAGTATTTTTTCTAACAGGACATGTGTGCTTGTTGGACACTCAGACCTTGGTTCTCAAAGATTCTCAAACCTTGGAGTCAGATTGGGTACAGCCACTCACATTTCCTATTCCACATTGATTTTCACACACTTCACTTTTTTAATGAAAATCTAAATACCCATCTTCACAAAGATGGGTAAAATATCAAAATAAACATAGCACAACTGTGCATTATGTTGTGACTGTTGGGAGCTAATGGTTTACACTGTGTCCAACGGATATATATGAGGGGGGAGGCCAAAAATGGAATTTCTTTATAAAAAATTGTGTATTTATTCTTACATGTTTAAGCTTAAGTCAGCTTCAAAGTACTCTCCATTTGATGCAATACACCTATCAAAACTTTTTTCCACTGCTCAAAACAGTTTTTGAACTTGTCAATTTTGATGCTTTTTAGTGCTTTTGTCATTTTTTGTTTCACCTCTTCCACATTGGCAAAACATCTCCCTTTGAGGACTTTTTTCATCTAGGGAAACAAAAGTTGCTTGGGGTAAGATCAGGTGAATAGGGAGGGTGGAGCACATGGGTCACGCCACTTTTGGTCAAAAACCGCTTCATACTCAGCTGTGTGGGCAGGTGTACTCGTAAATCAAACATCGTGAAATGGGGAAACATTTTGAAAGAATCTTCAAAAAACATTCTCTGAAGCCAAATGCAACCTCTCACAACAATGCCAGCTAGTACAGTGATACAGAGAGGTTCCTAGAACACTCACTTAGTGGGAGAAGCCTATAAGGCAAGGGGCTGGCCCTCCCAAAGATAATTCTGGTTTTTTTGGCCCCCCCCCCCGTATATCATTGTATTTCTCTTTAAAATAACATCCTGGGACCCCTTGTGAATTTTCCACAGTGCTGCGTAGTACCTTGGCACACAGGGTAGGAACTGCAGTCTTAATGCTTTATTTAACTACCAAATTACCTGTGGGTTCTTGAGAGTTAGTCTTTGTCTCATGTTTTCGCTACCTGAAATATCCCTATTTCTACATGGAGGGTATATATTATCTTGCAAGATACAGCTCAAGTGAATTTTTTTTTTAACCGAACCAGATGGAATACTGTTCCCTCTTGTGCTCCTTTGCTCCTTAAGTTTTTATCATTCTTATTCTATAGCCTTTAAAGATCTGCATATTGTAGTTTTCTTTTCTCTAAGGATAGTTTTTGCAGCAACTTACAAGAACAGAGTAATATTTTGATTGTGGTTTTTGGCCCTTCTGGTTGTTTTTTTAAATCCATACTTCTGTTGTGCTGTCCAATACATTACCTACCTGCCACTGTGGCTCTTTAAATTAGTTGAAATTAAAGAAAATTAAAACATTATTCCATCAATTGCAGCCACATCTAAATGTTCCAGAGCCACATGTAGCTAGTGGCTATGAGACCAAGCAAGTAGAAGACATTTACATCATCGCAGGAAGTTCTGTTGATTGCCTCCGTGGGACAGCACTGAATTGAGTTTTTCAGATTGACCTTTGGTTATTCACTGCCTCCCACTCTTATGGTCTTTGTTGTGGGAGAATTCTGCCTCCTTGAGTTATATCACTTGGGGCTGTAAACCTGCTTAAGATGTAGGGAGACTTGTATTGTCCTCCTATGTCTCCAACAGAGACAAGCTTCCTTGTTTTTTCTGGCTCCATTAGCTGATTTTTATAGGTTGCAGTACTTGAAGAGTCCTTACATGATACAGCAGATTCCATTCTGATTCCCAGACTCATGCTGGCCTGCGGCCCCCTTTTTATTTCTGTATAGGGGATGTGAAACCCCAACTCCCTAGTCATTGCTAGGTCTCATCCCAACCTTCTGTTCCTGGGTTTCCAACCTTTCTCCTCATTTTCCACCCCTGCCCTAGGCTGCCTCGGTTCAAGCACTAACCAGTCTCACTTTCAGTTTTTTCTCTTGTTTTTCCTCCTGGAGATACCCCTTTCTTTCTTTTTTTCCATTTCGTTTTGTTTTTATATAAAGTGGTATTTTTTAATGTTATATAAGTCTCCCTTAAAATGCTACTGAAAATAGTTTTATTTTCAAATATTATTTAAATATAGGCTTACATGATTTAATTTTTTTACTTTTTTAAGTATTTTTTATTGGTCATGCTATTATAGTTTTCTCAATTTTCCCCCTTTATCTCCCCTCCACCCTGTCCCCCAACCCTCCAGCATTCCTTCTCCCAATTCATATCCATGGGTTGTACATATAAGTTCTTTGAGTCCTCTGTTTCCTATACTGTTTTCTATCTTTACCCATGTATTTTATACCTACTAATTGTGCTTCTTCTTCCCTATACCTTTTCCCCTCTATTCCTCTCTTACCCCTCCCCACTGAACTCCCTCTGTGTGATGTCTATTTCTCTGATTCTGTTCCTATTGTAGTTGTTTGCTTAGTTTCTGTTTTCATTGCACTTCTTTTCTTTTAGGTTCATTTGTTGATAATTGTGAGTTTGTTGTCATTTTATGGTTCATATTTTTGATCATCTTTTTCTTAGATAAGTCTCTTTAACGTTTCATATAATAAGGGCTTGGTGGTGATTAACTCCTTTAACTTGACCTTAGCTGGGAACTATTTTGTGTGCCTTCCACTCTAAATGAAAGCTTAGCTAAATAGAGTTATCTTGGATGTAGGTCCTTGCCTTTCATGACTTCAAATACTTCTTTCCAGCCCCTTCTTGCCTGCATGGTTTCTTTTGAGAAATCAGCTAATAGCCTGTGGGAACTCCTTTGTAGGTAATTCTTTCCTTTCCTCTTGCTTCTTTTGGGATTCTCTCTTTATATTTAATATTGGGTAACTTGATGATGATGTGCCTTGGTGTGTTCCTCTTTGGGTCCAACTTCTTTGGGACTCTCTGGGCTTCCTGAACTTCCCGGAAGTCTATTTCCTTCACCAGATCGGGGAAATTTTTCTTTATTATTTGTTCAAATAAGTTTTCAATTTCTTGCTGTTGCTCTTCTTCTGGCACCCCTATAATATAGATATTGGAATGTTTTGGGTTGCCCGAGAAGATCCTAAGCCTCTCTTCATTTTGTTGGATTCTTGTTTCTTCGTTCTGATCAAGTTGGGTGTTTATTTCTTCCTTTTGTTCCAAATCATTACTTCGAATCCTGGTTTCTTTCTTGTCACTGTTGGTTCCCTGAATATTTTGCTTTATTTCATTTTGGGTATTTTTCATTTGTTCCTTCATTTTTCATCCAAGCTCAATCAGTTCTGTGAGCATTTTGATTACCAGGGCTTTAAATTCTCCATCAGATAGGTTGGCTGTCTCCTCATCGCTTAGTTCTGAGGTTATGCTCTGTTCTTTCATTTGGGCCATATTTCTTTGTCTTAATAAGTTGTAAGGGGGTCCCTTTTCTTTCTTGAAAGTTCAGATCTGTAACAGAAAGTCTTTGGATTACTTTTACCATTTTTTCATTATCATAATCTATGTTCATTATAGGTTATAAGCTAGGTGTAAATTTCCCATAATCCTGCCACCTGAAAACTAGGTTAAACACCATCATATATCTCTTCAACTGTATTTTAATATGCATATAATGCTTAGATAAGCATATTATGTACCTGTGTGCACATATTCATGTGAGATAATAGGAGTACTGTTTAACCTGCCCTTTCCAGTGATCATTAACATCTTTTCTTGACAGCATACATGGGATTACTTTTCATTATGTAAAGTATGGTTTTGGTTTGGTTTTCAGTTTCTCCTGGATGAGTGTAAAGTATACTAATATATTATGTTTCTTTTGTATGTTCCCATTTAGTTTTCATCTATATAAATAACAGTTATTCATGTACATGAATTATATTAGGAATTGATAATGTGAGGATTCAAACATAGAGGAAAAAATCTTACTCTGTTAACCAAATGTGTCTTCTATAGCTAAAACCTATATATCTTCCCTTTGTAGTAAATGTACTTACAGCAAAAATATATTAATATTCCAAATGAAAAGAATTTTAATGTTAAAACAAATGATACTATAGATATTTTGGATATGCTGATAGAAATGTTGGCATGTTTCATTTAACTTCACAGTAAAGAAACTCGATTTCACTACACATTGAAATGATCTCTTTTAGTAGTTGTATATGGGATTGAAAGAACAGTTATTAGTTAAAGTATGAGCACATGTAATACACAAGCTGCAGTTTGCTTACTTAATCCTAATATAAGATTAAACTTTAGTTTATTTTAACTTGGGTCCCTCTGATATTTGCCAGTGGACCATGAAGATAGTGGTAAAATATTATTTTACATTTTAAAATACCTTGTACTTTGCAAGATACTGTAACATTCAGTGTTAAGTCATTCAACAGAGGTCTCTCTTCAGTTTTACAGAAACCAATTCACCCAAAGCTGAAGGCTTGTAAGAATGTACACTCAGTTGTAGTTATTCAAGTTAACAGTGGCCCCAAACAGCTTTCATTTCTTATAAATAACTTGGGCACTGAGTTTGTTCTGCTTAGGTCAGGTCTAGGCTAATGTCCTTACAGTTTTTTTTTTAATAACCCTAAAAGAGCAGGATTCATCTCATTATTTGAAGCAGAGATGACTTTTGTTCTCATTTCAACTTGAAAATATAGACTAAAAAGTAAGTATTTCCAAAGCAATCATTTATTTTTAACTCTTCTCACAATTTCTTAACAGATATTTGGAACAAAACAGGAGCTGTTAAATTGGTCAGATGGTCTCCTGACAACAGTGTTGTAACAGTGACCTGGGAATGTGGAGGACTTTCTCTGTGGAGTGTGTTTGGAGCTCAGCTCATTTGCACACTTGGAGGAGATTTTGCGTAAGTCAATAAAGACAAATCTTAGATAAAATAACTCCACTTTCTCTCAGACTACACACACACAGAAATGTGTCATACAGATACCCTTTTGCCTTATTTGACCCTTATCCCAAAACAATTTGTAAGATTCAGAATTGATTTACTCAGAATGTATTGATTATTCAGACATCCATCCTCTTAAAACTTACTGTTTATTCAAAAAAATGTATTTACTTAATTGAATCCCTGTTATGTATACGATAGTATGTAGATTCAAGGCTAAATACGGTTTTCTTCAAGTAGCTTATTATTTAATAAAGAGTGGTAAACCATGCATGTAAGTAACTAGTAGGAAATGGAAAATTATATGATCTCCTTGGGTTAATGTAGGTTAACCCACTGATTGATAGAAGTAGATTGAAGTGTCTGCCCCCTTCGTAAATTAGTCTGAACTCCATCCTGACAAAATGAACTTGTGTCCCCAGACTGCATGGTCTCATCAAGAGGTCACTGAGGACCTGCGTGGCGGTGCCTCTGCTGTGGACCCACGTGTGTGAATCGGCAGTCTCCCAGTTCATGCAGTATGGGTTTCTGTTGTGAAGGAACAAAATCGATTTGATTTTTAAAAAATTAAAGCTAAATATCATATGTAATTAGAAGACTTTTTAATTTTCTGTTCTATTTTAGTTATAGGTCTGATGGTACCAAAAAGGACCCCCTTAAGATCAACTCTATGGTAAGTATTTTCTATAAAATACTGGTAGAGTGTTGAAAACTTGGATTTTTCTTTTTTTCTTCTCTGACATTGGTCTGAATAAAATTGCAAAGCTATTTTAGTTTCAGCAGAATCTTCTATGCAATTTTTTGAAAAAAGTTGTTTTTCTGGTTTGTTTTGTTTTTTAAGTCAGAAGGCTGTTCAACTTTCAATATTTGATTTTGGTTTTGCTTGGATATGTCCATCAAGCCCCGTCATCTCCGTGAACATGGTGCGATAGTGAAGCCAGACCATTGTATTTCCTAAACATACTTCCATTTTTTGTGTGACTTCATCAGCACCCACTTCCCATGACCTCCTTTCTTTGAACATAAAGTGAAATGCTCATTGGTTATTTTTCTTGGGGACATGGACTTTTGCACTGTTTGACCATATTTTTTAAACTTTTTGTAAATGTATTTCAAGAAACTTGTAGTTAACTTTCATAACAATATGAAAGTTACCTGTTTGCATGTGTTTCTTTAGAAAGCAGTGAGGCATAACCCCTGTCTTTATGTAACAGTGTTTTTTACTGTGTACCATCTTTGTGAAATTAGTGCTTTTGAGTGCTCTACATAGGAGAAAATTTTCTGACCTTCCTTTTCTTGAAGAATTGAAACTACATGGTTATCTTGAATAGTGGTTACCAAACTTTCACCACCAAGGACCCCAGTTGATGTCTGTCCCCACCTGCACACTCTAAGTTTTCAAACAAATACCATTTCTGTAACTGCCAATCAATGCTTCTGAATGGCATGCAACAACCAGTGTTATCATCCTCAGTAATTTTAGTCACAAACTAAGAATTTAAATAAGCATTTTAGTTAGCTTATACAACTTTTACTATGGGAAAGCAGAATTTCCATTACCCTTTGAAATTTTGTAGTAATTCCTGGATTCTCCATTACTGTTTTCTTGGATTTACAGATTTGAAATCACTAATATTAAAAATTAAACTATCATGGAATTTAGTTATAAAATATTAAAATTGACTGGGCTGAATGTTCTCAGTTTACAGAGGAAGAAACTTATACACTGAAAAACCAAATTTGTTGGCCAAGGCAATACTGCAAAATGGTACCCAAGCAGGAATGAAGACCCTGAGTCTCATAGCTTCCAATCCATTGTTCTTTGCTCTACACAAAACTCTACCTATTTTGGATGTTTTTGTGAAGCTTCAGCTAGGTAACATGGGTCTTCCTCTGTAAGGAATTTCTTAGTATTTGAGAGTCAGTTAAATTAATGGAGAAGTTACAGGAAGCAGTAGGCATTTCTTAGGATTTGGAGTTAAGATTGGTATGTCCTGTTTTCTCTGTTCTGGGTGGAGAACATTGATGGTGGTTTCCACTGGAGATAGCTAAGATGTAGTAGGTGTAGGTGGTTGTTATAGATGTAGATTCTTGTCTGCATTGTTTGTCGTAGTTTCTCTAACCTCCAGAAATCATCACTAATGCTTGTTGGTTATTTTTCAGAATTTGAATATTTGAAGCTAAGAAAGAATAACAAGAAACTTTTTATGTTTTGATTCCCCCCTTGCCCTTTTCTTTCCCCCTTCTCCTTCTAAGAGCTGGGGTGCAGAAGGCTATCACCTGTGGGTAATCAGCGGATTTGGTTCTCAAAATACTGAAATTGATTCTGAGTCCAAAAGTATAGTTAAACAGCCTGGCATTCTGCTATTTCAGTTTATCAAGAGTGCACTCACCGTAAACCCTTGTATGGTAAGTGTGTTTAATTAAAACTGGTTTTTTTTAGTGGCTTTCATACTAGAATTCAACTCTTCCCATGAAAGAGATGTGTTGAATATACTCTTAAAACGGGCATGTTGTCTTCATATGTGTATTTTTCTGTGATTCTTGTGTTCCTTTTTAATTTCTATTAAATTGACACCAAAATTTTATTTGAGTAGGTATTTTTTAAAAAAGGATCACACACAACTTGAGGAAAAGCAGTGTTTACAGATTTACTTGAATAAAATTTAGTTTTTATCAGAATAGCATTTCCCCAAGTGTGTTCCACCAGGCATTACTTATGAGAAGTATGAATAGCAGTTACACTGAATAGGAAGAAGTTCGATCGTCATGTAAGTGTGAAATAAAGGAGTTAAAGCTCTAAAGATTTCTTTATTGTGGGTCTCCAGGGTCTTTAATATGCTTATGTGCGTTATGAAAATCCAGGAGTTGGTGTATAAAAACCGATGTTTCTCAAGATTATATAACTGAATTCTTAAGAAACACCCTGAAGAACCTTTTTTTTAGGAAACACTGACCCACATTATTGTATAAATTCCTTATGCTTTATCAATCTGAAATAATATTATATTTTGGTAGTGTGTAATAATAGTATATGTTGCATGTTAAGAGTGCGTACCTAATATCTGCTACCAGTGTGTTTTTAAATATTTGGTGCAGTTAAAATTTACCACATATGCACTAACCCATGTGTTTCACTTTGTAGGGCATCTCTCCACAAAGCGAAAGGTTGCTACTTTGATTTCTCATCAGGGCACATGCCTGGGTTGTGGGTTCAGTCCCTGGTCAGGGCACGTATGAGAGGCGACTGATTGATGTTTTTCTTTCACGTCAATCTTTCTCTCCCTCTCTTTCTCCCTCCTTTTCCCTCTCTGTAAAAAAATCAGTCAGTCAATCAAATGCACAATAGATGGAGAATGAATGTGGAAATAGCCTGAATCTTCCATGTTGTTACTATAGTTGAAGAATAAGGATTCCTCAGAAAAACATGAATAGAGTATTTCCCCTTCCCCACATCCCAAATAGTAATTTAAAAGCACCCTTGAGTTTTATATCAAGAGAACATTTGTACAACAAGGGAAAGGTGAGGTGTTCTGGGGTGGGGAAATTGTTCTGAAATTGATCTGTTCAACTTCAGTAGCCAGTGGTCTGCCTATGTTCTAGGTCACTGGCCTTCTAGTTAAAAACCAGGGTGTAAGCACTAAGAGAGAAACTGTCTAATTTGTCTAAATATCCTCAGAACCTGGGATAGTCCTTTGTACTGGCCAGACATTTATTAAGCGATTATGGGGTTGTTCTGAACCAGGACTGTGGACTGAGGCTGTTCTTCCTCCCTGCGGCTTAAACGATTCCCCAGCATCGTGTTATCCTTGTTCCTAATCCCTCCCCTTCCTGCCTGTGGGCACATGAGTGTGAGCATACATACAAACTAACTGTTTAAGACATGTTTTCTTAGCACTCCACCACTTGTGAGGTATTTTATGTGAAACTAATTTGTAAACTTTGGGTAATGAGTCATTATGTTCAGTTTTCAGATGGAAAAGCTCTCATAGCACTGCCACATTGGAATAGGGATAAAAGGTGCTGCAACAGCAGTTGTAAAACCTGGGCATGTTTTGGACTCTATATGATAAAAGGACTTAAAGATTTTTTTTTACACTGGGAAGTAATCATTAAGACATTATTCATTCCTTGTAAATAAAAGAATGCATGAGAACATTTTGTAGTCATCTCCTGTACGAGGAAAATCAACAATAAAATACATGGTACATATCCTATAATAAAGCTAAACTGATATATTTTCTTACTTCCTCCCACCTGATACTGATTTGTTTTTATATCCTTCTTTGTCCCCCTCTTCCTTTTCTTCTCATCTAGAGTAACCAAGAGCAAGTGTTGCTTCAGGGGGAAGATCGGTTGTACCTAAACTGTGGAGAGGCCTCACAAACCCAGAATCCCAGGAGTTCTTCAGTACACTCTAAACCCGGTCGGGGAAAGGGCTTGTTCACAGAGGGCGGTTTTGACTCTCAGAGTTTAAGCACTTTACTTGGACATCGACATTGGCATGTGGTACAAGTAAGTCTGAAGTGACTATTGATTTAGTCCTTGGTAAGAAAGCACCTGGAGCAGATTGTTAAGTATTGTCCCTGTTGCTTTAGAAAACTGAGAAACGTTTAAGCCTTTTTGACTGTCATGTCTCTCTTCTGCTTTTCTGTGTTCTTGTTTTCTTGTTTTCTGCTTCCTTTCCACTTAATGTAGAGCATGTCCCCACCTGCTTTAAGTCCATTGGTAGTAAGCAGTTTCAAAAATTGGAAGTTTATGTTTTGCCCTCTTGCTGAGCAAAACTGTTTTTTTTTTTTTTACTTTCAGCTTTTTTAATATATAGAGCTCTGTGGATTTGCAGTGGCAAAAAAATAGTTATTTCATGAGAAGTAACAATACTGATTTGGTGCCCTGTGCAGCAGCTGACCTTGTAGTTCTAATAGGGAATTACTGAGGTTGATTGCCTGACTTTAAACCAAGTTGCAGGCTTGGGGTCAGTATAGAACCTTATTGTTAATAATTTTATTATTATTCAATCTTGTTCCACATTATTTACTCATTCTGATCCAACTTTAAATTAGCAGCTGTAGTAATTCTGATAAATTGGCATTTAATATGAAAATTCTGAATTTTTATACCAACTAAAATTAATTAAGATAAATCAATAAATTGAAATTTCTTGAAAGAAATTTTCATACACAGTTTCAGTCCTCAGTGTTTTCTTTTCCCTTTTGGTACTGAAGTGTCTTAGGTCCATCGGAGCCTACTCTTGGATTAGTTTGTTTTAGTCAGTTTCTGTTTCCACAATTCTTTGCCTTACTTCTACATTCTATACTTTTCCCTTAATCGCTTACTTCAGCTCCCATGTTACTGTCAGTTGACTCTGAATGAAGATAATGAGAGACAGTAGAGTGGTCATTATGTGAAATGAAAGGAGGAATATCTCCTGCATTGATGTGGTATACACTAAAATAAAATGTACTTAAATTAATAAATTCATAAAATCAAACAATGTGCATACCATTTTATAATTAGTAACAATTTTTAAATAAAACTGCATCAGCTACTTCCTTGACTAAAATTTTCCACTGCTCCCTTCTCTCCTATAGCCATTTCTCTGCTATTTTCATTTCCCCATACTCTGAACTATTCATTCTACACTGACCTAGCATCAATGCCAGTTCTGCCTAGCCAGGTCTGTGTTGCCAGAGAGCCAAGTAGAGCAGAGGATCAAAGAAGGTAGGTCTGGAACTCAAAAACCCATCAGGCAATAACAAAAATGGAATTTCCTTCCAGCTCAAAAATTCAGTGATTCTGTGATTCTTAGCCACCTCTGAAGTATCCCATATTAGAATCCTGTAACACTGATTTTACAACTTTGGACAAAGTAGGTACTAACAAGATTCTTATGTTATTCTGTTCTTCAGATATCTAAAATATTCAGAAAAAGGACCTCGTTTAACTCGAGCTCTACCTAAGTTTTTCTGTTTCCTTAAAGCTAATAAAAATAATGCCAGAGTTATGTTCCCAAAACAATTAAGTTACAATAGACTCATAGAATTTTTAGAGCTGGAAGGGCCTTAGAGATCATGTAGTCCAACTGGATTTCATACATGAGGAAACTAAGGCTCAGGGAAGTTAGGTGACTTGTTCAAGGTCACACAGTGAACAGAGTAGTGTCAGACTTTCCTTACCATCATATAAATTAAAGTAACAGTCTAACCTATTTTAAAACCTATGTACTAAATGTTGAATGCTGCTGATCTTGAGCTAAAATCTAGAACATGCCTACTTGGCAGTATTTTTTTTACTTGGATTTGCCCTTTATTTTGTTTGTTGGTGCTCCAGCCACATGAGTCAATGCAGTGTCATGGTGGTGTTTTGGTAGGATGGTTTACAGTGTTCATATAGTGCTAATGCTTTACCTTTCAGGCTCTTTAGCCATTAGTAATGATTCCCTGAAGAAATGGGGGCGCTTGTTTAATTCCCCCCTTCAACATATGTTCTTCTCTAGGATTGGTGCCCACATACTCCATCAGAGTGGCTTGCTTTGTGTGAGATGTACTTTGTATGTTTTTTGTACAGCGTGGACTTCATCGAGTGAGCTCCAACTAATTCTGCTTCTCTGTCTGTTCCTCATCTAGACAACTGGATGTGTTGTTTCTTTAAGCCTTCTGCCTTACATTCCTTAGTTTTCTGATTAGAAGAGTGTATGTTGTGGTTTTTTTTCCTTTAACTAAAACATCATAAATGCATACTTGTCAGAAACAGGGTTAGCAATGGCTTGTAGAGATGGTGCTTTTTGTTTCTTTCTTTGTTTAGTCTTCCTAGCTACACACTTAAATTTTGAGAGTAGTGTGTTGACAGATGTAGCAAAAATAATAGGAAATTAAAAACAGAAACAATAGCATCCTTGTGGTTTTAGGGTATGTTCCTTCTTTGATTGCCATTTTATTTTAATATGCAGTATTTTGTATAATACTAACACTTATTTCTGAAAGGTAAATGAATCATTATCATTCAGTGTTCTGAAGCATTGGTTTTATAGTTAACCTGGCTAACTATTTGGAAAGAGTAAGCTTCACAAAATGTGGGAGATAACACCTACAATGTATTAGGCACTACGTTAAGGATGTCAGCAGAGAGGATTTTAAAAGCTATATTATTTATAAACAATTTACTGTCATTCCTGTGCACCAGTTGTGGTATTTGGCATAGGTAAAGTCCTCTAGGAAGAGGGCTCTCACCAACTCACCAGCTACAGACAAAAGTGGTCTAGGCAGGAGACAGGGTTTTAGCTGGATGATTTTAAGGGAAAAAATCCAGTTTTTTTGAGAGACTGAAGAATCCTAAGATGTTAAGAGTAGAGATACTATACCTTAGCACTTGAGTTTTCCAGTAATGCATGACTTTTGTGCTCTGACCTGAGTTTTGTCCTTTTTATTTATTGGGGTGACACTGGTTAGTAACACTATACAGGTTTCAGTTGCACGATTCTACAACACATCATCTGTGCACTTTATTGTCTGTTATTGTCTTTATTGTCTGTTCATCCCTATTGTCTTGGGATGAACACACCATCCCAAGTCAAGTCTTCCTGTCACATTTATCCCCCCATACCCTCCTCCACCACCCCCACCAACCTGCCCTCCCCCACCCCCCGCACCAACCACCACACTGGTGTCCATGAGTTTTTTTCTTTTTTGCACAGTCCCTCCACCCCCCAGTCCTCCCACCCCCAACCCAGAGCTGTCAATCTGCCCCTCTATCTGTGAGTCTGTCCCTGTGTTGCTTGTTAGTTCATTTTGTATATTAAATAGATTCCACAAATGAGTGAAATCATACGGTACTTGTCTTTCTCTGACTGGCTAGTTCCACTTAGCATAATGCTCACCAGGTCACTTCTGCCATTGCTTATTTTCAGTGTTCGGGGTACAGCTCAAAGTTCAGGTGGCACAGATCAGTAAAGTTGACCTACTAGGGAAAATAAAAGTTTTTTATTCTCATCTTATAGCATCTTCAAACACAAAACTGCATGAGAAATAAAGCATTTTAAACTTACACTTTGAGTTGTGAAAATAACCATTTGCCATTTATAGCACCTCCTAACACTTTGGAGGTTAAAAGAATAAAGTGTTTTTCCCCACAGTTACTTATCAGTGTGATGGTATGATAAGATCTGACTTAGGATGCCATGATTAGAAACTCTTCATGTTAGAATCTTCCACTTTGGCAGTGAGTTCTCTACCTCATGCTTCACCCACCCACACATTACACAAATACTTAAAAAACACCAAGACATTGCGGGCAGGGAGGTCTTTGTAGTGTCATGAGTGGCTGGATCAGTTATACTCTAGATCCCTCTTCCAGTGGCTGCTTCCTTCATCCAAAAAAATGAATTTTGCTTACAGCCTCCTAAAAAACTACTTTCAATTTATATTTTTGCTGCCTGATCATTACCTCAGATTGCCATTATTCTGAACTAATTTAACCCATCATATTGAATTTTATTAATTGGCCTGAATGGTACAGCATATATCATATATCCTTTGAGATACAAGTTAAGCATTCTTCAAGCATGTACTGTGATACTGTTGTAGCATTCTGTAGGGGAAGGCTTCCACAAATCAGTACTAGAGTTGAGAATTCTCTAATGTACTAAAAGGTATTAATTTATTTTAGAATTTAGGTGGGCTTGCTAGATAATAAGTGAAGTCTACCAAATGGTTTTGTTAAATCAACTTTGTCAAACTTAATGCAGATGTTTTCAGCATATTTTTATTTGGTTTTTGTTTTGTCTTATTACACAAAGAATCTTACTGATTTGATGACATTTACTTGGCTTTTTAATTTGGCTTTATTTTTTTCAATATGTAATACTTTTTCTTTGAGTAAAATGAAAGTAAATCAACTGAAGGTTCTCTTATTCCAGGATCAGAAGATACTTCCCTTGTTCTATCGTTCTGTGAATTTTTACACCACATTCACCACGTGCTCACGAAAACTACTTAATAGGCTAGCAGAGAGGTCACAGTCCCTATAAAGCTAGAATTTATCTAATCTACACTGATAGCTCAGAGGATTCATTAAGTTGAAAATGCTTGTTAGAGTGATACAAAGACACCATAAACAAAGATGTCAGGCAGTCAACATAAGCTGTTTTTACTAGTTATGTTGCAGATAAAGAATTAATATGTGTAATACACTAAAAGTTGTCATAGATGAAAATTGAACACCCCAATAAAAATAGTAGCTAATACACAATCTTACATGTATATGGACGTTTTAGAGATAGAGTAAAAAGTAATCAATGGTTATCCCTGAGCAACGATGTAACACAATTTCATTTTGTACTTTGTACATTTTTGTATTGTTTAAATTTTATAGGCATATTGCTTTTTTAATCACAAATGTGTAAAAATAATAAAAAGCAAAAACCAAGCTCTTGCTGGGGCCGTCCGTAACTTTATTAGGTCAGGCTGTCATGGGGATAGTTGGGACCAGCGCGCCCACCCTGCAGTTGTCTGCACAATTCTTGGCTGCCCCACGGGTGCTTCTCTAAAACTCTTGTCAGTCTGTGTTTACTGAATTCAGTATTTAAAACAAAAACAGTGTAGAGAACAAAAAAGAAAGGCCTGATGTCTAGAGACTTACAGTGGAATGATTAAATGAAACTTTAAACAAAGGAGATAATTAAGTCAGAAGATACTGGCTGGCACACAAATGGTAAACTCTAAGGACTCTACTAATAATACCCATATTTGGAACACTTTAAATATTGCACAAGAAAATGAATCTTACATTGTGATGTTAATGCTTTTAAGTTTAAATCCATGTCAGAAGTCTTACCAAACTGATGTGTTATTTTCTATAGATTTCCAGCACCTATCTAGAGAGCAATTGGCCTATACGGGTGAGTTATTATTTTGTTGGTGTTAACTTTCATTGGATAGCATTTGCCACAAGAGGCATTCTGGGAATTGAGCCTTTCAGTGGGTGCATTGATAAAAGTAAACAATTTAATACTAGGTCCTTTGTGCATTGTTAGTGTACAACATCTTTAACTTAGTCAAATGTAAATTGTATATAAATACACAGATTTTTAAATTCAGCATTTTACATTTCATTTAATAATATTCTGTTTGCCTGGTGCAATATTAAGCTTTTTATATATAATAAAGTATACAGGTTTGCAAAAAAGAGTTTTTAATGTTTTTTTAATCAGTTTTCAGCTATTGATAAGCTTGGACAGAATATCGCTGTGGTTGGCAAGTTTGGCTTTGCACATTACTCTTTACTCACCAAAAAATGGAAACTTTTTGGAAACATTACCCAGGTCAGTCTTTTTGAAATGAAAAACTGATTTCTCAGAGTGTAAGAGGACTACAATATGAAATAATTACAATGTCAATCACTGTTTACTTATTTGGAAATAAAGTCAAATATTAAAAAATGATGTTGGTTATGTCTAAGTCTATTCTGATAAAGCACTCAACACTTGAAGGAGGATTTTGTATTGAGATAGTTGGTTTGTTTTTAATTCTTGTTAAAAACAAATACTTGAGGATTTACCTTTTATAGTCCCAAGTTGAGTTCATCAGATGTGATCAGAATAAATTACAACAAAATTTGAAATTATTTCCCTGCCTGTCTTTTCTTCATGTGATACGAGTATTCGGGTAGCACAAAACAGTTACAGTTGAATTTTACATGAATCAAATGAGAGGAAGTTAATATTTAATGGGTCCCTACTATGTACCAGGTGCTTGAAAATGCTTTAATATATTTTAACACATTGATCTTCATAGCAACCCAGTTAGGGCTCTATACTTAACCATTTTATAAAAGAAACTAGGACTCAGAGTTAGGTGATAAATGATAAAGCCAGAATTTAAACCCAAGGTCCTTTAATGTGGGAAGAATGATGCTGCATGGTACCCAGTTATTTAGAATGATGTATTTTCTGACTTATAGAAATGCTTATTTTTTCAATAGAATATGAATCATTAGTAAGAGCCCTAGAGTAATGCTTAATTGGAAATATGAGACTAGAGCAGAAATAACTTCAGCTTTCATTATCTGTTTAGAATATTTTATTATTTTAATTTCTGGCTACATAAATAAAGGTAAAATTTTTTTAAATTTTCTTTTAAGGAGCAAAATATGATTGTGACAGGTGGCTTAGCCTGGTGGAATGATTTTATTGTCCTTGCATGTTATAACATAAGTGACCATCAAGAAGAGGTAAGTTTTTTTCTCTCAAAAATAACATACTGTTGTATTTTAAAGATATTAAGCACTATTTGATTTTATATAAAAATAATTTTTTGAACGATAATAAAACTTTTAATTTTTTTAATCAGGAATTAGGGATTTTTAGTTAAAGGAATTTTCATTTCAGATTACTACTTTTAAAATGTTTTAAAGGGATAATCAGGACTTCCAGATAAATTTTTCTAATGATTCTTAGCTGTTAAGATATTCTCCATAAAGTTTGTAAATAGTTTTTAAAAAGCTAAAAGCAGAAAAGTTTATAAGGGTGACTCTTCTTAGAGATTTATTAATTTATTGATTTGTATGTTTGTTTTTTGAGAAAAACTGCTGGTCTCCTTAAGTCAGGTCTAAATAAATACTCAGGTCTAAAAAGGAGTATCATACATACTACTAGTCTAGTCTCAGTTTTGATCACTTCACCTTTTACTTATTTGTAGAATGAGCCTTCCCTGTCAAAATATAAATATTACCCATTTATTAGTCTTTTGACTCCTCTTACTTGGAAAAACATCAGTAGATAAATAGCATGTCTAAACAGCATGGACTTAGTCATCCCTGGTAGACACCTGGTTTTTCCAATTTTATTTTTGTTTTCAGCTGAGAGTTTACTTGAGAACATCTAATCTGGACAATGCCTTTGCTCACGTCACCAAAGTACATGCAGAGACATTACTGCTTAGTGTCTTCCGGGACATGGTAATAGTGTTTAGAGCAGACTGTTCAATATGCCTGTACAGTATTGAAAGAAAATCTGATGGGTAAGTCCTTAGCATCTGATAAGTCACTTTTTGCTCCTGTGTGTCATGTTTCCTCTGTAGTTTTTATTTTTAAAACAGTTACTCTAATTTTATGTTTAGTTTTTTTGTTTAAGAGTTTAAAAGCAAGGAATTTTAATTAGTGGTATTTATATGGTAATTCTAGTGATAATTCATATTTATTTTTTAGCTATCAAAATAAGTAAATAAATAGATAAGCTTGCACTTCTTCAGGTAACCTTACTGGGTTCATCTGAAAAAAGTCTGATTTGGGATGGAGTAAACCATTTAAATAGTAATTTTTTCACAGCCTTTAAAACAAGTGGTTAGTAATTACCCAAGTGTTCCAGACACATGGAGAAATCTGAAGGATTTTGGAGTTTTAAGGCTTTAGGAAGCATGTCCTCAGCGGATCCCCATTCCCCACTGAGCTAGACAGCTGTAGTCTGTCTGGAGCAGGAGAAACGGCCAGTCCTGTGTGTTGCCTCTATTCTTGGCATCTGGTTGGCTTGCAGCATTTAAAACGTCTGCTGAGTTTTATTTTGCTCTCAGGTATTTTGTGTTTCCTTTTTTAAGCAGTCGTGAAATGTATGTTTGGTGAAGTGGCATAGTAATTGAGCAGTAATGTAAAGATAAAAATGAAGAAATCTTAGTAGCCTAGATAGAACCCATCTCCTTTCTCAGCCAAGTAAGCTGTTTTTATAACTCCTTCCCTTTTTACATCCTACTCCCTTTCTTCCTCATCTCCATGTGTTTCTTGGATGCCTCGACCTTGTCAGTCTGCTGCCTAAAGGACACTTGGGGAAGAGGGAACATTGGGAAGAAGACATCTGGGCCCTCCACAACGATGAAACCTAATACCATCAGTGGCAGGGCGGTGTGGGGAGCAGCCTTGCTAGCAGTGTTGTTGAGGTGTATCCCTTTTTTCTTTGTCCTTTATGTTTATATTAATTTTTTGCAGTCCAAATACTACTGCTGGCATTCAGGTTCTTCAGGAAGTCTCCATGTCACGCTACATTTCTCACCCTTTCCTGGTGGTATCTGTCACTCTGACATCAGTGAGCACAGAGAATGGAATCACCCTGAAGATGCCACAGCAGGTACCATCTGTTAGGACTCTTCAGAGTTTTCATCTCAGTTTTTAGTTTTTAAGTTGATATTGGAAACTCTTTTATTTGTTCAGTAAGTAAATACAAGTGTCTAGTTGCCAAGTTACAGTGGCAAACTAAATAAACACAGTTTCTTCTTGAGAATAAATAAATAATTACATAAGTAATTATAGTTGTAATGTGTGTACCAAAAAGTAGTACAGGTCATTCTAATAAGGGTGTATAACAAAAACCCAATCAGAATGGTTGAAACAGTCAGAGAAGATTCCTATCCCATTTAAATTGAAACCTGAAGAACAAGTGGTGGTTATCTAAGTAAAGAGAGAGAATTTTAGACAGAAGGAATAAAGGCCCATAGATAAGAAAGAACACGACATCCAGGGAACTGGAAGAATTTCAGAGTAACTGAAACAAGGATTTTCAGTGTATGAGTCCCATCGGAGATACAGACTTTCGACTTTATCATCTAAATGTTTTATCTGTCTAAAATGTTTTCAGTTGGACATTAATGCATCTAAACTTCATAACATGTATTCTAACTATAGCTGCATGTAGGGAGAGCAGTTGGGTGATCATTACAGTGATCTAGGTGAATGGTGTTAGTGGCCCAACCTTGGGCAGTGATGCCGTCGTTGCTGGTTAAAGTATATAGTGGTGCTACCAGGACCCAGGCTGCATAACTTCTTTCCAAGGCTCCTTCCATTATACCAGTGATTTCCAAACTTCCTGTCAGTGTGGAACCCATTTTCATAGGAAAATTCTATGTAAATTTGTCATCCCTGGCTGCTTAGTCTGCCTTCTGCTTCCTATTAAGGCACTTTTATTAAACTCCATTAAAATATAGGTCCTGCCCTGGCTGGTGTAGCTGAGTGGGTTGAGTGCCGGCCTGTGGACCAAAGGGTCGCCAGTTTGATTCCAGTCAGGGCACATGCTTGGGTTGTGGGCCAGGTTCCCAGTAGTGTGTGCACAAGAGGCAACCACACATTGATGTTTCTCTCCCCCTTCTTCTCCCTCCTTTCCCTTCTCTCTAAAAATAAATAAATCTTTAAAAAATAATAAAATACAGGTCCCATTTTCTATGCAAACTATACTTAATGGTAGCCAGATAGTCCTAGTTGATAAGGGAAAGTTCTGTTTTACAGAACAGTTCTAGATGACAGATGTGGAAGGAGCATAAGGAGTAAACAGTCACCCAAGGAAATAACTGATTCAGGCAATTGTTGTCATTAGGTGAAACAATCAGATGAAAGGTTAGTGGGAACTTGACAGTGGAAAAATGAGGTGGTCCTACCTAAGTTTTATTAATAAATCTCACCATTGCGAAAAGTGGGAGAACCAGATGTGGCATGCTTCCTGGGGTGGTGTGACATGAGGGGCCACGTGCCTCTTAAATTTCCATTTTCCCTTTTCCTACCTCCATATTATTTGCTGTTTCTTGTGTGTTATGGACAAACAGTCAAATGTTTAATTTTCATGTCATATGCTAAATGGGGAACTGACAACTTCAAGTAAAGTTCTTGGGCTTTGTGACAGTTGCTTGAAGATTTTGTGGTTTTTTAAAAACTTTCTTCTACAGCCCTGGCTGGTGTGGCTCAGTGGATCAAGTGCCAGCCTGCGGACCAGGGGTCGCTAGTTTGATTCCCCGTGAGGGCATGTACCTGGGTTGTGGGCTGGTTCCCTGCTGGGAGGCCCACGAGGGACATCCATACATTGATGCTTCTCTCCTTCTCTTTTTCCCTCCCATCCCCTCTCTCTAAAAAGTAAATAAATAAAACCTTTAAAAAACATTTTCTCCTACTTTGTAAATGACAGTTCATATAAAGCTTATCACCTACCTACATGTGGTCTAAAGCAAAAATGAATGACAAGTCCATGAATCTTCTGGATGCTTTGCTATTTCTTTATTTGCAATCCCGTGTAGTGTATGAAAGCAGTACGGAAGAGCAGTCTGTGTAACTGTGTTTGTAAGATGACCTAGGGTGCCCGAATGACGTTGGCAGCTTAAATTCATCCTGGTAGCAAGTGTCAAAGCTAGAACACAATCACAAGTCTTCTGAATATCATCCCTTCCTACCTAAAATTCTTTTTTTCTCTGGTTTATGTGACATTGTGCTCTCCTGTTTCTCCTCTTGCCTTCAAAAGCTTAGACAGTAGCCCTCTGCTGTCTCATTCCTCCCTGTATACTTTGCCTCAAAAAACTCATGTTTCCTTCAGTTCACCAGCCTGACCTTTATAGTTACCATCTGGCATAGTCATATGTTCAGTCATTCTCAGCAATACTTTCAATTGAAAGTCTTAAGATTCTTTCAAATCTAAGGGGCAACAAAGTAACTTTAATGTTCCCTCCCTAAATTAATTCCCCCTCCTAACTTTTATCAGTGATAACCTCAACCTCTCTAGCACCTCACCTAGATTCAATACCCTGCAATCATCTCTGATTCAGTTCTTTTTTTTCTGCCCTTTATGCGTAAGGAAGGATATCAGTAAGCTTTTATTTTGTTTTTTTAGTCAAATTGCTATTCCTCTTTATGACTGAAGGTCTTTTACCATCCAGTGTTTTTCTCAATACTCCTGATCTAGACAGATTGTTCTCCCTTTTCCAAAAGAATTGGTCTGTCCTGGCCATGTCATTTACACTGCATTCTTGAACTAGAGTACCAGACGTTTTCCATCTACCCATCCTCATCCTTCCAGCACCACCTCATCTTTTACACTTTCTTTAGCCGCATCACCTGGGTCACTGAAGTGAATTCTCATTTTCATGAACTTGCACAGTTCTCTTAGTTTTTCCAGGATAATTCAGTTCAGCCCTCAATTTTATATTCATTTGTTCACTGATTACATTGTGTTAAGCATTCCCTAACCTAACCAGAAAGCTTTTTGTACATACACACAGAGCCTAACAGAATGGCCGTACATAGTACACACTCCATATTGTTGGTCGTTAAGCTGTAAACCGTGGGGCTTGATGAGAAAATGCTGAAAACAGACCCATAAATTTTGGTACGAACTCAGTTTATTTTTCTTTCAGGCCCGTGATGCAGAGAGCATTATGCTGAACCTTGCAGGACAGCTCATCATGATGCAGAGGGACAGATCAGGCCCTCAGATCCGGGAGAAGGACAGCAACCCCAACCAAAGGAAACTTGTGAGTCAGTGCAAGTCATTTAGAACAATAAGAATGTACGGTCTTAGGGTACAAGGGAATAAAAGAATTTAAGAGGAGAATATTATCTTGTGATGTGGGATCTGAGAAAGTATGTAAAATTAGTCTTAAGCCTCTGGGTACAACACTGTTTGTGAAGGGTGACGGATAAGTTCCTGAAATGATAAAATGTTTCATACTGTAGATGTTATTGCTTAGGCATTATTTCCAAATTCTAATGGGATAATAATATAAACTGGTAAAGTTCGTAGGATTTTTTTTTAGATTTAAATATACATATTTTGAAAGGCCAGGTTACTCTTATTAAATAAATTAACTTAAATAATTCTAGTAAATTCTAATTCTAAATAATTTTCCCAAAAAGTTGACCTCTCAATTTGAAAGGCTTATTAGGAAACCAATACCTAGGAACTTAACCTACACATTTAATAGGAAAAAACTGACTCTTGTCTCTCCTTTTCCAGCTGCCATTCTGTCCTCCCGTTGTGCTAGCCCAGTCTGTTGAAAATGTGTGGGCTACCTGTCGAGCAAATAAACAAAAGCGTCATCTCCTGGAGGCCCTCTGGCTGAGCTGTGGAGGTGCGGGGATGAAAGTCTGGCTCCCTCTCTTCCCCAGGGATCACCGCAAGCCCCATTCCTTCTTGTCCCAGCGGATCATGCTGCCTTTCCACATCAATATTTACCCCCTGGCTGTGTTGTTTGAAGACGCATTAGTCCTTGGTGCTGTCAATGACACTTTACTCTATGATTCTTTGTATACTCAGAACAGTGCGAGGGAACAGCTGGAGGTGCTCTTCCCGTTCTGTGTTGTGGAGAGAACCTCTCAGATCTACCTCCACCACATTCTGCGTCAGCTGCTGGTCAGGAATCTTGGGGAGCAAGCCTTGCTCTTAGCCCAGTCCTGTTCTGCGTTACCCTACTTCCCTCATGTGCTGGAGCTCATGCTCCATGAAGTGCTAGAAGAAGAAGCTACCTCACGGGAGCCCATTCCCGACCCTCTGCTTCCCACTGTGGCGAAATTTATCACCGAGTTCCCACTCTTCCTGCAGACAGTTGTTCATTGTGCCAGGAAGACTGAGTATGCCCTGTGGAATTACCTTTTTGCAGCCGTTGGAAACCCCAAGGACTTGTTTGAGGAATGTTTGATGGCTCAGGATTTGGACACAGCTGCCTCTTACCTTATTATCTTACAGGTAACAGCCCTCTTCTCATAAAGGTACAAGAATTAATGAACTTAAACTTTGGGGGAGAAAGAAAGGTCCTGTTTCGGCACTTTGATTGTGTTTAAGAAATTGATTGAGTCCAGTTTTCTGTTCAGTTTTTATCTTGCCTTTTGGGGAAAGCAGTCTTATTAAACAACAGAAAATTTCTTTGAATATCATAAATTGGCATTACAATTTTAAAATCCTATTTGTCAACAAATAGGCCTAAAACAGATTAATGAGTTTACAGTATTATTTTTAATAATATTGAAGAAATGTGTGATTATATGTATTATAGTACATATAACATGCACATATTACACAAGAATATTGAATACTACATAAGAAACATAATAAAGAACTATTACTGGGGTTGTTTGAGCCCCTCCCCCCAGCATAATAATAGATTTGTTTCCCTATAAATCTGTTGATATGGAAATGACACAGGAACTCTGACAAAAGTATGGGTCATAGCAGAGCACCTTATGTTAGGCTCCCTGTAGCAAGTTAGAAGACTTAGGCCTATCACAGTAATTACCCTCAAAATAGTTGTTTTTCTCAAAATAATGGGCTCTTTGAGACTTCTGAAAACTTGCTTCATAATGTACTTGATAAACGTGCTTGATGGTTTGTTGTTCTGCCAGTCTGACATAGATTGGGTAGGCTCCGCTTAGAGTTTCTTTCAAATGATTGTGAAATTGTGTTCACTGATGTAAGAAGCTAACCATAAACCTGGTTTAAACTTCTGCCTGCGGCATTTTCTTGTCTACTTATTTGCTTCATGACAACTGATTGCAGCCATAGGAGATAATTTGAGCAAAGGCTGGATGGCCATGAAATTCTGATTCCTAGATTAGTCTTAAAAAGCCATAGAATCGTAAAAATAGAAACAAATTAATGCAGCTATTTTTTGTTTAAGGTCACTCCTTGGACTTTCAGTGATCTCCGAAGCAATGGAATTGGAAACTTTTGTTCTATCAGAATTTCCGAGTTGCTGTGGATTGTCACATAATAATTACAGTTAAATTTGTCTGTTAGGCATCTTTCCATGAAGGTCAAGGCAGGCAGTAGGTTAAATTTGTAAAAGAATTATTTAGGATGCTGTTTGTCCAGCAGTACTACTACTGCTGCTCAAAGCAAGGATTTTCTTAAAGTCACATCCTCAGAAACCTCTCACAAGTTAAGTAATTTGCTTCAAGTTATTAAACTCAGTTCCTTCATCTGTAAAATAGGAATGATGTGCCTGTTCTGCAGATTCACTAGGAGAAATGAAAGAAAGAATGTGTGTAAATTTATGTAAGCTACCTGGCACGAAGCGGGAGTTCAGTAAATCATAATTTATGTTACCCCAGCAGAGTACTTGCCTCACACGTGCTTTATGGTACCTTTTAGTGCTGTTTTTAATTTTGCTGTTAAAACTGTCCCCTGCAGTGTTGCAGCTTCATTTCTCCTCTGTGTTTATGAAACCATGGAGATAGAGCTGCTCATAGCTTCTCAGATTATTTGCAGTATAAAAGGAATCCTTGTTTTCCTTGATTGTTTTTGTAGAATATGGAAGTCCCAGCAGTAAGTAGGCAGCATGCCACCCTTCTGTTCAACACAGCCCTGGAACAAGGCAAGTGGGACTTATGCCGACACATGATTCGATTTCTTAAAGCTATCGGCTCTGGAGAATCTGAGACACCTCCATCCACGCCTACAGCTCAGGTTAGTTGCAAAATGGCACAGCTTCTCTGGGCCACATACCTATGTAGCGTCTTTCTCTAACTGTACCACACATTGTTTGTACTCTTAGGACCTACCCAGTTCAAGCGGTGGATTTGAGTTCTTCAGGAATCGAAGCATCAGTTTATCCCAGTCAGCTGAAAATGTACCTGCTAATAAATTCAGCTTACAGAAAACACTAAGTATGCCATCTGGTCCTTCTGGAAAAAGGTAAAATAATAAATAGCTGTTACTGCTTTTAGAGCATTCTGTGACACATTTCACTTCAGGGCATTTGTGCAGTCACATTTTATGGAAACAACCACTTAATCCAGTTGCACTTTTCTTCCCATTCCCAAAGAGCTTCGGGACCAAAAAAAAGACCTCTCTTTTTTCTTCCTCCGAAGTTCACTTCTTTACTCTTTGCATAGTTTCTGCCTCTTGTACAGTATGTTTTGATATACCTGTTCTGAATAATTAATGTTAAATTATTCTGATAATCGAAAAGGAAGATATAATAAAGCTGCAGGAAATCCAAAAGCATTCTGACAGTCAGCAGTTTTAGCCTCCTTTCCAACTATACCTACCTCTCAACAAAAAAGTAAAGATTTAGTCCTGTACTTGACTCTCCTGTGACTCTTTTGATTGGAGAAGTCATTACAGCAGGCAGAGACCAAAGAGGAAGTGCAGCTGGAGACTGAAACCTGCATCACCCATAGGTGGGTTATTGCTTTTGAGAGGTCAACTGAACTCACACTGAACATTGTACAATACAGTTTCCTCTAGTCTGTGAGGTCCTTGTATTCCCTCTTGTGTTGCCTTGTTCTTGGCTCTTGATTTTTGTCTTCCCTAATCCTTTTACATTGTTTGTATTGTGGCTCCAGTGCCGGGCACACAGTTTAAGCTTATTGAACATTTCTTATTGTGATGTTTAACTGCTCTTTCTTATCTTAGTCATTAATATCTGCTACATACACACAATCGTAGGCTATTTACAAGTAAAATACAACCTGTAAACAATTGTCAAGCAAATAGTAGCTTCTCAGCCATATCCTTATTTTAAAACTAGCTAATGCATAGTAAATGCTCACTATGTACACTATACAGAGTTCAAAGCATTTATATGTGTAGGTCTTTTCATCCTTTCAACAACTGTAAAAGGGTAGGTAAGGATAGATACTCTTGTCACCCACATTGTTCAAGTGACAAAACAGAGGCTCAGAAAATAAACTTGGTTGTGTTCACACAACTCATGAGTGACAGCGCTACGATCTGAATGCAGGCAGCCTCGTTCCCATGCTGCCTCTCGCAGGAAGCCCCACGATGCTGTTACCACACCAATTACAACACATCAGCTCATGTGAGTAAGGGATGATAGACTATATATAATCAAGTCATTGATTTAAAAATTTTTATGTTGTGTAAATAACTCAGAGATTTCACTTCACTTTTCTTCTCTTTAGTTTCTTTGATCTGATTTCCTCCCCTCTTTTCCTTGGTCTTTTCAAATACAGCATTCATTTGCTCCCTTGCTTTCTGTCAAGCAGTAATTTACCACCCTCTTTCCTGGTTTGGCTCTGTCTCCTGTTTTTTCCTGTCTATGTACTCATTCTGCAACTATGTTGTACGAGCCTGTGGTGTTCCAGGTATTGTTCAACAGGTTGTGGTGTCACATGAAGAAGATCCTAAAACTCTATCTTCCTCTTCATCAGAGATCCAAGCTCTTAGCTCCTCCTCAGCATTATCAGTGCTACTGCATAAAAGAATGTGAGGTCTTCCAGGAAAGATTTTTCTGTACTTTTCTTGTGTTCACACTTGTAGATGGAGTAAAGACAGCGACTGTGCAGAGAACATGTATATTGACATGATGCTCTGGAGACATGCTCGGCGTCTCTTAGAAGAAGTTCGGCTCAAGGACCTTGGGTGCTTTGCAGCTCAGCTGGGCTTTGAACTAATTAGTTGGCTCTGCAAGGAGCGTGCCCGAGCTGCTCGGGTAGACAACTTTGTGGTAGCCCTGAAGAGACTCCACAAAGACTTCCTGTGGCCCCTTCCCATCATCCCAGCCTCTTCTATCAGTTCTCCTTCCAAAAATGGAAAATTCCGAACAGGTAATGCAGCCTTTGTGTCAGGAGAGTTGTATTTTACTACAAGTATTTAGAAGCTTTGCTCTTAATTTATATCTACATATTCCATTATTTGGAATGTGAGTCTTTTCATTCCAAACTCAGAAAGAGATGAAAGTTTTTGTACATAGTTGGATCATCCAGCATTTGATCAAGGATGTAAATAAAATGGACCATACATCTCACAAGGAAGTCTAGTTTATAAATCTAATCATTGTTATCTCAGATTATCAACAAGTTGAGAATTGACTGAATATAGGAAATGCCACACTTATTGTGGGAAGGAGCTTTGGAATTGGTTAAAATAAGCTAAATGTTACTTACCTGACAGGACTCATTCCAAAGAAATGGAAAAAATGCATCTTTGAGAGCCCATCTTCTAAACTGGGAAAGGACAAAGTGAAACTGCATTTTGATGGAAGAAAAATTAAAAGATAGTTTTTTAGTTTGGGTCTTTTTAAGGAAGACTATTCTAATTATCACTTAAGAAAATTCAAACAAAAGCCTTTCATTGTGACATTTGGAAACTTCTTGCCATCTTAGATCCAAGAAAAATCACTCAAAAGATGAAAGAATACAATTTTGCCTAGTTCTAGTAAGATGATGATGTAAGATGACTGCTAGATAGCATTATATAGGCAGTCCTTTTCGTTACAGCCCACATTTCTGGTTTATGGGTGGATGATGTAGTATAGGACAGTATTTAACTTTGAACTTCTAGTATTGGGAGAGTGAGGAAGAGAAGCTGAAAGAACAGAATTGGAAATGGCAGTGTATATATCTTAAATTTCCATTTTCCCCCTTTGTTTTGGACCTGCCTTGCAGTGGGAGAGCAGCTGTTAAAGTCTCAGTCAGCGGACCCTTTTTCAAACCTTGAGACAGATTCTGTCATCTCTAATGCCCAACGAAGTCAGAGCTGGCTCGGCAACATTGGCCCTACCCATCATGAGATAGACACAGCCTCATCCCATGGACCACAAATGCAAGATGCCTTCCTATCACCTTTATCTAACAAAGGTAAATGTCACTGTGAATCCTAAGCTCTTCTTTACTTCCTTCAGAAGAAAGATTATGTGCACTTCAGAGAGTTTCACTCTTTTTTTTGAAGCTGTTTCCTTGAGGATTACTCTTCAGTATCTGCTGGATGTGTGGGTAGTTACTATCACAAGGCCAAATTTGGCCTTGACTATACTTTACCATATTTATTTTAGGTAAAATGAAACATAAAATCTTATTACACATCAGCACTAATAGATGAACTTTTGCAGTTGATTTTAATGATACAGAAATACTAACTTTGAAGACTTCCAGCCAAGATGGAGGCATAGGTAGACAAACTGTGCCTCCTCACACAACCAAAATAAGGACAACAAAAATTTAGAAACAAAAAACCCCCCAGTATTGACAGAAAATTGAACTGTATGGAAGTCCAACAACCAAGGAGATAAAATAGACACATTCATCCAGACCAGTAGGAGGTAGTGGAGCTGGGCAGCCGGACGAAGAGGGGTCTCAGCAGAAAAAGTGGTGGCTGCACCCTGGGTGCGGGGTGGCAGCAGGCGGGTGAACCCAGTGAGGCAGCAGGTTCTGGAGGGGCGCGGCTGGCAGACCGGGCGGTCCCACATTTGCACACAGATAAACCAGGTGAAACTGGGGAGCAAAACAGCACAACCTAGGGTTCCAGCACAGGGAGATAAAGCCTCAAAACACCAATTGAAAACACCTGTGGGGGTTGAGGTGCCAGGAGAGACTCCCAGCCTCACAGGAGAGTTCACTGGAGAGACCCACAGGGTCCTAGAATGTACACAAGCCCACCCACATAGGAATCAGCACCAAAAGGGCCCAGTTTGCTTGGGGGAAGCGGCGGGAGAGACTGAAAGCCAGCAGAGAACAGAGCTAGTGCCATTTTATCTCTTGGACCCTGCCCCCACAAACAGTGTCACGATGCAACAACTGGGTTGCCCTGCCCTGGTGAACACCTAAGGCTCCACTCCTCACTACCTAACAGATGCATCAAGGCAAAAAAATGGCCCAAACAAAAGAACAGATCAAAGCTCCAGAAAAAATACAACTAAGCGGTGAAGAGATAGCCAGTCTATCAGATGCACTGTTCAAAACACTGGTAATCAGGATGCTCACAGAATTGGTTGAATTTGGTCACAAACTAGATGAATAAATGAAGGCTATGCTAAGTGAAATGAAAATGCACAGGGAACCAATAGTGATGGGAAGGAAACTGGGACTCAAATCAATGATGTGGACCAGAAGGAAGAAACAACCAAACAGAAAAGAATGAAGAGAGGCTTAGGAACCTCCAGGACATCTTTAAACATTCCAACATCTGAATTACTGGGGTACCAGAAGGAGAAGAGGAAGAGCAACCAATGGAAGTTATTTGAACACATAAAGGAGAATGTTCCCAATCTGGCAAAGGAAATCAACTTTCAGGAAGTTGAGGAAGCTCAGAGAGTCCCAAAGAAGTTGGACCCAAGGAGGAACACACCAAGGCACATCATAATTACATTAGCCAAGATTAAAATGAAGGAGAGAATCCTAGAAACAGCAAGAGATAAGGGGACAGTCACCTACAAAGGAGTTCCCATCAGACTGTCAGCTGATTTCTCAAAAGAGACCTTGCAGGCAAGAAGGGGCTGGAAAGAAGTATTCCAAGTCATGAAAGGCAAGGACCTACATCCAAGATTACTCTATGCAGCAAAGCTTTCATTTAGAATGGAAGGGCAGATAAAGTGCTTCTCAGATAAGGTCAAGTTGAAGGAGTTCATCACCAAGCCCTTATTATATGAAATGTTAAAGGGACTCATCTAAGAAAAAGAAGATAAAAAAGATGAACAGTAAAATGACAGCAAACTCACAATTCATAACAACCGCACCTAAAACAAAAACAAAAGCAAACTAAGCAAACCACTAGAACAGGAACAGAACCACAGAAATGGAGATCACATGGAGGGTTAACAACAGGGGAGTGGGAGGAGGAGAGAGGAAGAAAAGGTACAGAAAATAAGTAGCATAGATGGTAGGTAGAAAATAGATGGGGAGGTCAAGAATAATATGGATAATGTAGAAGCTAAAGAACTTATAAGTATGACACATGGACATGAACTAAAGGGAATGTGGATGGGAGGGGGTGTGCAGGGTGGAGGGGATTGAAGGGGGAAAATAGGACAACTAATAGCATAATCAATAAAATAAATTTAAAAATATATTATGAGAAAAAAATACTAACTTTGAACCTCAGGTAAGCAAATTGTTTTATCTATCCTTATAAAACTTTGCATTCTTCTCTTACCTGTATCATAAAAAATTGTACTGTTATCTTTTTATTTCATTGATTTTAAAATGTGTACATTTCCTTTTTCTCTGCAACTTCCTACATAATATCCTTAATTCTGCCTCTTAGCCTTTAAAACCTAAAATACTATCGGGCCCTTTACCAAAAAATGTGTGCTAACCTCTGCTCTTATAGTAATGGCTGAGTAAAAAATTGAGGAATTTTTTGAAGTGATTTATGTTGCTTAGGTTTATATAATTACAGGAGCCTTAAGTAGCGATTAATACCTGATTTTCTGCAGTTTTCTTAATGGCCAAGCATTCACCTGAAATTTGATTTCCAGTCTGTTGTCACTGTTACCTGAGCCTCTGCTGTGTGGAGAGGCTCACAGCTGCCATTAATTGTTTTTGTGGTAGAATACACATAAAATTTATCACCTTAACCATTTTTAAGTGTACAGTTAGTAGTGTTTACAATTCACACTGTTGTACAGCCAGTCTCCAGGACTTGTTTCATCTTACAAAACTAAAACCCCTACGCATTTAATAACAGCTCCCCATTCCTCCCTCTGCCAGCTACTGGCAAATAGCGCTCTATTTTCTGTCTCTTTGAATTTCACTACTTTAGATACTTTGTATAACTGAAATCATACAGTATTTGTCCTCTGGTAGCTGGCCTATTTCACTCAGCACAATGTTCTCAAAGTTCATCCCCACTGTAGCATGTGTGAACACTCCTTACTTTTTTAGGTGGAGCAATATCCCATTATGTGTACACGCCACATTTTGTTCTTCTAGTCATCTGTTGGTATGCACATGGGTTGCTTCTACCTTTTGGTTATTGTGAATAATTTGCAATGAACATGGGAGTACTGAGACCCTGCTTTCAATGTTTTGGGGTACCTATGCAGAAGTGGAATTGCCAGATCATATGGTAATTCTTTTTAATTTTTTCTGAAGAAGCATTGTTTTTTTCATAGCAGCTGTACCATTTTATATTCCCACCAGTGTTGACAAGGGGTCCAGTTTCTCCATGTCCTCACAAACACTTACTTGCTTTTTTAAAAAAAATATTAGCCATCATAATGGACATGAGGTAGCACCATTGCTTTTTTAAAAGGAACTTTTTAAAGAGTTAATTTCAAACATACTGAAAAGTTTAGATAATACTATAATGAATCCCTTGGCCCCTGCACGTATCCATCAGCCACCCTGCTTCATAACCAGATTGGTTTCATCCACTTCCTCTCCTGCTATAATTTTTAACCACATCCAAGGCATGATGTATTTTATCTATGAATAGTTCAGTATGTATCTCTAAAGGGACTCTTAAAAAATAGCTATAATACCATTATCCCTCTAAAAATTAAACAGTTCCTTAATACCATAATGTATCCAATAAGTATTCAGATTTCCAATTGTTTCATAATTCATAATTGTCTTTTATGGCTTGAATCAAGATCCAAACAAAGTTCATACATTGTGCTTGATGTGTTTTTAATCCTCTTTTAGTGATTGTTCCCCTCAGTCTTTTTTTTCCTTCTAATTTATTCATTAAAGAAATTGCTTCATGGGTTTTTCTCATAATGTGGATTTTGGTGATTGCATCTTCATGGTTTCATTTAACAGTTTCCTTTGTATTGTCAATTGGTCAGATTATAGCTATTTTTTAAATAGGTAGTAGCATGTTTTTCCATCTGAAGGCATATAATGCATGGTTATCTCTCTAATGACTTTTTCAAAAATACTATTAATACAGCATGGAATTCTAGCAGTGGATTTAATGTTTTGGTTTCAGACTCTCCAGCAGAAATTGACATCTGAGAATAGCCAATATTTAAAATTAAAACATTTTGTACATGGAGTTAGTTTATAACTTTTGGCATTTCTTCATCAGGTGATGAGTGCAGTATTGGTTCAGCCACAGACTTGACTGAAAGTAGCTCCATGGTGGATGGGGACTGGACAATGGTAGATGAAAACTTCTCTACACTCAGTTTAACTCAGTCAGAGCTAGAGCACATCTCCATGGAGTTGGCGAGTAAAGGGCCTCACAAGTCCCAGGTCCAGCTTCGGTGAGTCTGTCAGCATTTTGAAAGCACAGAATGCCTACTTGGGATGTTTGAGCAAATAAGGTACAAGGGGTACTTTCCTGATAATGATTGCCTTTCTGAACATCTGCAGATTCTTCTTGGATCCATATTTCCTTCTCAGTTACTTCGTTTCTGTTCATATGTAGGTATTTGCTACACATCTTCATGGAGGCGGGATGTCTGGACTGGTGTATTGTCATAGGCTTGATTCTTAGAGAATCCTCAGTAATCAACCAGATTTTGGTTATCACACGGACCACAGAGGTAGATGGAGAGATGTTACAGAACATAAAGACTGGGCTGCATTCGGTGGAACGATGGGCCTCTACAGATTGGTAAGGGCTGGTTTCTTCAGGCTTCTTTCTTGGCTGTCCTTTCACATTAAAGCTTAGCTCTGGTTCATTTATTTGGAGATTTCTAGGTTGGTCAAATAAAAACACTTTCCTATGTTCATTCTTTTAAGACCATTTTCTTTTGTTACCATTCTCTAACAGACATTTAGATAAATAATGTTCAGTGAGATAGTGCTGGTCATTTTAAAAATGGGAGTGCATGTCACTGACCAGTACAAATGATCGTAGAATTAAGACTGGAAATTGAGATTTGTAGTTCTGTGGAATTAACAATAACCTAAAAATGTCTACTTGAAAAGATAAACTTAAAGTCCACGTGAATTTAACATTCCATGGCAGTTATGAGCAAGCCCAAATTGAGTAGTACATGGAGATAAAACTCTAAATAGGATGCTCTAGAATAAAGGACACTTCAGTTTTTTTAAAAAGAGAGTAGGGATAACGTTGGAGCGTTGGGTTCTAGCCCTTTGTCACCAATTATGTGTGGATATTGGGTCTTCTTTTACTTGGGTCTAGTCTTCCCTAATTGACAAATTCATTCAGGTTCTCTGAAAATTCTTTTTCAAGTCTAAATTCCTATTGGTCCTTACACTGTGGAAAATGATTTTTAACTGTAATATTAATTTGCTCCTAGTGCTCAGAAATTTAAGACTTGGCAGCCACCTGTACGCTGGCCAGGGCACCTAAGAAACTGTCCCTTCCTACCGTCTCTCCTCTCCCCATAATCTCTCACTGACCCTACAGTGTCACTGTTTAGCAGGAATTTATCTGTAACACTGTGGAGCCTTTTGAATGTAGCAGATGAAATCTAATTTCCTTTTTCCTCTACTTAGTCCTGGATATAAGCCATTTTTGAACATCATTAAGCCACAACTACAGAAGCTCAGTGAGATAACAGAAGAGCAGGTCCAGCCTGAAGCCTTCCAGCCAATAACTGTGGGTAAGACTCCTGAACAGACTAGTCCCCGGGCAGAGGAGAGCAGGGCCTGCTCAGGCCATGGAAGCCTCCCCCAGGGCGAGGTCGGAGGTAGCGGCCTGGTCAGCAGGAAAGAGGAGGACACAACCCTAGCAGAGGAAGAACCTTTTCAGGATGGGACTTACGACTGTTCTGTGTCCTAACGAATGTGGGTTGCCGTCGCCACGGGCAGTGTTATTAGCAGCAGAGTGTATGCAACTGAGGACGTCGTGACCTAGTTGCCTTAACCAGGGAGAGCTCAGCTCAGACACTCTGATAAGGTATTAAATTTTAACTAACTAACTCTCTAAGAAATCTCTTTGACTGCATAAAAATGTGTTATCAGAATAACTCATCTTTCATAAAAAAAATTTCAAGCTTCAGTAGAAAGTAATAAAGAATACTGTACAGATGTACATGAGGATATTTTGGTTTTATTCTTAAAGGTTGGTAGCTCTTAAACTATAGGGATTGTTTTGCCCCAGATGAGCTTACTTTTTAACTTCCGTATAGCTTCTTACATGTTTTCTGGTTCAGTGTGTGTCCAGACTGCTTTTTAAAGATAAATGCTAAGGTGCTTGCTGTAGTTCATCAGGTACCTGAGCTACCTGTAGCGCCCCCCTTGGATCGAGAGCCACACTGGGCTCTAACTGGGCCTCCTGAACGGAAGCTGCCCTGGCCCAGCACACACCAGTGTGATGGAGATGTGCCCCTGGCCCTTCCTGCCTGTCGAATCTCAGTCCTGAACTGACAGGGCCTTTCCCTGGTTTCCCTGGGAGCCAGTGCACTTGGTTCCTGCCTGGTCACTGTGGGCGGAGGTCTGCGGGGTTCTTATCAAGTATGCTGTTAGATACCACTACTCTTTTATATCAAAGAAATTTATCTTTTTTGTGAATACTCTTGTGTAAATATACTCAAAGGCACTGTTCATATTTTCAGGGCTTGTATTATAATTTATAAGGTTTTATGCTGGATTCTGCATGGCTATATATACTCTTGAAATAAAGACAGGGCTTGCTCGTTCCAAATTCAAGCAGTCCTCAGAGAGGAAGACAGATATATTGGCTTGGTCATAGAGCAACAGGAATGGTCACACTGATCATGAAATGAAACAAGTCTTATGCAAATTAATGTAGTTTCTTATTTATTTGCTTTTGTAAATTGAATAAAAATGGAGTTTTATGTAAATAGACTGCTGAATCCTATATCATTACGGCTAACTAAAAATTAGTATGTATAGAATGCATTCTTCATTGTAATTTTTAAAATATTTTATGTATTTCTGGATGATTCAAATTTCAGTTTTCATACCCTATGGAAACTTCATTCTCCTTAATTGCTTCACATATCCACCTGTGTATACTTCTAATTACCGTATAACAGTATTAATTTAGACAGCTTTGTACTGTGCAGTTTGAACAAAGGAATGCAATGTTGTTTTATACAAAAACTTATTTTTATAATAATGATTTGATGTGGACCAACTTCATACCACTATGTAAAACAGCCTCTCTTCTCATAGTGCAGTTACAGTGTAGAACTAAAACTTGGTCCTCTATCCTTGTTTTTTAAAGTAAATGGCTAGATACAGTTGTCCTAGCGAGGTTTCCTTTGAAGGGAAACTGAAAACCATTTTGAAATTGCTTAGTTCAAAATTCATCAAACTGTTTTAAATTATTGGGTTTGGTAATTTACTGTCATTTACTTTTTACATTATAAGTGCAATAATTTCACATATTGAAACTCCTGAATGGGTGTAATATGTGAGTATTGGTACCTGGTCGTTCTGGTGCTACTTTTTATTTAAGGCTTTGTTTTAAACCACCTTTCTCTGAATCTTAAGATAGAAAATGTTTCCCATGTGAGTACATGCAGCTCAGCAAGAAACTAACCTGAAATTCCTTCTCCTGCCCTCGCCACGAGGAGGAGAACTAGCATTACTTTTGTGCTTGGTGTGTATATTCAGTCAATAAAAATGATTTCCCATTGTAAACAGCTGTGATCTTTTCCAATCTCCTGTCTGCTGCTAGGTTCATCCTGCGTTCTTCAAAGCATGGGATAAGGCAGCAGTGGTCCTGTGGTTAATGCCATAAACAAAGTCTTGTAGAAGATACTTGGTTTTCAACTAATAGGAATGAGCGGGCCCCAAGGCAAAAAAAAAAAGTTTACAGAAATTTTCTCTAATAATTTGTAATTATTACAAATTATTACTTACATTTTAAAAACTCATTTTTATTTTGCCTTGTTTTGTTCACATATCAACTGTGTTAAGCCATAATTTTAACCAGTGAATTTAAGTATTCATTATATTCAAAGTTTAAATTATTTGCTAAGATCAAAAACAAGAAGTAATTCAGCGGGTTAGTCAACCTCTGCTTGTAATTAAAGTTTCTGTTGCTTCTGTAATGTGTATATTTTTTTAACTTGGTAAAGGTCAATAAAACTATTACATGAAGTTTTGTTATTCACCATCTCAGGTTAACAGCAAAAGTATATGTAATAAAAGCCACAGAAATACTCTTCTCCTTATATAATTCTACCTCTTAGAGATTTATTATTTATTTATATACAGAATTATTTAGAATAGGAGCATCAAGAGTTGGTGGATGTCTGGCAACAGAAGATTAAAACAGACAGTCCATGTTGATGACATGGAGAATGTTTAAAATATAATGAAAATGTGATACAAAATCATGCATACATATGATTTCCACCAAACAAAACTTCATATATATAAAAATGTGGAGACCAGGCATCATCTCTAATAGGTAGGATTAAAAATTATTTTGACTTTTTTCTTATATCTAAACCTGCTGTGTCTATGGATTTGCCTACTCTGGACATTTCATATAAATGGAATCATATAATATGTGGCTCTTTTCTGACTTCTTTCAGTTAGCATGATGTTCATCTCTGTGTATCAGTATTTCATTCCTTTCTAAGGATGGATAATATCCCATTTTATGGATATACTAGTTTATCCATTCTTTATTTAAGGGATTTGATGGTTTCCACTTTTTCTCTACCATATGTTTAAGTAGTTTTTGTGTGACATGGTTTCAGTTCTGTCTGGGAGTGGAAATGCTGAGTTGTGTGGTAACTAGTTAATTTTTTTGAGGAACTGCCTAACTGTATCCCATAGTGCCTGTACCACTTTTTTAAATGCCCACTAGCACTGGAGGAGGGTTCCAGTTTCTACCATCAGCACTTGTATTTTCGGTTACAGCTATCTGTGTTAATATATGACGTGGTGTCTCATTGTAGATTTGCATTTCCTTTATAACTGTCTTTTCATGATTATTAGCCATTTGTATATCTTTGGATAAAAATATTCACATCTTTACCCATTTCACCTATGGGTCATTTATCTTTCTGTTAATTTGCAAGAGATTTTATGTATTTCGGATACTAGACCCTGATCAGATACAGGTTCCCCCACTATCCAAGAGTAGAGTGTTCCTAGGAAACCTCTGTAAGCCAAAATGTCATAAAGCAAAGAATACCCTCTGCTTTCTGAACATTAGTGTTACGGTCCTTAGCTTTTTTGAAAGACCTACATTAGTATGGTACCAGCTATTTTCATAAAAGCAAAAAAGAAAAATCCTTAGGATTTCTTTTGGTTAGTAAAAACCGGTACTAATGCCAATGTTTTCTTCTAAGGTTTTTATAGTTCTGGCTCCTACGTTTTGGCCTTTGATCTATTCTGAGTTAATTTTTTTGTATGTGTGTATTTAGCGTCCCAGAACCACTTACTGATTTTTTTCCCATTGATTGCCAAAACTCAACTGATTATAATAAATGTATGGGTTTTTTTTTTCTGGACTAATTTTGTACTACATTAATCTATGTCTACTCTTAATGTCAGTACCACACTGTCTTGATTACTGTTGCTAAGTTTTTCTCAGTGTTTTAGCTATTCTGGGTCCCCTGCACTTCCATAGAAAATTTAGGACCAGTTTGTCAATTTCTACACATGCACACACAAAAAGGCAGCTGGAATTTCAATGGGGATTGCATTCAATCTGTAGATCAATTTAGAAAACACTGCCATCTTAAGCTTGCTAATTGTGAACAAGGTCTTTCTTTCAGCAATGTTTTATAGTTTGCAGTGTAAAAAATTGGTACTTTTGTTAAGCTTATTTTTAAGTATCTTATTCTTGATGCTTTTGCAAATAGAATTATTTTTGGATTGTTCCATTTTGGGGTTGTTCTTTGTTAATATATAGAAATACAGTTCATTTCCATATATTGATACTGGGTCCTACAACACTGCTGAATTCACTTACTAATTGGAATACTTTTGTGGATTCCTTAGGATTCTCTCTGTAGATCGTATCATCTGCAGCTAATATGGATGCCTCTTGCCAAACCACCTTGGCTAGAACCTCCAGTACCATATTCAGCAGAAGTGGGAGTATTGGATGTCCTTATCTTCTTTCCTGAGGAAAAGCAACATTTAGTCTTTCATCACAAATTATTTTTCTAATAGATTACCTTTATTAGATTGAGGAAGTTCCCATCCTATTATTAGATGAGTGGTTTTATCATGAAAAGGTTTTAGGTGTTGTCATTTTTTTTGGCATCTGTTGAAATGATCATATGTTAGTCGTCCTTTATTTTATTAATTACATATTGCATTGATTTTTCAGTTGCTAAATCAACTTTGCATTCTTGGGGTAAGTTCCACTTGATCACGTTAATAGGGGTAAACTTGGAGAAAAGACATTAACATGTAGTATCAAAAGTATATATTGTACTTCAAAACTGGCTAGGATATTTTTAAAATAAAAACACATAAGGAGGCATAAAGTGTACTAGGAATGTCATTCAGCTGTTTCATCTTGTACTGAACCATTTTTAAGGAAAATGACTCAAATTTAAGTAATTTGCACAGAGATGTGGGTACTCTTTTTGGGGGGGGAGCACGGCTGCGCTTTCCTTGTGTGGAGATTAGCATGAGCTCTCTGGCTCCAAGAAAATTCCTTCTTCCCTCCCTCCTATCTCTGTCGCCCAACAAAAGAACATTTTTATTAGCCCTTCAGTGACTTTCTCCACCAATGGATATGATTTAAATTGCTAAATGTGCTGAAGTTCAACACTTACCAAATAATCAGTCATAAATTTCTGTGAAATTCAGACGCACAACCTTATTCCACAGCAAAAAGGATTCCAGTTGAAGTAAATGAACATTTTAATATTGAGTTCTTCACTCATACGATCCATCTAGGTCTTTTAATAGCAATTTTTAAAAAGGGATTTTAAAGGCTCTGTAGACTTGAAATAACTTCAAATGTGAGGGTACAGGAGAACACAATAAAGATCTGTTTTTCTGTTAAAGATACTAATTAGTAGATAAAAAGTTTATAATTAGTACATAAAAAGTTTATTTTGGTAACATTGTAAGGCAACAATTAATCCTCAAGTCAGCAAACCAGTGAAAAGAAGTGGACAGTCTTCCTGAGTGAACAGGTGGTTTCCCTCAGTGGTAACATTTTAGGGATCCTATCATGCTTATTTACATCTGCTAAATTGGAAACAAATACTTCATGCAACAATCATTTTTTGGTCCAACACAGCATAAATTTTTAAGGACAAATTCCTTCGAAATCACAATTCTTTACACTTTTCCCTGTGCTACTTACATTTAAATTCTGTAGGAAATTATATGTTTCAGAATTTGAAAAGACCCTCTTAGAAATTAATTATTCAAATGACCCCAAAAAATTATTTAATTTCAGAGGCTGCTGATGTGATAGTGGTGCGCTTACCAACACAGCCATGAATACTGGAATTACTTAATCATTTCTACACCAAAACAACCTTCCAGGACACTTAAGCATGCCCAGAGACCATTGAGCATCTTTTTAAGATTTTGTACCACATGTAAGTTTTATAATGCTAAAGAAAACCAAGAACAAAAGAATTGTTTACATGTGAGAATATAACTCAAAGGCAAGAAGAAAACCATGATTATTACTGAAAATATCACAAGGAACTTTTTGTGTTTCATACACTGTCCTCGTACAAAACTTGGAGTTTTGCCTTTTTTTCCCCATGAGTAATTTCTGGTAATCAAGTCCAGATTACTCACAGGGACAAAAATATGCTGATACAGTTTATCCCTTAGGCTCCATGGGGCAGGGAGTCAGAGCATGTGTGTGGACATCAAAATCCACATGCCCTAGTTCCTTACATAAAACAGCATAGTATTTGCACATAGCCTACATACATCCTCCTCTAAATCATCTGAATTATATTAAAATGTACATACCATGTAATGGTCATTACACTCTATTTTTTAGGGAATAAGAACAAGGAAAAGAGTCCGCACGTTCAGTACAGATGGAACCACTGTAGGCCTAACTACATAGTACACGTCAGCAACAATGTAACATTTTTCCCCTGAATGTTTTCCATCCGTGTATATGGAACCAGCAGACTGGCTAGAAATTGAAATTCATTGAGATAGTACTGTTTCTAACTTTTCCTCCACAACTGTGATTCCATACAAGCTGTACTATAAACACTTCCAACTTTATTACTGCCTGACAGACTAATGCGGCAGGTGCCAGGCACTTAAAGCTAATAATACATGGTTTCTGCAAAATCAAAAATAAGCAACAGCTCCAGTGTCTGTGCACGTCACAGCCAGCATGTTACCCTTCAGCGCTGGCTGTGGCCCTCCATGTAGGCCCAGGCAGCTTTAGGACAGTCAGATTAGGCAATATGATTAAGAAACCACATTGTATCACACAAGCAGCTTCAAAAAGAATTTCCTCCCATGATGCACACTCACTCTCTCTGTTCAAATGGATCCAAGTGCCAGTTCTTTAATTTTTTTTTTTACTATGGTGTCTTTAAAATGTTTTTGGGGGGTCTGTGCTTGCTAAACTCAGAATCAGTGCAACTTTCTACATTTCTTAACAGAAAAAAAATGAAGCAACATTTACCACCCAACCCCCCAAACCTTTCCACTGCGGAGCCCAGGACCCATCAGAGGCACTGCTGGCATATGCCTCCCAAGCTGCACGGCCGTCTTAAAAATGAAGAGCACTTATAAGGCCTAGGGCTGCCATTATGCAGGGTCTGAACCCCAATAACTACGAGTCCAGGGGGATCTTGTTCCAGGACTAGCCACAACCTCAACTTTCAGGAAAGTCCTCTCTGCTGGACAGTAAGTTACTGAGAAACCAGTCTGTTCAGCTGACTGGAAACGGGCAAAAATAAGAACTCAGTGCATCAATAAAATTATGCTTTTAAGGATTAACACTGGATAGCAGAAAACTCTCTCCTACAAGACAAAGAATATTTATAAAATGCTTAGCCACTGGCAACTCAGTGATCTGAGGAAGTTAAAATTATGTACTGGCACAAACAACACTAACCCAAAAGAACCTGTGAAAACCCATAGGGTACATGTAGCTGGACATATGCTAGCCATCTCAAACTGGTCACGTGAAGAGGGGCAACGCGTTTCACAGGGAAGCTTCAGGCACTGAAACAACTTCACAATGGATCTTGGTGACCAGTTGTCAGGAGGGCTAGGAGCAGCAACTCAGCACAGGTTTCCACATCAGGGGTCCTGGGCTTCACTACAGAGATGCAAAGCACACTCTAGAAGCTTCCTGAAGAAGCTCAGCCCGGCACAGGCTGGGATCTCAAAAGCCCAATGGTTCTTTCCATTCTTTTTTGAAATAGCTTTCTAACGACCTATAGTTAGGTCTTAAGGGGAATCATTACTCCAGTGATTGGTAACTTACCCACCATCCATCCACACAACAAATGGTCTTGAGCTTTAACTGGAAATGTCACTTGTCTCATTAACAATGGAACTATAGTACTTTCAAAGTCTTTTATGATCCTAAGGGAACAACTCACTGCTCAGGTGGTTTGTTGGCTTTTGTCCTTAAGGTTGTACGAAATGACACCATAGTGTAGTAGCAGTACCTACATGTGCTTAAGTGCCAGAAAACTGGCATTTTCAAGTGTCAAAAAGATCATTTATCATCACCTCACAGCATAATCATAGCACTTAACTCTGAACAGTGTTAGTCCACAAAGCTCTTTGAACATATGCTCATTAAAATTCACTGACTTACGTTACAGGTACCACGTAGCCTAAGGAGAAAATGTGTCACATGAAGTATCATCCCACTGGTCATTTACGTTGAATTCTTTCACAAGGTTAAAACACATAGAGATTGTAGGTGCACACCCAGGCAGAGGGAAATGTCCAATCTGGGAACTTCTCTTTCAGAGCGTCCAGCTGAGAGGATCTCTTGTTTTCCCCAGAAAGATAGTGGGCAGCAATGGCTACAGTGACTGCGCCCTCTGGCTGTTCTTCCAAGACCTGGCAGAGAAAATTAGTTAGTTTTCTAGCTCTATGAAGGCAGAATACGGATCCTAAGTATTTGGTAGTTGCCAAATACCACCTGGGAACCTGACCAATGATACCAGTAATGCTGGGAAATTCCCACCTGTACTTCTATCCAGAACTGCCAGGCAGGGGCTTGGAGTCCATGAGAGTAAAATACGAAGTAGTCCCCTCCTTTACTTGGGACTGGAGTGCCACTGCCAAGAGACCACCGAGAAAGTGTTGACCCGTTGTGAGTACGAACGTAGAATGACATATGGCTTGGTCCTGCAACAAACAGAAGAAAGATTTGTCACAACTGTCTTAAAAGCATCAACAAGAAAAGCAGTTAAGCCACCACCCAGACCAGACTATGAAGTTCATGTCTTTTATCACTTTAAAGACACTCATTGCAAACCTCATGGAGGTCTGCCAGTTTGGACTTTCAGTGTAGATCAACAAGTGTAAGTGATGAGGTGCGGCAAGAACGGCACAGATGTTAGAGTGAGAAAACCTGGGTGTAAGTCTTGGCCCAGTCACAAGAACCCAGCACTCATGAGAGCCGTTCTTCAGAATCTAGAGAATAAGCTTCATCTAACCATGATATGAAAACTAGCAAAAGAACTGATAATGAGCCATGGCTAGTGTGGCTCAGTGGACTGAGTGCCAACCTGTGAACCAAAAGGTTGCCAGTTTGATTCCCAGTCAGGGCACATGCCTGGGTTGTGGGCCAGGTCCCCAGTAGGGGGCATGCAAGAGGCAACCACACATTGATGTTTCTCTCTCTTTCCCCCTCCCTCTCCCTCTAAAAAGAAAGTTTAAAAATTATTGAAAAAGAACTAATGAGAATTTTACTATATTCAAACATTACAAATATTGAGGTGTGAGGGTGGAAGACTAATGTACAAATGTTGCATGTAACATGAAAGAGGAAAGTGGAATAAGCACACTGTTGTGTACGCCAAGAATTAAAGAATACCATTAAAACCTGATACACAGGTAGTGAAAAATTAAATAACGGTGATTAAAGAAGAATATACTTCCTTAAATGCCAAAAATGTCTTAAAGAACAAAGGAGACACCACAGAAAAAGAAATATAAAACACAGCATTAGTCATAAAAATGTGAGTAGACCTGACTCAGCCACTAAAAAAAGTTTTCAACTTGGCTTACAAAGCTGACCTAATATTCAAGGGACATAGTTAAAGAGATTAAGAAAACATAAAATTAAAGGTATGAACAAAGGTATTTCAATCAAGTGGACACAATTTTAAAATTGAAAGGCAAAGATTTCTTTGCCTTTCATGACTTGGAATAATTCTTTCCAGCCCCTTCTTGCCTGCAAGGTCTCTCTTGAGAAATCAGCTGACAGTCTGATGGGAACTCGTTTCTAGGTGACTGTCCCCTTATCTCTTGCTGCTTCTAGAATTCTCTCCATTTTAATCATGGCTAATGTAATGATGATGTGCCTTGGTGTGTTCCTCCTTGGGTCCAACTTCTTTGGCACTCTGAACTTCCTGGACTTCCTGGAAGTCTATTTCCTTTGCCAGATTGGGGAAGTTCTCCTTTATTATTTGTTCAAATAACTTTTCCACTTGTTGGTCTTCCTCTTCCCCTTCTGGTACCCCTATAATTCAGATGTTGGAACATTTAAAGATGTCCTGGAGGTTCCTATGTCTCTCCTCATTTTTTTGAATTCCTGTTTCTTCATCCTTTTCTGATTGGATGTTTCTTTCTTCCTTCTGGTTCACTCCACTGATTTGAGTCCCAGTTTCCTTCCCATCACTATTAGTTCCCTGTACATTTTCCTTTATTTCACAAGTCATGACAGGCAAGGACCTACATCCAGGATTGCTCTATCCAGCAAAGCTTTCATTTAGAATGGAAGGGCAGATAAAGTGCTTATCGGATAAGGTCATGTTAAAGGAGTTCATCATCACCAAGCCCTTATTATATGAAGTGTTAAAGGGACTTATTTAAGAAAAATAAGATCAAAAACATGTACAGTAAAATGACAGCAAACTCACAATTAATTAACAACCACACCTAAAACAAAAACAAACTAAGCAAACAACTAAAACAGGAACAGAACTACAGAAATGGAGATCACATGGAGGGTTAGTAACAGGGGAGTGGGAGGGGGAAGAGAATAGCATAGTAGGTAGAAAATAAGGGGAGAGTAATAATAGTATAGGAAATGTAGAAGCTAAAGAACTTATAAGTATGACACATGGACATGAACTAAAGGGAATGTGGGTGGGAGGAGGTAGAAGGGTAGAGGGGAGTGAGGAGAAAATGGGACAACTGTGATAGCATAATAAAATATATATATTCTAAAAGACCTCTTTGATGTCAGAAGAAAACAATTCAAGACAAAAAACACTAAAAGACACCTAAAAGCTGTAATTCACATAAAAATTGTTACTTCTGTACCCCAATAAAATATTATGATGCAAAATGACAGGAGATGCAAGATGTACACATAGAAACAAAAGAAACTAATATTCCATCACTGTAAGACATCAAATGAACAAAAAACAGTGACATAAGACTTAAAATGATCAGTGAAGTAGACCATAAAATGTATGTATCAAACTTTACATGATAATATAGAATATAGCTCAAGTGGGCATAAAACATTCATAAAAATCTTAAGTCAAACAATTTCAAAGTTCTGTAAAACTGAGATTATATATAACATTCTGATCACAATTCAATAAAGCTTGAAATTATCAACAAAACAGCTTTCTACATGGAAATTAAAAGGTCTATTTAAGACTCACTAGTAAAAGGAAACAAACAAAAATTATGGAAATTTTTTTAAGTAAGGGAAATACTACACATACCAGAAACTATTGGATACATGAAAAACAGTGATAAAAGAAAATCCAGAGCAATAAGCTGTTGTTTTCAGTAAAATAAAAGAATAAAATGACAAGTAAAAAAGAACAAAGTGAATTAAAAGAGAACAAGTTAGGAAATGCTACAGATAAATCCAAACCAATGAAATGGAAAACAGGATAAAACACCTACCTTAGTCAAAACTGTGATTTATTTTTAATGAACAAGATGGGGGTAGTCTGGGTGGAGGAGGGCAAAGTGGGAAAAATTGGGATAACTGTAATATAACTAAACATTTTTTAAAAAAGAAAGTTAAGAAGACAACCACTAGGTAACAAGAAAGAGGCAGCAGGGGGGGGGAACAACAAATCAAGTACATAAATAGAAATAAAAATAATTTAAACAGAAGTTTGTAAATCACCTGTGACTACTTTGCAGACCTCCATAAACAACTAAAAACCCAGATGAAATATTTTTCTAGAAAAATACAGGTGACCCCAAAACACCAAAAAGTCTAGGCAGACAAATTACCCTAGAAAAAGTTACTAACCTGCCCCACAAAAAAAAAGCACAGGCCCCCGTAGTCTCAGAATTTCAAGCCAACTTTTCAACCAAATAGTTCCAATGCTCCATAAACTGTTCCAAAGCATTGAAAAATTAAGGAAAAGTTACCAATTGTTTTCATGATGTATAACATTTATGTTGTTTTTACATTTACAGTGCATAACACTGATACCTAAATCTGATAGAGCACCACATACACACGGACCAGTACCATTCATGAGTACTGATGCAAAATTTCTAAATAAAATATTAGCAGAAATCCAACATCACAGTAAGGAAATAATTAGGCTATGGCCTGGCTGATTATACCATACTAAAATATCCAAGGAAGAAAAAAACCTGATTATTTTTATAGATTACTAAAAAAAAGTCTCACAAAATTAAAAACCATTCCTTATAGAAATATTCTAGAAATTGCCCTGGCTGGTGTGGCTCAGCAGATTGAGTGCCAGCCTGCAAACTGAAAGGTCACTGGTTCGATTCCCAGTCAGGTCATGTGTCTGGGTTGCAGGCCAGGTCCTCAGTTGGGGGTGTGTGAGAGGCAACCAATTGATATTTCTCACCCTCTCTTCCTCCCTCCTTTCCCACCTCTCTAAAAATAAATAAATAATTAAAAAATATTTTATATTGATTATGCAATTACAGTTCTATTTCCCCCCTTCATTCCCCTCCACCCTGCACACCCCTCCCCCACCATTCCCCCCTTTAGTTTATGACCACGAGTTTCAAGTTCTTTAGATTCTATGTCTCCCCTACTATTCTTGCCCTCCCCCTATCTATTTTCTATCTACTATCTATGCTACTTATTTTTTGTACCTTCTCCCCCCTTCTCCTTTTCCCACTCCCCTGTTGCTAACCCTCCATGTGATCTTCATTTCTATGGTTCTGCTCCTGATCTAGCTGTCCTCTTAGTTTGCTTTTGTTTTAGATGTGGTTGTTAATAACTGTGAGTTTGCTGTCCTTTCACTGTTCATCTTTTTTACCTTTTTCTTAGGTAAATCCCTTTAACATTTCATATAATAAGGGCTTGGTGATGATGAACTCCTTGAATTTGATCTTATCTGAGAAGCGCTTTATCTGTCCTTCCATTCTAAATGAAAGCTTTCCTGGATAGAGCAATCTTGGGTGTAGGTCTTTGGATTTCATGACTTGGAATACTTCTTTCCAGCCCCTTCTTGCCTGTAAGGTCTCTTTTGAGAAATCAGTTGACAGTCTGATGGGAAGTCCTTTGTATGTGACTGTCCCCTTATCTCTTGCTGCTTCTAGAATTCTCTCCATTTTAATCTTGGCTAATATAATTATGATGTGCCTTGGTGTGTTCCTTCTTGGGTCCAACTTCTTTAAATAATTTTTTTTCAAAAAAATCGAAACAACAGCTGATGAATGTTTGGTTAACATGATAAAAAATAATCTACCTTAGTCCTAAGGTTATCTCATATAATGGGAAAACACTGGAGACCTTTTTACTGATATCAAGAACAAGGCAAGAGTGCTGGCATATTGACACCTGTCGTGCACTATGCTAGAAGTATTAGCCATTTACACAAACAAAGGCATAAGAACTAGCAAAGAAGAAATAAAACTACACTTGCAGATGATGTGCGGTAGTCAAAAGTTATACCTGAGTTCTGCTTTTGTATAGTTGTTAGGCTCAGAATGGTTTATTTTTTAAACAGTGATTAACAACCCACAACAGAGACATCTGCCAAAGTGTTACAGAACAGAGGTCCAAGGGGGGGGCAGTATTTGACCCACCCAGGGACTACAGAAAACAGGGGCCCCTCCCAAGGACGGTATACTAATACCTATTGGGCTTGTCTGTCTGCCGCCACCAGAGGAAAGACATCTCTCAATGCCAGAGATTTGTGAAAAGGAAAGGAAAGGTTTATTTAAAGCTATATAGATTTAAAGTAGTGACCCAATGTCTTCATTAAAATGTCAAAGTCCTTTAGGATAACCACTGATGCCCACAGCACTTCCTTCTCCCCCTGCCCTAATTCGAGGTACCGTATCTCAGGAAAAGAGGCACACATCTGTGTTTCAGGTTGCTGACGCCGTCAGCTGTGTCCCATCCAGGCAGGATCTCTAATTAGTCCAAAGTCATGTGACACCTTCTCATGGTCCACTGGCAAAGAGTTCTCTCACCCTTCTTCCAGGCAAAGTCTCTCCTGCTTCCCAGGCCACACGGGTAAAGGGAGCACTCCCAAAGCTGCGTGGTACTCTCCTTCACTTGGACCAGAGGGGGTTCTCAACTCTGCCCAAAACCGCATGGCTCTCTCCTTCACATGGCTGCCACATCTCGGTTTAAATCCCCGTGCCTGTCCTCCTTTGCAGCCCCATTTCCAACTCCTACAATCAGTTACACCTGCCAGGACTCCAATATCCTCCCAACTTTACGGGGCTGCCATAGTGAGTCTGAGCAGGTGTGGCCCCATGGCGTGGAGCCAACCAACACCAAGCTCTCATGCATTGGCTGTAACTAGGGGGTATTGCTTCCTAATTACATCCTGGATGGAGGTCACTCCCTTCTCCCTGGCTCAAAGCATGGCTGCAGCTATTTAACATATCTAGGCAACCAGTTAAAGGTTATAGATATGTTAAATGACCATTCTAGAGGCTATCTGCAAAACTGTTGCCATGCAAAACAACTCTCAATGGCTCTGCTCCGTTTGTCCCTTCCTCCAACTGACACCTGTGGTGGGGGGGGTAAGAGGTGAGGACATCTTATATGTCTTTCTAAGGAAAGATTAACTTAAAAAATAAAAGATTCAGCCCTGAATCTTTTCTGGTGTGGTTCAGTGGACTGAGTGCCAATCTGTGAACCAAAAGGTCGCTAGATCGATTCCCAGTCAGGGCTCATGCCTGGGCTGCGGGCCAGGTCTCTAGTTGGGGGCATGTGAGAGGCAACTGATCAATGTACTCATGTTGATGTTTCTCTCTCTTTTTCCCTCCCTTCTCCTCTTTCTAAAAGTAAATAAAAGCTAAATAAATAAACAAATAAATAAAAGATTCAGCCAGCCCTGGCCAGGTAACTCAGTTGGTTAGAGGTGTAGTCCCAACACGCCGAAGTTGCAGGTCCGATCCCTGGTCAAGGCACACAGAAGAATCAACCAATGAATGCGTAAATATGTGGAACAAGAAGTTGATATTTCTCTCTCTCTCTCAAATAAATTAAACAAGAACAAAAGATTCAGTGAGTAAGCAAAATATAAAACTGACATACACAAGTCATTTGCCTTCATACATACAAATTATTAAGTTAAAACTGTTATAATAAAACAGTTGTATATTAATATATACAACTATATTAATAATACAATTGTGTGCTATATTAATATAACATACAAATTATTAATATAAGCAGTTATATTAATATAACTGGTGAAGGAAACCCCAATTATAATAGCAACAAAACCTAGATGAGAAAAATTCTAAAACACTCCTGAAAGACACAAGAGTAGGTCTGAACAAATAAATGGACAGTCCAAGTTCATGTATTGGGAGACTCAACAATGTAATGTCAGTTCTCCTTAATTTATAAATTTACTGTATCCCCCAAATACCAATTAGCAGTAGGTTTAGTATTAGACTTAATACTAAAGTTCATATGAAAAAACAAACATACATGCAGAAATAGCAAGAAAAACACTGAAAAACAAAAACCACAAAGGATTTTTACTGACCCAATCATTAATCTATAAAACTCCTATAATTTAAAGTGTGGTAATTGATGCACAAATAGACATACACCTATACAGTCAATTATATTTTTCTGATTTCTTGATATTTGCAATCACAAAACACAGGGTAGTAGATGTGCACCTTGCCTGCCAGGAACCTGCATTTTACTGGAATTTTCAAAACAGTGCATAGAGGATAGAGAAAGGTTTGGATTTGTGTGTGTGTGCTTCCTTTTTACAGACTGATGATTAAATAAAATTAGAAATATTTACTGCATGAACAAGAAAATCAGTAAGTGCAAATTAAATTTATTTCCAATTACATTTTGGCACCCTGGAGAACAAAAGTATTCACCTTCAGAAGTGTCAGCTAATTTAATTCCCATGAGTACTTCACTCCATTGGCTGGTTAACTTACCCAAAAGAACCCTGACCCCTACCCTCATACACAAAAATTAATTCAAGATGGATCATAGGCCAAAACAAAAACTGAAGCTATAAAGTTTCTAACATAAAGCATAATAGAATCTATCTTTGTGACCTCTATGTAGGCAAGATTTTTCAGCAAGGACATATAAAGCATTAATCTTGAAAGAAAAACCTAATAAACTGGACTTCAAAAAAACTTAAAACATCTGCAAATCAGGTGCACCCTCCTTGAGGCAGACTCACTCCCATCTCCTTTTCAAGTGAATTTTTTTCTCCTCAACTCTAAGGGTCCCCATGAGACTTGCAGCCAGGGGAGCAATGGGCAAACAGCAGCTCATCCCAGGCTCCCCTCTGAACCTTTCCTCAGATTTCCCAGTGAGCTGACAGCAGCGCCCCCTAGGCTCTCTCCTGTTACTGCTTCTATCCTAGACCCTTTCTTGTTTCACTGTCCTGGGCTTTAATAAATGTACTCTCAAAATTAAAAATAAAAACTTCTGTAAATCAGAAGAAATAATTAAAAGGGTAAGAAAAACTTGATGACACATATACCTGATATAAAGGATTTTCACCTGGTACATATAAACTCCTACAAGTCCATTTTTTAAAAGGAAAAAACATGAATGAAGCAAGATATATGAATAGCCAATAAGCGCTTGGAAAAGCATTTCATATCATTATTACAGAAATACAAGAGGTACTGCTAAATATCCACTAGAAATGATAAAATGAAAAATACAAATAGCAAATATTTGTGAGAACTAGAACTTTCATACATGGGGGAACCCAAAAAACTCAGTTTATTTATTAAAAATTGTGTATGTACTCTTACATGTGTAAATTTTAGTCACTTTCAAAGTGCTCTCCATTTAATGCAATACTCCTATCAAGACTTTTTTCCACTGCTAAAAACAGTTTTTGAACTCCTCAATGTTGATGCCTTTTAGTGCTTCTGCCTTTTTTTGTTTCACCTCTTCCATATCAGCAAAACATTTCCCTTTGAGGATGTTTTTCATCCAGGAAAACAACAAAAAAAGTCACTTGGGGAGAGACTGGGTGAAATAGGGAGGGTGGGGTACAGGGCTTTTGCCACTTTTGGTCAAAACCTACTGAACACTCAGTGCAGTGTGGGCAGGTGTGCTCATAAGTCACCCATCATGAAATGGGCAAACACATTAAAAGAATCTTCAAAACAAATTCACTGAAGCCAAACGCAGCCTCTCACAACAATTCCAACTGGTACACTGATACAGATGGGTTCCTAGAACACTCACTTAACAGGGGCCTATGCACTACAAGGGGCCTGACCTCCTGAAAATAATTCCAGGGTTTTTGGGGTCCCCTTGTACTACCTACTGGTGGGAGGAAAAAAAATAGAACAATTTGAAACTTAAATGTAAGTCTACCCTCTGAACCCAACATTTCCAGTCCTAGATATTTATCCAAGAGAAGTAGAAAACATATATTCCCAAAAAGCCATGTACAAGCATGTTCATAACAGCTCCATTCACATCAGCCTCCAAACAGAAAGAGCCCAGGAGCCCATCAACAGGAGAATGATAAACTATGGTGTAGTCATACACTGACTACTACTCAGCAATAAATAGGAACAAACTACTCAGAAACAACATAACTCCATCTCAGAATCATTATGCTGAATGACCCAGGCCAGACCCAGGATGGTGTACACTGGATCATTCCATTTCTATGAAGTTCAAGAATGGGCAAGACGAATCTGTGATGTGGAAATGAGAAGAGTGGTTGCTGCTGAGGGTCAGGGAGATTGAATGGAAATGTATGTAAAAGAAATTTCTGGAGTGATGGGAATATTTCAAGTCCTGATGGGTACGTGTACTCTTTTATCAAAACTAATGGTACTATATCAGATCTGTACATTTCACTATATATAAATGAGGCCTTGAACATATCTTTTTTTTTTTTTAACTCAGTAGGGAAAGTACAGAGTGAACAGTAGCAGAACCTTTTAAAATTGAGCTTCCTGCGTTAGGGACACCAGAGAAACACAATCAGTAGGATGTATACACAGAAAATAGAGATTTATTTTAAGGAATTGGCTCATTCAATTGTGAATGTTGCAAATCCAAAATCTTCAAGGTAGCTGGCAGGCAGGAGACCCAGGGAAGAGTTGCAGCTTGAATGACAAGGCTGTGTGAGGAGGTTAGTCTTAAAGCCTTCAACTGACTGGATGAAGCCTACCACATCATGGAGAACAATCTGTTTGACTCACATCTGCTTATTTAAATGTTAATCCCATCCAAAAACTACCTTCAAACAGAGATGTAGGGAAGTTGACCAAATATTTCAGTATCATGGCCCCGTCAAACCGACACACAGAACTAAACCACACTTCACAAACAAAGTCATTATAAAGGGAGAGACACCATTCTGGTTTATAGGAGGCCATTCTGCATGGCATGGGCCCAGCTCCCACTTGGAGATGCACAGGACCCACGCTCATGGATAGGTTCTCCTGTGGGGAATCAGGCCTGCATTGTACCTAGGCCGCTTTGAGACTTGCTTTTGCTAAAACTCTCTAACCCTGAATTGAGGCAGAAATGTTTACTGCATATCTTTAAATAACTTCCTAAAACCTGTGCTAAACCTTCCAAGGATGAGTATAACCAGTTCAACCACTTTTCCCTTTGCATTTGCAAACATCCCTCTTTTGTGATGTGATTAGCAGTGCCCTCTCCTTTGTCTTCTGTAAAAGGTAACCACCTAAAGTGAACCTGTGCATAGTAAATAAGCCCATCATGTAATGTGCCCAGAAAAGCAATAAAAGCCTGTCAAGGCAAGGATCGGAGCACTCCCCTCTTGAGAGAGTGGCCAGTCCACTCTGAAGCACTCTCCCCTTGAGAGAGTGGCCATGCTATCCCTTTCCCCCCACAGGACTTGGTAGTCCATGTGAATCTGTCTCGTGTCAGCCACAATGTCACATCACTGGTTTACTTATTTTTAAAAAATTACCCAGCAGACAAGCAAACTCTAACACATTCTGATGACAAAATTTCTTACATCTTGATGGTTGTCTCTGTGCTAAGTGAGAAATGACCACACAGGCTGCTTTAAAAAGAATAAAATTGCCAAATTCAACAATTTAATACATTTCTTGAGTGCCCATTATGTACCAGTGATTAGGCATCAAAAACAGAGAGATAAACACAAACCTTTCTATGTCTGCCTCCCTTGAAATCTAACAGAAAATACAGACATGAATTAAATAACCATGATACAAGGTGATCAGTAATACAACTGAGCAATGTACAAAGAGAAGAAAAAAGTAGAAGGATGGCAGTTGTTCAGTTTTTTTGAGATGCTGAAAAAAGAGGGTCAGGTTAGTTTTTAAATTTTGCCAAGAGGAGAAGGGTAGCATTTGGGTGGGAGGTAGTAGCAAGAAAATATACTTTCACCAGAAGTGAGAGTGGACAACTGGGGACAAATGACCAGCTGAATGTAATTATGGAGTGTGCATCAAAGGAAAAAAGTTTAAAATGTAGGTATAGGCCAAACTGCCAAAGACCAAACATACTCTGACAAAGAATTTGGGCTTATTCTGTAGGCTACAGAAAATCAGTAAAAGTTCTCTAAGTAGGGAATTGACACTATCAAGTCTATTTTTGAAAAATAATATTAGAGAGAAGACTTAAAAGTTAAAATACCAGTTGAAAAGCTCTAAGAGCTAGCTCCTAGTTTTAAACATAAATGTACCAAGAAAGGTAAACAAAGCCGTACTGTCTAATGCCAGAGCAAATGCTGCTATGGATCTATAATGAACCAGCAATTGACACTGAAAGTTTTCAATTAGGCTCCTTAAAAACCATAATCAGCCTCAATTTCTTTTAGAAACACTATAATCTCTTATCAAATTGTTGGTCACTCACTATAATAAATTTGAGATGGAAAAACTGACATGCACTTATTAAAAAGTTTAGTAAGTGAAAGATGGGGAAGAAAACTGTCCTATTACTTAACTGTTGCTTTAAAGGTCAACTTCATAGAATCCCAGGGTGGGAAGAAATGGGAACAGGAATACTGTGTTACAAAGTTTCCACACTAAAAATAAATTAAATAAATGAATAACCTTCACTACCCATGAAGAGGTATAGTGTTATTTGAAAGTGAACTACTGCAAGCTCTAGGACAGCCACTAAAAATAATTTTAACAAGTATTCATTGACATGCTAAGATATCATATACATTATATCAAATATGTAAATTGATAAGCACCTAACAACAGTGTTAAAATAGGTGAGGCCAAAACTGATAGAAGTAAAGGAGAAATTGTCAAATTCACTGTTACAGTTGACCCCACACCCTCTACCAATAACTGACAAATCTAGCAGGCCAAAAATCAGCAAGGAGATAGTTGAAGTAAACGACACTGTCACAAAACTGGATCTATTGACACTCATAGAATCTTCCCTTCTCTCTAAAAATAAATAAATAAAATCCTTTAAAAAACTGAATCAATAATTAATGACCTTCCAAAATGAGAAAAAAAAAAACCAGCCCTGGGTGGGTTCACTGGTGAATTCTACCAAACATTTAAAGAAGAAATTATACCAAGTCTCTGCAATATCCTCAGAAGATAGGAGCAGAAAGAATACTTTTTATCTAATTGAACGAGGCTAGCATTACCCTAATACTAAACCACATGAAGACGTTACAAGAAAACTTATAGGCAAGTATCACTCATGAATATAGATGCAAAAATTCTCAACATATAAGCAAATTAAATCCAACAATACATAAAAAATTATAAGCTACAACCAAGTGGGATTTATTCATTACGCAAAATTAGTAGTTCAACATGGAAAATTAATGTAATCCATCAGATCAACAGACTGAAGAAAAATCACTTGATCATATTAATGGATAGAAAATCATTTGACAAAAAGTCCAACATGCATTTCCATAAAAACCCTCAGCAAACTAAAAATAGATGGGGTCTCCCTCACCCTGATAAATAACATCTACAGAAAATCTACAACTAACTTCATATTCAGCAAGAAACTAGAAACTTTCTTAATGAATCAGGAACAAGGCACAAATGGCCCTTCTTACCATGTCTTTCCAAAATCACACTGGAAATCCTGGTTAATACAGTAAGACAAGAAAATGCAATAAAGTGTATAAAGACTGGGAAGGAAAATATAAAACTTTGTTTGCAGATAACTTGATCATGTATGTAGGAAATTCAAAAGAATCAACAAAAAACTAGAACTAGCCCTGGCTGGTGTGGCTTAGTGGACTGAATGCCAGCCTGTGAACTAAAAGGTTGCCGATTCGATTCCCAGTCAGGGCACATGCCTGGTTTGTGGGCCAGGTGCCTAGTAGCGGACACCTGAGAGGCAACCACGCATTGCTATTTCTCTACCTCTGTTTCTCCCACACTTCCCCTCTTTCTAAAACTAAATAAATAAATAAATAAAATCTTTAAAATAAAAAACTGGAACTAATAAATATGACAGCAGGGTTCTCAGGTATAAGGTTAATACACAAAAGTCAGCTTCTTTTTTACGCACACTCAGCGAACAACACTATCTGCATTAGCACCCCCCCAAGATGGAATAGTTAGGTGTATATCTACTTGAGGAAAACTACAAAACTCTGATAAAAGGAACCAAAAAATATATAAATAGACATCCCATGTCACGGAGAGGAAGACTCAAATTGTAAAGATGTCATTTTTCCCAACTTAATATATAGAGTCAGTGCAATTCCAGTCAAAATTCCAGAAAGTTATTTTGTGGATATCAACACACTGGTGTGTGGAGAGACAAGAAACAAACAATATACTGAAGAAAAATCAAGTTATTGGGGACAGAGTCTACCCACCTTCCACAGCTACAGTAATCAAAGCAATGCAGTAAGGGCAAGGAGAGAGAGAAATGGGGGCGAGAACAGAATACAGAGCCCAGATACAACCCACACAACCCTAATCAGCTGAGGCATCACAAAAAGACAGGTAATTCAATAGCAACAGGATCGTCTCCAACAAGTAGTACTACAACAACTGGAAATCCACATGCAAAAGAAATGAATCTAGACATAGACCTTACACTTTTCACAAAAAGTAACTCAAAATGTAGGCCTAAATGTAAAACACAAAAGTAAAAAACTTGTAGAACACTGGAGAAAATTTTGAGACATTACATTTGGCAGTGATTTTTAGATACAACACCAGAAGCATGACCCATGGGAAAAAATCATTTAAGCTGGACTTCATTAAATTTAAAAGTTGCATTCTGTGAAAAACACTATTAAAATGAAAGGATGGACAAGCCAGACTGGGAGAAGCTACTTGCAAATCACTTCGCTATATGATAAAGGACTTATATCCATATATACAAAGAATTATTAAATTTCAAGAATAAGAAAACAAACAACCCAACTAATAAATAGACAAAAGATCAGGACACCTCACCAAAGAAGACATACAGAAAGCATATGGAAAGTTGCTAACTATCATGTGCCATTACAGAATTGCAGATTTAAAAAGTGAGATGGCACTCCCCATCTCCCAGAATGGCTAAACTCTAAAACACTAAAAGCACCAAAAGCTGTTGAGGAGGTACAGCAACAGGAACTCCCACTCACTGCAGGTAGGAAAAGAAAATGGTGCAGCCGCTCCGGAGGACAGTTTGGCAGTTTCTTACAAAGGTAAATAGAGTCTCACCATACCATCCAGCAATTGTGCTCCTGGGTGTTTATCCAAATAAGTTGAAAAACCTACATCTACACAAAAACCTGCACACAAATATATTTATAGTAGCTTAATTCATAACTGTCAAAATCTGGAAGCAACCACATTCTTCAGTAGACGAATGGATAAACTGTGGTACATTCATAATGTTATTCAGCAATTTAAAAAAAGAGCTATCAAGTCTCTAAAAGACATGAAGGTACCTTAAATGCACATTGCTAAATGAAAGAAGCCAATCTGAAGAGGCTACACTCAATGATTCAAGCCGTGTGATATTCTGAAAAAGGCAAAACAATAAAGGCATTAAAATGATCAGGGGTTGTCAGGGGGGTGGGGAGGACAGAGGGATGAGTAAGTGGAGGACGGGGGCGGGGGGGGTGTTTAGGGCAGTGAATCTGTTGTGTGATACTGTAATGGTGGATACCTTTGTCAAACCCCACAGAACTGTACAACACAAAGAGTAAACAGAACCTTAATGTAAATTGAGGATGTTAGTTAATAATAATGTGTCAATACTGGCTCATCACTTGTAAGAAGTGTACCACACTGATACAAGACATTAATATTAGGGAAAGCTGTGAGGGTGGGAGATGGGAACTCTACTTCCCGCTCGACTTTTCTGTAAACCTAAAACTACTCTAAATATAAAGTCTGTTAAATTTCCTTTAGTAAATCATAATCAGTTTCACTTGCTTTTAGAAACACTCAGCTGCTGGTCACTATTATAAATTTGAGGAAAAAACATACATGCTTATTGGCCCTGGCTGGTGTAGTTCAGTGGATTAAGTGCAGGCTGCTAACCGAAGTGTCCCAGGTTTGATTCCCAGTCAAAGCACATGCCTGGGTTGTGGGCCAGGTCCCCAGTGGGGGCCACGTGAGAGGCAACCACACATTGATATTTCTCCCTCCCTTCCCCTCTCTCTAAAAATAAATAAATAAAATCTTCAAAAAAAAAGTATAAAACAAGCTCTGGCTGATGTAGCTCAGTGAATTGAGTGCAAGCCTGCGAACTATGAGATCACGGTTCAATTCCCAGTCAGGGCACATGCCTGGGTTGCAGGCCAGTTCCCAGTGGGGGACACATGAGAGGCAACCATACATTGATATTTCTCTCCCTCTCTCCTTCCCTTCCCCTCTAAAGATAAATAAAATCTTTTTAAAAAAGTGTAAAAGATACATGCTTATTAAAAATTTTAAGAACTGAAGAAGAAAAAAACAGTCTTATGACTCACCTGAGGCTTCAAAGGTCAGTTTTACAGAATCCCAGTGAGTCTGTTCTTTGGATACAAGTCTGAAATGAACAGGTTCTCTTGGGGAAACTTCTGAGGCAGGAAGATACCAGTTTTTCCTATTTGAAAAGGAATTCAATATATCAATAATATTTAGGATGCTTGTGTTCAGAATATATGAAACACATTTGGGGGCATGGAAATAAATTCTGACAGATATAATAAATTATTCTAATTCCTCTGAAGCCCAGGTTATTGCAGAATAAAACCTTCCCGAAGAGTAAAAAACCCTAGGTGATCGTGACTCCACTACCCAGTCTACTTCTTCTCATCTAATCTTTATCAAACAATAAAGATTTCCCAGAAATGAAACAATTTGAACTCGATGCTTAACTGCTATCTATTTGATTATTTAAGAAGGCCACCCTTTCTAACTACTGAGATTTCTAAAAGAAAAACTTTCTAAATTTGAATAAAGGAAAACTATATAGACTTCTAAGTGGCTCATCCCACTAAAGAAATAGAACTTTTGCAGTGATAGGAAAAGAAGTATGAATGCACTTGACTTGTGTTAACCAGTTTAAATGACGAGGTGCTGCCACAGTGACAGACCTGAGAACAGACTGATCCCCGACGGAAGCAGAAAAGTAGTGAACCAACCTGATCAGAAAGTGCACGGGAAGGTACCATGGGAAGCCACAGAGGGGTGCATTCTCCTCACAGTGAGCTCGGATGGTGTCATTGATCTCCGGAATGTGAGGTGTTATGTGAGACATTCCAGTGTAATCAAACCCATTGATCCATATTCCAGAGTCCCGTTTAACTACTTTTCCATCCAAGTCATGAAATGTTCTTGTCACATGCTGAAAAGAACAAGACTAATGAGAAAACTACTGTTTCGATTCCTTCACCTCCATCCCCACCCCAGACTAACAAAAATGAATAAGCCTGACGGTACCAAGAAACGAGGTGGCCATGGAGCAACAGGAAGCCTCGCACGCTGCTGGCGGGGGTGCGTGCTGGCACAAGCACTCTGGGAGGCTGTTTCGCATTAGCTAATGAAGTCACCATGTATACACCCTCAAGCCAGCAATCCCACTCCGGAGTATGAACTTTAAAAAAACTTTTGCAAGCTACAAGAGTGTTGACTCAACATTGTCCGTCCCAGCAAAAACTGGAAACGACCCAAATGTCCATTAACAGGAGAGTGGGCAGACCAACTGGACCATCATCCTACAACAGAAGTCTACTCAGCAACGAAAAATAGCGTAGCACAGTGGCACAAATCAACATGCAAGACTCTCACACAACCTTGGCCAAAAGAATATTTATGGTGTGGCTTTTTACCTAAAAGAAGTTCAAAAAGAGGCAAACTACAGGTTGTTGTTTAGTGATTTATACATATGTGGTAAAGAAAAGTAAGGCAATGATTAACTTCAAGATAATGGGTGATTACTTCTTTGGGGGATGGGGAGAGGGACGGGAAGGAAGAGCTGGATCAAGAAGGGACAACTTGGGTCTTCTTACATACTGTTAATGTTCTCAAACTCAATCATGGACTGTTTTATTTATTTATTATTTCTTACAAATATATTTTATTGTTTTATTATTTACAAATATACTTATATAAATTTCATATAAAAATTTTGAAAACCATGAACACTGAACCCCTTTAGAAGAGAACTTAAAACAAGTAGTATGTACACAGACACACATATTCCCCTTTCAGTGTGTTACATATGAAGAGGAAAACAGGAATCACTGCTCACCACTAGATGACAGACTTGTGCCTACCAGGTGCAAGGGCACCATGTTCCATTTGGAATGGCTTTATTAACAACAGAAAGCAGTCGGAAGAATATCAAACAGGAAAAGAAAAAGGACTGCAGAGGGCAGGGGTAACCCACAGCCCACAGGCCAAATGGCCCACTACCATCTGTATAAATAAAGCTTTATAGGAACATGGCCATACTCATTTGCTTAGGTACTGTCTATGGCTGCTTTCACTGTGTAAAAACAGCAGCTGTGACAGAGATCATATGGCTGGAAGATCTTAAAATAATTATTATCTGGCCCTTTATAGGAAAAGTTCACCAACTTCTGGCACTGAGGAAGAAGCAAACCCCACAACTCATCAGGAGTTTTTTGTTTGTTTGATTTTGTTTTTTAAAGATTTTATTTATTTATTTTCAGACAGAGGTAAAGGGAAGGAGAAAGAGAGGGAAACATCAGTGTGTGGTTTGCCTTTCAAGTGCCCCATTCTGGGGATCTAGCCCATAATTCAGGCATGTGCCCTGACTGGGAATCAAACTGGCGACCCTTTAGTTCACAGGCTGGCACTCAATCCACTGAACCACACAAGTCAGGGCAGAACAGGATATTTAAAAATAAAAATTTAGCTTTTCCTAAACACTGTTGATAGACTCAACTATAAAAATTAGCAAGACACTATGTTGTACACATGAAACTAATAAAATATTATATGTTCACTATAATTTAAACTTTTTAAAATTAGCAAGTCATGGGAAACATTAAATCTCCTGAAAACTAGCTGTTCTCTGCCAAAAGTTTTGCAAATTGTAAAATGTCACATAAAATATATCACTGTGGGCCCTGGCCGGGTGGCTCAGCTGTCCGGGCATCATCCTGTGTACACCAAAAGGTGGTGGGTTCTATCCCATGTCAGGGCGTGCAAGGGAGGCAACCAATTGATGTTTCTCTCTCTTATTAATGTTCCTCTCTCCCCCTCACTCTATTTCTTCCCCCCTTTCCTCTCCCCTTCCTGACTCTTTAAAATCGTAAACATATCATCATGGGGGGATTTTTAAAAAATGTATCACTGTGTCCTCCAGGAATACAAACAGGGAATGGTAGGCCCTTTCAAAATGTGCTCGCTGATATTTAAGTTTAAGTTCAAACATTATTATTTGTTCAAGTTCTTGAATAATTATCTAGGTTGTGACTCTTCACCTTTTTGTTGGGTCACTCCACAACCTCTAACAGAGAAAATGGTTGGAAATTAAGCAACTTAGTCTTTTTCCTGTTTTATAGTACCAGCTCTAAAAAGTCTGCAGAAGAACTTGAAATCTGAGAAAGTTCTAAATCTCATTTATTAAACCCTTTCTAGATTATTATATTTTCATTGTCACATATTACTTTAAGCATTACATAAAATCAATTTTACTAGTATTTTAAAATATCTATTCATTTTGCCAGTTGATAGTTCAGATTTTTACTGGCCTGCGGACATTTTTAAGGTCTGTTTTCTAAAAGCTCATTCTCCATGATACATATTTGCTCTGTTTTCAAAGTAGATGCATTTTTACAATTTGAACACTAACGAAAACAACAAGCAGGAATTTCTGATTTGATTTCTTGGAGAAATATGTTCAGCTGATGAGAATGCTTCGACAATCAGTCCTTTCTTCATTGTCCTACGCAAAATGGTCAAGTACAACTAAATAGGCCAACAATAGAAATGTCAGCTGGTTTTCCTGTTGACCAGTGAAGCTCAAAGCACACAAAGCTTTCCTCTCCAGAATTTCAAATAGCTCAGGCAGAACTGCTCTTACCTGAAGAAACACTCTCTTTGGTTTCGGACTGGCAGGATTGGAGCTGTATGGGAAAAAAGTTCCACTGCACACAAGGAAGAATGTAACTGTACATACCAACGTTAAAGTTAGCATGGTTTTTTTCATGCTTTTGGCAAGGTAGATGAAGTTAATCTAAAATACAAAACACAAAAATAGAAACATTATCACTGGCAGAAGGGTGGCTTTAATTGACTTTATTTTCTAACAGGTATTAAGAGGATGAAGAAAATCAGCAAGTGCCAACAAACAGTAAACACAGCACTAATTATAAGAGATTTCCATCCCAAGTCGGAACCTAGATAAATGAAAAATGCCACATCTGCCATGATGGTGTCTTTTTGACAGGCAGCCAGACAGCAACAGGGAAAAAAGAAACTGAAACAGTGTCTCTGCTCAGTTGGCAAAGAGACTAGAGGATGTAGACCCATCACCAAACCATGACCTTCTTTCCTATTCTGCCAATGAGCTGTTAACACTGCAAAGCAGACTATTTAACTCCCAAAATCATGAAATCAGGCTTTTATTAAAGAAACAGAGGTAAGCTTTTAAGCATAAGATGGCCTGTTTCAATAAAACTCAAATTTCACTCATAATGTTTTTATACTGCACCAAAATTTTGGATTCATCTAAACTAGCATTTAGATGTACTTTCAAGAATTTGCCTGTGTTCCTGCATATGAGGAAAAACGGCAATACAAAGTAGTACTGTCCCTCCCCTTCAATGCCAAGTTCACCAAAGCTAACACAATTAAAACAATGAATCTGAACTTGGGCAGGAAAAGTGTCTAAGTCTTGAGGCGGGCAACCAGAAAATCCTAAATATGCTTATTAATTATAATAAAATCACTGAATTAAAAGTTGTAGGGGGCACACATGGGTAAATCCCTTGGGGGTTCTGAAGGAGCCACTTTGAGAAACCATGAAATCACTAAATTAAAAACCCCATTCTACACTTTCTTAGCATATCAAACCCACAAACTATATAGCTACTCACTATTTCTTTTACCTAAGAATTTCTCATTATATTACCCTGGATAATGTAGCTCAGTGGATTGAGTTCCAGCCTGCAAACCAAAGGGTCGCTGGTTCGATTCCTCTACACATGCCTGGGTTCCGGGCTAGGTCCCCAGTTTGGGGCATGTGAGAGGCAACCAATCAATATGTCTCTTGCACATCGATGTTTCTCTCTCTTTTTCTCCCTCCCTCCCCCTAAAAAAATAAATGAAATCTTTTTAAAAATTTTCTCATTATAAGCAACAGTTTCATACATACCCTCACAAAAAGATTTTATTACGTGGTATTAGGTGTATTTGTTGATTTCTTTTTGCTGCTTTCAAGGATTGAAAACAAACTCAAGTGGGATTCACTGTACAGTCATGTGCCACTTAACAGTGGGGCTATGTTCTAAAGGATGTGTCATTAGGCGATTTCATCGTTGTGCAAACTAATCACATATTTATACAAAAAAATAAAGATAAAAATTAAAAAATATTTTTTCTTACAAAATAAGAAGAGAGAATCATGGTACAACCAGCCAAGATGGACGCCAGCACGACATCAGGTGGGATTTCCGACCCGCTCCTCCCCAGGATGGGGGTGAACATCTCAAATACTGCCCAGATGAGGTACAATGAATAAAGGTAAGGGATAAACATCCCCAGAAAATAAAAGGCAATAAATTTTCCTCCAGCACCTAAGAAAAAGAGAAAGAAAACACAAGCCTCTGAAATTCTACAATGAGATACAGATTTTTATAGTGCTGGCGTACCTTGGCATTTAACAAATTAGGTTACAGGTGACTCTTATCTTGTGAGATAAAATACTCAGAGGGGCTAAAGTACAAAGAATTAAATAAAGCACATAATATATTGGCATGTGTTCATAATCATAAAAGTGGGATAGGGTATATATACTGTATGAGAGAAAAATCTGCGTAATCTGGAAAAAAAATTCAGACAACCTTCCTTAAAAAGATTTTTAAAAATAGCCCCTGGAAGTCTTATCTTATGTATTTTAAGGTATTTTCCCATATGTATCAAAACCAAAAATACCCTACCATGCTGCTTGAAGTCCTTGTCCACACAAAGCTTTGTGAGCAATGGAAATGCCACCCAGACAGCACTAATAAATGCTGAGCAAAGTCCTTGGTAAGTGAGAGCTATAAGGGAGCCGCAGTGCACAAACAGTGCGATGTCAAAAAATAATTCTCCCAGATACTGGTCACTGGCATTCTGAAATAAAGAAAAAATACACAAGTAGTCTCATTCATGGGCCATTCATAAAGATATTCTGTTGTAATATAATTTTTATTGCTCTAAGGAGTTATACACTTTGTTTTAAATAGGGTCTATCTTTTAGACAAAGCCACCTCCTATCATAAAGTAATAAATTCAAATTGCTGCACAGGAAAGGGAAATTTAACAAGATGGGGTGAAAACATCGCTATTTGTATATGATCTGTGATTTCCCTCCACCAGGCTATAAATAAACTTTGGAAATGTTATAAAATAGAAAAAAGGAATTCTATGCAGCAGAAAGAAAGAAGGAGCCCTACCCTTTGCAACAGCATGGATGGAACTGGAAAGCATTATGCTGAGTGAAATAAGCCAGGTGTTGAAAGACAAATACCATATGATCTCACCTTTAGCAGGAACCTAATCAACAAAACAAACAATCAAGCAAAATATAACCAAAGATGATAAAATTGAGAACAGGCTGACAGTGACCAGAGGGGAGAGGGGAGGAATTTCAGGGGAAAAGGGTAAGGGTTTGCAGGAACAAGTATAAAGGACACGTGGACAACAACAAGGGGGAGGGGTGGTTAGAAACGGGAGGAGGTGGGGAGGGCCGAGGGGGTGGGCTCCAAAAAACATTCACCTCTGTGAGCTTCCCTGTTTATAAAACTTCCAAAGAATGTCAGGCAAACTAGAGATATGACCTGCGAAGGACGGCACAGTCGACCCTCCGTATCTGCAGGCACTGCATCGAGTGGATTCAACCAACCACAGATACAGAAAACAGCGTTTAATATTACTTTGTTGTTAACATATACTGAACAGGCACTGACTTTTTTTCCTTGTCATTATTTCCTAACAATACAGTACAGCAACTATTTACACAGAATTTGCATTGCCCTGGTATCATAAATAATGTAGAGATGATTTAAAGTATAGAGGAGAATGTGCTTAGGTTATGTGAAATATTACCTCACTATCTGAGAATCTGGGTGGCCAAGGGGGTCCGGAGGCCACTCCCCGGGGCGGGGGGGGGGCACTGCAGTACCTATAAAGCAAATGGCCACCTGCAATTTTGCTAGATTCTTTTTTGTTGCTGTTATTGGCTAACAACCCTTTTATTTTTTAAATATATTTTATTGATTACACTATTATAGTTGTACCATTTCCCTGCTTCACGCCCCTCCACCTTGCATACCCCCTCCCACCCACATTCCCCTCCTTTAGTTCATGTTCATGTATCATACTTATTAAGTTCTTGGCTTATACATTTCCCATACTATTCTTATTCTCCCTCTATTTTCTACCTACCATCTATGCTACTTATTCTCTGTACCTTTTCGCCCTCTCCTCCTCCTCCCACTCCCCTGTTGCTGACCCTCCATATGATCTCCATTTCTGTGGTTCTGTTCCTGTTCTAGTGGTTTGCTTAGCTTGTTTTTGTTTTAGGTGTGGTTGTTAAGTAATTGTGAGCTTGTTGTCATTTTATTGTACATGTTTTTTATCTTATTTTTCTTAAATAAGTCCCTTTAACATTTCATATAATAAGGGCTTGGTGATGATGAACTCCTTGAATTTGACCTTATTTGAGAAGCACTTTATCTGCCCTTCCATTCTAAATTAAAGCTTTGCTGGATAGAGCAATCTTGGATGTAGGTCCTTGCCTTTCATGACTTGGAATACTTCTTTCCAGCCCCTTCTTGCCTGTAAGGTCTCTTTTGAGAGATCAGCTGAAAGTCTGATGGGAACTCCTTCACACGTAACTGCTTCCCTATCTCCTGCTGCTTCTAGGATTCTCTCCTTCATTTTTATCTTGGCTAATGTAATTATGTTGTGCCTTGATGTGTTCCTCCTTGGGTCCAACTTCTTTGGGACTCTCTGAGCTTCCTGGAATTCTACTTCCTTTGCCAGATTGGGGAAGTTCTCCTTTATTATTTGTTTAAATAACTTTTCCACTTGTTGCTCTTCCTCTTCTCCTTCTTGTACCCTATAATTCGGATGTTGGAATGTTTAAAGATATCTTGGAGGTTCCTAAGCCTCTCCTCATTTTTTTTGAATTCTTGTTTCTTCATTCTTTTCTGTTTGGTTGTTTCTTTCTTTTTTCTGGTCCACTCCACTGATTTGAGTCCCAGTTTTCTTTCCATCACTATTGGATCCATGTGTATTTTCCTTTATTTCACTTAGCATAGCCTTCATTTTTTCATCTAATTTGTGACCAAATTCAACCAATTCTGTGAGCATCCTGATTACCAGTGTTTTGAACTGTGCATCTGATAGACTATCTCTTCGCTGCTTAGTTGTATTTTTTTTCTGGAGCTTTGATCTGTTTTTTCATTTGGGCCATTTTTTTTTGTCTTGATGCACCTGTTAAAAAGTGAGGGGAGGAGTTTCAGGTGTTCACCTGGGCGGGGCAACCCAGTTGCTGGGTTGTGATGCTGTATGCAGGGCAGGAGTCGGAGAGGGAACAATGGCCCTTGCTCCTCTCCCTGCTGGATTTCAGTCACTTCCCCCACTTCCTTCTCCAAGCAAATTGGGCCCTTCTGGTGCTGATTTCCTGGGTGGGTGGGTTTGTATAAGTTCTAGAACGCTGTGGTCTCTCCAATGAACTCTCCTGTGAGGCTGAGAGTCTCTCCCAGCACCTCAACCCCCGCCCCCACCATGTTTTCAATTGGTGTTTTGAGGCTTTATTTCTCAGCGCTGGGCCCCTGGGTTGCATGGTCTGTCTTGCTCCCTAGTTTTGCCTGGTTTATCTGCACACGAATGTGGGGCTGGCCAGTCTACCAGCTGTGCTGCGCCCCTCCACAATCCACCAGCTCGCTGGGTCCACCCACTGCTGCTTTGCGGGCCCCAGGCCTGCCAGCCACCACTTTTTTTTGCTGCAACCCCTCTGCGCCTGGCTGCCTGACTCCACCCCGCCTACCCGTCTGGATGAATGTGTCTACTTAACTCCTTGGTTGTCAGACTTCCATACAGTTCAGTTTTCTGTCAGTACTGCTTCTTTTTTGTTTCTAAATTGTTGTCCTTATTTTGGTTGTACGAGGAGGCACAGTGTGTCTACCTGTGCCTCCATCTTGGCTGGAAGTCCAATTTGGCTAGATTCTTGTCTTTTCTATTTCTGTCTGGCAATTTTCAATTGCTTTTTAGCAATTGCACGAATTTTTAAAACATGCAATATTGACTATTTAGTCAGAGGCAGTGACCTGTTTTCCCTTAGACTGTCAAATAAAAAAATGACAACAGCCTACACAACAATAGCTATCTGGTGTGAATGAATCAGTTATACCTATTTTTGTCAGATCAGCAAAAAGTATATTTTTGGGTGTGCCACAGAATTTTAGTAATTAGTTTATGTGTGCCATGAGATGAAAGAGGCTGAAAAAGACTGTTGTAGTACAATTTGGACCTGTCCTGAATTCCTGGTGCTCTCACATTATAAATTTTGATCAGTATTTTTTGAGCTCTGAAGTCTGAGTATTCCTGTTCAGCAGCTTGAGCTCTTCAGAAGAAAGCTGCCACATGAACTTAATACATTTTAATGTCTGCACTAGTAGGTCTATTAATATAAACATGAAAGTTATAGTTTCAGTGAAGAAATACCAAAATGGAATAGATATACTTAAGTTTTTCTCTTCTATACCTTCTCACCTCTGTGTATAGCCTGAGGCATGTTTGTTTTAAGACACCCTACTTCAAAAGCTCAAAAGAGTTTTAGTCACACATTTTCAAAACAAGTCCAAGTTCATTTGACAACCTCCCCACTCCCTGGACAATGAAAGATGGGCCATTGTCCCTTAGGTACTCAGATGTCCAACAGAGTGGTAAGTAGGAGGCACGGTTTTTAAAAGAGAAAAATAATTCTTAGGACTCAATTTGAAGCTGAATGTCATGCAGATATTAAAAATAAAGATCTCAGCAATGAGATCTTTAGTAACTGTAATAACTGAAAATGTTTTATATTAAGCTCCCAAATTGTACATAAAGTTCACACAAACACCCCACAAATCATTTCCTTGCTCCCCACCTCTTGATCCTTTTTACCTCTGGCCATTCCAATGCATTCTATACACTGTTAGTATGGTTTTCATACTAAATCACCAATTGTCTCACTCACTATCCTGCTTAGAAAATTTTAATGGCGGCCTCACATGCTCCAACTTTACCCTGAACAGTTATTGTACTATGAACCTTGTCTTCACTGGAATGAACTGTTTACTGATTGTGACCCAAATACATCTTGGACATTCCCGCCTTTGACTGCCCATCAACCTGTTCACTACCTGGTACGCTTCTACTCATGCTTCAAATACCCAGTTTGAATGTCACCACCTCCCCTTCATGAAGCCTTCCTGACTCTCACAAACAAAAATTCATCTCTTCTGGCCCAGTATTCCTACAGCACTGTGAATAGATCACTCTATTTCACTTCACCCCAATAGACTGTAATCACTGCGGTTTCCCCATTTTCCCAAATAAAACTGCAAGCTCCTCAAAGAAAGGCCACATCCTTATGAGTCTGTGTCAGCAGGGCCTTAGCATGGTACCAACCGGATACTGAAAGCATGTTTGCGAAATGAAAATGAAACATACTACTCTTTTAACTGTGCTTTCAACCCAAAGCTTTATGATTGGAGAACTGAAATTGGTCAAAGTAAATGCTGATGTGAACCATGTAATTAAGCCTACAATGGTTGCATGTGTACTAAACTAAGAATTCCTGTCTTCATCTCTCTTCCCCACCCCGCCACGTCAACGACAGTCAGCTATACTCTGGTTACATACTGTTGCATTAAGAATAAGCATGTGAAATTGAGCCCCACGGTATAATTTTGGAAGCTGAAGCCACTAAAATACAAATATTACCACAATCATAAATGGATAGCTAACTTCAAAGAACCTTTCTCCAAAAGGGCCTGCTAACGTGGAAGGATTCCTCAGACTATATCCCAACACTCACTAAAACTGAGACCAAAGTTCAGGTCCCAAAGATAGCTTTGTAGAAGGACACTGGATTTTAGTCTTCCACGCCCCCCTTCCAATCCTTATCAAGGCATACTGAAAAAAGAGGTGTCCACTGCCTATCTTTCAAATAAGGGAGCTAAGAAAGATTTTCCCTGTAACTCAGAAAAATCAGAAACCATGGCCCGCTGTCTCATAGTAATTCATTTTAGTCCTATTATTTCAACCCGAATTCCAATTTTATTCTTACCAAATATATAGTTAAAACCATAACAATATAGCAATATTGCCTAAATCAGCATGAATCATTTTGGAACTCTAGTCTCTTCCCTCCTTTTTCCTTAGTAAGTGTCTTTCATCCCCATACCACATATGCATGCTGTCAGAATCTACATCAACCATATAAAGGATTAAAAAAGTGAAGGAAACTGCAGAGAAAACCTTTAAGTGTAGCTTTAGGTGCAATATTCTTTCAGGTAGCAAACACTTACTGTGTGTTAGTGCTATGCATCAGACACTGCCTAAGCACAAGGATAATGAACAAAGCAGTCCCTGCCTTCATGGAGCCCACAGTCCAATGGAGAACAAAGCTACTCAAACATAAATTATTAGGTGAGCTCAGAGAGGGCTGGCAGATTCAAGAACATGGTTACAAAAACTGCAGCAGATTCAGCAGAGGCCACGAGGCTGTGCTAAGAAGCCTTCCTAGTGTCACTGCCCCAAACACCGTTTATAGCTTTGTAACCTCACTTGAAGTCTGCAATAAAACCCTCAGAATAAGAAGCTTTTCAGAAATCTAACAGTTCTAAGAGTCAGTTTTCTATAACCATGCCACACAATCTTTGATAGTTCAAAAGGCCAAATACAGCCATGTGCCACATAATGACAACAGACCACACACATGCGATGGTGATTCCATACCATCATAATGGAGCTGAAAAACTCCTGTCCCCTGGTGACATCTCAGCCATCATAATGTCACAATGAATTACCACAGTTTTGTGGTGATGCTGTGCAGCCGTTCTATAAAAGCGTAGCACGTACAAATGCAGTAGTAAGTTATACCATCTAGGTTTGTATAAGTGTACTGGATGATGTCCGTACAATGATGAAACTGCCTAATGACACATTTATTAGAATGTAACCCCACTGTTAAGCGGCACATGACTGTACAATAAATCCCAACTGAGTTTGTTTTCAATCCTTGAAAGCAACAAAAAGAAATCAACAAATACACCTAACACTTACCACATAATAAAATCTTTTTGCAAGAGTATGTATGAATATTATTTTGGCAGCAGCAGCAGTTCCATAAAGACAAACGGAGACATAGAAGTGGTTATACCATGAGAGAGACTGTCCAATCAGAGAGATGAACACTGCTATAATGAGAACTGTGACCAGGCTAGTGAACCAGCTTATCAGAGTGATGCCAAGTCCACAGAAGAAGTCCTTCATGTAGTTAGCTGCTAAGAAGAAGAAAACACAACATAGAGACCACCATCTTTATTAAACAACTTCATAACCAATCAGTAGAGTTAAGGGGGCAAACATTAAAACAGGAAATTTACCACTGTAACTGAAAAGTACTGAAATGCCTCAGGGATAAAGTCTGTTAAATACTGGAATAGGTAAGGTATTAATGAGTAAAATTCAAGTAACATTTACTGAGAGTCTCTGGGTACTAAAGACTCAAAGAGCTAAACTAAGTCTTTCAGCTAAGTCCAGATACATTCTTGACTGGGAGAGTGCATAGGCTTAATCTTCGTCACCTTTGGGATACTTTGTGTATCAAAATACCAGCAAGAATGGAAAACAAACTACCACATATAATCTTACAAAAAGAAGCTATCCCAGGAAAAGGAGCAGCACAGGAAAATGACTGCTGTTAAAGGATTATTTAAATTAGCTACTGAATATTTTATCTAGTAACAGCACATACCAGCTTAGACTATAAAACATTTTAAGCAAAAGGGAAACAATTTCACTAGAAGGAGTTAATTTATACTTCAGAACAGTGTGCTAATTGTCTGTAGTATAGACAAGATGTTTTAATGGGGCTTTTCACTAAAACTTAATCTGTACAAACCATTTTCTAATAGTTCCTATGTGATACTTCTATGGAGTGCATAAATACATAAAATTCCCTGCTTCTCTAAGACTAAAAGTATAATAAACATATTAATCTGATATTCTCTTAGAAAATTCTTATTATATAAATCAAATATTATTTTTCTGAGGATTTTTAACTTCTTGGAAAGCTATAAACAAATTGAATAAAAACTTTTAGGCAAATTCTATATACCATGCTAGTAGTGCAGTTTTGAGGAAAATACTTACTCTTCTGTTTGGGCTGCAACAATTTTTTGCCCAGGTACAAAACAGCAGCCACTACCACCATGGAGTTGATTATGGAGCCAACACGAGAGGGGTAGGCAATGACAAATAGGCCGAGCACATCAAAGAAGACCATGTTCCCGTGTCGATACTTAGAAGAAGAAACCAACATATCAGATGTAGCTAGATATTTAAGAACTGCTAAAATGTTGTCACCTATTAGTAAAGAAAAAAAGAAAAGATAAAGTTTTATAAACTATCCAGTGTCTGAATAAATACCTAAATTTTTGTTACTCAATTTTTCAGATAAACTCCAAACTCCTACTTCATTTCCTCTCCACTCAGAAACTCAGCCAACTGGCCTTCATCTTTCCCACCTATTAGAACTGGTCTCTGATCAGTCATACTCTGATAACAAACTCAATGGCTGTTTCCTAGTGCCCGTTCATCTACTATGTATTTGGGGGTGTGCGAGAGGCAACCAGCTGATGATTCTCTCACACATCGATGTCTTTCTCCCCCTCTCCTTCTCTTCCCCTTTCTCTACAAATAAATAAATAAAGTCTTTTTTTAAAGTTATGAATGAGGAGAGAGATTATTTAGCAAGGATGGGAAAAGTCATTATCAGGCAGAACCTGGTGCACAGAGGTCTACAATGAATATTTGTATCAACGAATGAATGAGTTTGAGCTTTAACATAGGAGCCATAAAAAGCCTTGAATGATTGGCCTTTCTTCCTGTTACTCATTCCATCCTTGACTTTCTCTTCTTTTCACTTAAGACACCACACTGTCTTTCACTGGCTTCTCTGTCTGCCTAAAAATGTTTTCCCACAAGCTCAGGTTTAGTCCTTTACCTTAACTTTGCTCTTCCAAAAAGCATTTCTATTCTTTAAACCTTTTGTGGTAGCCTCTATGCCTTTCATTCCCAAACCCATATACCAAGTTTTGCCAAGAGCTCTAAAACTATACCTACATTTCCATCTTGTTGGTTCACAGCCCCTCTCCATCTTACATGTCTGACAGAGCTCGAGGTCTCCTTCCCCTCTCTGTTGCTGCTCTGGGTGAGGATCGCCTTCTCACACCCTGATCACAGGCCATGCATCATCTTTCCCTAGCCAGCCAGACTTTCTACTTTGCAATCACCTTTCTGTCACCTATCTGATTCATCCCTTCTAATTTGTCATGTCTTGTGGAATTTACATTAAAAATATACCTAATTTTCCATCCCTCCCCTTCCTTTCTATCTTTTGTCAACACCACAGTCTAGGTCTATTCCATACTTAAATTATTATCTCCTGGCTTAAGTTAGCTGATGCATGGTTCCCCCGACTCTCCACCATCTACTCCAGACAGTGCCACGAGCATTTAAAACCATCATTTGTTCACGTATGCAGGCCTTTAATGATCCCTTATTTTTGCAGCATCTTCCTGCTGATCTTAAAAGCCCTCTACAATTTTCTCTAACCCTACACTCCTACCTCATTTCCCTCTATTTCTGAAAATACAACTTCCATTAGATTGTAACCTGACAATCCACTCACCAACAGCGCCTCCCATGCCCACAAACACATCCTACTCATGCTGTGCTCTTGGAGCATACTCTCCACTGGGCCAAATCCCACCAACTGTTTAAGGTCAGCAGCAGACTTGCCTCCCCTGATCACTCCACATCTCTCTGGAAAGCACTTTTAACTCCCCTGCCCCTGTGTTGGCCTGACATCTGTCCTATAACCCTTTCCCCTGCCCTCAGCACCCAACCTTGGATCACTGTAAGTTTTCTACACCTGGGCAAGCTGCTCTAATGTGTTGGTGCCACCTCCAATGTATAGCTTCAATTTTGGCTACACTCTCATTGCTCAGCAGTCCTACCACAACCCTGGTCAACTCCCTTTCTAATTACCCAAAATGAATAGTCCTATGCTCTTAATTGCTAAGCTAGACTTCAAGGCTAAACCTGAAGCCCTCATGTCTTTGACTCCAAAGCCCCAGGTCATTCACACTATACACTACCTCCCTAACGCTCAAGTCACAAAATATTTATAGGTTTATAGGTCATCCCTAATGTTCCACCTTACCATGTGTGAAAAATTCAAATTAGAATACCAACCTGCTCTCTGAATGGAATCTGTTAGAATTCTGTCCGCTGTGTCATACTTGGTGTGATAAATGTATCCATTCTCAATGAAAGCTAAGTCTATTCCTAAAACATACACAAAAAAGTCATTTTGCTTTAAAGATCAAACTTGTTTCAGGTCGATTTCTTTAATGTTTTAAATTCCTAAAAGACAAAAATGTCAAAGCACTGGCATGGTTGCTTTGTCACATTTATGGATGAAATTCTGTTCCAATTTTCACAGAATCTCTAGCTGGGTACGTAATTCAATACATGATGAGTAAGAAAGTATACTACTGCACAGGGAGGCATTACAAGTCATACAGCAAGGAGTAGGAATATTGAGCTCAGGAGGTCATTTAAACTTTGCCATCTACGTACTTGCCAGGCCAAAGCCAAATTTTAAATTCAAATAAGCTGTACAAGTCACCTAGGGTAGTGGCAAAGCAAAATAAAAAGGAAGTCAAAGACCCATGAACAATCTGTTACCATCTTTTGGAAATAAACTGCAAAAGTTCTTCCGTTCTCCTGTCACACTGTGAGGCAAGATGACATGTTATAGAAAAGGCAAGCATTTAAACTACAGTTTTTTAAAAAAGGAAAATACCAGGAACTAAGTTTCAGTGAGTCAGGAGACAGAGCTCTTCCACAGAGAAATTTCTCTCAGAAAAATACTATCTACTGACAAACTTCTAAATATTAATTAAGCATAGCACATAATAACAGACAAAATACCTGGAATGTTCCCAAAATCCCTATAGATGCGGAAGTCTGTATCTGAAGGAATGATGCCACTCTGAAAAACCTCCTGAGCCACCACAGAAGCAAAAGGGTGTTTAGCTGCTGAAACATAAGCTTGGACCAACCAAGGGTTTTCGGGACCTGAAAGGAAACATGACAACATAAAGTTAGTATGGACATTTTTTTAACATACTACTTTTTTAAACCTGAAATAGTTACTGTGATGGTTTGGGAAGAAAGGTCCAGGGTTGTTTTAAATCATTTTTTTCTGTATTTTCCCACACTTCTCTAGTAAATATGTATGCTTTTTAGAATGAAAAATAACCCTTCATAAAATAAAATTATTATTATTTTTTAAAGATTTTATTTATTTATCTTTAGAGGGGAAGGGAAGGAGAGAGGGAGAGAAACATTAATGTATGGTTGCCTTTCATGCATCCCCTGCTGGGAACTGGCCTGCAGGGAACTGGCCTGCAACCCGGGTATGTGCCCTGACTGGGAATCGAACCGCGATTGTCTGGTTTGCAGGCCCGCACTCAATCCACTGAGCTACACCAGCCAGGTAAAATTATTTTTAATTATTAAAAAACAACACTATAAAAAGTTTAAGTTTAAAAATAAAAAATCACTCACAAGTTCATCATTCTAAGATAAAATTATTTTCATATTTAAAAATTTATGGTTGTGTGTACTTAGCTATACTCGTAGGGTGTATATACTCATACATTGCTCTTTCACTTAACATTATGTGAAATTCATATTTCTATGTTGACAGGTATTATAATGGTCATTTTAATAATTGTACAATACTGAATATACAATAAATTTCCTTATTACTACTATCTCTAATTTTTACCATTATTAATAATTCCGCACTAACATCTCCATGCACATATGGCTACGTTCAAATGTGGCAGTTATTTTCTTTAGGACAGTGAGATAAATTGTATTATTGTTCCCAATTATTCACTCCTCTCCCCTCTTCCCCCATTTAACTTGTAATGCCTCCCTGTGGAAGCAGCACATACACTTTCTCACCCTGTTAACTGCAGATTTGGCCACATTGCATTTTGGCCACATTTGCTAATTGCATTGACAAATAGATTATGAATGAGAGAGACATGAACCTCAATGGAGAAGACTTTTAGAACACATCACATGGTCCATTCTCAACCACATCCATGATTGAGAATCCCAGAGTGAACAAAGACACATGGAACATAATAACCATGGAACATAACTGCTGTTATTCAGGAACCAAATGTAACTTGAGCAAGAAATAAGCCTCTGCTATTTATTGTGACCCACTGAGGCTCACAGGTTGTTTGTGACAACAAAATTCAGCAAAAAGTTGACTAATGTATATAGATAAAGTAATTATATTTCAGAGAATCTAAGACTATTAACACTTTTATAACCTCATACACAGATAATCAAACTGCTTTCCTACAGGAAAAAAAAATCCACACAATTAGAGTAGGGGTACAGAAACACTACAGAACTAGTTACCCGAGTGACCCGCATACTGTAATTTACCAGACACAGATTTTAAAATAACTGATTAATATGTTCAAAAACACAGATAAGAATTTCACCATACAATTGCAAACTATTTTGAAAATCAGTCAAATTAAAACTCTAGAACTGAACATCATAATAACTGATGTTAAAATTTTAATAGATGGTTTAACACAAGGTTAAAAACAGCAGAAGAAAGAATTACAGATCAACAGAATTAAAGCACAAAAAGAAAAAAAGGATGAAAAATATGGAAATGAGTATGAAAGATATCTGGGGTACAGTAAACAGGTATATGACTAACTGGGGATAGAATGGGGCGGAAGCAATGTTTAAAGAGATAATGGCCAATAATTTTTCCAAACTCACAGAAAACATTAAGCTGTGAATTCAAAACATTCTACAAAGCACAAACAAAATAAATATAAAGAAAAACCACACACAGCACCAAGATCCCTGCTTTTGAAAACCATTATGCACTAAAAACAGTAGGTCTCCTTTGAGACATGCTAGATCCAGGAGTGAGGCTAGAAAAATACAAAATGAGTCAGAATATCTTGTGCTAGAAAGTAAAAAACTGCTTAAAGGCACATGTCAGAGAAATATCAAAAGGTCTAAGGCACCAGTTGAAGGGACTGTCTTGGGCTTAAATTGGAAAAATTCATGTATGAAACTCATAGTAACATAATATAAAATCTACACAATATAATAAAAATAAGAGAAATTCTGAAATAAATACATAAATAAAGGAGAACAGGAAGCATTTCTTCTAGAATTCCAACTATTAACTACAGATGGAATAACAGAGCTGGAACATTAAGTATCCGGCTGTCAACTTCAACTGATCTACCCAACCATGGAGCATCATCCAGGGAGAAATCACCAGCACGTAACTATGTAAACACTTCTGACACATTTGATCAGTCACAGCACTTTCTCCATACACGGCACAAATCATTTTTTGTGTTTCAGTTACATTTTTACCTTTCTTGAAATAATTTACCATAATATGCCAATAATGTTGCATATTTTCTTCTACCTTCAATATTAAAATGGCTACACAAAAAATTCACCAATTTTAAAAAGTTTTTTTTAATGGATACTGATATGACGGCTGTCACAATACAATCTAACAAAATTGTTTCAAACCAGAACTTTTTGGCCAACCTAAAAAAACCTGGTCAAAAAAAATTCATAGGTCTGGGATTTTGCAGGGAAAAGGTGAGGGATGCTGCCTTTTCTTTCCAATATTCTTTGGGTCTCAACTGATTCCTTGTTTCATTATTAATCATACCAATATTCTTCCTCATTATGCTTACTATACACGCTTTACATTATGTTATTCAATCTTCACATCAACAATAGGAGGTAGAAACTATTAATTAACCCACTTTACAAACAGAAGACATTGAGAGTTGAGTAATTTTCCCTAACATCAGAAGGGTGTTAGAGATATCTGGTATTTAAAGTTTGCATTCCTGAACACTGTACAACACTGCTCTCCCTTTCCTCATGGCAAATTATATGGTCATGATGAATTACAAGAATTCATAGACCCCAATTATCACTGTTATTTCTTGGCGAACCCCATTCATGTTGTACCAAACAGAGGCTAAATACAAAAAAGGGAGACAATTTATTTAGCTGTACAATAAGTTCTCATAATTAGAAATTATTAACAGTATATTTAATGGGCTAGTCATACAAAAGAAACTTCAGGCGACAAAGTAGCTAAGCCAATGATCAATAGACAAAATGTAAAATAAACAAAGTCCAAAAGTTCACAATAATAACGAAAGACTGCAAAAACTGTTTTTCACTTATCCAAAGTTATTCCTAATTGAGATGGTCATTTATTACAGAATTTGCATATAAAGAAAAAGAAAAGTCTCTTTGTAAATAAAAAAAGTCTTTCGCATATCCCCTAAAAAGGTCTGACAATTTGAAAATCGATGAACACAAAAACTAAATGAATTTCTGAAAACTACAAGAAAAGTAAAAATATATCATGAAACTTATTTTAGTTTTTGTCCTAACCCTGAAATGAGCTGCGTGATAGCTCCCAATACAATGGGGAAAGAACAACCTCTTCAAACAATGGTGTTGGGAAAACTGCACAGTAACAGGCAAAAGAATAAAAACTAGACCACCATTTCACAGCATACACAAAAATTAACTCAAAATGAATTAAAGACTTAAACATAAGACCTGAAACCAGATAATTCCTAGAAGAAAAAACATAGGCAGTAAGATCCTTAACATTGTTGTTGGCAATAATTGTTTTGGATTTGTCAAAAAAAACAAAGGCAACAAAAGCAAAAACAAATAAGTAGAAATACATTAAATTAAAAAGCTTCTCCACAGCAAAAGAAGCCATCAACAAAATAAAAATGCAAACTACTGACTAGGAGAAATTATTTGCAGATCATTTATCTGATAAAAGGTTAATATCCAAAATATATAAAGAACTCATACAACTCTACAGCAAAAAATAAAAACAAAAAATCCTATGAAAAAATGAGCAGAAAATATAAATAGATACTTTTTCAAAGATATACAGATGGCCAATGGGTAAATGAAAAAGTGATCGACATCACTAATCATCAGGAAAATGCAAATCAAAACCATAATGAGGTATCACCACCCACAAGTTAGAATGACTACTACCAGAAAGATAAGAAAATGAGTATTGCTGGGGGTATAGAAAAAAGGGAACCCTTGTGTGCTATTGGTGGGAATGTACATACAGACATACACATATATTGCTACACTCAGTTTGCTAATATTTTATTTAGGATTTTTTAATCTATGTCACTTATCTACCAAAAGTATCTACCAAAACTAAATATGCACATCTTATGATTCAGTAATTCCAGGCAGAAATGTGCATATATGTACGTGTGTACCAAAAGGCATTTACAAGAATGTTCAGATCCAAGACAGTGGTGGAGTAGATGAGAGTTACACTCTCCTCCCAGGTCCAAATTGGAATTACAACTAAATTAAAGACCAACCAACCTGAATAACCAACTAAGGTTAGCTTAACAGAAGTCTTACAACCAAGGATTTACAGAAGCCGCCACACTGACGCTGGTAGGAAGAGCACAGACATGTAAAGGGCTGGCCCCGCACCCATGGGCGGCAGCTGAGAATTCAGAAGGATATTTCAGCTGCAAACGAGCCCCTGAGAAACGTGAGGTCTCAAGCCCATACCAAACTCCCTGGCCAGGAGTACCAGAGCCATAATGAGGAGCCCACATAACATCTGGCTGTGAAAATCAGTAGGGATTCTGTCTGCCATGTAGACAGCAGTCTACAGGAACCCAGGCACCCTCTTAAAAAAACAGCACACAAAATCTCATGTGTGGCCACTCATCCTGGGTTTGGTCAGGGGGAGAACAGAGTGGACTACAGTGTCTGAAGTAAGACTGGGTTGTGTAGCTCTGGGGAAAGAGGTGAAAGGACAGCAACCAGGGTGCCTGTGCTGAGTTCCTCTCCCACACCACAGGCACCACCTCTCCTATGTCAAGCACTCCACTCCACCTGACACCAGACTAGAGGAATGCACTGGCCCCACCCTCCCAACACTCTGTCACCTCACCCTACTGAGTTCACATTCTGCAAGGAGTCAGCTGTCTGGGCCCTTGGTGCAGATTTTCTTGGAGGGCTCTTGAAGATGAAGTCATGGATTGCCAGAGACCTAGTTGTGGGCTCAGGCAGGGTCCATTCCCCTGCCACCTCACCTGACTGGCACTTCCCTCCCACAAATCTCCGCTAGCCCCATCCTCCTAACTACCAGTGGCCCTGCCATGCCAAGCTTATACCTTGCAAAGGAGTCAGCTGGATGTGGCCAGTTTGGACCCTCAGTGCAGCCTCTCTTGGAAGGCTGTCAAGGAGGGACAGACTGAGCTGTGTGGCAGTAGAACAAGGGCCATTTTCCCCTCACACACCTTACTGGTGCCACCACTCCTATGTAGAGCCCTCCCTTTGCATGGCCAAATCTTGGTGTATTTGGGCTTGATGAACTCTGCTGGGCTTACCCTGAAAACTCAGAGAGCCACCCCCACCACAAAGGTCCACAGGCACCTAAGTGTGGTGGCCACCTTGGTGCACCCTGAAACTTGCCGAGTGGCCTCAGGCCCAGCAATGGTGCTTAAGTTTGAATATGTATTAATCTAGTGATCACCACTCACACCTACTTGGCGACTTACTAAGAACATACCTCATGGGCATGCAACCAAAGGCTCATTCAGTGACTGAGCCTAAAAGGAAGCCAGCAAGCAGAGCCAGATCTCAGAGCTGCCTTGAGTATTTTGCTGACCTGTGCTCAGTGCTAGTGGAAGGCAGCCTTGGTGCACAGCTTGGCCCCTCCCAGACATAGCTGGGCCCAGAATAGTTAGCCACAACCTGTAAATTGCTTTGTAGCTAACAAACAGGTATCCCAGGACCAGCCACAGGCAGTATCTGACATTGCCATGCACCAAAGTTCCTCCCAGGAGGCCCCAGAAATAACAGACCCAGTGGTGGGATTAAAACCACATTAGAGAACAACCCAATTAGCTCCACATGTGGCACACCCAAGACAAGATCTCAGCAGACAGCAGACCCTGCTGGGGCAAATCTGGCTTTGTGGAGTGAACCCCCTCACAGCAGCATATATATGGTGGTCGTAGCCAGCCCTCACAGTTAGCCAGCCTGAGTAGATGCCTCAGGTCTACCCCACTCACAGACAGGCCAACAGAAATCAAGAATCAACTACAACAGAAGGGCTCACATAATGCACACAAGGGACATTCCTGGAGCCCTTAGCTCAGGTGATCAGGGAGACTGTGTCACTATGATCCATAAGATACCTACTACATCAGGGCACCATATTAAAACTAGAAGGCATAGAAGATCCACCTAATAACACAGAAACAGTTGCAGAGAGGCAGCCAAAGTGGGAAGACCAAGAAATATGTCCCAAATGAAAGAAAAGAAATCCCCAGAAAAGCTACCAAATGAAATAAAGATAAGCAATCTACCAGATACAGAGTTCAAAATAAGGTTATAAGGATGCTCAAGGGACTTAGGGGAAGAATGGATGAACTCAGTAAAAACTTAAAGAGATAAGGGACACAAAAAAGAAGTTAGATACCATAAAAATGACCAGTAAAAAATAAAGAATACAATATGCGAAATAAAGAATACATTAGAAGGCTCAACAACTGGTCAGATGAAACAGAGGAACAAATCGGTAATTTGGAAGACAAGTTGCAGAAAACACCCAAGCAGAGCAACAAAAAATTATTAAGAATAGTCTAAGGGATCTCTGAAACATCAGGCGTAACAACATCTGCATTACAGGAATAACAGAAAGAGAAGAGGTAGAGAAAGGGATTGAGAACCAATTCAAAGAAATAGATTCCTTAATGGAATAAAAAAACAAAACAAAACACACAAGTCCTGGAAGCATAGATGGTCTCAAACAAGTTGACCCAAAGAGGCCCACACCAAGATATATCACAATTAAAATGGCAAAAGTTAAAGACAGAATCTTAAAAGCATCAAGAGAAAGACAATTACCTACAAGGGAGCTCCTATAAGACTGTCAGCTGATTTCTCAACAGAAACATTTCAGGCCAGAGGAATTGGCATGAAAAAAATTTAAATGATTAAAAGTAAGGACCTACAAACAAGACTACTCTACCTATCAAGGGCAACATTTAAAATGGAAAGAGAAATAAAGAGCTTTCCAGACCCCCCAAAAAACAAAAACAAACTTTAGTTCACTACCACAATGGTTCTACAAGAAATTTTCAATAAAGAAACTTATTTAAGAAGCAAGGTAGAAAAGAAGCAGTTATAAAAAACAACAGCAAAAAAATACATACCTATCAATAATCATTTTAAATATAAATGGATTAAATGTTCCAATCAAAAGACATAGGGTAGCTGAATAGATAAGAAAATGAAATATATATATATATATATATATATATGCTGTTTATAACAGACTATAGAGAACTATTCTTTCAGAATGAAAAGAAAGATACACACACTAAAAGTAAAGGGATGGAAAAGATCATTCATACAAATGAAAAATTTTTTTAAAACTGGGGTAGCAATACTTATATCTGCAAAATATATTTTAAAACAAAGCCTATAGTTAGACACAAAGAAGGACTTTATATAATGATAAATGTATCAATCTAACAAAAAGATTGTAAACCCTCGTAAACATTTATGTACCCAACAGAGGAGCACCTAAATACATAAAGCAAATCTTGGTGGACATAAACAGACAGTAATACAACCACAGTAGGGGAATTTAACACCCCACTGATATCAATTGAAAGGTCTTCCGTACAGAAAATCAATTAAGGAAATAGCAGCCTTAAATGACACACTAGAGAGATCAAATGGATTTGATAAATATTTAGAGCATTTCACCCCACAGCAGAACATACACTCTTTCAAGTGCACATGGAACATTTTCTAGGATAGACCACAGGTTAGACCCCAAAAGTCTCAATAAATTTAAGATTGAAATCATAACAAGTATCTTCTCTGATTGCAGTGATATCAAACTAGAAATCATTACAAGAAAAATGCTGAAAAATACACAATCACATGAAGGCTAAATAACAAGCTACTAAACAATGAATGAATTAACAATAAGAATAAGGAAGAAATCAAAATGTACCTTCAGCCCTGGCTGGTGTGGCTCAGTGGATTGAATGCCAGCCTGTGAACTGAAAGTCTGTCAGTTTGATACCCAGTCAGGGCACATGCCTGGGTTGTAGGGCAGGTCTCCAGTTGAGGTCATGCAAGAGGCAACTGACTGATGTATTTTTTACTTATGACTGTGTGTTTCCCTCCTTCTCACCCTCCCTCCCCCTCTCTAAATATAAATAAAATCTTTTAAAAAGTACCTTCAGACAAATGAAACCAGGAATGCAACAACACAAAACCTACAGGACATTAAAAAGCAGTTCTGAGAGGACTGCTTTCATAATATTATAGGCCTAACTCAAGAAACAAGAAAAATCTCAAATAAACAATCTAACCTTATACCTAAGGGACTAGAAAAGGAACAACAAACAAAACCCCCAGTAGAAGAAATAGAATAATAGATATCAAAGCCAAAATAAATGAGTCTAAAAAAATAATACAAAAGATCAATAAAACCAAAAGCTAAATCTCTGAAAAGATAAACAAGATAAACCTTTAACAAACTCACCGAGAAAAAAAAGAAAAAGGATTTAAATAAATAAAATCAGATAATGAAAGAGAAGTAACAACTGACAACACAGAAATACACAGGATTATAAGAAAACATTAGGAACAACTGTATGCCAACAAATTACAAAAAGTGGAAGAAATGGATTAATTCCTAAAAACACGCAATCTTCCAAAACTGAATAAAAAAGAAATGAAAAATCTAAACAGACCAATTACTACTAACAAAATTGACACAGTAATCAAAACACTTCCCACAAACACAGGTGAATTGTACCAAACATTCGAAGAACTAATAGCCATCATTATCAAAGTATTCCAAAAAATTCAAGAGGAGGGATGACTCCAAAGCTCATCTTGAGGCCAGAATTATCCTAACTCCAAAACCAGATAAAGACACTAGAAAAAAAGAAAATTATAGCCTGATAATCCTAATGAACATAGATGTAAAAATCTTCAACCAAATATTAGCAAACTGAATTTAGCAGATCATGCACTATGATCAAAGGTTTTTATCACTGGGGTACAAGGTTGGTACTATATCTGCAAATCAATTAATGAGATATACCACATAAACAAAATGAAAAATCAAAATCACATGATCATATCAACAGATGTGGCGTAAGTATTTTACAAGATCCAGCATCCATTTATGAGAGAGAGAGAGAGAGGGAGGGAAGGAGGGAGGGAAGGAGGGAGGGAGGGAGGGAGGGAGGAGGGGAAAGAAAGAGGGAGGAAGGATGGAAGGACTGAAGGAAGGAAGGAAGGAAAAGGAAGAGAAAGAAACTCTTAGCAAAGTGGGAAAGGAGGAAACAAACCTCAACATACTAAACACTTTGCAGGACAAATCCACAGATAACATCATACTAAATGGGGAAAAACGAAAAGTGTTTCCCTTAAGATCAAGGACATGACAGGGATGTCCACTTTCACCTCTCTTATTCAAAATAGTACTGGAAGTCCTAGCCACAGCAATCAGATGAGAAGAAATAAAAGGCACCAAACTGGAAAAGAACAAAGTAAAACTCTTGCTATTTGCAGATGACATGATACTATATAGAGAGAAACCTAAAGAATCCACTAAAAAACTACTAGAACTGATAAATAAATTCAGTAAAGTAGGAGGATACAAAATAAACTTTCAGAAATCGGCTGCATGTTTATACACCAACAATCAAGTAGCAGAAAGGGAAACCGAGAAAACAATCCTATTTACAATTGCATCAACAATAATAACATACATAGGGGGAATAAATTTAACCAAGGACATAAAAGACCTGTACTCAAAAATTTGTAAGACACTGAAAAAAGAAACTGAAGAGGATACAAATAAATGGAAGCATATGCTGTGCTTATGAATAGGAAGAACTAATGTCATCAAAATGTCTATACTACCCAAAGCAATCTATAAATTCAACACAATTTCTATCAAAATACCAGTGGCATAGTTCACAGAACTAAAACAAATAATTCAAATAATTTTATGGAACCACAAAAGACCCCAAAGAGCCACAGAAATCTTGAAAAAGAAGAACAAAGTTTAGGTAGAGTACTATCCTACCTAATATCTAAGTATATTATAAGATGATAGTAATCAAAACAGCATGGTATTGGCATAAAAACAGATCCATGGAACAGAGAGCCAAGAAAAAATATGCATATGCAAAAATACATGCATAAAGACATATGCATATGTTGCCAATTAATATTCAACAAAGAAGGCAAGAACATACAATGGGGTAAAGACAGTTTATTTGATAAATGGTGTTAGAAAAATTGGGCAGGTACACACAAAAAATTTAAACTAGACAAGCTTCTCACATCATTTACAAGAATAAACTCAAAATGGATTGAAGACCTAAATGTTAAAACTAGAAACCATAAAACTCCTAGAGGAAAACATAGGCAGTGAAATATCTGACATTTCTCTTAGGCATACATTCTCTCTCTCTCTCTCTCTCTCTCTCTCTCTCTCTCTCACACACACACACACACACACACACACACACGCACATGCAGGGTCTGGCACTAGTGAGGCCTGCTCAAGTGTGGTTGGTACAGTAATAATATGGGTGTAATAATTTATCGTTTTAATTTGAACATTTCACCTAAAATGTCATATGGTGTGCTTGAATGTGATAGTGTTATGTTACAGAATTACATGCTTATGATCTTGTAATAAAAAATTTTGTAATAAAAAAGGGGCATGATTTTTGCTGGACCCTAAGCAAGGGAAACAGAAGAAAAATAAATGAGACTGCATTAAACTAAAAAGTGTTTGCACAGCAAAGGAAACCATCAACAAAGTGAAAATACAACCTACTGTACAGAAGAAAATAGTCATCCATAATACATTCCACATGGGGTTAACATCCAAAATTTATGAAGAACTCATACCATTCAATGCAAAAAAAAAAAAAAAAGCCAAACAATCGCCAATTTAAAAATGGGCAGAACGCTAAACAGACACTTTTTCTAAGAGGACATACAAATGACCAATAGACATATGAAAAGGTGCTCAACATTACTAATCATCAGATAAATGCAAATTAAAACCACACTGAGATATTACCTCATACCTGTCACAGTGGCTACCATCAATAAATGAACAAACAGGTTGGCAAGGACGTGGAAAAAGGGAACCCTAGTGCAAAGCTGGTGGGAATGCAGATTGGCACAGTCAGTATTTAAAACAATATGAAGGTTCACCAAAAAAATTAAAAATGGAACTGTTTTCTGACACAGTAATTCTACTTCTGGACATATATCCAAAAAAACTCAAAACACTAATTTAAAGGAATATATGCATATCTATGTTCAATGGAGTGGTATTTATAAAAGCCAAGATAAGACAGCAACCCAAGAGTCCTCAATAGACCAGTGACAAAAAGCTGTGACACACACACACACGCACACACACAAATGGGATACTACTCAGCCATAAAAAAGAATGAAACTACTACCATTTGCAACAGCACAGATGTACCTAGAGAGTATTATGCCAAGTGAAATAAATGAGACAGTGATAAATATATGATTTCACTTATATGGGGAATCCACAGGACAGAATAAAAAAACAAAACTGAAATAGACTCACAGACACAGAGAACAGACTAGTGTTGCCAGAGTGGAGAGCAGTGGGGAGACTGAGTGCAAAGGTGAAGGTATTAAGAAGTTCTTATCCTAATTACCTCACTGAGAAAGGTGGAAGGATGATACAGAAATATTTTCACTTTACATTCTTTCTCCTGCCATCATCTAAATCCTCCGAGGCTTCCAGTATTTTGTGCAGCCACTTCTTAAAAGAATAAGCCCCATCTTTCTTAATGCAAAGGGTATGGGCATGTGTGATACTGAGACAAGGTATATCTTGTGTCAAGAATGAAAAGTCAGTCCTGGCTGGTGTAGCTCAGTGGATTGAGCACGGACCTGTGAACCAAAGGATTGAGGTTCGATTCCCAGTCAGGGCACATGCCTGGATTGCAGGCCAGTTTCCCACAGGGGATGCACAAGAGGCAACCATACACTGATATTTCTCTCCCTCTCTCCTTTCCTTCCCCTCTAAAGATAAAGAAATAAAATCTTTAAAAAATGAATGAAAAGTCAAAGTTTCCTGATAGTCCAGTAAAAGCAGACCCAACTTAGGCAAACAGCATCATTCCCACAGCTCTACTTCATTCTAACTTCAGTTGGTGGTATGAACGCACAGAACAACAACAACAAAAAGAGGTATTAATAGGAGACTGAGAGCAGCAAACATCGTTATGGAAGCCAAGTAATATGGGGTCTGAGAACTACCGCTGAATTGAACAATGTGACTTTTGCAAGAACAAGCTGAAAGGTAACAACAACTAATTAAGAAACGGGAACAAAGTTATTCCACTCTCTTGAGGAATTCTACAATAGGCGGGAATTGAGAAACGAGCAGTATCTGGGGGATGAGGGAGGTCAAAAGTGGCTTTCTTTAAGAAGAGACAAAAAAGTATGTTTGTGAGCTGAAGGAAATGATTTCATAGGGAGGGAAAATATTACTAAAAAGGGGAAAATGTTTAAGTTACCATTAATGTAACCAGTCTCCTGTGCATGAAGAAGGTGTTTTCAATTGTTTTGCTCTTAGATCCATGTGTCTGTGTGCAACAGTAAATTCCTACAAGTGGACCACCTGGACATGAGGGTTTGTGCCTTTTGTTTTTTTTAATCCCCACTCAAGGACATTTTTTTTTTCATTGCTTTTAGAGAGAAAGGGAGAGAGAGAAAGATCGATGTAGGAGAGAAGCACTGATTGGCTGCCTCCCCACCTACCCGGACTGGGGACCGAACCTGCAACTCAGGCATGTGCCCCAACCAGGAATCAAAACTGCAACCTTTCGGCAACAGGACAATGCTCCAACCAACTGAGCCACACCGGCTAGGGCAGGGTTTGCACATTTTATAAAGTGGTCCATATTGTCAAGCTGTCCCAAAACTGCATCAGTCAACACTTCCACCAACTGTTTATGAAAATGCCTGCTCTATAATCATTAGCACCGAGTATTACCATTCTACTTACCATGCAAATCTAATATTAAAAACATTCTTACTGTTGTTTGAATTTATATTTCTCCTAAACAAAAACAGTAGTGTCATGTGGCAGCTTCTTAAAAAGTTAAACATAGCCCTGGCTGGTATGGCTCAGTAGACTGAGCACCAGCCTGCAAAACAAAGGGTCACTGGTTCGATTCCCAGTCAGGGCACATGCCTGGGCTGCAGACCAGGTCCTCGATTGGGGGTACACAAGAGGCAACCACACACACACAGTAATGTTTCTCTCCCTCCCTTTCTCTAAAAATAAAAATAAAATCTTTTTCAAAAGTTAAACATGAATTTACCATATGACCCAGGAATTCCATTCCTAGCTATCAATCCAAAGAAATGAACCGATGTTCACAGCAGCATGTGCGTGACAGCCCAGAAGTGGACACAACCCAAGTGCCACGGACTGATGAGTGACCCACACTGTGGAATATAATTCAGCCATTACCAACAGTAAAGTACTAACACATGCTACAACATGGAGTAAACTAAAAAAACATTGTATGAGGTAAAACAAGCCAGACTGCTAACGATTTTGGGTTTTTCTTTGGGATGATGTAAATATTCTAGCCTGAAAGATAGGTTGTGGGTTCTATTCCTGCTCAGGTCACATGCCTGGGCTGTAGTTGGATCCCTGGTCAGGACACGGACGGAAGGCAGCCAATCACTGTTTCTCACATCAATGTTTCTCTCCCTCCCTTCCTCTCTTTTTAAAATCAATAAGCATGTCTCCTACAGAGAGAATAAAAACAAAAAATTTTAATTAAAGATTCTAAAATTGATTGAGGATATGACTGCACAACTCTATGAATATCTAAAAAACTATATATTTTACACTTTAAATAGGTGAATTGTATAGTATGTTATTATATCTCAACAAAGCTGTACTTTTTTTTTAAAGGAATTGCAGTCTCAAGCAGGTCATAAAATAGCAAGTAAAGTATGATCTCATTTTTGAAAGATATACATTATATAAAAATATATAATGTGTATATATAGGAAAAATTCCAGAAGGGTAGAGACTAAACTATAACACGGGTTTGTCCTGGGTGGTAGGATAACAAGGGCATGAATATTTTTTTACAAAAGAAAAAAGGGAATCTGTGACTCCTTTGCTGATGAGCTTTCTTCTACTCAAGGTTGGTAGTTATCTGAATTTTTTTACAAGGAACATCTATTACCACTTTAATCTACATGGATTCTGTAACACCTTCAAAATTATTGAATCAAGCCTTCTTGACTCATGAAATAAATCATGAGCCTGAAAAATCAAGTCATTCTTTCATGCATTCTGGCACTTTCTAAAAATTAGGTAGTAATGATTATTCTAGTCACTAAAAACTCCCCAAATGAATGACTCTGTCTGAAGTGACAATGGAGCAGTAGAGTACAAACTGTTTTAACTGCGAAGTTTCCAGGACTGGACAAGTGCTGCTGCTGCTACTGCTGCACAGGGAAAAGGGGCCTGTTCGGGAAGCAGAGGACAGAGCAATCCAGCACAGGCTCCCACACACGACTCCACACCCAGGAGGCCTTTATCCTTTTAGTCCAACATGGAAGCAACAATTACTTTCTGAAAGCCGTCCCCACCAAAAAGCTAGTCCTTTGTAGACAGTGGCATCTTGAAGTGAGAGAGATACTGGAGAGGTACTAGAATGTCAGAAAGCACCCAGGAAATTTTTGGGTGTTCAGTTTAGCCACAAGAATAAGATACCAGAACCTAGGGGAAAAAACACTGTATAAAAGCTCAGGGAAAGGGAGAAACAATCTCTCTAAATCTTTTGTAGGATGCCCCTCCAGAAAAAAATAATTCTGAAATGTGGGGATTTTATTTTAAAATGAGTAAAACGTTTAAATTGCATATAAATTGCTTACTAGTAACAAGGCTGTTAATGCCTTATTAAAGTAATCATATTGCAATACAAAAATTTAAACAATACAGAAAACTCTGAAGAGTGTAAGTCAAGTAGTTATGGCAGTCCTGTTTTTTGTTGTTGTTTTTAAAGATTTTACTTATTTTTAGAGAGAAGGGAAGGGAGGGAGAGAAACACCAATGTGTGGTTGCCTCTCCTGCGTCCTCTACTGGGAACCTGGCCTGCAACCCAGGCATGTGCCCAGACTGGGAATCAAATCAGCAACTCTCTGGTTCACAGGGCCGCGCTAAATCCACTGAGCTACACCAACCAGGGCTACAGTCCTGGTTTTAAAGTCATGAAGCATGGGAGAGTTCAAACTGGTTTGTTACATTCGCCCCATCTGCCACTGCAGTCACGCCCGCCACGGCTCCACCAGCCAACACTCACCGTCCAGCAGTGACTGTTATCATATAGTTTATGTCCTTCCAGATGATGCAATTATAGATAAAGTGTATACAATTGCAGAATTTTTACATAAAACTATCCAAATGTAGTAAAAATAGCACAGACTATATGCTAGTCAGACCCAGTAAAAGTGAATACTCAATAAATACAAAGGAATTGACTTGGGTCTAGACCTCACTAACCCTAGCTAAATATGTTTGAATCTCTCTGGACTACATGTATCTAAAATATATGAATGTGTATACACATAAAACATGTATGCATTAATATATATGCACTAAAAAATTTCAGGAAAGGTACAAACTAAATCTTAGGACTAGTTTTTCTTTGGGTCGTAGGAGTACAAGGGGCAAGGAGCTGTGATGATAAATTAAAAGCATTGATATGGCCCTGGCTGGTGTAGCTCAGTGGATTGAGTACAGGCCTGTGAACCAAAGGATCTCAGTTTGGTTCCCAGTCAGGGCACATGCCTGGGTTGCAGGCCAGTTCCCAGTGGGGGACGCACGAGAGGCAACCATACATTGATGTTTCTCTCCCTCCCTCCCCCTCTAAAGATAAATAAATAAAGTCTTTTTTTTTAAGTGTTGAAAATTAACAAATTTTTTAAAAAGCACAGATGTGAAAGCATTTAACATATAATATAATTCCAAGAGAGAAAACATACAAAGACACACTGTTGCCCATGTGGAGCCCTGACATTTTCACCAGAGGAAAGATACAGTGTCCTCTTTGCTTACAGAAGTTTCTTTTGCTTTTTGATCTGGTGGTTGTTACTGGGTTGGCCAAAAGTTTGTTTTTTTCCATAAGATGGCTGTAGTAGTGGTTAATTATCTTTTACTTCATTCAAAACAATTTTGTTAGATTGTACTGTGACAGCCGTCATATCACCATGCATCAAAAAAATAAAAACTGGTTCTGGCCAAGATGGAGGCATATGTAGAAATGCTTTACTTCCTTGCACAACCAAAAGAAGGTAACAACCAATTTAAAAACAATAAACAACCAAAACTGCCAGAAAATCAAACTGCGTGGAACTCCAACAACCAAAGAGTTAAAGAAACATTCATCCAAGACCGGTAGGAGGGGTGGAGGTAGGCGGCCAGGAGGAGAGGATGCTTGGCAAGGTTGTGGACCACGAGGGTGAGGTGGGGACTGGCTGAACAGGAAACGAAAGACTCAAAACCTCTGGCTGTAAAATGCTGTGGGGGTTGCAAAGGCAGGAGAAACTCCCAGTCTCACAAGAGAGTTTGTTGGAGAGGCCCACAGGATCCTTGAACATGTACAAACCCACCCACTTGGGAATCAGCACCTGAAAGGACATAATCCATTTGTGGGAAGTGAGGGAAGTGACAGAAAGTGGGGTACGAGCAGAGTGAGTGAGCAGCATTGTTCCCTCTCTGACCCTCCCCCACATACAGTGCCAAGATGCAGCAAAGAGGGTTGCCCTGCCCTGGTGAACACCTGAGGCTCTCGCCCTTCCAACATAACAGGTGCACAGACTCAAAGAAATATGGCCCAGATGAAAGAACAGATCCAAACTCCAGAAAAAGAACTAAGCGACGAGGAGATAACCCACCTATCAGATGCAGAGTTCAAAACACTGGCAATCAGGATGTGCACAAGAAATGAGTTAGTTTGGTAGCAAAACAAAGTCTATACAAAGTGAAATATAGAAAAATATACAGGGAACCAACAGTGAAAGGAAGGAAACTGGAACTTAAATCAACAATTTGGAAAAAAAGGAAGAAATAAACATCTAACCAGAACAGAATGAAGAAACAAGAATTCAAAAATATGAGGAGAGGCTTAGGAACCTCTGCTACAACTTTAAACATCCCGCATCCGAATCACAGGAGTGCCAGAGGGAGAAGAGGAAGACCAAGAAATTGAAAATTTATTTGAACAAATAATGAGGGAAAACTTCCCCAATCTGGTGAAGGAAACAGACTTCCAGGAAGTCCAGGAAGCTCAGAGAGTCCCAAAGAAATTGGACCCAAGGAGGAGCACACCAAGGCACATAATAATTAAGTTAAAGGTGTCCATCATTACCATGCCCTCATTATATGAAATGATAAGGGGACTTATCTAAGAAATAGAAGATCAAAAACTGTGAACAGTAAAATGACAACAAACTCACAACTATCAACAACTGAACCTAAAAAACAAAAACTAAGCAAACTAGAACAGGAGCAGAATCACAGAAATGGAGATCACATGGAGGGTTATCAGTGGGGAGGGAGAGGCGGAGGGGAATAATTGGGGGGAAGTTACAGGGAATAAGAAGCATAATGGTAGGCATAAAATAAACAGGGGGAGGTTAAGAACAGTATAGGAAATGGAGAAGCCAAAGTACTTATAGATATGACCCATGGACATGAACTCAGGTGGGGGAATACTGGAGGGGAGGGCAGTGCAGGGTGGAGGGGATATAAAAGGGAGAAAAAATGGGACAATTGTAACAGCATAATCAATAAAATATACTTAAAATTAAAATTTAAAAATTAAAAGCACCCATCAAAATTTTGATACGTTTGGTGAATTTTTGTGTAGCCATTTTAATATTGAAGATGGAAAAACATTCAACATTTTTGGCATATTACGCTAAATTATTTCAAGAGAGGTAAAAATGCAACTGAAACACCAAAGACTTGTGCAGTGTATAGAGAAGGTGCTGTGACTTAAGCGAATGGGTCAAAGGGGTTTGCAAATTTTCATGCTGGAGATTTCTCACTGGATGATGGTCCACTGTCAGATAGACAAGTTGAAGTTGACAGCAATCAACTCAAGACATTATGTGAGACTAATCAATGTCATACCATGTGGGAGATAGCCAAAATACTCAAAATATCCACATCAATAAAGTTACTGACAATAAAGTCTTTTATTTTATGGAAAAAACTAAACAAACTTTTTGGCCAACCTAATATATCACGTGTTCCTCCTTGATGTAATTTGAGAGAATTTGAGAGAATGGATAACAGTGTAGCATCTACTTATTCATATATATTAGATACCTGCTTCTCATTAGTTGGATGAATAGTAATGATAAACAGAAAGGTCCGAGATTTGAAAAGAAAGAACCTTGGCTCTGACCTCACAATCTTGAGATTCTCAAAGGGTTAGCTGAAGTAAATACATACATTTTAAAGGGTAAAAGTTTAAAATAAGTTGTATGGAGAATATTACCATATGGGATTATTTAGGTGAGAAAGACACCTTTAGCATATCTTCATAATTTAAACAATACCATGTCTGCAAAGGGTGTTAAAAATCAGTTCCTATACCATTTTACTTCTAGCCCATCTCATATCCCATCACACTCCTCATTATAAAACTTGCCAGTAAATGCCACATCTCTGACTAAAATGCGTTACTCACAGAGTTGGGAATGGCATGAACTTCCAAAGTCTGATTTTAGTATGCCCTTACTGAACAAAACTGAGCTCTGAATTCTGCTAAGAATGATGAAAATGAATACTTAATCAATAGTATAGGAAATGTAGAAGCCAAAGAACTTATATGTACGACCCATGGACATGAACTAAAGTGGGAAGAGGGGAGAAAAGGGGGGAACATGGGACAACTGTAATAGCATAACCAATAAAATGTATTTAAAAAAAATAAATTATCCTTGTAATTTATAATCTTGTTATTCTTAGAAATGTTTAATCATAAAACTAAAAATATTTCTCTGGCTGACTAAATATTACTAGATTTTTATGACATTCAAATTAATTCAATGATAAACTTCAAGTCCTTTAAATACAGGTAAATTTTCTCATCTTAATTCATGAAATTATTGTCATTTAATATCATTTCTATCATAATCATACACAATGGATAAAACAAAGTTCATCACCTATGTGACAATCTGGTTAGCTGTTAAGAACAAGGTCTCAGAACCTGGACTAGGTTTTTAAATCCTGGTGTGCTGTTCACCAACTGTGAAACCTTAGGCAGGTTATAATCTCTCTTGCCTCCCTTTTCTCATCTGTAAAATGAGGATATGACAGTACTTACCCCTCATGCTGTTTTGAGAATTAAGTGACACATACACATAATGCTTTCAACATATATAACATATAATAAGCACTATATACAAATATTAATATTTGCTTAAAAATGTTGAAACTATCTCATGCTTCAACAAGAACATTTACTCCTTCCCCTCCCCCTTTCTCCCTAGTCCCCTCCCACCACCACCCTCTCCCCCAACCTTCCATCCCCTTCCTCCCGGTCTCAAAGGACTATGTCCTAGCCAGTCTAGATCTCCGCTGGCTGCAATCTCTGTGAAGCCGTCGGTGCCCCTCCCTGCCCATGTGGGCCCATGCGGGCTGCCCACGTCTGTCCCCAAGTCCCTGGTTCCACAGGGCTTTCCCCTCACTGAGGGGAGGCCTTCTGAGCTGCAAGCTCCACGACCCTCTCTGCAGCCTCTTCTGCCATTTGGAGAGCTCTCCCCCCTCCAGAGGGCGGGCTGGGAGTTGGGGGTGCTGGGCAGTGCTGGCGGAGCTGGGCTCTGCCCCTGCCCCACGGCCCCCAGGTCATCGGAATGATGTGGATGCAGCGTCTGCTGGGGCTGGGCACGTTTGTGGCTTTTGTTTGTGGCTTTTGCCACCAAGTTGTAGAGTATCTTCATTTACCTCTTGAGGAGGCAGATCCGCACAATGATTCTGTACCAAACTGTTTGATAAGATATCCTTCCCTTATCTCCTGCGTCCCAAAGTCAGCTAGGCCAGGTGAAGAGGAAGATCCTGATGCTGGATCTGGATGAGACACTTATTCAGTCCCATCATGATGGGGTTCTGAGGCCCACAGTACCACCTGGAGCACCTCCTGACTTCATCCTCAAGGTGGCAACAAACATCCTGTCCGGTTTTTTGTGCATAAGAGGCCCCATGTCTGTTGCTTCTGCGAAGTGGTGAGCCAGTGGTATGAGCTAGTAGTGTTCACAGCAAGCATGGAGATTTACTGCTCTGCTGTGGCAGATAAACTGGACAATAGCAGAAGCATTCTCAAGAGGAGATACTACAGACAGCACTGCACCTTAGAATTGGGCAGCTACATCAAGGACCTCTCTGTGGCCCACAGTGACTGTGATCCTGGATAACTCCTTAGGGGTTTATAGGAGCCATCTGAACAAAGCGACCCCAGGGACACCACCCTTCTTAACCTGCTTCTGATGCCGGATACCCTCAGGTTCACCGCTGATGTTCACTCAATGCTGAGCAGAAGCCTTCACCATCATAGGCCCTGGTGACAGCTGCTCCCCCTCCACGTGAGATGGGGTGGGGGGGAGAGGAGGGAGAACCCTCAAGGTGCCTGTCTGATGCCCTCTCCGATGGTGAAGACTTCCCCGGGCAGGGTCTGCCCCTCCCCGCCCTGCCCTGGGAGCCCTGCACTCCATATGGAGTCTGGGTGGATGCAAGGACCAGACTGTGAAGCAGCCTCTCTCTACCTTCATGTTCACACTCCCTGAAAACCCCAGACTGGGCCTAGGAGAGGTCCAGGAGAGCCGAAACGGTGTCTGTGGTGAAGACAGAGGACTGGCCAGAGGGACATACAGACATTCGATAATCCAGGGGGCTCAGAGAGAAGCCAAGTCAGCTTTATTGTGATTTGATCTAATTCTTCACTCCAAGAACTGGGGTGTGGGTGGAAAGCTGGGATTTGGGCCACTGAATTTCACTCAAACTTGTACCCTCTTACTTTTCTCTGTATTTTCCTTTCCTAGATTCCCTCAGACCTATAATCGGCTTTACTGTTTTGTTTGTTTTTCCCCTCTCTTTCAAACCATGCCTTATAATCTTGAAACCAAAAAATAAAATAAAATAAAATAAAAAGTAAAAATAAATTAAAAAGTAAAAAGAACATTCACTTCATTGAGAGCTTACCCATATTTTGCCATGTATAATTTGCATTTTGCCCAAATCTTTGAGGAAAAAATAAGGATGTACATTATGTATGACACAGTGTAATGATTACATACCATGGGTATAATAATGGGCACAATAATGCTGTGTATAATGCTCAAAAAAACATGGGTGCACATTATACACGGGAAAATATGTTATTTTCAAAAACTTTCCATTTTTATAAACAAGAATTACATTAGAGTATACAATGCAGTACAAAAATACACGGTGGTGCAAAAGCAGGTTTACAGTTGTTCAAAAATAATTCAATAATTAATAAATAACAACCCAAGAATAAACTGTTTCACGTACTCACAATCGTAAACCTATTTTTGGCCCCCCTGTAGGGCCTCACATACCTGTTTGGAATACGAGTTCCTTCCCTCCCACACCTGCTGCCTCCAGGTTAATAAACGCACGAATCAAGTTGGCCCAGGGGTGCTGAGTAATGAAACCGTGACTGGCCTGAATGAGACAGAATGAAAACAAATATATGTGAAACAATGTGAGATTATCAAAGTCTCTATTTTACTTATTTTAAAGATAGAATGTCTAACAAGAGGAAGAATGGGAAAATCATCTTTTTTCCAAAGACAGTATCTAAAGACGTGCGTTCCTCTCTCCCTGCCCAATGGCTGTGTGCAGTTTGCTGAGTGGAAAGTTCCCATCCCAGAAGGCAGCCTGATTTCCATGAGTGGTGCCAAACGACATCCTTGGTAAGTGTGAGGCTGCACAAAAGGTCAAAATAATAGGGAGGCACGATCCACATGGCTAGGTTTCCGTGCTGTGTGCCTCAAAACATCTCCAAACCTCCGGAGTCAAACAAAGCCTGAGGTGAATAATTACACCAGCACAGAGCCCTTTTATGAACCAAAGACTGGTAAGATGACCTGTTCTAAGTTGAGTTTTCAAATGCTGAACAAGTGTACATAAGTGGCTGTAGAATTTTTAAAGTACTACCATGTAAAATATGTGTTTTGCATGTGATTTTATGATACCACTCAAATGAATAATCAAAATGCTTAAGCTATTATTGTTATCATTATTCAAGCCTTGTATTTAAAACAGTAGAATCTCACCTGCAACACATTTTCCTCAGCACCATTAAAGAGAAATATAACACCGTGATGTAAGGCTTCTGAAGATGTTGACAAGACGCGAAGGACTTCCAGCATCACTGAACAGCTAACTGCATCATCACTGGCACCTTTATGTCAGAAAAACAGGTATGTTTCTCAAATTTTAAAATCTTCACAGTATGAATCCCCAGGGCCAGGAAGGGGGTTTTCTTATCAAGGAAGAATCCTGTAACTATTATACAAGAGCAGAAGCATAGCTTTGTTACCATCAGGTGACAAATTATACCCACCAGCAGTAAACTCCATGAGACCAGAGATCTTTGTCTGGTTTGCTTATTGACTTACTTTCAATGTCTGGAGCCAAACCTAGCTCAGAGTAGTCACTTAATTAATACTTGCTGAACAATCAACCAGATGGAACCTAAATTAATACTAAAAACTGGCATTCTCATAAACTCAAAGCAATTTGTTCCCTTCTTTATCCTTATCTACATCCTTTAGAATAGTCCCACTTCTGGTGTTCACGGCTTCATAGGTCATCTTTTCCTGTCACCCACTCCCTTCCTGCTTGTTTTCTTGCCAAAATCATAAGACATTCAGATCACTCTGCATTTACAGTGGGGTCAGTTTGGATAGTGTGCCATTTTTTTAAGGTTTCTACAAGGAGATGTGATAAAGAAGTACAAAGACGCCAAATCCAGTAAGACAGGAAAGGAGACTATTGATGAAAGTAGTATCCCTGATCCCAGCACTGATAAAGCAGAGGACTTCGTCAAATAACCTAACTTCTTCTTGATTCAGAAACTTTATATATTAATTAAAAGTGATTATAAAGATGACTTTAGTGCCTTGACTTTTTAAAGCACAATAAGAAGTAGCTAAAAGAACTGATTAGACATTTGCTGATATTATTTTTTTAAGATTTTATTTATTTTTAGAGAGAGGGGAAGGGAGGGAGAAAGAAAGGGAGAGAAACATCAGTGTGTGGTTGCCTCTCATAAGTCCCCCCCACCCCCGGAGGAACCTGGCCCACAATCCAGGAATGTGCCCTGACTGGGAATCGAACCAGCGACCCTTTGCTTTGGAGTCCGGTGCTCAATCCACTGAACCACACCAGCCAGGGTTGATATTATTTTTTAAGTGAGGTAATTCACACTATTATGAGCATAAAAAAAGAGTCCTAATTTTTTCAGTGATACAGACTGAAATGCAGAGGAACTGATATAGCTGAGTTCTGCTTCAAAATAATTAAGGGTTGCAGGGCTAGGGAGTAAAGAAACAAAATCTGTTAAAGCTAGGCGATAGGTACACTCAAGTTCATTAAGCAAAAACAATTCTCTCTTTTTGTACACATTTAAAATTTTCTATAATGAAAAGTTTAAAGAGTAATCAAAGTAAACAAGCATTTGTAACAACCCAGACAACAGCATTTTCTGACTTACACACTGGGAGGCCGGGCACTACAGAGTTTAGCACGGGTTTTACGGTGTGGAAGACATGGAAGTAAATTCTAGCTCTATCGTTTACCCTACAACTTCCTGGCCTAGAGAGTAAGCTAATGTATCTACCCCACAGGTGTGCTGTGAGGACTGCAAAGAAATGCAGTCTGCATTCAATGTTAGTTTTTCCTTCTTTTGCAAACTTAAGGAAGGCTTTGCAGCTAGAGAAAACGCTTGTTTTGGTGTTGTCAAATTCCAGACTCTATTTCCACTCAAGAAGAAACTACTCATTATCTATTACTTGTCTTGGCAGTGATTAGTGGATTGTATTTTAATCAAAGAGAAACTAAGTAATAACTACTGACAACAATCAAGCCAAAAGTATATGTAGCTATCAGTAAAAAGTGTCACATTCTAGGAACCACATGAAATGAATGGTTTTTAACTTTGAGACTGTGAATTACCTTAAAATAAAAAATCAAAAAGAAAAATTAAAAAAAAATCAAACCATAAAAATCTCTTTATTCAAAGAGAAAGACAAATTGAAAGAGACATATCTATATAAAGTTGAATAAAAGTTAAAACTGTCCATTTATTGTTCTTTAGTTTAATGGTTCTGTTGTCTGAGAACAGAACTAGAGAGTCAAGTATCTTTAAGAAAGTGAAGGAAAGTTAGAAAACGGTACCTATAAGTGCTAGGTGGTTAAGGAACATCACTTTCCATTTAGAATTAACCTTGAAATTAAAGCCACTCCTAAAATAACTTGATGTGGCTTCTACCAACAACCTGGAACCATGCAGCAAACCCAAGAAGAGAGACATTTAAGTCCTGTCTGTGGATAACATTACTTCTAATTGGTATTAGTACCAAAGGTCCACATATGTTGTAGAGAACTTTTTAAAAATGCCCATGTTTCAATTACTTCATCCACCGAAAGGACTTAGGTGATAGTCTATGTTATGTGTGGGGTTTTTCTGACAATTTTTAACAATTTAATATTGACACAAATGTTCTTGGGATTATTGATAGAGGCAATTTTATAAAATTTTAATTTAAATTGAGTTCCAATGACCCAAAAAATGCCACCCTATCATTATTGGGCCCCATATATATGATTTGTAACATATGGAACTATGTTTCTGATACTTGTATACACATGTTTCTCTTACAATGCTCTTAAATAACCATGGTGTCAATTTGTCCCTCCCTGGAATTTAAGCATCATAATAGTGAGCACAGGGTGACATTTATTTTATTACTGCTTTGAAACAGGCATAAAAGTCACTGGTTTCTCTAGCTCACATAAAGACAGTTCTGACTTTATAAAAACAAATGTGTATATAATAACTTTTTTAAACATCTTTAAAAATTTACTAGAAATAAGACAATTTCATAATAAATGTGTCATTGAGACATCGTGCCAATATGGAAGTGAGAGAATGATGTTGTTCTTCTCCTGCTACAAATGCAAGCAAATCTCTCGTACCCTAAACAATTCACATTGGTCCTGCTGACTACTCTTACTGACAGTCGATAACTCACCCTTTTCACCGATCATTCCATACTCCCTGTGCTCAATTCACTGTTTTGTTGAAACCTCAGGGTTCTTTTTCCCAATCTAGTTGCTTTTATCATGTAATCTTCTTGGAAATACGTGTATGATTTTAAAAAAATTTTAATATATATTCATTGATTCTAGAGAGGAAGATGGGGGGGAGCGAGAGAGAAATATTGATTAGTTGCCTTTCTTACGTGCCCCAACCAGGGATGGAATGTGCAACCTAAGCATGTGCCCTGACCAGAAATTGAACCTTCAGTTTACAGGATGACATTTCAATCAACAGAGTCACACCAGTCAGGGGAGTGTATGATTTTTTAAGAAGCATTTTATATTTATTCTGGCCAGGTGGTTCAGTTGGTTGGAGTGTCATCCTGTACACCAAAAGGTGGCGGGTTCCATTCCCAGTCACAACACATACCAACACTCTGGGTTCAATCTTCGGTCAGCATGTGCTTGGGAGGCAACTAACTGATGTCTCTCTCTCATATCAATGTCTGTCTGTCTCTCTCTCTCTCCCTCTCTCATTCTTTCTCTCTACCTCTCTCTCTCTCTCTCTCTCTCTTCCTGTCTTTCTCCCCTCCTCTCACTCCCTCTCCCCACCCTCTGTGAAATACACCAACATATCCTCAGGTTAGTAGCAAAAAAATAGTTAATAAAAATAAAAAATTTTTTAAACCATGTTACATTCTAAATGCAACTGGTACTTTCTAATTAAAGATGTCTTAGGATGAATCACTGTATCAAGCAAATAAATTTTATTTTGCATTTTACATAACTAGATCATATTGGATCTGCTATAAATTCAAGTAATCCAGAAATATTAATAACTAGTAAAAAAGGAAACCCACCCCAGCCAGTATGGCTCAGTTGGTTGGAGCATCATCCCACAAACTGAAAGGTCATGGGTTCGATTCCCAGTCAAGGCACATGCCTAGGTTGCAGGTTTGGTCTCCCAGTCTCCCATTGCAGCACATACAGGTGGCAACCAATCAATGTTTCTCTTTCACATCTATGCTTCTCTCCCCCTTTCTCCCTTCCCCTCTAAGATGAATATGTCCTAGAATGAGGATAAAAAAAAACAAAACAGGCGAACCCTCGTGCATATTTGATGGGAATGCAGACTGGTGCTTGATGGGAATGCAGAATGGTGCAGTGACTGTGTAAAGCAGTATGGAGTTACCTGAAAAAATTAAAAATGCATCTGCCTTATGGCCTAGCAAGTCCACTTCTAGGAATTTATCTGAAGAAAACTGAAACACTAATTCAAAAGAATACAAGCACCCCTATGTTCACTGCAGTATCATTCACAACAGCCAAAATTTGGAAGCAGCCCAAGTGTCCATCAGCAGTTGAATAGATAAAAAGGCTGTGGTACAGTTACAAAACAGACTACCACTGGGCCACAAAGAAAAAGGAAAATCTTACCCTTTGCAACAACAGGTATGGACCTGGAGAACATTATGCTAAGTGAAATAAGCCAGCCAGAGGAGGACAAGTACCACAGGGGTTCACTCATATGTGGAACTAATGAACAAAGTGAACCAACAAGCAAAACAGAGACAGAACCATAGATAGAGAGCAGGCTGACAGCTGTCTGGGGTGGAGGATTTGGGTGCTGGGTGGTGGGACTGATCAAGAAAGAAAAAAGAGAGAGAAATATCACAGACAGGGACAACAGAGTGGTGACTGTGGAAGAGAAGGGGGTGAGGGAAGGTGGAGGAGGGTATGGAGGATAAATGGTGTTGGAAGAAAACTGGACTTGGGGTGGTGAACACACAATACAGCATGCAGATGATGCGCTGTGGAACTGTGCACCTGAAACCTGTATAATTTTGTTAACCAGTGTCACCCCAATAAATTCAGTAAAAAGGAAAAAATTAATAGCAAAGAAAAAAGGATTTACAGGAACTAGTATAAAGGACACATGGACAACAACTAAGGGGGGGTGGAAATGGGAGGGAGGTGGGGAGCACTGGGGGGGTGGGCTGGGATGGGAGTAAAAGACAGAAAACTGTACTTGAACAACAATTAAATTTTAAAATTTTTCTAAAGAAAAAGAAAAAGCATTTTTCATGCCAGGCACTATTCTCTAAGCAATGCCAGTGGGAAAGTACTATTATCTCCATTTTACAGATCAGAAACTGACCAAAAAAAGAGGTTATGGTAAGTAGTCTGGCAAAGGGAGCATGAACTCTCCTTCCTTTCAAATGTAGCTGAAAGAACTAACTGGCCAGGAAACCCAGCATGTTGGATCCAGGGTGATCAGCTAAGCGTATTCCTGCAGCAAATGAGAGCCTTGAACCAGATGCATCTCAGGTCTAGTCTACCTCTAACATGCTATGACTCCATTGTCAAATGTTACAATTTTCTTCCCTACTTACAATCTCTTTAATAACTACTGAAAACATTTTTGTGATGAATCTTATTTTTTAAATGAAAGTTCAATTTTAGAAATTCTCATTCAAAATATTTATTGTGTCAGGCATTGTCCCAAACATCAAGTATTCTATCTTGACAAAGTATTTTCAGAGGAAAATTTATGGATTAATGAGGTATTCTAACAGTATGTCATCCCCATGGGTCAAAATTCTCACTTTAGAGGTCAACAGAAACTGCTAGGAAAGATGTCCTCCAAACCTTGTATCCTGTGAAGGCAAGCACTGTTCCTTTATCCCATATCCCCAAGGCCTAGTACCAACACCTGGCTAAGTAAACACTTGAAGAGGCAGAACCTAACTCCCAGACTCAGGGACACACACTGGTAACACTGATAAAGCTGCTTCAGTCTACCAGCAACATTCCCTGTTCTGTCACAGGGTCCTGGCAATATGTTTTAAATAAATAAATAAATAAAGCACTTCAGAGAATAGTGAGGGGTTAGTTCTTAAACTAAATGATACTATTCTAATTATGCTGCCTGCCATCACAGATAATGTTTGTCCAAGGAAATTGTGTCTCTGGGCTGTGTCAATTTCAAGATGACTAAAAAACTGGTACAAACCTGGTGAGTTTGCCACTGAGTCGAAATGACAGTTAGCCAGAACAGCATGCTGGGCTCCTTCTCTGGGTTCCAGCTTTACTGCAACGTTGGTGATGTTATCATAGTAGCTTGTAAAACCTCCCAAAAAGTCAATACTAAAGGAGCCTGTCGGCCGCTGTGTATCTACTGAAATCTTGTGAAGGCTGTTACTTTGAACTTCAATTAGTTTAATCTGTTCCAAAAGATAACGCACCGTCAGAATTTCATTTTCTGGGCTTCCTGTAGTTCTGGGGCCAATGGATGTTATGTGTTCAAGATAGTCCCTGAAAGCCACCAAAAAAAATTATGATTAACACTTACCATAGAAATTTCCCTCTACAATCCCCCTCACCACCAAAAACAAGTTCTCTGACTTCTCTCATCAAAAAGGCTGCCCTTTTCGAGGGAACACCTGGTGAAGTACGTAATTGTCTAACCACTATTCTGTACATGTGAAACTAATACAAAGTAATATTGCATGCAGACCATAATTGAAAAATAAACTCTAAATTTAAAAAATCTCTCAGGCTGCCTTTTATTATTTCAGGAAACCTGTGCTGGAGGGTTACAGATTTGGGGTTACTGAGAGAAAACCAATGAGCAAAGACAATTAAGTCAATAGGTTAAATAAATAAACAATTAAAAAAAAGCCTTTTTATTGTGAGGAACCAACTCAGCCCCCCTGATGTGCACACAAGGCGTAATTACTTCAATTCAGGCCAAAACCAACTCTACCCCTAAAACAAAGAAAAATGTTTTCTCTTTTCACCGCATTCCAGGTGGGGAAAATGGAGGGTGGGGCAGGTGTGTTCTGGACCTTAATAAAATAAACTTCCAGTACATTGTATTCAAAATAAGGTTTTAAAATTACAGTGGCTGTTGAAAACTCTGCTAGCTTATAATTTTGACCTTTGACACACTTATGTTGCAACACTTTTTATTTAATCAACTTTCTAGCACTTAATGGTATCCTTCTTTTTTTTTCATTTAAAAAAATATTAAACCTTACACGCCAGGGGCACAAAGATAACCTCCAGGAATTTGAAACTTCTGAAACTAAACTTCTGAAGTGTTATCTTCCATGCTGAGCCTCCAGAGCTTTCATGTGAGGACTGTCATCCTCAGAAAGACCACTGCATTATCCCTTTCCGACACCTCCCCAGGAACCAAACTTACAAAACTGGCTAGATCACAAATTTCACGTTCCTTCAGTTTATTGGGAAAGAAAAAGGACTAGTAAAAAGTGGAAGTTGCCCCATTAAGATCAGAAACGACTAAACCAAACTATCTTCAGGTGGGGCAGAAAAGGGGTGTAAAAGCAGGAACAGCCCCCCTGGCCACCCCCATCCGCACCATCAGCTTAACAGGGGGCAATGCAAGCCCTGCATCCTGTAAACTGGGACTCCAGAAGAGGGGCGCGCAAAGCCATCCCACCCCCACGTGGAGTTACCCTGGGACTGCAAGCCTGGGCGATCCCGCAGGGGAGAACGCGCACAGGTGCGCTGCCCGCGCTCTGGAAGGGGACGTAGGGGACGCGCAGGCGGGGTGGCACAGGCCAGTACCTGGCTTGGCGCGCGTCGAACTCCCCGTGGTGCCCACTGGCCCCACGCAGCACGAGCTGCTGCAGCGAGACTTGCACGAGTGCCCGCAGCACGAGCAGGTAGAGCGCTAGCCCCAGCGCGGCGCGCGCCTCCGACAGTCCGGTCCACGCTGCCCCGCTCGCGCTTCCTCTACCCGCCGCGCTCCGCTTCCTTGTCCTCGCGTGTCGGCCGCAAGCGTCCTCCAAGGGCTCCAGCTCTGGGGCCTCCCTATCTGGTTGCCGCGCGGCTACCGGGCCGTCCCGGCGCTCCCCTCCGATGCGGTGTCGCCTCACGGCCGCCGACTCTGAACCCCACTCCATGGCCACGAGCCTCGGGCGCCAGTCCAACCGCCCAGCCCGAGACTGCTCGGAGAGCAGCTGCGGTCGCCGCAGCGCCTCCTAGTGAGCAGACGGAAACTGCAGAGGGCCAAACTTCTTCTGATTGGCCCGTCTCTCCCCCCCCCCCCCCCCCCCCCCACCGCACTGAGACCCAGTATAGCTGGGCAGATCCTCGGTGGGCACCGCGGCAGGGCGGGCCCAGGCTGGACTTGGGTGTCCTTTCTCCCGCCGGGTGTAGGATAGAAATTTCCAAACGGAAAGATAAGCCTAGAAACATGAGATAAGTGAGAGATCGCCTTTAAAAGAATGCACATGTTGCACCAGGGCAGATAAAGAAGTTCCAACTTTCCTAAAAAGCTTTAGAATAGACTCTGGACATTGTAGGCTTTTAAAATTAAAAATTGTACTGCGCAAAGGAGGCCCAGACTCATGCTTCAACAGATCTTAACTGTGTGAGGTAACCACTATCATTGTCTCCATTAACAGCTGAAGAAAAATAATAGCTATTATTTATCGAATGCTTGCCATGAGCCAAGCACTGTGCTAAATAATTTAATACATTGTCTCATTTGAGTCTCATAAGAACGCTGAAAGGGAAATACATTCATTCCCGTAGTAGCTGAGAAATTACAGGTAACAGCCAATGAAGTCTAATCTAAATCATTGGGCTCTCCAAACAGTTTTCTATCCCACTACCGAATATGTCACTCTGAAAAAACGACCACCTAGTCTTCTTCCTGCCCGCTGATGCAGTGAGCCACTCTGCTTCAAATTTTTTGTGACCATTAACCTAGAGACCAACAGGGAAGGCGCACTACCCTACCTGTCTACCCTTCCAACCTACTGCTCAGGTGCACCTGACACAGGGCGCTCCTTATTCCCAGTTCTCCAGCTGGCCTCTTCCAAAGTTCTTTCTGCTCACCATCTTTCCTTCTCCAACAGCACCTTCTCACGTGCTGTTTGAGTTGTCAGAAATGTTGATCTCTCCCCTCATTGCCTAGTTAACTCCCATTTCACTTTCATATGTCAGCTTAAGTGCTACTTCCTCAAGCAAGAATCTCCTAATCTAATTAATCGAGCCAGTTTCCCCTATTTGTAGGACCTCATAGCACCATGTATGCATGTAATTATTTAATGTTTTTCTTAACTTATCATTAAGTGGTAAGTCCCATGAAGGCAGGAGTCATGTTTGATTTTGCTCACCATTATATGCTCTCCTCTTAACACAGAACATGACATGCAGTATGTAGTCAATTATAAATAGTTCTTGATTGAGTGAATAAGTGAAAGCATAATAATTTTACAACAGCAGCATAAGTTTAGCTCAATAAAATTCTTTCTAGTTTGTAAGGTACATAAGTCCAAAGGCAATGTCTATTTTATTTATTCATCACTGTGTCCCCAGTGCTTAGCTCTGTGCCTAGCAAATGACTATACACGTCCAGCACAAATAACGCCCCTTTTTTATTATAAAATCTTTATTACACAATCATAAGCATGTAATTCTGTAACACAACAATATTACACTCAAGCACACCATATAACATTTTAGGTGAAATGTTCAAATTAAAGCTATAAATTATTACACCCATATTATTACCCTATCAACCACACTCAAGCAGGCCTTACTTCTGTTGGACCCTGTACATTGTCTTTTATAACAACCACCTATCTTGCTATTCTTTCCAAAAACTTGAGCACCTCCACCATCTCTAGAAGATGACATTTCAGAAACAACTCTGTCCACCACAGCATAACTAGGTATGCCTTAGTTGCTGTGCCTCACCAAGAAGTAACAAGAGAATCCAAACCAGTTGCAAAAGACAGAAGCAGAAGTGCAAAACTGACAGGTAGAGCAAGTTGAAGATTGAGAAATCAAGAACATATATTCCAAATGCAAAAGAAATCTTGGGCAATTATTGTAGATGGGTGTCACTGTCTACAGCCAGTTTTTATGTGCTTATTGAGATGGTATGAGGGTGGCCTGGTTTTGTTTAAAGGGCAAAGGGCCAGAAATAAAGAAGCAAGACCAGGTCTGGGGATCACCATTAGATTATTATTATTATTATTGTTATTATTGTTGTTTTGATCCTTTGAGGCCAAAGCTGGGGCTTCCTAACTACAAAGCTCTGTAATGGAACATTCAAGAGCTAGTGACAATGATCAGCTACAGGGAGCACCTCCAATAAATCAGGCAGCCTAGAAACTGCCGAGCTGGCAGAACCAGGCATTCTAACAGGCACTTAGGCCAGATCTGTAAACCCTCTTTTTCTTTGGAGCTTTTCTACCCCCATGAGCCTAAGAGGAGCACAATGGCACCCCACAGTTCCTCCCTCCTGCTCCCTAGTTCCCTGTAGCTGGTGGCCACATAGGAATTAGAAAACCAGCCCAGCTGTATTACTAGCTGAAACCACCATGTCAGATTACCCTTTTCCATGGCCAATTAGAAAGAAGGTTCTCTGGTTTTTGAAATAACCAATATTTAGATAAAAGGGCCTTTTGGAACTAAAGAGGGTGAAGAAAATCAGCTCTTTGGGGAAAAGAAAATCAAATCAAAACTCATACCATATAACACACCAAAACAAAAAATCAAATAGAATTCAGAATTAAACAACTTTTTTAACCAGTAAGAAATAAGGTAACTATAATTAAATAATTATGATAATTAAGAATCAAAATGGACAAGGACTCTAATAAAAAATCATAAGAGGAAAAAGTCACATATCGAATACACAAAATTAAAAGCTTTTATATGTTAAAAACAATCACCAAAAAAATGAAGTCAAATGACAAACTTGGAACATTATTTTCAACAATTTATAAAAACATGGGAATAGTATACTTTATACTCTCTGCCTCTATATATGGATTTAATTTATATATTATTTTATATAATTTATTATAATTTAATAAATATATTTAATACATGTTAAAATCAGTAAGAAAAATACCAGTGCTTTAATAGAAAGATATATAAACCATTTATCCTTTGTATTAAGGGAACATGTGAAAATGTGGACCACTTTTGCCCTGGCTGGTGTAGCTCAGTAGATAGAGCATGGGCCTGCGAACCAGAGGATTGTGGTTCGATTCCAAGTCAGGGCACATACCTGGGTTGCAGGCCAGTTCCCAGCAGGGGACACTCGAGAGGCAACTATACATTGATGTTTCTCCTGTTCTCTCCTTCCCTTCCCCTCTAAACATAAATAAATAAAATATTTAAAAAAATTTTTTTAAATGTGGACCACTTGGAACTCATCACACCAAAAGAGTTTTTTGTTTTGTTTTAAATTACAATATGTCCTGCTAACACAATTTTAATTAATAGACATTTTTATACAACACAGGTTGGTAACATATTGAAAGGACCTTTCGGGAAAGCAAACTGACAAGACATATCAGGAGCTTTAAGAGAATTCACATATTCTGTTATGGTATTTTCACATATAGGAATCTATTGAAGACGTGATAAGAAAAAAAGAAAAAGGAAAACGCAAAAGAATGCTCACGTATAAAAATCTAATATCAGCATATAAAAAATAAATGAAAGGTCTGCCCTGACTGGTGTGGTTTAGTTGGTTAGGCATCATTCCTCAAACGGGGGGGGGGGGGTGTCACCCATTCTATTTCTAGTCAGGGCACATGCCACATGCCTGGGTTTAGGGCTCAGTCGAGGGGATTGTATGAGAAGCAATCCAACAATGTTTCTCTCTTCCTCTTTCTCCTCCCTTCCTCTCTCTCTAAAAGTAAATAAATAATCTTTTTTTTTTAAATAAAGGAAAGGTCAAATAAATTGTAGTACATCCAGAGTATAGAACTTCATTTAGTATGAAATACAACATTACCAAAGTCTATTCAATAATGTGGGGGAAATGTTCATGTAATAAATATTAATAGAAAAAAATAAAGATACAAAATGGAATAATGAATATACTGTATGAATAGTAAATATATGGAAGGAAATATACTGAGGCAAAGACAATGGTTACCCATGAGTGATGTTTTTTCTTCCTTATTCATTTCTCTTTTTTTTTTTTTTTTACCTTTTCTACCACAAGCTCAGTGTTCCCTTTAAGAGCCTCAGGCATGAAATCAGATTCCTCAGCCCTGTGCTCAGGAAGACACTTAAAATCTACTATATTCTGATCCTTAGGAAAGCAGTTTATAAATTGATTCCAACGTGGATGGGATCCAACAAGGGAACACAATGTCAGAAAAGCTTGTCTCTGGCCTGCACTCATCAAGCACATTGCTAGACTAAAGGGTTCAGGGTAAAGATTCAGCAGTAGTCAATTGCTAAAGCAATAAAAAAATTTTGAGAGCATTTTCACATAATTATTCTTTAAATTCAGCCTGTGATGCAGAATTAGTGCATATATTTTTAAATGGCTTTGAATTTTAAATGTTCTTTTTCCTCCTTCATAGCATTCCTTGGATTAGAGGAAAAGAACCCAGGAAGCCAAATGTCTCTGGGGATTTATTGGAGAGTCACATACCTAGGACTTTGCATTTCTCCCTGGGCTGCAGAGCAGGTAAGCCAGGACAGAGGGGGTGACTCAGCAGTGAAGGGGCTGGGGGAGGCTGACCCCATGCTAAAACAGTGCTGTAGTCTACTAAAAAGTCAATGAGGGTGTGCGCTGCCAGGGCTCGGCACAGTTAGCAGTATGTGTCCCAAGACCCTGTCTCTGTCCCAGCCCCACTCAGAGTTGTTATGTCCTCCTGCAGTCCCTGAACTCCTCTTGCAGCCTCCATTCTGGACTGGAGTCACTTGGCCAGTGAGCCAGTGACCTTCATCGGTCCTTACTGACTGAAAATAGCCTCTGCAACTGCTGTTTTTCCAAGATGCTCAAAGGAGAATAGGGACAACAATGGATCTTAGATACAAATGACAAATACCTTTCAGTAGGTAGTCTGAGGACCAGGTAGCCTGAGAATCACCTGGGACCTACTAAAATCATCTTTCTCTTTCCTATTCACCCACCACATTTGACTCTGGAAATAGGACCCTAGAATCTGTGATTCCCATTATTGGCCCAAATTGTCAACCATAGTGCAGTTCAAAGTCCCTGCACTATGTTCAGTCTCTGGTCCCCATTCCACAACAGGACATGGACTGGCTATGAGTGGGGCCTGGGCCGGATCACCGCTCCTTCACTCTTATGAAGATCAAGCCAGCAGCACCACCTTGCCCTCCCTGCCATGCCCACCTGCCAGCCCTAATGGGCAGAATGACGTAGCACCTGCCACACCACATCAGAAAACAGGGGTGCCCGAGGTTGAACAGCACAGAGGTTAAGAGCATGGGCTCTGCATTCAGACCACTTTGGTAAGTGCTGCTCTACCACCAAACTGCTGTGTGACCTCCAGTGAAGTACTCTTAACCTTGCCGTACCCATTTCCCCATCTGAGAAGTGGGACTAATAGGGCAGCCTTGAGGCCCTAGCCCAGGAGGCCTGGTAAGAGTTCAAAATGTGTCGACTGTGGCTTCTGTTCTGTAGTTTGGGTCTTATCTACATAACATTTGGAAGGTGGGGAGATGACATCTCTGAGTCTCTGACTCAGTTTCCAAGTCCTCCCATCACTCCTCTGCAGGTGGCTATGTGGGTATACGCAAATTAGAGAATTCTTGGCCAAATTCCCATAGCAAGTGTGGAAGGCAATTTGCTGCATAAGCCTGAGGGAAACTTGACTTCTGTCCTTAACTAAAGGGCAACTATTTAATTGTTAAGTGTTTATTACTGCTCTGCTCTCCCCACCTCTTGAAATATACACTCTCACGCCCCGTACATGTCCATAACTCTTTCCTCCTACCTCCTTGATGCAAGGGCTTGTCAAGGACCTGTTTTCCTCTCTCATCTCAAGTTGCTCTCTGTACATAGCAATCAATGAGCAAGAAACCAAAAGTACCAAATACAGGTACTCTATTTTTTAAATAATAAAAACTCATTCATAAAAAGAAATCAAGTGTTGATATATACTACAGTATGGATGAACACTGACAATATTATGCTAAGTGAAAGAAGCCAGACACAAAAGATTGCATATTGTCTCATTGTGTTCATATACAATATCTATACAGACAAAATGCACACTGTTGTTTATCAGGGATAAGGAGGAAGGGAGGATGGGATCAATTGCTTAATGTATACAAGGTTTCCTTTTGGGGAGGGTGACAAAAATGTTTTGGCACTAGATAGAGGTGACAGCTTGCATAGCATTGTCAACGTACTAAATGTCACTAAATTGTTCACTTTTATTTATTTTTTAAAAGATTTTATTTATTTACTTTTAGGAATGGGGGAGAGAGGGAGAAAGAGGGGGAGAGACACATCACTGTATGGTTCCCTCTGTGCGCCCCCTAGTGGGGAACCTGGCCTGCAACCCAGGCATGTGCCCTTACTTGGGATTGAACCAGCAACCCCTTGGTTCACAGGCCAGCACTCAGTCCACTGAGCCACACCAGCCAGGGCTAAATTGTTCACTTGTACAGTGATTAATTTTTATTATGTGAATTTTACCTCAGTAGCAATACCTTAAAATTTTATTTACTATAAGCTGTTCACAGCTGACTATAGTAAGTAGATTTTTTAAAACATTCTTAACTCTAGAGACAGATGTCTTCCCAAGTTGAGAGTTGTAGTAAAGTGATTTTCTATCCCACTATTATTGTTATAAATTGTGATGATAAGAATGAAGGCCTCAATAGCCTCCTACAAGTAAGCGACTCAAATTAGAATTTTTGCACTCTTAATCCTCAACCAAAGATTTGTTTATTGATTCTAGAGAGAGGGGAAGGGAGGGGGAGAGAGAGAAACACTGATGTGCAAGAGAAACGTTGATTGGTTGCTTCCCATACACACCCTGACTACGGATTGAACCTGCAGCCTAAGTATGTGCCCCAACCAGGAATCAAAGCTGCAACCTAACTGGTGTACTCACTGTTGCTCCAACCAACTGAGTCACCTGGCCAGGGCTCTTTTTTACTTTTTAAGAAAATTCTTTAGGAAAGGCAAAGGAAAGAACTTCAATCACAGCCTCAAGTTTTTTTTAAACCATTTCCTCCTGATTACTTCATGGTTCTAATTTCTTTTAGCACAAGGAGCTAGCTACCCAAATATCCCAGCCAGAGGTAAGGCTACTGTTTCAGAGTCTCCTTCAAGGCGAGGAGCCCAAATGGAAAGACTCAGATATTAAAACCCAAGTGAAGACTAGACTTTGGTTATTCACATGTGCTATTGTGAAAGCAAGGTGGCTGTGACCTATTCGGAGTGACGGAACAGAGTATTTACAAGCCATTTCCTGATATGGGCAGAGAAAGAAGAATAAAATAGATCAGATTGGGGCTGTAGGGGCTGGGATAAACTGCAACCCCAAGCCCCTCCTAAACCAGGAGCAGTGGCTACTGCTCTGCAGAGTCTGGGGCCTAGCACAGCCAGATCTCCTAATGTTTCAACAAATGGCAGAAGTTCAAATATTTATGTGAAACCTTCAGCTCTGTTAATGTTTAAAACTAATTTTACAAAGAGAAGACAGTTAGTCACATGTGCCGAACAAAATTGGTCTGTAACCTAGATTCCTCCCACCAACTGCCAGTTAGGAACCTCTGAGGCCTCACCTTCAAAAACTCAAGGGCACACTTGCTAAATATAAACTATTTCCTTGAGAATCAGGTTAGAGATGGAGTTCTTCTCCCTAGATTTAAGAGAAAGTATGCAGTGCTGGAGTGGGTCAGATATAGCTAGCCAGACCTTTGTTCTCTCTCTCTCTCAGGAGAAAGGTGAGTCTTGTCAAAAGCTTCCCTCCCCTCCCCACCCCCATTTCTAGCCACTGCTCTGTTTATTTGGTATTAAACAAGGAGTAAGTAGAAGAAGCCTTTCTGAAATTTTTGCTGATGTGGAACTGAAGGTTCTGCATTGGATTCTTCCCTCTCACCCCCCTCCTGTAACACACTACTATTTTGAACACACTGAAGCATGAAACTGAAGTGTGTACTTACGGACCTGTTCCACTCTTCTGGATTTAGGCTCTCGCCTGGGGTAGAGTAAATACGGCTATGCAGCTGTATTTACTCTTCCTGTGTGTCCTGTGGGAAGGAGGGAAGGAAGGAAGGAGCAGAGAGTGAGCGAGCCTACTATAAAGCCCACAGCTATGGAAAACAACCAGCATTCCTCCACACAGCGGCCAATACCAGCAGCACAGGTTCTTAATTTGATGTGTGATCTTCGGTAAACTATGACAGCAGTCCCAGGAGTTGAGGCTCAATCAAATCTACAAAGTGGTTCTGATATTAAGGAAAACACTTTGTCCTAAAATTAGATACCCTGTTATGTCGAACACTGGCATCCTAATGAGCCTTCCTTCCTGCAGTCTTCTAGCTTTTTTCAACCCAGGCTCAGATATAAGTGGCCACGAGACCAGAAAATCGTTGTTCATGCTGCCTGTCACTACCAGAACCAATAATTAGAGACAGGAGTTGAATCTTAATGGGCATTTTATTCAGGTGCTGGCAATCTGAGAAGACAGCAGGTTATGTATTCTCAAAAACCATATTAACATCTCATCTCAAGCAGAACTTTTTATAAGGAGAAGAAAAGGGTAAGGAAGGGTTTTGGAAGAAATGTTAATAAGAGTTGCAGTCTGGCAGCGACTGTCCACTTTCCTCCCTGGAACATAATGGCTCAGATACCCTCTCCATTGCTTGCACACCCCCTGGAGCACAAAGGCTGGATTGCTCCTGGAGTCATGTGGTCATGAATGTCAGTTCCTGGAATAACAGTTTTCTACGTGCCTCAATCACTTAAGCCTTTCAACTATAATTACAGCTAAAATCTTTAACTCTCAAGTTCCCCTACCAGCCACAGTGACCAAGCAGGGGAGACTTCATTTTTGTGAAAGTTAAAGAGACGCCTCTACAGTCCCCCTTGCTGAGAGCTGGCAAGGAGCCTCTGGTGTCAGACTAAAAGGAGCTCTTCTGGAGCACACCTAGGCGTGTTACCTCCATCCCTCCCCACCCTCACTTTTTTTTGCATATGGGCAGATTTTTTAGCTTTGGGTGCCTTTTAAGAAACCACGTATAGAGATTTCCAGTTGACAGACATGCTTATGGCTGGATGGAGCATGTCAGCCTTCTGGTATTCTCTAGAACACAAGGCATGTCCTGGCCTCACTGGTGGTTTTGCCAGGTTTCCTGATGACAAAGACAGGCCATCTGATTGTTTGAGGGGGTGGGGCCGGGGGCCGGGGGTGACTATCTCCCTCTGTGTTGTCTGGCCCCAACTTGGAGAGTGTTGGTGTTGGGCCTTTGAAACTTAATACTCATGCTTGCTGAGCCTAAAACCTATGTCATGGTGTTTTATTTTTTTTGTTTTTAGTGGCAACTTTCAATGTTCTTTTTGTGTTGGCTTTAACAAAAAAAAAAAATTGTTTATTTTTAAACTTGTAATGCCCCTGATCTGTGACCCTAAGAGGATTTGACAATTATCTGTGCTCTTAAAAAAGAAGTTTCTTAAAGTTTGGGGAAGTGGGGAGGAAAGAGAGAAAGCATGAGAATGAGAGAATAATTTGCTCAAGTTACTTATCTTCTCTCTTCTCTTGCTCACAAAGCTAACTCCCAATTAATTATTTGGACTCATCCTGCCTGTGGGTTAAACACACCCCTTCTCATCTCCCTCCCCTCCCTTTGCTGTCAAGTTTCTTTATTATTTCTGCCTCAGCGGAGGAAGAAAAAACTCAAAACTCTTTGATTATACTAGAGAGGGTGATGGGGTCCAAATCCTTATTTGGGCCCTTAGAACAAACCATGCGGTCAGTCACCACCCCTCAGGAGAGTACAACTTGGGAGCTCTTTCGTTACTCTGTGGGGAAACTTGCTTTGAGTGAACTCCTGAGTGAGCCAGGACTCCAGGTAGGAGGGCTTAAGGGGAAACATGAGGGGGTCTGAGTGAGCCTGACAAGTTCTTCTGAGGCCATAAAGCCATTGATTGTATAGAGGGGGGAGTTCCAGAGGGAAGGGGGAAATTAGTGAAACCCCACTGTTCAGGGCAGGGAGAAGGGAAGAGAAGCCACTTTGAGTGTTAGGCAGGTCTGGGTATGCAGATGTGGTCGGGCAGGGCTTCCTAAACTTGACTGTGCATAGGAAGTCCCCTGGATCGGAGTCTGAAGGTCTGGGTTAGGAGAGATTCTGCATTTGTAACAGGTTCCCTAATAATGCTAGTGGTGCCTTTCCCACACTGGTTAACCACTCTCTGTGAAGCAAAATGGTAGAGTATTTTGGGAGATATGGACAACACGTGAGGCGAGGGCAGGAGAGAGTGGGCAAAGCATTCTGGACTCCCGCTGAGGCAACAGATGGAGAGTCTTACAGGGAGGCGGCCAAGAGTACAACAAGCTGCCCTGTGGTGGATAGATCTGGGTTCAAATCCTGACTCTGCCACTAATTTACTTCATCCCTCTGAGCCTTAGTTTCTTCATCTGTAAAAACAATAGTAAAACCTCCCTTGATCACTTCACAGGCTTACCCTGAGGACTAAATGAAATAAATATGAGAATGCATTTTTAGATACCAAAATACTTTGCAAATGTAATCTGTGATTATGTTATAACTTCGCAAAGCTTCACCCACATATGAGTAATAGTTACATCTAACTATGTTTCTCGGGGGACTGGGTGAGTAATTACTCCCACGAGTGCATAGAGAAGCAGGTCGTAGCTGTTTCATCATCCTTCAAAGCCTTCGACAGTAGACTTACATGGGTCCTTGCCCCAGGCCTTTGCTATTTCTCTGGTTCAGCATCAATCATTTCTTTTATTTTACTGTATGGTCATTCCTTTCTGAAAGAATGAAGAACCTGTTTGTGTTGATGGAAACTCCTCTTTTCTGTTTTGGACTATATCACATTTCACCTACACTCCGGGCAGAATAGTTGATTTTCCTGTTTGACATGTAACTAGAGAATTCCAGTGGATAGGCTACAAAGATTATCGTAGATGCCTTCTCCTGAAAACAGGCTCATTTCCCCTCAAGTCTGACAGTGTGATAGTGTCCCTCCCACTAGACTTAGTACATTTCCTACTGTGTCCTCTTAGCACCAACACACAGGCACCTCATATCCCCATGACCTCAGACACCCAGGGGAAAGGGGGAGGGGACTCTGGCAAATGGAATTTTTGTTTAACTCACCAGTATATCTAGAAACTATGTATCCCCATTCTTTTAATTAAAAATCTTTCAAAGAAGATAAAAAAGATGAACAGTGAAAGGACAGCAAACTCACAGTTATTAACAACCACACCTAAAACAAAAACAAACCAAGAGGACAGCTAGATCAGGAGTGAACCATAGAAATGAAGATCACATAGAGGATTAGCAATAAGGGAGTGGGAGAAGGAGAAGGGGGGAGAAGGTACAGAAAATAAGTAGCATAGATGGTAGGTAGAAAATGGATAGGGGGAGGGCAAGAATAGTAAAGGATATATAGAATCTAAAGAACTTGAGACACGTGGTCATAAACTAAAGGGGGGAATAGTGGGGGAGGGGTGTGCAGGGTGGAGGGGAATGAAGGGGGGAAATAGAACAACTGTAATGGCATAATCAATAAAATATATTTTTAAAAAATCTTTCTAAAACATTGCTCTCTGATTTATTACCTTAATTAGGAGAACATCCTGGACAATTAAAGTTTTTTGAAGATTAGGATTTTGTAACATTTGAGTCATCATCCTGAGTATCAACACTGATTACACAGTGATGCTAACATGTAGATGACTGTAGACAGGCTCCAGCCTGATTTTTTAACTAAAACCCCAATTTTTCTTCTCTATGAATAACACATATCAGGCAAGCAGTATGACATGTGCTTAATAAGCATTACTTTATTTAATCCTCAGAACACCAACCAATCACAACAAACAAAAACCCCATAAAGCTGATTTGTTATTAACCCACTTTTACCTGAAGAGGAAGCTGAAGCTTAAACGAAGGAAATAATTTCCCCCAGATCACTCACAGAGTGAGTGGCCATGGTAGGGTTTGAAGGTAAGTCTATGCAATAAGCAAAATAATAGCCCCCTGAAGGATGTCCATACCTTCATACCAGAATCTGTGAATATGTTGCTTTGTTTGGCAAACAGAACTTTGTAGATGTGCTTAAATTAAGGACCTTGAAATTGGGAGGGTCTGCTGCGTCATCCAGATGGACCCAACGTAAACACAAGAATCCTTGTATGAAAAACATGGGAGACAGGAGAATCGGGGAAGTGGTGCTGGAAGCACAGGTCAGAGTGCTGTGGGACCACAAGCCCAGGAACACAGACAGCCTCTCGGAGCTGCAAAAGCCAAGAAATGGGTTCTCCCCTAGGGCCTCCAGAAGGGACAAAGCCCAGTCCAGCCATTTTGGACTTCTGACCTCCTTTACTGTAAGTAATAAATACGGGTTATTTTAAGCCGCTATATTTGTGATAGTTTCTTACAGCAGACATAGGAACTAATACGACTACTGATATGGAGTAACCAAAAAGAAAAGGAGTCTGGTTTCACCCTGACCGGTGCGGCTCAGTTAGTTGGAATGTTGCCCTGTCACTGAAGGGTTGTAGCTTCAACTCCAGGACATGTGCCTGGGTTGTGGGTTCCATTCCCCATCCAGGCACATACGGGAGGCGGCCAGTCGATGTTTCACGCATCAGTGTTTCTCTCTCTCTTTTCCTCTCTCTCTAAAAGCAATGAAAAAATGTCCTTGGGTGAGGATTTTTTAAAAAAAGAATCTTGTTTTATCTATGAGTCATCTATTTGCTGTTAGACATTTCTGGTTTTCCATGTAGATTTCAGGAATCATAATTATTTTTTAATGTTCACAGCCTGAACTCTTAACCAATAAGCAGAATGGCCTCTCCCTGTCTTTGCCCTGTCAAAGCCCCTTGTTGTTTATAGGTTGTTTGTAGCTATAATTCTGTTTTAATAGGGATCGCTACATAGATGCCTGTGAAGTTAATTGGTGAGACTACATATCACCTTTCTAAAAGAGTGAACAGAATGGACGGGTTTACGGGGTGCCAGTCTGAGTGCAGGTGGTTTCCAGAGAGAGGAGGAGGGACCTGCATGGCTAGCCACAGCCAGACAAGGCAATTCTGACCTAGCAGAGAAAATGAATGGGGAAATCTTTCTAAGGTTTTGTCTCGCAATCAGATTCAAACAGTCTGTGGGGACCAGAAGGAGCCCCCAAGATAATCATTCGGCCTCTTCATTTTCCAGAGGAAGAACATGACCCCAGGGAAGAGAACTAACATGCCCAAGAACCTACAATGAGTTTCGCAACAGAACTTGAACCTTGATCCAGACCCTTCTCCCTGTTTCCCTGCTTCATCCTCCTCTTGGCACTTGGTGTGTTTTGTGTACGCTAATTAGGCATTTCACCATGGTTTGGTCACTGAAGGTGGTATTTGTAGACACAGTCTCAGATCAACAAGAAATGTTCACATTTTGGCCAAGAAAACCCATGCTGTTAAAACGAGTTTATTCAGAGCCACATGTGTTATTATAAAATAAATCATTCTGTTGTAGCACATCTTTGGCATGTTTAATTCTTGCAGAAGTACCTATGCTGGCAGTGGCAAACTCAGTCATCTGCCTGTTGGAACATCTATAAATCCACCGCATTTTGATGTAAGATAGACAAAACTAGGCCGAAGGTCAGTCCTTTACCCGTGCCCCCAAGATCACACACACAGGCATGAAATGAATGAACCTAGAGACCCAGGATGTCCATCTGGGCTTGTGGATTTCAATCCAGCCCCCTGTATACACACACCAAAAATGCATAACCGGTGACCACAAATATACTTAATTCTTTCTAAACTGCTTTCCAGAATATGAGCTCATTTTCAATTGACTTGAGAGCCTACTATGTGCCAGGCATTGAGCTAGGTACTGGGAATACATAAATGAATAGATCCCAGTCCCTGGCTTGGTGGAGCTTTCATTCTAGGTGGAAACCAGTTGGACATGTTACCAATGAGGAAACAAAGCCAAGGTGCTTAAGTGGAAATATACACCCAAGCAGAATACAGCCTAGGTCTCTTCCTCCTCAAGCTTTGTGGACTAGTGGGACCTGTGGATTGGCTGTGTTAGAATTACCTGGAGTTCTTATTTAAAATATGGAATTTTCTGGCCTTCTGAGAAGGGGGTTGGGATATAAGGATGATGTGACTGGAGAATCTGCATGTCTAACAAGTTCTTCAGGAGACTCTGATATACAATCAGGATGTCCTGCAAACCACTGAGGACATCCAGTTGTCAATGGGTCTCCACCCATATGTAAGAATTAGCTGAACCATTTTTTTAAATGTATCAACTATGATCCAAGATGGCTGCAGAGTAGCTGCTAGCTGCATGCACTTGCTCCCGCACCCGAACCAGTCTTACAGCCAAAACACAGAGCCGTGGACTCATGAGTCCAGCAGAGAGTGAGTGAGAGCATGTGTGAGTGAGCATGTATGGATGAGGGTGCTGGGAGTGTGCAGCGGTGGGCAACAATTTGGCTGCCTGGGCGCCAGGGAGCCAGTGGCCTGGGCTTTCCAAGCGGAGCCCACACAGCCACCCAGCCCAGCACTACTGGCTGCACAAAGTCAGGGCGGCTGCAGATTCACTTGGGAGCCACCAGCTGCTGTGGTGGAGAGAGAAGGTTTGGGAGGTGCCCATTCCAGAAACGGTGCCTGAGGCTGAAGATCTCTGGAAGGAGTTGGGACGGCCTTCTGTTATGGTATAGCTGCAGGGCTCTTCCCAACCCCATCTGGGAAAGATCCAGAGAGAAACTTTACTGTGAGAGACTTTGTGATTTTGGAGGAGAACAGGTCCCCTATTCTGTTGTTTGGGGGATACTGGTGCTGCAGCATGGAGGCCACACAGAAACGTTCAAAAGCGGAGCCGAGGCCATACCAGAGACTAGAGACTCACCAGGAACACAAGGCTTGCATGTGTGTGCAAACTGGCACGGTGGCTCTGCTAACCAAAACTCAGAGGGATACAGTCACAATGAAGGAACAGCAGGACCTGACCTAGCACAGCTAGCAAGCAGGGGGCTGTTGAGAGTGGAGACTTAGGGCCCAAACCTTCTGCGAGAGAGCACAGGCTCAGGACTGGAAAGTAAGAGCTGAATGCCTGAGATCTGCCGAGGCCAGCCAGATCCCCTCCCAGACAGGTGAGCCCAACCCCACCTGCAGGATTTATAGGCTCTTCGGATCAGTGAGGTCAAGCTGGGAAGTCTTTTGCTGAGCACATTTCCATATGGGGAAAGAAGAAAAAGCTCTGAATGACTCTTTCACCAGACACTATGAGCTACACAGTTCCTCTGGCCCTGATCCCCTTGGACTTCTTTATGATTGGCACTATTTTCTCTCCTGCATAGCTTTCTAACATTAGTTTTTTGTCCTTCAAGTTAGAGCCTAATATGTGAGCAGGTTTTATATTATAGATTATTTCAAATCTCATATTTTGCTCTGCCCTTCTCTTACTTCATTCTACCTTCCTCCTGTAATTTTTGTTTTAAATTCTATTTTCTCTCTTGCTAGGACTTGTTTCTATTCTACTCTTTTACTATTTCTCCCCACTCCAGCCTCTAGGAACCATTTTTCTTGTCATTGGTCATTTCATATTCTTTTGCCTGTTCTTAAAATACCCTTGTTCTCTCTCTACCTTAATCAATCTCTGCTTGTTGGTTGTGGATAAGGTGGTTATGGTTGCATTCCTTCAATTTTATTTCTAGATAGTCACTATTTTTGTATTTCAAATCTCAAATTTTACCATTCCCCTCTCCTACTCCATTTTGCCTTCCTCCTTCCCTTTTTTTTAAGTTTTAATTTTTCCTTGTCTTAGCCTACTCTTCATTTCTCACTCTTAGTATTCCTTCTCCCTTAATCACTTAAAAATCACTTCCTTTCCTCTAGACATGTCTTAAGCTTTTCTTTCTGTTTTTTTCTTCTCTTGTTCCCATCCCACCTATATTAATCTTAGCTTGTTTGTGCTTGATATTGCTGTGGTGGATGTTTTTCTCAAATTGGGTTCCATATATCCACACACACACACATATACATGTATCATCATTATTGTTATTTTCTCTCTATATATATATTACATGTTTTTAAACTTTGGTTTAATCCTAATACTATATGCTTCCCATCTCTTACTCCATTCTTCCTTCTCTCCTCCCTTTTTTATTTACAATGTGAATTTTATTTTCTTTCTCTCTTCACCTCATCTCTATTTCCTACTCTTTTTTTTAAAGATTTTATTTATTTATCTTTAGAGAGGAAGGAGAGGAGAGAAACATCAATGTATGGTTGCCTTTCATGCATCCCCTGCTGGGAACTGGCCTGCAGGGAACCAGCCTGCAACCCAGGCATGTGCCCTGACTGGGAATTGAACTGTGATTCTCTGGTTTGCAGACCTATGCTTAATCCACTGAGCTATACCAGCCAGGGCTCTATTTCCTACTCTTATTATTGCTCCTACCTTTGCCCTTGCAAAATCACTTTTCTTTCAGTTAGCCATCTCATATTCATTTTTCCTTTCTTATAATAGTCCTTATCTATTTACATATTTATCAATATTGGCTCATTTGCTGTTGACAGTGTGGCTGTGGGTGGGGTTATTTGTGTGAGTATGGGTGTGTTTCCTGGGCTGTTTGATTTTGTTCTGGCAGCACCTATTTGTTCTGGCAGCACCTGTTTGTTCTTATACAACAACACACAAGACATGGTTGGTGGAGTGACTCTAATTCGGCCAGCCAGAGAGAAGGACCCACCAAAGAATGACCCAACTACAACCAAAACCCAATTACAACCAGAGAGCCTACATAAATGGCAAAAGGGCAACCCAAGAGCATCAAGCTCAGGAGATCAAGGAGACAGCCACAGAGGCACACAGGTCTCCTACCACAGAAGATCACAATGTGAAGACAGGGAGTCGAAGTAGATCAATCTAGTATGCAGAAACAAACAAGAAGAGTCACCAAAAATGGGGAGACAAAGAAACAGCCTCCAATCAGAAGGAAAGGAAGAATCCACAAAAAAAGAGTGCTAAATAAAATTGAGGCATGCAAACTATCAGTCATCAAGTTCAAAATAATGGTTATAAAGAAGCTCAATGTGGTCAGTGAAAACTACAAAGAACTCCAGAGAAACTATAAGGAACTTACTGCAAACTATGCCAGCATGAGAAAAGATGTAGAAACTATTAATAAAAGCTGGGAGGAAATGAAAATACAATATCTGAAATGAAGAACACAGAAGAAGGAATTAAGAGCAACTTAGATGAAGCAGAGTATCAAATCACAAGATAGAGGACAAGGCAGAAAAATATTCCCAGACAGAGCAACAAAAGGAAAAAAGACTCACAAAGAATGAAGAAGGGTTTAGGGAGTTTCAGGACAATATGAAACATAATAATATCCATATAATAGGAATACCAGAGAGAAGAAGAGGAGCAAGAGATAGAAAACTTGTATGAAAAAGTAATGACAGGAAAATTCTCTAATTTGGTGAGAGAAAAAGTCATGCAACTCCAGGAAGCACATAGGGTCCTATCAAGTTGCTCCAAAGAGGTCCACTCCAAGGTACATCATAATTAAAATGGCAAAATTCAAAGACAAAAAGAGAATCTTAAAGGCAGAAAGGGAGAAACAGATAGCAACATACAAGGGAGCCCTGATAAGACTAGCAGCTGATTTCTCAACAGAAATGCTACAAACCAGAAGGGAATGACCAGAAATATTCCAAGTAATGAAAAGCAAAGGTCTGCCACCAAGACTATTCTATCCAGCAAGGCTCTTGTTTAAAATGGATGGTAAAATAAAGAGTTTCCCAGACAAAAGGAGGCTAAAAGAATATACCTCCAGCAAACAAGCATTGTAAGACATGTTAAAGGGACTGCTTTAAGAAGACGAAGAAAAATATTGAGAGAAAGAGGAACACATGCACAAAGGGGGAAAATGGCAATGAATAAGTACCTATCAATAATAACTTTAAGTGTAAATAGATTAAATGCTCCAATCAAAAGACACAGGGTAGCTGAATGGATAAGAAAATATAACGCACATATATGCTGCCTACAAGAGACCCACCTAAGAACAAAAGACCTACACTACTAAAAGTGAAGAGTTGGAAATAAATATCCCAAGCAAATGGGCTGGGAAAAAAAGCCAGGGTAGCAATATTTAAATCAGACAAAAGAGATTTAAAAACAAAGGCCATAAAAAGAGACAGAAGGACACTTCATAATACTCAAGAGTAGACTCCATCAAGAAAACACAAACCTTGTGCCCTGGCTGGTGTAGCTCAGTGGATAGAGCACGAGCCTGTGAATCAAAGGATTGCGGTTCGATTCCCGGTCAGGGCACATGCCTCGGTTGCAGACTGCTTCCCTGCAGGCCAGTTTCCAGCAGGGGATTCATGAAAGGCAACCAACCATACATTGATGTTTCTCTCCCTCCCCTCTATAAATAAATAAATAAATAAATAAATAAATAAATAAATAAATAAATAAATAAAATCAATATTAAAAAAAAAAGAAAACATAAACCTTGTAAACATATACACCCAACATAGGAGCATCCAAATATATAAGGAAAACCTTGGATGATTTCAAGAAAGATAATGATAGTAACACACTCATAGTAGGGGATTTTTATACCCATTGTCGACAATGAATAGACCTTCCAAACAAAGAATCAACAAGAATATTGTAGCACTGAACTACACCATAGATCAAATGGACTTTATTGGTATATACAGAACTTTTCACACCAAAGAAGAAAAATATACATTCTTTTCAAATGTATATGGAACATTTTCAAAGACAGACCACATGGCAGAACACAAAACAAGCCTCAAAAATTCAAGAAAATTGAAATCATATCAAGCATCTTCTCAGATGACAATAGCTTGAAACTAGAAACCAACCTCAAGGAAAAAGCTCAAAAACTGTCAAATTCATAGACACTGAATAACATACTATTAAATAATGACTGGGTTAACAATGAGATCAAGGAAGAAATCAGAAAGTTTCTGGAAACAAGTGAAAATGAACATGCAACAGCCCAAAACCTGTGGGACACAGCGAAGGCAGTCCTGACAGGGAAGTTTGTAGCAATACAGGTCTACCTAGAAAAGGCAGAAAATTTTCAAATGATCACTCTTACCCTATAGCTACAAGAACCAAAGGAACAACAACAAATAAAGCTCAGAGCAAATAGAAAGAAGAAAATAATCAAGATCAGAACAGAATAAAATGACATAGAGACTAAAGGAACAATTCAAAGGATCAATAAATCCAGGTGCTGATTCTTTGAAAAGATAAACAAAATCAACAAGCCTTTTACTAGCCAAACAAAAAGAAAGAGAATCCAAATAAATAAAATTAGAAACAAAATTGGAGAAATTACAACCAAAACCACAGAAATACAAATAATTGTAAGAAATTACTACAAACCAAGAAATATGCCAAGAAATTTGACAACCTGGGCAAAATGGACAAATTTCTATAAACATACAATGTTCCAGGAATGAATCAAGAAGAAGCATAAAGCCTGCATAGACCAATAACAGCTAGTAAAATTGAAGCAGTAATCAAAAAACTCCCGGCACACAAAAGCCCTGGACTGGATGGCTTCACAGGTGACTTTTACCAAACTATTCTCAACCTATTTCAAAAAATGTAAGAAGAGGGAAGACTCCCAGACTCTTTTCATGAAGTCAGTATTATCCTAATTCCAAAACCAAGTAAAGACACAACAAAGAAAGAAAACTACAGGCCAATATAGCTGAGGAACATAGATACTAAAATCCTCAATGAAACATTGGCAAACCAGATCCAGCAATACATTAAAAAGATCATACACCATGATCAAGTGGGATTCATCTCAGGGATGTGAGGATGGTATAGTATTTGCAAATCAATAAATGTAATATACCACATAAACAAAATGAAAGACAAAAATCACATGATCATATCAATTGATGCATAAAATCATTTGATAAGATACAGCTCCCATTTATAATAAAACACTCACCAAAGTGGGAATAGAGGGAGCATACCTCCACATAATAAAGGCCATATATAAGAAACCTACAGCCAACATCATACTCACTAGGCAAAAACTAAAAACTTTTCCCCTAAGATCAAGCACAAGAGAAGGGTGTCTGCTTTCACCACTTCTAGTCAACATAGTGTTGGAAGTTCTAGCCCCAGGGATCAGAAAATAAAAAGCAATAAAAGGCATCCAAATTGGAAAGGAGTAAGTAAAACTGTCATTGGTTGCAGATGACATGATAGTGTACATAGAAAACCCTATAGGCTCCACCAAAAAAACTACTTGATCTAGTAAGTGAGTTTAGCAAAACAATGGAATACAAAGTCAATATTCAGAAATCTTAAGCATTTTTACACCAATGATGTAATATCAGAAACAGAAACTAGGAATAACATCCCATTTACTATAGTAGTAAAAATAGTAAAGTACCTAGGAATAAACTTAACCAAGGAGGTAAAAAACCTGTACTTGTAAAACTATACAACACTGAAAAAAGAAATTAAGAAAGACACAAATAAATGGAAGCATATACTGTGTTCATGGATTAGAAGAATTAACATCATTAAAATGTCCACACTACCCAAAGCAATCTATAGATTTAATGCAATCCCTATTAAAATACCAATGATATATTTCATAGATTTAGAGCAAATATTTCAAAAATGTATATGGAATCATAAATGACCCTGAATAACCTCAGCAATTTTGAGAAAGAACAAAGTAGGAAGGATCACAATATGTGGTATCAAACTATATACAAGGCCACTGTAATCAAAACACTCTGGTATTGGCATAAAAATACACATAGATCAATGGAGCAGAACAGAGAGCCCCAAATAAACCCAAGTTTCTATGGTCAATTAATACTTGGCAAATGGGGCAGGAGCATAGAATGGAGTAAAAATAGCCTTTTCAATAAATAGTGTTGGGAGAGCTGGACAGCTACATGCAAAAAAAAATGAAACTCAACCACCAACTTACACCATACACTAGAAAAAAACTCAAGATGGATAAAAGACTTAAATATAAGTCATGACACTATAAAAATCCTAGAGGAAAACATAGGTAGTAAAACTTTAGATATCTCATGCAGCAAGCAATATTTTTGCTGATATATCTCCCAGGGCAAGGGAAATAAAGGAAAGAATAAAGAAATGAAACTATCAAATTAAAAGGCTTTTGCATGGCTAAAGAAAACATTAGCAAAATGAAAAGGGAACCAACCATATGGGAAAACATATTTGCCAATGATTCCTTGAACTAGGGTTTGATCTTCAAAGTATATAAAGAACTTATATGACTCAACAGCAGGAAGACAAACAATGCAATTTAAAAAATGGGCAAAGGACCTGAACAGACACTTTTCCTAGGAGGACATACAGAGGGCCCAGAAACATGTGAAAAGATTCTCAGCATCACTAGCCATCAGAAAGATGCAAATTAAAACCACAATAAGATACCACCTCACACAGGTCAGAATGGCCATCATAAACAAATCAACAAACAAGTGCTGTCAACATTGTGGAGAAAAGGGAATGCACTGTAGTGCATTGTTGGTAGGAATGCAGACTGGTACAGCCACAGTGGAAAACAGTATGGAATTTCCCCAAAAAACTAAAAATGAAATTGCCTTTTGACCCAGTGATCCCATTGCTGGGAATATATCCTAAGAATCCTGAAACACTAATTCAAAAGAACCTATGCACCCTAATGTTCATAGCTGCATTATTTACAGTAGCCAAGTGCTGGAAACAGCTTAAGTGCCCATCAGTAAATGAGAGGATAAAAAAAACAATAGTACATTTACACAATGGAATATTATGCAGCAGAAAGAAAGAAGGAGCTTATACCCTTCATGACAGCATAGATGGAACTGCAGAGCATTATGCTAAGCGAAATAATGAGGTGGTGAAAGAAAAAATACCATATTATCTCACCTGTAAGTGGAACCTAATAAACAAAACAAGTAAACAAGCAAAATAGAACTTAGAGGCATGGAAACAAGGAACAAACTCAAAGTAACCAGAGGGGAGGGGAGTGGATAATGGGGGAAAGAAGGTTAAGGATCTAGTCAAGGAACAGGTATAAAGGACCCATGGACATGGACAACAGGGTGGGGACTGTGGGGGTGGGGGGCAGTGGGCGTGGCAGGGGAGAGCAATGGGAGGGAAACAGGGACAACTGTAACAGAACAACAATAAAAAATACCTATCAATTCCTCGGCCCTGTCCCAGAGGTCTACATTTAGTTAATCTGGGTAGTGCCCAGACAATTATGTACTTTTAGACAATTATTCTAATGTACAGTACTGGAAGCCCACAGTCACATGAACAATGGTAATAAATACTATAACCCAAAGTCAGAGTAACTCCCCCAAATAAATCAACCTTATTTTTCTGGCTGTGTCCCAGCATGCAGGCTCCCAGGAGGAAGTAGAGGGCTTAGGGAAAACGCAGAATTGAGGCACAAGGCTGGGTCCCCTGACAATCCAGGGCCTTGGATCAGCAACCTCATCCACGAATCCCTGAAGAAGGAACTGAACAAACTCTGACATCCTCCGCTAATGACTTGTACCAAAGATCCTACCATGTTCCCTCTTTGAGGCCCCTCAGGAGATGTCTCACCACGCTGGTATCAAGCACAGCCTCTGGACTGTTTCCACATTAAGGACATAGTGATTCTTATCATTGATTTGTTCTCCTCTTTGCTCTGTAATTACAAAGCTCAGAGTCAGAGCTGAGGCTCCCTTTATCAGTTATGAAATGAACCTATGACATGTATTCTGTATGATCTCACCGCTGGGCCACATCTTTTTTTTTTCCATGGTTTTTTTTCTTGAGTGGTTTCTGTGTTTATTTTTCTTCCCCGCCCCCCAAAGTGTTCTCTTAATTTGTTCTCGCATGCTAGAAGTGAATAAACCACACTATTTGAAGACTTATGATCTATAAATTTTCTTTCTCTTGGGTCAGAGAGAGAAAAAGAACATGCAAATAAAATTAAGAAAGTAAGTGAGGTACATATATGTACACAAAGAACCCAGAGAAGTGTGTAGGGGCAACAGAGGGTTAAGGTTGCATTAACCTTACACAGCGTGATGCTTTCTAAGTCAGTATGCTAATAGCCATTTCACAAGGGGGTTTTAAAAACTCCCTTTTGTAGTCAAAACCTTTAACACGTTCATCTTATTCAAAATCAGTTCACTGGTTAAGTCAATGGCAGTAGGAGTTCCGGTATCAAGGCCTGGCAGTGGGGACCTAAGCATTGTGACCATGAGTCACTAAAAAGGAAAAAGAATGTCTTTCCTCTTTTTCTTCTCTCTGTGTCTGTCTGTCTGTCTCTCTCACACACACACAAAACAGAATTATTTCATAACAAAAACATTGAGAAAAATGTTATAACACTATACCTAAAATGATTTGCAAAGGAATATTGCTTAATGAGTGGCTTCTTCACAAATTGGGGAGATTTTAATGGGGAAATATGAGTTGGAAAATTTTAGTTTTAGGTAATAGTTATTAAGCTTAGTAATCAATGCATGTAAAAAGCTATTGTTTCAGGACCTGAAGGCACAGCCCACCCTGACTCCAGGAGACCACAAGCAATCAGACGTTTTTGCTCCAGAAGAGACCAGAGGCAATCAAGGTGGTATATGAGCCATTGTCTTCCAGGGAGAGACATCTGCTGCCCAGGACACAGATACAGAAAATCACCCAGGACACAGGACGCAGGACACAGGATCCAGACAGAAAAGCACTGGCCAGGGGATGAAAGGATGTTAGGGGAATTGCCAGACTGCAGCTATTATCTGATTAACCTCTTTCCTGAATTCCAAATCCACTTGCTTTTCTTGAATTCCAAATCCCTCACCTACACTTGTTTCCTCCTGGCTTGAGAGGAGGTGTAAGACGGTCTGTTGAAGTACATAACTCACTGTCTTCTCAGATCCTATGGGCCATCTGAATAAAACGCCCATAAAGATTCAGTCCCTGTCTCTGCTTATTGGTTCTGGCAGTGACAGGCAGCACAAAGGCGGGCTTTTCCAACAACACCAGCTTTTCTGGTTTCAATTTTGATTTGACAGTGAGTTAGTGAGGCATTTTTGTTGTTGTTCAAAAAAAAATCTCATTTCTTTACAGAAATACTTTTATTTTTATGACCTTTTAAACAAACAAAAATAAAAGCTCCCATTTCAAAATAAAAAGAAAGTCCAAGATCATATAGACATTTATAAGAATGATATTTATCTAAGTAATATGTATTCTGTTGTAAGATGTTAACTAAGGTTCTGGGATAAATGTACTTAAACAAGCGAGAAGATTATAGAGAATGTGGGACCCCAAGAATAATGTAGCAGTCACTAAGTTCTTAAGTCTTCACTTTAGATGCTGTTATTTATAGCACAGGGAAGTAGCAGAGTCTTATACATACTGAGTCTCTGGGATCTTTGCTACCGTATCAGCCAGCCATTTTAAGAATATTTTAAATGAACAACTTACAAACCCCAACGATATCTATTTTTTAAGCTTGTAGTATCTGTATCTTAACAAGCTGCCTCAAACCTGCATTTTGAAGTAAGAGAGGTTATAGAAAAATTATTAACAGCAACAGAAAAGATTCTGTTCACCACCTGAGACATGTTTTTATGAGTGGGATGAAAATCTTTTCCTCTTTCAAAGCCACAGGGCCATCCTACCTGTCAGCTCTTTTCACCGCGGGGTTGGGAGCAAAGGGGCTTCTCCTTTCTCTCTTAGGGTTTAGTCACTGGGACCTGTGAATTAAACTGACAAAGGACAGGTTGACAGGAGGACAGGCCTGGAAATTTTACAGATGTTAATATTTTTGCATGCACTGAGACTTCACAAAAAAGAAGTGAGAACCCAAAGAAGCAGTTAAGACTTGCAAGCTGATATATCATTTAAACAAGGGGTAAGTGTGGAGAAGTGACTAGACAGAGGACAGGGGATCTGGGCTTTCAGGGGCAATAAACTGTGAGAGTAACTAAGAAGTAAACATGTTGGAGAGACTAGTGGAAGATAAGATCGGGGTTATTTTAGTAAGGTCTGTTTATGCAAATTCATCTTGGTGTCAGCTTTCCATCTACTGTGATGAGGGTCACTGTGCACATCCTGACACAGGAGGCAGGGGAAAATTTATTCCGCCTTCACAAAGGAAAACTTAGGCCCTGCTTTAAGGGGAAAGGGTAGAAAGCTCTTTTTACATCTGATGTTTCTCAACTGCTTTCAGCTCAAAATAACCAATGTGCAAAAGTGGCATCTTTGAGGTAGCACCTCCTGATGCCTTTCACCACATCACTCGCCATCCCTCTCACCCTGTGGCTGTGCTTGGAGATACCCGGAGCTCCAGTGCTGAGCTCCCAGGAAAGTTATACTTGTCCTGCTAGGAATCACACTCTGATGGTTAAGAAACAGCCACTTACCTGGGGTTTGACAGATTCTGCTCTCCAGTTGTGTTTGTCGCTAAATGTGATTCAGCCTTGAGAAACAAGGGCCGGGAAGCCATGGAAAGTCCATGAATGTTGTTGATTTGGGAGTTACAAACAGGTTTTAGCAAGCAGGCAAATTCGCTACTACAGAATCCACAAATTAAGGAGGACCAATCTACTTAGACTTTACTCTTCTCCCTTCCTCTATTCTACTGGTACTTCCCAATGACTGACCCTACCAGAGGGCAAATGAACCTGATGGTAGTCTTCTAAAGCTCAACTTTCTATGATATTAGGAAGGATGGGAAAAGGTGGAGCGTGGATCTGGAGAGGATCTAGAAAATTCAGCACATCATCCTTTGTTATTTGTAGACTTGACTGAGATCCCCAGAGGATCCGCCCATTTTACAAGCCATTCATTCATTCATTCATTCATTCATTCATTCCCTCACTCATTCATTCACCAGGCATTTCTTGAGCACCTGGCACCAGACTCTACACTATGATCTGTTTAAAAAGTTAGAAGATATAGTTCCCATTGAGATATCTGAGCACCTCCCACGTATGTTTTTGGTGCCCACAAATCAGCAGGACGCAAAGAAAAGTCTCTGGCCGGACAGAATGCACAGACCAGGGCAGGAAACAGACAAGTGAAGAACCTTGCCCTAGGATGGTAAGTGGAACTTGTCAGGGCAACAATGAGGCGCCCTAGATATGAGGGCAGGGAGGGTAACAATGGAATAGTCAGGGGGAGCTTTCCAGGGCAGGAAGAGTGTGGTTTGAAGGACTCTGGGTCAGTGCCTGGAACCCAGAAAAGGAGAAGTAAAAATGGTGAGAGATGAAGCCCTGTGCTGTGCACAAGAGTGATTACATTATGTATTCAAATGCTAAGAGGCACTGATGATAACATACTACTGTAGGAGCTCGCAGGAGTGTAAGATCACATTGAACTGGCCCTAAAAGGATAAAAAGGACTCAGGCATGTACAGAAGGACCAGAAAAGGTATTTCAGAGATCCCAGAATACCTAAATGTCTGGGACTCACTTTATCTCTCCCCATCTCTGTGCTGGCCACGCACAGTGCCGGAGTGTCGCCACTCGGTGGCGCTCATTCTTCTAGCCCACAGCTGCCTTTAATGCACAGGGAGGCCCACCTCCCAGTCTTAAGCTCGAGAGTCCCTAAAGTTCCCCAAAGAGATACTCAGAAGCTTAAAAAGGGTAAGATTGTGGGGCAATAGGGATACTCGGGAGCTGTTCAAATCATGTCACGCAAAATGGCCTCACGGTGGCCTTGAGAACAGAGAAATCACTGTACAGACTTTCCCAGCTCAACGTGAAGTGAACACACTCAGTAGAAGTTAGAAGGAAGGAAATAAGGGAACAGAGCAAAACCTACCTTCTCTTTCTGTGTGGGACGGGGCTGGCTCCAAGCTGTGGTTCCTTCTACTTACCACGGCTGGGAGTTCACCATGTCCCTACTGTGTGCTGGACTCAGCACAAGGCGCCTCAGAGACATGAAATCATTTCATACTTCCAACAACCCTGAGAGGTGAACATTGTTTCCTCTACTTAATGGAAGAGGAGTATCGGGCCCAGGGAAGCTTAGTAACCAATTCCAACTGCCTGCCTGGCAAGAGGCAGATCTGAGACTTGAATGTAAGCCTCTGCCTCCAAGTCCTGTCCTCCCTCCTAGTTTCCTTTTCATTTCGCTTCCTCTTTTTTCTCCTTTTCCTTATTAGTTAGAAGGAAATCATCTGGAAACAATGTCTTCTCTGTTCTAAGCAAGCCTTAATGGAGCTTTGTCATCCGGCAAAGATGCATTTTTGTTTTTGTGAATTCTGGGAGTTCTTGCCACCCCCTTGGGAGTGCCTTGCTCTTTTAACCTTTCAAGCATTTCCCACCCCTCATACCATTTAAGTCTCCTAAGAGCTGTGTGGGAGCGATTAGGGGAAGTTACGATCTCCATTTTACAGATAAGCAGACACATGCTCAGAGGAATTTAATGGCTTATCCCAAAGTTATGCACCCTTGACCTTGAGAAAAATAACAAAGGATCTTTACATTCGAAGTTTCTTTCTCCTGGCTCAGGAATGGCAAGTGGACTGTATATTAATCATTCTCTGAGAAAAGGATTCAGAGGTAATTCAAGCTCAATAGGAAAAGAGACCTGCAATCGATTAGCAATGTCTGACGTGGGCAGGGAAATAGTTAAACGGAGGTACTATCCTGACTTGTAATAACTATTTCAAAGCCTTATGTTGTTTCTTACCTTAATGAGGAAGTATGTTCATTTCATTAGACTGGCTGCTCAGTGTAGAGAGGTTCTTCCATTTATTGAGTGACTGTGGTTCATCGGGTACGGTGCCAGACTACATCACTACATTTATAGCCATTCAAATTGACCATTGGTGTACATTCAGATCAGCTAAATTTAAAGTTCATGAGCTGTTTATACTCACAATACTTCTAACCAAATCTGTGGTGTTTTTCCCAACACCATCAAATGTTGTAGCTCTCTGGATACCAGCTAGGTGTCCACCAACTCAATTCAAGTCTGATACTAACTACCCAAAGTTAGCAGAGACCCCAAAGGTTAAGGGCTTAGTCTCACAATAGTGCCCCACTTCACACGCCAGCTGTGAAACCCAGATTGTGTCCACTGGCTACAATTCAGGGGTTCCCATGACCCCGTGCTAGGGTTCAATCATTTGCCAGAATAGCTGACAGAACCCAGGAAAACCCTTTACTTACATTTACTGGTTTTTCAAATAAAGGATACAACTCAGGAACAGCCAAATGGAAGAGAAACATAGGGTAGGGTGTGGGGGAAGGGACGTGGGGTTTCCTGCCCTCTCTGGCAGTTACTCTCCCAGCACGACCATGTGCTCACCAAACCCAAAGCTCTTTAAACCCTAACACGTAGTGTTTTTCCTATGGAGGTTTTATTACTAGGCAAGACTGATTAAACCATTCCCCACTGGAGTTTATCTCAATCTCCAGACCCTCTCCCCTGCCCGGTGTTGCGGGTGAGGTGAAAGTTCCAACTTCCCAATCAGGCCTTGGTCTTTCTAGAGACCGACAGCCATGCTGATATTTTTCAGGGTCCCTCAGCCAGCCAGTCATCTCATTAGCATACAAAAGACTCTTATCTCTCTGGGACCCCAAGGGTTTTACAGGCTTTGTGCCAGGAACCAGGGAAAAAGGCCAAATATATATTTGTCACACATAGCCTTAGATATATCTTGGGAAAAGCATAGATTTCAATACTAGGACTAAAAGATCCCTAATAATGACAACTATAATTAAACAACAATAAAATAATTAATTTAAATAAATAAATAAATACGTTTGAAGATTAGCATAAGTAATCTTTCTTGATTCTCTAAGCTATGGGTGTTATAATAAAAATATCAATTACAAAAAAAGTATCCCTAATAAAGCTTTCCTAAGCACCTAATAAGCTTAAATGAAGTTTATAAAGACAGCACTTCTGTGTGGGATACATGCAACTGTCAGTATTTTGGGTGTGACATTTACTGCCGGGGAGCAGAGGGAGTGCAGGACTTCCGCTCTATTCACGTTACAGCGCCAGCGTCTGCCAACTGTTTCAGAGAGAAGGAATGAAGCTGAGAGCCATTTACTGATAATCTGACTAGGGACATGTCACATGTCCTCCCCCTAGTGGCCATGAAAAATCATGGGACAATTTCTACACTCTTGGTCTGCATTTTCTTTTAAATGCTTTTAATATGAACCCTTTGAACTTCTCAGATCACTGGTGACCTCTGTGTGTATGTAGACATGTACAAATGTGGTTACAAACACCAAGGAGCAAGTAGCCACAAGTCGAGGTGTTCTCCCAGTGTTCAGACCGCTGATTGTTTCATATGGGACAGGAGGCGCTGGCCTAGGCGAGGGAGAGAAAAGTTTGGGGCCCTAAGTCTGGCCAAGGAATTAGATGAGGGCAGAGAGAACCAGCCTACCTGAGATATCGATTCCAAGGCATGAGTCCAGCTCAGTGAGAGCAAGAAGAAGAACATCCCAAACCATGTTCACGGGAAGTCTGAGCAATGGGAACTTGTTCTTCAGCCCAATACCACTTGTTTCTCAGCTCTCTGCTCCTGACCTTGGGGTGACCTGCTCCCACGGTAGAAGAGATAGTATGGTGCAGGGGTGTCAGGCCCCGAGAAGCAAGACATGTCATTTGCTCTGTTCTTCACTTTCTCAATTCAGTTTCGATGTCAAATGCCCAGTTCTCTGAGTATGGAAATAAATTTCATTCATTCAATGAATGAAATAAAATTGGCTCAGCTGGCTCACTGCTATTCGTCTTTGCCAATCCCTGCTATGTCTGGGTTCCCACCTTCCTTCAACTGGGGATGTTTTTGTCCCTGGTCTGCCAGCTAGGGGGCAGGGGAGTCATTCTGCTTTCTGGTGCCTCTGGACGACCATCAAAAGGCCCCGCCAGCCTGAGCTACCTCTGCGGGGGTCCCCTCTCGGAGGTCTTGCCAGAAAACAAGCCCAGGGCCCCTTCTGGAACCCCCCAGCTCATCACTTTGCTTCTGTTGTGGCCCCCATTTTATGTCAGGAGCTCTTTTCTAGTCTGAGGGATGGTGAGGGGTGTGGTAAAAAGTTGTGGTCTCTGTTAGGATGTTTTTGCATTTCTTGAGAGACAATGAACACACAATAGCCTCTGTGTGTGTGTGTGTGTGTGTGTATTTGGAGGGAGTGGTATAAAGCCAAGGAAAAATAAACTATGAGGGAGGGGAAAAGTCAGTTAATAACTCAAAGTACTATCCCAGGAAGTCACTATCCAGGAAGGCTGTGCTGGATTTGAGTTAAATGGGGACTTTTAGGGAAACACTTCAGCTTCTTTCTACTCAGGGTGTATGAGTGAGTCTTTCCAATCATACCTGCTGATTTTTTACTTCTTTTTTGAGGCACTTAAGGAGAAAGAAGCAAAGCCATGTGAGTCTATTCTTATTCAAGACCCACTAAAAGCAGGTGCATTTCCCTCTAAGGGGTGGACAGTTAACTGGAAACTGAGAGCCACAAGGTAGGTCCTCTGGAGACCTGGCAAGAAAAGGAGATGGAAAGTATTGAGCCAGTGTGGGGAGCCAAGGGTTAACCATGTTCCCAGTGAGGACAGAGCTCACGAGTGCTAGTCCTAGATGAGGGACAAAGGTCCAAGGTCCAAGGATGTCAGTCTGTGCAACAGCATCATCGGGGTGGGACACAGCTCATTCTATTTGCCCAGGTAAGTAAGCCTAGAGAGATGGCTCCTGGTCCCTTTCTTTCTGTGGGGCCAGCTGGATGTAGTCCGCCCTGCTACCAAAAGTGACCAGACGTTCAGGGGCTGCCTACTGAGGCACAAGCCAACCACTAATCCTTTAAAACTAATGAGCTAAAAGACAATCACACCTCTCATTTCACATAGAGCATTGGTGTCTAAGCCCAAACTCCTGTATTAACATCAAGGGTCAGCAGCTAGCTTATTAGGGCCAACAGCTTTCATTAGTTCAGTGCAGAGGCCAATCACCAAAGCAAGATCTCATTACAAAGGGCGTTTACTTGGGACCCAGGGATGAATCTCAAGCCCTATACAGGGATTTGTCCCAGGGTCAGGTAGACAAGCTCCTCACTCGGAGATGAAACCTCCTCCCATATCAGGTTCCATTGCCCCCTTCCTCACCCAGCAAAAAAAAGTGTCAAGGAAAAAAAATTGAAAGCTCACTAAAAGAGACTGATAGCCTAGGAGATTTACACGTAATATATTGAAAAACCTTAAGCTTCTGGTGGGAAGAAAACAACCTTTCCAGACTTGTAAGAATCTCAGCACCCTTCTTACTGGGAGGTGATCGCATCTGCTAGAGGAGGATGACCACTGGGTAGTATCAGCCTCTGTACCCCAGAGCCTCACTGTGAACGTCAGCTACCAGCTGCCCTGCAGAGGTCCTCGCAGCTGCTGGCGCCCGGTGTGTGTGTTGATGCTGGGTCGTAGTACATGGGGTTAGAGCGAAGAAGCTGGAAGGTGTCAGGCTGCTTCAGATATAACATGGAATCTAACCTCTGACTCAGTAATATTTCTCCTGGGAGATGTATAAAGGGAAAGAGTTACTGTGTGTGTGTGGGGGGGAAGTCTGTAGTAATGCAGATGTTTATTGTAGCACGACTGGCCAACCACTTGGGAATGGGCTAGTAAATTACGGAAATCTGCCTTTAACGACAACATACTTAGACCTAGAGGACATTATGCTACATGAAGTAAGTCAGAGAAAGACAAACATTGTATAGTCTAACTTACAAGTGGACTCTAAAGAAGCCGAACTCAGAGAAGTAAATAGTAGAATGGTGGTTGCCAGGGGCCAGAGGGCAGGAGGAATGAACAGATGTCAGTGGAAGGGTACAAATTCCGCTTATAAGATAAATAGGATGTAGAGATCAAATGCAAGCAAGGTGACTGTAATTACCAATATTATATTAAATACTTGAAAATTTTTAAGAGAGTAGATTTTAAATGTTATCACCACATACACACATACAAGTCATAATTATGTAAAGGGTAGCAATATTAACTAACTTAATTGTCCTAATCATTTTTGCATTAATATATACTTATAGGTAACCATCGCACTGCAACTTACATATGTTATATGTCAATAAGATCTCAATAAAGCTGGGGGAAGTTATGCAACCATTAAAAATGACTATTTGGAATATTCCTTTATGTAAAGGTAAGTGAAAAAGTTCAATATACAAAAGAGTATATACACAGTACAAGAACCAATTATCCTTTAAAATATGTATGCTAATGAAAGAGTCCAGAAGGTAAAGCAAAGATAGCAGGGCTATGTCTGGGTTCTGAAATTAACATTGAATTTTCTTCCTTATTCTTTTTACAATTACCAAGTTTTTGGCAATAAATATGCATTGCTTTTTGAATAATATTTTGATGCTATTTATCAAAAATTATAAACATTTTTATCATTATGAGATTGTGTATATGGTAGAATATAAATAAAAAGCAGATTTCACAAATGTAGTCATACTATTATACATATGCATATTTATCACGTGGAAAAGACTCAAAGGAAGCTCATGGGAATGAAAGTCCTTCAGTTTGGGGATGATGTGGGTGAATTTTTTTTTTTTTGCATCAGCTTGCCTGAGTGTTGGGACTGTGATGCTCGTGGAACTGTTCCCAGTTACCTTCGCGATTTTGGGGTGAAAGAGAACATAGCAGGTTAGATGAGACTGACTGCGTCTGGGCCTTTGCAGAGCTGCTCCTCCCACAGATGCCACGCTGTGCCAGGTGCTATTAATAAAGAAGAAGACAAAATAAAAGCCCAGAATTGGTGGATGATTTGATGCTTTTGAAATCATTTGCAGATATATTGCCTTACCTCTGTATAAACCACTCCAAAAGACTAATTTAGAGATGGTTGAACTTATTTCACAAAACTGGAGACATGGAAAGATCAAGGCAACCTGCAATCAAATCCGAAAAGTAGATATTGAAAGCCAGAATACTTGATTTGAGTTGATGATGTTACTAAAGATTCTTTTCACAAATTAGACAGTGATGAGAGAGTCAGGGGGGTGAGATGACCAGTGTGGGGAGAGGATGGGGAGAGCCTGGTGCATGGACTTGTACAGTATTTCCTGCTCCTTTTCTAGCTGTGGGACTGCAGGCAGAGTTGCACACACTCCCTGACCCTCATTGTCCTCATTTGTAAAGTGGGACTAGTAATAAAATGGGTTGTTTTGTAAATGAAATGAGTTAATTTCTATATGTGTGTCTGTGTAGCGAGTGTGTCTATGTGAGTGTTCATTAAGTGGTAGGTGTTATATTTCTCATTTTCCCCAAACTAGGAAAGTAGCTTTTTCTCACTTCACAAATGGGGCCCCAAGTGTGTGGGAACCTCACAGCCCACTGACTTATGGAGACTGTAGCTGAAGAGGAAGGATTGTAGGGCAGGGGTCCCAGAGGCTGACTTCAGGCAGCTGGAGGGTAGAGGGGGTGGGCATCACTAACTTTACAGATGGCACGATACTGTATATAGAGTACCCTAAAGTTACTCTATATACAGTACATTTACATTTTACGTACTGTATGGCCATTGTACTGTATGGCCATACAGTTACATTTTACTACACTAATACACTTTACATTTTACATTTTAATACACTAATAATGGACTACTGGAAAGGGAAACTAAGGAAACAATCCCATGTATAATTGCATCAAAAATTAAAGTACCAAGCCCTGGCTGGTGTAACTCAGTGGACTGAGCGTGGGCCTGCAAACCAGACAATCGTGGTTCAAATCCCAGTCAGGGCACACGCCTGGGTTGCAGGCCAGTTCCCTGCAGGCCAGTTCCCAGCAGGGGACACACAAAAAGCAACCATACATTGATGTTTCTCTCCCTCTCCCTCTCTCCTTCCCTTCCCCTCTAAAGATAAATAAATAAAATATTTAAAAAAAATTAAAGTACCTAGAAATAAATTTAGCCAGGGAGGTAAAAGACCTGTACTCAGAAAATTATAAGACAGTGAAAAAAGAAATCAAATAAGATATAAATAAATCAAATAAGATACAAATACATATAACATGCTCATGGATAGGAAGAATTAACATCATTAAAATGTTTATAGTATACAAAACAACTTACAGATTCAATGTAATTCCTATCAAAATACCTATGGAGTTTTTCAAAGAAGTAGAACAAATAATTCATAAATTTATGTGGAACCACAAAAGATCCTGAATGGCCACAGTAATCTCGAAAAAGAAGAACAACATTGGAGGTATTATACTACCTGATATCAAAGTATATTACAAGGCTACAGTAATCAAAACAGCAAGGACCTGGCTAGTGTGGCTCAGTAGACTGAGCACTGGAATGTGAACCAAAACAGCATGGTACTGGCATAAAAACAGGCATATAGATCAACGGAACAGAATAGAATGCCCAGAGAAAAACTCAGTGAATATGGTCAATTAATATTTGACAAATCAAGCAAAAACATATAATGGGGTAAAGACACTATTCAGTCAATGGTGTCAGAAAAATTGGACAGAGACATGCAAAAGAAATTAAGCTAGACCACCTTCTTATACCACATATAAGAATAAATTCAAAAGACCCAAATGTAAGACTGTAAACCATGAAACCCCTAAAAAAACACAGGCAGTAAAACTTGACATTTCTCTTAGCAATATTTTCTCATACATATATAAAATAGTCTGTCCAGAAAGTATCCAGCCATATATTATGAAAAATAGAAACATTTATTGAAGGAGATACAAGATACAAGAAACACTGTACGTAATACAATGATGCCTCAGTCCCCTTCAAAGCCTTGGAATTTCACACAGTTCTCCCATCACCATCAGCTGCCCTGTCATATTTTCCTGAATCTCATTGATTGTCTAAAATCTCTTACCTTTCAAAGGTGATTTTGGTTTTGGGAAAAGCCAGAAGTCACAGGGCACCAAATCTGGGCTGTGGGGGGTCTGAGTCACCTGGGTGATTTGATGTTTCACCAAAAAATTCTGCACAAGATATGACGAAAGGGCAGGCACATTGTTATGATGAAGCTGCCCATCGCCAGTTGCCCACAGCTGTGGCCTTCTGAACCATGTAAATAGTTCCCCAAGAGGAATGTTCAAGCTAAATGCAAAATTTGATGCAGATTTGTTGCTCTATTTGCTCAGTCATTTTGAGTACAATGGCCATACAGTACACACACTCACTCAATGGCCTCTATCATCCCCACTGACTAGCACAGTGAAGTCATCATTGTTCACACATGAGCATTCCAGTCCACTCTCCTTTGCTGCCGGGTTACACTGATGTGCAAACCATTCTCAATATACTAATAATGGCTGCACTTTTTCCAGACAGACTACGTGATCTTGAGCAAGGGAAACAAAGGAAAAATTAAACAAATTGGACTACACCAAACTAAAATGTTTTTGCACAGCAAAAGAAACCATCAACAAACCAAAATTTAGTCTACTGTATGGAAGAAGATATTTGCCAATGATACATCCCATAAGGGATTAATATCCAAAATTTATAAAGAACTCATACAATTGAACACCAAAACAAACAAACAAACAATCCAATTTAAAAATGGGCAGAAAACCTGAGTTGACAACTTTTTGTAACAGGACATACAGATGGCCAACACGCATATGAAAAAAATGCTCAATACCACTAATCATCAGAACAATGAATGTTAAGACCACAATGAGATATCACCTCACACCTGTCAGAATGGTCATCACCAATAAACCAGCAAACACCAGTGCTGACAAGGACGTGGAGAAAGGGAAATCACTGTGCACCACTTGTGGGAATGCTGATGGTGCAGCTACTGTGAAAAACAGTATTGAGGGTCCTTAAAAAATTAAAAACTGCCTTCTGACCTATCGATGCTACTTCTGGGTATTGATCTGAAGAAACCCAAAACACTAATCCAAGAATAAGTGTGCCCCTATGTTCATTGCAGCATTATTTACAATAGCTGATATGTGAAAGCAAGCCAGTGCCCATCAATAGACAAATGAATAAAAAAAAATGGTGGTACATATGTACAATGGACTACTACTTGGCCATAAAAAAAGAATGAAATCTTACCATTTGTGACAGCACAGATGTACCCAGAGGGTATTACGCTAAGTGAAATAAGTCAGTCAGAGAAGAACAAGTACCTTGTGCTTTTATTTGTATGTGAAATCTAAAGCAATATAAAGGAACACACAAAACAAACAGACTCATAGGTACAAAGAACAGACTGATGGTTGCCAGAAAGGATGGGGGCTGGGGGACTGGGTGAAAAAGGTGAAGGAAATATGAAGTACAAACTGGTAGTTACAAAACAGCCATGGGGATATAGAGTATAGAATGGGGAATATAGTCAATATTATAATAACTGTACAGTGCCAGGTGGATACATGAAATATTGGGTGGAACAATCTGTAAATTATATGATTGTCTACCTATATACTCTATGCCTGAAACTAATACAAAATAATATTGAGTGTAAACTGTAACAGAAAAAAAAAACCAGAGTGGTCCGTAAGTCAGTCCCAATATAGCTTCAAAAGACCTGTGTGCAAATACTTTGCAATTCCAGGGCTCCAGGACTTAGTAAGGAGAAGTGAATCTTGAAAGAGGTTTCACTACAGAGCAATGATAACTATACTAGTGTAAACACATCCCAGATTATATTGTTTGTTAATAATCATCTTTGTTAGTCACTATTGGCTCAGATTCACCCTGTATAAGCCAAGGATGCTAAGTTCAAGGTCAGAGGACTGAGTTCAGTTCAATGGTCTACTTCTCTGGTAACTATGTGATCTTAAATAATGACTTCTCTGAGCCTCAGTTTTCTCATCTTTAGCATGGGGATAATAATACTTTCCTCATAGGTCAAAAGATAATAAATGTATACAGACTTGTGCTGCCTAAACAATGGCCCCAGAGGATATCTTGGTCCTCATTCCTGGGACCTGTGAATGTTACCATGGGTGGGAAAAGGTTTCTGTAGATATGGTTAAATGAATCATTTCGAGATTGGGTAGATTATTGTGGATTATCTAGGAGGGCCCTACATTCAATCAGAAATATCCAAACAGACAAAAAACAACATAAAACACTATACCTAGGCATATCTTATTCAAATTACAGAAAATAAGAGATAAAATCTGGAAAAAAGCCATAAGAAAAAACACCTTACTTATAGAAGAGCGAAGATAAGAATTACATACAACTTCTTCCTAGGAATCATGAAAGCAAGGAGAAAGTGGAGTGACATATTTTAACTGTTGAGAACAAAAAACCAACTTAGAATTCTATATCCTGTGAGATTATCCTCCAAAGGTGAAGGAGAAATAAAGATTTTTCTCAAACAAAAATTGAATTTGTTGCCAGTAGATCTTGTAAGAAATTTTAAAAGAAATTCTTGAGAGAGAAGGCAAATGATGTAGGTAAGAAATTCAGGTCTAAAACAAGGGAGAATGTTAGAAAAGAAATCAATGAAGATAAAACTTCACATGCCTGAAGTAAAACACCCCCCCCCCCCACAGTCCCCAAGTCATGTGCTTTTAGATTGAGAATTGAGACTTGGGGGAAAGAAGGATGACTCAGTGGCTCAGAGTCATTGTTCCCTCAAGGAAAAGGGAAGGGGGGAATCCTTCCTAAGAGCGGGCATAGTGACTTGGTCCAGGCCTGGATGAGCAGCACTTGCTTCTGCTGAGGCTGGGGGTCCCTGGGGTGGAGAGAGGAGAAATGGAAGGCCCAAACCCACCCATGAAACAGCACCCTGACCAGCCAGAAGCTGGATGTTTAGTTCTCAGGGAGGCTGGAGGAAAGAAAAAAGCAAGACAGACCATGTGAGGGAGGCCTGTGATCACAGGAAGCAGCAACTCCAAGGCAATGAATGAGCCAGGGGCCAGCAGAGGCCCGTGAGCACTGGAGGTGGCGAAAGTTCCAGGCACCCAGAGACAGCTCTACCTCGCAGCCCTGGGCCGGGTGCTGCAGACCCAGGTGGTGCCTGAGCTTTCCACTGTTTTGTCCTTTCCTGTAGGGCTAGCTTTTAGCAGCCTGAGGGGGAACCATATCGTTCATGGGACTCCTCCCTACTTTTGTGGTTTGCTAGCCACAGGCTGAATCCCAGGCTGGAGATGAGATGTTCAAAGTCCCATGCTCAAGAAAACTGAAAAGGAGTACGATGACACAGGCTGCCATTTGGTGGGGAAGGGGGAGGGGTGCATGGGGAGAAGTTGGGAAATGGAGCCCCCAGAGGCCTGCTGGGTTTACCTCTTGGAGACCCTCTTGCCCTCAGAGCAGAAGCAAAGGTGGGCTGTGTGCCCTCTGCTACAGACTCTGGTGCCAAAAGATAGTCAGCTTCTGTTCAGCCGTTTTCTCTCAGAACTGGTGGGACTGCTTAGTTAGAACCAATGTTGGTTTAGGCATTTGCCTAACCATCTCATAGGGTGGCACATGCAATGCCAGGGATGGGACTGGCAATAGTAATGGACGGACCCCTTAGGAGGCACCAGGAACACTGAATTCCAGGCTTGGCTTTGCCGTAGTCTTTTGTGTGACCTGGGCAGTCACCCCGCTTTTCTGTGTCTGCCTCTGCCCTAGGAAGAATCAGTTTTTTACCGTAAATTCACTTAGGCCAGTGTAGTCTTCTGCAGCTGGCAGTGAGAGAGAGGACTGGGTGGCACTGGGCTGGATGTCTGGTAGGAGGGCGGGTGCCCCTGTCCTCGGAGCTACCGTACCAGATTGTGAGATTGAGAATGTTCCCACAAAGCCACAGTCGTAGCAGACCTCACCTGGCCCAACACTGAGGGTGCAACATGCAGGGATGGGCCAGCCCGAGGCCGGGAGGGGAAGCTTAAGGGACATCCCCCACCTCTAAGGGGCAGGAGGAAGAGGGGCGGTTCAGATGGCTTTGTTGGGAAGCTGTGGGTGGGCTTACCAGTTGGAATGGGGGTTTTCCCAGGGTTTTTCTTTTTTTATTATTTAAAGGTTTTCTTTATTTTTAGAGAGCGGGGAAGGGAGGATGAAAGAGAGGAAGAGAAACGCCCCCAGCAGGGGCCCTGACCCGCAACCCAGGCCTGCGCCCTGACGGGGAATCCAGCCTGCCACTTTTTGGTTTTGGGGACGATGCCCAGCCCACTGAGCCATTCCAGTCAGGACGCCCAGGGCTTTTCTCCATCAGCCTGCACTCCTGCCCAGCCCAGGTGACTGAGCAAAGCCAGTGCTTCTCAAACCTTCGCTTGTGTCAGAGTCGCCCGAGGCCTTGTTAAAGCAGATGGCTGGGCCCAGTCTCCAGAGTGTCTGATTCAGCAGGTCTGGAAGGGGCCTGGGGTGTGTTTTCCTAACCAGTTCCCAGTGGCTGTTGAGGCTCCTTGTTGAGCCTACACTTTGACAACCACAGAACTAAAACAATTTCATTTTATGTGACACTATGGCAGACATTTATATGTATATCATCTCATTTAACACTCACCATAACCCTGCTGGGTAGATGCTGGGCAGCCTGTGCAACTCTGTTATGTGTGGAATTGTGTCCCCAACAACATACGCTGAAGTCCCAACCCCCAGTAACTCAGAATGCAACCTTAGTTGGAAATATGGTCATTGCAGATGCAGTTAATTAGGACGAGGTCCTGGAAGTAGGACGGATGTTTAATCTGATATGACTGGTGTCCTTATAAGGAGACAGACAAGCAGAGAAAGGTCAACACCAGGTGAAGACAGAGACAGAGAAGATAGTCACGGGACAAGGGGCGGAGATTGGAGTGATGCACCTACAAGTCAGGGACGCCTGGATCACCAACAGACATCAGAAGCCCGAAGCAGCCAGGAAGAATTCTCCCGCACGGTTCCGAGGGAGCCTGCCCTGCCAACACCTCGATTGCGGACTTGCAGCCTCCAGAACTGCCAGACAACATTTCTGTGGTTTAAGCCACCCAGTTTGTGCTACTTTGTAGAGCAGCACTAGGAAACTAACAGGCAGTGGGAGCCACACTGGTCTCCAGCTGTTTAAATGCCACGCCTCTGCAGGGGACCTTCCTGAGCCAAGAGGGCTAAGGACATGATGTGGTCTGGTGCAAAGACATGACCCAGTGTTGGGGCCGGGGGAGGTCATTCTGGACAGTGGAAAACCAGCTCAATCGATCCTCTAACTGTATAAGAGTGACAAGGAAGTAACACAAAGTATCAGAAGGAGCAGTGGTGCCCTTTGCTGACAAGCCACTATGGCCGCAGACACCTGCTTAATGAGGGTGGGGCCTGGCCTGGGCCTCCAGGAAGCAGCTACGAGCTGTGCCTTGAACATGTCCTATTTTTCCTAATAAAACATTTTTCTGCCTCATCTAAAGCCACTTTTGGGTCTCTCTTTGCAACCTGGAAGAAATTAAACAAATAGGAATAACCCTTTAAAAATGATCCCCATTTTACAATTGAGCAAACAGAGGCTCAGAAAGGTTAGATAACATATCCAAGGTCACATGGCTAGTAAACAGCAAAGACAGGACTTGAATCCCTGGCTTCTATTTTACCACTGTATTCACATTACCTCTCATGGGAAAGGCCTAAGGAGAGACTCTTGAGGTGAGGTGGAATGGATTGCAGCATCCTACATTTCAGTCAGTGCCCCCTGGGGAGCACCTGCCAGCCTTCCATGGTCACCTGCAGGATCAACACTTGCAGGAAACAGCAAAATCTGGGGAGGCTTCTCAGGGACAAATCCTGGCTTGTGAGCCCCATGTAAGGGCACCAGCCGCCATTCACCCAACGTTGGAGAGGACAGCTCGGTCTTCGTCTCTCTTGCATTCCTTCCTTCTATTCTGGTAACAACAACCCATACTCCCTCTGAAAATGTCTCCTTCCCTGTTTCATCAGCCTGGAGGGAGTGTTAGATCCTGCCCCCCACCTCACCCGCCCCAGACCACTCCATGCCTGAGCAAGGATTTGGCAGGCGACCCAGTCTACCCAAACACAGTTCTTTAAGGAATCTAATTATTGTACGCAAATGAGAATGAACGTGGTTATAGCCGATTTCTTTCTAATGGCAACGACCTAAAGGATCACCCACTAATTCCTTCTACCTATGTCCACAGAACTGCTCAGTTCTATTCCTTCTTAAGGCCTGCTTTGCTCAGACCCTTTTTTTGTTGTACTATGGGACAACTTTATAACTTATTTATTTCCTTGTATTCTTAAGCAGACTGAGTTGAGTGTCTGTGGCTAGCAACCAAATAACCCTGGTCCAATTGTTTAATCCATTCTAGGCACATGACCCTCACCTAACACCCTCCCTGAAGACACAGATATTGTGTTCCCATTCTGCAGATGAACAGACTGAGGCTAAGCATTTTGCATAACAGGACCGACAACCAGCCCACACTGTAGCCAGCACTTGAGTCAGAATCCAGAGCCCAGGCTTTCTCCTACACATCCCTCCACATCACCAGTCCATCGTCCTGCCATTCAAGGACAAGCTGCTGCTTCTAGATCTACTGTCAATATGATTTACAGTTTACAAAATATTACCACACACCATAACCCATGCAATCCTCATAGCCACCTGAGAGGAAGATATTTTCATGACATTGGGAAGCAGATTGACCCCGTCTGGACAGTCCATTTTTTGCTGTCATTTTGTTTTTGCTAAAAACCTTTCTGTGACTCAATACCACGTGAAAAAAAAAAGTCCGAAAACCTCCGCATGGTGCTCCAGGCACTTTGAGATTCAGGCCCAGGGCTCAGGTCTGCACTTTCTTTCTGGGACTTTGAGCTCCGGCCTGGACAAAGCTACTCATCACTCCCCAAACCTGCCGGGCTGTTCCGCACCTCTGAGCCCTCCTTCCACCAGGATGTCACCTTCTCACTCCCACCCTAAGTCCTGACTGGTGAACATCTATTTATCCTCCACGTGGATGCCCCCTCCCACCTCATGCCTGGTGAACCCACTTACTTTTCCAGACTCAAATGAAGCTCTTCTTCCTCTGAGAAACCCCTTCTGTGCTGCCTGCCCCCAAGAAGAACCAATACCCCCGCCATACCCTGGGCAGGAATCTGGGGTGGCTCTAGCATTACCTGACATTGTAGTGGACATCCAGGTGGACCCCTCAATATCTCCCACCCCAAAAGTCATTCTAACCCAGTCCTGCAATCCCACTCTTTCTGACAGACTGGTCAGAAGTGTCCATGGGATTATTAAATCCCTTTTCTGATTTATTGGCACTTTTCTCTGCCCGCCGAACAGCCCTGGGGCCTGGGCCATTGTTCTCACCCTTGAGCCAGCTTCTGCGCCTGCGTGAGGGATGACGCTAGTCTCCTGGAGCCCCTTTCCTACTAGAGTGGAAACTGCCAACATCCTCCCAACTCCTTCCCAGGAATCCAGCCTTCGGCACAAGCCACCCACTCTTGCTCTTGTGTCTGAGGGAGCGGCGGTCAGGGGTGGGTGGTTCGTGTTGTCCCCCAGGTGCCCCCAGGCTGCTAGGGCGTTTCTGTCAGTCCCCATGTAGATACACCTTCGTTCTGTTCCATCTCTAGCTCACCACTGTCCCTCCACCTTCAGAACTTCGTCTCATTCCTTTACTCCACAGGCGGTAACTTGTTAGCTGAGGAGCACGGAGCAGCTCTCCGGCCACAGGTGACCGTGAGTTTGTAGGATTACCCCGTGATACCGCCCTCTCAAGGCTCTTTGCACATGCGCAGGAGATTCCTAGATGCATCAGCTTTTCTCAAACTTCAGCAATTTGCCAGGCACTGTGTTAGATGATTTTACATAGTATTGCTCATTTAATTGTCACAGCAATTTCGTAATTATGATTTATTCCCATTTTGTAGATGAGGCTGCTGAAGCTCAGAGAGGTTAAGTAAGTTGCCCAAGATCCCACAGGTATACCAGGAGCTGGGATTAAAGGCCATTTTGTCCGGGTCCAGGCCCCTACTGGGTGTAGGACCGGATGCCTGAAGCCTGCCTCAAACACCGCAGATGCACCTAGTTGTCTTCTCTGCTTCCTAAAAAGGCAGTTCCGTTTGTTCAGCCTCTCCTATATAAGAATAGCAGCATCAACCCCATTTACAGCAAGCAATGGCCTTTATAACATTCTAGAATTTTCCATGGGGGTGTGTGTGTGTGAAGGAGTGAAAAGTAACACCCCAAAGTCACACAGATTGAAAAGATGAAGTGACTGGATTCTAGAGTCCTTGTTGTCAACTTTGAGGTGTGAGGGCAGGGATCAGGGGAGTAGGGATGGAGGGCAGGTAGGGCCTGACCTGGGCTTCTCTGGGGAGAACTCAGGGGCTATGGCAATCTAAGAACAGTGACTAGTGCTGAAGAAGATTCTAATTCTCAAGGAAGGTGAGTAAAGTGGATTCTGGCCACTGAGCACTGTGAATGGGAAGGGTTTGAAAAGATCAAAGAGGCACTTCTGCAATCAATCAGTCCCCTCACTTCATCAGGTGGGCCTGTGCTTCATCAGGTGGGCCTGTGCTTCAAAGCTAGGACCACCAGGTGACAGTAGAGAACCAGTTACTGGCCAGCAAGGTGTTACTTGGTTCAAGGTCTTGGCTGGGAAGTGGCTGCACCACCTCCAAACTCAGTCAAGGCAGGTCGAGCTGGGCCAAAGGGGCAATGGGTCAGGCAACCTGCACATTATGTTGCTAAACTTATTCTGTATCAGATAATGTGTCAAGCACGCATTAAGCCTGATTTCTTTTAACTTCCCATCTGTTAGGGCCGGAATTAGATAAAAGTAGCCAAGATGAACCCGAGGCAGGCTCCAGACTGTCTCAGCAAGGAAGATAGAAAGTACAGAAAGTACAAAGAGTGCTGAACAAGATAAACCGCCTTGTGCATGACCTTGTCTTTGCAGAAAAGTATCCATTGTTGCAAGCGGAGAACATAGCCATGTGTGTTCTCTCGAGATAGCCAATTGCTAACAGCTACGTCTGCTTCTGTATTTGCTTGCTTGCTCACCCCAATAAAAACCCTAGGCTGTAAGCGCCAGGCGCGACTCTCATCTGCAGCCATTTTGGCACCGTGTCTCCGGACACCCCAAGAGTTCGCCCCTGCGCAGGTAAAACTTTGAAACTTTGGCCAATAAAGTTCCATCTTAAACTCCTGAGAGCTTCTGACATTTGTTGCTCGCATTGGGGTATGTTACACCATCCAACCTAGGGAGTACCATATTTTGCCGTGTATAATGTACACTATTTTACCAAGCTTTCGAGGGAAAAATAAGGATGTGCATTATACATGGGTAGTAATTGAAATAACTTGTATCTGTTCTTATGTTTTGTAACTATTTGTTACATAAATTGCTTGCACCATAACATGTTAAAAAAGAAGTGCTAAAATTCCTTCGTAATACAAAAATCAAGTATCTAAATATAAATAAATAAATAATTGAGGGGGAGGGCTGGGTGGGTGGGCTTGGATGGGAGTAAAAGACAGAAAACTGTACTTGAACAACAATTAAAATTGAAAAAAAAAAAAAAGAGGACTTCCGGCCAAGATGGAGGCATAGGTGGAAACACCGTGCCTCCTTGCACAACCAAGTTTAAAGACAACAAAATTTTAGTAACAAAAATGCAACCAAAACATAGAAAATTGAACTGTTCAGAAGTCCGACAATAATGAACCATTCAGCCAGACTGGTAAGAGGGGCAGAGTCAGGGGCTGGCGAAGCAGAGTCACGCAGGAAAAAGTGGCCAGACCAACACAGGCATGCAGGAGGCAGTAGGCAGATCCCAGATGTGGGGTGGCAACGGGCAGACCCAGTGAGGGTGAAAGGTGGCTGGCTGACTGTGATCACATATTCACACTCAGATAAACCAGGTGAAGGAGCGAGCAGTGAGAGACTGTGCAACCCAGGGCCCCAGCAATGGGAATTAAAGCCTAAAAGCACCAGTTGGAAAAACTTTAGGGGTCAAGGTACCGGGAGAAGCTCCAAGGCTCACAGAGAGTTCGTTGGAGAGACCCACAGCATCCTGGACGGTGCACAGGCCTACACACCTGGGAGCTGGCACCAAAGGAGCCAGATTTGCTTGCAGGAAGCAGCGGAGAAGACCAAAATTTAAGAGAGAACATGTAACAAACGCCATTGCCCCTCTCTGACCCTGCACCCCCACATACAGCTTCACAACCCAGCAACTGGGTTGCCCCACCCTGGTGAACATCTAAGACTCTACACCTCATACAGAATAGGTGCGAACAGACCAAAACATTATGGCTCAAGAAGAACAGCTCAAAGCCCCAGAGCCAATACTTCTAAGTAACAAAGAGATAGCTAACCTATCAGATGCACAGTTCAAAACACTGGTGATCAGGGTGCTCACAGAACTGGTTGATTTTAGTCACAAATTAGAGGAACATATAAAGGCTAAACTAACTGAAATGAAGGGAAATGCACAGGGAACCAACAGTGATGGAAAGGAAACTGGGACTCAAATCAAAGAAGTGGACCAGAAGGAGGAAAAAAATGACCAAACAGAAAAGGATGAAGAAACAAGAATTCAAAAAAATGAGGAGAGGCCTAGGAACCTTCAGAACATCTTTAAATGTTCCAACATCTGAATTATAGGGGTCCCAGAAGGGGAAGAGGAAGAGCAAGCAGTAGAAACCTTATTTGAACAAATAATAAAGGAGAACTTCCCCAATCTGGCAAAGGAAATAGACTTCCAGGAAGTCCAGGAAGCTCAGGGAGTCCCAAAGAACGTGGACCCAAGAAGAACACAGGAAGGCACGTCATGATTATATTACCCAAGATTAAAATGAAGGAAAGGATCCTAGAAGCAGCAAAAGATAAGGGGACAATCACCTACAAAAAAGTTCTCATCAGACTGTCAGTGGATTTCTCAAAAGAGACCTTACAGGCAAGAAGGGGCTGGAAAGAAGTATTCCAAGTCATGAAATCCAAAGACCTACATCCAAGATTGCTCTATCCAGCAAAGCTTTCATTTAGAATGGAAGGACAGATAAAGTGCTTCTCAGATAAGATCAAATTCAAGAGTTCATCATCACCAAGCCCTTATTATATAAAATGTTAAAGGGACTTATCTAAGAAAAAGAAGATAAAAAAGATGAACAGTGAAAGGACAGCAAACTCACAGTTATTAACAACCACACCTAAAACAAAAGCAAACTAAGAGGACAGCTAGATCAGGAGCAGAACCATAGAAATAAAGATCACATGGAGGGTTAGCAACAGGGGAGTGAGAGAAGGAGAAGGGGGGAGAAGGTTCAGAAAATAAGTAGCATAGATGGTAGGTAGAAAATAGATAGGGGGGAGGGCAAGAATAGTAGGGAAATATAGAATCTAAAGAACTTGTGACACATGAACATCAGCAAAAGGGGGGAATGGTAGGGGAGGGTGTGCGCAGGGTGGAGGGGAATGAAGGGGGGAATGGGACAACTGTAATGGCATAATCAATAAAATATATTTTAAAAAATAAATAATTGAATTAAAAATTTAAAACAAAAGATTTTTTTCCCCTGAAAGCTTGGGCCCAAAACACAAAAGCACATTATACAGGGCAAAATACAGTAGGTACATTTATTAGACCTACTTTTTAGATGCAGGCAATGAAATTCCAAGAGGTTTATGATTTGCCCAAAGTTATGAAGATTGAAGAGAGGAAGTGCAGGCGCTTTGGACTCTAGAGCCCCTGCTGTTAGACTGGGGGTTGGGAAAGAGGAGCTAAACTGTCCCAGGTCGCCAGGAAGTGTAGAAGGTGAGGGGAGGAGGTCTGGGCCTGGATGGGCCCTGGGATGGAGCCTGAGGCCTAGGCCTGTCCCGTGACTAGGAGCCTAGTCAAAGGGAATTCTGGGAGCACTTCCAGGAAACAGGATGTGGCAGATTTTAAGGCTGGGGTTCCTGGGGCACCCTTATTTGCAGATCTGGCCCAGACAATCCTGGGCACCTCACCCTGACAGGACTGGGTACCTCCGAAGCTGCAAACTGCTGTGGAAGAAAAGGGGCCACGTATGAACCTGACAAGCTCAAGGGAGGCCTACAAGGCAGCCTTACAAACTCAGAGACCAAAAGTAACCACATAGTTTAAAATGAAAACTTATTAAAACAAAAAGAAGTTCATGAAGGACAGTCATGTCCTAGGCTAGCATTTTTCCCTAACAAAGGTCAGTCTTTACCTTAACTGAGCCTGTCCGTTGTCTTTTTGCAAGACAACTTCCCTTTTCCCCAAACCCCTTGGGCACAAGCTGAGACCACAAATGCCCTCACAGTTATTGCTATCACATGTTAACTGTTGACTGTTAACTAACCCTTACCCACCTATGTAAAAGAAGTATGTGTCTATCATTTTAACTTTTTATCTAATCCCAGAGTTTTCCCACACCACTTTCTCCCACCCTCTAATCTATCACAATGGACTTCATGTAACCCCCTGTGGCTTCTCCTTTGGTTCTAGTGTATAAAATAAGGTGCTTAACTGCCATTCTCTGCAGCATTTCTCAATCTGTTGAGATATTACGTCCTGGCAATTGACATTAGTTAGGCTCAAATAAACTCACCAAAAATTGAATGTTTTTTACGTTGACACCACTCAAAGACCCAAAGAGATGCCCTTGTAAGATCCAATAAAGACTTTCTTGCTGAACTCTAAAGAGCAGAGGAACTGGAAAGTATGTCCCCAGACAAGTCACAGTGTCCCGTGTGTGCTGGGTCTGCTCCTGCAGCCCCCTCTGGGGGGAGGGGATGATGCCAGCTGCTTTGCGGTCTCCATCCTAGGACACTGCTCAGGCACATCGAGGGCCCCCGAATTAGCACCCATCACCGGAGGACTGAGTGAGGCATGGAAGCTTCCCTTTTCCCTGAGACTCAGGTCAGCACCTCTCTCCTCTCTGGTCCTGAGACTAATCATCCAGGGGCCCAGCTGTAGAATCCAGGCTGACACAAACCTTTGGCTTCTTGGCTAGAACAGCACCCACTACTAGGCCTTTCTGAGAGTAACCGGGCAGAATCCCAAGGCTAATTTCCCCAAAACCTTGGACACCAAGAGCTTGTATTCTTTCTGATTTTTTAACAAAATCTCCTGAATCAGCCTCAGCCATATTATTCTGCCTCAGGGCCTTTGCACTGGTTCTTCTCGCTGTCTGAAATGCTCTTCCACCGTCTTCATATGGCCGACTCCTTCTCCTGTGCTAGGTCTCAATGTACATTTTCCCACCTTTCCAGAAAGACTCTGCCTGTATCGCCCTCTCTCTGTTTTGTCTCTCCCTTGCCATTTCCAGTGATGATTATCCAGTATGCAGTAGTTCAATAATGCTCTCACACAGGACAATCCAAATTGAAATGAGAAAGCCATAGGACCCAGAAGGAGTGGGGCCCTCAGATGTTATGGGGAAGGGGAACTTAGTGTCCAGTTCATCTAAGTCCTCAGAGGGTGAGAATGCTCAGACTCCTTAATCCTGGTGGGAGTTTTGTTTTGTTTGTTCACAATGGTTACAGGGAGCTGGTGAGCAAAGGAACTGTTCTGTCCCACTGAAATACTTCTGGGCTGTCCACATGTGACAGTCAGGGTAGAAAATACAGTGTCAGGTCCAACCAGCCCTGGTTTCAGTTAGATTCTGCGTGCAAAAGGAAGATTTTGTCTGTCTTTTACAAATGCAGAAAACCCACTCTCTCCAGGAGACAGCCACCCCTGGGAACACCACAAAGAAATCAGGGAGTCCAGCTTCGAAAGTTTTAGGGACCTTCTGACTTCTCTTCTTGATCTGAAAGGGAGGCCTAAATGATCTCTCGATCCAAGACAAAAGGCTTGACCCTTTGAGGTGGGTGAGGAAGGGTGTGAGGTGCCCAGTTACACCAGAATGTCAGAAAGACAACAAATAATTTCTTGTAAAGATACATCCCATGCCCTGGCTCGGTGGTTCAGTTGGTTAGAGTGTCATCCGGTTACTGCCACCAGAGGGGAAACAAAGGCAGGGAGGAGGAGGAATGCATGTCCCACCCACAGACTCAGCAGCCTTGAAATTCTCTGTATCTTTCCCACTGTGGCAAAGAAGAGCCTTTGATACTGTGCTTTCATCCTGAGGCTTAAAAGGCCTGAAAGGGCCCACACTCCCTGAAGGAAGAAGTCCTTTAACACCTTTGGCTATTCACGCTGGTCCTGGAAAGCCAGCACCACCTTTACCTGTCAATCAATATGTAACTTCTTCCTCCTCACTCCTTGTTGCGCCAACTACATAAATCCTCAGGACGAAGGCTTGGCAGGTTTGGTACTCTTGGCTCTCAGGCCACCTGGCCTCTGGCCATGTTCAACGCACTCTGGCCACCTTGGCACTCACTGGCTCTCATCACCCCTGTGCTTGCCACCCAGGCCTCTGGCCGCCCTCACTTTCTCCACCCTTATCCTGCTTCACCCTGAACCTACACCCCCACCTTAGCTAGGCCCGTTCTCTTCCATGAGAATGATCACCAATAAACCTTGCTTGCACACTTATATACTTGCTGATCTCTAATTCTTTATTGCATTGGCGGGAAGAACCGAGCTTCTGAGACTCTCTCCTGTAACAGTCCCATGCACCAGAAGGTCGTGGGCTTGATCCCCAGTCAGGGCACATACCTAGGTTGCAGGTTTGGTCCCCAGTCCGGGCGTGTAGGGGAGGCAGCTGATGGGTCTTTCTCTCACATCCGTGTCTCTCTCTCTTTTTCAAATCAATAAACAGAGCCTCAGGTGAGAATTTAAAAAAAAAAAGGTTCCATGCAGGAAGTGGGACATATATTAAAAAATGGGCCACAGTTACATTAAAAATTGTTTTTCTGAAATTCAAAGGTAACCAGGCACCCTATATTTTAACCAGCAACCCTACCGGGGAGGGACTAGCATTTACAATAAAGGGCTTTCCTAGGATGAAACCCTGGGTTTGGGGAAAATAGAGGCCATTGTGAGGTGTGACTTTTTGAGGGGAGGAACGAAGCTGGTTATGTTCACGCCAATTAAGCAATCACAGATGACCCTGCAGAAATCCGAACTCGTGACTCACATGGGACTCGAGACCAGGGTGGGGAAAGAAAGGAAGATTAGGAGCGGAGAAGCAATCTGCACACACAGGTCCCACTACAGAGGCAGGCGGAGGACGATTTCATCCAGGAAGGTAAGGGCATGTGTGTGATTGTGGTCCTATTGTTTCAGAGGAGGGTCTGGGAGATTCTGACGGACTCCTCCGCCCTCCTCCATTGCGTCCTGATGTTGGCCACTAGCAGAATTTCTCCTCCGCATTTGTAATTCTCCAAGTTCTGTAGGTGCACAAAGTCTCCTGGATGCGCTCTCTAGACTGACAAGCAGCAGAGCTGAGGACTGGGAAGGCCCACTTGTGAGCGGCATCGTTCCGTCACTTTAGGGGCTGCTGCTCCTGGTTCACGTGGGGGGAGGGGCATTGGCTGACCCTACCCCCGTTTGCCGAAGCTCTGAACTGGAGTTAGAGGTTTACAAAAACAATTTGACACAGAATTAATTGCATTTTGAGTCTGTGATGTTGAACACAGGGTTCACCTGAGCCAATCAGTGAGTTCAACTGTCATTTCTTTTTTACCACTGGGAAGGGCAAATTACACACGAAATGCCCCAGTGGAAAGGATTCATGTAGTGAATTCCCCTCTCGGCTCTTCCACTTCTCTCCTGCTGTTCTAAACAGGCTCATTAATGTAATTCCATGGGGATCAGACCTTAGAAATCCATGAGAACAATAAGAGGGAAGAAGAATACATAATAGCAAGGAAAGAAACCACTGTTCGTTTTCTAACAAGCACAAGTTAATCATGATCACTGCAGTTTGTGAGCTTTTTGTCTATTTGTATTATTGCTTAAATTTTTGCATTATAATTATATATATAAAACACACCCCCAATTGTTGTATATGTATTTTAACCCCAGTCATGATACATGAACAAGGGAGAAGCAGAAATTGATTTCAGTGGGAGGAACAGTGAACTGTTATCAAAGTCAAGTTGTGGGCATCTTCAGCCTATTTTGGGCGGGGCGAGTGCGGACTAGACCCGGCACCGGTGTGGGGTGTTTTCCTCCGTTGGAAAGTGGGCTAGAGGACGCCGTGCTTGGCTACATGCATTGTTGTCATAGCCTTCTAGTTGTGCAAGGATCAATATCCAATAATACCTTTAGAGGGAAATAACTCCTTTTACTAACCACAGTTTGGGCCCAAGGAAAGTAAGGACTAATAAAAATGCTTTTTGGTTGCTTGTTTCTCTACAGTTTATGTTATAGAGCCCAACTGAAGGCAAATGAAGAGCATTCCCCCCTAAATAATAACTCAACTGCAAAGCATTTGCTCTTCTGTTTTCAGTTTTTTTCTTTGAACTTAATTCTCAGTTGGTGGAAGGGGTTAGCAGCCTGAGCAATTTCCATGCAATGTCAATGAAAGAAGCAGGTACACATTCTCTCACAAAGAGAAACCAGAGGCCCCAGCTGTTGTCAATGGTCACCTAGTGGCAATGTCTTTGTGGGTCTTCATGGAGCGAGGATGCTCCGGATACATTAAATGAAGCCAACATGCTTCTGCTGTTAGGTGTCCTGTGACCCCACAAGATGCCAAGTGAAGAGGCCCACTACGTCTATGGGCACCCGAATAGAGGGCGTGGCCACTCCTACATCACGGCTGAAGGGTAAGTTCAAAACTTTTGCCAATTCAGTCTCTGAATTCCACTGACACACACCTCTCCATAAATCTCTCCAGTGTTTATTTCTCCAGAGGGTAAAAACTGGCAATGAGGTGAGGAGACTCTGGTCCCCCAGGGGCTCACACAAGCTTCTCTGAGGCTGAACAGGTGAGGTGATAGGAATGGCGAAAAGTTGGATCTGGCCCTTTTGGCTGTTAGGCCTTTGGTCTAGGTCCCCAGACTGAAAAACACAAGTCTGGGAGCAGGTTGCCTCTTTCCTCAAGCCGTGTCCTGTCTACTCCTCTCAGGCTCCTGAAGGTGGTCTGCAGACACAACAAAGGTGAGTTGCCAAAGAGCAAGTGAAGCTGAAGGGCAGGTGTGATTCCATTTGTGCCCGACCCCTGGGTGAAGATGGTGGTCAGGACCTTCACATCACCCTTTATCCTATGGAAAAGTGTTTGGTATTATGAATCAATTAAAAATAAGTATTTATATGATTAAGGATGTCTAAGAGCTGAGCGTTGTCTAGCCCTCCCGACATGCTACTCTTTCCTTTGAAAAATATCTTACGATCTAGCAGGAGATTTAGGTACGAGAATAACGTCAGCAGAAGTAAGTGCTGCGATGGGAACATGGGCTGTAGGGACACGCTCTGCCCGTGAGGGAGGGCGCGGCGGTGGGAGGGGAGCGCCTCCCTCTGAGCGGGGACTCCAACAGGACAAACAAGGAACCGGTTTTATTTGGACCGTCTTTTATGTGGTCTGATGACAATTTCCCACAAACCTACTCTCCTCTCCCTCGGGAAAGAACTGTTGACAAATTTGCACTAGAGTGAACTAGCAGGGGCAAGCAAGCTTCAGGCTGGGAACATTTTCTCAAAGAGCCTGTGGAATTTTCTAAAGTCCCTGCATGGTCAACTGAGGGTGGGGGTCGGCAGATGTTCTGAAAAAATGTCCCAAGAGCAGAAGCATACTCTTTGGGGGGTACATTGCACGTGGGGTTCAGTAGGATACTGTTTCAGCTTCTGCATGATGACTCAACAGATTCCACGGCTGTGAAGTTGCAGTAGCGAGAGAGGGCCTCTATCGGTTGAGAGAGCGTAAGTCACCCATGGAACTTGAAGAAGTTCCCTAGTCCCAAGAGACTGATACAGTAGGACTGGGGGTGGGGACCCAGGGTCTGCACTTTAACACACATCTCAGATGACTCTATTGCAGGAGGTACTTGGGTGACACCCTCAGGGCCTCAGACTAGCTGGGTAGAGAGTTCTTCTGATGTGTCTGGCTTGTGCTGGTGTTTTCCGCTCTCAGTCATCCCCGTGGGTGTGTGAGTGCAACGTGACTGTGTGTGCAGAGTGGGAACAGAGCTTCATCTGTGTCATGATGTCTGAGGGAATAACCGCAGACCCGGTGGGCAAAGTCAGAACACAGACATGCTGGGAACTGAATCAGCTGTCTTTAGTCACGAGAGCCCGCTAAACGCTCCATGTGACAGCTTCTCTTCAGGACAGGGTGATATGGCAGGGGAGGCACTGGCCAGGGCATGGGAAACCTGGGTCTGGCCCAGACTCAAGCACTTACTCCCTGGGCGTCTCGGGCCAGTCGCTGTGAAAGTGGCTTCTGCCACTTAACCTGTCGTGCAACCTTAGGCGTTTTACCAGCCTGAGTCTCGGGATATCAGCTGTGAAATGAACTCCGTACCTACCTCAGATGATTGTCATGAGGAGGGAATAGAAGGCTGTGTGCGTGGGGCCTGGCACACACTGGTGCTCAGGGAGTGGTGGAGAAGCCCCTAAGGTAGTGGTGATGCCAATGGATCGTGGTAGGTGTCCACTTCACAGTCTGTGGAGTGGGTGGAGTGGCCTGCATAATTAGCTTAGAGTTTTATCCAGCACTGCCATCCCAGGCTTCTCTCTACCCCTTTGGGAAAAGGAGCCTCGGTCCTCGTGGGTCTCGAGATGAAGGGGGTTCAGTAAGTGGTATTGGGCCAAAGTCTCTCCAGGCAAAGCCTCAGTTAGACCTGTTTCACCTGCAGCCGCTCAATCTCTTATAAATCACCCAGCTCAGCAGAGCCTTTCCTGCAGAGCAAGTCACCGATAAAAGACTGCACCCGCCACCTTGTTGATGTTTTTCATGCTGTGAAGTGGAAAATCAGGCAGATGTCAGCTAATTGACAATGTTATGCAGGGAAAGCAGAGCCCCAAGGCCTGGAAACAGGGGAAGTAGTGCTTCCCACAGGCCACTGGACACAGAGTCCGAAAGGCTGGCGTGGACTCCTGCACTGTGCCGTGCTGCTGAGGAGCAGGCCCTTCTCGGGGTGCTTCGGCTTTGCTCCAGGTGCAGCCCAGACGCTTCTCCCCAGGGCCGAGCCCAGTGCTGGTTCTGCTACTCATCCTTGCCTGGCCAGCTGGGGGTACCTACTAAATATCCACAGAGCGCCCGACTCCAAATGCCATCGGCCTCTCTAACTTGGCAGGCAGACCAGCCAGGCCGGGCCTCTCACCTCGGCCACCCCGGGGCTCCCTTCTGAGACGCCTCTTCCAGGTCACTCAGCCGAGACCAGCGTAAGCAGACACTAACTCCTCTGATCCGGTCCTCAGGGACCTGCACTGCATTCCTGGAGCAAGTGGAGGCCCGGCTGAGCATAAACACAGGACATGTGTCCTACCTGGGTTGGGCTCTGGCATCTCTACGTGACAGTCACAGTCTCGGAGACCTGTAAATCCCGCAGTCCTACTTCCACTCCTTTGGTCAGAGCGTGCCAGCCCCAACCCCCCCCCCCCCCCCCGGCGCCCGTGGCCCACTTGCAAGCTCTCTGCTTCTCTTTCTGACCCGTCCTCGTCCCCAAACCAAACTTGCTCTCTAGTAAATCGCTCATCCCATTATCCTCACTAGTGTCAATGATTCTCAAGAGGTTCGAGTTATATTTTGCTACAAATCTGCATATTTGTAAATAATTATTTTAACAGACACTCAATTGTTCATTTATTTTTCAGAGAGGTTGGTATTATGGGGGAGAGGATGTGAATTTGTAATCAGCCATATTCACTTTTTTATTTTTTATTCATTTGCCCATCCATACAACTGTGTATCCATTCATCCACCCACTTATCTTTAAGAAATATTTCTTAAAACACCTACATGCCTGACCCTTTCTAAGTATTGAGGATACAAATTTTAAAAAAAGACCCCCCCCCCAAAAAAAAAGAGAAATTCCTCTGGGAGCTCTTTTTCCATTTCTAGAAGTAACAGGTAAGCGCACTGCTGGTCAGCACCGTGGGGAGGCCTGTGGGAGGAGGCAGGGTGGGTCACCGTCACTCCGGGAGGAATGATGCTGAGTCTGGGAACTTGAGTATCGTCGGGCAGGTGGAGAGAGGACACGGGCCAGGAGTGAGGTGGCGGGGCCGGGGTGGGAGGAGAAGGCACAAATGCAGTCAAGGGAGAGTCAAGTTCAAATCCTAGCTCTGTCCCATGTAAGACTATCTGCAAGGCACATAATCTCTGCATTTATTTCCTCACTTGTGAAATGGGGATGCTAAGTGCTGCCTACCTTACAGGGTTGTTGTGAGAGTTAAACAAGCTAATGTATCTAGAATGTTTAGCACAGCACCTGGCTTATAAGCAGATGTTAAGTCAATGCTAGTTTCCATTTTCTTCTCATGGACTGATAGTTGGAGAAAATGATCTAAACTAGCCAGCCCAGTGAAAAGATAATTCAGCCTCAATAAACATATTGTCCACATAAGGGTCAGTTGCTACTGTTCAGTTGCTCCTGTACCCAGGAGCTTGGGTGTTTGGGCCCATGGCAGGTAGCACGACTTCTGTTGGCACACACCTGAGGGGTCCTTGAGGAGGTGCTGTCCCTGGACACAAGTGCGGGGGGGTCTGGTGGGTGGCCGCTGTGCCCCGTGTGGTGGGAAATTACTTGGGGACTGGGCGACGCAGTTTTGGATTGACAAAGTCCCTGTGAAGAGAGAAGACCGTTGATCACTGTGTGGAACAAGGCCTCTGTACCAAGGTGAATTTGTCTATTTCTTGGGCCAGGTTCGCAGGGATTGGCATCCTGACAGTGATCCTGGGGATTTTGCTGCTCCTTGGCTGCTGGTATTGCAGACGACGAAGTGGATACAGGAGCCTGAAGGTTGGTAAAGCGCCCATTGCTGGGATCCTTCCAGACCCAGAACCCACTTCCCTTCTGTTGCTGAATTGCTGGGCTGCAACATTCCCATGGTCGCCTCTAGCTCTGACTCCTGGTTCTGGTGAATCTTTTTCTACACTGTACTCCTTGCAATTCTCCTTGCAATGAGGAACTTGGCTGCTCTTCGGTTCCTCTCAGAGCAAACCTGAGTGATGGCTGTGTGTGTGGCCAAGCACCGACAGTCTGTGGGGCACAGGGCAGGGCTCGCGGTCACCTTGCACAGTCAACAGCAGCGTATGAGACACGCGAGGCCCACCAGCTCTTCTGGGGATTCTCACTGCCTCTGTTACGCCACTTAGCGGCTACTCCTCTCACCTTTGCCTCTTCACTCCTTTCCTCTCACGTTGCCTGGGAATTCTTCTGACTCTGCTATACCCGGCAACCCGGTGCACCTAGAAGCCATCTAGCATCAATGCAACAAAGTAACTATTCACTCCTCAGCAGCCAAAGGACCACCAGGTTTTTAACAGGCTCCATCTTCCTTTGATGGCGAAGTGATTTTAATAGCATATATATTTTTTCCTTACCATACAGCCAGAAAGCTAACACAATCCAGTCTTGGGGCAGCAGGGTCTTCCACAAATGGGAAACATCAACTGAGTCTCTAAACAATAGAACCTACAGGTTTCAGAAACCTCAGTTTATTTTTAAAATTAATTAATTAATTATTTTTAGAAAGAGGGGAAGGGAGGGAGAAAGAGGGAGCGAACCATTGATTGGTTGCCTCCTGCATGTTCCCAACTGGGGACTTGGCCCATAATCCAGGCATGAGCCCTGACTGGGAATTGAACCGGTGACCTTTCAATTTGCAGGCTGGCACTCAATCTACTGAGCCACACCAGCCAGGGCTCTCTCTCTGTCTCTATCTGCTACCACTCTTTCCCTCTCCTCTCTCTCTTGTTATTACAGATCTGAAAGCTTCTGAGGTTGATAAATAATGGAAAATTTATCTTTACAACAGATGTTGGGAAGTCCCAATCCTCGTTCAGGAGCACTTCATTCAGAGGAGGTGCCGAGACAGAGGGGAGGCCTGGGGTGGGACGCCATGGCCCCTGGTGTGGGAGGGGAAGGTGAAAGCTTAGCTGCAAATTCTCCCCGTCCTTCCTGGGAAGCTTGGGCGGTCCCGTGTGTCCCTTTCCTCATACCGGTCTTGCCAGTGTTTCAGATACAAACCATGCAAGACAGGGTGCATTTGGGGCTGACAGACCCATCGAGCAGCCGCCCTCTCGTGTGTTGACATTTCGTGGGAAGGAGAAGTTGCTGAGTCTTAATAAGACTCCAAACCAAGTACCACAGGAAAGCCTTGGATTAGGAGGTCCAGGATGGGACTCCTACTCATAGGACGCTTCTCTGTGGCCATCTACAACACGATGGGGCGTGGGGGTGAGGGAACCTGTGCTCTCTACCACAGAATTCCTCTTGTACCTCTAGCATGGGGCTGTGACATTGTCTTGTAATTGGCTATTTATGTTTTGCCTCTTCTACCTCTTCTCTTTCCTCCATTTTAAACAGGAATGGAAAATATTTCTTGTTTTTTAAAGTAAATGACTTTTTAAAAAATGATTTTATTTATTCTTTAACTTTTTTAGGCAGAGGGGGAGGGAGAGAGAGAGGGAGAGAAACATTACTATGTGGTTGCCTCTCATGTGCACCCTTTTGGGCACCTGGCCTGCAACCCAGGCTTGTGCCCTGACTGGGAATAGAACCAGCAACTCTTTGGTTTGCAGTCTGGTGCTCAATCCACTGAGCCACACCAGCCAGGGCTAAACAATTTTCTTATTCATCTTTGTACTTCCACTGTCCAGCACAGTGCCTGGCACATAGCAGTCACTCAGTTGTATGGCATCAGGTTTTGGTCTTATTGTCTGCCGTTGACCTGCTTGGTGCCCTTAGTTTTTAATTCCTCTAAGCCTCATTTGCTCTGTTCTATACCTAGGTACATGATATAACATGGTATATATCAGTTTTTATTTAATATATATATATATTTTTTTCTATCCCCGGCCGGTATGGCTCAGTGGACTGAGTGCTGGCCAGTGAACCAAAGGGTTGCCAGTTTGATTCCCAGTCAGGGCACATGTCTGGGTTGCAGGCCAGGTCCCCAGGGGTGGGTGTGTGAGAGGCAACCACACATTGATGATTTTCTCCCTCTCTTTCTCCCTCCCTTCCCCTCTCTCTAAAAATAAATAAATAAAATATTTAAATATATATATATATATATTTTCTATATAGTTTTTACTCATTCTATGTACGTAAAAAATCACAATAATTTAGCTTTTTAAGGAGTAACAGTTCTACAATCTCATTATGTTGGTATCAATTTCCTAACTGCCCACAATTGCTAGCTAGATGATACTGAGCAAAAGGACAACTTTTTTCTTTCCTTTCTGCTTCAACACTCTCATCTTAAACTCATTTAAGAGTAACAGAGAGGGTCTTAACATTGTGGGCTTAGGCACTGTGAACATTTTGCTTGGTAAGGTTCAAATTCAACTTATCATGTCTCCATTACTCTAGGTCTACATCAGTGATTTGCAGTTTCTGGAATTTTTATGTTTATATTCCCTGATTCCTGACTGTCTAAAAATGCTCTCTGTCATTTATCTATTTTTTAAAAAAATATTTCACTTATTTATTTTTAGAGAGAGGGAAGGGAGGGAGAAAGAGAGAGAGAAAGAAACATCAATGTGTAGTTGCCTCTTGCACATCCCCTACTGAGGTCCTGGCCTGCAACCCAGGCATGTGCCCTGAATGGGAATTGAACTGGTGACACTTTGGTTTGCAGGCAGGCACTCAATCCACTGAGCCAGGGCTCTGTCATTTATTTTTAAAATTAATACCAAAATCTCATTTTGAGACTTTCATATCTCCTGAAATGCCAGTTTTGGAATCAGCAGTCTAAGAAATGCAGGCAAAATTATGTAAAATAGTGCATTAAGTACTGCATTTAATTACATAATTACCTTCCAGTCTCTCTTTGGTGATTCTACTTTCATTTTAAAACAGAAGTACATGAATGACAATAAAGCAAGTTCTGGATATTTGAGTTACTCCATCTTTAACAACCCTCATTGAGCTTTAAAATACCTATTTTCCCACTTTCACTGAACATGGAATGGTATCAGGGTTGGTTGGAATGAAGATCTCTTAAAATTTCTCTGTTGGCTAATAATTCTCCTTATTTCTGGAAAACATCTTTTGAAGAGAAAGACTGCTTTTTCAGCAATATGTTCTTTCAGGAAAATGATTTGCAAGGCACTGGAAGTTGGTTTTTGTATTTACCAATTTTACTCTTTTACTTAAAAGTTAGAACACAATGCTTTTGATTCTTGGAGAGAATTTCGAGGCCCCTGCAGACAGCTCAGTTTATGCTCACGTCTCCTCTAGTTCTGTTTCTCAGAGCATGGTCAGGGGGTCCTGCACAGGAACCACCGGGGCTTCTTGCTAAAATGCAGATTCCAGGACCAGCTCTGGTGGTGAGAACCAGGAACCAGGAACCTGCATTTTGAGGTGCGCACTGTGGCAGGGGAGGGAGTTAAAACACAAAGAAAAAGAATAAAAGTGATAATTGATTAAAGGTGAAGAACGCATTAAATGTCTTTTCTGAGGTGTATCTCTGGGAGTTGGGGAGGGGACCAGAACCTCCCAGTGTCCTCATGTCAAGATTAAGGTCCTTGTGCATATATATCCTTATAGGAGGTGAGCCAGAGTTTAGGAAAACAACTCCTTTTTTTTTATCTGTTATTTATTTATTTGTTTGTTTAATGGATTATATGCTATTACAATTCTCCCATTTCTTTCTGCCCTTTAGTCCCCTCTGCCCTGTATCCTCCCACCCTGCAGCACCCCTCCGCCTTAGTTCATGTCCATGGGTCCTACACATAAGTTCTTTGGCTTCTCCGTTTCCCATACTATTCTAAACCTCCCCCTGTGTGTTTTGTACCTACCATTTACGCTTATTCTCTATATCTTCCCCCCATTCTCTCCCCTCTACACACCTGCTGATAGTCCTGCATGTGATTTCTATTTTTGTGATTCTCTTCCTGTTCTAGTTATTTGCTTAGTTGGTTTTTGTTTTGTGTTTTTTAGGTTCAGTTGTTGATAGTTGTGAGTTTGTGGTCACTTAACTGTTCAGTTTTTGACCTTCTTCTTTTTCCTTAGATAAGTCCCTTTAACATTTCATATAATAAGGGACTGGTGATGATGAACTCCTTTAACTTGACCTTATCTGGGAAGCACTTTATCTGCCCTTCCATTCTAAACGATAGCTTTGCTAGGCAGACTAATCTTGGATGTCGGTCTTTCGATTTCATGAGTTATAGCCCCTTCTTGCCTGTAAGGTCTCTCTTGAGAAATCCGCTGACAGTCTGATGGGAACTCCTTTGTAGGTGACTGTCTCCTTATCTCTTGTTGCTTCTAGGATTCTCTCCTTCATTTTAATCTTGGTTAATGTAATTATGATGTACCTTGGTGTGTGCTTTCTTGGGTCCAACTTCTTTGGGATTCTGAGCTTCCTGGACTTCCTGGAAGTCTATTTTCTTTGTCAGATTGGGGAAGTTCTCCTTTCTTATTTCTTTAGATAACTTTTCAATTTCTTGCTCTTGTTCTTCTCCCCTTCAGGCCTTGCTAGTATCCTCTCTGCCCCAGGCTGTCTCTGCCCCTCCTACTGGTTTAGATGAATGTTTCTTCTTTAATCCCATGCAGTTGTCAGAGTTCCATGCAGTTCAATTTTCTGGCAGTTCTCCTTGTTTTTTGTTTTTAAATCTGTTGTTATCCTTCTTCTGGTGGTGCAGGGAGGTACAGTGTATCTACCTACACCGCCATCTTGGCCGGAAGTCAGGAAACTGCTTCTTTACAGTTTGCATACTGTGTAGTTATCAGCCCAATCTGTGTCTGGCCTCATGTAACTGATGTTCCAAATACTTTCCCACCCTTGGAAACCTGCCTTGGTACCCTGACAGACCTCAACAATCAGCCACAGTCCACAGGCAAGCCTGGAGAGCCACTGCTCACCTGTAAGGCAGCCCTGTTCAAGCCTCCCTCAGCTGAGGCCACAGAGCACATGCTGGATTTGGCTCACAGAGATGTTTGGGCCTGTGTTTTTAAGAATTGAATTAGATGCTAACATTTGAAATAACCAGAACAGGAACAGAATCAGAGAAATGGGCATCACACAGAGGGAGTTCAGTGGGGAGGGGGAAGGGAGGAATAGAGAGGAAAGGTGCAGGGAAGAAGAAGCATAATTAGTAGGCATAAATAGATGGGGATAAATAAAAAATGGTATAAGAAACAGAGGACTCAGGGGACTTCCGCCAAGATGGAGGTATAGGTGGATGTGCCGTGCCTTCTCACACAACCAAGTTTAGGGACAACTAAATATGAGCATCAGAAAACACAACCAGAACACGGAAAATTGAACTTTTCAGAAGTCCGGTAACAACAAATTCTTCAGCCCGACCAGTAAGGGGCGAAACTGGCGTCTCGTGAGGGGTGGCACAGGACTCCGGTCGGACGGACCCAGGCGCGGAATCCAGACGCGCGAACCCAGACGCACGGGTTCCAAACCCAGGATTGGACCTAGTGAGCGACCGAGCGACCGAGCAACCCACCGGGTGAGCGACTGCTGAGGAGACAGTGGGGAGGCGGTGCTGCGTGTTGACTGCGGTTGCCTATCTGTGGGCGAGCGGACAGGCGAGGGAGTGGGCGCTTGGACCGGGCCCGGCGGTCCCCGTGGCTTGCGGCAGTAGAGGGCGCCGCCATTTCCCCGCTCTGACCACGCCCCCACATACAGCGTCACAACCCAGCGACCTGGGAGTCCAAAGCGCCGCTTCTCACATTTAAAGGGCCAGAACAGACCAAAAATGTCGCAGGAAGACCTCAGAGCCCCAGAGATAAATCTAAGCGACGAAGAAATAGCAAAACTCTCAGCCGCACAGTTTAAAACACTGGTCATCAGGTTCCTAACAGATCTGGTGGATTATAGCCACAAATTAGAGAAACATATGAAGGCTAAACTAAGGGAAATGAATGGAATTCCACAGAAAACCCATAGAGATGAAAAGGAAACTGGGACTCAAATCAATGAAGTGGCCCAGAAGAAAGCAAATAATGGCCAAACAGAAAAGAGTCAAGGAGCAAGAATTCAAAGAAATGAGGAGAGTCTTAGGAACCTCCAGGACATCTTTAAACGCTCCAATATCCGAATTATAGGGGTACCAGAAGGGGGAAAGACACAACCACCAGTGGAAAAATTATTTGAACAAATAATAAAAGAAAATTTCCCCAATCTGGCAAAGGAAATAGACTTCCAAGAAATCCAAGAAGCTCAGAGAGTACCAAAAAAGTTGGACTCAAGAAGAAACACACCAAGGCATATCATAATTACATTAGCCAAAATTAAAATGAAGGAGAGAATCCTAGAAGCAGCAAGAGCTAAGGGGACAATCACCTACAAAGGAGTCCCTATCAGACTGTCAGCAGATTTCTCAAAAGAGACCTTACAGGCAAGAAGGGGCTGGAAAGAAATATTCCAAGTCATGAAATCTAAAGACCTATAACCAAGATTGCTCTATCCAGCAAAACTTTCATTTAGAATGGAAGGACAGATAAGGTGCTTCTCAGATAAGATCAAATTCAAGGAGTTCATCATCACCAAGCCCTTATTATATGAAATGTTAAAGGGACTTATCTAAGAAAAAGAAGTTAAAGAAACATGAACAGTGAAAGAACAACAAGCTCACGGTTATTAACAACCACACCTAAAACGAAAGCAAGCTAAAAGAACAGCTAGATCAGGAGTGGAAACATAGAAATGAAGATCTCAAGGAGGGTTAGCAACAGGGGAGTGGGAGGAGGAGATGGGGGGAGAAGGTACAGAAAATAAGTAGCATAGACAGTAGATAGAAAATAGATGGGGGGGGCAAGAATAGCATGGGAAATATAGAACCTAAAGGACTTGGGACACATGGACATAAACTAAAGGGGGGTAATGGTGGGGATGGGGGGCAGGGTGGAGGGGAATGAAGGGGGGAATAGAACAACTGTAACAGCATAATCAATTTTAAAAAATAAATTAAAAAAATTAAAAAAAAAAGAAACAGAGGACTCAAACAACTTATATGTACAACCCATGGACATGAACTAAGGCACGGGGAATGCTGGAGGGTTGGGAGAACAGGGAGGAGGGGAGATTAAGGGGGAAAAATTAGGAAAACTGTAACAGCAAAATCAATAAAAAACACTTAAAATAAAATAACATTTTACATAAAACCTTGATTTATAGTTTCTTTTTCAAAAAAGCAAAAGATCTGGGAAGAACTGGCAGCTATACAGTCTCCTTAGATGGAATATACAATCCCTCTTTCCCTCTGCCGGCCCCCACTGGACCCTCTTGATTCCCTTTTGCATTACCTGCCTGGTCCCTCTAAGTATTTGAGTGTAGCTGAGTTGCCCAGCTGTAGGCAAGAAGGTGCGTTATCTCTACAGCAGTGGTTGTTGGTGTGGTTCCGGACCAGCAAAATCATGGGGGAACTGTTAGAAATGCAAAGTTGTGGCCTCACCCCAGACGCACTGTGTCAGAAATTCTGGGTGTGGGCCCAGAAATGTGTTTAACAGGCCCTCCAGGTGATGCTGATGCGTGCTACAGTTTGAAAACCACTGTAGTAGAGAATTTAACAACAATAAAAAAAGCAACCAAAGTCTGTTTTTTGTTATCATGAGATGCCAGCAATTTTAACAGTCAGTGATGCAATACCCCACCTCACCCAGGTGAACCGCTTCAGCAGTCTCCACTTTGGTTTGCGTCTCTGTCTTGTACAAACTGTTGTCATTCTATTCTAGGGATGAAGAGCATCATCCTCTAATCCTATGCAAAGCACTAAGCGTTTACCTATCCTCCCTGCAATAACTCAAGGTGCATCACAGCCTTAGACTGACTTGTCATTATTGTTGCAACCTGACTCAGGGCTGCAGCCAGAGCATTTCTGTCACAGTATATGCGTTCATAGTGTTTAAGATATTCTGCTGTCCTTGTGGGAGAGACAGAAATAGAGTATTAAATCCCTGGTGTGACGTTGTCAAATGCCTGTCCCCAATGTTCTATCAGCTCCTGCCTCACCAGCTCCGATCTACTCCTCTTGCAATCATTCTGAGGTTCATTTTTTTGTTTCACTCTTTTTCTCCTTCCCTTTAAAAATATTCATTAACTAATGTGTGTCAGGCACTGTACTATGTGTTTTGCCTTCAGTTAACTCCTCTAACATCTCTGAAAGGTAGGCAATGTTATTTTCATATTACAGATGCAAAAACTGGAATTCAGAGGGAACACAGAGTATGTGCCACAATCAAGATTAAAACCCATTCTTTTTTAAAAAAGATTTTATTTATTTATCTTTAGAGAGGGGAAGGGAGAGAGAAAGAGAGGAAACATCAGTGTGTGGTTGCCTCTCACACACCCTCAATGGGGGACCTGGGCTGCAACCCAGGCATGCGTACTGCCTGGGAATTGAGTGGGTGATCCTTCAGTTCCCAGGCTGGCACTCAATCCACTGAGCCACACCAGCCATGGCTAAAACCCATTCTTAAAAAACATCACCTTCTTTCTCATTTCTTTAATGGACTCAATTATTTCTTCTCACCCACTGACTTTTGTGAATTCACATTACAGGACAAAAGCTTTTATGCTGGTACCCAAAACACCTTAACAGGAAGATGTCTGTCCAAGGGATCTGGTCCACAGGACAGCAAACTACCTTTTCAGGAGAACAACTATGAACTTGCGGTAGGTTCAGATCCTGCGAGTATGTGAATGTATTTAATGCTATTGAACCATACACCTAAAAATGGGTTAACATGGTAAATTTTGTGTTATATCTATTTACCATAGTAAAAAATAATAAAGGTAAAAAACAAGGGAAGTCCAGAGATTTTCTTTCTTTTTGTGTGTGTTTTAAAACAGCATTTATTGATTTCACAGGGTCTGTAGGTCAGGATTTTGGGTGTGACTCATCTAGGTAGTCTGTTTCATGGTCGGTCACATGCCGAGATCAAGGTAGGCTATAGTCATCATGAAACCAGAAAAGCCGGTGTTCATGCTGCCTGTCTCCTAGTAGACACAATAAGCAGAGACAGAGATTGAGTCTTTTTAAAATAATCTATTTTATTAATTATGATATTACAGTTGTCCTATTTTTTTCTCCCCTTTATTTCCCTTTGCCCTGCAACTCCCTCCCACCAGCATTCCCCCACCTTAGTTCATGCCTATGGGTCATACATATAAGTTCTTTGGCTTCTCCATTTCCCATACTATTCTTAACCTCCCCTTGTCTATTTTGTACCTACCATTTATGCTTCTTATTCCCTATACTTTTCCCCTCATTTGCTCCCCTGCCCTGACCCACTGATAGTCCTCCATGTGATGTCCATTTTTGTGATTCGGTTCCTGTTCTAGTTGTTTGCTTAGTTGGTTTTTGTTTTTGTGGATTTTTAGGTTCAGTTATTGATAGTTGTGAGTTTGTGGTCATTTTATGATTCACAGGTTTTGATCTTCTTTTTCTTAGATAAGTCCCTTTAACATTTCATATAATAAGGGACTGGTGATGATGAATTTCTTTAACTTGACCTTATCTGGGAAGCACTTTATCTACCCTTCCATTCTAAAGGACAGCTTTGCTGGGCAGAGTAATCTTGCATGTAGGTTCTTTCCTTTCATGACTTTGAATACTTCTTTCTAGCCCCTTCTTGCCTGCAAGGTTTCTTTTGAGAAATCAGCTGATAGTCTTATGGGAACTTTTTTATAGGTAACTGTCTCCTTTTTTTCTTGCTGATTTTAAGATTCTTTCCTTATCTTTCATCATGGTTAATGTAATTATGATGTGCCTTAGTGTGTGCTTCCTTGGGTGCAACTTCTTTGGGGACTCTCTGAGCTTCCTGGACTTCCTGGAATTCTGTCTCCTTTGCCAGATTAGGGAAGCTCTCCATTGTTTTTTAAAAATAAGTTTCCAGTTTCTTGCTCTCCCTCTTCTCATTCTGGCACCCCTATGATTCAGATGTTGGAACATTTAAAGTTGTCCTGGAGGTTCCTAAGCCTCTCCTCACTTTTTTGAATTCTTGTTTATTCACTCTGTTCTGGCTGAATGTTTATTTCTTCCTTCTGCTCCAAATTGCTGATTTGAATCCTGTTTTCCTTCCCTTCACTGTTGTTTTTTTGTACATCTTCCTTTATTTCACTTTGCATAGCCTTCACTTCTTCTTCTATTTTGCAACCATATCCAACCATTTCTATGAGCATCCTGATTACCAGTGTTTTGAACTATGCATCTGATAGGTTGGCTATTTCTTCATAACTTAGTTCTATTTTTTGAGTTTTGATCTTTTCTTTCATTTGGGCCTTTTTTTTTTTTTTTTTTTTGCTCTCAGTCTTCCTGTTACAGAGTAAGGGGAAGAGCCTTAGGTATTTGTCAGGGCAGGGCAATTCACATGGCTGCATTGTGGTGCCCCATGTTGGGGAGGGGTCAGAGAGGGAGCAGTGCTGCATGCTAGGCTCTTGGCTGGCTTTCAATCACTTCCCCTGCTGCCCACAACCAAATTGGGCCCATCTGGTGCTGATTCCTGGGTGGGTGGTTTTGTGCACATTCTAGGACTCTGTGGGTCTCTCCAACCAACTCTCCTGAGGCTGGGAGTTTCTCCAGTGCCACAACACCCACAGATTTTTACTACCAGAGGTTTTGAGGCTTTGTTTTCCGATGCTGGAACCCTGGTTCATGCGATGTGTCTCACTCCCCAGTTTTAACTCCTGATTTATTCACATGCAAACGTGGGACTGCCTGGTCCTCCAGCTGTCACCTTGCCACAATTCCTCTCCCTCTCTGCTGCCCTTCTCTGCCTCTCCTACTAGTCTGGATGATGTTTCTTCTTTAACTCCTTAGTTATCAGACTTCCACACAGTTTAATTTCCTGACAGTTCTGGTTATTTTTTGTTTTTAAATTTGTTGTCCTTCTTTTAGTTGTGTAAGGAGGCAAAGTGTACCTATGTATTCCCCCATCTTGGCTAGAAGTCTATTTTCTTAAATTGTGTTCTCTTGTACCCAGATTTTCCAGGGTCAATAATAAGGGCTTTATATATAGGATCCAAAGGAAGAACTTGGTTCTGGATACAATATCCTTTTTTGTCTTATGTTTTTAGTATATTTGTCTATGTCCTGAACATACCTGTATCTAAGGAAAAAAATAAAAGACCTTTCATTAATTGTATAGAGCTGTGCTGTCTAATAAGGTAGCCACCAGCTACACGTGGCTATTGAGTACTTAAAACATAGTAGTTTCAATTGAGATGCGTTGTACTATCTACCAGATTTCAAACACTTAGTATGAAGCATATTGAGTATGTGTTCAAACAGTAATATTTTAATATGTGAGGTTAAATGAAACGTATTATTAGGATTAATGTTCCCTACTTCTTTTTCTTTTTACTCGTGGCTATTAGAAATCTTACAGTCACATGTGCTCTGTTTCTATGGACAGTGCAGGTGTGAGTGCGATGTATGTATGATAATGGTTGAAGGCACTGACCCTGGGACAAATTACTGAGTTTGTTCTTAGCTCCACACTTACTAGTTGTGTGACCTTGGGCAAGTAAGTGACTTAACTTCCCTGTACCTTAGTTTCCCAACCTGTAACATGAAAATGCTCCTAGAATTCCTGTGAACATTAAATGAAGGCCTGACATGTTTGTGCTCTGTTGATAGCAGCAGTGGCCTTTAGACATAACTGCAAGGAGTTACCTATATGGTAAAAATGCAGTGTATTTAATGTCTGTAAACAGGGTCCAACGTTTCAATAGTTAGGGCTTGGGGCTTCTATTGACAAGGATATTCCAGGCGTATACCAGTTTTTGAGATTTTGGGAAGCCCCTTCACCCTATTTTTTTCTGTACTTCTGGCCCCAACAATGTTTCAACACACTTGTGAACTTTAAAAATCATTACCTTGCTGGGTGGAAATTAGATGTGGGCACTTAAGTTTCAGTCCAGAGCAGAAGTATAAATATGATGCTACCTATGATGACTTACTGGCTTTCCCAGAAACATATGCACTGCTGCCAGGCCCATAACTCTCCCTTTCTCACTCCCACAGGTTCCCAATGCTCCGCCTGCCTATGAGAAACTCTCCACACAAGCGGCGCCACCACCTTACTCTCCGTGAGAGCCAGCGAGGCCCCTGAGAGCTGCTGAGACGATTTCCCTCATGCTTTGGATTACATTTAACATGGACATTTAGTATTTTGCTCCAGAATGCTGTAGAAACACTGCATACAATCTCTAATAATAAGCTTAGTGTTACATTTAGTAGGTCAACTAGCAATACTAACTGAGGAAATGATGAAAAATATCAAAATGGAAAAGCTTTGTCAATAAATGTTGTAATGCATGATACTGCTTGTACCAGTAGCAATGCTAATACATCTGTGGTGTTATTTCTGGTTGAATAGAATTTAAGTGTGTGTTTTGGGACCATTCAATTTCTTTTTAGTTGAAATTTCACCAATAACTAACAAACTATTATTCTGCTTTTGGAAGGAGCAACTTCTTGAACAAACTGAACTCTAACAGGTAAGTTTGTGCTATGGAGCACTCACAAAGGATAACTTTACAGATTTAAGACCAAGAGCTGATTGATGTACCAAATCATATAGTCAGACTGATCTGATCAGGAAAGTGTCAGCAATGTCTTTTTGTGTTCCATGATGCTACAAAACATACTGCAAAGATCCTCTTAAGGTATACAGTTCTAATTGCATTTCATTTCAGGGCTCAGTGTTATCATAATTAATGACAAGAATTTTCCGTTAAATCCGAAAGTGGTATCAGAATTTAAATAGGTGAAAGCTACTCTAGTTAAGTTTGTCTGATATTTTGCCTTAAATGTGACAGTGGCAGTTTAGCTCCTGTGGACCCCCAAATCCCTCAAAAGAGTATACAGAAGAAATCATAAAGGACCAGAGATTCCCAAAGAGTGTTATCATTTGCTCGCAACATTGTAATTTTTTTGTTGTTGACATCTACATATCATGTATACTATTATTTATCTAATATTTCTCTTTCAGTCAGCTCATTTAAAAAATTTGGCTTACATGTGTACCACCACACTAAATGGAAAATCAGTATCATTTTCTGTAAGTAGAGGACAACTGTAAACATAAAGATAATGAAAGTATTTTTATTAAAAGGTAGGAGGATACTGATGGTTGCAGAAGGCTATCAGCCTAAAACCTGCTCTCCTTATTAAAGAACCAGATTAGCAAGAATCAGAGAAAAGCTTTTAACATAATTAAAAGGCTTGCAAGAGAAAGAAATTACTTTCTCAATGTGTGACTCAGTATTCTCTTATGCTGAGTCAGTAAACCACCTACAATTGTCTTGTGTCATTGGAAACATCAGGGTAGCCTAACTGCAGCATTTTCTATAAAAGACAAGATTGCACTGAAGAGAAAAAATAAATCTGGTTAACAGAAACTTGTACACACATTGAAGAAAATGGCCACAAAATGCTAAAATACCTCTGTCCTTTCTCTGTCCAGTCTTACCACTTAAAATAAGCTCTGTCCCTTCCCTTTTCAAACAAATAAATGAGTTCTAAACCAAGTAAACTCCATCAGGCATTTGGCCAGCTCCTTTCTTCATTGAAAGGCTTAGTCTGAGCCTTTATCATCCACATTTACAGAATAACTTGTGGCTTGAGCCCTGGACCCCTCCAAGATCCCCAGACCATCCATCATCCAATGAGCATTCTCTCCTTCCCCATGGAAAAGTCCCTTTTCACAGTTCCTCAAGGCAGTGTCCTGGGTAACAGGCAAGGAGGGTTGAGCTGAGTTCGCCAGGGAAAAGCTAGAATGAGATTTTGTTTCAAGGAATTTAAGGTGTCAGATGCAGCCAAAAGTAGGACCTGCTCCCTACCCAGAGGCAGCCACACTTTTGGAAATCATTCCCTGGACTGGAGACCAATTTTGGAAGAACCTTGGGATCTGGGAGCTGAAGACTGCAGGATCACATGGTGGAAGGAGCCTGGGTCACTGAGACACCACTGAAGGAGAGAATCGTCCACCTAGGAATGCTTGGATTGAATGAAGACCAACTGGCCCCAAAGAATATCCATAAACCGTTAAGACACTGCCAAATCTGACACTGAAATTCAGGGCTGTTAGTTAACACTTCTGTTGAGGCCCTTCAGTGCTCTAACCCTGCCCACCTGGACTGAACAAATGGGGGCTACAGGGGTGCCTCCAGGGGAAGGAGATCCCTGTGACCTTTGCAGGCAGGATCAGGCTTCCCTCCTGCCAAAGGAAGCTTGAACTCAGGAGAATGAGCCTCCCCAGTGCCCTGGGCACAGGAGTCCTCCCCTGCAGGCTGCTCACCAAAAAGCCTGACATGCTCGAGGGCACAGTGGTAATGGCATGGCACTGCTTTGACCTCATATGCTTCCTGGAGGATCACGTCAGGACTAGCGTGGTCACAGCTCACAGCCTCAAGTCATCTGCGGCATTTTTTTACCTGTCCAAATTCACTGGATACGTAAAATTGCTTTCCATTTGTGCAGTGAGCTCTGTGTTATAGAACCTGGTCTTCACCAGGTGTCACGTATGGTCTGATGCTTGATTCAAGCCCCAAGTCTCTAAGGTTTTCCCTAGCAGGTTCTAATATGCACTCTGATTGTAAAGAGAGTAAACAGCAGGTAAACTTGAGGGAAAAAGAGCTAGTCCAAAGATTTGCTGCCTGGGTTAAAGTCAGTGAGTTTAGACTGACTATACAAATCAGTGAAGCCCCCAAGTCACCTCCAGTGAAGACCAGTGCTCTGAAGTTATAAACACTGACTTAGGTAGCACTTATAAATCTGGATAGATCCACTTGTCATTTGAGAATATTACAGAACTTTTCCAAAAAATCCCCCCCCCCCGCCCAGAAACCAGCGAGGCTCTTAAACCTTCATTTCATGGCTTAACTTTAAGGATTGACACAGTTTTGGAAATGCATTAAAATTCCTCGATCTCAAGTTATTGATGACAGAACATCATTAAAATATCTTAGAAGAATATAGAACAAATTCAGAGGGAAATCATGGATGGTTTGGATAAAAGCACTCATTTTGAAGAAAGCCTAAAACTGCCATACAAGAAGCTGGAAAAGTAAAAGTGCGGGAAATAAACAGAAACAAAAGATGCTTGACAATTTGAAAACACAAATGAGAGTCTTTAAATGATAGAGAGAGCCCCTTAAAATCTCTGAAATAGTACTGATGAAAAGTCTGCCTGCTTTATTTTTCAAAAAGATTTTTACTTATTTATTTCTAGAGAGAGGGGAATGATGGGAGAGAAACATCAATGTGTGGTTGCCTCTCATGCGCCCCCTACTGGGGACCTGGCCTGCAACCCAAGAATGTGCCCTGACTGGGAATCAAACCAACTATCTTTTGGTTCTCAGGCGGGGCACTCAGAGCCACACCAGCCAGGGCTGCCTGCTTTCTTTAGAAAAGATTACATATATACATGATAACCATACTGAGGTCAAAGAAACATACTGAGATCAAAGCAAAATCCAAGAAATCAAAGAGAAAATTTTAGAAAATGAGAACTACTCTACTGTTAATGAGAAGTCAATTTGAATATACTGATCCAATTAAGTATTTCTTTAAAAAGGCTTGAAGGAGAAAATCAAGGACCATTTAAAAAGTTCAGTGAAGAAATCTATATGGACAAATCACAGTTCAAAAACCAACCAAAATTTCAAATACTGCTTACTGGGCTACATCAAGAACATGTAATGCAAATTTGCAGAATAATTAATCAATTGAAGAAAGAACTCACTGCTTAGAAACCTAGAAGAAACTTCCCAAAGTGTATGACAATATTAGCTGTATATATCAGAAGTACGACTCCTACAAGGCGGCCTTGAGAAAAAGTGGGATAGAAGCCCTTCCTTTTTGAAAGGCTGGATCGTCTCCTGTGAGAAAAAAGCTCAAGAAAGTTGGATGGCAGCCTGGCTGAGAGAAAAGCTGAGACAAGAAAAGAAAATAATCAATCACAACAGACAAAATTGGCTGAAGTTTAAATTCCAGCTTTTCCCAAGTGGCGCCCACTGTTCCACATGCTGCCCTGGGCAGAGGCCAGGGAGTACCAGGTCACTTCCTAAATCATGAGGTTCCCAGAGGAGGGGTTGAGTTGTGAGGACTCAAGCATCTGAGTCACCTGCAGGTTTGAGTCAGGTTTACAGTAGTCAACTCCCTAATATCCACAGAAAGATGTATTTTCTCATTCAAAAATAGTATTTAGATCAATCTTCTTTCAGTTTAACTGTTTTTACTTATTTGATGCTGTATTTTCTCAAATTGAAGTTTGATAGAATCATAATTCCTAAGATAGTGTTCTGAGGATTTAGATGGTTTTAATAAAATTCTAGACCACTTCACTCTAGAATTAGATACATGTAAGTATTGTATTTAGATTGAACTAAATGGCCCACTATTACTTAAGCCATAATTGAATTTTTATATGATCAGGGACAGACATTTAAGTCAGTAAAGACCACTTATATAGACTATAAACTATTAGAAGATATCTGTAAAAGCAACCCAATATTGACAATACACTTTAATTACAAACAATATAAAACAAGAACTCCACCAATACCAACACTGAACAAAACTCCACATCCTCAACTAAACCTATTAGTATTTTTATTAGTTTAGCAATGAATTCTTTGATTTAGGGGGATATTAACACTTTGTTCATGACATTCTTTGCTGTTTAAATGTCTGTAAATTTTATGCAGTCAAAAATAAACAATCCTTTGAAACAATCCTTTTCTTTATTCCTCTCAGTCTGAATACCAGCACACCTCAGAGATACTGCAGGTTTGGTTCTAGACCACTGCAATAGAGTAGCAAGCTTTTTGCTGGTGTAGGGTCTTGCCTTCAATTTATGTATACATATACCAAAACATCCGTGAAGCACAATAAAATGAGGTTATGCTTGATAGAGTTTTATTTTCTCACTACTTTACTGCTATCATTGCTGCCAGGTAACAGGTTTTCACACTATCTGTTTGACCCACCTAGAAACTTCCTAATTGGTCCCCGTCTCTAGTCAGGTGAATGATAGTAGCTACTATTATGTGGCAGGTGGCCTTGCGTCAATTGTTTTAAGTAAGTTAACTCATCTGAATGATAGTAGCTACTATTATGTGGCACGTGGCCTTGCGTCAATTGTTTTAAGTAAGTTAACTCATCTGATCCTCACAGCAATCCTGAAGGTAATTTAATTATTTTATGTGTACTACCTTCGCTCATAAGCTTCAGTAGCTCCCCAATTACTTTCAGAATATTTTCCACTCCTCAATCACCCAAAACTATTTTTTAAGCATTGGTCCTATTAACCCATGATATTCTACTCAAACTCAATTGCTCTTTGTGCTTTTTTTAAAAGTTGAGATGTAAATGATATACCATGGTATTAGTTTTAGGTGTATGCAAATTCAACATACTGTAGAATCACCACAAAAAGTTAACATTCATCACAATTTTTTTCTTGTGATGAAAACTTTTAAGATCTACTCTCTTAGCACCTTTAAAATTTACAATATAGTATTGTTAACTTCCTTGTGCATTTGAGACTGAGTCTTTGCAGGCCTGGTTCTAATCATACTTTAATTCCAGCATAAATGTCGTCTCTTACACAAAACCACCTTTAGTATCTCCCTGCTAATCTCCGTGTTCTTTTATTCCTCTGACATTTACTTTTAACTTGTTATATTCTTTTGTGTGTGTTGAGGATAGGAATAGGATTTTAGTTATGTTGTTCCTACACCTTCTGTATTATGTGGTTCTCAATGAATGTGTAGAATGAATTTACACTAGTTAATTATTTAAGAGTGATGTTGAAGATTACTATAAAAAACACACACAACATTGGTACCTTGGTACCCGTTAATTAGTTCTGGAACTCATGATGAGTGCTGAAACCCACGAGTACTGAACAATGAAGCTTTTACTCTTGTGGGGTGGTGTCCTGACTCATACAAGTTCTAGCAAGCACCAAGTGCTTAAACATTTTTTCTAGTCAAAATGCAACTACTACAGGGTTTGACGAGTTCTGAAGCCAATGAGTACTGAGTTATGGCTATACTTTTGATTCTCTAGCCCTTCTCCACGTTGTTTTTAACTATAGAAGTTTCTCACATTCAGATTGTCTCCAAGTAAGCTATAAAAACCTGAACTATGTCATGACCGTCAGTTATTAAGAACAACTAAAAAAGAAAGAAGGGAGGAAGAGAAAGAACCAAGCACCATCCTGTGCATAGTAAACAGTTGTTGAATTAAAAAAATACCTGGGACAGACAACATATTATAGCAACAATAAGGCTCCAAGATCAGGTGATAGCAAAACAACTTCTAGAATGACTTAAATTGTAAATCATTTCTATGTTACAGTAAAGTAATTTTGGATAACTAAACCCCCACCAAATTTCTTAGATCACTTTTGGACCATGCCACCTTCTTGAGCTTTTAATATTAAAGATTTCTAAATTCACTCTCTCTCTGCTGTACATCAATGATATACTAGATTAATAAACATTTTCATTTATCTTCGTATACATATTAAAATCAGCATTGCTTTAATCATACAACTATTGGTCAATTAATTATTAAATTTACCCATAAAATTGGAGGCCTGGAATGGAAGGAGGGATCTAAATAGCCGCTTAGTACTTCATTTATATATATAGAGAAAAAAAATTTATAGTTTTTAACTAATCACAAAAATTATCTTTTGTGTAAGAAAAACTGTAAAAAATGGAAGAGAGGAGTCAAAACATCAGGAGAGATATTATTTCAGCATGTTTTAACTTAGCATTTAAATGATACTGAATATAAATATCTAAATGGCCTGATTCTGTATTAGGCGTGGAAACATACCCATCTAGTACCAAGAAGACTTTCAGGTAGTATTGTGCTGACTTTTCTTCCTTTACATGGATGACCTTTAAAGAATAATTAATGATAACACTGAACACAAAAAAACTGAGGAATCTGACATTGTGCTCGTTAGCTAAGATCCCAGAAATTCTCATGATCTACCACACTGGAGGCAAAAGGAAAATAATTTGGCTTTTGATTATACAAATCCATTAAATGAATCAAATTTCTAGTAAAACACGGATATTTTAAAAAGTAACTAGACCTTAAATAATTTAAGGAGCTACCTACATTTCTCATTCACTGAACAAATATATATCAAATGTCTACTGTGTGCCAGTTGCTGGGGTGACAATGATGATCACCTGACAAGGTCTTTTTTATAAATTCATTTAAAAAAAGATTTACTTTTAGAGAGAAGAGAAGGGAGAGAAAGGTTGATTTGTTGCCCCTCACACACACCCTGATAGGGCACCAAATCCACAACCCAGGCATGTATCCTGACCGGGAATTGAACCAGTGACCTTTTGTGTTGCATGATGATGCCCGACCAACTGAGCCACACCAGTCAGGGCACAAGGTCTCTTTTTAAGAACAAACATTGCATACAAGTAATTTTATTACAGTTGTGAAGGAGTGATCCGTCTGTCCTTTTCAATTGTTGACCTCAATCAGTAACTGCAATATCATGATGCTGGCTGGGGTATGGTAAGGAGGAGTTATGTAATATGTAATGAGAACTTGTAATGTATGGGTCAAAGAGAACATCTGGGGAGACCTTGAGATATCTCGAACTTTCTAGGACAAAACAAAACAAAACAAAACAAAACAAAACAAATCACCCCAAACAAGAATAGGTTGAAATGAAGCTAGAGGTAAGCAGGAACTTAAAAGACTAAAGAATTTAAGCCCTGAGTTCAAGTGGAGAGCTTCACTCTAAAGGTTTAACAGATTGTGCAGAGCTTTGAAGGTCATATTCCAATTTTGGATTTAGAAATTAGAAAAAAGTTAGTGGTTAATAATTTAGGTCCCTCACTGGGATTAAAATTAGACCACAGGTAATTCAGTTAGTTTCTGAAAGTGGCTTAGAGAATTCTTTTCAGATGAAGGAGAGTTTTGAGTTGTTTTGTTTTAAAAATTATATATATAAATACATTTTCACTTATTGAGCACCAACTACATACAATGTAATTGTTGAATTCCATTTCAACATCACCCACCTCTGCCTGAAATCCATGGTCTTTCTAAACTGATGAAGGGTGACTACAAGGTAGAAAACAGACATGATTGGTAAAGGTACTCTCTTGGAGCATAAATAAAAGATTCAATAAGTATAAAATCTTATCTTTTATTTAAAATGAGGCATATTCTGAAATACCACAATGTCAAAACCTGAGTATAGGCTGACCGATAAAAATTGCTTTATAATGGAATTTAAGTAACTGCTTTGTAATTGATAAAAACAAACAAAAAAAGCTGAGTACTTATAAATAACTGAATGTCCATATTCATTATTCTAAACTAAAAAATTCATGTTTTTAAATATCATATTGGAAAATCAATCACTACGAACACCTCAATATAAAAATAAACATATCAGGGTAAACCAGGGTAAAGGGACCACTCTCACTGCAACTTCCTCTAAATCTAAAATTATTTAAAAATAAAAATGTTCATAAAACATATCTGGGGTATATAAACAGAGAGCATATACATGGACCTGAAAAATTACTTATTTTGGTTAATGTAGAATGTGGTGGGGAAAAAAAGTTAAAATGAAATCTTGAGTAAAATTTTATATCAGAAGTAATGTAAAATCATGGAAAAAGAATTTTAAGTATCATGTTCAAATACCGGCTCTATCACTCACTAGATGGGTGACCTTGGACATATCACTTACCCTCTCAAGAGTACTATGAAAATCAAATGAGATTAAGAAAGTAGTTTGTAAACTGTAAAGCCTTGTACAAATGGTAGCTATTATTAATTCAAATTTCCCAGCCTTGATTCCATTTTTTAAAGGACTACCTTCATTTTATATCATATATTCTTTCAACAGAACAAGAACACACTTTAAAAATGGTATTCAAACAAACAAATACAGCAACTTAGTTTATTATATGCAGATTCTTCTGCATTGTTGCTAACAGTTCACTGGTCCAAAATTACTAAAATACTTAAAAAACTATACATTATGTAAACAAAACATAAATAAGACAGCATAGTTCTTTGTACATACAGTTTAGTACAGGTTATTAGGGATTTAGGAATATGTACAATTTTACACCATGGACTGCATTTTCACAATGCATAAATATATATATATATTTTACAGAAACAAAAATAAGTTTCACTAATGACACAGAATACCATATTGCAGGTACACATTGCGAAGTTCAAATTCAAGAAGAAACATGTCTTGAAACAAGAAGAAATGTAAGTGTGCAAAAGGCTAGCTTACTCCCAACTAGTCAAACTTGACTTTGCTCAATTTGTTATATAGACAGGTAAAGTCTGTCTACTTGAAACAAACAACCTCGGAAAACATATATCACATATATCAACGGGTGAAATGGAACAGATTTTTCCCTCCCCAAGAAAACAAAGCCTTGTTGCAAGCTAATGAAAAGATACATTAAAACACACACACACGCAACTATGTATAGGATGTTTTTAACAGTATAATCAAGTTAAAATTTACATGGGAGTCAAAACAATGCCCCATTATTTAAAAACTGGCTCGTTTAGTTTAAATTCAAGATGCAGCTGTGTCGGGCTTCTCTAAGCCAGATGACTGAAAAGCTGGGAAGACAGAGGCAGGATTTCGACTGGCAGATACAATTTGAGAGAGAGAGGAAGAGAGTGAAGAAACCTTAGATGCTGGAGTACTTATGGTATTCAAAATGGCCCCTTCGGGGCTAACCAACAACTTTTTGACTGAGGTGTCCAAATGAAATACTGAAGTGCTACTTGGCAGTGGAGGATTACTAGAGCAAACGGCAGAAACCAAAGATGTCTTAGCTAAAAGAGTACCTGGAGGAGACTTAATCACCGAAGTTGATGACACCGTTGGCACAGGAGGTGGAACAGAAACTGTAGCAGTTGTGTTTATGATTTGTGATGTTGTATGTACTGGGGGTAGAGAACTTGCATTCCCAAGAGAGTTTACGATTTTTGTAGAGGTTCTTAGAGATTGTTTTACAGGTTGCCCACTTAAAGAATTATTTGATACTAGTGTGATCTTCTGGGCAGGATTATCCACTGGGGTAGGCTGAATGCCTTGGCCAGTGTTAAGAACTAAGGGAGGTCCATGTTTTGGATTAGTGGATATAAGGAGAACATGGCTGCCAGCTCCAAGACCTTGTGGTGGAACAATAAACCGGGTTCCATTAATCATGATCTGAGTACCAGGTGCCAAAGGTGTACTGGTATTAATGACTATTTTTTGCTGAATATAAGGTTCACTGAACTGACCTCCCACCACATTAGTTACATTTGATGGTACTGTAGCAGTATGAATAGTAGAGCCCCCTGGAGTAGAACTGTAACTGGAGGTTGATTTTACTAAAGCAGGGGACATTTGCTGGTTTGGCAGAGAAGCAAAACTGGGAATATTAATTATTTTACCTGGACTTGGTGAAAGGGATGGCAATTCAATTTGAGGTTTATTTGTGTTTATATTTGTTGGCACTGTAGCTGAAATCCCTGGTGACTGAAACTGGACAGAAGTCCGAGATTGTCTTTTAGAAAGAGATACAGAACGTGTGGCTCCTGATACTGTTGCCCCTTGTGGAACCGTGTTGATTATTTTAGGGGATACAGTCACAGGGGTAGGCAAGGCAACGTTAACAGGAATTTGCAAAGCTGATGTCAAACATTTAGGAGACACCGTTGGTTGTGTAGTTGAAATCAGAAGAGACGATGCAAGATGTCCTGTTTTCACAGTTGATATAGCCACAGTGTTTCCGAGATTTGATGTGCAAAGTCTATTTGACAAAATAGGCATAATTCTTGAAGAGGTATCATTTCCACTGACTAAAATAGGAGGCCGTGTCCCAACTGAAGCAGAGGTTGAGGTCACTGAAAGAGAACCTAAAGATACATTTGCTCCTGTTACTGAAAACATGTTTACTGTTCTTGCTGTAGAAACCACTGATTCATTAACAGGAGTAATATTTTGACTCACAAAATTTGAGCTTACTGGAATTGAATTACCACTTGTTGACACTGGCAAAACAAAGCCCTTGGTATTTTTTTCTTCTCCTTTTGGGGTTAAATTTTGCAATATGTTAATTGATGGTATAGCTGACACACTGCCTGAAGTATTTACAATTGCTTGCCCTATGTTTAGTCCAATTTTCACATCTCTTATCTGAGACACAGTTGGTGATGAATTTATTTTTATTGGTGCTCCCACTGTAGATGGAATAAGTACTATTTGGGGCTGCTCTGGAGTCTTAACATATGTTTTATTCAAGGGGGGAGGAAGAGTTTGTTTTAATGGTTCTGCCACAATAGTTGAAGTGCCACTGGAAACTGGAGCATTAATAAAAACTAACTTCTGACCAGGAACACCTGTAGGTGTTGGTGCAGGTGTCACACTGATTGCAGTCCCACTGCCAGAAGAAAGAACAGATGGAGCTGACACCAGCATAACTTTCTGAACTGCAGTTCCACCGATTACATCTCCATTTGTTGCTGCTGTTGCTTCTGATCTTGTAGCAGGGAAACTTTTGGTGATATAATCTACTTGTTGCTGTTTAGTTGAAGTATGAGCAACATTTGCATTGGTTTGTCCAAAATTTCCTGTTGACAGGCCAATTACACTTACTGAACTATTTGCTGTTGATGGTAGCAGAATACCAGAGGAAACAGGGGGCTTTAAGGGAGAAGAGGGCATGTGTGAAGTCTTATCTACCATGTGGCCCAAATTACCACAAGGTTGGCCTAATGTAAGTTTGAGATTTTTCCCCGTGGATGAATTAAAGCCAGCTGGAATGGAAACAGAAGTCGGCGTTTGGCCAAAAGGTGGGAGACTAGATGTAGTTGTCATTCCAGCTACTGGTGGAAAAGCAGAGGATGATGAAGTTGTTGGTTTTGGCACCAGAAATGCCTGAAGCTGAGGAGAAAAAGTGAAAACTGAATTTGAAGGTAAACTGTTAGGTGAATTTTGTTCTGAATTTGTCTGTACTTTTACAACTCCAGTGTTCCCGCCTCGTGTCCTAACAAGAATTGACTGTGAATCCCTTATACAAACAGTCTTCAGTTCTTGCTTTGCTTCAGAAGAATCAGCAGTTTGTTGTGCAAAACAGTTGAGGGAGCTACTGGGATTTGCAGATCCACTTAGTGTTGTTGCTGATAACAGAGGCTGAACTGTTGAAACTGTGGGTGAAGCAATGGACTGGGGGAATGTGGCTGCTGAGACTGCATTCTTGACTTTTCCTACCTCACTCTGGCTATTCTTAACTGGTGGTGTCAATAAATTACTTACGGAGGTTACAGGCGACAAAGGCTGTGATCTAGCATTACTTATATTTGACAAAGATGTAATTGTCTTGTTGAAAACTGCATTAGGTAGATGGGTAGAAGAAACAGTTCCTGTTGACTTCACAAGAACTGATGCTGAAGAATTCACATTTGCTGTCTGCTGGAAAGATAAATGTTGCTCTGAACCTTTTTGTTGAAGTGGTGGTATTTCTTTTGCAACTGCTCTCCCTTCTTTGTGCTGAATCACAAAATTCTTAGGCAAAATGAGAACCTGCTGCATGATTTTTTCTCCTGTTTTAGGATCTAGCACAGGTTGCATCTGAATCTTTACAGAGCTGTTATGAAGGTCTATGGGCAACCACTGGCCACAGGGCATTTTGTATACCATCTGTAAAGGGCCTTTTTTACTGGTGTGGCAGGTCAATGCTGGCTTTATGGGGCTTGCTTCTGGAGGAGATATAACTGATTTTTCCACAGAAGAAGCACTTCTGCCTGTGGAGGGGGGCAGTTGATTTGTTAAGGTCACTTTGTTCCCAATATTCTTTGCAAGCAAGGCCTGAATAGGTTTGGTCCCTTTCTGGAGAGTAGACACTGGTGTTGAATCCATTGAGGCGAACGACTCTGGAATCAGTGGCTCTGTGTGGTTTGGTTCATCCAAACAGTCAATCTGCATATCATCTTCTGCATTCTCAACTGTTGTCTCACTTGTGCTTAATTTTGCTTTCTTCCTTGGAGAAAGTTCTTTTGTGCTATCATCCAGATGACTAATTTGTTTAAACTGTCGCTTGAGTGTTTTAGGCAGTGTCTTCAGTACATCTTTAGAAGGCAATTCCTTTTTCAACAACTTGCTTCTGGCCATAGGAAAATCTATTTCTGACAATTTCATATCAGCTAAAAATGATAAAACAAGCAGTTTTGTTAATATAAGCAGCAAGTGAATAGTAATAAGACCAATACGAAAAGACCAATTGACTCAGAGAGTCAATCTCTGAGCTGAAAATTTATTAAGAAATCTATGGGGTGATTCAAAAGTCTCAGCGCCACTGATGGAGTTAAGGTAATATGATCTTTTGACATGGTAACCTTGATATCATAAACATTTTCAAGAACAACCTATTATTAATGAAAAAATTATATTTGGTCAACTTTTGTTAATTCTGCTGACCATGTAAGTACAAAAGGAAATTTTACATATTTTAAAGAGTTCAAGCCAGCAATTATGGCTCAGAATTTAGATTCTGAAAACAAATCTAGTCTCATTCTCTTCTTCATAGGGGAATCTTAATATCAAAGAGAGATGGTTTTTCATTGTATTCTATTTTTAAACATTCTAAAGGATGAGAAGTATAGAGCTTTTATTGGTTTTTAATTGTTCCTATAGTAAAAAATTTATATTCATATCTGGTCAAACTGGATTGATAAGAAGTTACTCTTTTTCAATTTACCAAAAACAATAGGTTAAAAAACAGGTTAATTCATTTCTAACCATAAATTTTAATTCTAACCCTCTTTTATAACCAAAGTACTTAATTAGACTTATAGAATAATATAATCTTATGCACTGAATAAATTACAGATAATCTAACACAGCCCCCTTATTAGAATGATATGACCACTCAGGTCTCATTAGGCTGTCAAATTTGATCATTCCACATAAAAAAAACTTTCACAGTATTAGGGACTTGTCAAGTTCCATTTAAAGCAAACATTACAAATAGTGCTTGAAAAACAGTGATAATAAGGAGAGGGGCCCTGGCTGGTGTGGCTCAGTGGACTGAGTCCTGGCCTGCAAACCAAAGGGTCACTGGTTTGATTCCCATCAGGGCAAAGGCCTGGGTTGCTGGCCAGGTCCCCAGTAGGGGGTGTGTGAGAGGCAACCACACACTGACTTCTCTCTCTCTCTCTCCCTCTCTCCCTCGCTTCCCCTCTCTAAAAATAAATGCAATCTTGAAAAATAAAAATTTAAAAAAGAAGAGGATGAACTTATCTCAAAGGAATTATAAATCAAGGATGTGTGGTTTGTAATGAGCAATGACATACCTATAGTTTGGAGGTAGGCACTGGCCCCAGAAACTCCTAGAAATGTAATAATGACTTCAAACAACATTTTAGGACACAGTACACTTTTAAAACATCAGCTTTCCCCAATCAATATACTTCACTAACCAGGTTATTTTTTAAAAGATTTTATTTATTTATTTTTAGAGGGGAAGGGAAGGAGAGAGGGAGAGAAACATCAATGTATGGTTGCCTCTGGTGCGTTCCCCACAGGGAACTGGCCTGCAGCCCAGGCATGTGCCCTGACTAGGAATCAAACCGCGGTTGTTTGGTTCGCAGGCCTGCACTCAATCCACTGAGCTACACCAGCCAGGGCACTAACCAGGTTATTTTTAACTCCATAAAATATACTGAAACTTCCCTGTGCTTTTAGTATTGATTCTTTAAAAAGTTTCAATGCCTACCTGAATCAAAGTGATCTTTCTCCAGGATATCTGGAGGTTCTTTTGAGTCTATAGATTTATTGACTTCTACTTTAGGAGATTCTTTTCCAGGATCTCCCTCACCTTCTTCAGTAGTCCACAGTTCTCTAGTAAATTTATCATGATCAGGCTGTCTTCTGAAATCATCATAGTCTTTCTTTAGGCGACTCCTAAAATATAATGTCCGATGCAACAACAACAAAAATATGTGTATTAAACTCCTGGAAACTAAACATTTAACATTTTAAACTATATATTAGAATATTTTAACCTAAGTCACAAAAAACTATGCTTTAATTTTAAGTGTGTCTAAAATGCTTAGTTCAGTCTTGCCAAAGATTATTGTTCAAGAAAACAAAACCCAGGGTGTGGGCATTAGAAACTGAAAAGATTGTATCTGCAATTTCACAATAAAGTGTTTGAACATATCATTTATTTGTCTTCCTAAATGCTGCTGTCAGACCTGGTAACTGAGAAACAAGTATTTTTTTCTAAGTATATTAATAAAAATAGATTTTAGATAGTCTTAAAATTACTGATTGTAATATAGTTAAAAAGGTCATTTAAAAAATTTAACCAGGAAATTCTAGGACTTTTGGACAAGATGAAGGTGGAGGTAGATACCCTCTTTGCTTCCTCTCACAACCAAAAGAAGAACAACAACTAACTTAAAAAAACAACCAGAACTGCCAGAAAATTGAACTGTATGGAAATCTGACAACCAAGGAGTTAAAGAAGAAACATTCATCCAGACTGGTAGAAGGGGTGGAGATGGGCAGCTGGGGCAGACAGGATGTGTGGCAAGGTGGAGGCGGTGGGCCAAAGAGTCTGACATTCCCATGTGGATACACTGGGAGGAACAACTGGGGAGTGAGACAGACTGCACAACCCAGGATTCTAGTACTGGGAAATTAAGCCTCATACCCTCTGACTGTAAAAATCTGTGGTGGTTGCAGGGGCAGGAGAAAATCCCAGTGTCACAGGAGACTATTGGAGGGGCCCATGGGGTCCTAAAACTTATACAAACTCATTAACCTGGAAATCAGCACCAGAAGCGTCCAATTTGCTTGTGGGTAGTGAGGAAAGTGACATAAAGTAGTGTAAGAGCCGAGCAAGTGGCACTGTTTCCTCTCTGACTCCTGCCCCACATACAGTGCCACAGTGACTCCTGCCCTGGTGAATGCCTAAGGCTCTGCCTCTTAAAACTTAACAGGTGTGCTGAGACAAAGAAATATGGTCCAGATGAAAGAACAGATCAAAACTCCAGAAAAAGAACTAAGTGATGAGAAGTTAGCCAGTTATCAGATACAGAGTTCAAAATACTGGTAATCGGGATGCTCACAGAAATGACTGAATAAACACACAAAAGAAAGGAAAAAGTGTAAGTTACACAAAGTGAAATAAAGAAAAAAATACAGAAAACCAACAGTGCAAAGAAAGAAATTGGGACTTAAATCAGCCATTTGGAAGAGAAAGAAGAAATAAACATTCAACCACAACAGATTGAAGAAACAAGAATTCAAAATATAAGGAGAGGCTTAGGAACCTCTGGGACAACTTTAAAAGTTCCAACATCCAATCACTGGGGTGCCAGAAGAAGACGAAGAGCAAGAAATTGAAAATGGATTTGAAAAAATAATGAAGGAAAACTTCTCTAGTCTGGTAAGGAAATAGACATGCAAGTCCAGGAAGCTCAGAGAGTCCCAAAGAAGTTGGACCAAAGCAGGAACACACCAAGACATATCATAACTAAATTACCCAATATTAAAGATAAGGAAAGAATCTATTTTTTAAGAGATTTTATTTATTTATTTTTAGAGAGAAGGGAAGAAAGAGAGAAAGAAAAGGAAAGAAATATCAGTGTGTGGTTCCCTCTTGCGCAACCACCACTGGGGACCTGGCCCGAAACCTAGGCAGGTGCCTTGACTGGGAATCGAACCGGTGACCCCTCTACCCACTAAGTTACAACAGCCAAGGCATAAGGAGAGAGTCTTAAAAACAGCAAGAGAAAAGGAGACAGGTACCTACAAAGAAGTTCCCGTAATACTATCAGCTGACTTCTCAAAAGAAACTTTACAGGCAAGAAGGTACTGAAAAGAAGTATTTGAAGTCATGAAAGGCAATGACTTACATCAGGATTACTCTATCCAGCAAAGCTATCATTTAGAATTGAAGGGCAGGCAGATAAAGTGCTTCCCAGATAAGGTCAAGTTAAAGGAGTTCATCATCACCAGTCCCTTATTATAGGAAATGTTAAAGGGACTTATCTAAGAAAAAGAAGATCAAAAACTGAACAGTGAAGTGACAACAAACTCAAAATTATCAACAACTGAACCTAAAAAACAAAACAAAAACAAACTATGCAAATAACTAGAACAGGGATAGAGTCACAGAAATGGAGATCACATGGAAGGTTATCAGTGGGGAGTGGGAGAGGGAGAATGGGTGAAAAAGTATAGGGAATAAGAAGCATAAATAGTAGGTAGAAAATAGACAGGGGTAGGTTAAGAATAGTATGGGAAATGGAGAAGCCAAAGAACTTATATGTATGACCCATGGACATGAATTAAAGTGGAGGGAACATTGGAGGGAGGGGTGGTGCAGGGTGGAGGGCGAGAAAGGGGAGAAAAAGATGGGACAACTGTAATAGTATGATCAATAAAATATATTTTAAAAATTCTAAGCAGTATCTATCTACAGAGATTAACAAACAAACAAATCCATCATTTAATCCTGAGAATAATTATATCTAAACCTTTGGGTCTCACCAGAAACAATTATTTATTAAGCATAGGGAAACAAAGCAGAAAGGTGATCTTCCAGAGATCCTTTTCAAATAAAAATATAATAGTTATGTTTCTATGAAACTTTGGAGAAATGGAAATATTTCCAGATGATTATATACTAGTTTAGAGATCCTTTTTATTCCTTTTGCTTTCAACTGAGTTTTTCTATTCTACCCCTAAGTTTTAACCTTTAGTTTTTATTTGTTTTTAAACATAATCTGAACATACATTCTCCAATTTATTTTTGCTATAAATTCTTATTTTTGCATATTGAAGTTTAAGTCTCACTACTGTCATGTAATAGTTTTCAGACTTTGGGCAAGTACCTTAAACTTTCTAAGCATCTGTTTACTTTTTTGTACAACAGGAATAATAACAGTCCTTACCTCATAGTGTGTGTGGCACAAATATTCAACAACTGTTAGTTAATTATTACTCTTGATTTATTTGTTTTAAATTAATGCTTACGGGTTTCACAGAGCAGATAAGGGCTGCAAAATACTAGAATGGGTTACCAAAGGATGACTGTAAAATTAATTTTCTTTTAGAAATATCTAGCTGGGACTCATAATTTCCTTCCTTCTCAGTCTTCTGCTCAGTCTCAACTACTAACTTTGCTTCTGATTTCAGGGAAAATGGAAGAATCAAGACAAAAACATTCATATACTCACATCTCATCTGCAACTGAAGACCTTCATGTGTACTCATATTTTCTGTCTTATGTAAGCTAACTCCTCTATTTAAGTATCCTCTCTCACCTGTTCAAGAATATCATTCCACTAACTGTCCCTTCTTTTGCCTGAGTCCATTTTTGCCTCTGTATTAGATAATTTCCACCAGTATACAACCATATTATTTCTCTCATTAAAAAAATAAAAGACAAAGCATCACCTCTCTTGGCTCCAACCTGTCCTTCTCCAAGTGTTGCCCTATTTCTGTGCTCAACTTTATAGCAAAATTCTAATTCCTTTCCCCTAATTCTCTTCAACAGAATCCTTTTACCCACTTCTCTACCAACATAGCTTATCAAGGTTGTTAATGATCTGTTGCCAACATTCAATAATAAATCCTCAGTCCTCATATTCCTCAATCCACCATGAGCAGTTCTCACTGACATTTTCTTTACCTGGTTTCTAAGATACCATGCTCTCTTGGTTTTCCTTCTGTGTTACTGAACACTCCCCTTCTCAGTCTCTTCTGCTGAGTACTACTCATATCCACCATCTCTAAATGTTGGAGTGCCACAGGGTTCAGCATCTCTTCTTCTTATTGTGCTCATACACTAGGTAACTTCTACCAGTCCCATGCTTAAATATAATTTACATCCCAAATTTAAATCTGGCTTACTCCTTTAGTCCAGGAACTCATGTTAAACTGCCTACTCAGTAACTCCAATCAGATATCTAAAAAGCGTATCAAACTTAACATGTTAAAATCCAAACTCTGAACCCCTTTCTTCCTGCTCCAAACCTGTTACTCTTTCAGTCTTCCCTATGTTAGGTAATGGCAATTCCACTATTCCAGTTTAGACCAAAAATACTGGGCATCACCTTTCTACTCTCATTTTTACCCCTGACACTCCATATGCAATCCTACCTTCAAGATCTGTCCAGAATCCAACCACTCCTTGCCACTTGCACTGCTACTATCCTTGTCTAAGCCACTATTATTATTTTTGCCCTGATTATTGCTATAGTGTGACTAATTTCCCTGCCTTCATCTTTGTCCCTCTACTAATCTTAACACAGCAGGCACAATGAGTTTAAACATAAGTTTCAAAGCACATGGCCTACCTTTGCTTAACATCCTCCAATGGCTTCTCAATTCAGAGTAAAAATGAAGTCCTTGAAGACTTATTTGATCTGGCTACCCTTCCCAATACTTTTCTGACTCCTGATTCTTACCACTTTCTTCCTCACTCACTCATTCTAGTTACACTTGCTCCTTTGAATTTCTTCTAAATGCCAAACATGCTTTCAACCTTAGGGCTTCTTCATCTTTTTTTCCTACAAGGCTCTCTCCTTCATCTCCTTACGATCTCTGTTCAAACATTAACTTATCAGGGAATTTCTCTGACTCTCTGGTAAAAGAGCAATCATCATCTGTCCAAACAAGGAATTTCCTATTCCCTTAACCCTGCCTTTTCTTCATACCATTTGAGTTTCCCCTTCCCTCCATTAGAATATAAGCCACAGATGAAGCCAGAAATCACTAACAAAAAAAATATTGGAAAATTTACACGGGGAGGGGTGGGGAATAAGGCAGAAAACTGTATTGGAACAACAATTTAAAAAGTTACTAAAAAATTTACACTTTTGTGAATATTAAATAACAGACTATTAAACAACCAATAGATCAAAGAAGAAATCATAAAGGGAAAGTGTAATATACAGATGAATAACAATATAAATACAGCATATCAAAATTATGGGATACAATGAAAGCAGTGTTAAGGGGAAAATTTAAAGCTATAAACTCTTAGATTAAAAACCAAGAAAGATATCAAATCAACCACCTAAACTAAACCCAAAGCTAGCAGGGCAAAAATAATAAAGATTAAGTAAATGAAATACGTAGAGAAAAATCAATGAAACCAAAAACTGGTTCTTTGAAAGATCAACAAAAGTGATTTTTGTTGACAAAACTGACAGAACTTTAGCTAGGTAGACTAAGAAGAAAAAGAGAAGACTCAAATTACTAAAATCAGAAATGAAAGTGGAGCCACCGATTCTGCAAGGATTATTAAGAATATGATGAACAATTGTATGAAAATAAATTGGATAACCTATATGAAATGAACAAATTCCTAGAAACATAAAACCTACTCAAACTAAGTCATGAAAAATTAGAAAATCCAAATAGATCTATAACTAGTACAGAGATAGTATCACTAAACCAAAGAATATCTTGGCAAAGAAAAGCCATGGACCTGACAGCTTTGCTGGTGAATTTTATCAGACATGTAAGAACAGCTAACATCAATCTTTCTCAAACTTTTCCAAAAAATTAAAAAGGAGGAAACATTTCTTAACTCAGTTTTTGAGGCCAGCATTATCCCGAAGCCAAATCCAATAAAGATACTACAAGGAAACAAAAACCAGTCTAACCTCTTATAAATATTAATGCAAAAAATTCTCAACAAAATATAAGCAACAAGTTCAGTAGCATATTAAAATAATTATAAAACATGACCAAATGAAATTTGTTCATGAAAGGCAAGGATGTTTCAACACATAAAACTGATTAACATAATGCACCACATTAACAGAATGAAGGAAAAAAATGCATGATCATCTCAATTGTGACAGAAATTGCATTTGACAGAAGTCAACATTCTTTTAGAATAAAAAAAAGTTAACAAACAAGAAATATGAGAAACTACCTCAATGTGAAAAAAGCAATACATGAAAACCTCACAGCCAACATCATACTCAATGGTAAGACTGAAAGCTTTCTCTCTAAGCATAGGAACAACCCAAAGATGTTTGCTTTTGCTACTTCTATTTGACATATAGTACTAGATGATGTAGCCAGAACAATTAGGCAAGAAAAGGAAACAAAAGGCAGCCAAATTGGAAAGGAAGAAGTAAAATCATCTCTGTTCATAGATTGTATGATATTAAATTTAAAAAATCCTCAGTCTACAAAAAATTGTTAGGATAAACAATTTTTATTGAGCAAAGTAGCAAGATACTAAGTCAACACACATGAATCAGTTGCATTTTTATATATAAACAATGATCAATGTGAAAAGGAAATTAATACAATTCCATTTACAATAAGATCAAAAAAAATAAAATACTTAGGAATTAATCAAGAATGTGAAAGATTTGAACAATGAAAACTAAAAAACAAAAACAAAAACCACCAGAGAAAGAAATTAAAGAAGACAAATACATGGAAACATAGCTTATATTCATGGAATTCCAATATATTAAAATATATTTTTTGACTTCCAGCCAAAATGGAGGTGTAGGTGGAAACACTGTACCTCCTTGTACAACCAAGTTTAAAGACAACAAAGTTTTAGTAACAAAAACGCAACCAAAACACAGAAAATTAAACTGTATGGAAGTCCGACAACAACGAACCATTCAGCCAGACTGGTAAGAGGGGAGGAGTCAGTGGCTGGTAGAGCGGGGTTGCGCAGGAAAAATCGTCCAGACGGAGCCAGGCACACAGGCAGTGGTTGGCAGATCCCAGGCATGGGGTGGCAACAGGCAGACCCAGTGAGAAGGCAAGGCAGCTGGGTGACTGCAGTCACACATTTGTGTGCAGATAAACCAGGCAAAAGAGCGAGCAGTGAGACAGACCATGCAGGCTAGGATCCCAGTAACGGGAATTAGAGCCTGAAAGCACCAATTGGAAAGACTTTTGGGGTCGAGGTGCCAGGAGAACCTCCCAGGCTCATAAAGTTTGTTGGAGAGACCCAAAGGGTCCCGGAGGGTGCACAGGCCCACACACCTGAAAGCCGGCACCAGGGGGGCCAGGTTTGCTTGTAGGAAGCAGCAGAGGGGACTGAAACCTGAGAGAGCAGAACAAGCGCTACTGCCCCTCTCTGACTCCGCCCCCACATACAGTATCACACCCCAGCACCATGGGTTGCCCCGCCCTGGTGAGCACCTAATGCTCCACCCCTCATACTTAACAGGTGTGACCTAACCAAAACATTATGGCTCAAGAACAGCTCAGAGCTCCAGAGCCAATTTCTAAGCCACCAAGAGACAGCCAACCTATCAGATGCACAGTTCAAAACATTGGTAATCAGGATGCTCACAGAACTGGTTGATTTTAGTCACAAATTAAAGGAACAAATGAAGGCTAAAGTTATTGAAACGAAGGGAAATGCACAGGGAACCAATAGTGATGGAAACAAAACTGGGACTAAAATCAATCGAGTGGACCAAAAGGAAGAAATGACCAAACAGAAAAGAATGAAAAAACAAAAATTCATGAAAATGAGGAGAGGCTTAGGAACCTCCATGACATCTTTAAATGTTCCAACATCTGCATTACATGGGTACCAGAAGGGAAGAGGAAGAGCAAGAAGTAGAAACCTTATTTAAACAAATAATAAAGGAGAACTTCCTCAATCTGGCAAAAAAAAAAAAAATAGACTTCCAGGAAATCTATGAAGCTCAGAGAGTGCCAAAGAAGTTGGACCCAAGAAGAAACACACCAAGGCACATCATCATTACATTAGCCAAGATTAAAATGAAGAAGAGAATTCTAGAAGCATCAATAGATAAGGGGACAGTCCCTAACAAAGGAGTTCCCATCAGACTGTCAGCTGATTTCTCAAAAGAAATAAGGGGCTGGAAAGATGTATTCCAAGTCATGAAATCCAAAGACCTACATCCAAGGTATATGGATAGATTGCTCTATCCAGCAAAGCTTTCATTTAGAATAGAAGGGCAGATAAGTGCTTCTCAGATAAGGTCAAGTTCAAGGAGTTTCATCATCACCAAGCCCTTTATTATATGAAATGTTACAGGGACTTATCTAAGAAAAAGAAGATAAAAGATATAAACAGTGAAAGGACAGCAAACTCACACTTATTAACAACCACACTTAAAACAAAAGCAAACTAAGCAGACAGCTAGATCAGGAGCAGAACCATACAAATGAAGATCACATAGAGAGTTAGCAAAGGGAGAGTGGGAGGAGGAGAAGGGGGAAGAAGCTACAGAGAATAAGTAGCATAGATGGTAGGTAGAAAATAGATGGGGGAGGGCAAGAATAGTATGGGAAATACAGAATCTAAAGAACTTCTGACATGTGGACATAAACTAAAGGGGGGAGTGGTGGGGGAGGGGGTGTGCAGAGTGGAGGGGAATGAAGGGGGTGAATAGGACAATTGCATAATCAATAAAATATATTAAAAAACAAAGTGAAAAAAATTTTTTTCAGCTACGGTTTACATTCAATATTATTTTGTATTAGTTTCAGGTGTACAGTATAATGGTTAGACAATCATATACTTTACACAAAGTGATCTCCCTAATATTTCAAGTACCCATTTTGTACCATATATAGTTATTACAATATTACTGACTATATTTCTTATACTATGCTTTACATCCCTATGACTATTCTTTGATTTCCACTTCTTAGACCCTTCAACTTTTTCACCAAATCCCCCCAAAACCTTTCCCTCTGGTAACCATCAGTCTAAACTCTTGTATCTTTGAGTCTGTTTCTATTTTGCTTATTTTGTTCCCCAGATTCCATATACAAGTGAGATCACATATCTGTCCTCTGACTTGTTTCACTTAACATCTTCTAGGTCCATTTATGGTGTCACAAATGGTAAGATTTTATCTTTTATTTTTTTATGGACAGATACTAGTACATTGTATCTATATATACCATTGCTTTTTTATTTTCTTAAATGTATTTTATTGATTATGCCATTAGAGTTGTCCCATCTTTTTCTCCCCTTTATTCCCTTCTTCCCTGCACCCTCCTACCACCCACATTCCCTCCCCTTAGTTCATGTCTGTAGGTCTTACACATAAGTTTTTTGATTTCTCCATTTCCTGTGTCATTCTTAACCTCCCTCTATTTTCTATCTACCATTTATGCTTCTTATTCCCTGTACTTTTTCCTCAATTCTCCCCCTCCCACTTCCCACTGATAGTCCTCCATGCAATCTCTATTTCTGGGAATCTGTTCCTCTTCTGGTTGTTTGCTTAGTTTATTTTTGGTTTTTTTAAATATATTTTATTGATTATGCCATTACAGTTGTCATTCTGTAATGAAAAAAGACCCTTCATTCCCCCCATCCTGCACACCCCTCCCCCATCCCCCCTTCAGTTCATGTCTATCTGTCACAGTTCTTTAGCTTCTACATCTCCCACACTATCCTTGCTCTCCCCGGTCTATTTTTTACCTACCATCTATGCACTTATTCTCTGTACCTTCTCCCCCCTTCTACTCCTCCCACTCCCCTATTGCTAACCCTCCATGTTATCTTCATTTCTATGGTTCTGTTCCTGATCTAGCTGTCCTCTTAGTTTGCTTTTGTTTTAGGTGTGGTTGTTAATAAGTGTGAGTTTGCTGTCCTTTCACTGTTCATCTTTTTTATCTTCTTTTTCTTAGGTAAGTCCCTTTAACATTTCATATAATAAAGGGCTTGGTGATGATGAAACTCCTTGAACTTGACCTTATCTGAGAAGCACTTTATCTGCCCTTCCATTCTAAATGAAAAGCTTTGCTGGATAGAGCAATCTTGGATGTAGGTCTTTGGATTTCATGACTTGGAATACTTCTTTCCAGCCCCTTCTTGCCTGTAAGGTCTCTTCTGAGAAATCTGCTGACAGTCTGATGGGAACTCCTTTGTTAGGGACTGTCCCCTTATCTCTTGCTGCTTCTAGAATTCTCTCCTTCATTTTAATCTTAGTTAATGTAGTTATGATGTGACTTGTTGTGTTCCTTCTTGGGTCCAACTTCTTTGGAACTCTTTGGGCTTCCTGGACTTCCTGGAAGTCTATTTCCTTTGACAGATTGGGGAAGCTCTCCTTTATTCTTTGTTCAAATAAGGTTTCTACTTCTTGCTCTTCCTCTTCCCTTCTGGTACCCATGTAATTCGGATGTTGGAACATTTAAAGATGTCATGGAGGTTCCTAAGCCTCTCCTCATTTTCATGAATTTTTGTTTTTTCATTCTTTTCTGTTTGGTCATTTCTTTCTTCCTTTTGGTCCACTCGATTGATTTTAGTCCCAGTTTTGTTTCCATCACTATTGGTTCCCTGTGCATTTCCCTTCGTTTCAATAACTTTAGCCTTCATTTGTTCCTTTAATTTGTGACTAAAATCAACCAGTTCTGTGAGCATCCTGATCACCAGTGTTTTGAACTGTACATCTGATAGGTTAGCTATCTCTTGATCACTTAGAAGTACTGGCTCTGGGACTTTGAACTGTTTTTCTGCTTGAACCATAATGTTTTGGTTAGGTCACGCCTGTTATGTTTGAGGGGCCGAGCCTTAGGTGTTCACCAGGGCGGGGCAACCCATGGCACTGGGTCAGAGAGGGAGCAATGGCTTTTGTTCTGCTTTCTCGAATTTCGGTCCCCTCTGCTGCTTCCCACAAGCAAATTGGGCCCTTTTGGTGCTGGTTTCCATGTGTGTGGGCTTGTGTTTGTACTAGGACCCTGTGAGTCTCTTCAATGAATTATCCTATGAGGCTAGAAGTGTCTCCCGGCACCTCAACCCCCCAAAAGTTTTTCTAAGCAGTGCTGTTAGGCTTTAATTCCTGTCACTGGAGCCCTGGGTTGTGCGGTCTGTCTCACTGCTCATGCCTTTGCCTGATTTATCTGGATGTGAATGTGTTACCGCTGTTACCCAGCTGCCTTGTGCCTTCACTGGGTCTGCCCATTGCCACCCCACACCTGGGATCTGCCAAATGCCACCTGCATGCCTGGGTCTGTCCGGCCACTTTTTTCTGCCACAAGCCCTCTCCACCGGCTGCTGACCTCGCCCCTTACCAGTCTGCATAAATGGTTTGTTGTTGTCGGACTTCAGTACTGTTCAATTTTCTGTCTGTTTTGATTTCTAAATCTTTGCTGTCCTTAAACTTGGTTGTGCGAGGAGGTACAGTATTTCCACCTATACCTCCATAGTGGCCGAATTTGTGACTCTGTTTTGTTCTGTTTTTTTTAGGTTTAATTGTTGATAATTGTCTTTGTTGTCACTTTACTGTTCACAGTTTTTTATCTTTCTTAGATAAGTCCCTTTAACATTTCATATAATAAGGGACTGGTGATGAACAACTCCTTTAACTTGACCTTATCAGGGAAACACTTTATCTGCCCTTCCATTCTAAATGATAGCTTTGCTGGTAATCTTGGATGTAGGTCATTGCCTTTCCTGACTGTGAATACTTCTTCTAGCCCCTTCTTGCCTGCAAGGTTTCTTTTGAGAAATTGGCTGATAGTCTTATGGGAAGTCCTTTGTAGGTAACTCTCTCCTTTTCTCTTGCTGGTTTTAAGATTCTCTCATCTTTCATCTTGAGTAATGTAATTATTATGTGCCTTGGCATGTGCTTTGTTGGGTGCAACTTCTTTGGGACTCTCTGAGCTTCTTGGAAGTCTATTACCTTTGCCACATCAGGAAAAATTCATTATGCTTTCAAATTTTTGTCTTCCTCTTCTCCTTCTGGCATCCCTATAATTTGTATGTTGGAACATTGAAAGTTGTCCCCAGAGGTTCCTAAGCCTCTCCCCATATTTTTGAATTTTTATTTCTTCATTCTGTTCTGCCTGAATGTTTATTTCTTCCTTCTGTTCCAAATTGTTGATTTGAGCCCTGATTTCCTTCACTGCACTGTTGGTTCACTGTATACTTTTCTTTTACTTTGCATAGTCTTCACCTCTTCCTCTATTTTGCAACCATATCCAACCATTTTTGTGAGTATCCTGATTACCAGTGTTTTGAACTCTGCATCTGATAGGAGTTTTTATCTGTTCTTTCATTTGGGCCATATTTTTTGGTCTGAGCCTGCCTGTTATAGGGTAAGGGGCAGAGCCTTAGGTATTTGTCAGGACAGGGCAACCCATGTGGCTGTGCTGTGGTGCCTTATGTGGGGGAAGGGTCTGAGAGGGAACTATGCCACTTGGTGAGCTCTTGTCAGGCTTTCAGTCACTTTCTACTCTAACAACAAGCAAATTGGGCAGTCCTGGGACTGATTCCTGGGTGAATGAGTTTGTGTACATTTTATGACCCAGTGGGTCTCTCCAACAAACTCTCCTGGGAGGCTGAGAATCTCCTGCCCCTGAAACTCCCACAGGTTTTTCAGTCAGAAGTGTTGAGGCTTCATTTCCCCATGCTGGAACCCTGGGTTTTCCAGTCTGTCTTGCTCCCAGTTGTTCCTTCCAGTTTAGCTGCATGCAAATATAGAATCTCCCAGTCCATCTCTGCCGCTCCTATTGGTCTGGGTGAATATTTCTTCTTTAACTCCCTATTTGCTGGACTGCCACGAAGTTCAAATTACTGGCAGTTCTGATTATTTTTTGCTTCTAAATATTTTGTTGTCCTTCATTTCATTGAGTGATGATGCAAAATGTATCTACCTACACCTCCATCTGGGCCAAAGTCCCATTGATTTTTTTTACCCACTCTTTTATTAATGGGCAGTTGTTGCTTCTATAACTTGACTATTGTAAATAATGTTGCAATGAACATAGGTTGGGTATTGTCTTTCAATTCCATGTAAGCTGGGAGCCAAGGAGAGTGGACTGGAATGTGCATGAATGAACAATGAGGACTTCATTGTACTAGTCAGTGGGGGCAGTTAGATTTCACTGAATGAGCATGAGTACTGTGTGGCTGTCATACTCAAAATGACTTAGCAAGTAGAGTAGTGAATATCCATCAAATTCTGTGTGAAATTTGAACATTCCTCCATGGGAACTGTTCGGATGATTCAGGAGGCCACAGCTATGGGCAACTGGGGATTGGCAGTTTCATCACAACATACCCACTTATGCATCACATCTCGTGCAGAATGTTTTAGTGAAACATCAAATCGCCCAGTGACTCAGCCCCCCTACATCCCAGATTTGGTGCCTGTGACTTGAGAGGGAAGAGATTTCAGACCACCAATGAGACTCAAGAAAATATAACAGGACAGCAGATTGATATTGTGAGAACTGTGTGAGGTCCCAGGTGCCTACTTTGAAGGGGAGTGAGGCATCACTGTGCTGTGTACAACGTCTCTTGCATCTTCTTTAATAAATGTCTCTATTTTTCATTGTACATAGCTGGATACTTTCTGGATAGACCATGTTTACTGAGAAGTAAAATTAGTGGGTCATAAGGCAGTATTATTTTTAATTTTTTAAGTTACCACAGTGGCTGCACCATTCTGCATTTCTACCAATTGTGCACGAGAGTTCTCTTTTCTCCACATTCTTTCCAACACAGTTGTTTGTTGATGCTAGCCATTCTGACAGGTGTGGGGTGATGTCTTAGTGTGGTTTTAATATGTGTGTCTCTGAGAATTACGGACATTGAACATCTTTTCACATCTAATGGCTATCTGTCTGTCCTCTTTGGAGAAATGACTACTTGGATCCTTTCCCCATTTTTAAATTTGATTGATTTCTTTGTGTGTGTGTGTGTGTTCAATTCTTTATACATTCTGGACATTAACCCTTATTGGATATGTCATTGGCAGATATCTTCTTTCATTTAGTAGATTGTCTTTTTGTTTTGTTGATGGTTTCCTTTGCTGTGCTAAACATTTTTTACTTTGAAGTAGTCCCATTTGTTTATTTTTTCTTTTGTTTTCTTTGCACAGAAAAAATTGCTAAGATAAATGTCAGAGATTTTATTGCCTGTTTTCTTGTAGGAGTTGCATGATTTCAGGTTCTACATTTAAGTCTTTAATCCATTTTGAGTTTGTGCTTGGATATGGTGTAAGAGATGGTCTTGTTTCACTCTTTTGCATGTATCTATCCAATTTTTCCAATACCTTTTATTGAATAGACTGTCTTTACCCCATCATTCTATTCTTGCTTCCTATGTCAAGTATTAATTGACCATATAGGCATGTGTTTTATTTTCAAGCTCTCTGTAGTGTTCCATTGATTATATGTTTGTTTTTATGATGGTATTATGCTGTTTTAATTACTGTAGCTTTGTAATGTAGTTTGATATTAGGTAGTATGATAACTTCCAACTTTGTTCTTTTTCAAGATAGCTCTGGCTACTTGTTGGAATAAATCCCACCTAATCATGGTGTATGATCTTTTTAATGTATTGCTGAATTCGGATTACAAATATTTTGTTGAGTATTTTTTCACCTATGTTCATCAGGGATATTGGCCTATAATTTCTTTCTTTATAGTGGGAAGACAATATTTAAAGATGTCAATACTACTCTAATTAATCTACAGATATGGTGCAACACATATCAAAATCCCAATGGTATTTGTTGCAATAACAGGAAAACCCATCTTGAAATTCATGTGCAATCTCGAGAGACACCAAGTAGCCAAAACAATCTTGGGGAGAAAAAACCCCAAAATGAAGTATTCATACTTCCTGATTTCAAAAATAACTACAATATGAAAACATAGTAATGAAAACAATGTGGTACTAGCATAAAGACAGACATATAGGCCCATGGAATAGAACTAAATCTAGAAATAAACCTTTTGTTATATGGTCAGGTTTTTTTTACAAAGGTGCCAACCATTCAATGAGCAAAGAACAATCTGTTCAACAACTGGTGCTAAGAAAAGTGGGTAACCACATACAAAAGAATAAAGCTAGACCCTTTTCTAACACTTTGTATAAAAATTAACTCCAAGTGGATCAATGCCCTAAGTGAAAGAGCTAAAACTATAAACCTCTTGTTATAAAACAGGGCAAAAGTTTCATGACACTGGATTTGGCAATGATTTTTTGGATACAACATAACTACAGACATAGGCAACAACAACAAAAATAGACAATTTGGGCTTCATGAAAATTAAAAGTTTTGTGGATTAAAATCATTATCAGCCCCGACTGGTATAGCTTGGTGGACAGAGTGCTGGCCTGTGAATTAAAGAATCACTGTTTCGATTTGCAGTCAGGGCACATGATGTTGTTGTGGGCCAGGTCCATGGTAAGAGATGTGTGAGAGACCACCACACACTGATATTTCTCTCCCTCTGTCCATCCCTTTCTGTTTCTTTAAAAATAAATAAGTAAAATTTTTTTAAAAAGGCACTATCAACAAAGTAAAATTGACTTCTGGCCAGGGTGGAGGCATAGGTAGATACACTTTGCCTCCTGGCACACACAGAAGAAGGACAACAGCAAATTCAAACACAAAAAAATAACCAGAACTGCCAGAACACTGAACTTTATGAAAGTCCAATGACCAGAAAGTTAAAGAAGTAACATCATCCAAACTGGTAGGAGAGGCAGAGATGGACAGCTGGGGTGGAAAGGATTCGCAGCAAGGTGGCGCCTGGAGCACCAGGGTGGGCAAGGCTGTGGCAGGTGGACCTGGAGGTTCTACATTTGTGTGTAGATAAACTGAGAGGAACTACTGGGGAGTGAGACAGATTGCACAACCCAGGATTCCAGTGAGAGGAAATAAAGCCTCAAAACTTCCAAATGAAAAAAACCTGTGGGGGTTCTGGGGGGGGGGGGGAGAAACTCCCAGGAGAGTTTGTTGGAGAGACCCATTGGGTTAATAGAATGTACACAAACCCAATCACCTGGAATGAGCACCAGAAGGGCCCAATTTGCTTGTGGGCAGTGGGAGAAGTGACTGAAAGTAGGGTGAGAGCCAAGCAAGAGGCACTGTTCTCTCTCTGACTCATGGTCCACATATAGTGCCACAGCACAGCAACATGGGTTGCCCTGCTCTGGTGAATGCCTAAGGCTCCATTACTTACAATGTGACAAGACAAAAACCAAAAATATGGCTCAAATGAAAGAACAGATCAAAGCTCCAAAAATAGAACTAAGCGACAGAGACATAGACAACTTATGAGATTTAGAGTTCAAAACACTGGTAATCAGCATGTTAGCATGTTCACAGAAATGAGTTAGTTTGGTAGCAAAATGAAGGAAGAAATGAAGGCTATACAAAATATCTAGGGAACCAACAGTGAAGGGAAGGAAACTGGAACCTAAATCAACAATTTGGAATAAAAGGAAGAAATAAACATCCAACCAGAACAGAATGAAGAAATAAGAATTCAAAAATATGAGGAGAGGCCTAGGAACTTCCGGGGACAACTTGAAATGTTCCAACATAGGAATCATAGGAATGCTGGAAGGAGAAGAGGAATTGAAAACATAATGAAGGAGAACTTCCCTAACCTGGGAAAGGGAACAGACTTCCAGGAAGTCTAGGAAGCTCAGAGAGTCTCAAAGAAGTTGCAACCAAAAAAGCACACACCAAAGCATATCATAATTACATTATCCAAAGTGAAAGATAAGGAGAGAATCTTAAAAGTAGCAAGAGGAGAGAGTTACCTACAAAGGACTTCCCATAAGAGTGATTTCTCAAAACAAGTCTTACCTACAGTTACCTACAAAAGAGTTCCCATAAGCTGATTTCTCAAAAGAAACCTTGGAGGCAAGAGGAAGTTAGAAAGAAGTATTTACAGTCATGAAAGGCAACAACTTACATCCAAGATTATTCTATCCAGCAAAGCTATCATTTAGAATGGAAGGGCAGATAAAGTGCTTCTCAGGTAAGGTCAATTTCAAGGAGTTCATCATCACCAGTCCCTTATTATATGAAATGTTAAAGGGACTTATCTAAGAAAAAGAAGATAAAAAACTGTGAAAAGTAAAATGACCACAAACTCACAACTATCAACTGAACCTAAAAAACAAAACAAAACAAAAACAAACTAAGCAAACAGCTAGAACAGGAATAGAATCACAGAAATGGAGATCACATGGAGGGTTATCAGTGGGGAGGGCGAAGAAGAAGAATGAGTGAAAAGGTACAGGGAATAAGAAGCATAAATGGTAGGTAGAAAATAAATAGAGGGAGGTTAAGAATAGCATAGGAAATGGAGAAGCTAAAGAACTTGTATGTATGAGCTATAGACATGAACTGATAGGGGGGATTGCTGGTGGGAGAGGAGTATAGGGTGGAAGAGAATAAAGGGAAGAAAAAAGTGGGACAACTGTAATAGCATAACCAATAAAATATTTTAAAAAATAAAAATAAAAATACAGTGAAATGGTAACCCAATTGTAAAAATATTGATAAATCTTATACCCAATAAAGGATTAATAACCAGAGTATATACAGAATTCTAAAACTCAGCAATAAAAAAATCAAACAAGCCAACCCAAAAACTGGCAAAAAGTTAAACATTTCTCCAAAGATATACAAATGGCCAATAAACACATGAAAAGGTATTCAAAATCACTAATCATTTGAGAAATGCAAATTAAAAGTACAACATAGCACCCACCTCACACTAAGATAGCTATTTTTTTAAAAAGTACAAAATAACAAACATTGGCAAGAATGTGAAGAAATGGGAACCCTTTTATACAGTTGTTAGGAATGTAAAACTGTACAGTTATTATGGAAAACAATATGATGGGTACAGAGAAAATTACAAGTAGAATTATGATATGATCTGGCAATCCTACTTCTGGATATATACACAAAGAACTGAAAGCAGGGTGAGATATTTGTATATCTATGTTCATAACAGCATTATTCATAATACCTAAAAACATGAAAGCTACCTGCCCTGGTCAGTGTGGCTCAGTTGGTTGGGTACTTTCCACAAACTGAAAGGTCATAGGTTCAATTCCAGGTTAGGGCACATGCCTAGGTTGTAGGTCCATCCCCAGCTGGGCATTTATGAAAGGTAATAAATAGATGTTTCATTCTCACATCGATGTTTGTTTCCCTCTTTTCCCCTCCCTTCCTCTCTCTCTAATAGTGCAATGAGAAAATGTCCTTGGGCAAAAAAACAGAAAACAAAAACAAAGGGAAAAATAAGCCATGAAAGCTACTTAAGTGTCCACTACGGAAAATGTAAATGCATACAATGGAATATTAGTCAGATGTAGAAAGGGAAAAAATTCTGACATATGCTGCAAGAAGGATGAAGACCAACAACATTATTCTATGTGAAATAAGCCTGCCACAGAAAGACAAATATTGTATGTTATATAATTAGTCAAAATAACCGAGATAAAATACACAATGGTGGTTACCAGTTGCTAGAAGCCAGAGAAAATGCAGATTTATCATCTAATGGGTACAGAGTTTCAGTTTTAGTTCTGGAGATGGATGAGTTACAGTAACAAAACAATATAAATGTATTTAATACCACTGAACTGCATACTTAAAACTGATAAAAATGGTAAGTTTTTTGCATTTTACAAAAAAGAAAAGGAATGCTGCCCTGGCTGGTGTGGATCAGTGGACTGAGTGCTGGCCTGTGAACCAAAAGGTCACTTGTTCGTTTCCCAGTCAGGGCACATACCTGGGTGGTGGGCCAGGTTCCCCAGTTGGGGGCATAAGGCAGGCAACCAATCAATGTATCTCTTACACATGGATGTTTCTCTCCCTTTCTTCACCACTTCCTTCTCCTCACTCTAAAAATAAAAATTTTTTGTAAAGATTTTATTTATCCATTTTTAGACAGAGGGGAAGAGAGAGAGAGAAAGAGAGTGAGAGAAACATCCACGTGTGGTTGCCTCTCATGCACTCCACACTGGGAACCTGGCCCACAACCCAGGCACGTGCCCTGGCTGGGAATCCAACTGGAGATCCTTTGGTTTGCAGGCTGGTGTGCAACCCACTGAGCCATACCAGCTAAAGCTAAAAATAAATAATATCTTTAAAAATATAAAACAATGTAAGCCACAGAATAAGGATTTCGTTTTAGCAACAGTATTTTTTTCAGGGCTTAGAAAGTCTCTTTCTAAGAGGCAACGAAAATATCTGTTAAATTATAAATCAATAGAAAACTACTATATAATTCTAGTACATCTTCCCATAAATCCTAAACTAAGAGCCCTAACATATGTAAAAGAAATAGAAATTGAATTACCTGTTTCTTTGAAAAGCTTTCATTAACTTTGGTTCCCAAGGCAGCAATTCATTTAAAAGACGTATCAATGTACCATGTAATTCTTTTACAGCTTGCCTCCGATGATACCATTTGCCCTAAAAACACAATTTTAAAAGTAAATCCCTTAGATTTAATTTAAAAGTGAATGTCAAGGCTCATTTTCTGAGTATAAACCAAAACACCAATACCCATAAAATAAGTATCTCTTCTTTAGAACGTTGCAGAATGGGGGAAGTATCCAGTGATAACTCTCATGTGACATAATGGTAATCATTTCCAATATTGTAATGTTACATTGAATTAATAATGACTGACACTGCCTCCATTTGCTAAGCATTATTCAAAGTATTTCATTTACATATGGGTGAGAGATGGGAAGAAGGAGGGATGGAGTGAGCATGACAGTACACATACACTCTAGCTGTTATGAAACCCTTCTGAGGTATGTGCATTTTAGTCTCACTTAACAAATGATATAATTGAAGCTCAAAGAGATGAAATGATTTAAGGTCATATGACTTGAACCCACATCTGCCTGATGCTGAAGTTCAAGTTCTTAAAACTATGTCAGTATTTCTTAAAAACTATGACATAAATTCAATCTGATGTAGATTATAAAAACCTCTAGTAAAGATACTAATACCACAGGAACAGTAAGTTTATAGAAGTTATGTATCTAGGTAGCCTGTCCTTCACCACATTCTCCACAATGTTAGTGTACACCTGTCAACATCACCACCACCATTATCATCGCTTATCATTATATAACATGTTGTACTTCCTTTCTTGGTAATAGTTTTAACATGTAATTCACATATCCTACAGTCCACCTGTTTTATTTTTTAATAACAAAAAACACACTACTATATGTCATGGGTCACATTTAGCATGCAAAAAATTAGACTCTATTCCATAGCAATTGTTAAGTGAGTCAATTCGCACATACATAGAACACTGATGCAGAAAAATGTAAACTCCCTAGAGCAAAATACATCCTAATCTGTGCATTATTTTCCTAATTGTATATATATCTAAAACCTTCAAGATTTCAATCATGGAAATTTTAGTCATATATAAAACCTAAGTGATTAATTGTGTAATTCCTACACTAAAAAAATTTTGTGTTTTAAACCAACAGAATGTTTATGCACATAAAAATAAACAAGTACATTTCTACCTCTCAGGTTTTTTTAAAAATCTTGTAAGAGGAATTGTTTAGTAAAAGAGTATGAAGATGTGGGATTTTATGTGCATGTAATCACATAAATAAAGAACCTAGGCTCACTAATTCTCATGTCTTCATAGTGGCATGACAAATCATAGCACTGTGAAATGTCAACAAAATAATTTTACTTCACATAATATACTAATATAGATAGACGTATCTACCCTCTGGTTAAATACTTGCTAAAAGAACCCAACTTAATAATGAATTATACCTCAAAAGTTTGTTTTTTTCCAAAAGAATGTTATAAAATAGTATGAAATACTTGAAAACCCATGAAAATACTATTTAATAACAATAAAACTGAACAAGAAATAACTTTCATCTAAAGAAAACTGAGAAAGATGAAAATGCAGGTGACATCCTAAATCTTTGGTGGAATGAGATAGGGTTTTATTAAAAAAAAAAAAAAAGAAAAAAGAAAAGAAAAAAAGGAAAAAAAAAGAAATTAGGAGAGTGGAGATTTTTTCTTTTAACAGGGCATGTCAACAATGTTATTTTTCTACTTCTTAACTACCATTTGGCTCAAAAATAAAATTGTGAGAAGTAAACTTTTTCAAAGCTAAAGAGAGCAGAAAGAGGAAAGAAATGAGGAATGAAGGTGGAGAGAATATCCTCTTTTTGGTATAATTACTTGGAAAAGTATTAAAAGATTAGGGAGCACCAAGCATGCTAAATTCCTTTTAACTGGGTGTCTTATGGGGAAGAATGGCAGATGCAGAATTAACTTGGGCAGCATGACTACTGTCTGAATTAGTGTCGTGGTGATGAGATGGGGAATGCAGAAGGACTACCAGTATTATGGGAACTTAGCACTAGGCAGGTGAGGAACAAGAAGTGGGGACTGTATAGCTGGATGTCATTACTTTAAGACATTTGTCAGGTATATTTGTGTATCTACTCAATTTTAACACTTTTTATAAAAAACAATTTTTAAAGGGTTAGGAAGATTTTACCATTTGGTTTTATTTTGGTTATTAAATTTTAATTAATCCAATGCCCAGAAAATAAACTACTGAACTAGCTGACTATACATAGGGAAAGGGTCTTAAATGTAATCAAAGAATTCTAACTTCCATATAATTCTCTCTTAACCACTGACCTATTTGGGAATGTCTACAGCCTTTTAACTTTATATACATATTTTTGCCTTCTTTCCTTCTTAATATTGTATATTCCCAACTTGGGATAGTGATGGTATGGTATTTCATTTACATTTGAAACTGTATATTTAATCATCCCATATTTGGGAAACAAACAAAGTCTATTATTTATATATCACAAACTACAGAAAGTATGGTAAAATGTTTTGACTAGAAGATACATATAAAGAATACATGACCTTGACAAAAGGCATTCCTAAACCCTGCCATAGGGTATGGGTGTCCATAGCTTTTAGGTTGATCCAAAGGGGGCATAGGTTTAAGAAAGTTCAGAATCACTGCTCTGGGACTGGTATTTGAGGTAACGTGCTTAAACTACTTGATAGTAAACGAGAACCTCACACTGCTTGTTTCATTTATCATTTTCTTTGGTTAATACAACCCAAATAGAATTAAAATAGTATGTCCCTTACTACCAAGTGATGATCTAAGAGTGTCAGAGAATACAATGAACTAATACAAAGAGAATTTTTAAAAGTCAGGTGGTAACAGTGAACTGTAACTTGGGTCTAATATAAAAATTTATTTAAAATCAAACAAGTATTTCCTGAACGTTAAGTCAGGTTGTTAACTGAACACTGGCAATATCTTTTCTGACTAAGCAACTTGATTTACATATGCAGATTATGAAAAACTAAGAACAATTATGTTTCTTCTGCAATAAAATTATTAAAGCTAAAAGGGAACTCAGAGGCCATAATTTCATAGAAGAAAAGTAGCTAGAGTAACATACAGGGATGTAGTTATAGATAGATGTAGAGTTTAGAATAGAATTCTAGGTCTTCTGAATGCTAAAATCCCCTCTCTTCCACTACACAATGCTGCCTGTTTTGACCTATACAAAGGAAATTCTTAAAGAAGAAAGACTGTATCGTGTAAGTACCTATATTTACATGTAGGAATCTCTGTAATGCAAACATTAACATGTCAAATTTATTTAGTTTAATTACAATTGTAGTTAGAACTACAGTGATCTAAGGTTTAAAAGTGAATTAATAAATAAGAAAAACATCAAGTTCCCTTATTTTCAAACACACGAGAGAATACAGATGTAATAAAAATTAAAACGCTCTTACAATCTTTATCTGTACTAATCAATATAGAACCAAAGATAAAAATGGTAGGTAGAAGGATTAGTAAAAGGGCATCTGTGGCATAGTGCTATAACTGTTTCTCTAATAAAAATATTTAGTAAGCTGTATGTATATAAATTTGGCCTTAAGTTTTCTTTATAAACAAGTATATGAATATGAGGATAAATTAACTATTTTCAATATCAGAATTTTTACTATTTTCAGGGATAAAAAACATTTTCTAAGATAATCTCAATGTGTTATGCAAACTACTGAAAGCATCACTTCAAAAAAGAGGGGAGTAGTATTTTTCTTTTATGAATTTATTATAAACTTTAATATAAAATAGAGTATGAATTTCATGCATAAACTGTGGAACCAAAAGCAAAATAGGGATTAAATTTGAAGCTTACCTTTCAATACTTTCTCATCCAATGTCCACAGCAGCTGCAGATTGCCAGCTCCCTTTCCATAAAATTCCCCATGTTTCAAACAGTGGAGGTTTTATTACCTGATAGGGATTACTACAAAAAGGAGCTGGTCTATGGTCATAAATCACATCCTTTATTATAGTATGAAGTTTCACAAGTGTTTGAATGTGATACATTAATTACCTAAGGAACCATATGGGAAAAGGAAATTTATAAAACTTACAAAACTGCACAATATTGTAAAATGAAAACCTGAGTGTATGCATGTAAAATGAGTGGGGAGGGAAACTTACCTTATGACTAGAGAACAACTCCATTCTACGGCAGTAATCTAGGATGGGTATGACAGCACCAGCAGAATGCTGGCTGGAGTGCTGCAGAGAGGGAGTTGGCAATCTACTGGTGTTAGGGACATTGGACATCTAAAATGAGGAAAAAGGGGAAAACAAATTCCAGATTTATCGTATGTCTCACCACCGCAGACATATTTTGCACATTTTAATAACTTAGGTGGTTTAAATGTTAAACTTAGATGAAAGTAACTTTCTTAAACAAATGATGATTTTATATAGATTTTCTTGTAACAGTATATCTAAACAAAATAGAAATTAACAATTACATGAAAGAAAAATTACACAAAATATTTTTTTTAATTAAGAGGGCATTATTGTGAAGATGAAAAACAGTTTTGCTATAAAGAACAGTACAAAAACAATAAATATAATAAAATATCAATGCTATTTTTTCTATACGGTTTTCTTAATAAATATGTTATTAGAGCACAGAAATGTGGATCATATTTTTTGTTACAGGCTTGGTTCTTGTTTGAAATAGAAATACCATGGTAGAAAAGATATTAAACAGCAATACATCATGCTTTTCAAATAAAACGCAAACAACTTTTAGAAAAGCCAAATGAATCCATACATAAAGATGTCTGATTTAAAATCACTAACAGGACTTCTGGTTAAGATGTAGGTGTGGGAAGGCATGCTTGACCTCCTTGCACAATCATAAGAAGGATCAAAACTAACTTCAAAACAAAAAACACCCAGAACTGCCAAAAATCCAACTGTACAGAAGTCTGACAACCAAGGATTTAAAGAAGCCACATTCATCGGGATGGGTAGGAGGGGTGGAGCTAGTGAGCCAGGGTGGAGAGGACGCTGTGTGGTGGAGCTGAGGTGGCAATGACAAGGCAGCTGGTGGAATGGGTGGTCCCACATACACATATGGTGGATAAAATCAGGAGGGATACATTGGAAGTCAGCGATCCCAGCTGCAGGCCAGACCACATGGTCCAGCATTCCTGAGCTGGAAAACTAAAGCCTCATAATTTCTGGCTGTAAAAACTAGTGGGGGTTGGGGTAGTGGAATAAGCTGCCAGTCTCTCACGAGAGTCCATTTAAAGGGCCCACAGGCTCCTAGAATGAATGCAAACCAACCCATTCTGGGAACCACCACCAGGGAAGCAGCTAGAGGGGTGCTAGTTGCATACGAGAAGGTGGGTATAGTGACTGGAAACAGGGCAAGTGCTGAGCAAGCCTCAGTGGTAGTGTCCCCTTTCCAAACCCTCCTCCACATACAGAACCACAAAGCAGTGAAGCAAGTTGCCCTGACCTGACAAATACCTAAGGCTCCGCTTCATACAACTTAACAGGTGCACCAATACAGGGAATCAAAGCAACACTACCTAATACACACGTGCACACACACACACACACCACAGGGAGGCTTCCAAATTGAGGAGACAAGGAAATATAGCCCAAATGAAAGAGAACAAAACCCCAGAAAAAGAACAAAGCAAAACAGAGATAGCCAACCTAGCAGATGCAGAGTTCAAAACACTGGTGATAAGTATGCTCATAGAAATCATTGAATATGGCAAAAACTTAAGGGAAGAATGAAAGCTAACCTAAGTGAAATAAAGAAAAATTTTCAGGGAACCAAGAACAAACAGAAGGAAGCCGGGGTTCAAATCAATGATTTGGAAGATAAGGAAGAAATAAACGATCAACCAGAATAGAATGAAGAAACAAAAGCTCAAAAAACCAAAGAGAATAAGAAGACTCTGGGACATCTCCAAACATGTCAACATCTGAATCACAGGGATGCCAGGAGAAGAGGAAGAGCAAGAAATTGAAAACTTATTTGAAAAAATAATGAAAGAAAATGTCCCTAATTTGGTGTAGGAACTAGACATACAGGTCCAGGAAGCCCCAAGGAGGCTTTGGGACAGAGTCCCAAAGAAGATGGACCCAAAGAGGACTACTGCAAGACAAATCATAATTAAAATGTCAAAGGTTAAAGGTAAAGAGAAAATTTTAAAAGCAGCAAGAAAACAGCAGTTACCTACAAAGAAGTTCCCATAAGACTATCAGTTGATTTCTCAAAAGAAACTTTGCAGACTGGCAGGAAGTATTCGAAGTGATGAAAAGCATGGACCTACGACCAAGACAGATTACTGTATCCAGCAAAGCCATCATTTAGAATCAAAGGACAGATAAAGTGCTTCCCAGACAAGGTAAAGCCAAGGAGTTCATCATTGCCAAGGCTTTATTATATTAAACGTTAAATGGACTTATCTAAGAAAGAACAAAACTATGAATAGTAAAATGACAACGAACTCATAACTATCAACAACTGAATCTAAAAAACAAAAACAAACTAAACAATCAACTAGAAGAGGAACAGAATGAAAGCCATAGAGATCATTTGGAGGGTTATCAGCAGGGAGGGGGATGGGGAAAGGTACAGGGATTAAGAAGAAAAATTGGTAGAAACAAAACAGGCAGGGCAATGTTAAGAAAAGCATAGGAAATAGGGAAGTCAAAGTACTTACATACCTGATCCATGGACATAAATTAAGGGTGGGGGGATTAATGATGAGGGTAGGGTGCAGGTTGGAAGGGGATAAAGGGGAGAAACTGGGACAACTATAATAGTATAATAAAAAATATACCTAATAAAATAAAATAAAATCAGTAAAGAACCATATCAAAATTACAAAATATAGAACCACCACTCACAACCATCAGAAATTAAGTTGAATGAAGTCTGACTATGGAATTTAGAAAACACATCCATCCAGACTGGTAGGAGGGTCACGGACTCAGAAGGGGCTGGTTTCACACCCACCTGTGGTGGATAAATATTCAGGAAGGATATCTCAGGAGTGAGGAGCCCCAGTTCCATACCAGGACTCCTGGCCCAGGGTTCCAGTCCCCAGAAGGTAAGTCCCCACAACTTCTGGCTCCAAAAATGAAAGGGGATTGAATTAGTGGAAGAAACTTCTGGAGCCCCAAGCAGTTTCCATTTAAAAACCTACACATGGACTCACCTACTCAGTCTCGTTCCCTCAGAGTTGCGGCACCAGGGTAGCAGGCCATACTGGGAGAAAATGAAGTGCTTGGCATCAAGGTGAGCAGAGGCCATTGTCCCTTTTCTAAACCCTCCCTACACAGAGCCAGCAATCTGGTGTCATATCTGAGACTCGATCAAGATGGCTAACACTGTTTGACCCACATTGGAGATCCCCAGAGACACCACCCCATCCAACTTAACGGCCCTCCCAAGTTGCTTTTCCATATGAATGGCTGGTCTAGGTTCATAGCACACAACTTTTTAAATCCTCTCAAATAAGCAACAGCTGGCCTCAGTGAGCCCCAGGCCTGATACTAATTCACATCTAGATTCACATCTTAGCTTTGCCTGGGAATCTTCAAGCCCAGCACAAGTAGCAGCTATCCCAGATTACTTTATAGCTCAGGCAGGGTGGTTCTGGGCAAAACACAGGTGAGTGTTGACTTTGGCCTGCAACACCTTGGAAACCCCAGGGCCAGTGCACCCAGTGGATAGCTACAGACCCTATCAGAGAACCACCACCCTGCCTCCACACAGCTGATCCTCCAGAGAGCGTAGAGGTTGGCGGTAAGTGGTCACAGTCAATCCCTGTAACTGACTGGCCTGAGTAAATACTTCCCATTGATCTGCCAACAGCAACCAAGACTCAACTACAAGAAGAGGGTATACTCAGTCCACACAAAGGGTGCTCCTCCAGTACCCAACTTGGGTGATAGGGGAGGCTGTGCCACTGAACCCAACAAGACACCTACTACATTAGGCCATACTGCCAAGACACAGAGTGAAAGCAGCTCTATCTAATACATAGAAACAAACACAGGGAGTCTGCCAAAACAAAAAGACAAAGAATCATGATCCAAAAGAAAGAACAGATCAAAACCCCAGAAAAATAGCTAAGTAAAATGGAGATAAGCAATCTATCAGATGCAGAGTTCAAAACACTGATTATAAGGATGCTCAAGGAACTTAGCAAGGACCTCAGCCGCATAAGAAAAGATCCAGTCAGAAATGAAGGATTCATTAATTGAAATAAAGCACAATTACAAGGAGTCTTTATTTACAGGGAATTACAGGGAAATAACAGTAGAGAGGATAAAGCTGAGAATCAAATCAATGATTTGGAACATAAGGAAGCAAGACATAACCAATCAGAACAAGAAGAAAAAGAATCAAAAAAGACGAGGATAATGTACTTATTCCAAAGCACACTGTGGGATAACTTTAAGTGCTCCAACACTGGCATCATAGTGGTGCCAGGAAGAGAAGAGAAAGAATAAGAAATTGGAAATCTATTTGAAAAAGTGAAATAAAAGTTCCCTAATTAGGAAAAAAATAGACGTGCAAGTCCAGGAAGCACAGAGAGTCCCAAACAAGATTGATGCAAAGAGGCCCACTCCAACATATCATCATAATTAAAATGCCAAAGGTTAAAAAGAAAATCTTCAAAAATATTTATTTGTTTGTTTGTTTATTTATTTATAGAGAGAGAGAAAGGGAGGGAGAGAGAGAGGGAGAGAAACATCAATGTGTGGTACCTTCTTGTGCACACCCTACAGGGGACCTGGCCCGCATACCAGGCATGTGCCCCGACTGGCAATCAAACCGGCAACCCTTTGGTTCACAGGCTGGCACTCAATCCACTGAGCCACACCGGTCAGAGTGACAAAGAGAAAATCTTAAAAGCAGTAAGAGAAAAGAAGTTAGTTACCTTCAGGGGAGTTCCCATAAGACCAGTAGCTGATATCTCAAAAGAATTTTGCGGCCTAGAAGGGATTGGCAAGAAATACTCAAAGTCATGAAAAGTGGGGACCTACAGCCAGCAAAGCTATCATTTAGAACTGGAGGGCAGATAAAGAGCTTCCCAGATAAGAAAAAGCTCAAGGAGTTCATCATGTCCAAGACATTTATTACATGAAATGTTAAAGGGACTTATTTAAGAAAGATTTGAAGATCAAGACTATGAACAGTAAAGTAGCAATAAATACATACCTATCCATAATTGAATCTAAAACACAAACTAAGGAAACAAGGACAACAGAGGCAGAGTCATAGATACAGAGTGTTTTGATGGTCACCAGATGGGAGAAGGTTGTGAGGGAATAGGCAAAGAGGTACAGGGATTAAGAAGTACAAATAGGTGGTAACAGAATAGCCATATAGATGTAACGTACAGTATAGGAAATGGAGTAGCCAAAGAACTTTTACACATAATCTGTGGACATGAACAATGGTGTGGGGATTCTTTGAGGGAGTGTGGGATGCTGGGTGGAGGAGAGCAAAGGGGGGAAAATCAGGACAATTGTAATAGCATAATCAATAAAATATAGTTAAAAATATATAAAATTAGTAGCAATATCCAAAGGAAGGTTGCAAAGAATTTCAATCCATATGTGTAATAACACAGCACAAATAATTAATTGTAATGAATATTTTAGTTATTTATTTTCCTAAGATTTTATTTATTTATCTTTAGAGGGGAAGGGAAGGAGAGAGGGAGAAAAATATCAATGTATAGTTGCCTCTCATGGGTCCCATGCTGGTAACTGGCCTGCAACCCAGGCATGTGCCCTGACTGGGAATTGAACTGCAATCCCCTGGTTCGCAAGCCCATGCTCAATCCACTGAGCTACACCAGCCAGGGCGTAATTATTATTTTAATAAACTGATAATTTGAAATGGAAAAGGAAAGCATTTGTATTTTATTTTAAAGGCATCCCACACTGAATAGCATATACAAAATTTCCACTGTATTTCTATATTAGCATTTAACTAGAAAGCATGAAGACAAATAACTATATCAGCAATAATATTGCAAGTTTTAGTGTCATTTGGCTTTGTAGAAGAAAAAATGGGTGCCATATCACATTCTTAGTGAGGCAGTTACTATTACTAGTATTTTGTTATGTATAATGTGCACCCATGTTTTTGGCCCAAACTTTCAGGAAAAAAGTCTTTTGTTTTAATTTTTAAAGTCAATTATTATTTATTTATATTTAGACACTATTTTTTGTATTATTAAAGAATGTTAGCACTTATTTTTTAACATATTATGGTACATGAAATTCGGTACAACAAAACCGATCATTGTATGCTGGGGTATTATTTCGCATATGGATATTGTTACGGCTTTATAGAGTTACACTTTTAATGCATAAGCATAAATAAAAGAATTAAAAATATTTATACAGCCCTGGCTGGTGTGGCTCAGTGGATTGAGCTCCGGGCTGTGAACCAGAGGCTCACCAATTTGATTCCTAGTCAGGACACATCCCTGGATTGTGGGCCAGGACCCCAGTAGGCAGGGTGTGAGAGGCAACCACACATTTGATGTTTCTCTCCCTCATCTTTCTCCCTCCCTTTTCCTCTGTCTTTTAAAAAACCATTTATATAGGCACAGAATATAGTAGTACCCATGTATAATGTGCATCCTTATTTTTCCCTCAACAACTTGGGCAAAAACGTGTGCATTACACACAGCAAAATAAGGTAATCAATGGTATTTAACCATTTTCATTTACAAAGAAAGTATACTGGACTGGAAATTAACCACTGGTTGAATTAGAACATTTTTAGTAAACTAGTGGTCAAAGAGGTTGATAAAAATTTATCAAATCTGTAATTGATATTAGAAAGATGGGTTCTACAATTCCCTGCACAATCTGAATCACTAAGTAATGCTACATTTGGTATCATCAGAGAATAAAAAGTTCCAAGTAAGTGAAATTAAGAGTGGGACTATCTTAAAAGCAGGAATAATATACTACTTATTTTTACTTTTTCAGGCTCTATCACAACACCTAGCATACAGTAGGCCCAAAGTAAATATTCTAACTACATTAAGTACATGTGTTAGCTGGCTGAGATTTTCTCTCTATAGGCAAAAGATTTTAAAACATTGACAGAAACGTTCCTAAGATATATATCTTCCAGATTATCTGAACAAAGAGTGAATAATTTAGTTTTTAATGACTTGGGCCATCATTATGAACAAGTTATTGTGTTCTATTTTAATACAGTTACTCTCAGGCACTACTGAGATTTCTAGGGCTATAAGCCTATATTCCTATATTAAATGATTATTGACAATACATTTAGCCTAATGCTTTTGTAGGTTTTTTTCAATTGTCTATCATTGATTCATCTGCTTAATCTGCCTCAAACTACTCTTGTTCTAACTGAAAGCATACGATTGTTCTAGTTGAAAACATACTACTTGTAAGAATCATATCTTAACCAAAAGAAATTGGTTCTATGTAAGGCCTACGTCTACTTTAAAGTATGACAGTATCCACATGTGGACTATGCCTTCTTTTTTTATTTTATTGATTATGCTATTACAGTTGTCCCATTCCCCCCCTTCATTCCGCTCTACCCTGTACACCCCCTCCCCCACCATTCCCCCCTTTAGTTTATGTCCACGTGTCAGAAATTCTTTAGATTCTATATTTCCCATACTATTCTTGCCCTCCCCCTATTTTCTACCTACCATCTATGCTACTTATTCTCTGTAGCTTCTCCCCCCTTCTCCTCCTCCCACTCCCCTGTTGCTAACCCTCCATGTGATCTCCATTTCTATGGTTCCACTCCTGATCTAGCTGTCCTCTTAGTTTGCTTTTGTTTTAGGTGTGGTTGTTAATAAGTGTGAGTTTGCTGTCCTTTCACGTTCATCATTAATTTATCTTGAGGGGAAAGAAAGGAGAGAGGGAGAAATAAGCTTGTTCATCTTTTTTATCTTCTTTTTCTTAGGTAAGTCCCTTTAACATTTTATATAATAAGGGCTTGGTGATAATGAACTCCTTGAATTTGACCTTATCTGAGAAATACTTTATCTGTCCTTCCATTCTAAATGAAAGCTTTGCTGTATAGAGCAATCTTGAATGTAGGTTTTTGGATTTCATGACTTGGAATACTTCTTTCCAGCCCCTTCTTGCCTGTATGGTCTCTTTTGAGAAATCAGCTGACAGTCTGATGGGAACTCTTTTGTAGGTGACTGTCCCCTTATCTCTTGCTGCTTCTAGGATTCTCTCCTTCACTTAAATCTTGGCTAATGTAATGATGATGTGCCTTGGTGTATTCTTTCTTGGGTTCAACTTCTTTGGGACTTTCTGAGCTTCCTGGCATGGACTATGCCTTCTATCTAGGTTCCTTTTTATTCTCTGCCTGATTCTGGGTTAATTTTCCTTCAATATATAGTGTATCATTTTTTTCTTTTTCTACAGAGTCTGGTAAAATGATAGGAAAGTTTTATTATTGTTCAGTCCCCCCAGTTTTCTTATAATATTCTTTCCAAATTCATAAAAAACACTAAACTCTACTTTATCTTTAAAGTTTAGAATCTTTCAAAAGATTTTGGTATCTTCTGTAATATAAAAAATGATGAAGCTCAGAGTTTCATCCTTAAGCACCTCAAAGATTTAAATTCAAAATTTCCTAACTTTTATCAGTGGAAGGAGGTAAAATAACTATACTGCAGTAAATAGAAGACAATACAAATTTACTTGGGGCTTTGTAAAATTTTTACACTTAAAATGTTATTCTTATTTGAATTAGTGTGTGATATAGAATTCAAAAAGGTTTAAGGCAAATTATAAAAGCCACACTAGTAAGCTCTAACTATAGAAGGATCTGTCACCTAGTTTAAGTCTTGCTTGAAGCTTGCTCCATGCTGGGAATATATAGCATTAATTCTCTGCCTAATGTAAAAATACCAACCAACCCTTTTCCCTTTTAACTGAATCATGCTTTAGAAGAAAAGAGTTTTTAAAATATTGTTTTTATTAAAGTTTTCCTGATGGGAATGAAACTATGCCAAATTGCAGTAAGTAGAAATAGTGAACACTATAAATAAGGGTTAAAATCCAGTTCTTAGTTGAGCAGAGTAGTTATTAAATGTGAAAAAAGTACCCCAAAGCAAGACTTACTACAGATAAATGAAAATGCATTCTCAGACAATTCAGTGACTGTAACTACTAAATCAGTGAAGCTTTATCTTACCAGTCATGTATTATTCTGGTTCACATTTCCTGTCATCTACTCTTATTTTCTCACTATTATTTTGACATATCAGTTAATGTTTGATTCTTCATAAAGTCCATGTTACCTGCACTTCTACACTGCTCCCAAACAACATATAAACATGTAAGTGAAAAGTGTCTAGAGTGCATGGTGACTTCTGAATAAACACTGCTTGAAAATAAGAGTAAATATTAAAAAAAACTACAGAGCTAGTCCAACCCCTATTAAAATTAGTAATTTATCCCCATGGTTGGGGACAGAATCTTAAGATCTTTAAGTGAATGCCTTGAGGTTAAGAACTTATTTCAATGTCTAAATCCATACCAAGTTCCTGGTAGTACACACAGCACACAAGATATTGAGGAAATATTTTCCTAAGGAGTAAGACTGAAATCTCTAACTAAAACAGGTAAAGAAACTTATTTTATTGTTGTGCAGGGTTTCCAAACGGTCATTTTAATTTTTTACAAAGCTTTAAGTATGACCATTTAAAAACAATGTGATCCCCTCCACTGCTAAGATAGTTTTCAGTTTTGTTAATCATTAAGTCATTTACCAGAAGACCTAGAATAAGAAAATAATATGCATACTGATGCAACTGCCAAAGTTTAAATAATACTAATTTCAAGGACAATTTAGAGAGTATTGCAACCCTATCTACAACTAAAGCCATTAAATAAAGTTAATTAGGGTATATTTAGGACTCTGAATATATCTAAAGTTTCTTACACACTGGAGTAAAATAGTTTTGTAGTTTAAACACCTAACTATAAAGTAATTTTGATATAATGCCTCACTGTGAGCAAATAGAATGTGGAATGGAAAGAAGAGGGGAAAAATACCATAATCCTTCACTATAATAGAGTAAAATTTCTTTGTTACAGGTATTAGGAAATAAGATTAATGTATAATAATTTCCTTTCCTTATATCAAACTTTTACCATAGCTATTATGTCTTTTTGCATCCATATAAATTCATATATTAAGTGAAATTTTATGCATAATTTGGCTGTATTTTCCACTTATCTGCATACCTCATTGCTTATTATATCTTTGCTTTTAAGAAATATATTACATTATCTTTCTAAAAATGAATAAAGAATATATTTATACAACCATGTTTTTTGTAACTTCTTCCTTCCCTAAGGAAGGTAAAAAGTAAATGGTAAACAAACTTAAGAAAGGTCATAAACCATAATGGATTGAAGAGAGCTGAGATGGATCTGAAGCTAAGGTCAAGAATAGCTTTCTAACTATCTGATGGAATCATAAAGGGTAAAGGTTAATACTGACATTCAGAAATTCAATCAAACATGGACATGAATTAGTATATGATGCAATAAAATATTCTCAGTTATGGGATCTGATATTTGATTTCATTGATTTCCACATAATTTTCAAAACATTAACATAATAAATTGGCAGTAGCAGAGAAATTAGAGACTAGGGCCCCTGCCTAAACACATACTTAAAGCAGGGTTTTGCAATAATCACAAATAAACATTTGAGGCCAGATAATTCATTGTTACAAAGGGCTATCATGTGCATTATAGAATCATTATAATGCAGTATATTTTTAGCAGCATCATTGGCTTCTAACCATTAAGTGCCATTATCACCTCTTCAACTATGACAACAAAAAAGTCTCAAAGGGTAGAGAGTGGGGGTAAAAAATCATCTCTGATTGACAACCACTGGCTTATAAAAAACTCTGTGATAAAAAAAATTCTGTGATTAAAAAAATGGGGTATCACCAACTTTGACCTCGGCTTCTGACTTCTTTAATGTTTCATTTAGCTAATGTAGACTTTAGTTAGGCAGGAGCATTATTATTATGAATTTAAAGTATCTGAAGAACATAATAAAGATTAGTTTCATTCATTATTTGAAACTCCTTTCCAATTCTTTTAAACATTCTTTTACATATTGTAATCATTACACACATATTATTTTGTATATTGTTAAAAATTTAACATCTCAGCCCTGAGTGGTGTGGCTCAGTTGGTTGGGTGTCATCCTACAAAGGAAAAGGTTGCCAGTTTGATTCCTGGTCAGGACAGATGCTTAGGTTGTGGATTTGGTCCTGATTGGGGCACACGTGAGAGGCAACCAATTGATGCTTCTTTCCCTCTCTTTCCCTCCCTTCCCCTCTCTCTGTAAATCAATCAATCAATAAAATTAACAAAAATTAACATTTCACAAATACTTCCATGTAGTAACAATGATATACAAATGTTTTATTTTACTAGCTATGTGATATACCACTGTGTTAATATTACTGTTTGGTTAGTCATCTCTCTATACAAGCTTCTTTCAAATTTCCACTATAAGAGGTAGTGTGCAAAACACACCATTGTGTCAATTACTTTTAGCAGGGGAGAGGGTGGGAATGAAATGGGGATAATAAATGTTAAATCCCAAACAGGACTACAGGATTAAAGAGCACAGACAGTTGTATAGCTTTTCTTTCTTTTTTTAAATTCGTGTAGATTCTTTTCTTTTTTTTAACTGATATTAAAGAAAGAATGGGAGAGACAGAGAGAAAAACACTGATTTGTTGTTTCTCTCATTTATGCATTCATGAGTTGTTTCTTGCATGTGCCCTGACTGGGGATCAAACTTGTAACCTTGACACATTAGGACAATGCTCTAACCAACTGAGCTACTTAGCCAGGGCCCTAGAGCATGTTTTATACACTGATTATGTTATTTAGAAATATTTGAAGTCTATCTTAAATCCTGCTCAGTGTTGAAGTGCTTAATTGCTGAAAGATGTATTAGAAATACATAGTCTTACATTTTAATTTTAGTTTATCTATTTGACAAGACTATCATTTGTCATAATATAATCCAAACGAGACTTCTTATGGATAGAATCTTTTTTTTCCCCAAATGTTCACTTTTCCTTATACCCAATCTCTATACAGATCTTTTGTTATTAAAAAGATGGAAACCTTTTTGAAACTATAAACTATGATATAAAATGTAAGGAAACAAAGCTGATAGGAGAAGGGTCACATAAAAAACTCAGAAATATAACCACTTCTGTATAAGCTTGGCAAAATCTTCAAATTTTGATTATTTAGAAAGCAATAATGTCTAATAAATTTCAAATACAATAGGATCAGACAGAGTTGTTAATACCTTTGTTCTATCTTTCTGGAAAATCAATACATTTCTTAGATAGAAAAGGAAATTTTCCAAATAATTAAGCAAAATGCAAATTATATCTCTTGACTAAAACCAGAGAAATAATAATAAAATGTTATAACTTCTCATAACATTTACCTTTAGCTCACTAAAGAATCCTATGATCTAAATACTAATAAGGAGAGAATCAAAGGACTTTGTCAAAACTATAATTCTCTATTTATGTCAGCCAGTTGTTTCACTTTAAACAAATCTCAGATAGCACTACATGATATACAGAATACTGAGCCTTTTTTGAAAAAGCCCTTAAATGAAATAATGGGATCAAGTGAACTAGAGCAAACTCAAGAAATTTAAAGCATTTTTCTCTTCTTACTTTATTAACCATAAATAAAAGTAGTTGTCTTGCACAAATGAGTAGATCTATCTAGACTTTAAAAGACTGTACATCTTTCAATACAAAGAATAGCTCAATGGCAAAGCTTCTAAGTAGTTAAGAAAGTTTTCAAATTTTTTTCTTCAAATTTATTTACTTTTTAATGATATTAGAGAGGAAAGGGGAGGGGGTGGAGGAGGGAGTGACAGAGGAAGAAAAGGAGTGGGGGAGGGAGGGAGAGAGAGAGAAACATTGACTTCCATTTATTTATGCATTCATTGGTTGATTGTTGTATGTGCCCTGAGAGGTGATCAAACCCACAACCTTGGCATATCAGGATAACACTCTAACCAACTTAACTACTTGGCTAATGAAGAAAATATTTTTTAATGAACTGTTGAGCTAGGTGAGGAAATGGGTAAAATTTCCTTGTTGCTTTGGTAGGGAAAACTATCTGGAAAGGCCCTGCAGGGAGGCTCCATAAAGCAGCCATGTGTTTACATGAATCCATGTTACATCCTCCCTCACATACATAATTTCTTTTTTTTTAAAGATTTTATTTATTTATCTTTAGAGGGGAAAGGAAGGAGAGAGGGAGAGAAATATCAATGTATGGTTGCCTCTTGTGTGTCCCCTGCTGGGAACTGGCCTGCAACCCAGGCATGTGCCCTGACTGGGAATCGAACAGTGGTTGCTTGGTTCCCAGGCCTGTGCTCAATCCACTGAGCTACATCAGCCAGGGCTTACATACATAATTTCTATCTTTAGTAATGGCATTTGAAAACTGAATGTTTATAAAGAATATATCTTGTTTGTTATTGAAGCCATCATTGAAAATAGGGAAGTCAATGATAATTTGTTGACTCTAAATACTGTTTTAGTTTTGGCAGTGATATCCTCTTATGAAGATCAGTATTAATACCTAATCAGTCTGGTAATAGTGAAGAAAGATTACAGGCAAGGAATGAGTCAAAATGGTTATAACAATCACCATGTTCACGCATTGCATCATTTCATGCATTTCGGGTCCTTACCAGGAACCTACTTCCAATAAATATCACTACTTGTTTGGTACTCCACAATATACATCAGGCATGGAAAGTACAACACATGGACACATACAAGAAATGATAGAATGACAACAAAAAGACAGATTAAAGGCAAAATTACAAATATAACCTTTCATAATATACAGCATAAAGGCCTTTTGGTGAATGTTTAGAATTACTGATATTAACAAATTTTTAGGGTTTTGGCACAATTATGGATATTCATAATGACCCTTGAGTCATCAAGAAAGGGTTAAATTGTGTTCAAAACAATACAAGGAGACAGGGAAGTTTTTCATTAAATGATGAATTTCAGTTATGTAGAAAATTCAGTTATGTAGAACACTTTATTCCAAATGATGCCAGACAAATAAACTAACATTCAATATTAACATAAACATTATTCAATAAAGTTAATTCTTACAACTAGCATCTATCACACTCAGTATTAACTTTTGTTAAAAAAAAAAAAGGAACGATACTGAAATGTAAACTTTTACTGTCTATTTCCCATTTCAGAGGTTGGGAATAAGCTGTTTATGAAAATCTTTTAGGCAGTTTAAAATAAAGGGAAATAGTCCATATGTTAGTAACCTCAATAAGATCATCCCCACTAAGTACAATACCAAGAATTTCTATTTCTTGAAGGGCAGAAGTCATATTTAAATATAAAAAAAATCCTCATCTGAGGACATGCTTGTAAGATTTTAGAGAAGGAAAGAAAGGGAGAGAGAGAGGAAAAGAAACATTGATTGGCTGCCTCCTATATGTGCCCTGACTGGGGACCAAACACTCAACTCAGGCTTGTGCCCTAACCAGGAATCAAATCCATGACCCTTTGGTGTAGGACGACACTCCAACCAACTAAGCCACATCAGCCAGAGACAAAAATTGTATTTAAAAACTGATATGCAAATACCAGGAGTCATGGACAAGTTAAAAATTTAGAGACATAAAATCTAATTAATCAAACCCTATGCATTATTTAAATCTTTCTGGTAAACATGTCCCCAAGGAATAGAGTGTGAAGTATTTGTAATTTATGCTTTTTTCACTTTTCTACTTGTTCCTGTGAAGAAAGCACTATGCTTACATCTCATAATAGCACAGAGAAGTGAGCTAGATAGCCTTACAGAAAAACTCTAGGACGGCCCTGGCAGGGTAGCTCAGTTGCCTGGATCATTGTCCCATACATAAAAAGGCTGTGGCTGATGTGCAATCAGGGCATACATCTAGATTGTGGTTTCCATCCATGGTCAGGACATGTATAGGAGGCAACTGATCAACATTTCCCTCTGACATCAATGATTTTCATTCTCTCTCTCAAATCAATAAAAAACATCATCAGGTGAGGATTAAAAAAAAATTCCAGCATGTGTGAAGTCTTTTTCTCTTATAATACATGACATAAGTTAAGTATATAAATCAATTATGCTTAAAACTATCCATTAAAAACAAAACTCTAACTTATAATATGGGAACAAATTAAGATGCATACATTCTGTTTAACTGCAACATAAAAACCAATTAGCAAATTAACTTAACAAAATTCTGTTCAGAGTCATGAAGTATGGACAACGCAATAAAAATAAACATCTTCTGCAAAAAACCTCCAAACCAGAAACTATAAATAACACCTTGATTAAAAGACTGCTCCTTCCTATTACAGAACACTAGTCCTTTATGAGCATATAACGTCAAATATATTTTTTTAAAACTTTGGCTGAGGAGAAAATAGTCTAATATAAATGTTTTCTGTGAAATATATCATAGAAATAAAATTTAAAACTCTTGATATTCCACATCAAGAGAATACCCATATACCAAAAGTATATGTGTGTACATATCTGAAAACATAAGAATCTAATAAAGATGTACATCATTTTTAATGAAATCGTTTTATAATATACCATTTTCTGCATTCTCAGATTATATGTCAAACATAATGTTTTCTTGTTAACTGATGATTATCACTACAAACATTAATCTATTAGATTACAGCAATATTCTCAGGGGTATCACATGAGAGACTTCTGAAATGCTTACAGCTGTTTTACTCCTGTATTAAAATAACCCTGGAAGGTTGTAATTTTATGATACTTCAGTCTCCTGTCTTCAGAGTGCTACCAATGTCTTTTCTAAACAGCATATATAATGACCACTACAAGCCTGCTAATATAAAGCTTGCTGTGTCACTAACCTTATTTTATACATAATTCTAGATTAACAGGTTCTGAACAAAGACCCAAAAAATGGTTTCTTGACATTCTTAAGGGATAAAACAAAGGGACTTAAAAAAAAAGATGACTGATTTTTCTTAATGCTTAAAACCTTCCCAATTTATTAATTGGTATGTAATTGTTTTTCAAACTTGTGATAAAACCAAACTATGAATGCCACTTAAATGGGTATTACTGATTTAATAAATAACATAATTGAGTGTTTTACCAAGTATTGAGTGAATAAATATAACACATGCCCCTGTACTCTATTCTTTCAAAAACAATTAAAAAAGGTAAAGATTAATTGTGAATTTAGAAAATATAGTGAAAGTTAAAAAAGATCTTTAGCTGACAAAAGTTCATAAAAAAGATTATTTTTAGGCATGTATAAAAACATCTGGGGCAAGATTAAATAAATTTACATGTTACTAATGTCACAGCTAGTTGAAATTTTATGTTACTAAGCAATAAACTTCTGTTGAAAGCAAATAATTATTAAGCATATCTGCAAGGTAAGCATTACCCAAAAAACTACCAGTCAGAAAACAACCAACTAGTATACTAGGAAATATATAAAATTACACCTGACATAAACCAGGCAAATAAAATTAATTTACTTGCTCTGGTATAATTTTTATCTATTGAAAATGAAAACTAGACCACACAGAAGATATAAAAGAAACAATGTTTCTATTATTCATTGCAAATTTTTATGTCATTCAGGAGAACAAGATAAAAAAGGCTTTAGAAAAAAGCAGGAATAAATTTTTATGCTGACAATAATAGATAGAACTTTCGGATCAACACCTACCGATTTTTTTCTACTGTTTTCCAGATCTTTGAGTTCATTCTCGATTTTTGTGATTAAGTCCCTGAGTTCATCAAGATTAGTGCAAATAAGCTAAAATAAAACACAAAAACACAGCTTGATAACACAGAATATAAAACACCCAAAATGTGGTAACAGAAGTTGTTTTTAACACACACTGAATTCACAATTATTTGTAATAGCTAAAACCAAAGAAAGTTCTGCAGTTTATACTGGAAAAGATATTTGTTATGATGTATGAACTTCAGGCTTAGTATAAAAATAGCTAGAATTTCAACATTAGTGGTTTCATCCCACACTCCTACCTCTCAGCTTGCTTTATAATACAGGTACTTTCCTAACATTCTTAACTTTCAGCCCAGAATGACAAAGATCTGGAAACTCACCCTAGATCTCACAGGATGCTGAATCACCTTTTAAGAAATACTTCATCAGGCAGTCTCAGAGTAGGTGAACGAATGCACCTCTGGAAAACTGTCATTATACCTTTCATCTGGTTTGCTAACTACAGAATTAAACGAGTTGTTATTATTCCTGTTGAGATTGCTAATAAAGAAGGACATCAACTACATGTGAAATATTCAAAGATCTAAATGAAACTCTCAATATGATCTCGGGAGTCTTTAGTAAGACCATCTGCACACATTTCCTTTCAATAATTGTGTGGCTTATTTTATGTCACCTTGGTAATGTTGGAAAATGGCCAAAATAACAATTTTTTAGTTATTAATAATCAGACTAGTTTGGCTTCATTTCTAAAGGTTTAAACAGCAAACCTTTTGTTCTTGTCAGCAACAAGAACAAAATATTAGTAACTACATTTTGGTTCTTGTAAAACTACCCTGTTTTTCCAATTAGTTTAATATATTTAACTTATTTCCTAAAATAATTTAAGCTCATATTTTAAAACAAAACTGCAACCATACACAGAGGAAAAGTTTTAGAGCAATGAAAGTCTGGCTGTAATGTTTATGCTGTGTGATGGTTTTTAAAACATCCTGTATTTACAAAGCTATGAATTCACTATTAATTTTTATCAGCCCATGTTTGTTACATTCATTAGTTTCTGTGTAAGGTACTGTTTTTCTAAAAGGCATACTTTCTTTTAAAAGAAAACAGACAAACAAAAATGACAAAAAGAAAAGTAGGTTGCAACAAGATCATTCCAGTAGTGACTGAGTGACAAAAATGGGAGACAAGGCGCCCCTTAAACTTCCTTTAATATAAGGCTGAACCATATGAAATTGCTTATATGACTTTAACTTACAAAAATGGCAATATAGTTCAACCTAGTAAGACTAAAGGAAACTCATCACAGGTATTGTAAACTATGAGTATTAACCATTATCAGAAATACTAGAAATATGTATGTACGTTCAAACTCACTGAACTAACATTGCAGGTAAGATTATGTATTTAAATAACTCAATTACAAAGAAGAAAACAGTACACAATATATTAGCAGGGCAGTGCAACTAAGTATTTATCACAAACTACACATTCCCATTTGCCAAATCTAGAGTTATAGCAGAAAAGCTGACAGTCAAACAGTCGAGTGGCTAATTATGTAAGTAGCTCTAGCATTGAATAATGTCTTCCTTTTTATTATACCTATAAAGCCTCAAAACAATGTTGGTCCTACACCAGGTTTTTACTAAGTATTCAGTGGAAACTAAACTTCCCACTATATAAGCAGCTACGACTGCCATGTCAAATTTGCCCCAAAGCTTGCAGATGGTTACACCCCTTTTCATTGAATTGGTGAACTAGTTAATATCATGGCAAAGATTTCTCATTTGCACATATGGCAAAACTCAGAAGAATTTTCACTTGCATCTTAGCTATCTCATTATACAAAGAATACGGGTATATTTTGCATGTAGTTTTTAGAAACTTACAGTAATGATAAAAACATATATCCCTACAACTAAACACACCCTAAAAAAAGTAAATACCTTTTAATTAACAATTAGTCATAAGGTCAACTAAAATTTATATTCCACTTAAAGGAATAATTAACAGTTCTGACGTCAAACCATGAATGATTTCCACAGCCTAGGAGCTGTAAAAAGAATAGTTTCAAGTGGCGTAACCAGTTATTTAGCTGTACTAAATCAGTGCTTCTCAAACTTTAATTTAATGTGCATAAGACTCACCTGGGAATCTTGTTAAAATATGGCTTTTGATTTAGTAGGTCTGAAGTGGGACCTAGGATTCTGCATTTCTATCAAGTTCTCAGGTGTAGTCTGCAGATCATATTTTGAGCAGTAAGGTAGTAAATGACTATGAATTACAAATACCCATGGCTACTGAAACCTCAGGTACTAAGGAGCTAATGAGTATGGAAATTCAGAAAGATAAATTGCCAAACGGGACAGAATACTGAATTAAATGAACAACAAGACAAATGTTTCTTAAATTGACTGACATGACTTTTGAACATAAATTTTGTTGAATCTGGGAGTCAAAATATTTTAGCAATATTTACTTTTACATTATCTTGAAATGACTTAATATCTACACAATTTACACTCTTCACATATTAATATATCTTTCCACATAACTTTGTAATACATACCTAAAACAGGGTTAACTATGAACAATTTATACTCTTTATATATTAATATGTACCTCTTTCTACATAAATTTATAATACATACCTAAAAAGAATCAGAAAATTCTTTTATAGGAACATAATTTCACTTTTGGTACTAATATTGAAACAAAATATAATTTGATTTATGCCAACTCTGTCACGTACAGCCTCTATTTCCTTTTACAAAGTAAGGCACATGTGACATTTAAACTGACCTCCAAATGGTGCTTTTAAAAATAGAATCAATCTAATAAGTTCTCCTTAATAAGGAGAACAGGTGCAGTTTTTGAACGAGGCAAAACACCTTATTAAAAACTTCTCATTACCTTGAATTTGAAAAACATATCTGAAGCTCAGGGCCTCAGGGGTGAAAAGGAAAGCTCCATGGCAGCTCAGATTACAATTGGATCACTTTGCCAACACTCAGGGGGGGGGGGGGGGTTCAGTCTCACTGTACAGGTTATAAGAGTGTTATCCCCCAAGAAGAATCTCTTTAAAACAGTCACAAACTCCCCTCAAGTTAACCTTTCACTTGATACAACCCATGACAGAGCCATGAGCTAGAAGGAACCAAAAATACGTAATTTGGTCCAAACCTTGGCCTAGTTTAGAAAGATGTATCTCCAATTCATATACATGCTAACTAAAACTAACAGAGTTACTAACCTAAGAAAAACACTGGTAGAGAAAACCACAGAATTTAGGATTCACCCTTCTCCCAAGATATCATGTTCTTCAAGGGGTCTTTCTAAACAAAACAAAACCAACTAACTGATAATGTATTACAGTTTTGGGATTTAGCTTATACCTAACCTTTCGCTTCTATTAAATTGTAAATATTAAAAGGTCCTCTCTTCAACTGAAGCAGAAATGCTTGTATCTAGTGGAGGAGAAGCCCTGTAGAAATCAAAAGAACTACATAAGCATATCTCAAAAATTATAAAATAATTCATTTCTTACTTTATTACTACTTCAAGCCAGAAATTATGCCCTTTGGGGATAAACTTGATTGTTTTGAGAGACAGGTACTTTATTTGTTCTAAAAAGGACATAAAGTAGCATAAAATAAAACAATATAGTAAATTAAAAAGCAAAGGGATACAATGTACAACGTCAAAATAGATCCAGATGAAATGCATCATGTTCACTCATTCTAATAAAACAATTCTATAATTTATTATGCAAACTGTGAGCAGATCACTAAATGCAGAATTTGTGTAAATTCAAAATTTGTATTGTATTTAAACTAAAATTATATTAACATCTGTTGAAACTATGAGGACAGGAAAACTCCTTCTCACTTCTTATGAGAAGTGATCACCATACCAGCGATGAGGACTCCACAACCTGCAAATAAGGTTATGAGTGAAATGAAAATAAGTCTGGTTAACAAAGTTAAAATATTTTTTACTGCTATATGATTAAAAGCCCATGTTTCTCTTAGTGCACTATATATTTAAAAATTAAAAAAAATTTTAATTTTGGAAATACTTAAGAGGTAGCAATTCAAAATAATAATGTAATCAAAAGGTCCTTAATGTAGTAAAGTAGTTACATTAATTTTATTTTTATTTATTTTTAAAAAAATATTTATTTACTTATTTATCTTTAGAGGGGAAGGAGAGAGAGAGAGAAACATCAATGTATGGTTGCCTCTGGTGCGTTCCCCACAGGGAACTGGCCTGCAGGGAACTGGCTTGCAACCCAGGCATGTGCCGTGACTGGGAATTGAACCCTGATCCTCTGGTTTGCAGGCCTGCACTCAATCCACTGAGCTACACCAGCCAGGGCCATATTAATTTTCATTTTGGTCCAAATTTGTTACATTGAAAGTAGTACTTACTTCATATTGCTAAGTTTCCTTATTGGTTAAATGGAGAAACATAGTTTTTTTTTTCTAGAGGTATATTAAAGGATTAGTAAGTTTATGCTTACATTTGAAAGCAATAGTCTTAGCAGGTAAATTCTGGATTCCTTCTGTGAAGCAGCCTTTATGATAAATGACACATATAGAACAGGAGCAAGTATGCATTACATGAAAATCTTGATTGCCAATGAAAAGCACAGTCATGGTAACTAAGGCTCTTAAATTATTTTATTTCTAAAGATTTTATTTATTTATTTTCAGAGAGAGGCGAAGAGAGGGAGAAAAGGTAGGAGAGAGATATTGATGTGTGAGAGAAACATCAGTCTGTTGCCTCTTACATGCCCCCAACTGGGGGCATGGCCTCGCAACCAGGCATGTGTCCTGACAGGGAATTGAACAGGCAACCTTTCAGTTCAAAGCCTGCATGAGCTCAACCCACTGAGCTACACCAGCCGAAGCTCTGAAATTATTTTAAAAACCCATCTTATTGAGATTTGTCACACTAAGTTTTAAAAATACTTTCTATGACTTTGTTATAATTATGTACAAAAAGAGAATTCATATATTAGATTTCTCTCTCAAATATTAAAGAAATTAAAATAAAAAGTTTGGTAAAAATTACCAATTTTTATTGGCAATTTTATTAACAAAATTGATGTTACTTCTCAGTCAAATTAGTCTTTCTTATAAAACTGATAAAGAAAAACAAAACTAAATTAGTCAATTTGACAAAGTCATAACTGTTAAATATGACATAAAAGCTTAAATTTAAGTACTAAAAATGAGTATTTCCCAAATGTTTGCAACTATTTTTGATTAAAAATATTTGACAAGTGCCCCTATAGACCAACTGTGTAACTCAGTGTATCACTAAGCATAAGTTTTTTCCTCTGGTTAAATATAATGATGCAAACAATATTGTTTTTTTTTTTCAGTTTTCAAATTTTTATAGGCTTAATCATGAGATTTCATGATTTATGAAACATGGCCAAATATAAGATTTATTTCAAGGCCTTAAGTAGCTGGAAAAAGTGGTAAAGTTCTAATAATACAAACTCTTAATAGATTCTTAACTGATTTTCCTATAATGGTATTTTTTTGTCTGAAGCATCCAGCACGCTCATTTGAAAAATAAATAATATAGATAAAATAGTAAGCTCTATCATTTAATCCTCACAAGAACCCTTTGAGATAGGTACTATTATTACCCACTATACAGATGAGGAACTGAAATCATAAAGATGTTCAGTAACTTACCTAAGTTTACAGAGTTAGTGGTAAAGTTGGCACTCAAACCAGTCTGGTTTCAGAATCCATATACTTAACCACCATGGAGATTAGTGGTACCCACCTACACCCACTGAATCAAGGAGGGAGCTCAGGTATTTTCATTTTTAATAAAGGTATCAGATTATTTTTATACTATCTAAAGTTTTAGAACCACTGACATTTCTTAGGAAAAAGTGGCACAGATATGGTTAGTCCCTTTACAGTATATAGAAAAAAAATTAATCCAATTTACCATTTGAATAACCTGCAAGTATATACTTTAAGTAGGGATGGGATGATTATTTTCTTAAACTAAGGTACAGATATTAGGTGTGTAATATATAAATAAACCTGGACTCTTCTGGAAGCAAAAAGGCAAACAAGTTTAATTTCTAGCTTAGCTGAAGTCAAAAGTAGCATTCTCTTTATTCATTAGGATTTTAAAAAAACTTCATAATTTAATCCCTGGATGTTTCTCTCTAAGCATGTTTACTGACATTTTAAAGATGACCAGTCCCTTGGCAAACAGATCAGGTTTTGTAAGATTGATCTACTATCCATCCACCAACAGTTTCATTATTTTAAGCAATAAAGCATTTTTAGAATGAATATGATGAAATAAATCTTCCAGCTAAACATTTCTATAAAATGTTTTAATACTAGAAACGTGATACTCAAAACATGTATAAAATAAATAATCTGCAGAATCTGAGGTGCTAAATGTTACAATGCTAAGCGTTTTTGCAAAGGAAGTAAACTCACTTCTTTAGTATACAGGATTCTGCAGCAATAATGACTGCCTGAGTGTGGTTGGTAGGGTATGTGAATGTCTCGCATGAGATGGAAAGCAACTTGAACATTTTACCTAAAATGTCATATGGTATGCTTAAGAGTGTTATGTTACATGCCTATGATTTTTGTAACAAAAGATTTTGCAATAAAAATAGGGCATTATTTATGTTGGACCCTGTATAATAATTTTTCTTACATGTGGGGGACTTCTGAATAATTAAAAAAACAAACTTTACATAAAACTATTTTGAGAAGCAAAACTTTGCATGTAACAACAAAGGTTACAGGTGACTAATACTATATACTATTCTTTGCTTATTTGAAGCAAATGACCTATTTTCTGGGAAACAGGTGTCAATTTTCTTTATGACTAATACCATGGTATTCAAATTGTAAACTAGGCACAAGAACCACTGTTGTCATAGTCTATTTCCCATCTTTAGCCCCTCTCCCCGCCACGTCACCCCCCACACAAACACCTAAGAACAAAAAGTCTTTCTTTGCTCTCTCTCCTCCTTCCTCCCTCCCTCCTTCCTTTACTGATTTACTTACAACAGCATAATCTAACAAAACATGTCCTTTTGACCTTAAGTTTCTGAGAGCAGTAAGCAAATGGTCAGTAACTGGCTAAAGCATCACTTAAGACTGCTTTTTTCAAACTTTTCCCTCACAACCCATGGTCAGAAATACATTTTACATTGCATTTCAGTGAGACACACACACATACACACGCACATATGACTGAAAAGTTTCATGAAACAATATTATTACTGTCCTGGACAGACTCTTAGAATTTTTTTTCTATTTTAATTTTGTTAGCTTATAAATGAAATGCTGGTCATGCAATCCAGTAACTGATTTCACGATTCATTAATGAATACCGCCTGCTTATTTTAAGACACTGTATGACAGTTATTACATACAAAAGTCCACTCACTAAGATGAGAATGGAGACAAATATCAGCATCAGGCCAGATCTGTTCTTAGATATATAGTCCCAGGATAAATAAATACTTTGAGGGATTCAGGGAAAAAAATAAGCACGATAAATAGCAAATACTAGCATGACATCAGTGAAAGAATGATGATATACTATTATACAATAGCAGTAAGTAATATGTACAAGCAATGGTAGAAAGGCCTCTAACTAAATAGTAAATACACATTTTTTACTGAATATTCTGGAACTAAGTTTACTTTATATTTAAAAAATCATCCTAAGAATATCATTAAAAATACTGTATTTTAAAATACTAAAAGAAAAGCATGTTTATTTTCTTTCACTGTTCATTTAAAAATATTAAACTTTTATGGATTAGCAACTTTCAAAGAAACATTCCCAAAAGTAGGATTTTTATTGAAAAACAGATGTGTTTACATTTTTGGATATATGTAACTGTTAAACTCATATTATATACTATCAACATTTTCATAGTTATTACTCCTTCATTTTCTTCTTTAACTTGAATTGACTCACAGAAACTTATTTTAACATCATTTTTATTTTTTGCAATGAAGTATTAGGTTATAAAACTTTTGGAACTGGACTGGATACACTAATACAAAGAAATTTTTAAAGAAACAATTATTTGTTGAAGAAAACATATCTCATAAAATAGAAGATAAAATATTAGAGTAAGATTCTGCTTATTCTGTATCAGCTTCAAACAAAAACTCTTCACATAACCATATGGAAGTCAAATCATTACTTTTTTCTTTTTGCAGAAATGTTTAAAGACAACTGAATTAAACTTTAGTTAATATGCTCTCTAAAGTTTATATTTAGCAAAGAGTTAAAAGAATTATATTTCAAATTAACAACTTTACCATTTCTACACTGCTAAAATAAATAAAAATGGATACCGAGGCAATATTTCCATGTACGTATATAGTTCGCTCTTAGGGGACTTTTATTTACACGTTTACTTATATATATATTTCTATTAAAACTACTTCTACAAAACAGTTTTTTATTTTCAGAGACAAAAATGGAGGTAAAACAAATTTGAAATACTAGCAAATTACCTCATAAGTACTAGCTACGCCTGCAGTGGCAGGGAAAAGTCACAGTTGGAAACATTTCATTGAAAGTACGTGTGTGCTACAGAGAAATTTAGCCAATTTCTTGACGAACAATACAAACACTGACACAAAAATTAGACTAAAACATGTTGAGAGAAAACAAACTCTTACCTGAAATTCTGGTACAGTAGATGACTTCGTGACAGTTTTCCTCTTCTTTGTGATTGCTTTTTTAGATATGGATTTTTTTCCTTTCAAGATTAAAAGAGAAAAGCTTCATAATGCTGTTAATAGCCCTTCATTAACAAAAAAAATTACACAGACCTTGAAAGTTAAATTATAACAGATGGATTCTAGTGAGTCAAATAAAAATGATGAATCACAACAAGCCCTAGTAAAAGCAAACATTAAACTGTAACTACCTGTAACAGACATATTAACAAGTGCTGTTTTCCTTATGTAAGACAAACTATTACAATCTTGAATGTGTTGCACAGTATCAGAGTCTATTGCCATAAGGCTTGGTAAAAAAATGTCACATTACTATAATTCTGTTAAAATCTAGATCACAACTTAAAATGAGGTTATGTAAGGGAAAAAACCCTTATGTTTAACAATAGCTTTTGTACTCAGGAGCCTGCATAGACTTATACTCTGAAGACTATATATAATCCAATGTAAAAATACTCTCAATAGCTCAGGAAACAATGTCTTTCTATCCCTTTAGTTCTGCATCCACCTAATCTTTCCTCAAGGGTGTCTTTGGCAGTATTCAGTAACCAGTTTTTTTTTTTTTTGAAATAAATTTATTATTTTTTTAAAATTTTATTTAGTTATTTTTCAAGTACAGTTTTTTGTCTCTTTTTCCCATCCCAGCCTCCCCTGCCCCTTGCTCCCCACCTCCCTCCCATTTCCACCCCCCTTAGTTCTCGTCCCTGTGTCCTTCCTATTTGTTCCTCCAAATCCCTCCATTTTCCCCTTAACTTCCCTTCCTTCTCCCCTCTGGTCACTATCCCTTGTTTTAAAACAAAGTAAACAGCTCCCTTTAAAGTGCACCTAATCATTTTGCAATCAAAAAGTACTGGGAAAAATAAATCTGTATTCTTAAAAAAATCAAATTCATACCATATATTGAAGTATATCTACTCTGTATTTTACCTGACAAAAGAGAAATATACATGCATATCACCTCTACTTTTAGTAAGGATCACACTGAAGTAAATGTTTTCTTCCCATCTGCAATTAGCGAAATCAAGTAATAAGCTGGTAGTTAATTATTCGACAAACATGAGATATACAGCAAATACAATTCATGAAAATAACAAAGAATTATAAAATGGAAACCCGGTTTCCTCAAGGAGTTTACAATCTCTGTAAGTGAATAAGGAATTAACTGGAAATATTTAGAAGTTAATTTTAGCTTACAGTCAGTTGTAAGCTAAAATCAACTTAAAGATTACTATTTTTTCAAAAAGGAAAATGAGTAAGTACATAGTTAACTTTGCTCTACATACACATATATTGCTCCTTTTAAAATATTTTCCTATATGGACAAGATCTTTTTTGCATAAAAAGCCTATTTCTTTTTTAATAATTAAAATATATGGGGATGATACTTGTTAATAGGATCATACAAGTTTCAATCACACATTTCTATGATACATAATCTCTGTATTACATTGTGTGCCCACCACTCAAAGTTATATCGTCTTTTGTCACCATATAACTGGACCCCTTTACCCTTTACTGCTTCATCACCCCCTTTCCTTTGGTAACCACCATACTGTTGTGTGTATCCATTTTTATAACCCACACTAGGGAAATCATATGCTTCTTAGCTTTTCCTGAGTTAATTCACCTAACATAATATTCTCAGGGTCCATCCATGTTGTTGCAAATGGCAACATTACATTTTTTTCTTATTGCTGAGTAGTATTCTATAGTATATATGTACCAGATCTTCTTTATCCAATCTTCTATTAAAGTACATTTTGGTTGTTTCCATGTCTTGGCCAATGTGAATAATACTGCAATGAACATAGGGGTGCATATATCTTTGTGAATAAATGTTTCAGAGTTTTCTGGGTAGATACCCATAAGAGGGACTGCAGGTTCACATGGTAACTCTATTCTTAATGTTTTGAGGAACCACCATACTGTTTTTCTATAGTGGCTGTACCAGTTTACATTCATATCAGCAGGGAAGGAGGGTCCCTTTTCTCCACCTCTTCAACACTTATTACATGTCTTATTGACATTCTAACAGATGTGAGGCAGTATCTCATTGCAGTTTTACCTAATAGCTAGTGAAGTTTAACATCTTTCCACATATGTGAGGTCTGTCCAAAAAAAGTCAAGCCACTGTTAATATGAGTTTGTGTGACATCTTTGTAACCTGGCAGCCAAGGAGAGTGGACTGGAATGCATGCATGAACAATGACAACTTCACTGTACTAGTCAGTGGGGGCAGTAGACACCATTGAGAAAGCATGTGTACCGTGTGGCCATGGCATTCAAAATAACTGAGTAGATCCACAAATCTGCATTAAATTTTGCATTAGGCTTGAACATTCCTCTGTGGAAACTATTCAGATGATTCAGAGGGCTGCAGCTATGGGTAACTGGAGATTGGCAGCTTCATCACAGTAACACGTCTATTCATGCCTCACATCTTGTGCAGTTTTTTGGCCAAAACTAAAATCCTTTGAAAAGGAAGAGATTTCAGACCATTGATAAGATACAGGAAAATACAACAGGGCATCTGATGGTGACTGGGAGAATTGAGTGAAGTCTCAAGGAGCTTACTTTGAAGGGGACTGAGTTATCATTGTCCTATGTACAATGTTTCTTGTATCTTCAACATATGTCTCTATTTTTCACATTACATGGTTGGATACCTTTTGGAAAGCCATTGTATGTTGGCTGTTTGTATGTCCTTTTGGGAGAGATATCTATTCAGGTCCTCTGCTCATTTAATTGGATTGTTTGGTGTTAAGCTGTATGAATTCTTTATGTATTTTGAATATTAACCCCTTGTCAGAAGTGTTGTTTGCAAATATCACATCCCATTTGCTTGGCTGCCTTTTTGTTTGGTTGTCAGTTTCTTTTGCTGTGCAGAATCCTTTCAGTTACACATAGTCCCATTCATTTCTTTTTCCCTGTACTTCTTTGCCTTTAAGGTCAAATTCATAAAATTTTCCGTAAGGTCAAGGTCCACAAATTTATTACCTATGTTTTATGTAATTTATTGTCTCACATCTTACATTGAGGTTTTTGATCCACTTTGAATTATTGTACATGGAGACAAACTATAGTCTAATTTTTTTATATGTGGCTTTCCAATCTTCCCAGCACCATTTATTAAAGAGGATTTCTCTTTTCCATAGTGTTTTTGGTACCCATGTCAAAAATTATTTGCCCATACACATGTGGTTTTATTTCTGGGCTCTCAATTCTCTGCTATTGGTCTATGTGTCTGGTTTTCTGCCAATTCCATGCTGTTTTGATTATCATAGCTATGTAGTGTAATTTGAAGTCAGGTAGTGAGATACCTCCAGCTTTATTTCTTCTGAGGATTGCTTTTGCTATTCGTGGTCTTTTTGGTTCCATACAAATATTAAGATTTTTTTTGTTCTACTTCTTTAAAAAGTGACATTGGGACTCTGATGGGGATTGCATTATATCTGTATATGGCTTTGAGTAATATGGCCATTTTAACTATGTTGATTCTTCTAATCCATGAATATGAAATATCTTTCCATTTCACTGTGCCTTTTTCAATCTCTTTTAATAATACCTTGTAGCTTTTAGTATGTACATACTTTATACACTGTGTTTATTCCTAAGTATTTTATCCTTTTGGGTTCCGAATGCAAACAGAATTATTTTCATTTCTTTCTCTTAAGTTTCATTGTTAGTATATAGGAAAACAGTGGATTTTTGTATTGATTTTGTACCCTGATACTTTACCACACTTATTTGTTTCTAACAGTATTTTTGGTGGAGTCTTCAGGATTTTCTATATACAGAATCACGTCATCTGCAGAGTAATGCTTTTACTTCTTTCTTCCCAATTTGGATGGTTTTTATTTCTTTCCCTTGCCTGGTTATTCTGGCTAGGACTTCCATAACTATGCTGAATAAGAGTGATGAGAGTGGCCTCCATGTCTTATTCCTCATTTTAGAGGAAAGGATTTCAGTTTTTCACCATTGAGTATGATATTGGCTGAGTGTCTGTCATATATTGTCTTCATTATGTTGAGGTACTTTCCTTTTATTTCCATTTTAGAGTGTTTTAATCATAAATGGACATTGTACCTTATCAAATGTTTTTTCTGCATCTATTGAAAAATCATGTGTTTTTATCCTTTGTTTTGCTAATGTGGTATGGTGCATTGTGTATGCTGAACCATTCTTGGGCCCCTGCAATCAAACCCACTTGATCATAATATATTTTTAATGTATTTTTGCATTCGATTTGCTAGTATTTTAAGGTTTTTGCATCTGTATTAATCAGATATTGGTCTGCATTTCTCTTTTTTGTGTTACCCTTGCCAGATTTTGGTACCAATGTTATGTTGGCCTCATAACATGTATTAGGAAGTATTGCCTCTTCTTCAATTTTTTGGACAAGTTTGAGGATAGGTATCACATCTTTGAATGTTTCATAAAATATACTAGTAAAACCATCTGGTCCTGGACTTTTGTTTCTGGGGAGGTCTGTGATGGTTGTTTCAATTTCCTCACTGAAAACAGTCCACTTGATTGCAACGTTTTATTCAACTTATAGGCGCAAGGCACAATTCCGAGGCACAAGACACAGTTTACAAAATACTTGTATTTTCTTTTGCATTCCTCTTTAATCATATCATGGAACAGTGATATAGATAACTTGTAATTCAATAAAATACATATACTATGCTTGAACTGCAAATTTTGAGTCATTGAGGCTCACATGGGTTTTACTGTCTGGTTCTAATAACTATCAACTTGCTTTCACTTGTATTTGCTTTTAATTAAATTAAAATAAGCTAACATAATTTTTTATTTGCTTCTGTGCTTACGCAGTAGCTATACACCAGAACTAACTCCTATAAAGAGAGGTAAGTGGATGGGGTGTTTAACAAGCAACATTCAGGGAAAAGTGATTAAATTCTTGGTATCTCTAAAATGTAGCTAGTAATTACTGATTTCTAAACAGTGCAATAGGCACCTCTCAAGGGGACTCATGTGTCTCAAAGCCAGCATGCCTTTCCTCCATATGCCACCTTTACTATTATTTAAAATTCATGAAAAAAGATTTGATAACCTTGCTGATCTAAAGCTGGGAAAGCTATAAAACACCAATTTGGAGGGAATGAAATCCTTCAGCTCCTCCTTTCCCCACCCCCAACTCCAGTACAACTATAACTAGCTTTTAAAAATCACTTTATTTTTTGTTTATTTATCAGCATAAGAGGTCACCCTTGAATTCTCAATAAATTTCATACTGCTGCCATATGAGCACTAAACTGAGGTACTGAATTCTCAGTTAATTCTAGCAGCTATGCTATTTGAATGAATTAGGAAGGCTGAGGTGGTAAGTAAATTAAGTCAAGAGAAAGACCAATACCATTTGATTTAACTTATGTGTGGAATCTGAAGAAAAACAAATAAAACAGAAACAGCTTCCTAAATACAGAGAACAGAGTGATGGTTGAGTGAAGGAAGGGAGATTAGGGGACTGGGTGAAAACGGTGAAAGAAATAAGCACAAACTGCTAGTTACAGAATAGTCACAGAGATGTAAATTACAGGATAGGGAATATAGTCAATAACAGCACAATAACTATAAATGGGGCCAGGTGGGTATTTGAAAAATTGGGGGTACCACTCTTTAAAGTACATGATTGTCTAGCCACTATCTGTACCTCTAACACTAATATAGAATAATATTAAATATAAAGTGTAATTGGAAAAAAAAGAATCTGAGATGGTTACTGGGCATTTTCTTTCACCATATCATTTGATACTTAAATGATATTAAGTAACTGCAAGTAGTACTGCACAGTTCTCTTAAGCTTGAGTTTTGGAACTAAACTACCTGACTTTGAATACCAACTATAACAACCTACTAGTTGGAAGACCTTGAACAGCTGCCTTATTTTCCCATGCTGTTTCTTCACCTGTAATACAGAGATAATAATATTATCTACTTTGTGAGAATTAAATGAGTTAAAACATGTAAAGAGTTTAGACCACTGGCAGACACAGTAGGTGATCGATAAATGTTAATTATCTACCAGAGCTAGCTATGATGTTAAGAGTCTAAACAAAATATTTATATTAACCTTTTTCAAACTTTTATTAACATATGCATTTTAGTTCTTGCTCATGCCCTCTTTCTACCACTACTTTGTACATGTATCAATTATTGTAACACTTATCAAACAGTATTATAGCAATCCATTTATGTTTGCCTTCCTTACTAGATTGTGAATTATTATTTTTTTTTAATTTATTTTTAGAGAAAGGGGAAGGGAGAGAGACAGAGGGAGAGAAACTTCAATGTGCAGTTGCCTCTCAAGCATCCCCAACCAGGGACCTGGCTGGTAACCCAGGCATGTACCCTGACTAGGAATCAAACCAGTGAGTCTTTGGTTCACAGGCCAGCGCTCAATCGACTGAGCCACATGAACCAGAACTAGACTGTGAATTACTGATAATAGAAATCACACTATTCATTTTGTATTTACAGCATTTAGCATATATGAAAAATGATCCTTAAATACAAGAATCTTACTTTTCATCAGAAATTTTACCAGTTTGGGGATAGGAAAAGGGAGCAGGTTTTACTATGCTGAAGGTCCTCTGGAGACCATTTTATAACAAGGAAAACATTGACAACAACTTTAAATAATTTACACAATTCCCCAGACTTTCACAACATGACCTAGGAGTGGTACTAAGAAAACTAACATTTACTGAAAGCCTACTATGTAAGGTGATTTATATAAATTACCTCATTAAATCTCAAAATAACCCTCTGAGCTAGGCAATTCCCCATTTTAATATGGGATATTTGAAGATCAGAAAGATTACTTACTCAAGTGTTACACTGTAAGCAAGCACCACAGGCAGGGATCCCAACACCAAAGTCTAAGTTCCATTATGCAATTCTAACCTCTCAAAAACCATAGTTACCATTTATTGATTCGTACAACCTGCCAAGCACCATGTTAGGTACTATGTTTTGCTATTCAAATTAATCTTTGTAATGACACAGCAGGGTAGCTGTTACCTTTAAAAAAAAACAGATAAAGAAAATGGCTATAAATAGGTAAGTAAATCAATGGAGGCCTTGTAGCTAACATGCACTGGAGTATGTATTTGCACTAGATTTGTCTCACTTCAAAGCTGTGCTTTTTAGTGGTAAAATTACTGCATTCTTTCAAACTTTCTGCAGTGAAGTGAAATGCTCCTGACTTTAGAGCTTTCCTTTTTATTGGGGTTAGGAGATTCGCACATTCACTATTAAACTTAATACCTTCAGTCTATACCCTCCTAAAAACAATCTAAATACAAAATTTCCTGTATTCGTCAATAAAAAGTGGCTCTTCTTTTTTATTAAATACTTACTTTTAAAATGGAGCACAGTATACTACAAAACCATACAACCTTTATCTGGTAATCTATTTTTGTTTCAGGAAGTTACATATGCCTCCCAGTGGGCTTCCACCGCCCTAAGTCACCTGGTCCCATAAAACAGAATGTAGTTCTCATATCTAAGGTTGTGCCTAAGTCAGGAACAGTTTAAAACATATACAGAACTTCAACTTAATTCTTGAACTTAAAACACAGACATGCATGAAAAAGTTGAGTCTCTGCTTATACCAGGAAAATGGGTAAGAAAACCTTAACATGGCCTGGTAATTTTTGTTACCAGTGCAGCCTAATGAAGCTTTTAAAACTATACTTAGAATAGCTCAAGGAAAAAAAAAAGCCCAACTTAAGAAGGAAAGTATAACTAGAAATATACTTTATACACTATAATTTAGGCACAAAACTCTAGTCTTCTAGAATGTGGAGATATACTTCTTACTAGAAAAATGAAGGTGATTATAACCCCCAATCTAACTCTACAGTCCGTTATTAATCACCTTCACCCTTTCTCCTTCAACTGGCTGCCCTGCCTGTCTTTCAACACTCCTTGGCCCCTTGGACTATTCAGGGACTTTCACTTCAAATGCCCTCCTAGATTTGGCCTTCCAATGTTTAAGAAATGATCCCAACACATTTACTACTCTTTCAGTGTTTTCATTTTAGGAATCATAGTGAATGAGTAATAAGAAATTAATCACTGTTAAAAGTAAAAACCCAACACCACTTGAATCATTAAATAATAAATCCAAGAAGTGCTTAGAATGTTAAGCCACAACTAGAGTCGAAACTTGACTTTTATTTACTATATGTGCATGTCTTGAACTAATATTTATATTCTATACAAATATTGAACTATTCTATATAAACCTTAAACTAGTATTTCTACATTCTATAGAAATTTCTGTAATGTTCTAGCTCTAAGTAAGCAATTTGGTTTTTAATAAAACAGCTCATTTCCTCCTATTCTCTTGAGCAGATTTCTCATCATAGTGGCAATTTTTAAACAAATACTTTATTTATTTATCTTTAGAAGGGAAGGGAAGGAGAAAGGGAGAGAAACATCAATGTATGGTTGCCTTTCGAGCATCCCCTGCCGGGAACTGGCCTGCAACCCAGGCATGTGCCCTGACCAGGAATCGAACCGCAATCCTTTGGTTCTCAGGTCCTTGCTCAATCCACTGAGCTACACCAGCCAGGGCCATACTAGCAATTTTTAAACCCTATCTCATAATTCAGTAACTGCTCAACACCTATTTCTTTTTTTCTCCTTTAATTTAGAATTTTGACTCAGCTGTCAAATTCTGCTACTTACTGCAGTATCTCTCTCAAAGTGTTATTTTTTTTTAAATTTATTTATCTTTAGAGGGAAAGGGAAGGAGAGAGGGAGAGAAACATCAATGTATGGTTGCCTTTCATGAGTCCCCTGCTGGGAATTGGCCTGCAGGGAACTGGCCTGCAAGCCAGGAATGTGCCCTGACCGGGAATTGAACCTCGATTGTCTGGTTCCCAAGCCCCTGCTCAATCCACTGAGCTACACCAGCCAGGGCTCAAAGTGTTATTTTTGTCTGTCACTGTGATAAAAAAGTCACATAATCATTTATCTGGATTTATAATTTCCTCTTTCTGAAGATACCTTCTACTCCTTTACCTAATTCTTTTTATAGCTATTAAACGATGTCCTAATTATCTTGCAAGATCCTTTCTCCTAATCCTGCCACTTATTAGCTGGGTGACCTTAGACACATTAATCAACTTTTTTTAAAGTTTATTAAAACAACAGAACTTATATGAAGGTTAAATGAGACAATCTGTATAAAGGCTTAATTAGTGCCTGGCATACAGTGAGCATCAGGTGAGTATTCGTTTTTGTGGAGGTAGGATATGGTGGGAGAATAGAGGGTAATAAAATTAAAGGATGCAGAGTACAGTTTATCCTTTTACTCTTATACCTTGGCATCTTGAGTTGGTCCTCTAAAAGTTTTCTCCATAAAGACACGCATAGTTATATTCTATAGAGCTATCAACACAGAACAGTACAATCTTTTTTACAAATATGGGCTGAAATGTAACCAAATATTGCAGATTTATTTTCTCAGTCATCCCCTATAAACCAGTTCATTGCTTTTTACACATTTTATAGATATTTCATGTTCATTTGCTAGTATTAGGCTCATGATTTAATTATCTGAACTAGTACCACCTGCCTAGAAAGATCTCACCCAAAAATGGCACATTCTCGTCATTCATACATCTTCTAAAACCTCAAGTTTTCCTTAAGTGTTTCTCTGTGTTAATATTTTCAGTGACAACCAACTTAATTATATTGCTATGCTTTTGCTCACATTAACCATTTTTCATCTATCCAATCTGCATTATTTTCAAAGCCTGTCTTCCTCACAGAAAGGTTCCCAGACTATCAGCACACACTGATTTGCCCTCTACTTGACACTTTTTGTATAGTCTTTATCATATACTTAACAATTATTAAAATGAGGTTATTTGCCATTTTGAATCTTAATTTCTTCACCTGTAAGAGAATAATGCCACTTGTCTTATTTCTTTTAATTAGTTTAGAGAAGCTACTATAAAACCACCTGGTTAAAAATAATGACAATGTAAGGAAGAAAAAACCCTCCAAATCAAATTTGCTGTAATGAATGACTTAAAATATAATAAGCTTTTTGTAATAATTAATATATCTTCAACAACTTCTGTTTCTCCAAGTTTATAAAAAGTCTTCTAATTTTTAAAATTTCTAATTAATTTCAGCCAACTCTACCTGCTCTACACCATCTATAATAGTATATTATTGAAAAGAACCAAAATGTCCAATAAGAAGGTTGGTTAAATAACTACAGAATACACATAACAGAATCCTGTGTAGTCATTTAAGATGATACCGCAGAAATCAACTTATTGCACAAAGATGTTCACAGTATACTATTAAGTGTGTGTGTGTGGGGGGGGGGGAAGCAGATTGTTAAGTGGTATGTATAGTACAATGCTATTAAAAAACATAATACTTTGAAAAGGACAGGAAAGGTACATATTAAGGGATTCATCTTAGTTATATCTGGGTGGACCACACTATATGTGTATACTTATTTATTCAATAGATTCCTATATACTATGCTAAGTGCTAGAAATTCAAAACCAGAAAGAATCCTTCTGTCCTCAGGAATGTATGGAATACTAAAAAATAAAACATAAACAAAGAAAAAAGCTAATCTTTGTACAGTCAAAGCTTGGGCTTTTTTTTTGTCATTTGAATGACATCATCATTTTCAAAACTGTACCCAAAAGGTTCAGTAATTCTATCACATAGTTTCTTCAGGCTGCAGGGAAACTGACCCACTATAGGGAAAAAAAGATACTTTGTGTCTTTACCTACTAAAGTTATGTATTTGATGTTTACTTGGCCAGATCTAGTACAGGAGGAATAACATTCTTTCCTTTAAAAAAAAAAAATCTCTCGATTTACAATTACTGGTTAATTGTAAGATCAAGAGGTTATAAACAAAGGATCTATGATCCCAAGATTGGCTATAAATTTAACCTCCGGTGGCAAACAGTTTACAGCTTTAAGCCATAAAATACTGATCTCTGTAATAAAGACTCTAACAAATATAGCACATTATAACCCAAACTAATCATCTCAAAGTTACTAATCAATGGTCTTTCCAAGGTTTATATTAAGTAAACTTTTGACTATTACAGGAAACTGCCTTTTCAGAAAGTCGACTCAACCCTACAATCAACTCTATGATGACAAGATACATATTAAAAATAAGTTTAACCACATATTTTTGCAGCTGGTATATAAATATTCTCTAATCTTTCTCATCTATATAAAGCAATGCTTGCCTTTTCAAAAGCACTTTCGCTGACAACTTACTATCCTTTCAGATTTACTGCTATGTTAATTGTTAAACTTAATTTTAATCAAGTCTAAAAAAATGAATGTTACAGTACAGAGGGGAGATTATAACCAAAAAACCTAGAAGTAAGTGTAACTGTTATGAATAAATGTTATAAATGAGTATTATATAAAGGAAAAGTATCTGGTAAGTATGCACACGTTGAGGAAAATGTCAAGGATTTTCTATTTTACAATGTTTCCTAGAGTAAGAAATATGCTTAAATAACTAAAAATGAATTCAAAATTTAGAACAGCAGGAAGAAAACTCCAATTCTGAAAAATAGATAAAAATACTAACAAGTTGCAAAACTGCCTTGTAGTACATTAAAATTATCATATCATTTTCAACCAATCTATCTGTCTTTGTGCCTTCTACCAAAAATTATCTATTATAATAATAAAAAGACTTAATAAATTTGGAGATGAAACCAAAAATTAAAACATAAAAGTAACCAGACTAACCACAAGTAGAATTTAGTACACTCTAAATTATGGTTCACAAATTGGTCATGAATGACACAACTTATCTCAAAGGATATTCTATGCAATACTATTATTTGGGGGAAAAAAAAGGGCTCTGTGTTCAAATAAAATTGAAAAATACTAAGTTGAAGAAAACAGTTTTTTTTCAAGACTTTCCAAAGTGCTTAACATACTCAATTATGTATCCACAATTCTAAAGTCCAAAAGATTCTGAAAACTAAGGTTTTAAAAACTAATTGATATGGTAGCAAAATCTGACCTGACCTATTAGGTGGTTTGTATTTGATCTGACTATTCATACACTTTTTTCCCTGTAGAATTTATGTATATGATTACAAGGGCTGTCCCAAGCTTCACTGAGGATGTTATTTAATAAACAGTATATACCTCACTGACACCCTTTGAAAATCTGAAGATTTCTGAATTCCAAAACATATATTGTACAAGAGTTTCATAAAATGCATTGTGGACCTGTACTAATGTGCAGTGTGAACCTATAATCTGTAAGAGGGACAGCTCCCAAACTTGTGACAATGGAACTCACTCTCAAAAAAGAGAAAGGAAATACATACATACTGAATTAAGAGTATGCCCAAAACTGACTATAAAAGGCCACACAATGTCTCATGCCTAATAAAGGTTAGGACAAAATGATGTAAAACAAATGTTTCGTTGTTATTATAACATTTTATGTGACACTGTAATGACAGTAAGTTCAGTATCTGATAAAAAAAGAGAATTGGCCTATGCTTACCCAGTGCTAACAAAGGACAGAGAAACTGCATTTCCCAGATCCAAGTATTTTTGTCACTGAAGGCTGACTTTCTAAAATTTGCTCTGAAGATAGAAATGAGAAAGTATATAGGCAAGTAGGTTATTTTCCTGTTTCATGCCTGTTGGCCTTTTCTCCTAAACTACATAGGCACAGAGAGGGTATACATGTAAAAGCTGAATTTGCTTCTGACTTTTTTCATTCACTTATCTAGAACTGGACTTGAAACCATCATAAATTTCCTCTCTGATCTACATTCTATACTTATATTTCAAAAATGTAGCAACACTTTATTTGGCTACAATATAAATTCATTTTAATCTAATCCATAGCAATTAATATTTTTATTCTGCTATACAATAATAATTTTACTTTATAAACCACTTTAATTCATAATTGACTTTGAACACATGAACAGTAGGTCATAAATAAACACTTAATAAAAGGTTTTAGGAAATAATGGTATTAATAAAATAATACTATATACTTTGGAATTAGAAAAGTTTTCAAATTTATAACCATTATTTAATATTTCAAAGACTAACATTTCAGAAAACTTGCCAAATCAATCAAATTAAATTTATGTGGCCTAATAGATTACCTGTAAATTTAAAAAGTTTATTTCTGAAAGTTAAATATTGTAGCTTTTTATTGCTTGGATCAATGTGGACCACTTTACAGTTTTCAGTTCAACAAATTAAGCCTGTTCTTGAAAATAAATTTTATACTACTACTTTATCAATAATATACTACATATACACTTAAAAGTACATTTAATTGTATTTAATGATTTAAATAACTAAGGTATAATAGCTACTATAGCAGCTAAAGGAAATTCACTCCCTCATTTGCTAACTCATTATCAAATTACTGCCAAATCTTAAATATCTTTGTTACTGAGGAAAGTAATGAAAACTGAAACTCACAAATAATGATGATAAACCACAACTTATTTTAGTACACTATGAACGTTTTTCTCAGTCAGGAACTTTTTATTAGGGTTAATAAAGTCAATTATCTGCTTTTAAATGAGACATTTAAACCGATTAAAAGGCTAAGAATAAGAAAATCAAAAGTACCTGAGTAATTAAGAAACAAAGCAACCAATCATTGTACTTACTTTATTTATAGGTATTTTTTTGTTTTACTGTTTAAATAGGCTTGTGACAAATATATTATTTAAGTTCAGTGTAAGACAAACTTACAAATCCTTTTATAAAATTATGATTCATGTCTAATTAGTTGATATAGCTCTTTCCTTCTATTTCATAACATCTTCCTAGATATACAAATACATACTGAAACAGAGTGCTGAAAAATACATGATGTGGGAAAAAACTGAGACCCAAAAAGATAATCTTACTTGCCTTGTTTTAAGAAGATAGTTGCTATGAACTTTAGTTCTGGGAATGCTCTCTCCTGATATGCGTTTTTTTTCTTATTGCATTGCCTTGCCCTTACCAAGGCAAAAAAATCACATCTCATCAGTGATGGAAAGCATCATTTATGGAGATATCGGTCCAAAGAAATGTAAACACATAATGTCCAAAGGTTTTCAGCTGAGAATTAAATTAAAATGCATTGTACCAGAGGGTTTTTTTGTTGTTGTTGTTAGTAAAAAACCTCTTCTGCTCTGGGTTTTAATCATGGGGAATGAAATAAAACTTGACTTTTACACACACACACACACACACACACACGCATGAGTGCATCTATGTGCATTTCATTCTGTTAATAATGACCAAAGGAAAAAACTCAAATGTAATTCTCACCCATTTGTGTTAGCTTACCAGATTTGTGCTTCTTGTGTTTTGCTTTCTTTTTGATGATCAATAACTTATTCTGGATCTCAGGTTTGTAAGACTTGAATGCAAGAGAATGAAGACTTTCACGCTTTCTCTGTAAGTTTTCACTCAAAACATCTTTTAATTTCTTTTTTTTCTTTTTCTTCTTTTTTGCTCTCATTTTAGTTAGCTTGAGTTTCTTGTGGCTCTGCAGTGACTGCTCTAATAGAATATCCCTTACAACTTTGTGGCAGTTAATTTCTGGATGATCTCCGTGACTTCCATTTACATGTATTTGGCAAGACTTTAGAGCATTTTCTTTTAATGGACTGGGTTCAGGCTTTACTCTGGAAGCTTCACCATATCTTTCATGATTTTCTATAAACCTTATTTCACCTGGACTGAGAGGTGCTCCAAAGCCAGTAACTTCCCCTGGACTCCCTGGTTTCTCTAAATTTTCTTTACAACAATCAGTTTTCTTAATTTCACAGGGCCTATGAATTCTAATTTCACAGCTGGATTTCACTTCCACTTCAACTGAGATGTCATGATTATCCAAGTTCATTTTACCAGGGCAGCAAGTTGGATCAAAATTAATTTCTTGTTCTTTCTTGAAGGCAGAGGGCAGGCCTTCTCTACTACACCTATGTTCTCCATTAGTTGTACTAAAATAGTCACATTTCAATTTCTCCAGTTTAATCCGAGGTACTCTTTGTATTTTAATGGGTGGAATTGGAAATTCGGGGGCCTGAAAAGGTCTTTGCTTATAAATCCGTACATCTGCACCACAGAACTGTGGAAAATGTACATAAGCATTCTCCAAATAATCGTAACCAAGAATAACTTCCCTGCATTCATGAATAGGCTGTCCAAGTACAGCATCTTGAACTTCTTTTTGTGTTTCATACACAAAATCACAAAGACCTTTAAGTAACCACACTTTTTGTTGGAAAGGGAGTTCGTGAAAAGGTTTTTCTTCCAATGGACTAACTTCTCCAAGAACTTTGAAAAACTGAGGACACAACCCAAGTTTCTCGGCACAGCTATTGGGATTTTCAGTCTGCCCTACAGCAGTGTACCACTGCTGTACTTTCTGTCTCAGTGCTGCCTCCCAGGTCCTGTAAGGCAAAGTAGGTCTTCGATGTAAGGTAGGTCTGCGATGAGGAGGACTTAATAGAGAAGTCATTATTTTAGATAAAAAAGCATTACACTGAGGCATCAGAAGACAACGTTCCAATTCGTAAAAGACTATTTCTGGCAAATTTAGAATTTGCTGGGCTAAACAAAGGAAATGTCCAATAGCTGGAATTTCCCACATGGTCTCCATACAAGTTGGAGCTGCTTGAGCTAGAAGTTTTCTTTCCCATTCTTCCATTTCCTTTTGACTAGCTTCTTCTGCGTCTTTTCGCTCCTGCTCCCGAAGCCTAAAGAAAATTTAACAAAATATATTATTGTTTAAAGTAGAGAATGACATAAAATAATAAATTTAAATATGTCATGTTTATCTTTACTCAACAGGGCAATTGGTGGTCCAGTGTTCAGTATCAGTACAAAGTATCTCATTAGATGTACCAATTTTTTTTAGATGAAATAATACACATTTAACTTGATCATGAGTTTTATTGTAGAGGGTTAACAATGTTGCCACTCAAACTGAAATCCTTAAAATGTGTATCAATTTCAAAATAAATGAAAAAAATTTAAAGCATGTTAATTAAACAAAAGCAGTTTAGTGCTCTTTAGAAATAATGTGACATCATATAGGAGGTGTTTATGTCCTTTGAGCTTATAATTTCATTCCTAGAAGGTTATGCTAAGAAAATAATTCAACACAAGCAAGAATTTATGTGTTGTCGGTGTTAACAAAACAAGAAAGAAGTTGTATTACACAACTGGAAAATAAGCTGGCTGTATTATATAGCCTTAAAATTAAAATTATGAATAACATGTATAAATACAAAAGTATCAGAACACAACACAGTACACAATAAACAATAGTAATAATAAAAATATGCACACAACGAACAATGACATGATAGCATATAAAAAATAAATGCCTCCTCGGTTGATATAACTAGATTAAAAAATGGGCAAAGGATCTCAATAGACATTTCTCCCAAGAGGTATGCAAATGAATAAGCTACATGAAAAGATGCTCAACATTGTTACCCACTAGAGAAATGTACATCAAAACCACAATAAGATACCAATTTAAATGCACTAAGATGAGTATTATAAAAGATAGCACGTACTGGTAAAAGGGTGGATAAACTGAAAACTTCATACACTGTAAAGGGAACAGCTGACTTGGAACAGCTGACTTTTGGTTCAAGTTACTCAGAAGTTTAAACAGTGTTACCATGTGATCCAATAATTCTACTTCTAGGTTTATAACCCAAAAGAACTGAAAATTCATGCCCACACAAAAGCCTGTGTGTAAATGTTCACAGCAGCATTACTTATAATAGCCAAAGAGTGGAAGCACTCCAAATGTTCCATCAACTCCTGAATGAATAAAATGTGGCATATCCATAAAGTACAATACTATTTGGCAATAAAGCAAATAAAGTGCTGATAAATACTACAACATGAATTAACTTTGATAACATGATACTAACTGAAAGAAGCCATCTATGCAAGTCCACATATTGTGTAATTCCATTTCTATGAAATGTTCACAAATCTGTAGAGACAGAAAGTAGAATAGTGGTTTCTTAGGATTGGGGAGATCAGAGAAAATAGTTTTCACAGTTCATATCTTTCTTTGCGGGGTAATGAAATGTTCTAAAATTGACTGCAGTGATGGTGGCACAAGTCTGTGACTAATACTACAAATTATTTTTACATTTATTTTAAAGTATATTTTATTAATTGTGCTATTACAGTTGTCCCATTTTTTCTCCTGTTTATCCTCCTCTGGCATGCAACCCTCCTCCATCCAATATCCCCCCACCCCTTAGGTTCATGTCCACGAGCTATACATATGAGTTCTCCAGCTTCTCCATTTCCTATGTTATTCTAAACCTCTCCCTGTCAATTTTGTACCTATCATTTATGCTTCTTATTCCCTGTACCTTCCCCCCCATTCTCCCCCACCACTGATAACCCACCATGTGATCTCCATTTCTATGATGATGTTTCTATTCTAGTTGTTTAGTCTGTTTTTGTTTTTCAGGTTCAGTTGTTGATAGTTGTGAGTTTGTTTTCATTTACTGTTCATAGTTTTGATCTTCTTTTTCTTAGATAAATCCCTTTAACATTTCATATAATAAAGGCTTGGTGGGTAATGAACTCCTTTACCTTATGTGGGAAGCACTTTATCTGTCCTTCCATTCTAAATGATAGCTTTGCTGGATAGAGTAATCTTGGATGTAGGTCCTTGACTTTCATGACTTGGAATACTTCTTTCCAGCCCCTTCTTGTCTGCAGGGTTTCTTTTGAGAAATCGGATGACAGTCTTAGGGAGTAACTATCTCCTTTTTTCTTTCTGCTTTTAAGATTCTCTCCTTATCTTTCATCTCGGGTAATGTAATTATGATGTATCTTGGTGTGTTTCTTCTTGGATCCAATTTCTTTAGGATACTCTGAGCTTCCTGCACTTCTTGGAAGTCTATCTTTTGCCAGACTGGGGAGGTTTCCTTCATTATTTATTCAAATAAGTTTTCAATTTCTTGCACTTCTTCTTCTCTTTCTGGCATACCTATGAATTGGATGCCGGAATGTTTAACATTGTCCCAGAGGTTCCTCAGCCTCTCTTTTTTTTTTTTTTTGAATACTTGTTTCTTCACTCTATTCCAGTTGGATGTTTATTTCTTCCTTTTGTTCCAAATCCTTGATTTGAGTCCCAGTTTCCTTCCCTTCACTGTTGGTTACCTGCATATTTTTCTTTATTTCACTTTGTATAGCATTCATTTCTACCTTTATTTTGTGACCATACTCAATCATTTTTGTGAGCATCCTGACTACCAGAGTTTTGAACTCTGCATTTGATAGCTTGACTATCTCATCACTTAGTTCTTTTCCTGGAGTTTTGATGTGTTCTTTCATTTGGGCCTTAGCACAGATATTATGTTGTAACGGGCAGAGCCTTAAGTATTCACCAGGGCAGGACAATCCACCTGGCTGCATTGTGGTGCTGTATGTAGGGGAAAGCTCAGAAAGGGAACAAAGCTGCTTGTTAGCTTACTCTGCTCTCACCCCACTTTCTGTCACTTCCCTTGCTCCCACAAGTAGATTGTGCCCTTTCAGGTGCTGATTCCCAGGTGGGTGGGCTTGTGTGACTTCTAGGATTCTGCGGGCCCCTCCAGTGGACTCTCCTGTGAGACTGGGAGTTTCTATGGCCGCTGCAGCCCCCACAGATTTTTACAGTCAGAGGTTTTGAGGACTTAGTTTCCTGCACTGGAATTCTGGGTTGCACAGTCTGACTTGCTCCCCAATATTCCTCCTGGCTTATCCTCAAGCGAATGTAGAATATTCTGGTCTGCCAGCCACCTCCTTGCTTGGCCCACACCGCCAGCTGCTGCCTTGTTGTGTGCCTCCTCTGCCCCTCCTACCAGTCTAGATGAATGTTTCTTCTTTAAATCCTTGGTTGTTGGACTTCCATACAATTTGATTTTCTGGCAGTTCTTGTTGACTTTTGTTTTAATTTGGATGTTATCCTTCTTTTGCTTGTGTGAGGAGGTGAAGCATATCTACCTACGCCTCCATCTTGGCCAGAACCTGATTTTCACATTTTAAATAGGTGAATTGTATGGTGCTTGAATTTTATTCCCATAAATCTGTATCAAAAGGTAATTAAGCATATAAAATTTGGGGGGAGACTTCCAGCCCAGATGGAGGTGTAGGTAGACACACTGTGCCTCCTCGCACAACCAAAATAAGGACAACAATAATTCAGAAACAAAATAACAACCAGAACTGACAGAAAATTGAACTGCATGAAGTCCAACAACCAAGCAGTTAAAACAGACACATTCATCCAGACCGGTAGGAAGGGCGGAGTCTGACAGCTGGGTAGAGAGGGGTCCCAGCAAAAAAAGCGGTGGCACTGGGCACGCAAGTTGTGGCTGGCGTTGGGAGGCAATGGGCACACCCAGCAAAAGCGGTGACTGTAAAGCCAGGCACAGGGCAAAAGGGGGCTGGCTGATTGAGCAGCCCCACATTTGCACACAGATAAACCAGGAGACACTGGGGAGCAAGACAGACCATACAACCCAGGGTCCCAGCGCCCAAAAATAAAGCCTCAAAACACTGACTGACAACACCTGTGGGGGTTGAGGTACTAGGAGAGACTCCCAGCCTCACAGGAGAGTTCGCTGGAGAGACCCACAGAGTCCTAGAACGTATACCAGACCACCTACATGGGAATCAGCACCAGAAAGACTCAGTTTGCTTGAGGGACCCGCAGAGTGAACAAGCGCCACTGTTCTCTCTCAAACCCTACCCCCAAATAACCCAGTGAGGTGGGTTGCCCCACCCTAGTGAATACCTAAGGCTCTGCCCCTCAGACATAACAGATGTGACAAGACGCCCCCCAAAATGGCCCAAATGGAAAAACAGATCAAAGCCCCAGAGCCAATACTTGTAAGCAACCAAGAGATAGCCAACCTATTAGATGCACAGTTCAAAGCACTGCTGATCAGGATGCTCACAGAATTGGTTGAATTTGGTCACAAATTAGATTAAAAAATGAAGGCTATGCTAAGTGAAACGAAGGAAAATGCACAGAGAACCAATAGTGATGGGGAAAAAAACTGTGACTCAAATCAATGGAGTGGACAGAAGGAAGAAAGAACCAAACAGAAAAGAATAAACAAACAAAAATTCAAATAAATAAGGAGAAGCTTAGGAACCTCCAGGACATCTTTAAACGTTCCAACATCTAAATTATAGGAGTACCAGAATAGGAAGAGGAAGAGCAGCAAGTAGAAAAGTTCTCTGAACAAATAATAAAGGAGAACTTCCCCAATCTGGCAAAAGAAATAGACTTCCAGGAAGTCCAGGAAGCTCAGAGAGTCCCAAAGAACGTGGACCCAAGGAGGAACATATCAAGGAAAATCATAATTACATTAGCCAAGATTAAAATGAAGGAAAGGATCCTAGAAGCAGCAAGAGATAAGGGGACAGTCACCTATAAAGGAGTTCCCATCAAACTGTCAGTTGATTTCTCAAAAGAGACCTTGCAGGCAAGAAGGGGTTAGAAAGAAGTATTCCAAGTCATGAAAGGCAAGGACCTACATTCAAGATTGCTCTATCCAGCAAAGCTTTCAGGCAGATAAAGTGTTTCTCAGATAAGGTCAAGTTCAAGGAGTTCATCATCACCAAGCCCTTATTATATGAAATGTTAAAGGGACTTATCTAAGAAAAAGAAGATAAAAAAGATGAACAGTAAAATGATAGCAAAGTCACAATTCGTAACAACCACACCTAAAACAAAAACAAAAACAAACTAAGCAAACAACTAGAACAGGAACAGAACCACAGAAATGGAGATCAGATGGAGGGTTAGCAACAGGGGAGTGGGAGGAGGAGAGAGGGAAAAGGTACAGAGAATAAGTAGCATAGATGGTAGATAGAAAATAGACAGGAGGAAGGCAAGAATAGTATGGGAAATGTAGAAGCTACAGAACTTATAACACATAAAGAACTTATGACACGTGGACATGAACTAAAGGGGGAAACGTGCATGGGAGAGGGTGTGCAGGGTGGAGGGAAATGAAGGGGGGAAAATGGGACAGTAGTAACAGCATAGTCAGTAAAATGTATTTTTAAAAAATTGAGGGGAGCCCTGGCTGGTGTAGCTCAGTGGATTGAGCATGGGCCTGAGAACCACATGATCGTGGTTCGATTCCCAGTCAGGGCACATGCCTGGGTTGCAGGCCAGTTCCCAGCAGGGGACGCATAAAAGGCAACCACACATTGATATTTCTCTCCTTCTCTCCTTCCCTTCCTCTCTAAAGATAAATAAATAAAATATTTTTTTAAAAATTGGGGGGAAATTAGAATAACAAGTGAGGAAAAATATAATAATTTATCTTATTCTTAATTTTTCAAGAATAAGAACGTTTCTTCTACCAATGATGTATAAAAACAATGAAATGTGACTACTGTTGAGTTTTAAATAAAAACTGAGGTACGTCTGGCACTAGTTATTTTTCTGTACTATCATAATGTAAATTGTTAAAACAAATACACAGTAAAAACTATTTTAGAAATATCTGGATGTCCTCTTTTGTTGAACAAGTATACTTTTATATTTTTGGCTGAGAGGTCACACTATGCCTATCTTGCTATTACAGACACAATAGATTATCTAATCAAGTAGCCCTAGTTCATTTAAAAAACCTGCCATTTGGGGAGAAAATATGAACAACTTTAATTAAACAATAAAATAATTTAAATTAAAAAATAAAAACAAAACTGCCATTTTCTTATTTGGCATTTACATATACTGACTACATCTGAACACCCAAACAATGCTAGGTATTCTCTAAAATTTTTCATTGTTTTCAAATATGATACAGTTTTGAATAGCTGTAAGTTTTTACTGAATTAGAGTGGTGGTGGGCTGGCAGAATCTAGCTTCTGTACAAAGTTGGGATTCCAAAAGCCTGAATAATCAGTAGGAGGGTACACTAGAAACCTCGGTATACCTTTGTCCCCCAGATAAGGGACTGCAAGGAAAACTGTCTTCACAAATAGAAGTGGTGAATGAAAAAAATATCCTTAGAATTTATAACTATAAGTTGAATCTCATGTGAATTTTTTGCCCACATTCATATCTCTAGGGTGGTCAGGAAAACATCACACTAAGAATGAGTTTAATGTGGTCTCATTCCAAAACTGTTACCAGCTCCTTGAACAGAAAAAAAACAAAACAAAAACAAACCACCTCTTAAGGCATGCACCTCATACCTAGATATTCAAAAACTCTCACTGATAGTACCACAAGAAATGAGTTTATAGTCAAAGATAACAAAATATAAAAGTAAATAAGGTACCATGGAAGAACAGGAAAAAATATAATCAACAAAAACTTCAAATAAATTACAGGACATGGAAAAATTTTAAAAACATGGGTAAAGTGAAGATAATAAAAAACAAGGCAGGTTTGAAAAATAACTAAAAAAACTTCCAAATATCAAACCTACGAAAGTTAGAAAAAATTTATAAGCTCCTCTGATCCAGCCAAGATGGAGGCGTAGATGGAAGCGCTGAATCTTCTCACACAACCAAGTTTAAAAACAACAAAGTTTTAGCAACAAAAACGCAGCCAAACCACAGAAAATTGAACTACACGGAAGTCTGACAACAATGAACCCTTCAGCCAAACTGGTAAGAGGGGCAGAGCCAGCAGCAGAGCAGGGTCGGGCAGGAAAGATCCACCGGACCGACCAGGGCACGTAACCCAGGCACACTGGCAGCCGTGGGTGGATCCCAGGTGTGGAGTAGCGGGCGGACTCGCTGAGGGCTGACCAAAGTCACACAGTCGAGCGCAGATAAACTGGTGAAGGAGCGAAGTGGTGAGACAGACCGTGCAGGCCCCAGAGGCAGAAGGTGGTGGAAAGTGGCAGAAGGTGGCAGAGGGGACTGCCTTTGTCCCTCTCTGACCCTGCCCCCACATACAGCATCACAAACCAGCAACCTGGGTGGCCCCACTCTGGTGAACAACTAAGGCTCCTCTCCTCATACTTAAGAGGCATGAACAGATCAAAACATGGCTCAAGAACAACTCAGAGCCCCAGAGACAATAAATCTAAGTGATAAAGAAATAGCCAAACTTTCAGATGCACAGTTCAAAACACTGGTGATCAGGATGCTCACAGAACTGGTTGATTTTAGTCACAAATTAGAGAAACACATGAAGGCTAAACTAATTGAAATGAAAGGAAATGCACAGGAAACCAATAGTAATGGAAAGGAAACTGGGACTCAAATCAAAGGAGTGGACCAGAAAGAGGAAAAAAATGACCAAACAGAAAGGATGAAGAAACAAGAATTCAAAAAAATGAGGAGAGGCTTAGGAACCTCCAGGACATCTTTAAATGTTCCAACATCTGAATTATAAAGGTACCAGAAGTGGAAGAGGAACAGCCATGAGTGGAAAACTTATTTGAACAAATAATAAAGGGGAATTTCCCCAATCTGGAAAAGGAAATAGACTTCCAGGAAGTCCAGGAAGCTCAGAGTGTCCCAAAGAAGTTGGACCCAAGAAGGAACACACCAAGGCACATCATCATTACATTAGCCAAGGTTAAAATGAAAGAGAGAATTCTAGAAGCAGCAAGAGGTAAGGGGACAGTCACCTACAAAGGAGTTCCCATCAGACTGTCAGCGGATTTCTCAAAAGAGACCTTACAAGCAAGAAGGGGCTGGTAAGAAGTATTCTAAGTCATGAAATCCAAAGACCTATATCCAAGATTGCTCTGTCCAGCAAAGCTTTCATTTAGAATGGAAGGACAGATAAAGTACTTCTCAGATAAGATCAAATTCAAGGAGTTCATCATCACCAAGCCCTTATTATATAAAATGTTAAAGGGACGTACCTAAGAAAAAGAAGATAAAAAAGATGGACAGTGAAAGGACAGCAAATTCAGTTATTAACAACCACACCTAAAACAAAAGCAAACTAAGAGGACTGCTAGATCAGGAGCAAAACCATAGAAATGAAGATCTCATGGAGGGTTAGCAACAGGGGAGTGGGAGAAGGAGAAGTGGGGAGAAGGTACAGAAAAGTAGCATAGATGGTAGGTAGAAAATAGATAGGGGGGAGGGCAAGAATAGTAGGGGAAATATAGAATCTAAAGAACTTGAGACACATGGTCATAAACTAAAGGGGGGAATGGTGGGGGAGGGGTGTGCAGGGTGGAGGGGAATGAAGGGGGGAAATAGAACTGTAATGACATAATCAATAAAATATATTTAAAAAAATTTATAAGCTCCTCAACAGCAATAATGAAAGCCAGCAGACAATGAAATATCTTTAATGAACTTAAAAAGTAACTATCAACGTAAATTTTCATTGAGCAAAAATAAATTTCAAAAATGAAGACAAACAAAAACTCACATGTTTGATAAACAGAACCCCATCTATAAGGAATTCTAAAGGATATATTTGTATATCAGATGGAAGGACAGAGATCCTTTACTGAAGATCAGAGATGGGAAAAGATTTAAAAAGTGGTATAGGTTAGTAATAGGTTAATCTATACAGACATGGCATAAAATAATACTTGTAAGTTTGAAAAAGACAGAATTTTAGGTTTAATATTTTATTGCTATTTAAAAAATTATATTTTATTGTCTATTCTATTATAGTTGTCTCAATTTTCCCCCCTTTGCCACACTCTCTCAGGGAATTCCCACACCACTGTTCATGGGTCATGCATATATGTTTCTTGGCTAATCCCTTCACCTTCTTGCAAGAGTCCCCACCTCCTTAACCAGCTCTATGGCTGTTAGTCTGTTCCATACCTCTGTTCTATGCCTTTGACTCTATTTTGCTCATTAATTTATTTTGTTCATTAGAGTCCACATATAAGTGAGATCACATGGTATGTGTCTTTCATTGACTGGCTTATTTCACTTAGCATAATTGTCTTTAGGTCCATCCATGATATTGCAGAAGGCAGAAATTCCTTCTTTTTTTTTTACTGCTGCATAGTATTCTGTTGTACAAATGTATCACAGCTTTTTTATCCACTCATCTACTTATGGGCACTTAGGTTGTTTCTAGATCTTGATTATTATAAATAACACTGCTATGAATATAGGGATGCAGATATTCTTTGGAATTGGTGTTTCAAGATTCTCAGGATATAGTTCCAGAAGTGGAGTTGCTGGCTCAAAAGGTAGATCAAAATCTTTTTAAGGACCTTCTATATTGTTTTCCACAGTGACTGTACCAGTCTGCATTCCCACCAACGGTGCACTAGCATTCCCTTTTCAACTTATCCCCACCAGCACTTGTTTTTTGTTGATTTACTGATGATAGCTATTCTGGCAGGTGTGAGGTGATATCTCATTGTACTGTTAATTTGCATCTCTTTGATAAGTAGTGATGTTGAGCATATTTTCACACATCTATGGGTCATCTGTATGTCCTCCTTGGAGTAGAGTCAATTATGATTAAGTATGCCCATTTTTTAATTGGATTATTGGTCTTCCCAGTATTGAGTCATGTAAGTTCTTTATATATTTTGGAAATGAAATCTTGTAAGATGTATCATTGGCAAATATGCTTTCCTATACAGTGAGCTCCCTGCAGAAGCTTTTTAATTTAATGTAGTCCATTTGTTTATTTTTTCCTTTGTTTTCCCTATCCTAGGAGAAACGTTGGCAAAATTTTTGCTAGGCAAGATATCTAAAATTTTATTGCCTAAGTTTTCCTCTAGGAATTTTATGGTTTCATGATTTACATTTAAGTTTTAACCATTTTGAATTTATTCTTGTGTATGGTAAAGTTGGTTGTCTGGTTTCATTTTGGGTTTTTTTTTGCATGTACCAGTCTAGTTTATCCAACACCATTTATTGAAGAGATTATCTTTACTCCATTATAGGCTCTTGTGTCCTTTATCAAATATTAATTGACCATGAAAATGTGGTTTTATTTCTGGGCGCTCTGTACTGTCCCATTGATCTACATGCCTCTTTTTATGCCAGTACGAGGCTGCTTTTATTAGTTACCTTGTAACATAGTTTGGCATCAGGTATCATGATACCTCTAAGCATGTTTTTTTTCCTCAAGATTGCTGTGGTTATTTGGGGTCTTTTTAGGTTCTATATCAATTTTTGAAATATTGTTCTAGATCTGTGAAATATACATTTTAATAGGAATTTCATTGAACCTATAGATTGCTTTGGGCAGTATAGTCATTTTAATGATGTTATTTCTTCCAATACATGAACACAGTACACAAAGTTGGTGTGGAAAAAGTCCAACCATTGTTAGTAAAACAAGAATGGTTTACGTGACACTGATGTAACCTGGCAGTCAAGCAGAGTGGACTGGAAGACACATGCATGAACAATGATAACTCCACTGTAGTAGTAGTCAGTGGGGACAGGAGACACTATTGAGCAAGCATGTGTACTGTGTGGCTATGGCATTCAAAATGACTGAAGGAGTAGAACAAATTTGCCTCATATTTTGCATTAAGCCTGAACATTCCTAAGTGGAAAGTATTCGGATGATTCACATGGCTTTTGGGAACAATGCAATAAGTGCAGTACAAATAAAAGTGTGGTGTAAACACTTCAAAGATGGTCAAGAATCTGTTCAAAGTGATCCACATTATGGAGACCCACAATAAGCAAAACACCTGAGAATGTTGAACATGTATGGATTGCAATGAACAAAGATCAGTGAATGACAGTGTGAGACCTAGAAACTGATCTGGGGATTCCAAAAACTACCATGTCTGAGATTCCAATGCAGGATCTTAGCATGGTAAGTGTTGTGGCAAAATTCATTCCACAGCTGTTAGTACCAGAGCAGAAGGAACATCATGCTGCAGATGTTAATGACTTGATTCAAACTGCTACGAATGATACAGATTTCCTAAAGAAGGTCATAATGGGCAAATTCATTCCACAGCTGTTAGTACCAGAGCAGAAGGAACATCATGCTGCAGATGTTAATGACTTGATTCAAACTGCTACGAATGATACAGATTTCCTAAAGAAAGTCATAATGGGAGATGAATTGTGGGTCAACAACTACAACACCCATGAAAACCAAAATGAGGTATCACCAGAAACAAAGGCCCAGTGTCCCAATGGAATTCACCTGGTTCTCCACACCCAAAGGCAGCATGGGAAAGTCACACCAAGATCAAGGTCATGTTAACTATGTTTTTTTCATTGAAAATAAAAGAGATTTCAGACCACTGTTGAGATTCAGGAAAACACAACAGGGCAGCTAATGATAATTCCAACAAAGGATTTTGCAAAGTGTTTTGAACAGTGAAAGAGATGCTGGAAGAACTGTGTGAGGTTGCAAGGTGCTTACTTTGAAGAAAACTGAGGCATCATTATCCTAGGTAAAGTGTTTGCTGTATCGTGTATCTTCTTCAGTAAGTGCCTATTTTTCATATTACATGAATGGATACTTTCTGGACAGACCCTGCATGCTTCACATATTTGATTTGTGAATACTGTACCAACCTTGCATCCTCTTGACTAAAACCACTTTCATCATGGTGTATACTTTTAATGTATTGCTAGATCCAGTTTCCTGTATTTTGTTGAGGATTTTAGCATCAATGTTCAGTAAGATATTGGCCTATAACTTAACTTTCTTTGTTGTATCTTTGTCTGGTTTTGGAAATAGAATAATACTGGCCTCATAAAAAAAAGTTTGGAAGTCTTACTTCTTCAATTTTTTGGAATAGTTTGAGGATAGGTGTTATTTCTTTGATTGTTTGGTAAAATTCACATGTGAAGCAATTTGGGTAGGACTTTTGTTTGCTGGGAGTATTTTTATTACTACTTCAATTTCATTAGTTATCTGTCTATTCAGGTTTTCTGCTTCTTCCTGATTCAGTTTTGGATCAGGAATACGAGATTATATGTTTCTAGAAATTTATCCATTTCACCTACACTGTTCAATTTCTTGACATGTAGTTGTTCACAGTATTTTATCAAAATCCTTTGTATGTCTGTGATACAACTATTCCTTCTCCTCTTTCTCTTCTGATTTTATTTATTTGGGTCCTCTGTTTTTCTTGATAAGCCTGGTTAAAGACTTGTCAATTTTATCTTTTCAACAAAAAAGCTCCTGGATCCACTGATCCATTGTTTAGTCTCTATGTCATTCATTTTCACTCTGTTCTTGATTGTTTCCTTCCTTCTACTCACTCTGGGCTTTGTTTTTTGTTTTTCTAGTTCTGGTTAGATTGCTTGAGAGTTTTCTTGTTTCCTAAGATAGGCCTGCAAGGCTATGAACTTCCCTCCCAGGATTGCTAATGCTGTGTCCCACAGATTTGGGGTTGTTCTATGTTCATTTTCACTTGTTTAAAGGTAATTTTTTTCTTCCTTACTCTCAATGATAACATTCATTATGCAGTAACATGCTCTTTAACCTCCATATATTTGAATGTCTTTGAGTTTTTATTGAGGTTTGATTTCTAGATTCATGCCATCGTGATCTGAGAAAATGGCTGATATGATTTCAATCTTCTTGAATTTGTTAGGACTTATTTTGTATCTAACATGTGGTCTACCTTTAAGAATGATCCACATGTGCTTGAGAAAAATTTGTATTCTGCTGCTTTGGGATGAAATATTCTATAATAACAATTAAATCCATTTGATCATGTGTCATTTAAGGTCACTGTTCTCTTATTTTTTGACTGGGAGGTGTATCCAATAGTAACAATGGGGTGTTAAAATTCCCTTCTAAGAATGCATTGCTGTCAACCTCTTTCTCGATGTCCACCAAAATGTTTTAATTATATTTAGTTAGTCCTATATTGGGAGTATATATGTTTACAAGGATTATATCCTCTTGTTGGTTTGATCCCTTTAGTATTACTAGTGACCTTCTTTGTTTCTTGTTGTGGCTTTTGATTTGAAATGTATTTTTTTAGCTATAAGTACTGCTACACCAGCTTTTATTATTTATTTCCATTTGGATGGAATATTTTTTCCATCCCTTCACTTTCAGTCTTTGTAAGTCTTTTGTTCTGAGTTGGATCTCTTGTAGACAGCATATGTATGGATCATGTTTTCCTTGTCCTATGTCTTCTGATTAGAGCATTTAAACCATTTACATTTAAGGTTATTTATATGTACTTATTCATTGCCATTTTTTCTTTATACCTATGCTCCTCTATTTCTTCTTAAAGCAGTTCCTTTAACATTTCTTGCAATGCTGGTTTGGTGGTAATGAACTCCTTTAGCCTCTTTTTTTCCTGGAAGCTGTTTATTTTGCCTTCAATTTTAAGTGATAGTCTTAGTTGCAGGTCCTTGCTTTACATTACTTTGAATACTTCATGTCAAACCCTTCTGGTCTGAAGTGTTTGTGTTGAAAAATCAGCTAACAGCCTCATGCAAACTCCCCTGTAGGTAACTGCTTCTCTTTTGCTGCCTTTAAGATTGTTTGTCTTGTAACTGTCATTTTAATTATGATATGTCTTGGTGTGGGTCTCTTCAGTTTTGTCTTGATTGGGGCTCTCTGTGGTTCCTGAACTTGTGTGATATTTTTTTTCACCAGGTTAAAGAAATTTTCTGTCATTACCTCCTCAAACAGATTTTCTATCCCTTACTTTCTTCTCCTTCTGGTAGTCCTATGATGCAGACATTGTAAATGTCATTCCAAAGTTTTCTTAAACTATCCTCATTTTCTTTTTAAGTTTTTTTTGTTTTTGTTGCTCTGATAGGTTGCTTTTTTCCTATATTGTTTTCCAAATCACTGATTCAATCCTCTGCTTCATGTATCTACTTTTAATTCCCTCTATTGTATTATTCATTTCAGATATTTTATTCTTCATTTCTGACTGATTCTTATTCATAATTTCTATGTCCTTTTTCATGCTGATGTAGTTCCCACCAAGTTCCTGCAGTTCCCATAATGTTCCTTGTATTTCTCACTAAGATCCTTACGCATCCTTATAACTATTGCTTTGAACTCTATGGCTGATAAACTGCTTGCCTCCATTTCATCTGGCTCTTTTTCTGGAGGTTCCTCCTTTCTTTCATTAGAAGGTTGTTTTTTTGCCTCTCTATTTAATTGTCTCTTTGTGTTTGTTTCTATGTATTAGATCTGCTTTGACTCCCAGTCTTTGTGGGGCAGCCCTATGTGGTAAAAGTCCTGTGGGAGCCAGCAGGGCAGTCTCCTTGATCAGGAGTTGGATGATCTAAGAATGTCCTGTGGGAAGGTTTATGTGGGCTCTCCTGATGTAACTGGGTCTTGTTTGATGCTGGCCCATTTGTGGGTGAAATCTCCCCTGACTGGCAGGGAGGCTTAACCACCACCAAATCTTGAAAGCTGTTGTACAGGTGCTGACAGAACAAAACAACACAAAAAGAAGTAATAAACCCCAACTACAGCATAAACAAAAGAGAGAGAATATGAAAGGAGAAAAAAATACAGGATGATAAAAGTAAGGAAAGACAAAATGAGAAGAAAGAAGAAAAACAATGCAAATGAGGAATAGAAAGAAAAATGGTAAAAAAGAACAAAGAGAAAAAAATAAGAATAGAATAAGAAAAGAGTAAAATAAGAGATATAAATGAAAAATAGGAAAACAATATAAAAATAAATAATAAAAAAATCTATGAAATAGAAAAAGTAATGAAAATAATGAAAAGAACTAAGTAGAATTCACCTCAGCAGAGTTTAGTGCCTTCCTGCTGAGATCTCCCTTTGGATATTGCTCTGATATTGTCTGACACTGGTGTAAGCAAATGTCAGATGCTATCCACCTCTGGCCCTCAGTAGCCTATTTGAAGCTATAAGCGATCCACAGCTTGTGGCTGTCTCCACCTGGCTGAGCTGCACATAAAAGAGGTCAAGCAGTGCTCCAAGGCTGTCTTTTACCAACACAGGGCATGAGGTGTGTCAGTAAATGTCCCAAGGCAGGATCTACCTCTGCCTGCCTCTGCCTGCTCTCAAGAAGTCAGTCTCAGTCACTGAAATGGCTGTTTCTGAAAGGGCTTCTGGCAGACTCAGGAGGTTGGGATCTCTGGATCTCTCATGAGAGGGAGGTACCATTTGGACTTCAGGGAAGTTGGTGGGTATGATCCTCTGCCCCAAAGCCACAGATCTATGTCTTTTCCAGATTATTTCCATGAACCCAGCCAGGTAGAGCCCTTACTAGGCAGACAGGTGGGGCCTCCAGAGCCCAGAGTTTGGGTCTGCCAAAAACCAGGAGGGCATTTCTATCAGCTCTCCATGAGGGGAAAATGACATTCCTGTTCCTGGGAAAGTGTAGGGAATGACCATGTCCCAAAGGCAGTCTCTGACACTCCCTTAGTGTCCCTATTTTGCTGTCTCTTCAGCATGGGTTAAGATGCACAGGAGGGTAAGTGGGATTTCAGACAGTGAGGCAAAGGGTACCCCAGAGGGTACTGCTTTTCCCCAGGCTTACACTTCTCAAGAAAAATGACTGCTATGGTATCAGGTGATAACCTTGTACAGGGATCCCTGGCAGCCACTGCCTCACTTCTCTCAGTGTCTCCAACCCTAGATTCTTCTCAGGCACTTCCAGTCTGCACCACCCTCCCTTTGCCCGAGCACAGGAGAAGTGTCTTCAAATGGAAAACTTATGCTTGGTCCCTTGAGAAAAGTGCCTTTATCTGCAGTGGGCTCCAAAACAAGATAAGATTAAAATATGTTATAAAAACAGCAAATAAGCTGGACGAAAAGTGATTCAAGGTAAGTGTTCTAATGTCCTTGTATTAATGAGAAAGAGGGCAAAAATACTAACTTTAGGATTTTATAAGTTAATTATGCATGTAAAAATTTCTAGAGTAGCTACTAAAATAACAGACTTGATAGTCAAATTAGTAGAGATGGAAATCTAAAAGAAAAAGTAATATAATAATCCAATGTGGCGGAATGCAGAAAAAACCATATTTAGAGGGAAATTTATAGATTAAAAAGTATATTTTGTTAATAGGAAAAGGAAATCAAATATATATGCTTATTAAAAGAAAACAAACTATAAAAGAAAGAGCAAATCAAACCCCCAAAATGCAAAGATGACAATAAAGAGCATAAAAAGAAAAAGAAGTCATGGGCATGGGCAATAGTGTGATGGCTGCAGGGGTGGGGAATGGTGGAGGTGGAAGAGAGTATGGGGGAATAAATGGTGATGGAAAATAAGAGTAAAGAAAATTAAAAAAGAGAATAAAGAGCAGAAATCAATGAGCTAGAAAACAATATACAATAGAAAATTAATAGAATTCAAAAGTTGGATCCTTATGAATATTAATAAAAATGAAAGCCCCTTGGCAGTACTAATCTAGAAAACACACACACACACACACACACACACACACACTACCAGAAATGAAAATGGGCATATCCTATAATATAAATGATGTAGGAATATTATGAGCAACTTTATGCCAAGAGAGCTCAAAAGAAACATACAAGATTGTGAGAGGCACCCACACATTGAGTTTTTCTCACACTCCTCCTCCCTCCCATCCCCTCTGTAAAAAAAAAAACACCACAAATTCCTAAAAAATATAAAATAAAAAGTAAAAACAAAAACAAACAGAACTACCAGAAAATCAAATTGTATGGAAGTCTGACAACCAAAGAGTTAAAGAAGAAACATTCTTCCAGACTGGTGGGAGGGGCAGAGATGGAGAACTGGGGCATCGAAGATGTGTAACCAAGCAGTGGCTGACAGACCAGGCAGGCAAGGTAGTGGCCAGAGGACCGGGATAACCCATATTCCCATGCAGATAAGCCAGGAGGAACAACTGGGGACCAAGACAGAACATGCAACCCAGAGTTCCAGCATAAAAAATGAGAATCTCAAAACCTCTGACAGTAAAAACCTGTGGGGTTTGCAGCAGCAGGAGAAACTCCCAGTCTCACAGGCAAGTCCACTGCAGGGACCTACAGGATCCTAGAACTCACGCAAGCCCATCCACCCAGGAAGGAGCACTTGAAAGGGTACAATCTACTTGTGGGAAGTGAGGGAAGTGACTAAAAGCAGGGTGACCCAAGTAAGAGGCATTGTTCCTTCTCTGATCCCTGCCCCACATAGAACATCAAAATCCAGTGAAGTGGGTTGTCCTGCCATGGTGAATACCTAAGCCTCTGCCTCTTACAATGTAAGAGGTACACTAAGACAAAGAAATATGGCCCAAATGAAAGAATGTATAAAAACTCCAGAAAAAGAACTAAGTGACAAGGAGACAGATAACCTACCAGATGCAGAGTTCAAGACAGTGGTAATCAGGAAGCTCATAAAAATCATTAAGTATAGCCACAAATTAAAGGAAGAAGTGAGGGCTATACGAAGTGAAATATAAAAATATATACAGGGAAATAGTGAAGGGAAGGAAACTGGGACTCAAAAAAAAGGATTTGGAACAAAAGGAAAAAATAAACAGCCAACCGAAACAGAATGAATAAACAAGTATTCAAAAAAATGAGAGACTTTGGAACCCCCAGAACAATGTTAAACATTCCAACATCCAAAAATAGGGATGCCAGAAGGAGAAGAGGAAGAGCAAGAAATTAAAAACTTATTTGGATAAATAATGAAGGAAAGCTTCTCCAATCTGGTGAAAGAACTAGACATGCAAGTCTAGGAAGCTCAGAGAGTCCCTAAAAATTGGACCCAAGGAGGAATACACCAAGACACGTCATAATTAAATTACCCAAAATTAAAGATAAAGAGAGAATCTTAAAAGCAGCAAGAGAAAAAGGAGATAGTTATATAACAAGGAGATCTCATAAGACAAATAGCTGATTTCTCAAAAGAAACCTTACAGGCAAGAAGGGGCTGGAAAAAAGTGTTTAAAGTCATGAAAAGCAAAGACCTACAACCAACATTACTTTATCCAGCAAAGCTATCATTTGGAATGCAAGGAAAGATAAAGTGTTTCCCAGATAATGTCAAGCTAAAGGAGTTCATCATCACCAAGCCCTTATTGTATGAAATGTTAGAGATACTTATCTAAGAAAAAGAAGATCTAAACTATGAACAGTAAAATGACAACACACAACTATCAACAACTGAATCTAAAAAAAAATAAATAAAAACAAACTAAGCAAACAACTAGAACAGGAACAGTATCACAGAAATGCAGATCACAAGGAGGGTTACCCAGCGGGGAGGAAGACAATGAGGGAAACTCCAGGAGAGCCCAGTAGACCTCCTGAATTGAGATACTAAGGTAGCTAGAGTTTGCAGAACACAGTACCAAAGACTACTGTGCTGTGTAAAGTGAGAACACTGAAGATGTACTGATAGTCCCTCTCGAATATTCAGCTTACTAATTATTAGTACATGCACGTAAAAAACAACCCATGGCTACATGGGAGAAAAACATTCATAAGATTAGAAAACATAGTGTTTACTCTTACCAGCCATACTGGAAAAAGTCATAATGCATGGGAATTTGGGTAAAATATTTAGGAAGGTTGTGCCTTGGTTGCAGAGAATAATTAGTCCTAGACTCAGCAGAGCATTGCTCTGGACCCAAGTAACAAATCATAAAATATTCAAAATAATCAAACTGTTTGCAAGTAACAACTACATTTCAGAAGAAAGCTTAAGAAGATTTATGGGAATATTAAAACTACGTGGTACCCATCAAGATAAAAAAAAATGTCTGACATCCAAACCAGAACTACCAGGTGTATAGTGAAGCAGAAACTCATCTGTCATAATGAAGAGAAAAACCAATCAATGAAAACTGACCCAGTAATGAAACAAATGCTAGATTAGCAAAGAAGGCCATTAAAGTAGTCACTGAAACTGTAATCTATACGGCCAAAAAGTTAAACAGAGACATGAAAGATATAAAATAGACCAAATCAATTCTCACCTAAGGATAGGTGTACTGATTTTAGAGAGGAAAGAGGAGAGGAACTGAGAGAGAGAGAGAGAGAAATTCCAATGTAAGAAACATCGATTGGTTGCCTCCCATATGTGCCTTGACATACATGACAGACTGGGGATCAAACCCACAACCTAGGTTTGTGCTCTGACCAGGAATTGAACTTGCAACCTTTTGGTGCACTCTCAACAAGCCACTTGACCAGGTCCCAAGTCAAATTTTCAGACAGGAAAACTACAATGTCTGAAGTGAAAATATACTGTGTGGGACTAATTATAAATTAAATGTGGCAGAAAAAAGATTAGTGAACCTGAAGACAGTAATAGAAACTATGCAAACTTCTATAGTACATACTTCATTCAGAAAGAATAAAACGATCACAGAAAGAAGTTCTAAGATGCAGGAAGGACTGGAGAACAAGTTAATTGTTAATCATGTGGGTAGATAAACATTACAAAAAGACAGTAATAATAATGCCTAATTTGGGGGTAAAAATGAGACAGAACTAAATTATTAATCTACAACAATACATAAGATAGAAGAGATAAAAATTCAGAACAGAAATTGAGCATGTAAGTTCTAAATTTCACTGTAAGAGAAATGAAATCTTCATCTTTTACTGATGAATGTCAACAGTTAATGCCAAGCTGACAAAGCAAGAAATAGCAACATAAGTGTGTACAATATTTAGAAATGTGGAAATAATTACTAGAAGGAATTGCTTAAAGTTAAAGGTGAATGTTTCTCAGTCATAGGCTTAAAAGTGAGTTAAAGTAAGGCTACCATCTTTCTTTAGAAGCCTTTGAGGGTACAAAGGGTAGAATAGTGAAAGCATGCATTCTACCCTTTAAGCGTTTACAAAACATACATAATAGTTTTAATCCAAAATAATCCATTAATTCAGGAACCAATACAATTATGCAAGTTAGTAACACAAAAAAGGAAAGCAACACATTTATTTACCTTTTCTAAAATGAGTAATATATGATATACTGTATTTTAGAATAACCAACCAATCATGTTAAATGTTCAGTCAAGCTTCCTGTTAACAAAAAAAAAAAAATCTTGTCTGGTTAGTTAAAGCAGAAAAGGAATTTATTTACAGATTAGTAGGAAGCTTACTTATTTACATGAAGATATAAATCCCAACCACACAATGGAATCTTTTCCAGAAAAAACTAGACTGCCACCATTACTTGGGACCTCTGATACTAGAAACCTAGAACAATTAGAAGCTCCCCACCACTTGTGCCAAAAGATAACCTACCTTGCTCACACCTCATGTTGCTCCTATGCAATTTCAAGTATGAAGTATATGATAGGCCATGTGTTTCTACTTTAAGCTTTAAGTAGGTATAAAAATATAAACTTTCTGGCATTAATTTTGGGAAGTCAGGTCTTGTAAAATGGTAAATTACTTAAATGTAGGGAAGGTGCTCAAAATGCTGGCTCACAAATGATTATGTTTACTTCATTAAGTCACTGCTATTTAATGTTATAGGGAATCTGAATATAAGTCAATCATAAGTCATAGCTTTATTCCACAAAACACTTGTTTTAACTCATGATTATCAAATAAAATACCAATTAAGTTTATACAAATATATGAAACAAGAGTATAAAAAACACACATTATTTCTGTTAATCCAGTTCTGCAAAAAAGAACAGTGAACAGATCCAATATTTTTAATACTGCTAAAGTAGACTTTAATGATCAAAACTGCTACCTAATAATGTCATATTCCAGAAAGTTTCTTTTTAAAGATTTTATTTATTTGTTTTTTGAGAGAAGGGAAGAGAGGGAGTAAGGGAGAGAACCATCAATCAGTTGCCTCTTGTTGCCTCTTGCATGCCCCAGGAATATGCCCTGACAGGGAATCAAACCAGCGACCTGTTAGTTCTCAGTTTTCTTTTTTTTATTTATTTTTATTTTTATTTTTTTTTAGTTCTCAGTTTTCAATTCAATGAGCCACATCAGACAGAACAAATAAATAATCATTTTCTTGATGAGAGCCAGCTTTCAGTGATAAACAATTGTACAATTTGTAAAAATTATCTAAAATGTATTATGTACTTTTAAGCTTACTAAACAAAGTATATAAAATATTACTTAATCTTTCCTTAATGTCTCAAGGTCACTGTCACAAACAGAATGTGGTACTGTCATAAGTAGCTTTAAGACTATTTAAATTAACCAACCCTTTCACTCAATTTTCCCAGAAGTTTGACTTGTAATGCTGCTGGCTCCTAATTTAGTAGTGCTCTCTCTACCAATCAGCCTCAGGAATGCCTACCATGCTATCAGCATTTACCTGAACGTGGCAAAACTACCAAGTCATACTCAAGCCTATACCCAGGGCTAAAGCACAATTACAGTAATCAAATGATTTTACATCCTTCCCTTTCAATATGACCTTCCTTTATGATGATTTCCAAGTCCCTTTCTAGGCCCAATTTTACATTATCAATAATCTCTGCTAGTCTCTAACTCACTCTTAGAAGGGTACTAGATCAACAGAACTGACAGATTGATAAAATTTTAGATACTTTGATAGATGGTAAGAAAATTGTACAGAGAGAAAGGAAGCTTTATTTAGCAGTCCCATGTATCATACTACACGTTGCTGCCTAAATGTCACATTTTTCTTTTGAGGACTCAAAAGAAATCTTGGGATAGACTCAAAAGACATTTCAAAAACTGCCTGTTGCATTAGCTATGTGTCCCACTACAAATTTTAATACTTCTTATATTTTCATTTATAAAAAACATCCTTGTTTTAGAGAATTTAGAAAACACAGGCTAAAAGTTCCACCATTCTTGATACATTTTACATGTGTTTTTATGTCAAGTCTAAACATGGATATACAGAAACTTAACAATCCCTTGGCACTGAAGAGGGGAGGAGAAGGCCACAACAGCTAGGAAAACAAAAAAAAATGAAGCAAAGAAAAATATGAGGTTAGAGAGATAAAGTGAGGCCAAAAACTGAAAGCAGGGTCTTATAAATTATATTCAGTCCTGGCCAGGTGGCTAGGTTGGTTGGAGTGTCATCCTGTATACCAAAAAAAGGTCTCCAGTAAGGACACATGCCTAGGTTGCAGGTTTGATCCCTACCTGGGGCACATATGGGAGGCAACCAATTGATACTTCTCTCCCACATCTCTCTCTCTCCCTCTGTTCCTCCCTCTCTGTCCATTAAAAAAATTATATTCAGCCTTGGCTGGGGTAGCTCAGTGGACTGAGTGTAGGCTGTGAACCAAAGGGTCACTGGTTGGATTCCCAGTCAGGACACCTGCCTGGGTTGCAGGACAGGTCCCTAGTGGGGGCCATGTGAGAGGCAACCACACATTGATGTTTCTCTCCCTCTCTTTCTCCTTCCCTTTCCCTCTCTCTAAAAATAAATAAATAAAATATTTTTTAAAAATTATATTCGGTCCTTAAAGTTTTTTTTAAAGTTATTTTTAAGATTTTTTTTTTTTTATCTTTAGAGAGGAAGGGAAGGAGAGGGGAAGAGAAACATCAATGTATGGTTGCCCTTCGTGCGTCCCCTGCTGGGAACTGGCCTGCAGGGAACCGACCTGCAACCCAGGCATGTGCCCTGACTGGGAATCGAACAGCGATTGTCTGGTTCGCCGGCCCGCGCTCAATCCATGGAGCTACACCAGTCAGGGCTCAGTCCTTAAAGTTTTTGTGTGTGCAGTTGAACAAGGTTTGAACTGTGTGGGTCCACCAACATGCAAATGTTTTTCAATACAAATATAGGAACATTTTCTTGAGATTTCTTTCTTTCCTCTCTCCCTCACATCCCACCTTTTTCCTTTCTTCATTTTTTACTGTTGTTCTATTACAGTTGTCCCAATGCTTCCTCGTTACCCTTCCCTACACTGTCTATGCCCTGCTCCAAGTCAATCCCCACCTGTTGTCCATGTCCATGGATTATTTATCCTTGTTCCTTAATTAAACCCTCCCCTTTCTTTTCTCTTTATACTCCTCCTTCCTCCCCTCTGGTCACTGTTAGTCTGTTCCTTATTTCCATGCCTCTGGTTCTATTTTGCTTTTTGTTTGTCTTGTTCATGGGGTTCCTCTTGATGTAGGTACTGACATAAAAGTCATTTTGTAAACAGACTATGTCAACCTACAATATTGATAAATACAGTACAGCATTTAAAAATTTTTTCTCTTATAATTTTTTCTCTAGCTTGCTATAAGAATACAGTATTATTATATATATCATATAAAATATGTGTTAATTAACTGTTCAATTTATTGGTAAGGCATCTGGTCAACGGTAGACTATCTGTAGTTAAGTTTTGGGGGAGTCAAAAGTTACATGTGAATTTCTGACCACATGTGGGGTTGGTTCCTCCATGTTGTTCAAGGGTCCATTGTACTTGCATTGTTTTGGGGAGACAGTAAGTAATGGGATAGGTAAGTGGCATGATGAAATTTGCATTTGGAAAAGTTCATCCTACCTTTAATGAGAAAAATAGATTAGAGCGAGGCAAGCATGGCCACCTAAATTGATTAAGAGAAAATAACAGTAGCCTAAGTGAGAGATGAAGGAACTGGATGAAGAGAAGGAAGTGGGCAGATTCAAGAAAGAATTAGGAAATAAAACTGTGAAGATTTGGGAGTGGATTTAATTTTTATGTTAGAGAAAAGAAGGTACCATGAATGAATCCCAAGTTCCTAACCTGCATAATCCAACAGACAATGGTGCCACTCACCGGGACAGGGAGAATTACAGTAAATTTCAGGAGGAAAGGTCATGTTTTCACAGTTAATTTTAGATGTAATCAATGTGGATACTGAATACTTTGTTTGCATACAGATTTATGCTCTACCTGTCACTATACAGTTTATCTGTAGCAACAGGCTTCTCTTGGGTTCAGTTAAGGAAGCCCTGGTAACTGCTCAGAGAGGGGTAAAGTATTTGTTACACTGGCTTACTCTCCGTGAGGCTGCTTGAGCTCAGTTCTTTAAAAGATGGTATGTCTCAATTCAGTTCTTTTTTGTAACTCTCCTTGGTACCATTAACTCCAAGCAAAATAATCAACATACATAAAAACACAATCCCACACTAAAGTCATATTAGAATCAAACTGCTTAAAACTAGTAATAAATAACAAATCTTGAAAGCAGTCAGAGAAATAAAATATATTATATATAAAGAAACAAAGACCTGGCTTGTATAGCTCAGTAGATTGAGTGTAGTCTGCGAATGAAAGTGTCATCAGTTCGATTCCCTGTCAGGGCACATGCCTGGGTTGCAGACCAGGTTCTGGGTAGCAGGTGCATGAAAGGCAACCACACATTTCTATTTCTCTCCCTCTCCCCACCCCCACAAATGAATGAATGAATGAATGAATAATAAATAAAATCTAAAAAAAAAGAAACAAAGATAAGAGAACAGCAGACTTGCTTTCAAAAACTATAGTAAAAAAATAAAGCAAGTAAAACATGTCATACTACAGTGCTCATAGGGAAAAAATAAAACCAAAATTAAACCCTCCAAAAACCTGTCAAAGCAAAATCATTCTCTTTCAAAACATAAAGCAAAATAAAACCTCAGAATTCACCACTGGCAGACTTATATTATGAGAAGTGTTAAAGGAAGTTCTTTAGGCAGTAGGAAAATGACACCAGATAGCATCATGGGAAAGATAAATGTACAGATCAGTATCATATACTTTTTTTCTTAAGTTTCTTGAAAAGATAACTATTTAAAGCACACAGAAGAGCAGTGTATTGAGGTTTATAACACATGTAAAAGTGAAATGTATGATAAAAGTAACACAAAGGGTGGGAAGAGGTATACAGATTACATTTGAAGTTAACTGTGAAAACTTAGGCATATCTTATAAAACCCCAAAGAAGCCACTAAAAATAATTTTCAAACAATGATATATAGCTAATAAGCCAACAGTGAAGATAACATGCAATATTAAAAATGTAAGAAATATCAGAGATTAAAAAGGAACACTCATAATAAGAAATCCATAAAAAAACCCCTCTAAGAATCATTAATATGTATGCATCGAATACCAAAGTTTCTAGCTACATGAAGTAAAATCTTTCAAACTCAGAGTAGAAATAGAGTATTATTTTGATTTTTTAAAAGATTTTTATTTATTTATCTTCAGAGGGGAGGGGAAGGAGAGAGGGAGAGAAATATCAATGTATGGTTGCTTTTCATGCGTCCCCTGCTGGGAACTGGCCTGCAACCCAGGCATGTGCCCTGACTGGGAATTGAACTGTGATCATGGGGTTTGCAGGCCCGCGCTCAATCCACTGAGCTACACCAGCCAGGTGATTTTCACTATACTAAATTCCATTGTATTTCTATGTATTAGTAACAAAAAACTGTACTGAGTTTAAAAAGTAATTTACATCAAAAACATGAAATATATAGGGATAAAGTTAACCAAGTATGTGGGAAATGTGTACAACATTGAAAACTAAAAAATACTGCTGAAATTAAAAAATTATCTAAAAATTGATTGATAACTTCCATATAATCTCAATCAAAATTCCCTTAGGTTTTTGTTTTTCTGAAAGAATTAACAATATGATTCTAAAGTCAAACAAAAAAACAAAGATCTTAGTACAGCCTAACAATTTTGGGGAAAAAAGGAAACCAAAACAGAAAACAAAATACATAGTTGGAAGACTCATTTACCAAATTTCAAGGCTTACTATATAAAGATATAGTAGTCAAGTCAATACAGTATTGGCCTACAGATAAATGGAACAGAAGAGAAAGGCGCATAAATATATGTTCAACTGATTTTCAACAAAGATACAAAGTAATATAGTGATTAAAGAATATTTTTTCAACAAATTATACTTGAACTATTTATTCATATGTTTATTTAAACTTATTCATTTATAAGTTTAAACTTATAAACTTTTATCAGTTTAGGTTTATAACCTTACCTCAAGTAACACATACAAAATTAATTTCAAAAGGATCATAGATCTAACCAGAAAAAATAAAACTTAGAAATTTCTGGGAAAAAAGGGAGAAATTTTTCATAACCTTCGTTGGGTAAGATAAGATTTCTTAGGTCACCAAAAGCACGGAACATTAAAAAAAACTGAACTCAAAAGTAGTATTTTCTTTTCATCAAAAAACACAGAAGCCCTGACTGGTATGACTCACTGGGTTGGGTACCCTGCAATCTGGAAGGTCCCTGGCTTGACTCCTTGTCAAGGCACATGCCTGGATTGTGGGTCAGGTCCCTGGTTGTGGATGTGTGACAGGCAACTGATAAATGTTTCTCTCACATATCAGTGTTTCTTTCCCTCTCTTTCTCCCTCACTCCCCCATTCTAAAAATTAATAAAATCTTTAAAAAAGAAATGCAATCTTTAAACAAAAACACTGAAAAAAATGAAAAGGCAGGACACAGACTGGGAAAAATATATGGAATGCATTTTTATCTAGCAAAGTATTTAAAAGAATAGTTAAAATTAATAATGGAATACTATGCAGTAGAAAAAAAAGAAGAAACCCTTACATTTTGCAACAACATGGATGGACCTGGAGAAAAGTGAATAAGGCTAGTCAATGAAAAGTAAATACCATACAGTCTCACTTACATGTGGAATATAATGAACACAATAAACCAACAAAGAAAATAGTAAGAGAAGCTTAGATACATAAAACAGACTGAAAGCTGTTGGAAAGGAAGGGTAGGGGACAGGATGAAAGATGGTGAAGGGCTTAACCAAAGAACATTTATGCACAACCCATGGATATGGAAAACACTATGGGGGTTGGTTTGTGGTGGGGAGAGGATGAGACTAGATGGAGAAAAAGCAGGAATAACTGTAACAGCATAAACAATAAAAATAAAAATTTCTATAATAAAATGCATGGGAATAATAAAATCAGAATAGTGTTTTCTTTTGGGGACAGAGAATATAGGGAAGCTTGATTATACCTATGTTTAATTTCTTAAAAAATTACTAGGTAGTAGGTACACAGGCCTTCACTATAATTTTATTCATTCTTTACTCCATGGGTAAAATACATAGAATTGAAAGAAAAAGTAAACTATACCAAAAGAGAAAGCTTAATTCATATTTCATTCAATGATCATAGTTACTATGACATCTAAAGAGGGACTTTCCCCTATGTCTTATTTACCTGTGGACACATATAAATATATGTAAAACGGGAGAGAAGAAAAATATTCAGTTATAGTTCTAGTTTTCTACTAGTCATTGTTAGTTGGATGCTTTAATGTTTCTATCGTAACTTAAAACTCATTAAAAACTGAAGTTCACTGATCTTTCCCCACATCATGGACTCAAGCTCTATGTTCATTGCTGATAGGTTCTATCATTTTACAAGTTACAAGGATAGAATATTGCTTTAGAGCATAAGCTCCAGAGCCAAACTGCCTATGTTGAAATCCTGACCACAGCTCAAAAACTGCCTGACCTTAAGTTAGGTAAATAACTTAATCTTTCTGTGCTTCAGAATAAATGTTGAATACACATAAGGTACTTGGAGCTAAACCTGGCAAAAACAGCCATGCTCCATAAATGTTAACCACTCTTTTTAAAAACTTCTTGTTGCCACTATGACTATTATTACAAGTATGTACTGATTCATCTATGTTTCTTCCTTGTTCCCCCTATCAAGGAAGATACTAAGTCCTGTTCGTAACAATCTGACCTTTCCCTATTTCTGGACACCAGTAGTGGAGGTCTAGATAAGGATAGCCTTCTTCCTACAAGCCCTCCTCTTCTTTAATTTCCCACCATCCCAATCTATTACACACTAGTAGGTTCCCAAGTGATCACCACTATAAAAAGTGTGCTGGCAGAGTCTCAAGGTTGAGTGTTAATCCTACAACCATGAAAGCAAGCTACATTTATTACTATGAAAAGAGTAACAATATATTATAAATTGCCTTCAATTAGAATTAGCAGCTCCCTACTATATTAGCAATCACTCCTAACACAGAGATTTGATTTAGTATAAAAATCATCAGTCTTTCTGAGTACTCACTTACCTGTTTGGGCCCTAGTCTCTTTTGATATAAATAAAATGTTTATAAGTGCCATCAGTCCATACTCCCAGACCCTAGAAGGTAACACTAATTGAGCACCAACATTCTTCCCTGATTAGCCCGGAATAAACATAGTTATCAAGAAAATTAACACCAATGGAGGAACTGGCAAAGGTGAACCTGTGTGTCATTTTGAACTATGTAATATGTGGAGTTTCTCCTAATTTTAAAGGTCCATGAGTCTATTCTAAAACTATACGAATCTATATAAAATCCCTCTAATTTAAAATTAGTTTGAAAGAAAATCTAGAACTCCAGAAAACATTCTTAAATCTCTTGTAAAAATTTTGGGTATTGCTTCAAAATAATTTGGTTTAAAATTAAAAACTGTATTTTAAAATAAATCTTATTGTGATATTTCATTATAAATTCACATTTTGATAACAATGCATTTTGGAACACTACTAAAATAGGCCCAAAAATTTGATATGGGCCCACAAAAGTTACACAGCTACTCTTTGAAAAGTAGTTCCTGGAAATTTGAACACATAAACTTAATGTTTTTAACAATTACCTTTTTTCTTCTTTTGCTCTCAGCTGTTCTTCCTGTCTCAAAACTTGAACCATTATAGATTCAAAAACTCCACTTGTCAAGCCTGCCAAACTTCGTGGTGTTGACCGACGCCTTGTTGAAGTACATGCAGTTCCCTTCTCATCCTCCAATCCAAAATAGCCTCTAGATGTAACTGCTATCGTTGTCTTTTCTCTCAAGTGCCTTGGAGAAGAATAAGTCAATTCACAAGGTCAAATCTTCTAGGTTAGCAACAAACCCCCTTAACCAGCATCTTAAGAAGAATTCCTTTTACTAACTACATAAAAAGTATTTAAACTTTATTTAACTATGTTCCAGATTTTTATACTGCCTACATAGTTTCTAATTTCCCTTACTCATCTCATAAAATCACTAGTGATGGTTCCTTCCCTACATTTAAACTATACATATATAACTGTAGCATTAAAATTAAGATTTAAGTACTATGTCTTTAATGGAAAAAGTTTACTGTTAGCATAATTAAGTGTGGCTTATTTTTACATCTCTGCATATATTTCTTACTACCTATCATTGGTGTGGGAAAATGTACAATAACATGAAAAGACTTTGGGGGAGAAAATTTATGGTACATAAATCCTTTGAAGAAATTGTAAACAAATGAAGCATTAAAATATGTAATTTTAAGTTGCATTACAATATATAATTGTAAATTTGGAAATTTTGACTCACCTCTAAGAATCTAAGAATCTAGATTTCTTCTTCAACCTCACCATAAATGTTTCCCTACTCTATACTATTTATTAATAAAGTAAGATACTAACTTTATTTTAAAAGATATTGATGAAAAAGTGTCTAAGCAATTGACTTAATGAAGCATAAATCCCCTTAATAAATTTGAAACAACTGCTTAAAACCATACATACTGGAAAAAGAAACATTACATTAAACAAAGTTTTAAGTCTAAACTAAAAAAACTTCTGAGTTTGTCTTTACATGTATTCATTGTAAAAAGCATCAGGGAAAATAACTGTTTGTTCTACCTTTGCAGACTATGCCAGAGTTTCTGAAGGTTTTTTGTGTATATTATTGTTTCTACAATGGCAAAATCAAGTCAATATTCAAAGTAAGCATTCAATATGCTGGATAAGAATTTTTGTAAAAATTCAAAGTTGACCCTATAGTCTATTTTACTGCTTTCCTATAAGGCTTTCTTTAATATAAAATAGGCTAAAAGTTCACCAATAACATAAACCTTTATGGCATGAAATACAATCAAACTTCTGTCCACCTTGGACTATGTTCACGGTGGCTTATTACTCTAATTAGCATAACTTTGTAACAATTTTACTCTCAGGTTATCTAGGTCCCACAACTGGTATGATTGCAAGGTTCTACTGAACTGTGGTACTATTATGTGTTTTCTCTGTTACAAGGACATACCATCTTAACTAATTCAGCTTTAGGTAGGGACTGAACTTTTAAACTGGCTTTCCACAATTAATGGCTTCAGAAATTCTGAAGAATTTGGGCTAATCTAGGCATACTTTTCAGGCTATTGTTCTTCTGCTCACAATAGCATTACATCTGTATGATGGCTAATTGGGCTGAGAGTAAGGAATGTGGGACCAAAGAAAACAAGATAACTGGCAATAACAGATACTGAATGGATTTACTTGGGTTCATTTTAGTACAGAATTTTTACTGGTAAACTACCTAATTTTAATCACTTCTTCATCAACACTAATTGAAGAGAATATTACTAAATAATATTATACTGAAAATGATGACTTTCTTAGAGGTCACAGTGTATGCAGAGCACTGGAGATAAGGAGAGTTGAGAGAAAGAGAAAGTCACATGGGTAAATTGTTATATAAAAAAATCAGAAACTCAATTTTACCGTTTAATTTCATTCAGTCTTACAAGTAGAAAAGATGAAATTATAAGCTACTTTTTTCAACAGTATTTTCTCAGAACGAAACCTAAAATATCCTTTATTACTTATCAGAAATTAAAATTTGTATGCTTTGAGATTTATTCATAATTAAAAAGAAAAGTTTCACATCAACAAGGATTAAAAAACTGATATTACTCAGTGTTGGAACAAGGAAATAAAAATTCTCATACATTAGTGGGTGTGTAAAATTGGTACAGCTTTTTTAGAAGTCAATTTAGTGATAATCATTAAGACTTAACTTGCACATATCATTTTACCCATCATGCTTCCAGGAATTTACCCTATAGCTATATCTCCACAACTGTAAGTAACAAAAAAAGACACATAGTATTGTTTGTTATTAAAAAAGAACTTGAAAGCACTAATGTCCTTTGACACAAGAAAAATTAACTAAGGTAACGTACCCACAACATGAAATAGCATCCATCCAGTATAAGAAATTAGGTGAACCTCTATGTACTCACTACAAAAGATGTCCATGTAACTATGCTGAAATGTAAAATAAAGTTTCTAAACAAAATATATTTTTAAAACTTTTAAAAGATTTTATTTATTTATTTTTAGAGAAGAGAAGGGAGGGAGAAAGATTTAGAGAAACATCAAAGTTTCTCTTTGAGTGCGGTTGCCACTCACGTGCCCCCTACTGGGGACCTGGCCTGCATGCAACCCAGGCATGTGCCCTAGACTGGGAAGTGAACCTGACATGCTTTGGTTTCACAGGCCAACACTCAATCCACTGAGCCACATCAGGTAGGGCCAAAACATATTTTTTAACACAAAATGAATTCTTGGGTTGGCCAAAAAGTCCATTTAGTTTTTTCTGTAAAATAAAAGACTCGTTTTTCATATTCACCAATAACTTTATTGATTTGGATATTTTGAGTTATGTCAGCTATCTCCCACTATTGGCTCCTAGTGGGTAGAGGCCAGAGGTGTTGCTAAACATCTTCCAAGGCATAAGACAATGAATGGCACAGCAAAGAATTATGTGGTCAATATGTCAATAATAGCAAGAAACTTCACAAACTACTTTTGACATGTTTGATCAGCCACAGCATCTTCCCTATTACTGCACAAATCTTTTTTGCATTTTAGTTGTTTCTACCTTTCTTGAAATAATAAAAAAATATGCCAAAAATCTTACATATCTTCTTTCATCTTCAATATTAAAATGGCTTCACCAAAATTCACCAATTTTGATTTTTTAAGTGCACACTGACATGACAGCTGCAGTAATATAATGAAATTATTTCAAATGAAGTTAAAGACAACAAAGCACAACTTAGAGCCATTGTGTTTTTAGCCAACACATACAAGTATGTATATAAACATACATATGGATATGAGTAATGTGTGTGTGTGTGTACATGCATGAGTTCAAGTTCTCACCCAGACTATTCTAATCTCTTCCTGACAGGTCTCCTGGTTTCGGCTCTAATCTATGTACAGTCTATTCTACCTGTAGCAATCCAGGTAATCCTTTTAAAAGGTAATCAGATCATGTTAGTCCCCTGCTGTGTCTCTTTCAAAGCCTTCCAGTTACACTTAAAATATAATCCAAAATTCTGATGGCCTATGAGACCTAGCATGATATGACCCTCAACTATTTTTCCAGATCTCATTTTTTTACCACTCTGCCCTTAGGTCTTTGTGTCCTGGCCACAAAATTCTCCTTGTTATTCTCAGTCACACCCACATCAGCTTTGCACCTGAACCTTCCTCCTGGAAGGCTGTCTTCCCCTAGATATTTGTATGGTTAGGCACTATCACTTCATTCAAATGTCTATTCAAATGCCAGCAGATCTGAGAGGACTTCCCTGAGCACCGTAACTAGTATAGGACCTGCCTTCACTCTCTAGTTTACCCCAATTTCTTTTTCTTCACATTACTTATCACTACATTGCATTATATAGTTATCTATTTGGTAATCAAATCTCCCCACCAGAGTGAAAATTCCAGGAGCACAAGACTGTTTAATTAATGGCTGTATCTTCAGAGTCTTTTGTGTGTATGTGGGTGTATGAGTGTGAGACACAGATAATTGGAAGGGTACAAGTCAAATTGTTTATCATTTTAAATTTACACATATAATTAAAGTTGAAGAATTCTGATCACCTATTTTGTCCATAGTAAAAAAAAAAAATCCTGATTAAAGATTTGTAACCAAATACTTGTATTTCATTTAACAGGTAATAAAATGCAATAAAATAATAGTACATCTTACCTTCAAATAAAATGTCAGATAATAAATCAATGATTGAACAATATACTAAAATAACTCTCCCTATTTAAAATTCAAGTTCTTTTTCCTGCCTATTAGGAAAATTGTTTAATGAAGTCAGTATGGTAATAGTTTGAAAATAACATTGCTAATTACAAACAAAAGCGAAGCAATAATTATGGTTGATTTACTGAGTTTTATAGTCCCCCCCACACACACAAAGCATGAAAGGTCTTTTCTATGTTGTTAATACATTCCAAGTTTCAGAATTCTGAGGCTCAATTCTGTTTAAAATTATTTAAATAAGTATGAAGAAGGAAGCGAATTGATATTAAGCTTTACTTATGGTTAATATATAAACTAACACTGGCTCCCTAGTAAAAACAGATGTTTGGAAAAGTTTCCACTATTATGTGATTTTTTTCATTGTTCTCAAAATAATGTATATGTATCATTTAGGAAAACTGTTATCTACACAATTAAAAGTTGGGAATAGAATTATCTAATCTGCTTAAAAATATTTGAAGGTGTTTCAGTTATTTTTTTAATCCATTACTTAAAAATATTAAAGTGAAACTATAGCCCTCAGGGTATTGGTAAGAGAGAATACCAAAAATGAGGTGACGTTTAATGAAAACATTATTTACGAATGTGCAGGCAAAATCAAGGGAAACTGGGAAGAGATGGTAAAATGTTCCCAGGTTAGTCAAGGAGCTATCATCACTCTAGACCCAAAAGGAAAATAAGAGGCAAGAGTTACGGGAACTAAAAAAGCTGTAAATGGAAAAGAGGGCCACCCAATGATGGAACATTTACTGACAACCAGCCTAGCAAAGAGAAAGCTGTTAGAATAAATATCCCTACCTCCCTATCCTCCTGTCAGTGACTGACCCCAATCAGAAGCCAGAAGATAAGACAGACCAATTGAGGCAGTCCCTCTTGGAACATAGTGCACAGGGTGGAGAATAGATTTCAAGGGGCAAATGAAGATTATGCAGCACAGCAGAACCTTAGTATTAGTTTTCCAGAGCAACTGATTGAAATTAGGGAAGACAGAACTTTTACAGGTAAATTTCAGCAAAAACTTTTGCATGTTTGGTACATAACCTTCATGTAGTCAGCCCCACCTGCAATGCCCTTCTTCCATCTGGATTTATATATTTTTATAAACTCTGAACTATAAGTCATTAAGACCAGGTAATAAAATGCAATAAAATAATAGTACATCTTACCTTCAAATAAAATGTCAGATAATAAATAAATCTAACTTAAAAAATAAATAAGTACCAAATTTAAAAAGTGCCAAAATAAATCTAACTTAAAAAAGGCCTTTCAAATAATAGCTCTACAGCCAAGTATTAAATGAAGATTTTCAAAACAAATGAAATATCATAATGCACTCACCAAAAATAACTTATTATAATATTAATATTCTAAGACTACTTAAAATATGCTTAATCTCACATTTTAAGTATCAAGTTTAATGTTTTAGAATGTTCTGCCATATATAAAACATAATAGTATATAAATAATATACATGATTTATAAATATATTAGAAGTACCTATTAAAAATATTTCTGGTTAGAAGTCAGATCATAAAAGTTTGGGAACCACTGCTTTCATCTCCAACTATATACACTGGATACCCAAAAGAGTTTTTGCTAAAAGGAAGTCTTCACACTTAACAAAATAAGCATTTATCACAGACCAATAAATTTATTTCCTACTTGACCCTCTTTACCTTCTATTCTCCCAGTTGTTTCTCTATTGCTTTTGTATTTTTAACTCATCTTCATCCAGAGCTCTAGTTCCTTGTTTGATTCCTTCATTTGCTCTAACATAATTCAGCCTCTTTGAGCTATTCACATATATAACTAGTTGGGACTCATCATATATATATATGACTAACCTCTTCTCTTATTTCCTTCAACCAATTATCTTTCTGGCTCAGACACCCAACCCCTCTTGTGCATCTCAGCCAGAAAAGTTCCACCTTGAAGTCTGTGTTGTCTACCTGCCATCTACACTGGGCTCAACCCTGTCTAAGATGACTTCATTGAAGGAAGTCAACTCCCTCATTGGTTCACCATAACAAAAATATCAAATGCCATCATTATTTCAATTATAGTTAACATTTAATACCATATTAGTTCAGGTGAACAGCACAGGGGTTAGACGTTTATATAACTTACAAAGTCATCCCCCCATAAATCTAGTTCCTACCTGCAAATGCCATCATCATTGAAAAATTTTACCCCACTATTCACTGTCAGCTGGCAGCTGACTCTGCCCACTGCTTATTTCACAGAGAAAATGGTTGTTTTTAAGTAAGAGCTTCACTAACTTCCGGTTTCTCAAAAGACAAAATTATCTGAATCCAAACAAAATTATCTAAATGCAACTTTCAGATGCTGTAAAAAATGTACCTCTCATCCTCTGATCAAACACTGACCCCACTATATAGGTTTTCAGATTTTGTATTTCATTAATTATCTTCTGCATCTTCAACCTAAACCTGCTAGTTGCCTTTGGCATATAAACATATCGGAGTTTATATTAACAACAAACCATTACCCCTGAAAAGAGTCACAGTCTAAACTGCTGGTCCATTTCACCTTTCACTCACATGTTAACCTGGTATTTGCATGAAATCAGTTTTCACAAATTATATACTAGCTATGATATTTTTCAGTTCTTCTTAATTCAATGTCTCTATAACATCTGACTACTCTTTTGTCAAGAACTTAAAACAGGAGTTTGCAGAAAGAGCTGTTTTGAATCAGTAGAAAAGAAAGAAAAATAAATACTAATTAAGAAAATATTCATTCATATTATTCAAATTCATTCATTCAAAACATAAATGAGTAGCAGAGATTCAGCAATGAACATTGGGACAATCTGTATATACTGAATCAAAAGTATAAAAGTCACAGGTGACTTTCATATACTTAGGCTGAAACGATGGTGACACCATTGGGGGAAAATGTTAAAGCTGAAAAGAAAAATTTGGAAGGAGACCTGGATTAGAAATATGTACTTATTTTTTTTTAACATTTTGAGGTAACAGTTGCACAATGAATTGGAAAAGTTCTATGGATAGAAATACAAAAATAAGACAAAGGGAAAGCTCAAGTACTGATTTGAGTGTTTTAGTCATCAAGTTTTAATAAAAATGAGTGACTTCTCCACAAAGAAATAGAGGGAGATAAAATCTAAAGGCATAACTTTAGGTATTATCCAGTTATAAGGAAAAACAGAGCTAAAGAAGAGAAAGGCTCAAAAAGTAAAATGGGAAATAGTTTAAGAAATAGAACAAGAGGGCCTGATCTAATCACATAAGCCATTTAAAAGCAGATAGTTTTGCCCAAGCCAAGTGGCTCAGTTGTTGAAGAATCAACCTATACACAAAAGGATTTGGGTTCAATTCCTGGTTAGGGCAGATACCTAGGTTGTGGATTCAGTCCCCAGTAGGCATGGGTACAGGAGAGAATGAATCAATACTTTTCTCTCATACAGATGTTTCTCTCTCTCTCCTCCCCCCTCTCAAAAATCAATTAAAAAACACATACCCTCACATGAGGATTTTTTAAAAATAGAAAAAAAAAAAGAATAGCATGAGAGATGCCAAAGGAGACAAGTTTTAATTACTAAGTGGTATATACAATTTAATTCTCCAGACAGAGAAAGGACTAAGTAAAAGCCAAGGATTAAGCAGGAAGACATTCACTGGTAAAATTAAAGAGGACAACTGCAATAAGGAATTAATTGCAAAGATCCTTATAAGTTAAGCCTTTCAAGGCCTTTGTTCCTTATCTGAAGTGGCACCGAATAAATGACAACTCCCCCCCCAAAAAAACTGAAGACCATCATAACTAATTTTTTTAAAACACAAACATTTTGCTTAGAATAACTTCCATTTCTTGATTTTGTCTTTTTTAATTAAAAGACACAAAGGTAAATGTAAAGTTCTTAGATACACTGAAAGTGCTTTACTAACTGCAACAACTATTTTTTTTAATTGATGCTCGAATACAGTTGTCTCCATTTTCCCACCACCACTTTATCCCACCATACCCATGCCCATCTCCCACCCTCAATCCCAACCCCCCCTTAGCTCTGTCCATGGGTCCCTCATACATGTTTGTTTATGTCCCTTTCCCTTCTTCCCCACATTATTTGCCCCTCCCTTCCCCTTTAGTTACAAAAGTCAGTTTGTTGTTGATTTCAATGTCTCTGGCTGCTTGCCAGCTTCTTTTGTTAATTAGGTTCCACTTATAGGTGAGATCATAATGGTATTTGTCTTTTACCACCTGGCTTACTTCACTTAGTATAATACTTTCCAGTTCCATCTATGTTGTCACGAAGGGTAGAAGCTCCTTCTTTCTTTCTGCTGCACAATATTCCATTGTATAAGCATACCATAGTTTTTTTGACCCATTCATTTACAGATGGGCACCTAGGATGCTTCTAGCACTTGGCTACTGTAAATTGTGCTGCTATGAACATTGGGGTTCATAGGTTCTTTTGAATTAGGGTTTCAGGATTCTTAGGGTAATACCCAGCAGTGGAATTGCTGGGTCAAAAGGCAATTCCATTTTTAATTTTTAGAGGAAATTTCATACTGTTTTCCACAGTGGCTACACCAGTTTGCATTCCCACCAACAGTGCACTAGGGTTCCCTTTTCTCCAGTCCCGCCAGCACTTACTGTTTGTTGATTTGTTTATGATGGCCATTCTGACTGGTGTGAAGTGGTATCTCATTGTGGTTTTAATTTACAACTCTCTGATGGCTAGTGATGCTGAGCATCTTTTCATATGTCTCTGGGCCCTCTGTATGTCCTTGGAGAAGTGTCTGTTCAGGTCCTTTGCTCATTTTTTCATTGGATTGTCTTCCTGTTGTGGAGTCATGTGAGTTCTTTATATATTTTGGAGATCAAACCCTTGCCCAACATATCACTGCCAAATATATTTTCCCATATAGTTGGTTCCCTTTTCATTTTGCTAATGTTTTCTTTTTTTTTCTTATTTTATTATTTTTTTATTTTATTTTTTATTGATTATGCCATTACATTTGCTCTATTCCCCCCTCCCTTCCCCTCCACCCTGCATACCCCTCCCCCACCGTTTCCCCCTTTAGTTCATGAACATGTGTCTCAAATTCTTTAGATTCTGTATTTCCCCTACTATTCTTACCCTCCCCCTATCTATTTTCTATCTACTGTCTATGCTACTTATTTTCTGTACCTTCTCCCCCCCTTCCCCTCCTCCCACTCCCCTGTTGCTAACCCTCCATGAGATCTTCATTTCTATGGTTCTGCTCCTGATCTAGCTATCCTCTTAGTTTGCTTTTGTTTTAGGTGTGGTTCTTAATAACTGTGAGTTTGCTGTCCTTTCACTGTTCATCTTTTTTATCTTCTTTTTCTTAGGTAAGTCCCTTTAACATTTCATATAATAAGGGCTTGGTGATGATGAACTCCTTGAATTTGGTCTTATCTGAGAAGCACTTTATCTGTCCTTCCATTCTAAATGAAAGTTTTGCTGGGTAGAGCAATCTTGGTTGTAGATCTTTGGTTTTCATGACTTGGAATACCTCTTTCCAGCCCCTTCTTGCCTGTAAGGTCTCTTTTGAGAAATCAGCTGACAGTCTGATGGGAACTCCTTTGCAGGTGACTGTCCCCTTAGCTCTTGCTGCTTCTAGGATTCTCTCCTTCATTTTAATCTTGGCTAATGTAATTATGATGTGCCTTGGCGTGTTCCTTCTTGAGTCCAACTTCTTTGGGACTCTCTGAGCTTCCTGGATTTCTCGGAAGTCTATTTCCTTTGCCATCTTGGGGAAATTCTCCTTTATTATTTGTTCAAATAAGTTTTCAACTGGTGGTTGTGCCTTTCCCCCTTCTGGTACCCCTATAATTCGGATGCTGGAACGTTTAAAGATGTCCTGGAGGTTCCTAAGCTTCTCCTCATTTTTCTGAATTCTTATTTCTTCATTCCTTTCTGTTTGATCATTTTTTTCTTCCGTCTGGTCCTCTCCCTTGATTTGAAGTCCCAATTTTCTTTCCATTACTATTGGTATCTTTTGTATCACCATTCATTTCAATTAATTTAGCTTCCATATGTTTCTCTAATTTGTGACTAAAATCAACCAGTTCTGTAAGGATCCTTATAACCAGTGTTTTGAACTGTGCATCTGAAAGACTGGCTATTTCTTCATCACTTAGGTCTATCGGTTCTGGGGCTCTGAGTTGTCCTAGAGCCATTTTTGGTCTGTTCGTGCTGTTAAGTGAGCGGAGCGAAGCCTTAGTTGTTTACCAGAACGGGGCGACCCAGGTCGCTGGTTTGTGACGCTGTGTGTGGGGGCGGGGTCAGAGAGGGAGCAATGGCGTTCCTCTCCGCTAGCCCAGCACATCCAGTCACTCATACGCCTTGGGCTTGCTTATCCGATCCTAATTGTGCGAGCCTGCTGCACCGCGCGGGTTTCCCTTCTGACTGGTTTCTCCGCATGTAAATGCGCGCGACCGACCCACCGCGCCTCTTCCCTGTGCGCTCCGGCAGCCAGCTCGCTGGCGATCAGCGCCCTCGGTTGCCTGCGCGCACCGCGCACCGCCCCGGGAATTTTTTCTTGCTAACCTGCTCCGCTGCTGGCCTCGCTCCTCTTACCGGTCCAGCCGAGTATCTAGTTGTACTTTGGACTCCGTATTGTCGATTTTCCGTGTGGCTTGGTTGTGACTGCTGTTAAAAATAGTTGTTCTTAGATTTGGTTGTGCACAGAGGTGAGGTGGATCCTCCACCTACTTCTCCATCTTGGCAGAAGTCCTCATTTTGCTAATGTTTTCTTTAGCTGTGGAGAAGCTTTTTATTTTGATGAAGTCCCATTTGTTTATTCTTTCCTTTATGTCCCTTGCTCTTGGGGACATATCTGTGAAAATACTACTGCATGGAATATCTGAGATTTTCCTGCCTACCTTCTTCCCTAGGACTTTTATGGTGTCACAACTTTATATTAAGACTTTTATCCATCTTGAATTTATTTTTGTGCATGGTGTAAGTTGGTGGTCAAGTTTCAATTTTTTACATGTAGCTGTCCAGATGTCCCAACACCATTTGTTGAAGAGGCTATTTTGATTCCATATTATATTTCTGCCCCTTTTGTTGAATATTAATTAACCATAGAGACTTGGGTTTATTTCTGGGCTCTCTATTCTGTTCCATTGATCTATGTGTCTATTCTTATGCCAGTACCAGATTGCTTCCATTACTGTGACCTTGGAATATAGTTTGATGTCAGGTATAGTAATCCCACCTACTTTGTTCTTCTTTCTTAAAATTGCTGCAGCTATTCAGGTTTGTTTATGGTTCTATATAAGTTTTTGAAGTGTTTGTTCTGTATCTGTGAAATACATCACTGGTATTTTGATAGGGATTGCATTGAATCTACAAATCGCTTTGGGTAGTATAGACATTTTGATGATGTTAATCCTTCCAATCCATGAACATGGTATATGCTTCCATTTGTTTGTGTCTTCCTTAATTTCTTTCTTCAGTCCAACCTCAATACCTTTGATGAGCATTTTTAATATGTTAGGACTGCTCTGCTGAACATCTTAGTGCCATGACAGCTATTCTTCATCCAGAGGCAATCATGAGTTCTCACTAACAGCAGGACAGAAGGCTTCCTAGGTCACTAACTCTCACACAACCCAGTATATTCACATTCCATAGAAGATGATAAAGTTGTGACAAGTCTACCATAGGCAGGTAGATACCTTGGCTTCTGTTCTTGGCCAACTCCTCTAAATGTCTGCCAAGTACTGATGAGGCATTAAGGTAGAAGACTATAAATTCAGAACACTTTCAGTAGAAAACTATAAATTCAGAACACTTTCAGACTCAGACAATTGTACAAAGAAGAAAAGACAGGAAAGCTAGGGTGAATTTCTCCCCTGCCTATCTGAAAAAAATAGGTTATAACAAAGAGATGCACAGACCTTGCAAGAGCTGAAGACATAATTGAACCTAGGTGGCAAGTTGCCATTACAGTGCCCAAAGAATGTAAAGAATGTAATTTTTATTCCCACAAGCCACTAATTTCTATTGTTCTCTCACATATTTCTTATGTCAAGTGACCAAAACACTGATGCTGCAAATGTTAATTCCACTGTACTGTTAAAAAACATATTATTAAAAAGTATATTATACTATTAAAAAGTATCATGGGAAAATAAAAACATAAAAATTTTATTTCTGAAAAACTTAGCAAAATAAAAATGATGTGATAAGGACTCAGCCTACTAGGTATTAAAATGGATTTTATAGTTACAGTATTAAAGAAATTCAATACCAGAAGATGAACAGTGAGCTGTACCAACAGCTCAGGGGAGAGTTAAAAAATAGATCCAAATAAATGGGGCCAGGATGAGCCGCTTAGACACAACTGAGCAGGCAACCAGGTAGACATGAAGTGAGGTGAGGACAGCAATCAGTGGGGCCCAGTCTGAGGTGTGACACCTGAGCAATGGGACCCAGAGGACATTAGCTGAGTGGTGGGGGTGACATGAGGTGAGAGGGAAGTAAGGAACAAGAACAGGAAAAAAAGGTACAAATACAGCAAAATTAATGTATTATAAAATGATAAATAATATCAATAAAGAAAAGTGATGCTGTGACAATTGGCTGGTCATGAGAAAAAAGCAAAGCTGGATTTCAATCTTACTCCTTGACCAAGTATCGGATAATTCCATTCCTTTGTTCACTCACTCACTTATTCCTTCATTCAGTATTACTTTAGTGTTGGCATCAACACTTAGAGGCAAGATTCCTGACCTCATTAAGCTTACATGCTAGTAAAAAATATATACAAAAAGAATGAGAGACAGAGAACATATTGACAGCTCTCAGAGGTAATAGAGGTTAGGGGACTGGGTGAAAAGGTGAAGGAGGGCTTCCAATCAAGATGGCAGTATAGGTAGACATGGCTCACACAACCACATCAAAATTACAGCTGAACTATGGAACAACCATCATTGAGGAATCTAAGAAATCAAGGTGAATGGAAGTCTGATAACTATGAAATCAAGATGAATAGAAGTCTAACAACTACAGGATTAAAGAAACCACATCCATCCACACAGGTAAGAGGGATGCAGACGTGGAACAGGCTGATCCCACACTAAAGTGAATAAAAATTAGGAAAGGATATCTTCGGAATGAGGAGTTCCAGACCCACACCAGGCTCCATTCCCCAGGATACCAGTGCCGGAAAGAAGTGCCCAAAACTTCTGGCTGAAAAAACAAGCAGGGATTGAGTTGGTGGAAGAAACTGCTAGAGCCCAAGTGGTTCCTCTTAAAGAACCCACACATGGACTTACCTACTCAGACTCACTCTCACTGAGCTCCTGCACCAGAGTGGAACCTTGAAGGGCACCAGTGATATACAGGGAGAGACTGAAGTGTCTGGTATCAGGGTGAGCAGATGCCATTGTCCCTTTGCTGAGCCCTCAACCCCATAGAGCCATATATGAGGCTCCAATAACTTGGCTAATACTGTGTGACCCACCTTGGTGATCTACAGATACTCTATGCTACCCAACTTACAGGTACAACCAAGCTGCTCTTCTATAAGAATGGCTAGTCTTGGCTCCTAAATCCTATCAAACAAGCAATAGCTGGATTCAGTGAATCCTAGCAGCAGCTGGGCTAGAGTCACAGCTTGTCTTCACCTGGGAATCTCCAAGTCCAGCTTAAGTAGCAGCCATCTCTGATTGCTTTACAGCTCAGGCAGGGTGCCCTGGGCAAAACACTGGTGGGAGCTGACCTTAGCCTGCACCATCTTGGAAACGCCAGGGCCAGTGCACCCAGTGGACAGCTACAGACCATGTCAGAGCACCATCACCTTGCCCCTCTATAGCTTATCCTCTGCAGAGGGTGGATATTGGTGGTAAGTGGTCACAGCCAGTCCTTGCAGCTGACTGGCCCATTTAAATCCCTCCCACTGATCTTCCGACAGCAACCAAGGCTCAATCACAAGAGGAAGGTATACTCAGCCCACACAAAGGGCATACCTTGAGTACCCAGACTGGGTGATAGGGGAGGCTGTGCCACTGGACCCTATAGGACACCTACTACATTAGGCCACACTTCCAAGACACAGGGTCAAAAAAGCTCTACCTAATACATAAAAACAAACACAAGGAGGCTGCCTAAAGGATTAGACAAAGACATATGGCCCAAGTGAAAGCACAGACCAAAACTCCAGAGAAAGGGCTAAACAAAATGGAAATAGCAATCTATCAATGCAGAGTTCAAAATACTGGTTATAAAGGATACTCTAGGAACTTAATAAGGACCTCGGCAGCATAAAAAAGACCCATTCAGAAACGAAGGGTACACTAATTGACATAAAGAACAATTTACAGAGAAACAACAGTAGAATGCATGAAGCCAAGAATCACATGAATGATCTGGAACATAAAGAACTAAAAATCAACCATGCAAAACAAGAAGTAAAAAGATTCCCAAAAAAATGAGGATAGTTTAAAGAGCTTCTGGGACAACTTTAAGAGGTACAACATTCACCTCACAGGAGAGCCAAAAGGAGAAGAGAAATTGGAAATTCTAGCTGAAAAAATAGTGAAAGAAAACTTCCCTAATTTGGTGAAGGAAATAGATATACATGTGTAGGAGGTACAGAGAATCCAAGTTATGATGGATACAAAGAAGCCCACTCCAAGACACATCATAATTAAAAGGCCAAAGGTTAAAGATAAGGAGAGACTGTTAAAAGCAAGAGAAAAGAAGTTAGTTACCAGAAGGTTGCCAGATGGGAGGGGTGTAGAGGAGAATGAGTGAAAAGGTAAGAGGATTAAGAATAGCCACAGTTATAGAATAGCCACAGAGATGTAAAGTACAGTACAGGAAATAGAGTAGCCAAAGAACTTACACATGTGACCCATTGACATAAACAAGGGTAGAGGATTGCCTGAGGGAGTAGGGGATGTTGGGTAAAAGGGACAAAGGCAGAAATGTCAGGACAACTGTAATAGCATAATCAGTAAAATATAATTAAAATAAAACAAAAATAAAAATACAAAATAAAAAGCAAGCAGATAAAAGGTCTGTCCAAAAAGTGCCCAACCATGTACTATGAAAAAGAGACACATTTATCGAAGACAGAAGATTAGGACAATATGTCTCTTGGGACCTCACACAGTTCTTCCAATCACCACCAGCTGCCCCATCGTATTTTCCTGAATCTCATCAACAGTCTGAAATCTCTTCCCTTTCAAAGGTGATTTTAGTTTTGTAAAAAGCCAGAAGTCACAGGGTGCCAAATTTTGGGCTGTGATAGGGGCTGAGTCACCTGGGTGATTTGATTTTTCACCAAAAAACTGTATAGGAAACATGATGCATGACCTGGTGCATTGTTGTGATGAAGCTGCCCACCACACCAGGTGCCCATAGCTGCGGCCTTCTGAATCATCCAAATAGTTTCTGTGGAGGCGTACAGAGCCATTTCAATGTAGGGAGCTGTTTGGCATGGCATGGGAATGTAGCTCAGCTCCCACTTGGAAAGGCCAGTGGGAAGCAAGGTTCCAGCATACAGGAGCCACGTCCATGGATAGGATCTCCCATGGGGAATCAGGCCTGCATTGCACCTAGGCTGCTATGAGATTTGCTTTTGCTAAAACTCCCTCACCCTGAATTGAGGCACAAATGCTTACTGTAACTTCCTAAAGTCTACACTAAACCTCCCAAGCATGAAGTGTAACCAGTTCAACCACTTTTCCCCTTGGTCTGCAACATCCTTCTCTGTGATCCAACCTTCTTTCCTTTGGTATCACCTGCAGCGAACCCGTGCAAAGTAAATGAGGACCATTCTCAATGTAATGTATCCAGAAAAGCAATAAAAGCCTGTCCAGGCAGGGGCCCGGACCCTCTCTCTCACTTAGAGAGCAGCTATGCCATCCCCTTTTGTCCACAGGACTTCTGTTATCCATGTGTATTTGTTCAGAGCCACCACAACACACAGATCCTGCCGGCCAGGATCCACATCATGGAGGAATGTAGGAATGTTCAAGCTTCAGACCAAACTGGATACAGATTCACTGCTCTACTCACTCAGTCATTTTGAATATAATATCCATACAGTACACATGCTTACTCAATGGCGTCTACCTTCCACACTAACGAGTACAGTGAAGTAGTCATTGTTCATGCGTGTACATTCCAGTCCACTCTCCTTAGCTGCCAGGTTATACTGATGTGGTACAAACCGTTCTTGTTCTATGTTAGGCTGGACTTTTTCCAGACAGACCTCATACATTTATGTTATAACTATAAGTTATATTATAAATTCTGTGAAAGATGGTCAAGAATAATTTCTCTGACAAAGTAAAAGGAGGAGCCACCATGACAAAAACAAACAATCCCCCCTCCCAAATAAAACCTCAAAAATCTTTTGAGATAGAGTGTTCTACATAAAAGAAAGAACAAGTATAAAGGCTTGGCAGGTATGTAAAGAACGGTAAGCTTTACATACTGTAGACTAAGTGCCACTGAAGTGCCTTAAGCAGAGTGTTGACTCCTCTTAATGTATATATTTTAAAATTCACTCTGGCTGCTGGTTAAAAAATGGACTCTAAGATAAAAAAGCAGAAGCAAGAAAACAAGTCAGCAAACTATACATTATTTCAGGCAACAAATGATAATGTTTGTACTTAAGTGGTGACAATGGAGAATAGACAAGATATAAAGTATATTTTAGACTAACAGAGCTCTGAATTGGTTCATATGTTTAGTATTGAAAAATAAGTGAAAAGTTAGTTTTTTAGTCCAAAGCAACTTAGAAGACAGTGGAGTTACTCAAAAGGTAAGAATAAGCTTAGAAAAGCAAAACAAAACAACGAACCTGAAGTTCAGTTTTGAACATGTTAAAATTTGAGATGGCTATCAGACACCCAATTGAATACAAGAAATTAATTAACACAGTAGTAACCTCTGAATAGTAAAGGACTAAGAGACTGTAATTTTACCACCAGATGTACACATTATTTTTTCAATTAATAAACTGTTAATAATATAAACACTAAGTAGTAGGTGTTTGCTTTAAAAAGTCCATGTATAGTACAGTTATACTTCAACTTTATCTTACAGACTTTTACAAGTTATATTTTATATGCATAGTAATTTTAATAATTTATATTGCAAATACTGTCAATTCTACCACCACAGAATCTAAATGCTCACTCCTCCTTAAAATTTCTTATAATCCCCCTTTTCCCAACCTCTCTCTCAGATAAAAAAGCTCCTTTCTCTCAATCCTTACCTCTCTTGTTCATAAGCAGGATGGCAAAATAGTTAAGTACCTGGGCTCTAGAACCAAACAGTTTGGATTCAAATCAGATCCTGCCACTACTGTATTTTGCCATGTATAAGGCACACTTTTTTTCCCAAATTTTTGAGGGAAAATAAGGATACGCATTGTACATGGGTAGTACTAACTCCTTATTTATGTTTTTTAATTCTTTTATTTATGTTTATGTGTTAAATATATAACTCTAGAAAGCAAAAATTTCTTGTACCATAATATGTTAAAAATAAATGCTAAAACCCCTTTAAAATACAAAAAAAGTACCTAAATATAAACAAATAAAAAATTGAATTAAAAAATTAAAAAAGGGAAAGTTTGGGCAAAAAATGTGGTGAGCATTATACACAAGAGTGCATTATTCAAGGCAAAATGTGGTAGTTTGAGCAAATTAATCTTTTGTGTCTAATTTCTTCACTTATAAAACAGGTTAGATAAATCATTAAGTCAAGAGTTGTGGAAATTGAATAATAACATAGGTAAAGCCCCAGAGTGACACAGTGGCACTTAATACATGTTAACTATTACTAAAATTATGATAACTAGAAAGTAATTTCAAACATTCTGCTGGGCTTTTGTAAATTAAAGGCAAACAAGACAGGTTCAACTTCTATTCCTTGCTCTACACTGGCAAATTATGAGTTCTGTTGAAAATGTAGTCACGCCCTGGATGGTATGGCTCAGTGGATTGAATGCCTATAAACATAAAGGTAACTGGTTTGATTCCTAGGTAGGACACATACCTGGGCTGGGGGCCACGTCACTAGTTTGGGGCATGCTAGAGGCAACCAACTGATTTATCTCTCACACATCAATGTTTCTCTCCCTCTTTTTCTCCCTCATTCCCCTCTCTCTAAAAATAAAAAAAAAAAAGCTTAAGAAAAAAAGGATAGTTATACAACATAGTAGTGAAAATAGTGAAAAGCTAGCAAACTTGTGTACATAATCATTTAAAAATATATTTTTATTTACTCTTTATTGTATTTTTTCCATTACCATTTAGTCTGCTCACACCCTCCTCCCATCAACAATCACCACACTGTTGTCCATGAGTTCTTTTTCCTTTTTGCTCAATCCCTCCACACCCTAACAACCTCCACCCTCACCACTAGCTGTCATCTGCTCTCCATCTATGAGTCTGTCTCTGTTTTGCTGGTAGATCAGTTTGTTCATTAGACTCCACGTATGAGTAAAATCACAGAGTATTTGTCTTCCTCTGACTGGCTTATTTCACTTAGCATAATGTTCTCCAGGTCCATCCATACTATTCCAAAGGGTAAAATTTTCATCATTTTTATAGCTGAGTAGAATTCCACTGTGTAAGCGTCCCACAGTGGTTTTATTCACTCATCTACTGATGGACCCTTGGGCTGCTTCTATATCTTAGCAATTGTAAATAACACTGAAATGAACACAGGGGTGCTTATCTTTTTTTCAAATTAGTGTTTTGGGTTCCTTTAGATATGTTTCCAGAAGTGGTAATGCTGGGAGAAAAGGCAAATCCATTTTCAATTTTTTGAGGCACCTCCATATTGCTTTCCACAGTGGTTGCACCAGTTGCATTCCCACTGACAGTGCAAAAGGGTTCCTCCTTCTCCATATCCTCATCATCCATTGTTTGTTGATATACATAGATGATAGCCATTCTGATAGGTGTGAGATGGTATCTCAATTATTTTAATTTGCATTTTGCTGATCACTGGGGACACTGAGCATCTTTTCATATGTCTATTGGCCATGTGTATGTCCTCTTTGGAGAAATGCCTATTCAGGTCCTTTGCCAATTTTCTGAGTTTTTTAGTTTGATCGGTGCTGAGTTTTGTAAGTTCTTTATAAATTTTGGTTATTAACCCCTTATCAGATGTATCAGCAAACATGTCATCCAATTCTGGGGCTGCCTTTTAATTTTGTTGATGATTTACTTCGCTGTGCAAAAAAATTTTAGTTTGATGCAGTCCCATTTGTTTATTTTTTCTTTTGTTTCCCTTGCCTGGGGAGATATGTGTGACAAAAAAATTACTACAGGCAGTGTTGAAAATTTTGCTGCCTCTGTTTTCTTCTATGATTTTCATGCCTTTGGGTTTTTTTTTTTAGATCTGCTTTAAATTCATTCTTGTCTATGGTGAAAGAAGGTGGTCTAGTTTCATTTCCCTGCACATATTGTCTAATTTTCCTAAGACCATTTGTTGAATAAACTATCTTTAGCCCACTGTATGTGTTTGCTTCCTTTTTTTGAATATTAACTGATTATAGAGGAGTCAGTTTCTTTCTGGGGTGTCTATTCTGTTCTGGTGATCTATGTGTCTGTTTTTATGCCAGTACCAGGCTATTTTGATTACTATGGCCTTGTAGTATAGTTTGATATTAGGTAGCATGATTCCTCCAACTTTGTTCTTCTTTCTCACAGTAGCTGTTGCTATGAAGGACCTTTTGTGGTTCCATGTAGATTTTTGAAATATTTGTTCTAGTTCTGTGAAATATGGCATTAGAATCTTGATAGGAATTGCACTGAATCCACAGATTGCTTTGGGTACTAGGGACATTTTAGTGATGTTAATTCTTCCTATCCATGAACAATGTGCTTGCTTCTGCTTATTTGTATCTTCTTCAATTTCCTTCTTCAGCATCTTATAATTTTCCAAGTACAGGTCTTTTACATCCTTAGTTAGATTTACTCCTAGGTATTTCATTCTTTTTGAAGCGGTCATAAATTGAATTCTTAGAAAACTTCCCAGTTATTGGTATATAAAAATGCAACATTTCTGGATATTAATTTTGTATCCTGCTACTTTGCTGAATTCATTGATCAGTTCTAGTAGTTTCCTGGTGAAATTTTAGGGATTCTCTATGTACAATATCATATCACCTGCAAATAAAGAGTTTGATTTCTTCCTTTCCAATTAGAATACCTTTTATTTCTTCTTCTTGTCTGACTGCTGTGGCTAGGACTTCCAGTACTATGTTGAATAAGAGAGGTTAAAGTGGGCATCCCTGTCTTGATCCCGATCTTAAGGGGAATGCTTGTAGTTTTTCCTCATGGAGTATCATGCAGGCAGTGTGTTTGTCACACATGGCCTTTGATTAAGGTTAGGTTTGTTCCTTCTATTCCCACTTTGCTAAGAGTTTCATCATAAACCGGTGCTGGACTTTATCAAAAGTTTTTTTTTAGTCTACTGATGTATCACATGATTTTTATCCTTCATTTTGTTTATGTGGTGAATTACATTTATTGATTTGTGAATGTTATACCAACCTTGCATTCCCAGAACAAATCCCACTTGATCATGGTGTATGATCTTTCTGATAGATTGCTATACTTGGTTAGCTAACATTTCGCTGAGGATTTTAGCATCTATGTTCAATGGGGATATAGACCTGTAATTTTCTCTCTTTGTAGTGTTGCTACCTGGTTTTGGAATTAGGACAATGCTGGCCTTGTAAAATGAGCTTTGGAGCCTTCTGTCCTCTTGAATTTTATGTAGTATGAGAAGGAAAGGTGTTAGTTCTGGGAATCTTTGGTAAAATTCACCTGTGACACCACCTTGGTCCATGGCATTTGTTGGTTGGGAGTTTTTTTATTACTGCTTCAACTTCACTCAGTGTAATCTGTCTATTCAGATTCTCCACTTCTTTCTGATTTAGTTTTTGAATACTGTATATTTCTAGGAATTTATCCATTCTGTCCAGGTTGTCCAATATGTTGGCATATAATTATTCATACTATTTTATTTAAATCTGTTTTGTTTCTTCACTGTAAGTTATAATTTTTCCTCTTTCATTTCTGAACTTATTTGGGTCCTTTCTCTTTTTTTCTTGATGAGTCTGGTTAAATGTTTATCTTTTCAAAGAACCAGATCCTGGATTGACTGATCTTTCGTATCACCTTCTTAGGCCCTATTTCATTCATTCCTGCTCTCATCTTCTTTATTTTCTTCCTTCTGCTCACTGTAGGCTTCATCTGTTTTCTTTCTCAGGTTTCCTCAAATGAGAAGTTAGATAGTTTATTTGGGCTTTTCCTTGTTTTTTGAGACAGGCCTGTAATGCTATAAATTTTCCTCTTAGGATTGCTTTCCCAGTGTCCTACAGACTTTGGATTGTTGTGTCCTGATCTTCATTTCTTTCAAGGTCTCTTGATTTCTTCCTTGATCTCGTTTTGTTGACCTCTTCATTGTTTAATAACATATTATTTAGCTTCCATGTCTTTGCATGTTTTTCAGTGTTCTGATGATTGATTTCTGGTTTCAAGCATGGTGGTCAGAGAAGATCTTTCATATGATTTTGATCTTCTTAAATTTATTAGGACTTGTTGTGTGTCCTAACATGTGGCATATCCTAGAAAACATTCCATGTGCACTTGAAAAGTATTTAAATTCTGCTGCTTTGGGATGAAATGCTCTGAAGCTATCAGTTAAATCCATTTCATGTAATGTGTTATTTAAGGCCTGTCTCCTTATTGATTTTCTGCCTTGAAGCTCCATCCACTGAAATCAATGGGTGTTAAAATAACCAACTATGACTATTTCTGTCCAGATGTTCCTTTACATCCATCAAAATTTGCTTCACATATTTAGGTGCTCTTATGTTGTTTACTAAGGTTATATCTTCTTGTTTGATTGTACATTTTATAATTATGTAGTGTCCTTCTTTCTCTCTTACTACAGACTTGGTTCTAAAGTCTATTTTGTCTTATATAAGCACTGCTACCCCAGCTTTTTTCTCTTTTCCAGTTGAATAAAATCTTTTTCTAACCCTTTATTTCTAGCCTGTGTCTATCTTTCAATTTGAGATAGGTCTTGGAGGTAGCATATATATGGGTCTTGTTTCCTTATCCATTCAGTTACCCTGTATCTTTTGGTCAGGGCACTTAAGCCATTTACATTTAAGGGGAGTACTGATAGACAGATATTTATGTAGTGCCATGTATAAATTATTGCTAGACTATTTCCTCTGTTTTTTCTTTCTTCCTGTTTTTCTTCTTCTTAAAGTAAGCCCTTTAACATTTGTTGTACTACTGGTTTGGTGTTAACAAATTCCTTTTTCTTTTCTGGAAAGCTCCTTATTTCTCCTCCCATTTTACATGATAGCCTTGCTGGATAAAATAGTCTGATAGTAGGTCCCTGTTTTTCATAAACTTGACTATTCCATGCCACTCCCTAATAGCCTCAAATGTTTCTGTAATCAGATGAGTGTTTCATTGGTGTGCCTTTGTAGGTAACTACCTCCTTTTCTATCAGGCTTTTAGGATTGCCTTCTTTTCCTTAAGCGCTGACTTTTTTTTTAAGTTTTTAAAAAGATTTTATTTATTTGTTTTTATAGAGAAGGAAAGGAGAAAGAAAGAGAGAGAAATATCAATGTGTGGTTGCCTTGAGTACAGCCCCTCCTAGGAATCTGACCCACAACCTAGGCATGTACCCTGAACTGGGAATCAAACTGGTGACCCTTTGGTTCACAGGCCACACTCAGTAAGCCTTGACATTTTAATTATGATGTGTCTTACTGCAGGCCTCTTTGGGTACAATACGTATGGGCCTCTCTGAACTTCTACAACTTGTGTGACATTTTCCTTCCCAAGAGTAGGGAAGTTTTGGTCATTCTTTTTTTTAATATATCTTATTTATCATGCTATTACAGTTCTCTCCTTCATTCCCTTCCACCAGGCATCCCCTTCAACCATCATCCCCCCCTTAGGTTCATGTTCATGGGTCATAAATCTAAGTTCCTTGGCTTCTCCATTTCCCATACTTTTCTTAACCTGTCTGTTTTGTACCTACCATTTATGTTTATTTCCTATACCTTTTTGCCCATTATCCCCCCTCCCCGTCCCTGCTAAAAACCCTCCATGTGATCTCCATTTCTATGGTTCTGTTCCTGTGCTAGTTTGCTTAGTTTGTTATTTTTTGTTTTTGTTTTAGGTTTGGTTGTTAATAACTGAGTTTATTGTCATTTTACTATTAATATTCTTCATCTTTTTCTTAGATACATCTCTTTAATATTTCATATAATAAGTGATTGGTGATGATGAACTCTTTTAACTTGACCTTATCTGGGAAGCACTTTGTCTGTCCTTCCATTCTAAATGATAGCTTTGCTGGATAGAGAATCTGGGATGTAGGTCCTTGCCTTTCATGACTTTGAGTACTTCCTTTCAGCCCCTTCTTGCCTGTCAGGTTTCTTTTCAGAAATCAGCTGATAGTTTTATGGGAACTTCTTTGTAGGTAACTGTCTCCTTTTCTCTTGCTGCTTTTAAGATTCTCTCCTTATCTCTCATATTGGATAATGTAATGATGATGTACCTTGGTGTGCGCTTCCTTGGGTCCAACTTCTTGGGACTTGGAGCTTCCTGGACTTCCTGGAAGTATACTCCTTTGCCAGGTAACAGAAGTTTCTCCCCATTATGTTTTCACATAAGTTTTCAATTTCTTGATCTTCCTGTTCTCCTTCTGGCGCTTCTGTGGTTTGGATGTTGGAACATTTAAAGTTGTCCTGGAGGTTCTGAGCCACTCCTCATTTTTTTGAATGTTTGTTTCTTCATTCTGTTCTGGTTGAATGTTTATTTCTTTCTTCTCCAAACTATTGATTTGAGTCCCAGTTTCTTTCCCGTCACTGTTGGTTCCTATATATTTTCCTTGATTTCACTTTGCATAGCCTTCACTCCCTCTATTTGGTGACAACACTCAATCATTTCTGTGATCATCCTGATTACCAGTGTTTTGAACTGTACATCTGACAGGTTGGCTATCTCTTCATCACTTAATTGTATTTTTTCTGAGTCTTTGATCTGTTCTTTCTCCTGGGCCATAGTTTCTTTGTCTTGGCCCACCTGTTTCATAGTAAGGGGCAGAGCCTTAGGTCTTCACCAGGGCAGGGCAACCCACTTTGCTGTGTTATGGTGCTGTATATTGGGGAGGGGTCCAAGAGAGAATAATGCCCTTTGCTTGGCTCTCCCCACACTTTCAGTTACTTCCCCTGCTCCCCACAAGCAAATGGGCCCTTCAGGTGCTGATTCCTGAGTGGGTGGATTTGTGTACATTCTAGGACCCTGTGGGTCCCTCCAACCAACTTTCTTGTGAGGCTGGAAGTTTCTCCTGCCACCACAACCTCCACAGGTTTTTCAGTCAAAGGTTTTGAGGCTTTAATTCCCCTGGGTTGCACGATCTGTCCTGCTCCTTAGTCATTCCTCTCAGTTTATCTGCACCCAAGCATGGGACCACCTGGTCTGCCAGCCACTGCCTTACCAGGAGTCCTCTCCATCCCCGCCCCTCGGCTGCCTGTCTCTGCCCCTCCTATGAGTCTGAATGAATGTTTCTTCTTTAACATCTTCATTGTCAGACTTCCACACAGTTTGGTTTTCTGGTGGTTGTAGTTATTTTTTGCTTTTAAATTTGTTGTTTTCCTTCTTTCAGTTGTGTAAGGAGGCAAAGTGTATCTACCTATACCTCCACCTTGCCAAAAGTTGGTCATTATTTCTTCAAATATGTTCTCAATCCCTTGTGCACTCTTTTCTCCTTCTGGTATTTCCATGATTAGAATTTTGTTATGCTTCACACTGTACAAAATATTTCTTACACATTCCTCATTTTAAAAAATTCTTTTTGCTGGTTCGCCTGGGTATTTTTCCTACCTTGTCTTCCAAAGCACTGACTCAATCCTCTGCTTTATCTAACCTACTGATTATTCCTTCCAGTATATTATTTATCAGATATGGCTTTATTTATGAGTGGTTGATTTTTATGATTTCTCTGTCTTTTTCAATGCTGTTGAGCATCCTTATAATCATTACTCTAAACTCTATCTGCTAAATTGCTTGCCTCCACTTCATCTACTTTTTTCTGGAGAATTCTGTTGTTCTTTCATTTAGGGTCTGTTTCTTTGCCATCTCATGTGGCTGCTTCCTTGTATTTTGTGCCTTAGTTGTTTAACTAATCAGCTGTTAAAGTGATCAGTTGTTAATCTAATCAAGCTATACTGAAATGCCAGGCTTAAGCACCACAGGATGGGGCAGAGCAATTCCTAAGGGTGGGGTTATTGCTTTCCCTCAAGCTGAAGCCTCTTGGAGAGGAATGCTTTCTCTGCTTTAGAAAGGTGTCTTCTGGGCCCTGGCTGGTGTAGCTCGGTAGACTGAGCATGGGCCTGCGAACCAGACAATCATGGTTAGATTCCCAGTCAGGGCAAATGTCTGGGTTGTAGGCCAGTTCCTAGTGGGGGATGCACAAGAGACAACCATACACTGATATTTCTCTCCCTCTCTCCTTCCCTTCCCCTCTAAAGATAAATAAAATCTTAAAAAAAAAAAAAAAAAAAAGGTGGCTTCTGCAGTATGGAGAAACACCAATGTGCTGCAAGAGAAACATCAGTCACTGCCTCTCATACACTCCCAGTTGGGAATCTGGCCCACAGCTTAGGCATGTGCCCTGACTGGGAATTGAACCAGTGACCTTTCAGTTCGCAGGCTAATGCTTAATCCATTGAGCAATCCACTGAGCCGCACCAGCCAGGGCTAAGAACAGTCTTAAAATCAACAGCATTCAAAATAGGTTTCTATAAACAAATGAAAGTAGTCATGGTGATCCAAAGGCCACTAAAAACCACCTATACTCCATTTTATCTAGGTCTTTATTATGGTACAACTGCCAATACATTAGTAATATCTTCTACTTACTGATTCCATTGTAGGGAATTTGGTTGGTAGTGCAATTTAACTCAAAACTTTTTAGTTATATTTGATGAATTTTTTAAGCAGTTCATGGCAAAACTGTGTAAATTATAGGATAACTGAGATGTATTTTAATTTCTTATTAGCAGTTTAAAGTTTTTTTTAACTGACCGTTAACAGTCATTCATTTGTTTCCATATGCTAAATATCTGCTAAGCATTCTACATGCTCTTTGAAAAAAACTTGGAAAATAATAAAAATGTCAGAAATTTAAAATAATGAGACTGAAGTAATCATCACTTTGTTAGTGTTCATGATCTCATCTATATACACATGTATTATTTACACAAAAAAAATTTTAATACAGATTTGGGATTTGGCATATAGTTTTATATTCGTATTACCTACTAGGTTTGATTTTACTTACTGTTAATTAAAAGTTACATGTGAATATTGTTACGTGTTGACACTATACACTGACAAGGTAACAAAAGCAGGACTCTGTAATGTGGGGGTTTTTTGTTTTGTTTGTGATCTTGTATATTTTTCTTCTAAAAGTTTTATTTTTGCCATGTGGATTAGTTAGTTATATATTGCTTTGTCTGACTAACAAACAACAACAACAACAAAATGACAGGTGACTTTCACTAAAAATTAACTTAAGTTAGTAAGAAGTTAGTTGAAGTACTGGTCATGCCATGATGAGTTTGTGAAATGTATGGTAAGAATATACATTAAAAATATGTTTTAGGCAGAATTTCAGGGAGATCCAAGATGACAGAGCAGTAAGTAGAAACTATACTAACCTCTTCCCAGAACCCATCTGGAATTACAACTAAATTGTAGAAAAATCATCCCAAATAACCAAGTAATAAGTAGCTGGAGAGAAGCCTTATAACCAAGGGCAGAGAGAAGAAACCACTTCACCACAACATGACTGGTAGGGAGTATGGAGACATGAGAGGACTGGCTGGGCTCCCATGGGAGGCAGCTGAAGTTCCAGAGAAATATTTCAGTCACCAGTGTGTTCCCTTGAGAAGTATAGGGTCCCAAACCCAAGCTAGGCTCCCAGCATATAGCACCAGAGCCAGAAAGGAACCCAGATTATATTCACAGTGAAAAGCAGAAGAGTTTCTGTCTGCCAGGGAAAAATGGCTGGAGACACAGAGAGCCTCTTAAAGGGCCAATGCACAAAGTTTTGTTTGTAGCCACACAGCCTGGGCTCCAGCAGATAGAGAGGGCAGAGTGGACTAGAGATGCTTGAAGAAAGCATGGGGCTGGAGGCTCTGGAAGAGAACTGAAGTAACAGCTACCAGGATCCCTGTGATGACTCATTCCCTCTATTAATTCCTCCCTCCTCCTCTTTCTGAAAATTAATAAAATCTTTAAAATAAAGACTGTGTTCTTATAACTACCATATTTTGCCATGTATAATGCACACTCATTTTTACCCCAAACTTTCAGGAAAATATTCTTCTATTTTAAGTTTTCTTTTTTAATATATTATCTTTTTTTTTAAGAGAGGGAGAAAGAGAGGAAGAGAAATATTAATCTGTCGATGCCTCTCACACACCCCCTACTGGGGACCTTGCCTGCAACCCAGGCATGTACCCAACTGACAATCAAACCAGCAACCCTTTGGTTTGCAAGCCAATGCTCAACTCACTAAGCTATACCAGCGCCAGGGCTCGTTTGAAGTTTTTAACTCAATTATTTATTTATTTATATTTAGATGTTTGGTTTTTTGTATTATAAAAGAATTTTAGCATTTATTTCTGATTATACTATGATAAAAAAACGTATGTAACAAATAATTACAAAACACAAGAACACACAAAGATATTTCAGGTGCTGCCCATGTATAATGCTTATTTTTTCCTAAAAAATTTGGACAAAAGTGTGCACTATACACGGCAAAATACAGTATCTGTCTGTAACAAATACTGACTTAGGTCTATAAAAACCAAGCTGCCAAATTAAGCATAACCAACTGATACTGTCAGTATGTGTCAACAACTTATTAATTTTATCTGTCATATTCATTTTTTAAAATTATTGGTAAAGTTTTTGAAAATAATAATTTAGTAGACAGAAAATCTTAAATTGGTAAATTCTGTATATAGTCATTTTTTTCTGACAATTGGAGGAACACTGTAATTATTCAATTAAAGAAATAAGAGAACTAAGTCCAACCTAAATTACTTAGATATTTACCTCTAGCATAGTATGTAAATTATCAGGCAAAGGTAAGTACTGTCTTTCTCTTCTTTCCAGGATTACTTCGGATTTCTGCTTAATATAAAACAATTTTTTCCAGATCTATTTATATATAATCCTTCACCAAATCTTCTACCTAAAAGTCAGACTTCCAGCCAAGATGAAGGGGTATGTAAATATACTGCTTCCTCACACAAGCAAAAGGAGGACAAACAACAAACTTAAAAATAAAAAAATAACCAGAACTGCCAGAAAACTGAACTGTATGTAAGTCTGACAATGAAGTTATTAAAGAAGAAACATTCACCCAGACTGGTAGGAGAGGTAGAGATGGACAGCTGGGGCAGAAAGGACTTATAGTAAGGTGGTGGCTGCAGGACCAGGGGAGGCCAGGTGGGCAGCTGGCGGACCATGTGAGGTGGCAGATGACTGACTGGGCAGTCCCACACTTGGGTGCAGATAAACTGAGAGGAACAACTAGGGACCTAAATAGAATGTGCAACCCAGGGTTCCAGTGCAAGGATATAAAATCCTCAAAACCTCTGACTGAAAAAATCTGTGGGGGTTGAAGCGATGGGAGAAACTCCCAGCCTCACAAGAAAGTTGGTTGGAGGGACCCACAGGGTCCTAGAATGTACACAAATCCATCCACTCAGGAATCAGCACCTGAAGGGCCCATTTGCTTGTGGGGAGCAGGGGAAGTAACTGAAAGTGTGGGGAGAGCCAAGCAAAGGGCATTATTCTCTCTTGGACCCCTCCCCAATATACAGCACCATAACACAGCAAAGTGGGTTGCCCTGCCCTGGTGAAGACCTAAGGCTCTGCCCCTTACTATGAAACAGGTGGGCCAAGACAAAGAAACTATGGCCCAGGAGAAAGAACAGATCAAAGACTCAGAAAAAATACAACTAAGTGATGAAGAGATAGCCAACCTGTCAGATGTACAGTTCAAAACACTGGTAATCAGGATGATCACAGAAATGATTGAGTGTTGTCACCAAATAGAGGGAGTGAAGGCTATGCAAAGTGAAATCAAGGAAAATATATAGGAACCAACAGTGACGGGAAAGAAACTGGGACTCAAATCAATAGTTTGGAGAAGAAAGAAATAAACATTCAACCAGAACAGAATGAAGAAACAAACATTCAAAAAAATGAGGAGTGGCTCAGAACCTCCAGGACAACTTTAAATGTTCCAACATCCAAACCACAGAAGCGCCAGAAGGAGAACAGGAAGATCAAGAAATTGAAAACTTATGTGAAAACATAATGGGGAGAAACTTCTGTTACCTGGCAAAGGAGTATACTTCCAGGAAGTCCAGGAAGCTCCAAGTCCCAAGAAGTTGGACCCAAGGAAGCGCACACCAAGGTACATCATCATTACATTATCCAATATGAGAGATAAGGAGAGAATCTTAAAAGCAGCAAGAGAAAAGGAGACAGTTACCTACAAAGAAGTTCCCATAAAACTATCAGCTGATTTCTGAAAAGAAACCTGACAGGCAAGAAGGGGCTGAAAGGAAGTACTCAAAGTCATGAAAGGCAAGGACCTACATCCCAGATTCTCTATCCAGCAAAGCTATCATTTAGAATGGAAGGACAGACAAAGTGCTTCCCAGATAAGGTCAAGTTAAAAGAGTTCATCATCACCAATCACTTATTATATGAAATATTAAAGAGATGTATCTAAGAAAAAGATGAAGAATATTAATAGTAAAATGACAATAAACTCAGTTATTAACAACCAAACCTAAAACAAAAACAAAAAATAACAAACTAAGCAAACTAGAACAGGAACAGAACCATAGAAATGGAGATCACATGGAGGGTTATTAGCGGCGAAGTGGGAGTGGGAGAGAGGAAGAAAAGGTACAGAGAATAAGTAGCATAAATGGTAGGTAGAAGGTAGAATGGGGGAGGTTCAGAATAGTATAGGAAATGTTGAAGCCAGAGAACTTACATATGTGACCCATAGACATGAACTAAAGGGGGGAAATGTGGGTGGGAAGGGGTGCGCAGGGTGGAGGGGATTAATGGGGAGAAAAAAAGGACAAGTATAATAGCATAATCAATAAAACATACTTAAAAATAAAAGTATGCACATTTCCAGGAAGAGCATTAATACATTAAACTTAATCACTCATATATTAAAAAAAAAAGACTATCAGCTATCAGTTGATTTCTCAAAAGAGACCTTGTAGGCAAGAAGGAACTAGAAAGAAGTATTTGAAGTCTTGAAAGGCGAGGACCTACATCCAGGATTACTCTGTGCAGCAAAGCTGCCTAATGGAAGGACAGGTAAAGTGCTTCCCAGACAAGGTCAAGTTAAAGGAGTTCACCCTTATTATATGAAATCTTAAAGGGACTTATCTAAGAAAAAGAAGAAGATCAAAACTACAAACAGTAAAATGACAACAAACTCACAACTATCAACAACCAACCAAACAAAAAAACCCCAAAAAAACTCAAACAAAATTGAACTAAGCAAACAACTAGAACTGGAAGAGATTCCAGAAATAGAGATTACATGGAATGTTATCAGCAGGGAGGGGGAGAATGGGGCAAAAGGTACAGAAAATAAGAAGCATAAATTGTAGGTACAAAATAGGCAGCAAGATTAAGAAAAGTATGGGAAATGGAGAAGCTGAAGACACGAACTAAGGTGGGGGAATGCTAGTGGAAGGGGGTGTACAGGATAGAGGGGAGTAAAGGGGAGAAATAAATGGGAAAACTATAATAGCATAATTAATAAAATACAGTAAAAGGAACAAAAGAAACAAAAAGGGAAAGTAAGTCAAATGCTAATTAAAATTAAGAAAAGCTAAAGATCAATGGATGGAAAAAGGTCAAATTGATGTTAGTTTTCTACTATAATTCATGTTACATATATGTCCCTTGTAATTCTCTAGCTTAAAAGCTTTTAATATAGTAACTCACTAAAATGGACTATCAAATTCTTTATCAGCACAGCATATTTGGCCCTCTATGATAAGGCCTTCCTAGTCATACCTGTTACTACATTTCTATAGATAACTACAGTGTATCCAAATTAAACTATTGGCCATTCCCTAGCTATATACAGTGACTTTTTTGCCTTTGTACTTTTGAACATGCTATTCTTGTTGCCTAGATGACCTCTATCTACATCAGCTTAAGCTTCTATCTTTCCGCATTCATCTTTGAATTGCTCTACAGTGCCTATCAGACAATAAGCATTGTAAATACCTGTTGAATGAGATGAACTGTATCTGTCTTATATTAACCATATACTACATTCCACTATGCTTTTAAATACTATATTCACCCCTTATGGGAAGATATGCTTGACACAGTCACTGGCCTGCAGTGCCCGCGGTGTCATGGATGAGATATGAGACAAATTCACACAAACTAGAGTCCTGTGGAGAAAAAGGGACAGCATGGCTACTCTCTCAAGGGTAGCACACTGAACCTTGCCTGGACAAACTTTTACTGGGTTTAATTTGCGCAGAAATACAGGTACAGTTCATTAATCATTGTCAGGCAGTAAGGATCAAACAGTAAATAGTATACAGAGAACTATTAGGGCTTCTTCTGAGTCAGAGTTTATCAGCTAAAAGGCTACAAAACTTTGGGAAACAAACTCATTTCCTGCTCTGGCCTTTATTTAACTAAGAGCATTCTTAGCAAAGCAGGCTTCATAGGATTTTACATATCCTGTCTCAGGCCTGATCACCCAGAAGCACCCCCTTTCCAGCACAGGGCTGCACCGCCCTCTGTCATTGTTTCAGGCTTAAGTTAGGCAGAGGAGGCAGATAGTCAAGAAATTTTTGGAGACTTCTTGGGGACTCAGGGGAGTCAGGCTTCATCAAAGCTGAGGGGCAAGAGTCCATCACCCCTTTTCTCCATAGCCCCCCAAGTCCTTCCCTGGGTTTCCATGTGATCATGCCTGTCTTACGTCATCCCCCCCCCCTTGGGAAATCTTACCCGTCTTTGGCTAACTGATCAAGCATTGGGGGCCAGTTATGAAAAAAGGAGCAGAATCGGCATCCCTGCCAGGGAGATAAGCTTTGTCTCCTTAGTGGCTTATGGTCCCAAGGTCACTCACTCAGCCTTAGCTGTGGGGGGTTTACAGCTCCAGAAACCAGGCAGAGCAGTTCCCAATATATGCTATCTCCATTCAACTCAACAAATATCTACTGAGCTTTTCTGCACCTGAAGAAATACAAAAGTGTAAAATTCAATCTTAAAATTTAGTGAGGCAAGCAGACATGCAAACAGATAATTCCAATACCATGGGATTCAAACACTTTTATATCACTGACCCCAAAAACTGGGTTCTGTAAAAAAAAAAAAAAAAAGGAATATACCTAACCCATGCTGAAAATAAGAGGAAGAGATGTGCAAAGTTTTCCAGAGGAAAAGAATTCTGCTGAGTTTTTTATAAAAGATGAAATTTGACTCATATAACTAAATATTTCATTTGTTTTTTATATGCTCATTTATTTCATTAATTTCAGAATTAGCCAACAACAATTATTTATGTCCAAGACACTGAGATATAGTGGTGGATAAGACCTATCCTCTGTACTCATGGTGACCACAACACAGATAGGGAGACAGGTACATCCCTAACATAATTTTTTAAAGTGTTATAAACATATTCAAGACAAATAATCATGAACTAGATGGAAAAAACCAATCAATTCTGTCTTCAGGCTTCATAAAGGAGATGTCATCTGACCTGAGCCTTAAGTATTATTAGAATTTCACTAGACATAGAAAAAAGAGATTTCTAAGTAGATAGAGAAGGCTCTTCAGATGTTCTGAAATTGTTCTAAATGTGATAAAAATTAATGGCCAATGACTGTAAATGGAATTTAAGAGAAAAACAATGTCTAATTTAACGCAAGTGTCACTACTGGCAAAACCAGATTTTACTCACAAAGGTATGACACCTCCAGTATAGTAAGTCACATATTAAGTCTTTCAGAATGTCAAGTACCAAGAGAGCTATTTGAATTATTTTTCCCTCTAACTTAACGCAGAGCAGAACCATGACTTAAAACAACTATAACAGGAACAGAATCAGAGAAATGGACATCACATGGAGGATTTTCAGTGGGGAGAGGGAGGGGAGGAATAAGGGGGAAAGGTACAGGGAATAAGAATAATTGGTAGGCATAAAATAGATGGGGAGAGGTCAAGAATGATAAAGAAAACAGAGAATTCAAAGAACTTATATGTACAACCCATGGACATGAACTAAGGGGGGAATGATAGAGGCCTGGGGGTGCAGGGCAGAGGGGGAATAAAGGGGGAAAAATTGGAAAAATTGTAATAGTATAATCAATAGAATATACTTAAAAATTATTATATATTACTTATATCTAACCCTAACTCTTCAAAGCAGCTTGAAAAAGTTCAGGTATGCAGATATTGAAAAATATGGCTAGTCTGAAAGGAGATATGATGTAAGCATAAAATTCACCTGGATTTCAAAAACTTAGTAAAAAATGTTAAATATCTCAGTAAGTTTTTATATTAGTTGCTTATCAAAATATTTCATATATATTACATTAAACCAAATGTTATTAAAATAAAAAACATTACTTAAAGATCAGAGTTAAATAAACTAGTCTCTTTAAATACCTAATAGTATAAATATATGCATAATACAAGAATATTTATCTTCAGGTACTATTCAGATTTCCTGTTGTTATGTCTGTTAAAGGTCTAATTTTTTTTCATTGTTAATGGGAATTTTCCCCACTTTAACCAAACATCATCATAACTTACTGGATACTTGTTAATTAACATATGGTTCTTAAACTTTTTTGGGTCTGTACCCCTCTACTGACCTAATAAAGCTTTACATCCTCTCTCTATAAGAACTAAATGTGCACACACACACACTTTTGCATACTGTATTGGGGGTGAGGGGAGGCTGTTTTAGAACTCTGGTTAAAAACTTTAAACTTCATAAAGGCTTAGAACTCATACTGAACTCGAAAAAAAGAATCATAGAATTAAAATACCAATCAAGTGGAGGGGGAAGGGGAATATTGGGGAAAGGAAGGAGAAGGGTAAAGTCAAGGAACATGCATAAAGGACCCATGGAAAAGGACAACAGGGGGACGACTGAGTGTGGGAGGTGGGAGGTGGGTAGGGCAAGGGAGAGCAATGGGAAGAAAATGAGACAACTGTAATTGAACAATAATAAAAAAAATTAAAATACTAATCAAAAGGCTATGAGGTCAATTAATATTTTACCTGTTACAGTGCAGAGCAATGCTATGAGATCTAACCTTGGATCTTTCTTCATTGCTCCTCAAAATCAAATGAGAAACACAACAAATAATATTACTATCCACAACTGATATATAATGTAAGATCATACAAACAGGATTAAATAGATACAAGTGGATGGGAACAGGAGCTAGGGTTTTTAACTTCAGGTTTTAAAAAATTTGATGCTATTTAATATATTAGAGCTATGTAACATTATTAATAGAATTAATGCTTTAATATAATTCTAAGTTAAAATCAATTTTCTCAGATTATAAATAAAGTAGCCTGCTGTGGAAATTAATTTCATGTTAAACTCCACTGGAGGCAAAAGCTCACAATAAAATCACTTGTCATATAAAGTTCAATAGATGAGTTTTAAATGTTTACATGTTTAAATGTTTGTTGTGTGTTTAAATGTTATTTTCTCTAGAAAATAAACAAAAAGTTATAAAATCACCACTCACTATCTTTTCATTTGAACAAATTCAGCAAAATTACACTGTGCCAACATACTAAACATAATTGTTCACAATGAATTTAAAACATAAAACCAGAAATGGATGGATAGAAGCAATGTTACCTGAGAAGTTAGTCTTGTCTCTCCTACCCCCTGACCTCTAAAAAAAGTGATCCTGCTTTTGACAAAATCCGTAGAACCAACTATCAATTTATATGAAATACAAAGGACAAAACATAGAATGCTATCCACAAAATCCAAGACTGTAGAAGACTCTAGACAAATGATTTGTTTCTTCCACAAAATTACTCTAAGAAAGGTGTGGGGTGTGGATAAAGGGAAAAAAGGAGAAGGAAGAAAGGAAGATCTTAAATTAAATTAAAAGACGAATCAATCACATTGTGTGACATTATTTGGATCATGATTCAAACAAAGGAAATAATTTCTTTAAACTATAATTTTCGAAACAATTGGAAATGTGAGCAGTGAATGGGTATTTACAATTAAGAATCTGTTTTTGTTTGATAGGGCATCGTAGTTACATTTTAAACAAGAGTCCTCATCTCTGAAAGGTACAACCTGAAGCACTTATAAAATAATCTGTCAATGATCTGTTCAAAATAATATGGAAGGAAGTATATAGAAAGTATGAATGGGGCAGAACCAGCCATAAATAAATATTGTTTGGGACTGGGTAATAGGCACATGAGGGTTTGAATAGTCTGTTTTGTTTTTTTATGTGTTAGAAATTCTCTCATAAAAAGTTTTAAAACAATGTAAAAACCAGTCTAAAAATAGAGATTGCTTTATGTAATATTCTATGACAAATGTATGACCTTCCATGTCTTTTTTTTTCAAATATTTTATTTACTTACTTTTTTTTAGAGAGGGGCAAGGGAGGGAGGGAGAAAGAAGGGGAGAGAAACATCAATGTGTGGTTGCCTCTTGTGCTCCCCCTGCTGGGGACCTGGCCCACAACCCAAGCATGCGCCCTGAATGGGAAATGAACCAGCAACCCTTTGGTTCATAGGCCAGATCTCAATCCACCGAGCCACACTAGCCAGGGCTCCATGTCTATTGTTTTTCGGGGTAATAATTCAGACACCTAGTATCATGTCTCCTTACCTTCTCTTCCCACTATCTCTCATGCTTTACCAGTTACTTCTTCAGGGTGTATTCCATGTGAAGACATGAGGATATAAATCTGCCTCTCATTTCTTTCCCATCTTCTATTCATTCCAACTATCACTCGAAATACAAGCTAATAAAGGTTGACAAGTGTAAAAGCAACGCTAAAAAAAAAATCTTCAATGAAAGGGAAGCGTTAAATTATTAGGTAAAATCAAACATGAAACAATATTGCTATATCCCAAAGCATCAGTCCTCAAAGTTTATTGTGCATAAAAATCAATTCGAGAGCTTATTAAAAATGGAGATTCCTAATCCCCACTCTGAGATTCTGAATGAACAGATTTAATATGCTATTCTGGGGCCAAGGAATCTGCTTTTAAACGTCATTCTAATGCTGGCAAATCTGAGAATCATCCCCTCCAAAATCTTTGAAAATGACCTTAGAACTTATATAGAATGTAAAACTGTTCACTACTTACTGCTTATTTTCAGATCAATATTTACAGAAGTTAAACAACAAACCAAGCAAAAAGAGTCCTTCACAGACTTTACTTTCTAGTTAGAAAGGAAAAAAAGATATATATATATATAATTAAATGATAATACATGTTAAGACGCAATAAATGAAGAAAAACAAAGGACATTAAAAGGGATAGAAAATGTCTAGGTAGAAGGATCTTACTTTAACAGAATACTCAGGAAAAGCCTACAGATAAGGTAGCATCATATAAATAATTGAAGGAGCCAGGAAATGAGTTTATCTGCTATAGGAAGAGAATAAAATATAAATCTGTTTTCCTCAAGCACAAGCATTCAAGAAAAATATAAAATATGCCTTCAATTTCGTTTATTGGTTATATTCTAATATATCTTCCACTTTTACTAATTCAGATGTTAAAATTCAGCTTATAGATCAACATGGAAATAATCTATATTTGTATTTCTATGGGAAAACATTTCTATGTAATAAGTTTTTCAGATGGTCTGCTTCTCTGCTTCAGTGCAAAGGAAGTGGACTCTGTTCTCACTTATAAAGCAAAAATGAGAAAAGTCCCTCAATGTGTTTTCAGCAGAATTTTGGAGTCCCTAACTGTATTTGTTAGGCAATCCACCACCAAAATGAAAAAGTGATGAGGTGCCACAGGGAGAATAATCCCAATATTCTACCTGTAGGCAACTCTTGTGGTAGAGATTTTCTTTCTGATATCAATCTCAAAAAACTGAGAATATACACCATTACCATTAAAGTCAATGTACCAGGGTAGTATAAATTGTAAGATTGAAATAAAACTGTTCATGTTTAAAGCTTCTGCAAATCCAAAGAAAACTGAAGTCTAGCAAATGAGATGTGTCTGAGAGAGGGTGGGTACTATCCTTTGGAAAGAGAAGATCCCCAAAATACTTCCTGGGCTAAATAACAAATCACACTTTCTATATTACATATTGACAGTGTTTTTTCATTCATTATAATTTAGAAGGTTTAAACTCTCATAGAACAGAAATATTAGTAAGTGCTTACAAATATGACAAGAGATTTAGTCAAGTAATTTTACCTTAAACTGGTTTGTCGCAATTTGTATTTTCTCTCTCTTTTTTAATCTTGTAGTGGGATGAGATGCCTACACAGAAATGGGTTCCCAGACATTTAAAGAACTATAAAAGCTATCAAAAAACTTGTTTTTGTCTGAAAGAGGTACTTTTAGATAGCTGTACTCAAATGCTTTAAATATTAAAGTTCTGTTCTTAGCACTACCTATTCCAAGTCCTTAAAGCTGTAGCCATAAAATCTGTAGACTTAATATTTTAAACAATATTAAAATAAAATTGTAGACAGACTTCCGGCCCAGATGGAGGCATAGGTAGACACACTGTGCCTCCTCACACAACCAAAATAAGGACAAGAACAATTTAGAAACAAAAAACAACCAGTACTGACAGAAAATTGAACTGTATGGAAGTCCAACAACCAAGGAGTAAAAGTAGACATATTCATCCAGACCAGTAGGAGAGGCAGAGTCGGGAGGGTGGGCAGAGAGGGGTCCTGGCAAAGCGGTGTCTGGCAGACCCTGGACGCGTAAGGCAGCAGCTGGGGAACTGAGCTGGGAGGTGGGTTATGGGGAGGGCGCAGTGCACAAGGCAGCTGGTGGTATGCAAATAAACCAGGTGAAACTGGGGAGCGAGACAGACCTTGCATCCCAGGGTCCCGGCATCAGGAAATAAAGCCTCAAAACACCGACTGAAAACACCTGTGGGGTTTGAGGTGCTGGGAGAGACTCCCACCTCATAGGAGAGTTCGTTGCAGAGACCCACAGGGTCCAAGAACGTACACAAACCCACCTACCTGGGCACCAGGTAGGGCCCAATTTGCTTGTGGGAAGCGAGGGAAGTGACTGAAATCAGGCAGGGAGCAGAGCAAACACCACTGTTCCCTCTCAAACACCTTCCCGACACACAGCGTCACAACCTAGCTACTGGGTAGCCACCCCCCAACCCACAACACCTAAGGCTCTGCCCCTCACTACATAACAGGCCTGCTGAGACAAAAAAAAAAATGGTCCAAACAAAAGAACAGATCAAAGCTCCAGAACAAATACAACCAAGCGACAAGGACATAGCCAACCTATCAGATGCACAGTTCAAAACACTGGTAATCAGGATACTCACAGAATTGGTTGAATTTGGTCATAAATTAGATCAAAAAATGAAGGCTACGCTAAGTGAAATAAAGGAAAATGTACAAGGAACCAATACTGATGGGAAAAAAACTGGGACTCAAACCAATAAAGTGGACCAGAAGGAAGAAACATCCAATCAGAAAAGAATGAAGAAGCAAGAACCCAAAAAAATGAGGAGAGGCATAAGAACCCCCAGAACATCTTTAAACATTCCAACATCTGAATTATAGACATACCAGAAGGAGAAGACGAAGAGCAACAAGTAGAAAAGTTCTCTGAACAAATAATAAAGTAGAACTTCCCCAATCTGGCAAAGGAAATAGACTTCCAGGAAATCCAAGAAGCTCAGAGTCCCAAAGAAGTTGGACCCTTGGAGGAACACACCAAGGCACATCATAATTACATTACCCAAGATGAGAGACAAGAAGATAATCTTAAAAGAAGCAAGAGAAAAGGAGGCAGTTACCTACAAAGAAGTTCCCATAAGACTGTCAGCTGATTTCTCAAAAAAGAGACCTTACAAGCAAGAAGGGGCTAGAAAGAAGTATTCCAAGTCATGAAATGCAAGGACCTACATCCAAGATTGCTCTATCCAGCAAAGCTTTCATTTAGAATGGAAGGGCGGGTAAAGTGCTTCCCAGATAAGCTAAAGTTAAAGGAGTTCATCATCACCAAGCCCTTATTATATGAAATCTTAAAGAGACTTATATAAGAAAAAGATAAAAAACATGTACAGTAAAATGATAGCAAACTCATAATTACTAACAACCATACCTAAAACAAAAACTAAGCAAACAACTAGAACAGGAACAGAACCACAGAAATAGAGATCACATGGAGGGTTAGCAATAGGAAAGGGGGAGGAGTACCAGAGGGAAAGGTACAGAGAATAAGTAGCATAGATGGTAAGTAGAAAATAGACAGGGGAGGGCAAGAATAGTATAGGAAATGTAGAGGCTAAAGAACTTACAAGTATGACACGTGGACATGAACTAAAGGGGGGAAATGTGGGTGGGAGGGGCTTCAGGGTGGAGGGGAGTGAAGAGGGAAAATGGGACAACTGTAATAACATAATCAATAAAATATATTTAAAAAATAAGGAAAATTATAGAAAAAAATTAGAAAAAGTGGAAGGGAAAATTAAAACTCACAGTTTTAATTTTAATGTAAAACTCACCCACCATTCCACCATCCAGTTACAACATTTAACAAAAGTGTAATATCTTACAACTTTGGTGATAAATATTTTAAGTCAATTTTTTACCTATCTATAGTTTATTTAAATTTGTAAATGATGGAAACAGCCCTGCCTGGTTTCAGAAGCTGTAACCGCCCCCATGGTTAAGGTTGAGTGAGTGACCTTGGGACCATAAGCCACTAAGGAGACAAAGAAGCTTATCTCCTTGGCAGGGGCACCACCCTGCCCCTTTTACTTCACCCTACCTGGCCCCCAGTGCTTGATCTGTTAGCCAATGATGGGTAAGATTCCCCAAGGGGGGAATGACCTAAGACAGGCACAATCATGGGGAGGCCGCAGGGAAGGACTTGGGGGAGCTATAGCAAAAGGGGGTGATGGACCCTTGCCCCTCAGCTTTGACAAAGCCTGATTCCTCATTCTGTCTGCAAGAAGTCTCCTGATCTCTTGGCTGCCTTATTTCCCCTGTCTGACTTAAGCCTGAAACAATGACAGAGGGCAGTGCAGCCCTGCACTGGAAAGGGCAAGTTCTCCAGGGTGACCAGGCCTAAGAAGGAATACATAAAATTATGTGAAACCTGTTTTGCTAAGAATGCTCTGAATTTTCTGATAAGGGTCTGAGCAGGATATGAGTTTGTTTCCCAAAGTTTTGTAGCCCTTTAGCTAACTGACCCTGACTCAGAATAAGCCCTCCTAGTTCTTTGTATGTTATCTATTGTTGGATCCTTACTGCCTAACAATGATTAATGACCTTTACCTGCATTCCTGTGTAAAATGAACCCAATAAAAGCCCACTGAGAAAAAGGTTATTGGCCCTTCTCCTTTGAGAGATCGGCGATGTTTCCTCCCCAAGTAGACCATGTCTTGGTAGACTTATCTGTGGCATCTGGTTGGGGGGCGGGGGGAGTCCCTACAGGCAGAGCCCCCCCAACATGTAAATACTAATTTCTTTTAGATAAAATCTTTTTAAACCATAAATATGCTTATTGTAGAAAAACAGAGCATAGAAAAGAGTTAAAAGAAAATGAAAAATAACTAGGATCTTTCTACTTAGAAATAACCACTATTAACACTTTGTTGGTCTTCCTAACTTCTTTTTTTCAATATAATACTTCATTTATTGGCTTTTAAGCATGACTAATTCTGGAACATTCACAGGTCCCAGGTAGAAGATGTTATACAAAGGGCTAGGTGACAGGTAATACTACCACTGGGGTTTATTAGTCTTTCCCAATTAAAAAAAGAGAATTACCTCAAGTAACTTAATATGTATTTGAAGATTCATATTACTATGCAAGTTCCTTGGAAATGAAAACTGCTATTATTTGTTCCAAGAACCTCTAATTTTATGGAGATAGCCTACAGATGATTTGAAAGCTAAAATACAACCATAAAGGGAACCCAACCCTCTCTCCAAAAACATAATCCCCCCCTTCTCTGGTTTATTTTTCTAGAAACAAAAATAAATACAAGGGCCCAAATACAATGAGAAGCAGACTACAAGGCAGAACACATTGGAATCTATTAGTGTATTTTTATTGTATTACACCAATATATTCTCAAACTAATACTTTCAAATGAAACAAAACCTCCTAAAACAATAAAGTATGTAAGCTTTCTATAAAATAATACCTTTTACTTATTCCAGAATAAATTCTTTTCAACTTTATTAACTGTCTGTTCTTAATAACCATTTCAGCTTTTAATACATTATACACACTTTAATCATATTCCTTTTCAAAAAGAGTTTATTTTTTTTAGAGAAAGGGGAAGGAAGGGAGAAAGAGAGGAAGAGAAACACTGATCAGCTGCCTCTCCTATGTTCCCCGACTAGGGACCCAATAGCAACCCAGGCATGTATGTACCCGGCCCAGGAATTGAATCTGCAACCTTTCACTTTGTGGGAGGACACCCAACTAACCGAGCCACATCAGTCAGGGCTAATCATATTCTTCTAAACTTTCATCTTTCCAGTGAAGACACTCAATCCTCACACAAAGGTCTGCTTTTAGTCCCCTCATATTTTACTAGACTCTATCCTGGGCAATCTCTTTCACTACCATTTCTTCAACCATCACTCTTCTGCAGGTTAATTCCTAATTAAACATCTCTAATCTAGCCCTACTCACTTTCCTGAGCTCCCAATAATTCTCAGTTATCTTCAGATAAATGCCTCCTCTCATGTTCCCTCAGCATCACCAGCACCTGGGATAGAATTCATTTCGGTTTATAATCATTTCCTTCATATCCCACATCCAATAGCTTGCCACTTTGCCACTTTACCATTTTACCAGCTGCATATACCTCTTTTGTATCCTCATCAACTCTTGTGTTCCTTCTGCTTATTATCTTTTAATGGAATTGACTCAATAGCCTTTTAATTGTTTTCCTTTCTTCATTCTCTCTCCTTCCATTTCAGCTTTAAAACCTCAAAATATTAGTAAAATCATGTCACACCCTTAGTTAAAACCTGTGATGAATCTACACTGCCTACATTTTAAATTCCTTAGGAAGCAATCAAGAATCTTCATAATTAGTCTCATCCTACCTTTCTAGACTTATCTGTCACTATAGTCCCTTACTGTCCTACACTCTAATCATTAGGTATAAACTATTGCTCTGGAATATTGTGTACTTTTCTGACTCTATATGTTTGTTTCTGTTTACTTACCACCTTGATTTAAGGAATAATGCCATGTTTATTATAGTATCTACAGAGCTTCACTTATCATAGTTCAAATAATTGTTTAATGAACTCCTCAATTTCACCTATTTTATCCACCCTCCAAAATTTTAACCTCTACAATAAAATCTAATGAACTATTTTTCAATCCCAGCTCCCTCCTCTCCCCTCGTAGTTTTAACTCCTTTGTACTCCCCTAATACTCTACAATAAAGCCTTTTTCAGCCAAATTAATTTAATTCAGAAGTGAAAAAAATTTTTAACAAATATATATTATATTCAAGCTCTATTCTTACCAAAACATTTTAAATGGCCAAAGTTAAAATTTTAGGTTCAGCTCTTTTGGGGTCATTGGTGATGCTTCTTCTTCTATAAAAGCTTTCAAAACATCATCACTTAAAATTTGCCAGAAGCAAAAATTCTTATTACTGACAGTTTCTAAAGCACTGTTGATAACTCTGTAACTATCAAGTATTCTCTATTCCTTTCCAGTTAGGTTTTCTCCCTATTTCTAATGTTAATTGATATTTCTTTTAGTTGCTTCAAATAAATGATAGTGCTTCTAAAATATAACTTTCTTAGACTTTCGCCAAGATGGAGGCGTAGGTGGAAACACCTTGAGTCCTCGCACAACCAAATCTAAAAACAACAAAGTTTTAACAATAATAAATGCAACCAAACCACACAGAAAATCGACAATACGGAGTCTGAAAACAACGAAATGCTCAGCTAAACCGGTAAGAGGGGCGAAGCCAGCAGCAGAGCAGGTTGGCCAAAAAGATCCCCGACTGGGGTGGTGCGCAGGCATCCGAAGGTGCGGATCCCAGGTCAGGAGCGAGCTAGCTACGGGCAGAGACAGGGAAGAGGCGCGGGTGGCTGGCTGCAGTCGGTCAAGCATTTGCCTGCAGATAAACCAGTGAAGAGGCGAGCACTGAGACCACACGGCGCAGGGCGGCTGCCTCCCACATCTCCGCTCAGATAAACAGGCGGGGAGAGCGGTGGGACAGAACGGGTGAGAAGAGGACCGCCATTGCTCCCTCTCTGACCCCGCCCCCACATACCACATCACAAACCAGCAACCTGGGTGGCCCCACTCTGGTGAATTCCTAAGGCACCTTTCCTCATATGTAACAGGCACAAACAAATAAAAACATAGCTCAAGAACAACTCAGAGCCCCAGAGACAATAAATCTAAGTGATGAAGAAATAGCCAAACTTTCAGATGCACAGTTCAAAACACTGGTGATCAGGATGCTCACAGAACTGGTTGATTTTAGTCACAAATTAGAGAAACACATGAAGGCTAAACTAATTGAAATGAATGGTAATGCACAGGAAACCAATAATAATGGAAAGGAAACTGGGACTCAAATCAAGGGAGTAGACCAGAAGGAAGGAAAAAATGAACAAACAGAAAAGGATGAAGAAACAAGAATTCAAAAAAATGAGGAGAGGCTTAGGAACCTCCAGGATATCTTTAAACGTTCCAACATCCAAATTATAGGGGTACCAGAAGGGGAAGAGGAACAATCACAAGTGGAAACCTTATTTGAACAAATAATAAAAGAGAACTTCCCTGCTCTGGCAAAGGAAATAGACTTCCAGGAAATCCAGGAAGCTCAGAGAGTCCCAAAGAAGTTGGACCCAAGAAGGAATACACCAGGGCACATCATCATTACATTAGCCAAGATTAAAATGAAGAAGAGAATCCTAGAAGCAGCAAGAGATAAGAGGACTGTCACCTACAAAGGAGTTCCCATTAGACTGTGGATTTCTCAAAAGAGACCTTACAGGCAAGAAGGGGCTGAAAAGAGGTATTCCAAGTCATGAAAACCAAAGACCTACAACCAAGATTGCTCTATCCAGCAAAGTTTTCATTTAGAATGGAAGGACAGATAAAGTGCTTCTCAGATAAGATCAAATTCAAGGAGTTCATCATCACCAAGCCCTTATTATATGAAATGTTAAAGGGACTTACCTAAGAAAAAGAAGATAAAAAAGATGAACAGTGAAAGGACAGCAAACTCACAGTTATTAACAACCACACCTAAAACAAAAACAATCTAAGAGGACAGCTAGATCAGGAGCAGAACCACAGAAATGAAGATCACATGGAGGGTTAGCAACAGGGGAGTGGGAGAAGGAGGAGGGAGAAGGTACAGAAAATAAGTAGCATAGATGATAAGTAGAAAATAGGGGGGAGGGCAAGAATAGTATGGGAAATATAGAATCTAAAGAACTTGAGACACATGGTCATAAACTAAAGGGGGGAATGATGGGGGAGGGGGTGTGCAGGGTGGAGGGGAATGAAGGGGGGAATAGAACAACTATAATGGCATAATTAATAAAATACATTTAAAAAATGATCAAATAAAATTAGAATATACCTATGTTGCATTATTTTCTTTCCTCACCCTAATCAATCATCCTGCATATCTCCTGGGGTGTAGACTACTCTGGAGACCACACTGTAGCCATACGAAAGTACCAGTAGTTCCCAGAAACACTATAGTGTTTCATGCATTGAATTCACTGCAGTTCACCATTCTTGAATGCCCATATTAAACCCTCCAAAAAAACTCCAATAGCAATATTCAACTTCAAGAACCAGTTCAAGTGTAAACTTCTCTATGATACCTTGTAACTACTGTAGTCCTTCCTCCTTCACCCTCCTCCTCTCAATTGCCATTTGCAGGCTTTTCTCCTCCCCTTCAGATTTAGGGCTCCTTCCTCTTAAGTTCTCCTGCACCTTGTTTATATGTCTATTATAGAACCATTATCTTTTTCTAAGTATGTTTCCCTACTTGACTATAAATCAGTAAGAGCTGAGAATTTACCTTTTTATCTCAGCGACCTGAATGTCTAATGCTGGCAGATACTCTCACATAAAACCAACTAACCTAGCTTAACACTCACTCACATAGCAGAAGTAAAGAAATTGAGATTCAAGTAATACAATGATTCCCAAGTACTAATGCCACTAATACTCTATAATATTGCATCCTTTTTACCAAGGTACAAAAATGTACCTTGTTTTAGGCTCACTAATATGTGGAGCGGATATAAAGTTCTCCTTACTGTAAATTTGAGAATAAGAGTTAGCCCTGGCTGGTGTGGTTCAGTGGACTGAGTGCTGGCCTACAAACCAAAGGGTCACTGGTTGGATTCCCAATCAGGGCACATGCCTGGGTTGCAGGCCAGGTTCCCAGTAGGGGGTGAGGGAGAGGCAACCACACACTGATGTTTCTATCCTTCTTTCTCCCTCCCTTCCCCTCTGTCAAAAAAATAAATTAAATTAAATCTTAAAAAAGTTAACTCAATATCTAATATATATCAGAAGACAAAAGAAAACTTAAATAATAATATCTAAGTGATTGTGTTTATTACTAAAATATCACATAGAACTTATTTATAAATAAGGTATCTGAATAAGTTATGCTGAAAATCATATTCATATAAACAGTCTATACACTATTGCTCTGGAACATCATGTATTTTAACTGCATACCAAAGAGTTGCAACTGATGCTTTTTCTCAGATTTTAGGCTAGTACATAAAATGAAATGATTTCCTATTATCAAGAAGTATGACCTGGCAAACCTATTATTTACAAAATGTTTACATATATCAAACAAGTAAGGGACTCAAAACTTCATCTTTTTGAGTCCATCATATTACTTTTTTCTCCTAAAATAAAGTCATTTTATCTCTACCTGGCTAGTATGGCTCAGCTGGTTGGGCACAGTCCTTGAAATAGAAAGGTTACCCATCAGGGCACATGCCTGAGCTGCAAGTTCAGTCCCCATTTGGGGCACATAAGGAAGGCAGCCAATTGATGTTTCTCTCTCACACTGATGTTTCTCTCCCTCTCTTCCCCCCTCCCTTCCCCTCTCTCTAAAATTAAATAATAATAATAATTTTATTTCTCTTGAACTGATAATATCAGAAATACATTTGTAAACAACAGAATATTGCAAATTTTAATTTGTAACTGTGGATTCTACTAAATCATATCGGACTGAACATTAGCCATGGGGATTCTAACCATTTAGAAATTTACCTTCATGCAAAAGAGACAGTCTCCCTGATCTTTTGTGGGACTAAAAAAATTATTTATTACACACACTATGTTTCTGAAAATACTTCAGTTCATTTAAACCTCTATGCTACTTCTTAACACTTTCAAACAGCCAGTCTCATGCCTTGTTCTAAATCCTGTTTCTGTATCTGTAAAATGGATGCTTGGATTAAATGAAATCTATGGTTCCTTCCAGGTTTAAAATCCTGTGACAGCAATTTGGAGTATATTTTACTACTTAAAATAATAACTCGTGTAAGGACTGTTTTTATGTTGGTCATAACTATTGTACAAAGCACTGTGGAGTCAAGGGTAACAAATACAATACCCAAGTATACTAAAAATACATTGAAAGTAACTTACAAAGCAAATTTGTAAATAATTATTCTGCTACCAAATACTTTATGAAAGGATTCAAGAGTTTGCTTAGTTTAAACAGAGCTTCCCTCTATTTAACAGTTAATGACTGTTAACTACTGATTTCAATGAAAAAAGTCACTGCGGTTGAAAACAACATAGAGAAGCCAGTGACAAATTATTTTTAAAATACAAAAATAAATCAAGGGCCAAGAAATTAACACAACTTTTCAGGAGCTATTCCATAAAAACACTAGTAAAATGCCCAGTTTCAGATATAAGGAAAATACTCCTTTTATTCAACTGCTACTATAATGGTTAACACATTGGGCTGACTATGGGATGAGCACCACTGACTTAACATTTAACTCATTTAATCCTACAGCAACCCCAAGAGGTAGGTATAATTATTATACCCCTTTTACAGATGAGGGAACGAACCCCAAAAAGGTAAAGCGACTTGTTCAAGTTCACTTCAGCTAGTAAAAAAAGAGTCAAACTATTATTCAACTATTTCCAACAATTATTTTTCTATTTAGAAAAAATTGCCACTTGAGATATTAATTTGACTTGTATAAATTACATAACTATGATAAGTTATTATGCTTATTTTCGTAGCTTCCATCATTTCCTCTTATAAAGAAAAATAACCGACTGTGAATATATGGATAGAGTATACCACTAGCACAGTGCCCTCTGAACTGCTTATAATTTCTGGTATAATAAACACAAATATCTAAACATATTAACAGTTTTGCGTTGATGCACCCACTCTCGTTGCAAAAATTCAGTCTCCTCAAATGAAACAGAAAAAAGATCGGGAATATACCAAAGTAATCATTAACCATTTAACAACTCCATAAATCTCTGATACCCGACGTGGGAAGAAAAACGATACTATTATCTTTAATGGTCTGAAACAACCGCCTTTTTACATGAGCTAAAATTATTTTCCTAACAATATCTCATCCCCAAACTGTCTAAAAGATGCAGGTCCAACTTCCATCCTACTAAAACTTTTCCTCTGCCACTTTATATGTACAAATTTTACCTGCTCTTAGGCTCTGGCCTCGGCTTCCTTCTCAACTTCTTTTCATCGGAGTGCTGGGTTCGTGCACCCAAATCCACTACACTGGCGGATCCCCGCCCTGCGCTGCTACTCCTCCCAGGGTTCTCCCGCACCGACTCAGCACCTATCAGCGACGCCCCCCGGCCTCAGGCCCAACCCATCCTCGGACACGTGCTAGGGTGTGTTTGTGTCAGTCCGTCAGTCCCACCTGGGACTAGATTCACTCACCGAGAAAGAAGCGCCAACTTCTGCTCCAGCATCATCTCCAGCTTCTGGCCCTGTCTGGACATCCAATGGTCCACACCATGCAGGCGGTAGCACATCTCCAGCATCGACCTGAAGTCCGCCACGAACTCGGTGATGCCCCGATACTGGCCGCTACTGAACTTCTCCTCCATCTTCAGCAGACACATGCCCTGCCCAGGCGGCAGCGGGAGGGAGCGACTGCCCCGGCCCCCACTGCGAGGCCCCTCGATCGCCTCCTCCTCCCCGCTGGCAACGCCCCCCAAGGGCTGCAAGAAGGGGGCGGTGAGGCCCCGGTGCTTTTCCTGCAGGAACTCTCCCAGGATGCGGTAGCCCTGCTGCAGCTCATAATTTAGTTCTTGCTCCTTACAGCCACCGCCCCCGACCACCATCGCCACCTCCTCCTCCTGGCCATCCACATCTTCCAGCGAAGAGGCAGTCCTCCCTCCGGCCGGCCCTGAGGCCGGGGCCACCACTGCCACCTCCTCCTCGTCCTCTTCCTCGGCCAGCGGCGGCGGCCGCGCCTCCTCTCCGACCGGCTTCATCTCCCCCAGCGTCTAGGGCACGCTCACGCCCCCGGCAGGCCCAGGTTGGGCGATGTGGAGCCGCCGCTCGAGGCGCCAAGGGATGCGTGAGCGCGGGCCGCTTCTTCAGGGCTCAGCCGAACCGCGCAGCCCCAACCGCATCGGGCCTTGCTCTCCTCAGCAGCCGGCTCGACTCAGTGCGCGGTGGGGTCTTGAGCTCGCCGCCAGTGGGGCGGGGTTACATGGCGCGCGGGGGATGGGGGAGAGGAGAGCCTAGGTGCCCTCCTCTCCCCTCCCCCCGGCAACGGCGCGCGGCCCTCGCTTGCCTCACTCCTCCGCGCCCCGCCCGCTCTTCACCCACCAGGCCTGGCCTGGCCGCCGCGGCCTCCGCGCCCCACCCCCTCCCTGGCCGGCTAAGGGACTGGGAGGGGGCGAGACGGAAGGTGGAGGGGGTCTCCTCTCGCCTCCCGGGAGGAGGCCACTGGGCTGGGCTGCGGAAGCTCGGTCTCCTCCTCCTCCTCAGCTCCCTCACACCCTCTCCCGCCCGTCTCTACCTTCGGGGCACTCGGGCAAGGAGGAGGCGGCGCGCGGACCCAGCCCGGCGACAACTGTCAGTTAGGATCCCCGCTGGGCAGCGGGTGGGGGGAGGGGTGTAGGGGGAGGAGGCAAGGGGAGGGGCAGAGAGAGAAGAGGGAGGGCACTCAGGTCCCCCCTCCCCCCGACGGGGAGAGCTGTGGAGAAAAGCGAAGAAAAAGGGTTCGTCGCCATCCACTCTGCGCATGCGTAGTACAGCAACTCCGCCCCCTTCGCGTCCCACCCCGGCACGCGAAAGCAGGGACTTCGGCACCTCCACACGTCCTGAGGCTTGGTAGGTTGCGCGGACCAATGATGTCATCCGTTTGTAGACAAGCGAAGGGTGTAGTGGAGAGGGAAGCAGGGCGCTTGCGCAGCTTTACACTGCACCTCCAGAAAGGCCGAAGGGCTTTAAAAAGCGATTGCTTGAGGATACTTTTTTTGCGAGAGATCTTTACTAGCGCTAAAAACTAAAATTAACCGAGGCAGAGCCTACTAGATAACTTTTGTTAATAGCAAGTGAAAAGAAGGCACAAAATGTAAATCCTTTCGTACTGTAATTTATTTTCTTTGCGCACAGCAAAGCTAGTTACCCCCTTGGGATAACTAGGTTTTTAACATAAAATGAGAATTTTGAAAAGTGTAAAAAGGGAGTTCAAGAACTCGACTAACTGAAACATGTCCACATGCAAGAGAAAAGGAGATTGTACAACTCGGATTTCTGCAACTCCTGTCTCCAGTTCTTAACATCAATTCCTGTTTTGGAAACCTCATGTTTTTCATTAAAATGAAAAAACAGATCAACACATTCTTGAGATTTGCTAAGAATAAAGGAATATAGACTTTGGACTAAAAACAGTTTTCAAATATTTCAAGTCTAAGCTGTACAGTGTTAGCTATTAGTTGTTAGCATGGCTTTCCAATCTCACTACACATTTTTGTTTGAGATAATGTCTAAAAAGTGGACCCATCATTCCATTAATTTATGTGTTGTTTAAAAGTAGGTGGGCAGAAAGGAACTAATGGTTCCTTAAAGCAGACATTACCATTTTGTCATGCTCTGTCTGAAAGATGCACACAATACTTTCTATTCAGAATAAGAAATAATGCATTTTTTAAAAGTAAAAGCTATATAACTAAGTGGTCAGGATATTCTGACTCTTGAGGGTGTTTTTCATTAAAGAGTTACATTTTATTAGACACTTAACAGCATTCTCTTCTCAGAGCCTATAGATGTACATCGGCTCACAGAAACGAAGGCAGGTAATTACTTAAGCAACTGGCAAACAAAAAATGTCTGACTGGCCACCCCTCATTTCCTTTGACAAAGCCCAGAAATGTGGATCCACACTACAACAGCAAATAACCCCTTTCCTCTTTAGCCACCAGTCCTATTTCAGGACTCTCAGATACTAGCTTGCATTTGTTGAACCCCGTGCCCCTCATTATCTCCTTTAATTCTCACAACAATCCTATCAGCTCAGTATTATTCGTATTTTACAGATAAAGAAACTGATGTTAAAGTTAACAAAGTAGTTTGCCAAATTTCAAATCTAGGTCTGTCATACTTCAAAATCCTCCAGGGGCCTAATTCCTAGTTACCTGGCAGATTTGCTCATTCTTCATGTACAAGAGTGTAGGAAATAGCAAGAAATGTTGATCAAGAACTTCTTAATTAAGGAATATTAAGATAAAGAAGTTCCGCTAAGTTGAAGGAACCTAGTTGTAGATTGTGAAGACACCAAGATGATTGTGACAAGGTCTTTGAACTTAAAAAAATCATATATGTATGTATATATATATATATATACATATGAAATATGTTGATTGTAGGTGAATTAGAAAATAGAGATAAACGAGTTTCAAGAAAGATGGTCATTTATCCTACTAACCAGAGAAAACTTCTGTGAATATTTTGTGGTGGGATTTTTGCATTTATTTATTTATTTATTTATTTATTTATTTATTTATACTTTTTCATTTATCTTAAACTTAAAATTGTGACTACGCTGTACTTAAAGTCATTTTCTTCCCCTCCCTCTCACTAATAATAAATAATTGTACAGAATGGATAGGAATTGCCTATCTAAAATCTCACTTTCATGTCTCTAACCACAATGGCCTAGATGGCCTGCTTATCTGAAGTGGAAGGGGGTAAACTGGATAATCTAATATAAAAAGCATTCCAAAGCATAAAAAAGAAAAGCAGAAATGCAAACAACAGTAATAATACCTACCATTTATTAAGCACGTAATGGTTCTTAAATACTTGCTAACATACATAGTACTCACAATAGCGCCAGGAAATCATGATAGATGTATTTTTAAACTTTGGATCAGTAATTTACTGAGTAGAAAGCTTTTTCTACCCTACAAAAGCTTAACATTAAAGACTGACATTCCAATGAATATAATTAACCCTAGATTTCTAGATCTGTTTTCTTATAATGTATATGTAATGCTAAATGACTGGTCTCAAAGCTGTTTTCTTTTTCATGTTTAAAAATAAAATCAATTTTGCTTCCCTTTTATTTTCATAATAGAATACTCCTTAGCACTAGTATAGAATCTATTAAGAACTTCAAAATGGAAATGTACTTAAGCCCCATTTAAATCAGGCTTCTATTCTTGTTGAGCCACTCTTCAGGAGAAAAATAGCATACATACACAAGACAATATTCTGCTCAAACAAATAACACTGACTGACTCCCACAAATACTCATTACTTTCTATTTGTCAAACACTGTGTTATACAGTATGTCATAACACAGTACCAGTGTTAGATGTACCAGGACACCCTTTTCAATAACCATGGTTCCTAGAATCCTGAATAACTTAGTAACTTACAGATGAGCCTAAGAACATTCTAAAGTTTTTATAACTCTCCGCTGGACACTGGGAAATAGAGCATGGATATGTCTCACCCAGTTCTGAGGAAGACATTATGAAGGAGTTCATATACATTATATAGAAATCTCCCCACATCCACTGCAGTATCTCAAAACTCTCCCAATTGCAGTATCCTCCCCTTACCATGAAAACCAGGAATATTACCAAGGAGGAATAAACCTATAACTATCCTTCACCCAAAATTCCAAAGATGTTTGTCCTGTAAGTTCTCCTGTCCTAACTCGTGAGCTCTTAGTATCTTGTGATAGGCAGCTTGACATCTTGACACCAAGTATATTGCTTGCCCAGTGTCAATAATTCAGACATAGTGAATTTATATATTTAGCACAACTAGGAGAAAGGTGACAAACATTCTAAGATGATGGAAGCACAGGTTATCACCAAGATCTGTGTTTACAGGATAAAACATGCAAGGTGAACAGAAGGTTATAACACTGACTAATCCTGGAGAAACGTGGAAGAAATACAAACTGCTTAGCAGAGAGAGAACAGTTCTCTCAATTTAAATGAAATCCACTCACAACACATATTTGGAGTTACTTTTCAGGTAGATGATATTCAAGTGATATTAAAGTGCTTCAAGCAAAATTTAGCAACTCCTGTAAGGCTTCCTGATGCTCATCATCTAGTTGGGATATGCATTCCAACCACAATTCTTCAGAAGTCTGTACCTGACGCACAACACTGGCTAGGCGTTTAGCACAAGGATCTTCATAGTTAAGAGTCTCATTAATTTTTCCTTCTGCAATTATACTGATTATTTTGGGGAGATTGGAATTATTTGGACCAAGTACAACTGGGTGGTTACTTTCAATTAAGTCACAGAGAAAACTCAAAGTCTGAATAGCTTCCTCTTTATCCTCCTGCAGTGGAAGCCATGACAACCAGTATGGAAGAACTTCATCTACATTTACACAGCTAGGCTTAAACCTCAAAATCTTGCCTACTGCTGAGATACAGTTCTCTGTAGCAATGACATTTTTTTTAGTTTTGGAACTTGCACACTTAATTACTTTTACCAGCAGTGGAACAGCTTCTGAGCATAAAGAATGATAATCATCTCCACCGAACTGTGCCATAACACCTAGGCCATAAGCAGCAGCTTGCCTGACTTCAGGGTTGTTATCTCGCATATTTAGTAGCATTGGCCACCGAAAGTATTCTACATATTTAAATGAGGTTGGACTACAGTGTTCTATAATATCATCAAATATGCACAATCCCCACTGTCTGTCTGGCCATGGCCTACTAGAACAAATTAGATTCACAATTAATGGAAGCAGTCGTTCAAACCACGGTAAAATCTTTTCTTTATAACTACTAAATAATGAGTGCAAAATATCTGATACTTTGGTCAGAATGTAAACATCACATTCATCCTCATCTTGCAAGGACATTTCAACCTGTTGATCATAGTTTTCATCTTGTCTTTTAACTTGTCTCAGTTCTTGGTTTTTAAAGTGCCCTTCAAGTTTTGCTTTCAATATTTCTCCCAGTTCTTCCAAGTGTTCATCATTAAGGCACCCATCTCCCATTACTTCAATGGACTTTGCAAAAGAACTCATTATCTCTGAGAGTACATCTGTATCAGGTTCAGTCCCAATCGCCTTGATTAAGGGATCACATATGAATTGCCACATCTGTGCAAGATACTCTGGACCTCGAATTCTTGCACATTCCAGGAGAACAGGCATGGACTCAGCTGCTGCCACTCTCACATTGTCATGGAAATAAAATTTCAGTAAAGGAACCATCAGCCTTACAATTTGTTCTGTATAGTCCACAAGTCCTTCCCTTAATTCCTTAGCATAGTAAACCAACATTTGGCAAGCAGTTGCTTTTGCTTCAAGTCCTGAAGTTTTAATTCCAAAACTTTGCTGGTCTCCAAGATTTACAAATTGCCAGCCATCATCATCACTCATATTCTCCACATCTTGTGTGTCTAAGAGAGCAACATCAGGTTTAGCCGAAGCAGTCTTAATAAGAGGCTCAATAACCAGTGGGAGGTACTGTTGAAAATCATTTCCAAGAATTTTACACATTCTGGCCCATGCTGAAACCATATAAGAGGTCTGGGGGTCATCATCTTCTACGTTATTTAAATCTGATTGTGTCTTCAACAATAGCTGCATCACATTTGATGCATCTTGCATAAATTTTTCCTTCCCAACAGCAAGACCAACATGACTAATGCATTCAATAGTTTTTCCTTTCAGAAGCTTGAGTTCCCTTTGAACAGCAAGTTCAACAATGTGCTTCAGTGATGGCATAAATATATCATAATATGGAACAAATTTTTCTTCTATTGTATCTGCAACTGAGGCTATGGTTGTCACAAGCTGTTCCAAGGCCAACTTAGTTCCATTCCGAATCAACTCTTGAAGTTTAATCACCAAGATGGAATGTAAATTTCTCACCATACTATCCAAATATAGAACTAGCAATGACTTGGGGCAGTCTTCAATAAAAATAACAAGTGCAGAAGCTGCATGTGATTGTACACGCTGATTACCTTGATTCTCCATGGTACGCAAAAGAGCCACAATCACCGTTTCATGGAATTTCTTTTGGAAGTTAGGTGCAAAATCTGTAGCCATCTGTCCAAGTGTAGTACAGGCAGCAGCCCTCACCCTTGGATGAGGATCCTGAAGAAAAAGCAAAACAGAGTTAACTGTTTCATCTAGAATTGGTTCCATTTGCTGATGGCATCCTTCTCCGATAGCAGATAGGGCCATTAATCCAGCATGTCGGTATTTCCAGTCAGGGCTCTGAAGCATCTGCATAATATGCTCCTTAGTGATTGGTAAAACAAGTTTTCCACCAAGCCCACAAGCCAGTCTGTCTAGTGCACTCTCAGCAGCAACTGCATTGCTGTCAAAATCATCTTCTTCCATTTCATCAGCATTTACCCAGTCCTCATCATCTTGTAGATCAACCATCATTCCTAATATATGAGGAATTGCCTGTGCAATAATATTTGTATGTTTTTTCAACATTGGGGTTGCAGTTTCAGACAAGGTCACAATTACTTCAAGGGCCAGTTGGCGTTGCAGGTTACTGAGTCTAGAGTCTCCACATAACTTTAGACTCAACTTGAGAGTCTCTTCTAAATAAGGACCCAAATATTTAGGTACAGTATCTGCAATCTCAACAAGGGATTCTAGCACTGAATCGTCATCCTGGTAGCACGAGTCATTCACAGCCTGTAAGATTCCAGGAAGCAAGTCTGCAAAGTCTTTGAAAAGAGCAATATTATTCTCATTGGCAAGTACAAATGCAGCTGCAGCTCTAGCAGATAATGTCCTGATTGCTGGATGTTCTTGATCTTGAATACACTGGTCCAACAACCGTTTGATGATATCCAAATCATGCCGCTCTTGGTTCCCAAAAATCCCAGGAAAGTGCCAGAAAACGTGAAGTGCAACTTCCCACAGAACCACATTTTTAGAGTAGATTGAATCAATAAGAAACTTCAGACCTTCTGGCCAGTGGTTAGTGCCATCCTCATCTATCAAATTCCTGGCCAGCACAGCAAAAATATCACAAAGTTTTTTCCTCATACTAGCATGTGTTTCTAACTTAACAGCCAGTATCAGTTCAATCTTGACATCCCTCTGAACATCAGAAGGCAGATTTGGATAGACTTCCTCAAACCCAGAGGACAAAAGCCGTCGTAGCAGTGCGGCAGCCATTTGTCTCACCTCATAACCTGCTCTTCTATTTCTGACAGCATCTAAGAGGAATGTAGTCTTACACAGACCTGGGATATTTTCATAGACTTCCTCTGCCTGCCTCCGCACCATACAGCTTGGATTGATAAGGTTCTTCAGAAGCTGGTAAAACTCTTGCTTTCCCGACACGGTGGCCGGTAACCCTGCCGCCCCGGCCGCCGCCATCGCGCTCTGTCAAAGCTACCGCGACTGAGAAGGAAGGAGGGGGGTCTGTGACTTCAAGCAGTGACGCAAGCGAGGCGCCGGCGGGAATGGGCGGGGCCGCTCCTTCCTTTGCTGCCGGGCTAACTAGGGTGCGCTTTGGAAAGTGGGGAGCCAGCCTAGTGCCGGGGATATGTGGGAACCGGTTGGGGACTAGGGGCATCCTTTATCTGTTTTCCAATCAGGTAAAAGTGCACCTGCAGAGTGGGGAAAAGGAAAGAAAATTATGAATATTGATTGTATTAGAATGAGATTATGGGTGATTCTCCCCTTTTTTTCTAAACTGTCTCTATAGTTACAGTTTAATTTTAAAACAATTAGTACACCTTGAAACCGGCTAAGTGAAAGAAGCTCATCACAAAAGATCTCATGTTGTATGATTGCATTTAATATATATTTTTAATTCTTACCCAAGAATGCTTATTGATTTTAAGTAGAGAAGAAGGGAGAAACCAGTGGGTTGCCTCAGGATCACACCATAATGGGAGATTGAACCTGCAACCTGTGCATGTGCTCTGATTTGGATGGAACCTGCAACATTTTGGTGTACCAGACCACACTCCAACCGAGCCTGCGAGGGGTGCTGATTTCATTTACAATATATGAAAGGTCTTGAATAGTCAAAATTATACAGAGGCTGAGGGGAGTGGAGAATGGGGAATGACGGCTGTCAGATATGGAGTTTCTTTTGGGGTGATGAAGATGTCTCAATAATGATTGGATCTTTTGTATTATTACTTTGCCACTCTGTCATTTTGACCCTTAGTTTTCAAGATTGGCAGGATAAGTATAATACAATATAATTTTATGAGAAATGGAAACGGAGATTAATGGATTTGCTTAAAATGACACAGCTAAGTGTCAATTTCACCTCTTCTGAAAGCAACACTAATGCTCTTTCTTCTTACCACTTGCCCATGATTATTCTTGGTTTTGCAACATGATCAGAGGCCTTCACCTATTGCAAAGTTGGTCTTAAACTTATCCAAGTGGGCTTAATTTTAATTTTGTAAAATACTACTGTATATACCCACACCGATAGAAAACCACAAAGTAGTCAGTATCATAAATTGCATTGTAATAAATAATACTATGCTCCTCTAGGAGGAAACCATGTTCTGTAAACTCATTCTGTCGACTGAAAACCAACTGCATAAGAATCACCTGAGATACTTTTTAAATGTAGGTATTAGATCTTAAGCTCTGAACTACTGAATCAGTTTTAACCAACACACTGGGTTTTCATATAAATATTAAAATTTGAGAACCATTGATGAAATCAGTTATGCTCTGAACCCAAGATCTTAACTACAGTTCTACATCTTGCTCCACACATGATTCTTACTGTTCCTTGAAAAAAAATCAAACCGCAGGGACTTGCATTTGCTGTTTCAGGAAATGTTAATAGGAATATGTAAGGGGAAAGACTTCTTCTAACACTATATCTATTAGCATATTAAAGACATTAAAAACTACAGTAAGATACTAACACAGACCCATCCAATATTTTACATTTAAAAGTCTGAAAGTATCAAGTGTGGTGGGAAAGTGGAACAACAGGGAACTCAGTTATATTTTTGTTGATAGCAAAAGTAAGTTGGTATAAACACTTTGAAAAAATGTTTGGAAAATTCTGGATGAAGATTAGGTAATAAACCCTGGCTGGTGTGGCTCAGAGGATTGAATGCCAGCCTATAAACCAAAGGGTTGCCAGTTCAATTCCCAGTCAAGTCACATGCCTGGGTTACAGGCCAGGTCCCAGTAGGGGGTGTATGAGCAGCAACCACTCATTGATGTTTCCCTCTTTTTCCTCCCTCACTTCCCCTCTCTCTAAAAAGAAATAAAATAAAATATTTAAAGAAAAAGATTATTCATTAACTCATTTGTTCTTTCAGCAAACATTCATTGAAAGGATAGTAAACCTTGATGCTATGTGCTGGGGGTAAAGATGGAATGCATGAGGATGTTCGTGAAAGACAGTAAATATCACATAGTGTAGCGATCACTGTCATGATGGTAAGTCTGTCATGGAACCACACGGGGTTGTAGAAACAGTTAATCTACTTGGCCGTGGGGGAAGTTGGGTACGTCTTCTAAGAGGAAGTGATATCAGGGTTGATGTTAGAAGGGTCAATATTCATTAACTATTTGGAGAAAGAGAAGATGTTTGTTTTAAGTAGAGGTAACAACTGCTCAATTGCAGAAAGGCCTTAGAGCCTTATGTGGTGAGAGTTCTGCCAGTATTTTAGAACTGCTAGAGCATTGGGTATGGACTTGAAGGGGCCTGAGGATGACACAGAAGGCAAGAAGGAGGAAGACATGGTAAAATAGAGGCCAGACCATGAAGGGTCTTATATTCCATGTTAATAAATTTGAATCTATTTTGTAAAGACAAAAAGGAGCTTTTTAAGAATTTTAATGAAGGGCTGTGACATAATTTTTAGAAAGATTACTTTGATAATAGTGTGAAGACTGGAGGTGTTTAGGAGGGCAATAGCCTAGTCTAGTTAAGCCAAAGGTCTAAATTATAGTAGTGGTGGAGGGAAAGAAAAGAGGGCAAGGAGTGGAGAGGTTTTAAGACATCATATCAAAAGTGCTCAGAGTGAAAGGAGAAGCCTATGAAATCTCCCCAAGTTTTTGTTTTCAGATACGGCATCTGGTTAGAGGTGCTATAATTTACCAACTTACTTACCAATATATGAACAAAGAGCAATGTTAATGTAAACCAAGTGACTGTTAACTCTTTCTGGGGGAAAAAGAGGCTTCCCTAGGAAGGTGAGTCCCAGAATCCGCATTTTGTTCTCCAGTTGCTCCTATATGCTGTACTGACAGTCACCATTCCAACAGGAGGAGTTAAACTGAATCCATTTTAGGAAAATTATTTATGATATTTTATTTTAGAAAAATATACACTGATTTAAAATCTTAAGCTACTTCCTCTTAAATTGCATAGTTCTGTTATATTTACTTTTTACATTATTATTTCCTTCCTTTTTTCCCCCTAAGGAGCACACATAATGCCCAAGATTTCAAGACCAGACTTGTAGATTTGGTTAAACAACTTTGCTACATTTTGTAATTAAAATTGGCTTTTAAAATTGTTTGAACTGTAGAGAGACCATTTAAGAATGTTTTCATAAGGTAGCTCAATACCAGACAATGCAAGTGTTTATTAGCAACTTGTTAAGTGGAGAAAGAACAAAGTAAGTGGCAAATTTCTTCCAAGATCTGAGAGATTTAGAGTGAAATGAGGGAGATAGAATTAAATTGGACATACTTGACATTTTTACAAGAATAATTCAGAATAAATAAAAGTACAGAAAAAATCATGAAGGGTCCCACTTGCCTGAAACAGAAACAATCTGAATATCAAGAAGAATAATGCTGGGCCTGCGAACCAGAGTATCGCGGTTCAATTCCCAGTCAGGGTACATGCCAGTCCCCAGTCAGGGTTGCAGGCCAGTCCCCAGCAGGGGACACACAAGAGGCAACCATACATTGATATTTCTCTCCCTATCTCCTTCCCTTCCCCTCTAAAGATAAAAAAAATAAAAAATATTTAAAAAATAGATCTAACAATACTGTCCTCAGTTCTTTTTTTTTTAAAAAAAGAAGAAGAATGCCTGCCATGAATTAAAATACATCAAAGATATAAACAAAGCGATGAGTTTCTAATATCAATAAAAGCCACTAATTCATTGATTGATCACCTTTGAAGGTCACTAGGTCACAAACTCTGAAAACTAATAGAGAGAAATAATCAAGGTTTTCCTTTTATTCTTTTACAAACTATATTTTAGGTAACTAAATAGTTACCTGAAACTAAATAGTTGATAAAAGTGCATCTTCTTTATAGAATTCTACCTAATAAGTGCACAAAGAATGCTAGAATCAGAAAATTGCTGTGTTATAACCCAAAATGAAATAATCAATCTAGGTAACACTAAGCAATGGAAGCTAAAGTCATTAAATGATATATTAGTTGGGAATTTAATAATAGAGGGATTAGGCTGAAACCACAGATTAATGTTAATATTAAAAGTAGGATAAGCCACAGGTGTCATTTACCTGGACCCATACCTCCTTTAATTTGTTCTCTGATGCTGAGATTAGGCTCTGGAAACAAAATTTCTCTTCTCATAACTGGGACTCTGGTAGTTTTCACCAATAGAAACCTGGTAGTTTTCACCACTAGAGGCTGGAGGATAGAGGAGACATAGAAAAGGGATTAGTCCTTTCCATTTTTCTTTTTCTTGTCTAGATTACCTCAGCAGCAGCACTTCCTCCTGGTTGCAGCAGTTTCCTCTCTCTTAGCAACACTCAAGCAGCCCATTCTCTTCCATCTCTGCAGAGACACCAGCAGTAACTCCTGTCTCAGAGGTTTCACCCATAGCTCTGGGAGGTCCCTTCTCTGAGCATACAGATACCATTTCCATTTTCTTCCCTCAGCTTCAGGGATGACAACAGTTCCTTCAGTTGTATCTCAGTGCTATTTATTTATTCTTTGAGGTCTTTCACAACTGTCTAACAAATCCCTTAAATTTTCTCTTGAAGAAAGATTTGCTGTGTCAAATGGCCCTTTATTCAGCTACCAGGCATTAAGTGATGTGCTCATAGGAAGTACACTGCACCTAAAGAATCTTTTTAAGCAGGTTTATTGAGGTATAGTTTACATGCAATAAAATTCACGATTTATAAGTGTATAATTAGGTGAATTTTGACAGTCAAGCAACCATGACCAAAATCACATATAGAACATTTTCATTACCTCAGAAAAATTCCTTTGGGTCCCTAAGAAGACAGTCTCCTTTCCCCATTCTTGGCTCTAAGCAACCACTGATCTTATTTCTGTTGCTATAGCTTTGTCTCTTCTAAAATTTCATGTAAATGGAATTATTTGGCATGTGGCTTTTTGTGTCTGGCTGCGATCACTTAGCACAATGCCCCTGACATTCATCTATTCTGTTATTTGTTCCTTTTTATTCTATTATCTGAATATAGTAGTATTCCATCATATAAATACAGCACAATTTGTTCATGCATTTACCAACTGATAAATTCTATTAGCTATAATTTTAAGAAAACAGGCAAAGCAGACATATTAAACTGTCTAATAAAGATAAAACACTTTAAAAAGTGTCTCATATACTACTATTACTAATAATAATAGTAGGGTTACAAAATTAAATATATAGGGTTACTGAGAGATAATGTTTTGGACAACTTCTTGGGTAATAGATAAAATATAAATTATGAAAAGGACCTGTCCAATTGGGTAATATATTTGGTAAGATCATCTTGGACAAAGCCAAAACATATTTATCTGTACCTTTGGCTGGTATGACAAGTAACCTTGACTTTCTAGCTAAGTTGAGAAAATTGTATCACCAGGAAGTAATAACAATAATGAGATGTGTAGAAATGTGAGAGGCTGTTAGTAACAGTGTGAGCTGGAGTTTTCTATTTTAATCCCCACCCACCCTTACTTACTCTGCCCTTCCCTGTAGCCCAGGAATCTGATGTCTATAGACTGCATCACTCAGGTATCATTACTCTCTGGTTTCTGGTTGAAATGGCCAATGAGAGGCCTCCACAAGAGACTGGGAAGAGGGCCTAGGGTATTTAGTCCCCATCTTTCTACCCTGTTCTATCCTCACGTTTTTGCAATTCTAGTTTTTGCTGCATTCTACAGTTATATTTCTTATTAGAGGGAGGGAGAGGCTTTCTTCCGCACTACAAACTCTCTAGACTCATTCTCTTTCATATCCCTTTTAGGCCTAAAGGTGATAAAAGTGTATCATTGTTTCTAGTCCCTGTGCTTTGCTATATTCTCTTAAACTTGCCTGCATCTTCGTAAATACTCCTTTTAGTATATTTTCTTTTTTAAGTAAATTTATTGGGGTAACATTTGTTAATAGGATCATATCAGTTTCAACCATAGATTTCTATGATACACGATCTGCATATTGTGTTGTGTGCCCACCACCCAAGGTCAGATCACCTTCCATCACCACATAGTTGGCTCCCTTTACCTTTTACTGCCTCCTCACCTTCTTCCCTCTGGTGAACACTATACTGTTGTCTGTGTTTATAAGTTTCAGTTTTATATCCCACGTATGGTTCTTTCTCAGCTTTTTCTGACTGACTTATTTCACACAGTATTCTCAAGGTTTATCCATGTTGTCACAAATGGCAGTATTTCATCTTTTCTTATGGCTGAGTAGTACATAGTAGTAATATATATGTACCACATCTTCTTTTTTAAGTATATTTTATTGATTATGCTGTTACAGTTGTCCCATTTTTCTCTCCTTTATCTCTCTTCACCTGTTACCCACATTCCTTCTAGCATTTCCCCCCTTTTTCTCTAATCACACATCAGTACAGGGAAGCATATGCACACAACATATACAGTTGACCCTTGAACAACGCAAGATGGGGGTTAGGGGTGCTGAACCCCCCCACCTTCATCCCTAATGGAAAATCTGCATATAACTTTTGACTCCACTGGGACAGGTTCCAGGACACCATCCCACCCCATCCTCTCAGATATCAAAACCCCAGGATGCTCAAGTCCCTTATATAAAATGGCATAAAACAATGCCTATAGTTGGCCCTCTGCATCCACCGAAGTACCAGCCACATATCAAAAATACTCTTTTCCATCCAGGCTTGGTTGAATCTGCAGATGCAAAACCCAGAGAAATGGAAGGTGGACTGTATATTTATTTTTTAAAATCCACATACAGCATGGATTTGAATCACACTATTCAAACCCATGTTGTTCAAGGGTCAACTGTATACACAAACCCCTGTCCATAAAAGAAGAGAAAAAATTCTTAGGCAGTGCATTGATTCCATTGTGATTTGAATTTGTACCTGTGTGATGTTAGAATATGGTTCAGAAACAAAAAAATTGGCCTGGGATTTCCTTGCCTCCCCAAAAGAGCTGGACTGTACATTTGTTCTGAAGAGAACCCCTATAGGGTTATATGAACCCTTGCTTCATTTTGACAACAGCTTCTCAAACTTTAATCTGCATACAAATCACTCAAGTAGATGCCCATATACAATCCCAGCTTTGTTTCTCCTTAGCACTTATCATCTTGAAACATAAATAATATATAACTTATTTACCATGGTTATTGGTTGTGTCCCTTAGTAGAATGTAAGCTTCACAAAGGCAGGGATTTCTGTGTTCATATCTCTGGTTCCTGGCTCATAATAGGCACTCAATAAATATTTCTGGAATAACTAAATAAATATTTAATTCAATTTAAATTGCATTTTTAAATATTTTGTGCACTTGCTAGATAGATATCAAGCAATGTGAGAGGTGTTTGCAGAATATAAAGAGAAAATAACATTGAGCAAAATGAAAAAATTAAACACTGGGCCTTCCCTTCAGGGGTTGACAGGATAATAGGAGAGGCAGACATATATAAATAAATGTAATAAAGGCAGGATAATCAAAAGCATGGTAGAGATCCAGCCAAGTACAGGAGGAGCCCAAGGAATCAAATTTCTATTCTGAACATGGGGCAGTACAAGATGACTAAACAGAGAAGATCACACTTGAAGAGTGATGTTACAGAACAGACGGGGGGGGGGAGGGGCAGGGGCTGAATGATATAAAAAAAAACCTTTTTCTCCAGGGGTCCCTTTCCTGTACTAGTTTGCTTTGCTTGCTGCCAGAGGAAAGACATCTCTAAATGCCAGAGATTGGTGAAAAGGAAAGGAATTATTTATTTAAAAGTTATACAGACTTAGAGTAGTAACTTAATGTCTTCATTAAAATACTAAAGTCCTTTAGAATACCCACAAAGGCACACAGTCCTCCCTTCTCCCTCTTCCTTAGTGTGGGGTACTATGTCTCAGGAAAAGAAGTAGATGTTTGTGATTCAGGCTCCTGGCACCATCAGCTGTGTCGCCACTGTAATCTCCAGTTAATCCAAAGCCATGTGGCACCTTCTCATGGCCCACCAGCAAGAGTCCTTTCATCCCTTTTCTTCCAGGCAAAGTCTCTCCTGCTGCCTAACCCACATGGTCCTCCTTGGTATGGCTGCCAAGCTTGGGTTTAAATCCCCATGCCAGTCTTCCTCTGCAGCCCCATTTCCAACTCCTCCTCCAATCAGTTATACCTGCCAGCATTCCTGTACTCTTCCAGCTTTACTGGGCTGCCATAAGTAAGTCTGGGCAGGTGTGGCCCTATGGCATGGAGCCAATCTTCTCCAAGTTCTCATGCAGACGCTGTAACTAGTGGAGTTGCCTCCCAGTTACATCTTAGGTGGAAGTCAGTTCCATCCCCCTGGCTTAAAGCATGGCCACAGATATTTAACATATCTATGAAACCAGTTAAAGGTTATAGATATGTTAAATTACCATGCCAGAGGTTAGCTGCAAAGCAGTTGTACAAAATAGCTCTGAATGGCCCTGCTCCACGTGTCCCTTCCCCCAGTCAGATTCATGGGGGTGAGGACATCCTATATATTTTTTTCTAATATTTCCTGGACACCTTGAGTTCTGGACCCCATTCCAAATTCCTATTTGGGGCCCCCATCTTGGCTGCACCCTGTTACAATGGTAGAAGTTTTTCTTATGGGGAAGGGTGAGAAATTCCAGGTAAAGGGAACTACTGGAGCAGAAGTCTGGAGACAGAAAGAATATTCTTAATTTTATTCAAGGGATAATAATTTCTATACTGTAACCAAAGCATGGGAGTAGGGTTGTGTGAGCAGTCAGTTATAAATGGTTAACTAGGGCCTGATAGTATGAAAACATGAAATCACAGTCTTTCATATTATGATCCTTAGTTGTAGCCAAATATAAAAATTACATTTACTCATGCCCCTACTGGTCTATGTGTATTTGCAAGGTTCCACCATCATCCTGATGGAAAGCTGGAGTTAAGAACCACTAACTGAAAAGATGACTTGGGAGGCAGGTGAGAGTGAGATAACTAAAAGGAGGCAGAGGCTGGAGGCAAAGAATTCAGATAGACAACTTGAAAAACCCATGGGCAGTTTGTGCAGAAAGAAGAGAAGTCTACTTCAAATTAAAGAGAAGAGGTTGATAGAAATCTTATCTACTACATGTTGAGGACAACTCAGTATCCACAGGCTAGAAACAATCCTCGCCTTGCTTTCCTAGTTCCATGTGTTTCTCTTTCTTCTGCTGGGACCATGTAATGCAGCTTCAAACAGGTTTTGGGAGGTAGGATGATAGTAATTAAGGAGACACAATATAGAATTAAAGGGCTTATCCTGCTGCATGGCCATAGGTAAGTCTTCAAACTTTCTAAGCTACCATTTCCTCATCGGAAGAATGGGGGAGAAAAAGAAATACATGTATTGTGAGGCTTAAACATGACTTAAGGTGATGTGGATCCTGGCTGGCTGGATCCATGTGTGTTGTGGCTGCTAGTGAACAAATACACACAGACAACAGAAGTCCTGTGGAGAAAAAGGGACTGCATGGCTACTCTCTAAGTGAGAGAGAGGGCCCGACCCCTGCCTGGACAGGCTTTTATTGTTTTTCTGGGTACATTACATTGAGGATGGTCCTCATTTACTATGCATAGGTTTGCTGCAGGTGTTTACCTTTTACAGATAATAAAGGAAAGAATGTTGCTAATTACTTTAAAGAGAAGGATTTGCAGACCAAGAGGAAATGTGGTTGAGCTGGTTACACTCCATACTTGGGAAGTTTAGCATAGATTTTAGGAAGTTACGGTAAGCGCTTGTGCCTCAGTTCAGGGCACAAATTTTAGCAAAAGCAAGTCTCATAGCAAGTCTCATAGTCTAAGTACAATTCAGGCCTGATTCCCCACAGGAAAACCTGTCTGTGGGCATGGTCCTATGTGCCACTTGCTCCCCACTGGTTTTCAACGTGGAGATTGAGCTACATTCCCATGCCACATGAAACTGCTCCCTACATTATGGCATTTAGTTGAGTGCCTGGCTGTGATAGTCAAGATAGGTTATGTTATGTTACAGTAATAAATAATTCCCAGATATCTGTGGTTTAAATTGAGATTTATTTTTTAATCATGCTACATGATTAAAATAATGAATTTGCTAGAATTCATTATTTTACCTGGGGTACATAGGACCTATTCACCTGGGGTGCATAGGTCCACTGGGGTGCATAGGACCTATTCACCTGGGGTGCATAGGTCCACTGAGAGCTGGCAGGGGAACTGCCTATTGTAGTTACTCAGGGACCCAGGCTGATAGTGTAGCTACCATCTTGAATATTATCCATCTGTATGTCAAAGGACAAGAGAATTCTGGGCAGTCTTATACTGACAAGTACATGCTTGATGAAGAAGAGATACACACCACTCCCCCTGACAACTCATTGACCTGCACCTATCATGTGGATCCATTTACTACAAGGGGCTGGGAAGTACGATCCTGCTATATGCCCAAGAGACAGAGGAGCCTGAAATATTTGGCAAGTCTTTATTAGTGCTAAAATCTGCAGTGTTAATTGTCTTCTTTCTCACATCCCCAGCCTGTTCACAGAGCTACCGATTTCAGAGGGCTTCAGTCCAATAGCCACCACTCACCCAACTGACAACAGGGTCCTCACAGTGCTGGGCAGTGGTGCCTGGAGCTCCTTCGTTGGCCCTCTGAGGAACTTAACTCTCAGCATTCAGGAACAGAATTTACCCAGCCATATAATAGCATTAACTGTCCACTTTGCCCCACTCTGTGGGCCCCATGAAAGTACACAGGATGAGCCCTTATGTGTGAGACCACCCTTTCAGGAGTACTGTGAAATCCAATCTTTCTTCTTGGCAGAAGTATCCAAATTTCAACTATTTAAAGGGTCTGGATACAAAGCCCAACATTTTTCACTGTTCAAATTGTTTTTGTTTCATGGAAACTCCTTTTGTGTCTCCAAAAGGAGACGTGTATATGTATATAAATATTCATAGACATTATGCTAAAATCAATATGTAATTTCTAAAGCAATATCTTTGAACTCAATTATAATAAAGATCCTTAATTACAAGAATAATAGAGAGAAATTGCTTTTGAAAGAACATAGTTTCATGCTCCTAGTCTTCTATTATGGCTTCCTAACTGGATTCCAAGGACACATAAATTCAACATTATTTTCATATAATTGGTTTCTTTTGTAATTCTATGTATTGTGCTTTATGCATTTAAAAACAGTCTGAGAAGGCATCCAAAACTTCACCTGACTGTTAAAGTGCTAAAGAGTTACTTGGCATGTTAACATGTTAAGAAACACTTTTCTTTTTTAAAAAATACTTTAAAATGTTATTGTTGTTCAAGTACAGTTTTCTGCCTTTTCCCCCTACCTCTTCCCCGCAACCTAGTCATCCCCACCTCCCTCCCCTGATTCCACCCACCCTTGGTTTTGTCATGTGTCCTTTATAGTTGTTCCTGCAAACCCTTCATGCTTTCCCCCTCATTATCCCCTTCAATCTCCCCTTCAGTCACTGTCCATTTGTTCTTAATTTTAATGTCTCTGATTATATTTTGCTTTCTTGTTTGTTTTGCTGATTAGGTTCTAGTTAAAGGTGAGATCTTATGGTATTTGTCTTTCACTACCTGGCTTATTTCACTTAGCATAATGCTCTCCAGTTTCATCCATGCTGTCATAAAGGGTAGGAGTGCCCTTTTTCTTTCTGCTGTGTAGTATTCCGTCGTGTAAATGTACCATAGTTTTTTGATCCATTCATTTATTGATGGGTACTTACTTAGGTTGCTTCCAGCACTTGGTTATTATAAATTGTGCTGCTATGAACACTGGGGTGCATAGGTTCATATTACCGCAGGGTGGTGCTATTGCTTTAAGAGTAAGAACAAATAAGTCAAGCTATCAGAATGAGAATCAAATGACCTTAGAGAAGTATGAGGAACAAAGGGATGATGTGGCTACAGATAGTTATAGTAGTCTTAGTTTAAACAGAAAGTTTCAATTTCTAGCAAATTCATTATTAGTATGTAAAATGTGTTTTTATATACACATTTAATAGGTTTTACTATTTTAAAGTAGTATATAACACAAAAATATAAGGTGTTGAGGAACTGTTAGCCAACCAATTCTCTAAATACTTATTCAACACAATATTATAGATTACACAGATAACTCACTGTGGTATCATTTTTTCTGCCCATGTTGTCAGGGTTTTATTTCCCCTGTTAGCTCCATTCTGGATTTATGTGTGTAGATATCATAATTTATATGCACTGAATTCCATCTAGATTCAAACATTTATTAGATGCCCATGACAAGTTTAAAAGTAGAAAATACAACTCCTGAATAGGAACTGAGAATCATATGATGGAAAATTATGCAAAGAATCCAAAGAAGAAACACAAAACAGAACTAGTTATGTTAGCAAAGACAAAATAGACAGGTGTGCTCAGATTTTTGAAAATCTGAGTTATACCACTACACTTTTATGAAAGATCTACATTAGTACCTGTTTTCATGAACCAAAAAAAAAAAATCTGAAGAGGATGTTTGATCTTATGAAAAAAAAAAAAAAAGAGGCAAAGGGCAAAAATAGCGTTCAGCTTTGCTTTGCAGTGAGACATTTTTAGAGGTAGCAGGACCCTGAGTAGAAAGGGCGGCACCACCAAGCTCCTTCCCTGGACTACACTCAGCCTCCCCGCATCATGCTGCTGTAGCTTGGAACTGTGTCTGTGAGCAACTGTGCTTTATCTCCATTTCTGCTGTGCATACCTGCTTTTACTGCATGTTAGTATTATTTTAGGTTTTATGTGTTATTTGGTATGATTTGGTAGGTTATTTTCTGGGTCTGGAGATGCTAAAAATATTTCTATATAAATGAATGGTGATTGCTTCTTTGTTTACATCATTTGGTCTTAGAAAAGGTTTTAGAGGAACAATGTACTTTTGGATGGTGGAAGAAACCTGTACTTGAAACAGTTTGCTTCAAAAAAAATCTGAGGGGACAGGTGATGGTGGGAAGTGGGTGGTGGTACAGAAGAAATAAGATGACCATGTGGTAACTGTTAAAGCAAATATCCAGCAAATAGGTAAATTTAGGTTAGTGGGGCTTCCTATACAATCTCTTTATTTTTGTGTCTGTTTGAAATTTTTCATAAAAAGAAAATGAACACATACATACAATAATAAAATGCTAAATGGCTGCATGAGTGAATTTTTGGTGATCCGAGTCAGGTTTGTGAGAACACATACCAAGTCACAGAATTAATGAAAGGGAAGGATGAATGCTGATGTGGAAAATTTGTAAGAGACAGGAAATGAACAAACTGGAAGAAAGTGTGATACTGACTTTGTACTACTCAATCCTCAGACTTTGACTCTCCTAACCTTTTATTTAGGGTAAAGGGAATTGGTGAGAGGGTCAGCAAAAAACTAAGTTACAAAACACAAGAGACTTTCTTTTCAGCATTTTTTTTTTTTTAGGCAAAAGGGACTGAAAGAAAGCTGGTCTTTCCAATTAGCTCTTAAAATCCTTCATGGCTTTAAAATAAAAATTTTGTTATCTACAATCCACATGAAGATATTTGTTTTGAGAAATCTGTTTTATCTCCACTTACAAAAGAAAATCTTCCCAAGTTGCTACAAATATATATTTATGAAATTTAATATTTTTAAAGGTTAAGTTAAAATACCTTTTTAAATACATAATACTTCAATTTATGCTCTAACCACAAGAGAAAAAATACCTTAGCACTCAGAAAACCCCTCATGTTTTACTTTCTCGCAGGATAACATACAAAAGACATTTCTATTTTAAGTTTTGCAAGAACAAACTGAAGTCATAATTTACTTCAGTCAATATAAGAGTAGCATTCCATCCTCTTGAACAAAAGAAACAATTTCTTAATAATAATACACTGCATTTTTCTTAAACCAAAATAATCAATAACCTAATTCTCAATGGAATCAGTTGTGTGTGTGTGTGTGTGTGTGTGTGTGTGTGTGTGTGTATGTGGTGGGGGTAACATTTTGAATTACCTCTAATTTAAGTTATCTCATTGGTAAACTGATTTTCCCCCCACCCACACTCTACTGACCATTAAAGTTCAGTCATGAGGTTGAAGTCTGGAAGAAGGATGAAGTGGAAAGTCTGAATGTTGTCCCTTCTGGTCTGTTTTAATCACGGCTTCACAGAGAAACCAAAAAAATAGTTTCTATAGATATCTATATCTATATTGACCTCTGTATATCTATATCTATAGGTATATAGATCTACATATTTATATAGATTATATAGATAGATAGATATAGATAAAGATAAGATAGAGAGGCTTATTATAGGAAGTGGTTTACACATTTATGGAGGCCGAAAGTTCTGCAAGTTAAATACTAGGAAATTCAGGGGTTAATTCAGTTCAAGGCAAAGCCAATGATGTAAACTCTAGCCTGGAAAGCCCAAGAACCAGGAGCACCAATGTCTGGTGTCCAAGAACAGAATAAAATGGATGTCACAGTTCAACCAAAGAGAGTGAATTTGCCCATCTTCCTCCAGCTTTTTTGTCCTATTCAGCCTAGTAATGGATTGTATGATGCCCTCCTACATCTGCATCCTGTGAGGGCGACTTTCTTTACTCAGTTTACCAATTCAAATGTTAATCTTTTCCAGAAACACTTTCATTGACATACCCAGAAACAGTATTTTACCAGCTATCTGGGCATCCTTTAGCTCAAATGAGTTGACAGGTACAATAACCATTAATGGCCCTAGGGAATTGTTGGGGGGAGGAAGGGAGGTAGGTTGAGGAGAGATAAGGGGTGAGGATCAGTTAGGGGGTGAGGATCAAATGGCCTAGACTCCCCTCTCTGAGCTTTGGACAGGATGGGACCATCCTGGCAGAAAGCTCTGCCTCATTCCACATTTGGGGCTCCAGAGGGAGCTCTTGAACCAACCTGGGGACACCCACAGCTGAGCTCTCTGTGGCACAGAGATCTGTGACACAGCCTGACTGCACAGAGGTTGGATCTGAGTCTAGTTTTCCTGAATTGCCTTTAGTTTCCAGGTGACATACAGGTCAGAGCTCAACAGGGGAAAGTCACGTGTTTCAAGGAATCTTCAGTATCAGTTGGGAGCCAGGATAAGGCTGAGTCATCTAGGGAACTTAACCAGGTTCTGACCAAGGTGAGAGATGCCACCATGCACAGCAGCAGGAGAATGTGCTGGGATAGGACCAGTCACCCTTCAGGGCCTCCCTAAGGAGCATTTCGGAACACCCATTCAGTGGCAGAGGCAAGCAGTGATCCAGAAGTCACCACAAGGATTTGAGAAATTTATCTCACCTCTGCTGTCATTTGGACACCTGGCTACTGCCCTTGTTCTTCTACCTAACACTGGGGCATGCGATTAATTATTCACCAAAAAAAATTATGTGTTTCCTATAACATAGTATAAATAATTTCAAATCCTTATTTATGCAACTATAAATAAATATGAACACTTTCTTTACAGAATCTAAAGCCTTTTTAAAAAAATCAGGACTGAGTATAATGAAAAAAAAAAAAAAAAGAAAACTTCCTTTAGTGGATTTTTCAGTGTTTAAGTTCATATTTGTACTATTGCTGTTAGGCCCGGAATTAGATAAAAGTAGCCAAGAGGAACAAGGAATCCGAGGCAGGCTCCAGACTCAGCAAGGAAGATAGAAAATACAGAAAGTACAAAGAGTGCTGAACAAGATAACCGCCTGTGCATGACCTTGTCTTTGCAGAAAAGTATCCACTGCTGCAAGCAGAAAGCATAGCCATGTGTGTTCCCTCCAGATAGCCAATCGCTAACGGCTATGTCTGCTTCTGTATTTGCTTGCTTGCTTGCTTGCTTGCTTGCTTGCTTGCTTGCTTGCTTGCTTGCTTGCTTGCTCACCCCAATAAAAACCCTAGGCTGCAAGCGCCAGGCGCGACTCTCATTTGCAGCCCTCTGGGCACCGTGTCTCCGGACACCTTGAGAGTTCGCCCCTGCGCAGGTAAAGCTTTGGCCAATAAAGTTCCATCTTAAACTCCTGAAAGTTTCCGACCATTTGTTGCTCGAGTTGGTGAATGCTACATTGCTACTTCACAAAGAGAGCTGAGATAGTGTACAATAAAATAATGATAGCTAATATTTACTGAATGATTCCTCTTTCTGCCAGGCACTGTTTTTAATGTTCTAAATAATAATATTGAATCCACAAAGTACTAAGTGATTTGAATTATGGCCATTCGACAGATGAGAGAAATGAGGCTCAGAGATGGAGAGCAATTGGCACAAGTTTTCCCAGTGAGGATGAGGAAGAGCTGGGCTACAAACCGACTTAGCCTCCAGAGCTTGTGTTTTTTCAGCTATGCCACTAAAATAAAAAGAAACACCTCAGGAACAGAGAGGACTATATCTAAAAATGGCAAAAATAGTCTTCCTTAAATTTAACTTATTCTACATCCAGGCCAATTAAAATAGATCTTTGTTTATCAGGTGATCAGGAACTGAACATTTATAAAATGATTGATAATGTTTACAAGAATTTTGTAAAAAGCCCAGAATAAAAAGTAGCTTCTAAATAAAATAAAAGTATTTTGGTCATTTTGCAATGTGTCAGGTATTATGTCAAATGTTCTACATGAATTATCTTCTGTAATGTTCCTTTTTTCAAAAGTATCAAAACCAAAAAAGACACTAGAGTTTGGACTATCTATCACTACGAAGGTCAATAAGCAACAACAGGGATTGAATCTTTATGGGTGCTTTATTCAGATAACCAGTGATCTGAGAAGATGGCGAGTTCATACCCTAAAGGACAATCTTAAATTCCATTATAAAACAGCCCTTTTTATAAGAAGTACAAAGTGTAGGTAAGGGGTTTGGAATTCAGGGAAGATTAATTGGATTGAGAAAAAAACAACTTCAGCATTCTTGCCCTGGGCTGTGGTCTTAAATTGTGCCCTAGGGCAGTGCTCTTTAGCTGGGTCCTGGGCGGTGGTCATTTCACCCTGGAGTACAATGGCTCAGATATCATCTTGAATTGCTTGCAGTCTTCCTGGGGAAAAACGGTGGAACTGTTTATGGTCTTGTGGAGTCAGGGTGTGTCATACCTTCAGTTCCTAGAACAAAAGCTTTCACAGGCTAAGCTTATTAGCTAGTACTTAAACTAAAATTTTCCAACTCTTAAAAGTCCCCTATTCAGTATATTTTATCAATTATACTATTACAGCTGTCCCACTTTTTTCTCCCTCCTTCCCCCTTTGCCCTGCGCCCCCTCCCACCAGCATTTTTCCTGCCCCGTAAGTTCATGTCCATGGGTGGTATATATAACTTCTTTGACTTCTCCATTTCCCATATTATTCTTAACCTACCCCTGACTATTTTGTACCTACCATTTATGCTTCTTATTCCCTGTACCTTTTCACCCATTCTCCCCTCTCCCCTTCCTCACTGATAACCCTCTCTGTGATCTCCATTTCTGTGATTCTTTTCCTGTTCTAGTTGTTTGCTTAGTTCATGTTTGTTTTTTAGGTTCAGTTGTTGATAATTATGAGTTTGTTATCATTTTACTGTTCATAGTCTTGGTCTTCTTTTTCTTAGATGAGTCCCTTTAACATTTCATGTAATAAGGGCTCGGTGGTGATAAACTCCTTTAACTTGCCCTTATCTGGGAAACACTTTATCTGCCCTTCCATTCTAAATAATAGCTCTGCTGGATAGAGTAATCTTGGATATAGGTCCTTTCCTTTCATGACTTGGAATACTTCTTTCCAGCACCTTCTTGCCTGCAAAGTTTCTTTTGAGAAATTAGCTTATAGTCTTATGGGAACTCTTTTGTAGGTAACTCTCTCCTTCTCTCTTGCTTCTTTTAAGATTCTCTTCTTATCATTCATCTTGGGTAATGTAATTATGATGTGCCTTGGTGTGTGCTTCCTTGGGTCCAACTTCTTTGGGACTCTAAACTTCCTAGACTTCCTGGCAGTCTATTTCCTTTGCCAGACTGGGGAAATTCTCCTTCATTATGTTTTCAAATAAGTTTTCAATTTCTTATTCTTCTCCTTTTCCTTCTGGCACTTCTATGATTCAGATGTTGGAATGTTTAAAGTTGTTCCAGAGGTTCCTAAGCCTCCCCTTATTTTTTTTTAATTCTTGTTCTTTCATTCTGTTCTGGTTGAATGATTATTTTTCTCCTTCTGCTCCAAATTGTTGATTTGAGTCCCAGTTTCCTTCCCATCACTGTTGATTCTCTATGCATTTTCCATTATTTCACTTTGTATAGCCTTCACTTCTTTCTCTATTTTGTGACCATATTCAACCATTTCTGTGAGCATCCTGGTCACCAATGTTGTGAACTCTGTATCTGATACATTGTCTATCTCCTTACTACTTAGTTCTTTCTCTGGAGTTTTGATCTGTCCTTTCATTTGGGCCATATTTCTTTGTCTCCATGTGCCTGTTACATTGTAAGGGGTGGAGCCTTAAGTATTCACCAGGGTGGGACAACCTGCTTTGCTGTGTTGTGGCACTGTGTGTGGGGGAGGGGTCAAAAAAAGAACAATGTTGCTTGCTCACCTCTTGCACTACTTTCAGTCTCTTCCCCTGCTACCCACAAGCTAATTGGGCTCTTCTGGTGCTCATTCCCAGGTAGATAGACTTGTGTACATTCTAGGACCCCAATTGATCTCTCCAACAGACTTTCCTATGAGCCTGGGAGTTTGTTTTCCACCTTCATGACCCCAAAAAGTTTTTAGAGCCAGAGGTTTTGAGGCTTTAGTTTCCTGCGCTGGAGCCCTGGGTTGAGGAGTCTGTCTTGCTCCCCAGTTGTTCCTCCTGGTTTATCCACATGCAAATGTGGGGCCACCCACTCTGCCAGCCACCACCTTGTCTCGTGTCATGTTTGTCAGACTTCCATACAGCTTGATTTTCTGACAGTTCTGGTTGTTTTTTGTTTTTAAATTTGTTGTTGTCCTTCTTTTGGTTGTGCAAGGAAGCAAAGCATATCTACCAAGGCCTCCATTTTGGCCAGAATTCCTAATGTTCTTAATAAATACTTTGTAGCTGGGATTTTAGTATCCTTATTTTATAGATAAGGACACTGAGGCTTAGGGAAAGCTTCTTAAGACCCCATAATTAGTAAAGGGCAAGTATTCAATCCTATATGCTTGAGTATCATATGATAGATACTGCCTCCTGCAACTGCAGAACATTATAATGTTCATTGCATGGTCACTGACAGGACTCAGATACTGATACATAGATTTCATATGATTGGCATCCATTCAAAACAGCCCATGCTGTTACTCGTATTACATTTCTAATATTATTTCCATTAACTTCTGGTGAAAGGGTAATACGTATTGAAGATAAGGTGGTAAACAAGACAGACATATTCTGGATCTAAGTCCTTAATCAAATATATGTATTGTACATATATTCTCCCATTTCTGTAGATTGCCTTTTGTTAATGGTGTCTCTTGATGAGTAAACTATTTTAATTTTGGTGAAGTGTATCAATTTTTTCTTTTATAGTTCATATTTTTTGTATCCTATATAAGAAGTTTTTGCTATCCCAAAGACTGCAGATTTTCTCCTATGTTTTCTTTTAGGAGTTTTATAGCTGCTTGTATTTTAGGATTTATGGGAATAATTTATTACCTAGCCTTGTTGTAAATGCTAACAGTTTTTACCCTACCATTTAGCTGTTCTGTTTTTATGTGGGAATTCAAAAATTATATCACTACCACTGCTAAATGCCCCTATAGCATTTCATGACTTGTAAAACTTTTATATCCCTCTAGTAATAATTATCTTTGTTTTTATTTGTTTAGTATTCTGTACTTTCCACTAATCCCAAATTTTCACAGAGATGCATATATATTGTCACCACCAACAAACAGATTGAGTAATAAGTTCTGTTTTGCTCCTAGAATCTTTTCTCTTTCCGCACTAATATTATTGTGGGTCTTCCCTTCACTGTCAGTCGATATGGAAAAATCCTCGCTTTTCTCCTGTGATGGATTGCATGATTTCTGGATCCCACGTCTTCTATTTTGTGGGGGTTATTTTTTGTGAAGAGATTGATTGTTGCCTGCCTAATATTCATGATCTCCTATGTCTAAGGAGAATCCTGATATATTTGTGGGTAGCAGTGGGTCTGGCTCAAACCCATATTTCTCAGCCCAACTTGCATATAAATTGGGCATGTGACACAGTACTGGTTGGTACCATATAAGCAGAAATTCTTTTTTTTTAATTTAATTTATTTTTCAAGTACAGTTTTCTGTCTGTCTCTCCCATTCCAGCCCACCCCACCCCGTGCTCCCCACCTCTCTCCCATTTCCACCCCCCTTATTTATCGTCCCTGTGTCCTTTATACTTGTTCCTCTAAATCCCTCCCCTTTCTCCCCTTAAATTCCCTCCCCTCTCCCCTCTGGTCACTGCCCCCCTGTTTTCTATTTCAGTGTCTTTGTTTTTATTTTGCTTGCTTGTTTGTTTTGTTGTTTAGCTTCCTGTTAAAGGTGAGATCATATGGTATTTGTCTTTCAACCCCTGGCTTGTTTCACTCAGCATAATGCTTTCCAGTTCCATCCATGTTGTTGCAAAGGGTAGTAGTTCCTTCTTTCTTTCTGTTGCACAGAATTCCATTGTGTATATGTACCATAGTTTTTTGATCCATTCATTTACTGACAGGCACCTAGGCTGCTTCCAACTCTTGGCTATTGTAAATTGTGCTGCTATGAACATTGTGGTGCATAGGTTCTTTGAGATTGGTGTTTTAGGGTTCTTAGGATATAGTCCTAGCAGTGGAATTGCTGGGTCAAAAGGCAGGTCGATTTTTATTTTTCTGAGAAAATTCCATACTGTTTTCCATAATGGTTGTACCAGTCTGCAATCCCCCACCAACAGTGAACTAAAGTCCCCTTTTCCCCACAACCTCTCCAACATTTGTTGTTTGTTGCTTTGTTTATGATAGCCATCCTGACCGGTGTAAAGTAGTATCTCATTGTGGAGAGCTCTTAAAAGGATAGCGATATAGACAGTCTCAGCTGACATGCATGTTGTACCTTTGTCTTTCCCTTTTCTTCCTTCATGGAATAAAGACATACCATATTTTTTGGACCATAACATGCACCTAGGTTTTAGAGGAGGAAAATAGGGGAAAAAATTGAAGCAAAAAATGTGGTAAAATATTTAATAATATAAATAACATAATATTTCACCAATGTAAATGTAAAGAGAACTCAACAACAGCATTAACAACCATTATTCCTCCCAAATTTGGGGGGAAATGTGCATTTTATAATCCAAAAAATATGGTAATTCTTCCCATTGGGAGACAATATGTAAGTTACATGGACTTAATAGGTTAGGTACCTATAATTTAAAATTTCTCATTGTAAATTGATAATTTGGCATTCTGGTTCATGGATCAGACTGTGGACCTATTTCATTGGAATTTGCCTTGAGAGATAAGCCCACTTTTGGCATACTTTTAAACTAGTTTTCTTGGACTGCAAAACTGAGGGAGAGACTGTGAGAAATTCATCACCCTCTGTGAGCTTCTTAGGTGTTAGACCATCAGTCCCCTCCCTCTTCCCCTCCCTCCCACCAACATCCTAAACATATCAAGCTTTCCCTTTGAACTGTGTTTGTACTGATAATACAAGCTGAATACAAATCCTCCACTAAACAAAGAATGGAATTTGACTCAGAGACAAACAATGAGGGGAATAAAAACTTTCTTCTTCCCAAGGTTACTATATATTGATTGCTATTTAACAATCATATTCTTTCTTTTTATATGAGAATATGAGACACATAGAGAGGGACACAGATGATAGAGAAACAGAGAACCAGACAGTAATGTAGAGAGAACTGTAACAATAAAAACTATGAATTAGTGAAGTGACCGGTAAATTGTAATATCAGGGTGAATGAGTTGTGTCATATCCTGATAGTGATCCATTTCTCTACAAAACCTTCTGAGAATACTTAGACTCTTGTTTCTTATTATGTTACCTGTTTTTATGATCAATCACTTGAGATCATGAGTAGGCCTTGCAACTTGAAAGACTAACTAGTATAACGATTTTTAAAATGTTTCCTCATTCCCATGCTCTTTGCCCAACTTTGAATAAGCTTTCCCTGTTACCTACATGAATGACTAGAATAGCAGTCATTAATAGCCTCCCAGCTTTCACTCTTCCCTTACCCAACCTTTCTGAGACACATATCTTATGTCTCTGTCTCTGTCTTCAGGTATGTGCCCTGATGAGGAACTGAACCTGCAACTTTTTGATTATGGGACAATGTTCCAACCAACTGAGCCACACTGGCCAGGGCATACTTTGGTTTTGACTTGTATTTTCCTGTTGATTAATGTCTAGCATCTTTCATGTGCTTATTTGTCATTCGTGTTTCACCTTTGGAGAAATGTCTACACACATTCTATGCCAATTATTTAATTATATTATTTGTCTTTATATTATTGCCTTTTATTTTTATTGTCACATGAGCTTTTCCAAATTTTTTGTTTTGGCCAAAAAGTTCATTTGCTTTTTCTGTAAGAAGGATCCAGTATCACTTAGTTGTCTTTAACTTCATTTGAAACAAGTTTGTTAAATTGTATTGTGACAGCTGTCATATCAGCATGCATTTAAAAAAACATCAAAATTGGTGTTTCATGTAGCCATTTTAATATTGAAGATGGAAGAAAATATGCAACATTTTCAGCATATTATGCTATATTATTTCAAGAAAGGTAAAAACATAACTGAAACACAAAAAATTTATTTGTGCAGCATATGGAGAAGTTACTGCAACTGATCAAACATGTCAAAAGTGGTTTGTGAAGTTTTGTACTGGAGATTTCTCTGTGGACAATGCTCCATGTTTGGGTAGACCAGTTGAAGTTGATAGCAATCAAATTGAGACATTAACTGAGAACAATCTATGTTATAGATTATATAGAAGATAGCTGATATACTCAAAATATCCAAGTCAATAAAGTTATTGGCGAAAATGAAAAATATGCCTTTTATTTTACAGACTTTTTGGGCAACTCAATATTTAGAATATGAGTATCTTGTCAAGTATATAATTAGCAAACCCAAGTTGCAAGCCTAGTTGAAGTAGTGTTGTTTTCATTGTAGCTTATGTAACTGGAATATTTTTTTGTAGATTTTAAGAATCTATTTTTTGTTTAAATCATTTTTTCTCATAATTGTTTGCTCTATATTTCTTGGGTATGATGTCATCCTATATTGCTCTAAAGATATTGAGTAGGGGTTTCTCTCTCTTTCTCTTACAGTTGCCTTTGGCTCTATCACTATCACGATCCTTCAGCAATTCTTTCTTTTTTAAGATTGTATTTATTTGTTTTTAGACAGAGAAAAAGGGAGGGAGAGAAACATCAATGTTTGTTTGCCTTTTATGTGCCCCCTACTGGGGACCTGGCTTGCAGCCCAAGCATGTGCCCTGACTGGGGATCCAATCAGTGATGCTTTGGTTCACAGGCCAGCACTCAGTCCACTGAGCCACACCAGCCAGGGCAACATCCTTCAGAGATTCTTTGTGGGGACATTTTCTTGAATTCTGGGCACTTGATTGTTGATTTGGGAAGCACTGCTGGGTTCTTGATAGATTCTTCAGGAAACAAGCCCTCCTCTGTGCCAACAGCTGTGCCAGGCCCCAGTCGCTGGCCTATGTCTATATCTATATGTTCACCTCATCCTGGGAGGGTTGTGTCTCTTCCTCTCTGGGAAATGAGGTGGCTAGACCAGGTTCTTTGACACTACCAACTTCCAAGGCAAGCATTGTTCAGATGAATCCAAGTGGAAAAGTCATTGTTCACATATCCTGACTTTCTGGTTCCACATCTTGGAGTTCACAAGGAAATAATGTTTGAGGAAGCCAAGGATCCATTTCCATGTTATCTGAATAATAAGATTTCATTTTTCAGTCTTTAGCTTATGGCAGAATCTGATCTATCTCATTAAAATCATTCTTTTAAAAAATGCAAAGTATTGAACAGTATTTATAGTATTATTCATTTAGGCAAATTTATGAAATATAAAAAATGTTGTTATATGCATATGGAGATCATTTTTATTATTTTTCTAAAGATGCCAAAGAAAATAGTTACCTATTAAGAGAAATACTGGGGGCCAGGAGTGGTAAATACAGAGGGTGTGGATGCTTTCTTCATTAACTTTCTATTAAGGTCATTTTCAAACCTATACATAAGTAGGGAGGATAGCCAGCATGCAGCTTTAATAATGATCAACTCATGGTTAGTCTTGTTCTGTCTATATCCTTAACCTCTCTACTTCTATCCTCACTGGATTATTTTAAAGCATATTTCAGACACTATATTATTTCATTGATAAATACTTCAGTATATATTTCTTAAGGCAGTGCTGCCCAAGAGAACTATGTAAAGTGATGGTAATATTCTATATAAGTACTGTCCAAACAGTAGCCATTAGCCATATGTGGGTATTAAACATTTCAAATGTGGCTGATGTGACTGAGAAAGTAAACTTTGTAATTTTAATTGACTTAAATCTAAATTTAAATAGGACATATGGCTAGTGGCTACTCCAGCACAGCTCTGGGACATAAGGACTCTTTTTTAAAAAACATAACTGTTATATATCACACCTAAAAAATAATATTTTCTTAATATCATCAAATTCTTAATACCAGGGCTTAAATTTCCCCAGCTACATCATAAATATATTTTTACAGTTAATTTATTTGAATCTAAATGCAAATTCTTTAGAGTTGGGTTGATATATCTCTTAAATTTTCTGACCTGTCTGGTGAGGCTCAGTGGATTGAGTGCTGGCCTGTGAACCAATGGGTCACCAGTTCAATCCCCAATCAGGACACATGCCTGGGTTATGAGCCAGGCCCCCAGTGGAGGGTGCATGAGAGGCAACCACACATTGATGTTTCTCTTCCTCTTTTTCTCCCTCCCTTTCCCTCTCTCTAAAAATAAATAAATTTTTTAAAAGGCTCTTACTCTTAAAAAAAGATACAAAACAATTCTGTCACTTACAAATTTTCCTTGTACCTCTTCTCAGTCAATAAACTCAGGCCCAGGCAAGCACTGATATACTATCAGTATAGACGAGATTTGCCGTTTCTGGAGTTTCATATAAAAGGAATCGTACTACATGTACTCTTTTGAGTCTGGCTTTTATACTCTGCATGATCTTTTAGGGATTTTGGTTTATAGTAAGTTTCTTGTTTTATTGTCTCTGTGCCATGATGTGACTTGTAAATATTGGTACCTACTCTTTAGGCCTGCACTGGATGTTTCCCTGCCCAGTGTTACTGCAGGAACCAGATGCAGTACCAGCTTACTTCACAGAACTCACTGCAGTGTTCCAAGTCCTCATCTTGGTGACCTCCAGTAGAGTTTTGGTGTGGCTGAGAGAGATGCTGAACATGTTTCTTTTTCATAAATGGTTCACTGTGGCAATGTTCCTTGACAAGTTTTCTTTATTCTTATAACTCTCTTTTAAGAAAAGACATCTGATAGCTTTAGATTTAGGACCACATTTTCTAGAAACAAATGAAATTTCTATGAGAATACCACATTAAGGATTGATAGAGTAGAAGTTAGATGCATGGATTCTGGAACCAGATTGCAGGGTTGAAATCTGGCTGTGCCACTAACTAGCTGTGTGACCCTTGATAAGTTAATTAGTCTGTGAAATAAGGCTGCTTTCTCGAGTTATTGTGAGGATTAAATATGTTAAACCATGTTAAGTACTTAGAATAGTGCCTGGCATGTGGTAACCTCTCAGTAAGTATTTTGTTGATCCTGTTGTTTACATTGTTGAAGGAATATTTTACCAGCTTTTGCAATAGATATATTTAACCCCAAAGAATTGGATATGTACACAGAAACCCTTAAAACTGTCTAGCCGAGCCCTGACCAGTGTGGCTCAGTTGGGTGGGCATTGGTCAATTCCTTGTCAGGACACATACCTGGGTTGTGGGTTTGGTCCACAGTTGGGAGTGTATGAAAGGCAACCAATCAATGTTTCTCTCTTACATCCATGTTTCTCTTCCTCTCTTTCCTCTCTCTAAAAATAAATAAAATCTTAAAAAAAAAAAACCAAAACAAAAAAACCTGGCTGAACCCTGGCTGATGTGGCTCAGTGGTTTGATTGCCAGCCTGTGAACCAAAGGGTCGACGGTTCAATTTCCAGTCAGGGCACATGCCTGGGTTGTGCACCAGGTCCCTAGTGGGAGGCACATGAGAGGCAACCACACACTGATGTTTAAAAAAAACCTGGCTGAATTATTTCTTTTCATACTTTACTTTGATATGCTCTGAGTGCCTGATTTATACCTTTTTGAGAAATCTCCATATTTTTGTTATACAATTCAAAGTCTGATCATGTCATTCTGGAAAAAAAAGTCTCTCCCAAACCTTATAATGAAGTGGCATGTCCTTAGATATTTGCTTTCCTTGAAGGAACAATATCTCTTAATAAATGGATGTATTTTTTCAATAAATAAATGTTTAATTTCTATGTGAAAAGATAACTGATAAACTGAATGTGATATCAGTCACAAGTAACTTTTAAAAATATAATTTTAAGTTTTGCATCACTTATTTGAAAGCAAAGGAGATTTCTGAAAAAGAAAAGTGGAAAACATTAAAACTAAGGTAAGATGTGTGTTGGTTATTAATCTACTGTTCCTCAGCTTCAAACCCAGCCTTCTCTGTTCACCTTTATGATGCTGGGGCCAGGGTTTTGCAAATCCCATTACGTTTTTGCCAGCTGGACCCCCAGCTAAGTCCTGTCAGTAAGTGCTGCTGAACAGGGACTGGAAGGCTGGAGGAAGCAGAAGGGCCTGGCTCCTTCTTATCTGTTTCCCGTTCCTCTCCCATCACTCTAGCAAAGATCTGTACCTTGAAAAAAGTGTCATTTATAAGCCACAGTTGATTCTAATTTGCATTTTCCCCAAACTCCTAGAATCAGCCCCATTTCTCCTCTCCAGAGACTCCAGCCCCAGCTAGCTCATGTCCCTTCCTCAGAGGTCTTAGCCCAGCTCTGTGGTCCACCCTCGAAACACCTCTAGCCCTACTAACTAACTGCAGAGCAGCACCTCCCCACAAATTTGAGTCCAGCCCTTAAAGGATTCTTTCTCAAGCTCGTAAGATTTAATTCCTAATTCTTCTCTTCATTTTCCCAGCCCCAGCAGTAATAGCTGCTTTCTTCCATTTCCACAGTACCTTCGGCATTCCCTGCTTGCCTTGTCAGTTCTCCAATACTTGTTAACAATTCACGTGTTAAGTATTTGACAAGATGCTGAAATCATTATCAGTAAACTTCCCAGACCATTTGTATATTTATTTATTATCCATCTGCCTCTCTGCTTACTATTAATCTTTCTACTTATCTAGTTAGTACATTTTTATCAATAATTTTACATGCCTTTTGGAGACCACTTGACAGTTTGATTTGGTGTAAATAATTCTCATTTTAGTGTGGTCTGAAATGTACCTTCTGGCCCCCATATAACTCCCTCATGAGCCTGTTACCTACTAAAATTTCCACCATCAGAGGAATCATCCTTTGAGGATGAGTTTTGCATCTCTGAAGATCCTCTTGAAGAGGGCAGAATATAATCCCATTTATAGAATTTAACATAGATGAGTGGATTGTATTGGAACATGGAGAACTATGTCTCCATAACTGGCCTATGAGTCCTTGCCCTCCATATCCTCCTGTATCCTCAGGACAGGTGACAGGTGCACATTATACCCTCACTGAGTGTGTGAAAATTCACGGGGCAGTTAAGGTGGGGAAGACTTGGTGTGAGACAGGAAGCAATGTTTGAGCATGTTGTTTCCACAGCCAGGAGGCAGACCGAGAGAAATGACTGTCTGAAAGTGGGAACAAAGCAGAAAACTGGCAGGAAAAAAATATTGAGAGTAAACTTTGCTTACTTCATAAGTCTTGGCTCAGCTCCTGAGGCAGAGCTTGTGCTAAAGAGAAATTAAATTGCAATAGTCTTCTCCGGGAATTGTGGTGAGAAATTATTGCTCACACCATAATATTGACCCCATTCTTCCTCTACCTTATCACATCAGTATTAGTGCAAAGTTAGTCAGAAGATCAGGTTTGCCAGGAAACATGGATTCAGGCAAACTCAAGACGTGATTAAGGCAAACATTCAGGCAAACTCAAGTCATGGATTAAGAAATTACATTTCTTCCGCAATCCTTTTTCTCTCCAGAGAAACAGGCGAGACAAGCCCCAGCTGTGGGGGTTGGCAACTGACAAAGACTTACTCAGCCCTTGTTCTCTTCCATCTCTACGTCACTCTCCTTTACAAGGTTTCTTGCACCGACACCTTCATCTTCTCTAAAAATTGTCAGAAAAAATGTTTAGCTATATTAATATCTATGTCAGCATCTCCATTTATTTTTTTCTCAGAACTGTCTTTACAGAGGGCTCCTTTGTATGCTAAGCAGCATGACAGAAGTATTAGAAAACCAAATGAAAAGATGATTCAAAGAGAATGACATCGACATCCTGGTAAGGTAAGACATCACTTGTTTTTGTTCCCTTCCCCCACCACAATAATAATAATGTGTCATTTATCCACAGACCAAGTGCCTTTGTGGGAGCTGTGAGGCCCAGCACAACACACCAAGAGACCTGGGAGAAGTCTTACCCACTCATGAGTTGGGTAATAAGCATATAAACCCAAGCCCTAGCTGTGGACACCGCGGTGGTCTGTAAACCAGCTGTAGCCCTTTCTCTTCAAAAGGTTGTTTTCCAGGGCCCAGAGTGCAACCTGGAAACCCCTGGAAAACAACCTTTTAGACAATTACTCACAGATGTGAAAGACTGGGTGGAAGTCCAGATTCTCAAGGAGAAGTTCCAACACACTGCTGAAGAAAAAACAAATAGGAGTTTAGACACACTGGAGTGGGTACGATGTGCAGCTTGACTGTTACCACATCTCCCCTCCCCCAAGGAGTGAGGTGGACACTGGCCCGCAGTGTCTGGGGCAGTATGGATGAGACAAGACAAATTCACATGGACTACCGAGTCCTGAGGAGGAAAGGAGACAGTATGGCTACTCTCTCAAGAGGAGAGTGCCTCAACCCTTGCCTTGACAACCTTTTATTGGCTTTCTAATAGCATACATCAAAGGAGGTTTTCATTCATTACACTTAGGTTTGCTTTAGGTAATTACTTTTTACAGAAAGCAATGGAAGGGATGTTACTGATTACTTCTTACAGATTAACAAGAAAAAATTTTGCAAATGCAAGGGAATAAGAGTAACAGGTCTGGTTACACTTCAGTCCTTGGGAGAATTAGCACAGACTTCAGGAAGTTGCTTTAAAGATATGCAGTAAGCATTTGCTACCTGAACTCAGGGTGAGGGAGTTTTAGCAAGAGCAAGTCACAAAGCAGCATAGGTACAATGCAGGACTGATTTCACATGGGAGAACTTCTTCTCAGGCGTGGTCCTGCATGCCAACTCGCTCTGCACTCGTTTTCATGTGGTTGCTGAGCTATATTTCCATGCCTTGAGAAGCCATTCCTTACATAGGAGCACAGCTCAGGGTCAAGAAAGATCTTCCTCAGCCTGTGATTTTTGCTGTGGTGGAAAGAGAGTAATGCACACAATTAATTGTGAAAGTCACAAAATATTAAATAGTTTCAAATAAAACTTAGCAGTCCTCATCTCAGCTCTCTTCACCCTTATTCCTGCTCTGCAAAGGCAACCACTTTCAATTGTTCTAATGCAATTTTGAGGGTTTATTTCCAATGTAGAATATACTTTTTCTTCTTGACATGTAAAATTCTGGCATTATTCATGGATTTCCTTTTATGGAACTGGATTGAATAGTGTCCCCCCAAATTCATGTCTACTTGGAATCTCAAAATTAGACTTCATCTGAAATTAGGGTTTTTGCAAATATAATCAATGATCTTGAGATGAAATCAGCCTGGATTTGAGGTGGCCTTACATCCAGTGATTGGCATCCTTATAAGAAGAGGAGAGGACACATAGAGACACACAGAGGAAAAGGTCATGTGAAAATAGAGGTAGCGATTGGAGTTATGCTACCATAGGCCAAGTAATTCCTGGGATTAACATAAGGTAGAAAGAGGCAAGAAAGGATTCTTTGCTAGAAACTTCAGCGGGAACATGGCCCTGCTGACACCTTGATTTTAGACTTCTAGCCTCCAAAATTGTGAGAAAATAAATTATTGTCATTTTAAGCCATCCAGTTTGTGGGTTTTGATACAGCGACCCTTAGACACTAATACACTGAGTGAGCAGTTGGCTTCTGCACCACCATCATCTCAGCCTGTTTTCCTCATTTCCACTCCTACTTTTCTAATCCCAGAAATTTTATTAAAATTTTTGGTTAAATCCATGTTTAAATTATTATGTCCAGATACATATTGTTTTCTGTTAATCCAAGTATAGTATGATATCATTTGTTTAGTGACCTCTCCATAATTAATCATTGCATTTTTAATTTGCTTAATTTTCTATGTGTCTGTTACATTATTACAATTCTCCCACACTGTACAATAAACTCTCAACACAATTTCTCACGTTGTCAAACATACTGCTATCAACCCAGATCTTGCTGTGTCATCATCCAAGGTATCCCCATTGTCTCTCTGCTGTGTTGTCCAGTTTCCTGGACCCTGTGTCTTCTGCATTTTTGGTTAAACTCTCATTTGGTGAATCACATTCTCCATGGCTTCCTTAGAAAGGATATTTGGAGGTAAATTTATTGATACTATGTGCATCTAAAAAATGTCTTAATTCCACCGTTGATTGTTAGTATAACTAGGATGAAAACAATTTTCCCACAAAATTTGTAAGGCATTTTCTAATGCATTCAATTCTAGTAATACTATTGGGAAGTTTAGACAGCTTTTAAATTTTCTGTTCCATTGTGTGTGACCTTTATCTTCCTTCCTCCAAACCATTTAAAGTTTTCTATCTAAGAAAAGAAATGTTATTTTGCTGCATTTTTGTGTAGGTTTCTTATCTTTTGTTTGTGTTGAACACCATGAGTAGGCCATTTCAGTCTGGAAAGTCCCATTCCTCACATCTGGGAATTTTTCTTATGTCCAGATACATATTGTTTTCTCTACTAATTTATGTGCTATTTCCTGAGTTTGTGAGATTTCCATTAGCTGAATATTGGACTTCCTGAGTTGATGGTTTATTTTTCTTTACTTTTAAAAAATTTTTAAAGATTTTATTTATTTATTTTTAGGGAGAGGGAAGAGAGAAAGAGAGGGAGAGAAACATCAATGTGTGGTTGCCTCTTCTGTGCCCGCTACTGGGGACTGGCCTGCAACCCAGGCATGTGCCCTAGACTGGGAATTGAACTGGTGACTCTTTAGTTTGCAGGCCAGCACTCAATCCATTGAACCACGCCAGCCAGGGCTATTTTTCTTTACTTTTATCCTCCAATTTATAAAATAAATTTTTTGTTTTAGAATAGTTTTAGGTTTACAGGAGAGTGTGAAGATAGAGCAGGCTACCCATATATCCCACATCCAGCTTTTTTGATTATTAACATCTTCTGTTAGTATGGTACATTTGTAATGACAAACCAATACTGATTCATTTGTATTAAGTAAAGTATTCATAGTTTATTCATATTTCCTTAGCTTTTACCTAATGTATTTTTTCTGCTCCATGATCTGATCCAGAATACCACATTACATGTAATCATCATATTTTCTAATTCTCGTCTTGGCCTGACAGTTTCTCAGATTTTCCTTGTTTTAGGCAACCTGGTCATCAAAGGACGAATAGTTGTCAGGTATTTTGTAGAATGTTTGTCAGTTGAGATTTGTCTGGCTTTTCTTTTCATGATCAGACTGGGGTTATGGATTTTGGGGCAGAAGACCACATAGTGAGGTATCATTCTCATCACATCATATCAAGGGTACATGCTATCTACGTAACTTACCACTGTTGATACCAACTTCAATCACATGGCTGAGGCTGTGTTTGTCAGATGTCTCTACTGTAAAGTTACTGTTTTCCCCCTTTCTATTCTATTCTCTACTCTGAAAGGAAGTCACTGTGCACAGCTGACACTTAGGAGTGGGGAGTTATGTTCCACCTCTTGAATGCAGTGTCTACAGAAATTATTTATAATTGTTCTGCATGGATGATATTCTTCTACAAGAGAGATTGATCTGTTCTTATTTATTTATATCAGTATGGACTCAGTGATATTTATTTTATATTTTGCCTTATAATTCAATACTTCTTTATTTGTTTTGTTGCTCAAATAGGTCTAACTTTGGCCATTAGGAGTGTGGCCGTCACATTTAAAATGATTGAGTGAGTAGAGCAATGAATCTGCATCTAATTTTGCAGTAAGCTTAAACTTGAAGCTGAAAGTATTCGGATGATTCAGAAGTCCTCACCTATGGGCAACTGGAGATTGTAAACATCATAATAATGTGCCCATTTATGCATTATGTCACATGCAGAATGTTTTTGTGAAATATTAAATCACTCAGGTGACTTAGTTCCCATACAGCCCAGATTTGGTGCCTTGGAACTTCTGGCTCTTCCCAAAACAAAAATTCCCCTTGAAAGGGAAGAGATTTCAGACCATGTATGAGATTCAGGAAAATATGATGGGATAGCTGATGGTGATTGGGAGAACTGTGTGAGGTACCAAGGTGCCTACTTTGAAGGGGACCGAGGTGTCATTGTCCTATGTACAATGTTTCTTGTGTCTTCTATAAATGTCTCTATTTTTCATACTAATGGCTGAATACTTTCTGGACAGACTTCATATATACATGTCTATAAATATTTTTATACCTAGCCATCTATATCAAGATAAAATTAGTTCACACAAATGTCTAAAATTAATCCATTACCACAGATTATTTTAACCTCCTTACTGCACTTATCTGTGAATTCCTACTCTAACAGTGAGAATCCCGGTTTGACCATCTGTTACCCATTTACTTAATGGTTCAAATCCAGGATACATATATAGCAGTAACAGAATTGTTAATCTAAATCCTATGGGAAACAATTTCTCAACTAAAGTACAGTGCTTATGTATAGTTTTAATTTGCCTATGGTCTTATAGACTCTACTTCTGAAGTAATGTAGGTTAACACCTTTTCCCTCCTGCCCTTCAGTGAGGATGTTTCATATACCTGTAATACAGCTAGATTTATTTCTCTTGGCATAAATTCCTTGCTGAGATCTCCCAACTCCCTGAATAAGTTTTTTAAATTTGCATATATTAGGGTCTTTTTTTTGTCCTATAAGATTCTATGGGCCTTGACAACTGCACAGTATAACCTCATATATCCACTATTGCAGTGTCGTACAGGATAGTTTCACCACCCAAATAAATAATCCTCTGTGTTTAACCTATTCAATCCAGCCCCACCCTTAAATCATGGCAACTGTTGAACTGTTACTATTTCTATCATTTTGCCTTTTCCAGAATGTCATGTAAATAAAGTGGTAAAGTATGAAGCCTTTTTGGATTTCCTTTATAGTTTACTTTATTTAGCAATATGCATTGAAGATTTGTCCATGTCTTTGGAAGGCTTTATAACTCATCCTTTTTATTGCTGAGTAGTATTGCATTGTATAGATGTATCACAGTTTGTTTGTCCATTTATCTATTAAGGACATCTTGGTTGCTCCAGTTTTTAATAGTTATTAATTAAGCTGTTTTAAGCATTCATGTACAGATTTTTATGTGAACATACATTTTCAAATCAGCTTGATTAAATATTAGGGAACACAATAGCTTGAATGTGTTCTAAGAATACATATGGCTTTGTTAAGAAACAGCCAGCTTATCTTCCAAAGTGGCTGTATCATTTTGCATTCCACCACCAACAAATGAGTTCCCATCGCTCTGCATCCCCACTAATATTTGAAGTTGTCAGTGTGTTGGCTATTAGCTATTTTAATAGGTGTGTAGTGACATCTCATTATTGTTGTAATTTGCATCTCTTTAAAGACAAACATTTTGAGCATGTTTTTATATGTTTATTTGCCATCTATATATATTCATTGATGAGGTGTTTATTCAGGTCTTTTGCATTTTTAAATTGGGTTGTTTGCTTATTGTTGAGTCTTAAGAGTTGTTTGTCCATTTTGGATACAATTCCTTTATCACATTTATGGTTTATAAATATGCTCTCCCAAATTGTGGTTTGTATTTTTATTCAGAGCCCTTTGCAGAGAAATTTTTAATTTGAATAAAAGTTAGGTAATCAATTTTTTTCTTATGTGAATTATACTTATGGTGTTGCATCTAAAGAATCACCAGGGAACCCAAGGTCATATAAATTTTCTCCTATGTTTTCTTCTAGAGGTTTTATAGTATAGTATTTTGCATGTAGGCCTATAATCCATTTTTAATTTATTATTGTATAAGGTATAAGATCTGTTTCATTTTTCTGCAAACAGATGTCCAGTTGCTCCGGCACCATTTAAACTATGTTTTCTTCATTGAATGTCTCTGACTTTTGTAAAAATTTACTTGACTATATTTGTGGGGGTTATTTCTGAACTATTTGCCCCCTTGATTTATATGTCTATTCTTTTGTCAATACCATGCTGTCTCATTGTAGCTTTATAAGTCTTGATATTAGGCAGCATGAATCCTCCAACCTGTTTCTTCTTCATCAGTGTTGTACTGGCTATTCTAGAACTTCTGCGTTTCTATATAAACTTAAGAATCTGCTTGCCAATATATACAAAACTGCTTGCTGGGATTTTGATGGGATGGTATTGAATCTATAGATTAAGTTGGGAAGTACTGTTATTTTAGGAATAATGAGTTTTTTTCTTTATGTATATGAAATATCTCTTATTTATATAATCTTTAATTTATTCTCTTCAGTGTTTTGTAATTTTCTACATATAGATATTTACATATTTTGTTATTTTATACTAAAGTATTTCTTTTTTTGGTGCTATTGTAAATGATATTGTTTTTTAACTTTTAAATTCTAATTGTTTATTGTAGGTATATAGGAGAGCAATTAACTTTTACATAATTGGTCTTTTACCCTGTGACCTAGCTTTTTAGTTCCAAAAGTTTTATTTATTTATTTGTCTATTTACTTTGTAGATTCTTTCAGGTTGTCTTCATAGATAACCATGTAATCTATGCAAAGAGTTTTAGATCTTCATTTACAATTTGTATACTTTAAAATTTTTTTTCTTTTCTTATTACACTACCTAGGACTACCAGTATAATGTTCAGTAAGACTAGTAATAGAGAATATCCTGGCCCAATATTAAGGTGAAAACACCTATTCTCTCATCATTAAATATGATATTAGCTGTAGGGGTGTTTTTTCTTTTCGTAGATATTTTTAACTAATTTGAGGAAGTCCCCCATGATTCCAAATTTGCTAAGAGGCTTTTTTTAAAAATCACAAGTGGAAGTTGAATTTTGTCAAATACAGTTTTGCTATCAATTGATGTGATCACACATTTTTCTCCTTTAATCTGTCAATTTGGTAGATTATGTTGACTGATTTTTAAAATATTGGACTAACTTTCATATATGAGATAAACTCTAGTATTTTTTGGTATATAATTCTTTCCATGAATTGTTAGATTGTTGTGCTAATATGTTGTTGAAGAATTTTACATGTATATTCATGAAAGATATTGATTCATAGCCTTTATTTTTTATAATGTCCACATCTGATTTTGTGGTTAAGTTAATACTATTTTTATAAAATGAGTTAAAAACCATTCCCTCTCATTATACTTACTGGAAAAGATTATAGACAATTGGTGTTATGTTTTCCATAAATGTTTGGTAGTATTCAGCAGTCAATCACCTAGATCTGGTGATGTCTTTTCCAAACGATTGATTAATTATTGTCAATTTATTTAATAAATATATGTAGGGCATTTCAGGTTATTTATTTCTCTTTATATCTTAATTGTTTATATTCTTTATTTTTTTCCCATCTGAAATTGTGGTCTGTATTTTTTCCCATTATCATTTATCACCCTCATACCCTCTTCCTTTTAAAGAACTGATCCATTTGGCTGCTGCCTCCTCCATGGCAGTGGTGGCTTTCCCAAGATGACAGCTCCCCTGGGTAGTCAGCATTGAGAACCAGGGGTCATGCTGGATGGCCCAGGAGCAGCTGCTGCAGGGTCAGGTGGTAGCTTTCCACCACCAATCCAAAATGCTGGCTTTATTTTTTAAAATATGTTTTATCAATTATGCTATTTTATAGTTATTCCATTCCCCCCCCCCTTATTCCCCTCTGCCCTGCACCTCCCTCCCACCTACATCCCCCCTCCCCTCCACTGGCCTTAGTTCATTTCCATGGCTCATATATATAAGTTATTTGGCTTCTTCATTTCTTGTACTATTCTTAAACTGCCCCTGTCAATTTTGTACCTACCATTTATACTTCTTATTGCCTGTACTTTTTCACTCATTTCTCCCGCTCTCCCTCCTTGCTGATAACCCTCCATGTGACCTCCATTTTTGTGATTCTGTTCTTGTTTTAGTTGTTTAATTAGTTTGTTTGTTGTTTGTTTGTTTGTTTAGATTCAATTATTGATAGTTGTGAGCTTGTCATTTTACTGTTCATGGTTTTGATCTGCTTCTTTTTCTTACATAAGTCCCTTTAACATTTCATATCGTAAGGGCTTGGTGATGAACTCCTTTAACTTGACCTTATCTGGGAAACACTTTATCTGCCTTTCCATTCTAAATGATAGCTTTGCTGGGTAGAGTAATCTTGGATGTGAGTTCCTACTTTTCACGTCTTTGAATACTTCTTTCCAGCCCCTTCTTGCCTGCAAGATTTCTTTTGAGAAATCAGCTTATAGTCTTATGGGAACTCCTTTGTAGGTAACTCTATCCTTTTCTCTTGCTGCTTTTAAGATTCTTTCCTTATATATCATTTTGGGTAATGTAATTATGATGTACCTTGGTGTGCGCTTCCTTGGGTCCAATTTCTTTGGGACTCTCTGAGCTTTCTGGACTTCCTGGAAGTCTATTTCCTTTGCCAGATTGGTGAAGTTCTCCTTCCTTATTTGTTCAAATAACTTTTCAACTTCTTTCTCTTGTTCTTCTCCCCTGCTGGCACCCCTATGATTTGGATGTTGGAACATTTTAACTTGTCCCAGAGTTTAAACTTCTCAATTTTTAAAAGTCTTGTTTCTTCATTCTGTTCCTGTTGAATGTTTATTTCTTCTTTTTATTCCAAATTGTCTACTTGAGTCCCCATTTCTTCCCCTTCACTGTTGGTTCCCTGTGTACTTTTTTCTTTTTTTTTTTAATAACCTGAAGTCAGATGGTCATGAATACATTTTTTTTAAGATTTATTTATTTATTTATTTATTTATTTTTAGAGGGGAAGGGAAGGAGAGAGGAAGAAAAATATCAATGTATGGTTGCCTCTTGTGTGTCCCCTGCTGGGAACTGGCCTGCAACCCAGGCATGTGCCCTAACTGGGAATTGAACCGCGATACTCTGGTTTGCAGGCCTGTGCTCAATCCACTGAGCTACACCAGCCAGGGCCTGTATATTTTTCTTTGTTTCACTTTGTATAGCCTTCACTTCTTCCTTTATTTTGTGTCTGTACCCAATCATTTCTGTATGTACCCTGATTATCAGTGTTTTGAACTTTCCATCTGATAGGTTGGCTATTTCCTCATCACTTAGTTTTTATGTTTTTTTTTCTGGAGTTTTGATGTGTTCTTTCATTCGGGCTGCATTTCTTTGTCTTGGTGCACATGTTACTTTGTAAGGGGCAGAGCCTTAGGTATTCGCCAGAGTGAGACAACCCCCTTCACTGCATTGTGGTGCTGTGTGTGGGGAAAAGGTCAGAGATGGCACAACGCTGCTTGCTTGACTCTCATTTCTCTTTCAGTGACTTCCCTGCTATCTACAAGTGAGCTGCACCTTTCTGGTGCTGATTCCCATGCAGATGGGCTTAAGTACATTCTAGGACCCTGTGGGCTCCTCTAATGGATGCTCCTCTGAGACTGGCAGTTTCTCCCATTGCTGCAACCCACACAGATTTTTACAGCCAGAGGTTTTGCAACTTTCTTTTTCTGGTGCTGGAACCCTTGGTTGAGCAGTCTGTCTTGCTCCCCAGTTCTTCCTCCTGGTTTATCTGCATGTGAATGTGGGACCGCCTTGTCTGCCAGCCACCACCTTGCCACATGTCCTTTCTGCCCTAGCTACCCATCTCCCTGTCTTCTTATAGTCTGAATGAATATTTCTTCTTTAACTCCTTGGTTTTCAGACTTCCATACAGTTCAATTTTCTGCCAGTTCTGGTTGTTTTTTGTCTTTAAATTGGTTGTTATCATTCTTTTGGTTGTGTGAGAAAGAGAAACATATCTACCTACACCTCCATCTTGGCTGGAAGCTGCCACTTTCCTTTTTTTTAATTAAATAAGTGAATCAAAATTAAATAATTCAAGCCCAGCCTTCAAAATAAAATTTTTAGTGCTGTTTAGCAAAAACAATAAAAACCCAAATTTTTTAACCATCCAAAAATGAAACTCTGAGTGAAACTCTGCCTGTTAAGTAGAAGGACTGGCAGATAAATAACAGGGTATATCCAGAGGGAAAAAAGAACGAAATGAAGTTCTGACCCAGGGCAGGCACAGCATTACCAGAAACAGAGCAAAAGTGTCAGGTAGCATCCCTGTGAGCTCCACTGTGATTGCTGGCCAGCTGCATTCTTTTCTGGACTTGGATTCAGTTTTTGCTCTCCCAGGCCCCCATGCCACTCTTGTGTCCTGATCTACCTGCTAAGAATAGCTCAGTCCATGCAGTCTCTAACTCTGTACCAAGGCTCTATCAGACAGGTAACAGAAAATCATAGAACCCCAAACAGGAAAACTGTGGATGGTTAATGCAAGAATCAGTTACAAAAGTTTTGGAAAGGTGAAGAGAAACCAAAGATGGTGCTCCTTTCTGTGCCAGAAGCATCAAGGAGAAGAAACAGGACTGGACCCAGAAATCATAGCTCTAGGAAGGGATGGTCAGGTGGCAGCTGAGGGTTCAGCACAAGGAACCTGCAACATGCAGAGACTTGGTGAGGAGGGAGCCCAGGAAAATAAGCGCTGACCTCATTCTGTTCCTAAATGTCCCAAGAGTGACTGGTCCTTTCATAAGGGTCCCTGGATAAGAAGATAGATGTGTGGAGCAGATCTGCAGTGTCCTCACACTCAGCTGAGCCACTGAGCCATGTATGTCCCACCCACCCTCATCCCTTGTATAACATGAGACAGAAATAGATATTTGCTATAATAACCTGAGGGTGTTTGTTACCCAACATCACTTGGTAAAAGCTCACTAGATCCCACCAGAAGCCTGAGGGCAAGGTTGCTGAGTGTGGCAGCCTATAAAATCAGCCTTTGTGGTCAAGGAGCAGGGTTTTGGGGGTGAAGAGTGGGTATGAACAGGCAATCAGAGGCACCCAGCCTGAAGTCCAGAGAGTCCTATCTCTAGGCACCTGCCTTGGGCAGACAACTCCTGAGGCAGAGCTGGCAGCAATGGTCCCAGGGGCACTGGTTGTTTAATTAGACTGACACCACCTCCTAGATAAAATACCCAATGGCTCCTCATTCTTCCTTGTATCTCCCGTGCTCAGCACTTACCCATGGAGACATAATAAAGATGTAGGTATTGAATGTGTGTAGAGCCACTTATTTCTGTCACACCAGTTTTCAGAAGATCATATTACACAAGACCCTCTAAATAATCTCTTAAAAATTAATTTGAAAGTTTGTACTCTAGCTGGTGTAGCTCAGTGGATTGAGCACAGGCCTGTGAACCAAAGGGTTGCCTGTTTGATTCCCAGTCAGGGCACATGCCTGGTTTGTGGGCCAGGTCCCCAGTAGGGGGCACTCAAGAGGCAACCACACATTGATGTTTCTCTCCGTCTCTTTCTCTTTCCCATCACCTCTCTCTAAAAATAAATAAATAAAATCTTAAAAAAAATTAATTTGAAAAATTTATTCTTTATTGTCAAAATGTTTATTGAGCACAGTATGTTATGGCTTGAATAATGTTTTTACTGTACATGTTCCATCTTGAGTCCACCACTCTTATTCATTTTTCTTCTATTTCACAAAAACCAGGCTTGTTGAAAGATTGGTTTTCTGTATACTAAACAACAGAACCCAAAGTCAGGATATAAAAAAAAATTGAAGCTTAACCTTCCCCTGGCCAGTTAGCTCAGATGGTTAGAATGTCCTCTCCATAGGCCAGGATAGTGAATTCGATCCCCAGTTGGGGCACATACAAGAATCAACCAACGAATGCATAAATAGAACACCTTTCTAAAATCAATTAATAAATAATAAGTCTAAAGTTTAACCCTGAAAATCTGTATTGTATATCATTAATTCTCTCCAATTTTCTCTTGACCTAAAGCTCTTTTTGGGTAATCTGACCCTACAGAGATGCTGAAAGATTGGAAAAACACAGAGACTCCTCGAAAGATGTTTTAGTAGATAAGAATTGTACTTGGGATTTCCTGTGGTCATTATGGTTAGGCATTTCTAGCTCACATCAAATCACTTCGTACTTCAAAGTGCAACAGTCTCAGAGTCATCTAAGTGGTTTCCCTGAGGAGCTTTAATCATAAACCCTTTAAATTTGTAGTTGTATTCAAAGTACAAATATTTATTTTAATAACTATTTTCTGAGTACATAAAGGAATGAATGGGTGGATAATTTTCTGAAGTCTCTTAATAAGACTTCTTGCTCCTATGCCCTGTTGCTTACTTTGAGCAATATGCTGAACTAAATACCTTAACATGTACAATGTTTTTTAATTCCACAATAACTCTACGAGGTAGATATATTTATCCTCATTTTACTGATTAATAACTAATGTTCAGAGATGTTAAGTGACTTGCCTGAGTTAGCTTCATAATATATCCAGGATTTAATCACTTGAGTGAGCATTATGCTATATTTAGCCCACTCTCACTATGATCTATTTTCTTTCCCATCTGCTGTCTTAGTCTGCTTGCACTGGTCTCAGCATTCCAGAGCTTTCCACTTCACGTGCTGTGAAAGAGATGTAGATATATGAACATATTATCCTCTCAGGCTCTTTGGGAGCCAGAATCCCCAGGTCAGCATAGATTTAAATTGCCTCTTCTGCTTACTCCAGGCAGCTGTGTAAATGTTATTTTTTATGTATGCTAAGTGAAAATATTTGGCAACAACTGCTTTAAGCAATCATGCAGATAATTTAACTTCTCAGGTGTCTTACTGTTAAGCAAGACAAGAAACCAATGAGAAGTTAAAAACTAATATGATATTTTAAAAATCTGACGGCTAAATCTTGTTAAATATGAAATGAAATAAATATTTAATTACACACATTACAAAAATCAACAAAGCTATATTAATAAAAATAATGTGGTACTGGCACAAAAATAGACAAGTAGATCAGACTAGTTTTTTCTTTCTATTTTTTGTAGCAAATTTCATGTTTATAATATATTATTTTAACTACAGTCACCATGCTGTTTGTGAGATTCCCAGAACTTATTCATTTTACAACTGAAAATTTATAGCCTTTGGCTAACACTCCTTCCTCCCCATTTATAGGTGAGATTATGTAACATTTGTCTATGTCTGGCTTATTTCATTTAGCAAAATATTGTTGCATACGGCAGAATTTCTTCTTTTTCTTTTTTAAAAACTTTTATTTTATTTTAATTGTTGTTCAAGTACAGTTTTCTGTCTTTTACTCCCATCCCAGCCCACCCCCCAGCCCTCCCTACCTCCCTCCCAGTTCCACCTCTGATTTCTTTTTTTTCAATGGATGAATAATATTCATGCGGGTGTGGATTTTTCCTTTGCAGAAAGTTTTTATTTTTATTTTATTTTATTTTTCAGAAGTGCTTTAGTTTAATGCAGTGGTAAATATTGGCTTTAGCTTTTTGTGAATTTTTAATGTAGCTGTATAATTTTAATTTTTGTGTTTCTGTCCCTTTGATTAACTGAAACAAAAAAATAAATAAATAAAAGTTATTACCCAAAATTTAGAAAAGTAAGCGTAAAAGTAATAATGCAAGTAATAAAACTTTCAAGAGATAGTTTTGCCAGTTTTTAGCCTTTATATGAAAGCTAAACTTAGTTTATCAAAGCTTAAAAACTTCACCAAGAATTTTGAGACACTTGTATTTCCAAGTCAGTACTTCACCTTATTTTTTTAAAACAACATAGTATGTGCTACAATACATAGTTGGGGAGGAGTTAGCTTACTTTCGTGTCTTTATAAGTCTCTAAATTGCTCCCTGTATTTATCCTTTAACCAGGGTAGAGGTTTTGGTTAAGCTGAGACTGGCCTTTTGAAGATATGAAGATCTGGGGCAGGGTGAAAAAGTAAAGAACTATAAAGCGGTTTCCTCCTACTCATAAGAATATGGTGAGAGAACTTCATTTTTATTTTGCCTCTGGATTGAGTCACAGGTGCAGTCCAGCTCATACACTGACTATACTGGAGGGTGGTAGTAGAAGCATGTACGAGATTTGTGGGTATAGTCATGGGATGACCCTCCTCACTGCCCCAGCCTTAAAAAGAAGTCTAGCAGTTCAGAATGCTTTTCCTAAGGTAAGAGCCCATGCTCAGTCAGCTGATTGTGAAAGTACAAAAACCTGTTTCAAGAACCTCTCATACTAGACTTCTGGTCAAGATGGAGGTGTCAATAGACATGCTTTGCCTCTTAGTACAACCACAAGAAAAATCAAAACTAACCTCAAAACAAACAAACAAAAAACCCACTAGGACTGCCAGAAAATCGAACTGTGTGGAAGTTCAGCAACCAAGGATTTAAAGAAGTCATACTCATCCAGATGGGTATGAGGCATGGAGAGGGTGCAGTGCGGCACCAGAGAAGCAGTGGTAGCAGCAGAAAAGGCAGTCCCACATTTATGCATGATGGATAAAAGCTAGGAGGGACACCTTGAGAGAGAGCAATCCCAGCCTCAGGCCAGACTGGGCAGCCCAAGATTCCAGCACCAGGAACATAAAGCCTCATAGCTTCTGGCTATAAAAACCAGAGCAGGTTTGGGTGGTGGAAGAAACTGATGGTTTCTCAGGGGAGTTCATTTAAAGAACCAGTAGGGACCTCGAATGAACATAAATCCACACACTCTGGGAACCACCACCAGGGCAAAGTTAGAAGGGCGCTAAGTACATACAGGAAGTGGGTGAAATAACTAGAAACAGGGTGAGTGCTGTGCTAGCATGCAGAAGCCAGGCAGTGGCATTGCCTCCACTCTAACACATCCCCCCTACACATAGCCACAAAGTGGTGAAGCAGGTTGCCCCAAGCTGGTGATACTTAAGGCCCCGCCCCACACAATTTAACAGGTGAACTAAGATAGGGAGTCAATGCAACTCTACCTAAAACACAGAAACAAACACCGGAAGGCTGACAAATTGAGGAGACAAAAAAATAGAATAGATCAAAACTCCAGAAAAAGAACAAAGCAAAACTGAGATAGCCACCCTATCAGATGCAGAGTTTAAAACACTCATCAGGATGTTCAGAGAACATGTTGAGTACAGCAAAAGCATAAGGAAAGAAATGAAGGCTACACTAAGTGAGATAAAGAAAAATCCACAGGGAACCAACAGTGAAGGGAAGGAAGCTGGGATTCAAGTCAACAGTTTGGAACATAAGGAAAAAAAGAGTTAACCACTACAGAATGAAGAAACAAGAATTCAAAAACTGAGGAGAGAATAAAAAGACTCTGGGACATCTCCAAACACGCCAACATCCGAATCAGAGGTATGGCAAAGGAGAAAAGGACGAACAATAAGTTGAAAACTTATTTGATAAATAATGCATCTGATAGATGAGATTCTTACAAGCAGCAAAAGAAAAGCAGAGTTACTTACAAAGGAGTTCCCATAAAACTGTCAGCTGATTTCTCAAAAGAAACTGCAGGCAAGAAGGGATTGGCAAGAAGTATTCGAAGTGATGAAAAGCAAAGACCTACAACCAAGATTACTCTGTCCTGCAAAGCTATCATTTAGAATGGAAGGGCAGATGAAATGCTTCCCAGATATGGTAGTTAAAGGAGTTCATCATCACCAAACTATTATTATATGAAATGTTAAATGGTCTTCTTTAAGAAAAAGAAGATCAAAACTATGAACAGTGAAATGGCAACACCCTCACACTATCAACAACTGAACCTAAAAACAACAACAAAAAAGACAACAGAACAGGAATAGAATAATAGGTATAGGGATCACTTGCAGGGTTATCAGCTGGGAGGGGGAAGGGAGAGAATGGGAGCAATGGTCCCTTTCAACACAAGGGATCAAGAAGCATAATTGGTAGGAACAAAATAGACAGGGGAATGTTGAGAATAGTATAGGAAAGGGAGAAGCCAAAGAACTTACATGTATGACCCATGGACATGAACTAAGGGGTGGAATGCTGGGAAGTGGAATATGGGAAGAGGGGGGCAAAGGGAAAAAAGACTAGGACAATTGTAATAGCTTAATCAATAAAACATACTTAAGAAAGCACTGTGTATGTCTTGTTTAGCAGTGAATACCAGTTTGGCCCTTTTTGTTAGAGAGTATTAGGTTGTGGGTAACTGAAACCCAACTATATGGAAGTTTAGTCAAATAGTAGTTTATTTTTTCTCATCTGACAATAAGTCCAGAGGTAAGAAGCCAAGGTGTAAGCTCCTTCAGCCTCTCTATTCTGCCTTTCTTTGCAAATAGTCTTCATCCTCATAGTCTTAAGATGGCTGCTGTATATCCAGGCATCACACACTCATTCCAGATAGCGAAAAAGGGGAAAAACAAGAGACAAAAGGCAAATTCCATCCAAGTCAGCTTCTTTTGAAATGGTTTCCCAGAGGTTCCACCTGGTAACTTCTGCTTGCTTTTAACTGGCCAGAATTGGTTTAACTTGCCACTCCTCGTTGGAATGGTCACAGGGATTTCTTTTACATGGCTGCCCCAAAAGAAATCAGGGATTTGTTAAAGAAAAGGGGAAGAATGGGTTTAGGGTAGGCACATAGCTGGCCTGCCCCAAGTGTTTCTCCTGCACATAGCAAATGCTTCAGATGTTCTTCCCTGATGATTGTTAGGCACGTGCTCTAGCCCAGCTACTTGGTTCCTCACATGGCAATTTGCTCAACTCTTAAGTTATGGCAGCAATCTGGACAAAAGGTCTAAGTGCTCTACTGAGTGCTCTGCAAGTGGTCCACTTGGCTGGTGTAGCTCAGCAGATTGAGTGTGGGCCTGTGAACCAAAGGGTCACTGGTTCGATTCCCAGTCAGGGCACATGCCTGGGTTGAAGGCCAGGTCCCCAATATGGAGCACATGAGAGGCAATCACACACTGATGTTTCTTTCCCTCTCTTTCCCCTTCCCTTCCTCTTTCTCTAAAAATAAATAAAATCTTTAAAAAAGTTTATAAAACAATTTATTTCAGCCTAACTAAGCAGTAGAGAAATGAGGGAACCCGTGACTCCTTGTTAACATAATTATTAAGTGATGGCTATCTACTGAGTACTTCTCAGGTGTCAGGTACTACTAAGTGTTTAAAATGTATTATCTCATTGGAACCTCATAATACCCCACTTTACACATGAAGGGCATGGTATGGAGAGATGCCCACGGTCACACAGCTGGTGAGGGACAGCCACTGCTTGAACCCAGGCAGAGCAGCTCCAGCGCCCATCGATGACAGCAAGCTACCCCACTTCCACAGTCACTGCTCACCAGGAGACCACCCTTCCTATGCTGAAAACCAGGCTTTCAACACAAGCTAGCCATCCGGGCATGGAGTCATCCCATCTGAAGAAGGACAAGGATGTGAAAACTAAGCATGGACGTGAACAGCCTTTTCTAATGTCTTTATCAGGCTATAACGTATTAGCGGTTGAACATCAAAGTTGTTTCCACAATAATGCATCCATTGCTTGTCCCCTAAATCCATCAGGGCAAAGACAAGTGATGGAGTGTCTAAGTGAACTATTTGTCCTTCACTACTGTTAAGTGACTCATGTTTTTTACCTGACACTTGTGCGCCCGACTTCCCCGCCTTTAGGTCCTTCCCTGTGTGGTACCCTCCACCTGGAGCACTCCCTGCCAGCCTTGCTGTGCTGGCTGCTGTTTGTTCACCTTTCAGCATCTTCTCTAAAAGGTCTTACACACATTTCCAGGAAATGGGCTCCATCATTTATTTGTTAGCACTCAGATTTTTTTCCTATACTCTTAGCACAATTAGCAATTATTCTGTTGACCTGGGTGTTTTTGTTGTTGGTTTGGTTTTTTTTGCCTCATTAGATCAAGTTCTCTGAGAGCAGGAACCAGATCAGTGGATTCCCAGTGCTTAGCCAGGTCCAATGTGTTCAATGAAAAAAGAAATAGGAATGGAATCAATAAAGGGTTGATCCGTGATCTCAAAGAGTGACACTGCCACAGAAACCAGTATTTTTAATGCCTTTCTGTGAATTCTATTCAAGGAAAGTACAAAATGCTGGGCCTTGAAACAGCACCTCTGGACAGATTTTGTGTCTCTCTTTTTTAAGATAGTTATTTATTTTTAGGAAGAGGGGAAAGGAGGGAGAAAGAGAAGGAGAGAAACATCAATGTACGAGAGATTGATTGGTTGCCTCCTGTACACTCCACAACCCAGGCATGTGCCCTGACCAGGAATTGAGCCAGTGACCTTTCAGTTTGCAGGCCAGCACCCAATCTACTGAGCCACACCAGCCAGGGCTCCACTCCTTTTTCTATTGTGGTAAAATACACATTACATGTACCACTTTAACCTTTTTAAATTCTACAGTTCAGTGACACCAAGTACCTTCATGATATTGTGCAGGATATGCCCTTTTCCCAGTTTTGAAGGTGAGAGGCCTGAGGTAGATGCGTACACATGACCTGTGTGACTCAGGCATCCCCTCCACCTCCTCACAGCCCTGACACAGGCCACAGGATCCTGGGAACCATCCTTGTCTGCAGGCACGTGACAGAGGGCATGGGCCCAGCCTGGAAACCCCGTGAAAGCTCTAGATGCCTCTAGGGGCCATTTTTCCAATGACAAGACTTGAGGTCAATGACAATGACATCCTTTATTTTCCATCAAAATGAAGGATGTAGTTGTCACTGTTGGGTGCAAGAAACCTTCTGGGACAGAGAGTTAGAAACTGAGATGTTCGCGCTTTTAGAGGCTCCCAGGGCTTCAGGACATTGGGCAGGTTCAGAGAGGTTTCCTAGGGCAGTGACTTTTCAACCCTGTGTGTCTAGATTGTTGTGAGGGTGTTAACACAAAACGCTAGACCCTGGCTCCAGAGTTTCTGATTTAGTACGTCTGCAGTGTGGCCTGAGAATTTCCATTTTTAAAAGTTCCAGGTATTGACGCTCAGCTTTCTTTGTTCACATTTCAGGTATTTTCCAGAACTCTAAGCCTTTAAGGGATGGTAAGGGTGGGAAAGATGCTTAAGTTAGTCTAGTCAGTATTTTTTATGCAATCTTGCTGCTTTGAGAGAAAAATCCCTCATTCCAGGTTTTGGCTGAGGCTCCCACCACTGGAGGAGACTGAGCCGGCGCCACATATGTTTTGGCCTTGTCTCTAATCTGCTAGATTCGCTCCTGCCTGCACTGTAGCTACAAGTTTTTGGTTTAAGATCAGAGTGTAGCTTTATTACAGATAAAGCTGATTGGAGACTGTGGTTTTGGATCTCTAGCCAGAGGGCGTGCTCCATTTCTGCCCTTGGTGCTTCACCAGTCTAAGCCGGGAGACACCCAGCAGAGGGAAAGTCTGAGTCTGTAGAGCAGATGCTCCAACCCAGACTCGCTGCCCCGTGCTGACCCCAGGTGAAGAGGGAAGAGGAAAAGGCAGGTTTCCCCAGTGCTGATGCAGTAACATGGATGCATGGAGGTCATTTTCAGTCTCCCCTACAGAGAAGAGTAAGAGGTGGGGCTAGAGACAGGAGTGTGGTCACCCCACAAATAACAAGGAATCCAGGAAGCAGGAGTTGGTGCCCAGCCTTTATACTGGTACTCATTGTGCACCTGGAGCTTTCCCCACATCTCCACACCTTTCATACTCACAACTGCCTGAGGATGGTGACAAGTCCCTGATATTAGAGTTAGAATCCTGGCTGTCAGATCGCCCTTCCCAAAGTTTGTTTGGAAATGCAGTTAATTTGGGGCAGGAAGAGGTCTCTGGTTCCTGGAAGTAGCGAGGGTTAGTGGGCACCTTTTCCATCCAAGCAGTGCTGAGAACTTTTGGTTTAATTGGCTTTACAGGGCAATCTGGGAAACTACCTCTTTCCTCTCTATCACTGTTCCTAGGGGAAACATCTGTACAAATTTGTACAAACAAGATTATTTCCTTTTCAAACTACTTTGAGCCACGGATCAGGGCTCTCCTCCTTTGACAACTTCTGAAATGCAAGTTGGAGATTGCCTGTCATTTTTCTGAATTCAGTAGAATTGATGGAGGTTCAAAGAAAATCTAAGTTACTTTTTTTCATGGCCCTACAGGACTTTCTGGGTGTCTAGACCTCTCCCTCGTAGAGGTTAGGATTTTCAGAAGCAATGCAAGAGAAAGTTTAGTGTGCTTTTGATCTGATTGCGCTTTGTGCTTTAACATCACTAGTAAAAATGTATAGTTCAAGTGTGACATTTTAAATTTTCTCCTAAAGCATTTCTGAAGATCATTGGAAAAAAAACAAACAGAAAACACTTGGTGAGACTCAGAAGATTTAAGTGCTTTAAAATAACAGCCCCACTCCCGGAAACAGGGCGGGATCCAATGGCACCAGGAGCGATGCCAGTCATCCTAAAAAAATGCAGACTTTCCCCCAATGGTGCTGCCACTGGGAACTTGATCCAAAAGTGTTCCTCACTGCAGCAGGAGCAGCGAAAGTAGAATGAGATGCAAACATTCTTTCTTAAGACTGGCATGAAGAATGGGGTTAAAAAATATAAGTCACTTGCATTAAACATATTTTATGAAATACATGGGAATATTAACTTTCCCAAAATGGAAGAACTAAATGTTTTTATTGGTTAAAAGAAGCTGCTTCAGAGGCATTCCAACAGACAATGAGGAAAATACTCTCCATGGAAGGAGACAGTGGGGTTGGCTGTTAAATAAACTTGCAAATAGCAAAGGAGTGAGTGTAGTGTGTGGTGCCAGACATGTTGGGGGGGGGAGGAGTGTGGAGGGTTTGCACTATTTCTGTATTTAGTCAAAAAGGAAGCTTTTTGTCTGGGACAGTGTTTACCATGAGAGAAGTGCTGTCAATCTGAAGTTCAGTGCCAGTGTGCATTAGGCTGTTCCGGGAAGAGAGGCTAAAAGGTGTCACAGTTGCATTTCAGAATGCTGCCCATGGTTTTTATAAGTATGAAAATGAGTTTCTAAAAGAAGGATGTGCCATACAACAACCTTTCAGATATTTTTAAATGAGATTCATGCATGTTGCACATTAGTTTTCTTTAAAATGGTGTCCAAACCTAGTTTTCAAAAGGCAAGAGGACTTAATATAAATTAAAAATAAATAACACAGTGAAGCAGAAAACATAGTAGAAAGTAACAGTTTTGAGTTGAAATCCTAGGTCTGCACTGACTACCTGTGATTTAGGGTGAGTAACTAACTCTGAAACCACTACCTTATTGTAAAATGGAGATAATGCCATTTACTCCACAGGTGGTGAGAGTAGTAAGTGAAATAATATACGGAAACACCGACAACACTCTTCTTTCTGGAGAAACTGAGAAGGTGTTGGAAATACTGCCATCCCTGCTCCAAAGACATGGATACGATAGTAAAACAGTCCTCTTAGCCCCATTAAGAAAACAGACAAACATAGGTCCTCAAGGAAGGAAAGAATGGACAGTAAGGAGCAGAAATGGGGCATTTTCAGAATTGGGAAAACCCTGTTCCAATGAGGACCAAAAAATCAATATCTACTAAACCCAGGGTCATGGTAGAAAACAAGCTTTTCCTCCCAGACCACGGTCACTCACAAGGGGCTTTGCTACAGGTGAATGCAGAAGCCAGATTCATACCAGTTACATCTCGGATTCCCATTCAACAACATGAACATAACAAACAATTCAGTTTCAGGACAACATATAGGGTCCTAGAAGAAACCATCCAAAATTTTTTCCAATAAGTAATAATGTCTACACAAAACGAAGCTCTAAACAAAACACTCTGAAAAGAAAATGTCAAAAATTAGTAACTCAGACATTTAAAAAACAACTTGGATTTTTTCAAAAAGATTTTATTCATTTATTTGTAGAGTGAAAAGATGGGATGTAGAAAGAAAGAAAGAGAAATATCATTGTGTGAGAGAACATCAATCAGTTGCTTCTTGCATTCCCCTGACTGGGGACCTGGCCTACAACCCAGGCATGTGCTCTGATCAGGAACCAAACTGGTGAGTTTTGGTCTGCAGGCTGACACTTAACCCATTGATCCATTCCAGTCAGGGTGAAAACAACTTGTGCTTTTAAAAAGTTAGAACTAGAGACTTCCAGCCAAGATGGAGGGATAGGAAGACATGCTTTACCTCCTTATACAACCACAATAAACATTATAACTAACCTCAAAACAAAAAGCAACCAGAACTGCCAGAAAATCGAACTCTACGGAGGTCTGACAACCAAGGTTTTAAAGAAGAAATATTCAACCAGCCCGGTATAAGGGGCAGAGATGGGAAGCCAGGGTCCGGTCACAGCGAGGTAGTGGTGGTGGCTGGGAGCAAAATGGGTGGTCCCACATACAAGTGTGGCAGATAAAAACCAGGAGGGACACCTGGAGAGCGAGTGGTCCCAGCCATAGGCGAGATGGTGCAGCCCAGAGTTTCAGCATTGGAGTTAATAAAGCCTCATAACTTCTGGCTATAAAAACCATTGTAGGTTTGGGTGGTGGAAGAAGCTGCTGGTTTCCCAAAGAGTCCATTTAAAGGTTCTGCATGGCCCTAAAACCTATGCAAATCCACTCATTCTTGGGTTCAGCACTAGGACAGTAGCTAGAAGTGTGATAGTTGCATATGGGAAATGAGAGAAGTGACTGGAAAAAGGGTGAGAGCTGAGCAAGTGGCACTGCTCCCTCTGGTACCCCTCTTCTACACACAGCACCACAAAGCAGCAAAGTGGGTTGCTCCACCCTTGTGAATACCTAAGGCTTTCCTCCTTATACCATAACAGTTGGACCAAGACAGGGAGTCAAAGTGGCTCTACAAAACACACAGAAGCAAACACAGGAGGCTGCCAAATTGAGGAGACAAAGAAATATGGCCCAAATGAAAGAATTGATCAAAACTTCAGAAGAAGAACTAAATGAAACTGAGATAGCCAACCTATCAGATGCAGAGTTCGAAACACTGTTAATAAGGAGGCTCAAAGAACTAACTGAGTATGGCAAGTGCATAAGGGAAGAAATGAAGGCTATACTAAGTGAAATAAATAAAAATCCACAGGAATCAACAGTGAAAGGAAGGAAGCAGGCATTCAAAGCAATGACTTGGAACGTAAGGAAGAAATAAAGAGTCAATAAAGTACTTCATTCAGTACAGAATGAAGAAACCAGAATTCAAAAAACTGAGGAGAGAATAAGAAGACTCTGGGACATCTCCAAATGTGCCAACATTCAAATCAGAGGTATGGCAAAGGAAAAGAGGAAGAACAAGAAATTGAAAACTTATTTGAAAAAAATAATTAAAGAAAACTTCCCTAATTTGGTGAAGGAAATAAACATACAAGTCCAGAAAGCACAGAGACTCCCAAAAACCTTGGCCACACCAAGACACATTATAATTAAAATACCAAAAGTTAAAGATAAAGAGATAATCTTAAAAGCAGCAAGAGAAAAGCAGAGTTAGGTACAAAGGAGTTCCCATAAGACTCTCAGCTGATTTCTCAAAAGAAACTTTGCAGGCAAGAAGGGACTGGCAAGAAGTATTCAAAGTGATGAAAAGCAAGGACCTACAACCAAGATTACTCTATCCAGCAAAGTTATCCTCTGGAATGGAAGGGTAGATATAATGCTTTCCATAAAAGGTAATGCTAAAGGAATTCATCATCACCAAGCCATTATTACATGAAATGTTAAAGGGACTTACTTAAGAAAAAGAAGACGATCTAAACTATGAGCATTAAAATGACAACAAACTCACAACTATCAACAGCTGAATTAAAAAAAAACAAAAAGAAAAAGAAATGAAGCAAACAAGATAACAGGAACAGAATTATAGACATAAAGATCATTTGAAGGGTTTATCAGCTGGGAGGGGGAAGGGGGAGAATTGTGGAAAAGGTATGGGGATTAAGAAGCATAAATGGCAGATAAAAATAGAGGAGGTTAAGAATAGTATAGGAAATGGAGAAGCCAAAGAACTTATATGCATGAGCTATGGACATGAACTAAGGGAGGGGATTGCTGGAGGTAATGTTGATATTAGGTGAAGAGGGGCAAAAGAGGAAAAATTGATACAACTGTAATAGCATAATCAATAAAATATATTTTAAAAAAATGTTATTTTCCTATGATAAAAAACCTTTCATATCAGACTTAGCAGGTGAAATAGAGTCCTGATATAACTTAGTACTAACTACTCAAGCTTCATTTGATCAATAGTTTACAACTAAGTCTAACAAATTGAGCATCAGTAAGGAAATAACTTCAGTGGAGTGAAACATTGAATTTGTTTAAAATTATGCATTGATAATCATGCAAAAATCTTCATTGTTCACCTTTGAAAGATTCTAGAGAACCAACTGATTAGTTTGAAAACTGGTCAAGAGCAAGACTTGAGCATTTATCCTGCTTTTGTAACATGGATTCTATTACTGGATGACTAAAGAAGTGAGTAAAAGGTTTTCTTGATACAATAAATGCTCAAATTTAAATGAATGAAAAAGGAATGACAGAATTGGAGAGCAGTATTTTGCACATGTAATTAATTAAAAATCTAAACATTGAGCATCAGTGGCTGCTAACAGTGAAAGCAGTCACGTGCTTCTTGGTGCGCAGTGCCAACTGTGAAGCAGTCTTCACTCTAAAAAAAATTGGACTTGATTTCAATTATCCTTTAGATCCATCTTCTAATTATAGAAAGTATAGAGGACAAAGATGCACTCTTGGGTGATAAAGCCATAAATAAAAGCAAGGAAGTGACTGCCCTAAAGGTTAGAATGATGGTTATTCTTAGAGTCTGGGGCTTGTGTATGACAGGTCCTGATGGAGAGCTTATGGGATGGCTAGCAAGGTTCTTTCTTCTTTCATGGATGGTGGCTAAAGGGGTGTCTGACTTATAATAATTCATTAAGTGGTATATTTGTCTTTTGTGTATGTGTTAATTTACCAATAAAAACATTTTTTTGGCAGATTTGAGTTTTGCATATATACCCTAGGATACCAAGGCCAAGAATCAGTTCTAGAAGGACAGAGCAGAGAGAGTGAGCATAGAATAGGCAGAAACAAAATATTCCAAGGCTTTTTCCAGGAGATAGCAGTTTAAGTCACTTGGGAGATAGCAGTTTAAGTCACTTGCTGATCTCCAGCTCAAGCTCTGACACTGAAAGAGATAGAAGAATTCTAGGAATCCTTGGACTAGAGGGAAATTGATGCAGATGGTGAGACTGACTTTTCAAGATGTTCAGAAGGACCATCAATCTAATGTGGCTGTAGAATCCATCAGTAATTGCATCTGTGCTATGAAAACACTTTGACAGTTTCTTAAAAAGTTAAATGTAGATTCCTAGCAATTCTAGTCCTAAAGAATTGAAAACAGGTACTCAAACAAATACATGTACACACTGTTCATAGTATTCTCAGTAGCCAAAAGGTGGAGACAACTGAAATGTCTACCGATTCATGAATGGATAAACAAATTGTTGTATTAACATGCAATGGCATGTTAGTCAGCTATATAAAAGAAGTATTGATACATGTTTCAATGCAGAAGAACCTTGAAAACGTTATGCTAAGGGAAAGCAGCCAGACACAAAGGGTCACATATTGTATTATACAAAATGTTCAGAATAGATAAATCTATAGAGAAAACAAACTAACGGTTGACGGGCTGGGAGAATAACTACTAATTGGGTAGAAGCTTTTCTATGGTATGATGAAAATACTTTGAGACCAGATAGAGGTGGTGGTTCTACAACAATCTAAATGTACTTCAGTACCACTAACATGTATACTTAAAAATAGTTAAGATGGCAAATTTCATACCATATGCATTTTGCCACATTTAAAATTTTCTTACATTTTGTAATTTAATGTTATATGAATTTCACCTTAATGATAAAAAAAATAACAACATTGGTTCATTCACCTGACATCCACTGAGTACCTCTCCTGCACAAGCAGCTCCACATGGGAAAGAGAAATGGGTGAAGCCCACACAGTGCTCACAGTCTAGTCTCTGGTAAGACAAATGAGTGCATGTGAATTCCAGTGCACAAATGTGAGAGTTCAAGAAATAAAACTTATTTTATTTTCCTTTCATTCAGCCTAATTTTTATTTGAAGGTTTTATTCCACTAGGGTGGCAGAAACATAATTTCAAAGAATTTGGAGTTCCTACCTCCTTTTTCCAGGGCTGTACCTAAATTTGTGGGGCTTACTGAGTATAAACCAGTGGAGATGGAATGAGCCCAGTTGGACTTTCAGTCTCTGCCTCCTAGATAACTTCAGAAGCACCCAAAAGTCCAACTAGCTTCTGGACCAGAAATACAGCCTCAGCTTATCTTTACATAGTATTTACTATGTGCCAACAATTGTCTAAGCACTTGCAAATATTTAATTTAAACAGCGACCCTCAAGGTAGTCCTCTCTTTACCCCTATTTTACAGACAAGGAGTTGATTTGCACAAGTTTCACATAGGTTGGTAAATGGCAGAGCTGGTACTGAAACCCAGTAAGTCTGACTGCAGAGTGTACAGGATTAGCAAGTGCACCATCCAATCCTCAGGCTTCTGTGGCCCTCTCTAGGAGGTCAAGGTCAGCCACCCTATAACTCTCTTCCACTTCCTTTTCTTTTCCCTCCTGTCCCTGAAGAATCCTGTTCTAGTCTCTAGTGGGAAGTCCCTCCCTCTATTGATTTTGCCATTTTCTGCAAACATTCTGGTTTGTTTTTAGACTTTGAGTTTTTAGGAACCAAATCAAGAAATAGATTACTTAAAGTGTGTGTGAGGAGTTGGGGGCTGGACAAGAAGAGAAGGGAAAAAGAAATGGGGAAAAAACAAACAAAAAAGGAAGCTAAATAAAAAATTTTAAATATTCGGCCAGTGCCTTCTGGTTAAAGTTAGTGGATTGACCATCATGGTTATGGTCTTTCTATTTGAGTACTACTATTTTCAGGGTGTCTTCAAGGATATTTTTGTGTGTCCTCAGCCAAGCAGTAAAAATGCTCTGTTCCTCTCCAGGGAGTCAATGGTTTTATGTGTTTTTTTTAAAGATTTTTAAAATTTATTTTAGACAGAGGTGAAAGGAAGGAGAGGGGGAAACATCAATGTGTGGTTGCCTCTTGTGTGCCCCCTACTGGGGACATGACCCAGACCGCACCCCACGCATGTGCCCTGACTGAGAATTGAACTGGCTACCTTTCGGTTCACAGGTTGACATCAGTCCACTGAGCCACACCAGCCAGGGCTAGTTGTATGTTTTTGATGTGACTCCGTGTAACTTCATCACTGTTTTCAGTGTGGTTTTAGTGACTTCCTTTTCATTACAATAATGAGTACATCAGGAAAAGGGCACTGTTTTGTAATAATCTGGGAAGCTGGTATGGTAGAAAGATTACAAAATAGACTCTGTTTTCTTTCCCTGTACTTATGTTCTTTGTAATATGACTTTGCAGCACTCTCATAAAGAAGTGCAATTTATTTCTCTATCCCTTGACTCTGGGCTGGCCTATGACTTGTCTAAACATCAGAAGTGTTTGTACTGGTTTTAAGCCTAGTCCTCAAAGTCTTGTAGGAACTAGCTTTGTTGCTGGAGCTAGCCTATTGGAAGATGAGACACATGGAATAGAGCTATTCTTCCTAGGCAAAGCCATCCATGATAAACTAAAGGGCAGCTAACTGCTCTGTAGGTGATTCCTGACTATGACAGAAGCACTGCCAAGACCAACAGAACCACCCTTCCAACCCAGGTTTGAAGAAATGTTTTGGGCCACTGAATTTGGAGTGGTTTGTTATATGGCATTATTGTGGCAATAGATAAGTGGCCCAAGCATTTTACAAGCATAATTTTACAAGTATTCTAGCTTGGTACATTATTTGTTTTTAAAGTTTACCTACACAGTATTTTGTTTCAAATCCCTTACAGACTGAGTTGAAAGATTAGAGCACTCTGCCTTTAAGCAGGAGTACAGAAACCAGTGCCCTGAGATTCCCTTTGATGTTGGGAGTTGAAAGCAACTTATCTATTCAAAACATTGTAAGCCTTTCCTTAAAGCCTCCAGACTCTAATAATTCACCTTTGGTCTATTTTCTTTAGCCTCAGACAGGTGGGATCGTTTGTCTCTAGTAAAAATACCAAAATAGAGGCTGGAATCACAGGCCCTAGTTTGAAAATCACTTTATAATAATCTATTGTTGTCTTTCTTATCCCTACTAGATTGTGTACTCTTTAAGAGCCAAGACCATTCTTCCGTGTCCCCAGCACCCAGAACAATGCCTGGCATAGAGAAAGTATTCAGTAAACACTGAAAAGATCAACAAATCAATGAATTAGGCGTGTCAAGACATTCCGATCCATCTACAAAAAGGTACGTAGAGGGGACAGTGTGGGTATCAGAGATGATGGATGTCAGTAGTATATAGTATATACTCTCTGCCACAACATAGAAAGAAAGCTTGAGGCCCATTGGCTTTCCCCCTGGATATCGCAATAATAAATGCATACAGCTAAGGGTCTCTTGAATAACAGATTTACTTGTCATATTTCTATATTTCACAAAACTATAATTTTTGTCATTGCTATTAGGTTTGGAAGATTGACAAAGGGTTGCAAACATCTCTTTTACCATTCAAGTAGAAATAGAATAATGTCATAATAAAGGTCAGTATGGCCCCAAAGGGTATGTAATTGGCCACCTTACACTCACATGTGTATCTTACATTGTCTTCATTTTTCTCATTTTGTCCTAGACCAGTGAAAGCATTATCTTGGATTTGTACCGGTCCATGAGTTGGGAACTGCTGGCATAAAGGCAGCAACAACAAATCTTGAGGCTTTAATGGACTACAACAATAAACCATGAAAGAAATATGGCCTGTCTGGAATTAACCCCATCTAAAACTGTATTGCCTCAACAGTAGGGGCAGTGACTTTCCTGTTGAAATCTAGCTATTAGAGTGCACCTTTGGTACTTCAACAAATTCTTTGTCAGACCTGAGTGTGCCCCCAAATTAATCCTTCAGACTGTGCAAGATTTGAAAGAATATTATACCATAAACTACGGCTTTTCAGCACATAGATGACTTGCATATATTTGCAGGGTAAAGGAAATCATGGTTGAGGGTGTAACTTATGAACTATGTGCCCAGTGTAAAAGCCAATGATTTCCTCAGCAAATTATGATCTTGTTTCTCTAGCCATGACTGACCCAAGCTAAGTCAATCAATACTCTCCCAGAATTTGGAAGTGAAGCTGAGAAACTCCAAGTAGGTTTTTGACTAAGGAAGTATCAAAAACTTCTAACAGAAAGAGCTCTATAAAACAAAAAAGTCTTCTCAGAGAACAAAGAAGTATGTGTCCCTTACCTGAATCAAATCTCTTCTTTCACCTCCACCTCTCAAATAGAGAAACTAAGACGCAATTTGTCAGGGTTCTTAGACTAAGTATTCATACATTATTTAAAGAAAATTATATAAATTAGATAAAATGCTTAAAGAACCTACAAACTCTAAAAGGCTGTAGTATGTTGAGATGATTTTAGGTGATTCCAAGCATAGATGTTTTTATTTTAATAACTAATGTTGACTAGTTTATTTTCATGCATTTTAGCAAAAAATACTTGTAGGACATCAAAATCATGGTTTATGAATGTTGTTTAGAAAAATACTTCATATATTTAAGAAAAATGAGTTAAAGAACATTACATAAATAATATCAGTAGAGAATAAGGAAAAGATCATGAAAGTGACTCACAATGGAAGGTTGGTAACTACCAAGTTTTGCATCAAAAACAACTAAAATGTTAATGCCCTTTAATCTCATTAGTAATGCACATTTAAGGTATAATGACTTATGATATGTATAATAAACCCAACAGTGAAATCCACTAAAGCATTGGGCTTTAAGAAACTGGTGTGGATGGTTCAGAAAGGGAATAATAATAGCTAACATTTGTTGAATGCTTAGGATCTGTCAGACATAATTTTAAATGCTTTATAAGTGTTAATTAATTTAACTGCTTTATAAACATTAACTTGTTTAATTCCTGATGATGTATGTGTGTGTTATGTGCTGTTGATTCTGCTTCAACTTCTGGTAACGCTATGAACAAGTGATGTTCACAATGCTGTGTCCTCAACAACCCTGCTCAGCTCATGTAGACTCAGGCCTACAGCTCCTTTTATGGTGTCAAACCATCTGATATTTGGTCTTCTCATATTTTTCACAGCAGTATTGTCTTTTCCAAACAATTCTGCCATTTATTGATGTACCCAAATTAGAACAGCTTTAGTTTTGTCATTTTTGCCTCCGATGATGTTTCAGGCTTAATTTGCTGTACTACCCACTTGTTCATCTTTCTGGTAGGTAGTCCAGGGTTTATGTAGAGCTCTTCTCTAACATCATATTTCAGATGAGTCCATTTTCCCCCTATGAGATAAATAATTATTATTATGCTTACTTTCTAGGTGGATCAACTGAGGCGCAGAGAGATTAATAACTTGTCCAATGATCTTCCACCAGTAAGTCACAGGGAACTTGCTTTTTCTTGAACAATTTTCATGCCCCAGCCTGCTTATTTACAATTTCAACTGGATTTTGGCTTCTGGACACTATAGCCTATTAACTTTTAACTCCCCAGTGTTAATACAATATCTGTTATTTGGTTTTAAAAAAAATGAAATAAATAAATAAAGGAATAGGTTCAATGATGGTAGAGGTTTAAATAAGCCTAAAATTTTCTTTACATTTGGTGATTTTTTATTTAAAACCACAGGATCTAGGCAAATGAATCAAAGAACGAAATGAAGTCCCTAGTCAAAGGCTTCCCTCCTCTCACAGGTTGGGCTGCGATCACAGCTAGAACTTTGTAAACCCTCAACTCAGCTCTGCTAAGAGAACACAAAATAAGCTGAGGGTTTGAGTTGTCCCAGGTGCCTTAAAAAGACCATTTTACCCACTGATGCCCTATGAGCCTTTCAAATTGACTATACCATTGCTGCCATAGTTCTTTTGCCCCATCATCTCCCTTCATTAAGAATGTTCCCAAGGCCCAGAACTACTTCCAAATGGTCGGTTCTTCTACCAAGTGGAGGGAGGTGTTTTCTTACTCCAATGATGCCTAGTAGGCTGGAGAGAGGGTGTGGAAAAGGGAGTAGGAACAATGACACCTGAGGCCTATCATATGCATGCCAGTTATAGCCTCCATGACTTTAGGGACCAAGAATTTCAGGTTGTGGCTCTTTGCTATAAAGCGAGTGGGATATTTCCTGCTTTCTAAGTTGTCCACTTTCAATGTTTAGCCCATTCGTACATAATTCAGGAACAATATGAACTTTTAATCCTTTTAACAAGTGAGTTTAAGCCTTTTGTGCTGAGTAGAGCAAGAGAAAGTCTTCATTCCACTTCCACCATTCATTTCTCCACCCTGCCTAAACTGTGCCTAAATTATATGCTTTATAGCAGGCAGCTCATTTCCTGATTTCATAATATGTGATGGTACATGGCAATTATTAAATCAATGTCATTCAGGAATGTATTTAAACTTTCATCCATTTTGCAGATAAAGACAAGCCTTTTCAAATTGAGCTCAAGAATGTTTGCTATGTTAAGGCCATGCTAACCTATGGCCTTAGAAGAAAATAAACTTTCATAATTCATTATATTGACTTCCATCCCCACCCCTACCTAGAAATTATTCATTCGTGGGTAGGGATACAGAGAAAACAAATTCAGGTCCAGAATCTTCTTATGACTTTTCTAGTCTCTCTAATTTCATTTTTTTCACTCATTCATTTATTCACTTAACAGATGTTAACCACTTTTTATGTACTATATTTAGCTGGGTCAGCTGGGCCTGATTCCAAGCTGCACATTGGTTCAGTGGGCTTCCAGCACAAGTTTTCTCTCACAATGGCAGCAAAAGGGAAAAAAAGAATCTCAGTTGCACAAATACATTGCTAGTTTCTTCTGTGTCAAGTGAAAATTTGAAAATATAATTAAAAAAAATATATATAAACAGAGTACAAATTGGTGATTTCAAGTGACAATAGTAGGGGTTGGAAGTAGGAAAATGGATGAAAGTAGTCAGTGGATCAAATTTCCAGTTATAAAAGAAATGAATAAGTTCTCAGGGTGGAAATGCATAGCATATTGATTATAGTTAGCAATACTATATTGTATATTTGAAAATTGTTAAAAAGATCTTAAAAATGTTCTCACTGTAAAAGTATGTAATGAGGTGATGGATGAAATAAATAAAATTACTGTGGTAATCATTTTACAACATATACATCTATCAAATCAGTACTCATTTGGACACTATAAACCTTAAATTTAATTGTTTATATTAATATTAATACAATGTCAATATTAATTATGTTGATAAACTAGATTTAAAAAAGAAAAAAGTTTTTATATGTATATACCAGACCAAATAGGCAAGAAAAAGAAATAAAAGGCATCCAAAATGTAATCTTTCAGGCCTGTCAATAGGTAATTATGAAGGTTTTTAACCAGGCAAGCCTCATGGGGAAAAACTGCCTTCCCATACAAGATTTGGTACACAGTGAGTGCACTGCAGTTTCTAAAGGGAGTTGCAGTCAAGGACTCAAGCTCCCTTGTCCAGCCATGCTCTTACATACATCTGCATTCCCAACGCAGGATCTTCATTTGGAGGTCTCTTTAGGGGACCTGGAAAACACTTTTCCTGTGCTGACATAGTACTCAGTATTTTTCTATTACTAGCACCCTCCCTTCTTTATTTCTTTTGGCACTATAGTCCATAACACTGTAGGAGCCTTTTGTTCAGGGATCCCTCAACAGTGAGTCAACCTCACCTATTCTGTTACATAGCAGCTAGGAATGACCAGCCAGAGGGTAAATAAAGGCAGAGCCATAGCCATTATAATATAACAAAGAACTTAACACAGGAGGCTAGAAGCAACAGAAGACACGTCTCAACCATTGGCCCAGCAGCCCTGAGCCTGGTTCAATAAGATTGCCAAGCATTCCAAAAAATACAAGCAAAACTATGATAGTACAGGAAAAGGAGAGAGTCTTTGAGACTGGGCTTCTGCAACAACCTTACTAAGATCACTGGGTATCTTGAACATCCCAAGGTCTAGAAGGCTGAGGAAAGTACTTGAACTTCTATGTACCATTTCCACTGTCTGGGAAAGAACCCCAACACATACCTATGTTTGGGTAGTCATGTCCCCCCAGGGGAAGCTGGCACCACATTTACCCACCAATCAATATATAACTCCCTCACCCCATCTCACCAACCGCATAAGTCCTGAGAACAAAGGACCTGATACTCTTTGCCACCCTTGCTTTTGCCACTCAAGCTCCTGTGTTTCACCCCCAACGTTAGCTAGGCCCATTCTCTTCCTTGAGAATTTTGCACTAATACACTTTGCTGACATGCTAATAGACTTTGCTGATCTGTAATTCTTTACTACATCAGCCAGAAGAACCTAGTTTCTCCCATGACATAAATGGAGCCATGACTTGGATCTTGCCCTTTGTCTCCAACTGTTTGGAATGCAGTAAATATGGTCTTATCAGCAACTTTTCCTTAACTTTCTCACCTTCGGGGTAAAAGAGATGCTGCGCTGTGGGGGTGGGGCACTCAAATATGCTAGGCCTGTGTTGGAGATAGAAACAATGAAACCTGAAATGAGTGCCCAGGTTTTGCCTGGTCTCCAAACACTAAAGAGGTACTCCCTCCCTCTGGCAGGAGTTCTCAGGTGTCCTTATGTGAGTGGGGGCCTCTCAGAGATGTCTGGGGTCAATCCCTAAGATGTATAGGTGCCTCGCAGGGAACTCCCATCATTATAATGTAACTTTGGCTTATCCAGGTGAAACCAGAAAAGACACTGGCATTCACGTTACCTGTCACTACTGAACCCAATAAGCAGAGACAAGGATTGAATCTTTATGGGCGCTTTATTTAGATGGCCGGCAATCAGTGAAGATGGCAGGTTTGCACCCTAACAGACTGTCTTACATTTTCTTTACAAGCCAGTCTTTTTATAACAGAGAACAAAGTGTAGTGAGGGGTTTTTGAAATTCAGGGAAAATTAGATAAAAACAACCCCGCAGTATTCTCACCCTGGGCAATTAGCTGTTCCCAGGGGCGGGTGGTTGGGTGGCTTGGTAGTCATCATTTCTCCCTGGAATGAAATGGCCAGGATGCCTCCACTTGTTCCCCAGGTGGTAATCTTCAGCAGTGCCCCAGCAGTTGGCTATCTGTCCCAGGAGTGGTGGGCCTTATCTGCAGTTCCTGAAACAATAGCTTTAACATATGCATTACCTACTAGGCTTATTAACTATTTACTTTAAACTAAAATTTTCCAACTCTTGAGTCCCCTATCACAGAGATGTGCAAAATAAGGGTTGGTCACCTAGCACTTTAAGCCTCCCTGGCTGTTTTAGATGGTCAGGGGAGAAACTGAGACACCTAAGAGAGGTGGGGATGACCAAAAGTGGGATGGCCTTTGGGAGCCCCTCACAAAACAGCATACTTTGACCCACCACATGGACTATTTAACCTTTTCTGCCTCTAAACCTGGCCAAAAAAAGTCATTTTTGATCACTAACCTGTCATAAGCTTGCAGCATCTCTCTCCACCCCAGGTAGCTTCCAGCACCTCAATTTGCATCCAAATACCCCTTGCAGGAGCTGCAAGGGGGGGTGGGGCAATGTTATATTCACTAGGTGAATGCCTTGCTCTCTTCCTTCTGGAGAAGCTGCCACACACTGCAGGTACCAGCCAAGAATTTAAAAACCACAAGGGCTCTTGCCAAAACGAAGATAACTGTGAGAGGATCTAAGCTGGGACGTGGACCAGACCAAATGCTAGGTTTCTTGTCAGGCGCAAGCAAGTCCATACCGAAAGGCATACTGTAAAGGCAATTACATTCCCACCCCTGCGGCACATACCTGTCTTAGGTTTAGTTCTTGAGAGGATAAAGCAAGATTTTACCCTTTGGTGGAAAGGCCTGCCTTTTCCAGGTTCTTTTCTCCTAATTATACCTTTACTTTTCTCAAATTTGCCTCACTCATAAGCGTCCCACCCACTTTCTTAGTCCATTTACATTTCTATCACCTCCCATGCCTATCTGCTTTATAAAGTAATTTCTGTTTGTTTTCCAGCCAAGCTACACTCCAATCCCCCAAGGACAAACTCTTTTAATCCTTACCTGCTTAACCCAAGTCCTGAATTCAATTCCAGCTTCAAAGTGGGCTTGGCCCCACTGTGCCCACGTTAATTGGGAATAAGAGTAGAAAGAAGAATCTCACCCCTTCCTAGACTATAAAACTCAGAGAGAAAAATAAGAAGATAAGTCTTTTAAACTCCCCAAACTCTCCTCCTAGAGACCTAGGAGCTGCTAGGTTTTGCAAACAATGAGGTAACTAAAAGTGAAGTTTTGTCAGCCTATATTGATGTTACATGCCTTTTATCATCATTTTAAATAAATAGTCAAATATCATTTCATAATATACTTAGGTCACATGTTTGGCAAGCTAATCAGGCTTCAATTTGCAAAGACTTTTTCCTATGGCTTTGGAATATTTCAAAGGGCCCCTAAAATACCTCAATGATTTATGCTTTCTTCTTATATAAGAGAAAACTTTAGACTAATCAGGTTTATTTAATATATTAGAAATACATGGAAAGCTTTGTCAAATAAGAAATTATACAAGAATCTCCAAAAGTCTACAAAGTCCTAATATACTTTCATTTATAATTGTAATGGTTATTTTAGAATGTTGTGTCTTACAGAAGGGACTAGGAAAGTTGCAGGACTGCATATGTTGCAGAGGATCTGTGTAAGTCATAGATGGTCTGTGCAAGTTAAAGAAGAATCGTGTGGGGTGAAGAGCAGAAAAAGGAGAAATTTAGAAAGTGAAGGATTGTGAAGGAGCAAAAAGAAAGAATTGAGGAAAGTGGAAAAAAGGTGAGAAAGAATAAAGGAAAGAAATATACATACTATGGGAAGGAAGGACATGGGAGCTGGTAACTCAAAAAGGGAAATGGAAATGGGAAAAAAGAAATAAGAAAGAAAAGAAAAGGCACATAGATAGATGGTTAAGTAAAGTAGTAATTTTAATGACAAATGAAAAAGCCAAAGGCCCCCTTTAATTTTCCAAAGTCAATCATTTTGTTCCTAATAGATGCTCCAGGTAAAATGGACAGTTGGGGACAAATAAATGAGTTTCTTGGCCTGATACACTTCCATTTACAATTTTTTTAATTTAAAATGTTGTCACAAAAGGCAAATTCGTTTGTTGACTGCATTGTAATCACTGACTTATACCTAACTTGGGTGCTTTACTGATGTAGGAAGCTTTGGAAAACCTTTGTTCACCCAAAACCCCAGGCGCCCTGGGAGAGCGATAAGGCCATCTGGGAAAAGCAAACAGCAGGATAGTCACAAGGACTGGGGCCAGCACCCCTGCTGATAGAACTAATTTTCACATTTAGCCTTTGTACTCTGCTTCTGCCCCATAGATAGAACTAATTACCGCATTCGGCTTCTGTATCCCGCTTTGCTACATAGACAGGAAGACCCGTAGGTTATATAAACCCCAAGAATCCTTTGTTCGGGGCTCAGAATTTGGAGACTAACTCATCTGGGCCCGTACACATTAATAAACCTCGTACTCCAGAATCCCTCAGTGTCTGGTTGCTTCATTTTCCTATAACATTACGAACTGTTCTTTCCCACTGCTGCACTGTGAATAAAAAGCAGCACACATCAACCAAGGGAATACCATCCTGGAACAGGACCCTTACTGTACCTATCAAACTAGGACAAATGAAGGACAAGAAGGAAGGAATAAAATACTGCCTGCTTTCAGGGACACTTTACCTTAAGCTTTACAGAAGTAAATAAACACCAACCTTAAGTCTGCTAAGGGCTGAGCCCTTCCAGGAATAAAAACCCATCAGTGTTTTTAACAATCAAGACAGGGCAAAGGAAAAGCAGAACCTACCACACAATAGAAAAAAAGGCTCACTTGTCAGTCCCAGGTTTAAGCCCTATACAGTACCTGGGGCATCCAGCTGAAATCCAAAGAAGGGGAGGGGCAGCCAGTGCCCATCCCATGAGGCAGCTGACCTCATATGTTTCTCTTCTTTGGCAGTTTGACCCCCAAACTCTATAGAAGGAAAGACTAATATCTTTTTGCAACACTGTTTGGGCTCAATATCAATTAGCTGATGAGGACTCCTGGCTAATACATGGAAGCTTAAATCACAATACTGTTACCGAACAAGAGGTCTGGGGGGGGGGGCAATACAATATTTGGCCCATCTAGGGATGCCAAAAACTGCTATACAACAGGGACCCCTCCCAAGGACAAAATACTAATATCTACTGGGCTCTTCTGTCTGCCGCCAATTGGAAAGACATCTCTCAATACTAGAGATTTGTGAAAAGGAAACAAAATGTTTATTTAATGCTATTTAGGCTTAATGCCTCCACTAAAATATCAAAGTCCTTTAGGGTATACACCTATACCCAAACTTAGCAACTCTCATTCCTTCCAGTCCTGGGCCCTGTCTACTGACTAAGCTGCTACCATTCATCGCGGCTGCAGAAGATAAGGCCCTCAACTGGTACATAAATCCTTCTCTCTTTTAGAACTTAAACAAATTGAGGCAGACTTAGGAAGCTATTCCCACAACCCAGATAAATACATAGCCGCATTCCAACACTTTACCTTAGCTTATGAGTTAAGCTGGAATGACATTATGGTTGTTTCTGGGCAGACCTTATCATCTTCAAAGTCAGAACAGGAAAAGGTAATAAGGGAAGTTGGAAAATTTGCCAACAATGCACAGCTATCTGATAACAGATACCCCACTGGAGAGTCAGCAGTTCCATCTGTAGACCCTGAATGGGACTTAAATGACCCCTACCAAAAATGGGAAAGAAATCAATTTCTAATTTGAATTAAAATAGGCCTCGAGGCAGGCCAACAAAAGTCTGTTAACTATTGCAGGGTCTCCACTGTCAGCCAAGGCCCAGATGAGAATCCTACCACATTTTTAGAAAGGCTAAGAGGAGCACTTATCAAACACACTAATCTAGATTTAGAATCATATAAAGATCAGGTCACACTGAAGGATAAATTTCTAACCCAATCTGCCTCTGATATAAGGAGAAAACTCCAGAAGCTTATTTAGGAACCTGGAGTCTCTTTAAGCAAAATGTGAACCACAGCCGATGCGGTGTTATACAACCATGATCAGGAGATGTAGGTGAAGGCTTAGGAACAGGAAAAACAGAAGGAGACCAAGCATGCCTAAGTTCTAGTCATCTTGTAGGACATTCACAGTCATCCTGTGGGCCCTGCACAGCTGGCTCCAGAAGACCCTAAGTGTTATTTGTGCCAAACGGTGGGTAATTGGGCAAAGGAATGTTCTAATCATAATAAGCCTCTTCCAGGACCCTGCTTCAAATGCAAAACTGCAGGCCATTGAGCAGCCCTATATCCTTGGGGCTGTAGGGCCCTAGGGCCTGAGGCTACACCTGCCTTGCAAATGGAAAGTCAGGACTGAAGCTGCCCACCAGAGTTGTCCCACCTCAAGAGGTCACCAGTACTGGACTGGAGCCTAGGGTATGCATGGATGTGGCATGTAAGACAATAACCTTCTTAGAAAAACAGGGGCCACTTACTCTGTCCTTACTTCCTTCTCTAGACCTTTCTTCTCTCAATCCTATAGTGTCCTAAGCATAGCTAGAAAATCTACCACTACAAAACTACAATCAATCAAGTAATATCCTCCTGTCCCATCTTCCTTCTTAATAACTTCCAGGGAACACTTAAGCCATTGCTGGCCCAGCCTATTCAGCATGAGGGATCTTATCCAGGGGATGATTGGCAAATAGATTTCACTCAGATGCTCCGTAGCCACACCAACCCAAACTGAGAAAGCACAAGAAGTAGCTAAGAAGCTTCTACATGAAATTATTCCTAGATTCAAGTTACCCCATTCACTTCAAAGTGATGAGGCAGCCTTTACTTCCACCACAGTCCAAACAATCCCCAAAGCCCTGGGAATAGATTACAAACTTCACTGTGCCTGGCACCCCCAGGCATTGAGACAGGTAGAGAGGGCCAATCAATTTCTAAAAACTGCTATTAGAAAAATCACACAAGAGCCCTAGCTGGTGTAGCTCAGTGGATTGAATGCCAGCCTGCAAACCAAAGGGTTACAGGTTCAATTCCCAGTCGAGGGCACATGCCTGGGTTGCAGGCCAGGTCCCCAGTAGGGGGCGTGTGAAAGGCAAACACACATTGATGTTTCTCTCCTTCTCTTTCTCCCTCCCTTTCCCTCTGTCTAAAAATAAATAAATAACATTTTTTTTAAAAAAAAGGAAGAATAATCACACAAGAAATCTCTCTTAGCTGGAAGAAAGCTTCGCTAATTGCTTTACTCTAAACCAGGGCAACTCTCAAAGCCCGCTTGAGACTACGTCCCTTTGAGATTATGTAGCTGATCTTTTCTATATTCAGAGCTCTTGCTAGACATGGAAGCTTCTTCCTTAGAAGTCCATGTGTAGGTAGTGGCTTAGTATGCAACTACCCTACTGTATCCTCTGGGTGCCCAGGTCTTAATAAAAGTCTAGAAAGACAGTTTCCCTAGTTCTTAATTACAACCTTTATGGAAGGGTCCCCTCTGTTCTTATGTTTTCCCTAATAATCATCAAGGTCCCTGGCATCTCCAGCTGGATACATTACTCTCAAGTCAAACTGTGGAAGGAGCCAACTCCTTCAGGGCTCCCAAAACAATAGAACAATACCACATACTCCTATAAGCCAGTAGAGAATCTTCAAGAAACAAAAAATTATTCCTCTTCAAGAAACAAAAATCTATTACAAATAAATAACACAACTAAGCCTTAATATAATGATCTTTCCCATATTTCTGACCTTCTTTCTACCAGCCTATCAATATACCCAGTCTCCTTTCCCAGAAAAGAACTTTTCTATCCCTATTAAATTTAACCCTTATCAAACAAAGTCTCAGGTCCTTCACTCCACTAACTGCCTTGTCAAATCTGTAGCCTCTAGGACAGGTCAATTCCAAGTCAAGATAAGAACACTTTGGAAATTCCAGCTTATCCCTATTTTAAGGAAACCAACAACATTCAACCCCTTATTGCTGGCCTCTAGAAAGACATCAGTAAGGGTCATCTCCTCTGGCTGACAGTCAACAAATGTAGGAATGTGGAGGCGCTCCACCTGCAGAGCTCCCTTGCCACCAAGGATGAGCATAAGTCTACCAAGACATGATCTGCTTGGGGAGGGAAGGAAGACCAGTCTCTTAGAGGAGAAAGGTGTCAAGCCTCTCTCTCAGTGGGCTTTTACTGAGTTTAGCTTGCATAGGGATTCATATCAAAGAAAGGAGGTATGATTTACAGATAACATTTCTGGGATCATGGGGGTCCTTTTGAGTCAGGGTCTGGTATACAGAGTGATGCCAATTGACTGTAAAACCTTGGGAAATGAACTTGTTTTGTGCTTGGACCCTTAACATTTCTTAGCAGAGCAGGTTTCACAGGACTTTATGCATTCTTTCTCAGGCCTGATTGCTCCCCGCTGGGAACCAGCAGTTCTGGCACAGGGCTGCATCCCACTTTGACATTGTTTCAGGTGGGAGAAGCTGAATCAGGTGGGAGAAGCAAGGCAGCCAAGAGATAAGGAGACTTTTTACAGATAGAATGGGAACTCAGGTTATGATAAAGCTGAGGGGTAAAGGTCTTTTGTCCCTTCTCCACAGTCCCCTAAGTCCTTCCCTGATGGCCCCCTTTCAACTGTGCCTGTCTTAGGTTGTTCCTTCCTAGCTGTCTCTTACCCATCATTGACAATCCAAACATCCTCCAGGGGCCAAGCAGGGTTAAGTAGAGGGGGTAGAGGCTGCACCCCTGCCAGGAAGATAAGTTTTGTCTCCTTAGTGGCTTATGGTCCCAAGGTTCCCTAGCCATGGGGCCTTTTCACCTGTCAGCATGGTTATAGCTTCTGAAACCAGGTAGGATGGTTCCCAACATAGGAGCCCAAACCACAACACTGGTTCCTTTCGGCAAGAAGCCGCCAAAGCAGTCTTCACCCAAATTCACCAAAGGTTTGTGTTCGTATTACTTGAGGGAGGAAATGCTAAGTAGCAAATAGGAGTGAGCAGCCAGAGAGGAAGTAAAGTCCGAGCCCTAGACATTATAATCCAATAAGGAACTTAACACAGGAGGCTAGAAGCAAAGAAAGACATGTCTCACCCATTGGCCCAGCAGCCCTGAGCCTGGTTCAGTAATATTGCCAGGCATTCCAAGAAACACAGGCAAAACTATGATAGTACAAGAGGAGGAGAGAGTCTTTGAGACTGGGCTTCTATAACAACCTTACTAAGATCACTGGGTGTCTTGAACATCCCAAGGTCTAGAAGGCTGAGGAAAGTACTTGAACTTCTATGTACCATTTCCACTGTCTGGGAAAGAACCCCAACACATACCTATGTTTGGGTAGTCATGTCCCCCCAGGCGAAGCTGGCACCACATTTACCCACCAATCAATATATAACTCCCTCACCCCATCTTACCAACTGCATAAGGACCTGATGCTCTTTGCCACCCTTGCTTTTGCCACTCAAGCTCTTGCATTTCACCCCCAACGTTAGCTAGGTCCATTCTCTTCCTTGAGAATTTAGCACTAATACATTTTGCTGGCATGCTAATAGGCTTGCTGGCATGCTAACAGGCTTGCTGGCATGCTAATAGGCTTGCCAATCTGTAATTCATTACTGCATCAGCAAGTTTCTTCCACAACAGTTATATCATAGAAACTGAAATGGAGAGAGTTGACACTTTCTCTGGTTTTAGACTCTTCTTTGTAGTGTAGTAAGTGATTAAAGATGTGATGGTTACTTTCATTTTGGCTCATTTTTAATCAGCTATTCCAACAGATGATAGCTTAGCTCTTCCCATTTCAGTTGAGTTCTGGATGACAGAGGCATGTGGATTCCAGGGATATTTCAAATATAGAACTGATAGGTTTGGTTATTGATTTGATTCAGGGCAGGAGGGGTAGAGGACAGTTAATGAAGATAAGAAGCCAAAGAAGCTGCCTATTTTCTTATTTGTGCAAGTGACTGGATGATAGGATGATACTTCCATTCACTAGAACACAAAACAAGGAACAGGAGCAGAACAACAGGGAGATACTCCTTTGGGGGCTGTGGGTCATCCAACCCAGATGTTCAGTAAATAGTTGGATATGTGAAAAGATATTTGGGGGAGCAGTATGAATTGTGATGTATATTTGAGAGTCATCAATTTATAAAAGGTAATTGTAGTTATGGATGTGGACATAAAAGCTGTGGGAGAATACATAGATTGAGTAGAAAAGATAGCCTGGACTAATTCCCACTGTGGTCTCTTCTTACAGGTAACCTCTTAGGGTTCTCTAGATAGTTCTCTAATTTTTAAAATTTTTTATGACTCTATCAAAACTCTTCTTAAACATACTGAATAAAAAGACATAGCAGGTTATAACAGAGAGCAAACATTTAGAGTCAGCCCCATCATACCTCTCCTCTGCCCTCCACATTATTCCTGAACCTGCACCCCCACAAGCTGGAGGATGATGGACTCAAATAAGCACCTTACTCAGGGAAGAGGCATCATTCCTCTGAAACTCTGTGGAATAATTTCTTGAATCTTATAATTTTTCATCTTTTCTTTTAATAGACAAGTTGAACTGAGCAGAAGGCTAAATTCCCAAGTATCCAGAAACACAGTGGGCAGGGGGTTTCTCTGTATAACTTCAACTGTTAGGGGAACTCAAGTATGAAAGATTTTAGGGTTCTGGCCAAGATGGAGGCATAGATAGAGACACTTTGCTTCCTTGCACAACCAAAAGAAGGACAACAACAAACTTAAAAATAAAAAAACAACAAGAACTGCCAGAAAGTCAAACTGCATGGAAGTCTGACAACCAAGGAATTAAAGAAGAAACATTCATTCAGACTGTGTGACCACACAGTGAAGTTATTTGCCCTGCCCTGATGAATACGTAAGGCTCCACCACTTACAATGTAACAGGTGCTCTGAGACAAAGAAATGTGGCCTAAATGAAAGAATAGATCAAAACACTAGAAAAAGAACTAAGCCAAGAGGAGATACATGACCTGTCAGATGCAGAGTTCAAAACACAAGTAATCAGAATACTCACAGAAATTATTGAGTTCAGTCACAAAATGAAGGAAGAAATGAAGGATATACAAAGTGAAATAAAGGAAAATATACAGGAAACAAATAGTGAAGGAAAGAAAACCTGACTCAAACCAATGATTTGGAAGAAAAGGAAGAAACAAACATTCAACCAGAACATAATGAAGAAAAAAGAACTCAAAAAGATGAAGAGAGGCCTAGAAACCTCTGGAACAACTTTAAATGTCCCAACATCTGAATCATAAGGGTTCCAGAAGAAGAAGAGGAAGAGCAAGAAATGGAAGACTTATTTGAAAAAGTAAGGAACGAAAACTACCCCAATCTGGCAAAGGAAATAGACTACCAGGAAGTCCAGGAAGCTCAAAGAGTCTCAAAGAAGTTGGACCCAAAGAGGAACACACCAAGACACATCATAATTAAATTACCCAAGATAAAAGATAAGGAGAGAATCTTAAAAGCAGCAAGAGGAAAGGAGACAGTTACCGACAAAACAGTTCCCATAAGACTGTCAGCTGATTTCTCAAAAGAAACCTGACAGGCAAGAAGGGGCTGGAAAGAAGTATTCAAAATCATGAAAGGTAGGGACTCACATCCAAGATTATTCTACCCAGCAAAGCTGTCATTTAGAATGTAAAGGCAGATAAAGTGCCTCCCAGATAAAGTTAAAGGAGTTCATCACCACCAAGTCCTTATTACATGAAATGTTAAAGGGACTTATTTAAGAAAAACAAGAAGGTAAAAAATATGAATAGCAAAATGACAACAAACTCACAAGTATCAACAACTGAACCTAAAAAACGAAAACAAAAATGAACTTAGCAAACAACAGGAACAAAATCACAAAAACAGAGATCACATAGAGGGTTATCAGTGGGGTTGTGGGAAGGGAAGATAGGAGGATAAATGATAGGTATGAAATAGACATGGGGAGGTTAAGAATAGTATAGGAAATGGAGAAGCCAAAGAACTTATATGTATAATGCATGAACATGAACTAAGGTAGTGAATGATTGTGAAGGAGTGGGTACAGGGTGGAGGGGAATAAAGGGGAGAAAGAAATGGGACAACTGTAATAGCATAATCAATAAAATCTATTTAAAAATAATAAAGTGGAAATCTTAGGGGAGATCTCAGGAAAGGATCTCAGTAGAATGTTTATCATTTTTATGCTGAACATAAAATTCATTAAGTGCCAAAGTAAATTTGCTCCCTTAATTTCATTTGTCCTTGAGTGTGGTTGGCAAATGACACTAATTAGATTTCTGCTATCTATCTCCCTTAGTAAAGAGGGGAGAGGTGTAAACCATTTACTCTTAAGTATACCTGGTTATGGAAAATAGGAACTTTAAATTTATTAAATAGCTTGAAACTGCTTGTTTAACTGTTTCAATTTCTCTGTTCTGCCTGTTTTGCTTACTCCCTGTTTTGCTTACTACCCTGTCTCAACATAAAAGACCATGTGCAACTGATCTTTTACATGAGCACATCTATATGAAAGATCCAGGTTAAAAAATTCCATAGAGAGAAAAAGTAAATTTGTGGTTGCTAGAGTCTGAGGTAGGAGTAGGAAAGGAATGGGTAGTGACTCCTAATGCATACAGGGTTTCATCTGGGGTCATAAAAATGTTCTAAAATTGTGTAGTGATAGTTCCACTGCTCTATACATATATTATAAACCAATGGGGGGCTCAAATGTTGGAGAAATTTTAGTTTTAGGTAATAGCTAATAAATTTACCAATCAATGCATGTAAAAAGCTACTGTTTCAGTAACCAAAGGTATGACCCACCCTGACTCCAGAAGGTCATAAGCAGTCCCACCTTTGTACCTCAGGAGATCTCAAGAAATCAAGATGGTATCTGAGTCACTGTACTCCAGGGTAAGATGCCCAGGACAGAGATAAAGACCACCACCCAGAATATAGATGAAAGAATGCTGTAGCAGAACTTCCAGCCAAGATGGAAGCATAGACACACTGTGCCTCCTCACACAACCAAAAGAAGGACAACAACAATTTAAAAACAAAAAACAACCAGAACTGACAGAAAACTGAACTGTACAGAGGTCTGACAATCAAGGAGTTAAAGAAGAAACATCCATCCAGACTGGTAGGAGGGGCAGAGACAGGCAGCCAGGGAGGAGAGGACTCAAGGCAAAGTGGCAGTGGAAGACTGGGGCAGGGAAGGCAGTGGTTGGTGAACCAGTAAGGCAGCAGCAGTCTGACATTAAAGTGAGAATAAACCAGGAGGAACACCTGGGGAGCGAGACAGACCACACAACCCAGGGTCCCAGCACAAGGAAATAACACCTCAAACCACTTATTGAAAACACCCATTAGGGTTGAGGCGGCAGCAGGAGAAACTCCCAGCCACACAGGAGAATTTGCTGGAGAGACCCACAGGGTCCTAGAATATACACAAACCCACCCACCAGGAATCAGCACCAGAAGGGCCCACTTTGCTTGTGAGTAGTGGAGGAAGTGACTGAAATCCTGCAGAGAGCAGAGCAAGTGCCATTGTTCCCTCTCAGACCCCTCCCCACATAGAGTGGGTTGATCCCACCCTTTAGGTGAATACCTAAAGCTCCTCCCCTTATACATCACAAATGCACCAAGACATAAAAAAATGGACCAAATGAAAAAACAGATTGGAGCTCCGGAAAAAAATACAACTGAGTGATAAAGAAATAGCCAACCTATCAGATGCACAGTTGAAAACACTGGTACTGAGGATGCTCACAGAACTGGTTGAATTTGGTTGCAAATTACATGAAAAAATGACAGCAATGCTAAGTTAAATAAAGGAAAATGTACAGGGAACCAATAGTGATGGGAAGGAAACTGGGACTCTAATCAACGGTGTGGACCAGAAGAAAGAAAGAAACATTCAACCAGAAAAGAATGAAGAAAGAAGAATTCAAAAAATGATGAAGGCTTAGGAACCTCTAGGACATCTTTAAATATTCCAACATCTGAATTATAGGGGCACCACAAGGGGAAGAGGAAGAGCAACAAGTGGAAAACTTATTTGACCAAATAATAAAGGAGAACTTCCACAATCTGGCAAAGGAAATAGACTTCCAGGAAGTCCAGGAAGCTCAGAGAGTCCCAAAAAAGGTGGACCCAAGGAGGAACACACCAAGGCACATCATAATTACATTACCCAAGATTAAAAATAAAGAGAGAAGCTTAGAAGCAGCAAGAGAAAAGGAGATAGGTATCTACCAAGAAGTTCCCATAAGACTGTCAGCTGATTTCTCAAAAGAGACCTTACAGGCAAGAAGGGGTTAGAAAGAAGTATTCCAAGTCATGAAAGGCAAGGACCTACATTCAAGATTGCTCTATCCAGCAAAGCTTTCGGGCAGATAAAGTGCTTCTCAGATAAGGTCAAGTTCAAGGAGTTCATCATCACCAAGCCCTTATTATATGAAATGTTAAAGGGACTTATCTAAGAAAAAGAAGATAAAAAAGATGAACAGTAAAATGACAGCAAAGTCACAATTCATAACAACCACACCTAAAACAAAAACAAAAACAAACTAAGCAAACAACTAGAACAGGAACAGAACCACAGAAATGGAGATCACATGGAGGGTTATCAACAGTGGAATGGGAGGAGGAGAGAGGGTAAAGGTATAGAAAATAAGTAGCATAAATGGTAGATAGAAAATAGACAATGGGAGGTCAAGAATAGTATAGGAAATGTAGAAGCCAAAGAACTTATATGTAAGACCCCTGGACATGAACTAAAGAGGGAGAATGTGGGTAGGAGGAGCTATGTAGGGTGGAGGTCAATAAAGGGGGGGGAATGGGACAATTCTAATAGTATAATCAATAAAATATATATTTTTAAAAAGGAATGCTTTAGCTTTTTATCTGATTAACTTGTCCCTGAATTTCAATCTCCTTTCCTGCACTTCTGATAAAAAGGTTCAGTTGAAAATGGGACTTAAGATGGCCTGTTGAGGTACAAACCTGTCATCTTCTCAGATCACCCGCCAACTGAATAAAGAGCCCATAAAGATTCAATCCCTGTCTTTACTTATTGGGTGTGGTAGGTGACAAGCAACATGAACATTGGCTTTTCTAGTTTTCTATTCTGAGCACTCTGCACTGGGATGGACTTTGGCACTCTCGGGTAAGTCTGGGTATTTGGCAGGGAGTTTCATTGGCTGCCTGGGCTGGGGGGCAGGGGTCCTTAAGTACAGATTTGGAAACTCCCTAGCAGCTACCAAATGATTTCACTTGGGGACTCTCCTTATCTGACTCTCAGCATTTCCCATTGTCATCATTTTTGATTGAATCCTTTCTGGTTTAGGTTAAAATCCCGGGTCACAACTTAAGTCAGGAATTAAGGTACCATTTGGTTTACAGAGCTTTGTCTGGTTAAAAGGATGTCTTCTGGTTTAATTAAGGTATTGTCTGGATTACAGGGTTCTGTCTGATAAAAATGTGTCTTCTGATTGCCAGCCATCTGAATAAACATTTGAGAAACAGCCCTCTGGGACAAGTTTTGCCTGATTGTTTGAACTATGCTGATAAATTTATGACTAAAAAGTAAGTGGTTTTTATTGTAATACTATTTGGCTTCTGTATTATATAAATTTAGACTCAAGAGAGCACCTGCTGGGAAATGGGTCATTAAATTACTGTAACTAGAGTTGTTTTGTCAAAGATCAGGGAACTGGGACAACATGCCTTAACTAGAAACTTTCATAAGTTTACATAATCACAATGCAGGATTAAAAGGAAATAGATTAATGTTCCAGAGAAAAGGAAATTTTCCTGTGAAAGATAGCAGAAGCTCAGAGGAAAGGGCCCAGGAAGATGTTCATATAGCTGCTGTGAGCATGGTCAGGGTCCCCATGGCCCCTCCAGTCCTGGGGTATGTTCCTTCTTACTCCACCGAGGGAACTGGGGAAAGTGAGCCTGAACTGGTCTTGCTGTCATGAACCCATCAGGGACCCAAATGTGGTGGAGGACAAGTCCCTACCAGGGCAGAGCAATACCCATTGTGAAGACTTACAGTAGGAGTAGGGCCAGAGGGCCTATCTGCTGGATATTATTGGGCACATAACTGTGTTCTACATCAGATCTGTTTAACTGGAAAACCTCAAATCCTTCTTATAGAGATGATCCTACTAAAATGAGTGACTTTGTTTCACCAATCTTTGCCACCCACCATCCCAACTAGGCAGACATACAAGCCCTATTTAATATTTTGCTTCTGGAGGATGAGTGGAGGCTGGTATTGGATAAGGCAAATGAAGAGGCTCATAGACTGCACCAAGAAAATCCAGATGGGGTTCTTGACCCTACTAAGGCGATACCTTTAACTGAGCCCAACTGGGACCCTAATGAGAATGGCCTTACTTCCTTAGAGTATTATAAGAAGTGCAACCCCAAGGGAATGAAGAAAGGAGTCCCTAACCAGAAAAGCCTAAATATGCTGCAGGCAGTACAACAAAAGCCCACAGAGAACCCCTCTGAGTTTCTTAAAATAATCTACCAGGCCTATAGAAAATATACAGATTTGGATCCACAAGCCCCTGAAAATATTAGAATGGTGAATATTATCTTTATCTCTCAAAGTACAGCTGACATCAGAAAGAAGCTCCAGGAATTAGAGGGAAGAATAGGCATGAACCCTTCCCAATTAGTAGACATTGCTTTCAAAGTTTATAATAACAGAATAGAAGAAGGCCCAAGCAGCCACTATTTTCTTGGAACAGGCTTCATGGCAATTCCACTGGAGGCCAAAGGGTGCTCAACCCCCATCTAAAATGCTTGCCATTGATCAATGTGTGTACTTCAAAGAAAAGGGACATCATAAAAATGAGTGTCCCAAGTGAGGAAAAAGGGGGCCAGAGCCTGAGAACTCCACAGTTATTTCAGTAATGATTGATGGTGCCCAGAGGTTCTTTCCTTCCAACAAACCTATTAAAGTCACCACCCAGGAACCTTGGGAAAGACTAACAGTGGGAGGAAAAACAGTGGACATTTTGATTGATACTGGAGCGACATATTCCAAGGTCAATAGAATTCTAATTGAGTCTTCAAGGCAGGCTGTAACTATAGCCAGAATTTCTGGAAGCCTTGAAAGCCAATATTTCTTGAAACCATTGTAATGAGCTATGAGGGATATTGTTTTAACTCATAGTTTATTATATATTTTTGAGTGTCCTATACCTCTCCCGGGAAGGGACTTGCTGTCAAAACTCTGTGCCCAGATCACTTTATCTCCAGAGTTTCACCTAAGGCCCCTCCAGAGCATGCCTGGCAATTCCCTATGAGATTGTGTGGGAAGCAGGAAGAAGCGCACCTGTGGCAGGAAGAAATTGAGAACAAGCTAAACCCCATTGTGTGGGCTGCTGGATGGCCACAAAGAGCTAAGTGAGCCTCCCCTGTTAAAGCTGACTTTCAACCAAGGTCAGGGACTCCCAATCATAGGCAGTATCCCTTGTGGAAAGAGGCACTAGAAGGGATACACCCAATAATACAGAAGTTTCAGGAATATGGACATACTCAGATCTGCCACTCTACATACAATACCCCCATATGGCCCATTAAGAAACCTCACTCGAATGAGTATTGGCTCTTGCAAGATTTAAGAGCCATAAGTGACATTGCACAGGCCAGTCATTCCATTGTACTGACTTTGGTGAATAGTCTACCCAGGAACAGCTTCTGATATTCAGTATTAAACATGAAAGCTGCATTCTTTTGTATTCAGGTTGATTAAAAGTCTCAACTGTTGTTTGCTTTTGAATGGCAGGACCCAGAATCTTGGGTCAAGACTCAGCACTGCTAGACAGTCTTGCCACAAGGTTTCAAGAACTCCCCCACAATTTGGGGGGGGGGAATTCTGAGCCAGGACTTAAAGGACCTAAAGCTAGAAGGAGGAACTCTGTTACCATATGTAGATGGTACATATGGTACCATCTCTTAATTACTGGGACATCATTTCAGCAATGTTTACCTAACCCCATAGCTACCTTGAACCATCATCTTTTGTCTATAAATGATCAGTGCAGAAGGCCCAGGTTTGCCAACAAGCAGAAAGGTTTTGGGGGTTCCTTCCTGAATTTGGCAAAAGGAGTCTCATTGGAAACAGAACAGAAACCATAATCCACATGAGAGCTCCCAATACCAGGAAACAGTGAAGATGATTCTTGGAAATGGCAGGCTATAGCCACATTTGGAGTCCAAATTTTGTACTCATTGCTAAACTACTACATGAAGCTCTGAAAAGACCACAACCTAGTTCTTTAGAATGAACTAAGGAATGCACACAGGCTTTTAAGTCCCTGAAGGCACACCTAGCTTCTGCTCTGGCACTGGAGCTCCCAAACCTACTAAAGCTCTTTCAATTTCAAGTTCATGAAAGGCAGGGCTTTGCCCTAGGAGTCCTCATCTAAATGCTTAGTGACATTCCACAACCCACTGCATACTTGTCAAAGAAATTAGATCACACTGTCCAAAGGGGGCCAGCCTGCTTGAGAGCTGCAGCAGCCACCTGAGAGCTCTTACAGGAAGCTGAAAAGCTTTCCTTGGGACAGCCTATTGCCATTTATGCACCCCACCACATGTTAAGCCTGCTGAAGCAAAAGGGAAATTTGTGGCTCACTGCTGGAAGAATGGGCAAGTACCAAGTAATTCTTCTTGACAATCTCAATGTCTCCCTCAAACCTCTAAGTTAAATTCTGCCTCCCTTCTCCTGGAGTTTGACTCAGCTACACTAATACATGACTGTGCTAAGATAATTGATGAAGCTTATTCTAGCAGAATCGATCTACAGGACCACCCTCTAGAATAGGCAGACTGGACTCTATATGCAGATGGAAAGAGTTATATGAACAAAGGAAACAGAAAGGATGGTTATGCAGTTGTAACCCTTGAAAGAATAGTGGAGGCCAGGGCCTTGCTGTCGGGAATCTCTGCTCAGAAAGCTGAACTGATTGCATTGACAAGAGTACTGGAATTGTTGCATGAAAAGAGAGTGAATGTGTATATCGACTCAAGGTACACTTTCCTAATTTTGCAATCATATGGTTCCATCTGGAAGGAAACAGGACTATCAACCTCCAATAAAAAGGAGATTAAGCATACAGCAGAAATTTTAGAGTTGGTAGAAGCTATTCAGGTACCTTTACAGAGCATCAGAAAGAGGACACTGAAGTGACTACAGGAAACAATCTGGCTGATTGAGCACCAAAAGAAGCTGCTAAAGGAGCATTTATAATGCCTTTGGTACCTGTTTTAGACTTGTCACAATTTGACCCTGAATATTTGACTACAGACTTAGAGAAAGCTAAGAGTGGGGTTTTGATAGAGGATGTGCTGATAGTGGGCGGAGAAAGAATAAGAAAGGAGTTATACTTATTCTTGAACATTTAGTAGAGCCAGTCATGAAGCATTTGAATAAGGCCACTCACTATGGAAGGAACTCATTAACCACCTATACCAAATCATGGCTCACAAAATCTGGAATCTCTGAAGCCATACAGAAAGTAATTGCTAGATGTGTTGTGTGCCAAAAGAAGAACCCAAAACAGATCCCTATCAAAAGAAAGAAGGGAAACAATACCAAGGGCAGTGCTTACTTGGAGATTGGCAAATAAATTTTATCCAGATGCCAAAGGTCTGAGGGTAGAAATATTTGCTAATCTTTGTTGACATCTTTTCAGGATGGGTAGAAGCCTATCCCATTAGGGTGGAGAAATCCTCAGAAATAGTGAAAGCCCTACTAAAAGCAATAATCCCTTGCTTTGGCCTGCCTGGAAGCATACAGAGCAATAATGGACCTGCTTTTGTCTCAGAAATCACACAGAAGTTTAGTAAACTTCTAGGAATCAAGTGGAGACTCCATACAGCATGGAGACCTCAGGCCTCTGGGAAGGTAGAGAAGATGAATCACACCTTGAAAAATATGGCCAAGTTGTGTCAAGAAGCTCACAAGGGACCAACCTTTAGCTATCGTTCTGCTCAGGGTAAGGATGGCTGCTCAAAGTGGGGTTCAGTTGAGTCTCTATGAAATTGTGTATGGGTGACCATTTCAGGCTATGATTGGGATAGGAGATATATATCTAAATGAAGAAGTGAAGATAAAGAAAGTGTATACTTAAGTCTGAGTTGAGCTGTAATTAATGACCTACCTTGTATTAGACACTTCTCCCCTACAATTCTGCTACATTTCTTTGAGCCTGGAGACAAGGTGCTACTCAAGACTTGGACAAAAGCATCTCCAGAAAGCCAACTTGAACAAGAGGACCGGACCTTGGGATGTGCTCCTTACCACCTCCTGTGCTGAAGTTGGCAGAAATAAAACCTTGGATTCATCAGCAGAGTAAAGAAAGCACTGGAGGAACAATGGGCCACTGAACCTCAAGAAGACCCAAGAGTCACCTTTCGAAAACAATGACATATTATTTTCATTACTTTTTGTTTAACCCTATGTCATAGAGAACTTTTTTCTTTCAAATGAGATACAAAATATTTGGGTATATTTAGCAAAAATGTTCTAAGCATCTCTGAATTTTGTCTTGCAGGAAGAACTTATGTTGAACAAACTTTAAATATATGTCTTATATGTTCATACTTCCCTGGAAAGCCTTTGAAATTATACTTTGTTTCAGCATATGAATAAGAAAATAACCTACTCTGATATTTATAATTGGGAACCTGTGGTAATTCTAAAGGACAGGGATATGTTTTCCTTAAAAGTCACTAATGTAGCCCCAGCTGGAGAGTGTGCAACTTTAGTCAACTGTACGAAAAGCTGGTGCTTTATCATAGATTGTTGTCACATACAATATGCTCCCTTATGTGGATCTGCAATTAAATGTATTTCTAAGCCCCCTACCAGATGGTCTAATGCTAAGATACATGCAAACATGTATCTTAGCAGTCAATAAATATCTAATTCCCATGCCTATATTAGAATATCATTTTCTGAGTACAAGCCTATATATTTTTTATTTGAATTAAGTTGTCATGAAGTATGGCCTTTAATTTTTTTTTGCATAAAAAATGAGTACTTCATGTGTAACAAATCTCATAGAAATAGGATAGTTTAAACTAACAGTAGGGGAATGATGGGGGGCCTCAAATGTTGGAAAAATTTTAGTTTCAGGTAATAGCTAATAAGCTTAGTAATCAGTGTGTGTAAAAAGCTACTGTTCCAGGAACAGTGGATCCAGGAACGGTGATCCACCCTGACTCCACGAGATCATAAGCAGTCCCACCTTTGTGCCCCAGGAGATCTCAACCAATCAAGATTTCATCTGAGTCACTCCACTCCCGAGTGAGATGCCTACTACCCAAGACACAGATCAAAGAATGCTGCAGCTTTTTATCTGATTAACTTTCTCCCTGAATTCTAATCCCCTTACCTATACTTTTCTTCTCCTTATAAAAAGGGTCAGTTGAAAATAGAATTTAAGATGGTTTGTTAGGGTACAAACCAGCCATCTGAATAAAGAGCCCATAAAAATTCAATCCCTGTTTCTGTTTATTGGGTCTGGTAGGTGACAGGCAGCTTGAATATCGGCTTTTCCAGTTTCCAAACCATTGATGTGTATACTTTTAAGTTGGCAAATTATATGTATGTGGATTATAAAACACCAGACACTCAAATATCTGATTTAAGTTACTGCCATGGCTGTGTCTCCTTTTTCATTCCTCTTGGCCTAGATTCTGTGGTGATGACTTCTCAATATCACTCATCATTACATTCAACAAAGAGTGGGTGCTAAATTTATTTATTCTTGCTATCTTTTCATCCCTCAAATTGTCAAGCTTATTCTTCAAGCTCTCCAGAAGTAGTATTTCTATGATAATCCTTAGTAACCACCAGTATAAGATTAAAATATTTACTTCAAATCCTTCTGCTGTGCCTACATATTTTCTTTGTTAACATTCACCATGACATACTAAATCATAAAAAATGTGAAATTTTTATACAGGTAAGTACAATATAATTGATTTTTTTCCAAGTGAGATAATGAAAATATCCATAGGAGGATTAGCAGTCAATAAATATCTAATTCCCATGCCTATATTAGAATATCATTTTCTGAGTACAAGCCTATATATTTTTTATTTGAATTAAGTTGTCATGAAGTATGGCCTTTAATTTTTTTTTTTTTTTGCATAATGTTTCTCTGCTAAGAAGTGTACTTTCTGGAAATTTCATTTTTCACTTCTTGTCAGCAGCTACTTAATTTCTCTCCATACTTTACTTCTTCTTACATCTATTTCTATTCTACTCTAGTTCTTCATATACATTTGACAAAAGCAAAAATCTCTGGAATGTGTGCTCATGCACCCAAACCATGCTAACTGGATATTTCACAGGGAAGGGTCTCACACCATGGTTTCACACCAGGAGTTCTAACCACTGTATTTTTAAAGACATAATGGGAACTAGAGGTCTAGGGAAGGTCAACTAGAATGATTATCGAGGTGACTATACTGAGAGAGAGGGGGACTTTCTCATTTAAAAACAAAAATCCTGAGAAGAGAAATAATCAATGTTTACAAAGTACTTATAAGCACATGTCATCAGACTATTCTACCCACCAGACTTCCCATTTCTAATTTCAGTTATATGTCATCATTCTGGTTGGTCCTTCATATGTGCTAAATATTTTATTACAGTCTTTCTGGCTTACAGTCTGTCTCTTCACCATTCATCTTATCATCATTACTAATGATTCTATATTTAGGAAGGTAATCCAAGCAATATCTAGGTCATAACTCCTTGACTTTTTCACTTCCAGTGAACCTGTCTTCTAATCCACTGAGCTATTCACTCTCATGGTCATGCTTGAAATCAATTATTGTACCACTAACAAAATCTCTATTTTAAGCATACTGCTTTCTGATCACCACCACCTTTCTTTCCAGCTCATTCTTATTCCAAGTCTTTGAACTAAGAACACCTTCAGCTCACTGATCTTGCTGCCTTTGCACTATGTATCACTTCAATCATCCTCTCCCTTCTCATCTAGTTGATATCTCATTATCGATCAGTGTCGCCATTTGTTATTTTAAATTTTATTGTATTTTTGTATTACCATTTAACCTTTTTTCCCATTTAACTCTCTTACACTCCCCTCCCCATCATTTTTTTTGCATATATCCTCAACTCCTTTGCTCCTATCTCCCTCCTTCATTTTCATCCAACATATTCCCTTGTATGTATGTGAATGTATAAAATATCTTTTTGCCAGTCATTGCTTCTATATCTTGGCTATTACTATTAATGCTACAATGAACATAAGGATGCATATGCCTTTTCAAATTATTGTTTTTAATTTCTTCAGATAAATGCCCAGAAGGATCATATGGGGGCTCTATTTTTAATATTTTAGGAAATTTTTTTTCCATAGTGGGCTGCACTAATCTACAACCCCACCAACAGTGTATGAAGACTTCCTTTTTTCTACATCCTTGCCAGCACTTGTTATTTGTTGATTTATTGGTAATAGTGATTCTGACAGTTGTGAGTGAGGTGATATATCATTGTGGCTTTGATTTTAATTTCCCTGATAATTAGTGATGTTGAGCATCACTAATGTACTTTAAATATAAAGGTGAATTTAAATATAAAGACACAAACATGTAGAAAATAAATGAATAAAAAATATATCATACAAACTCTAAAAAGAATACTGAAGCAGGAGCTTCAATGACACAGTTGGTTAGCACACAGTACTTATAAGAATACTGAACCAGATCTATTAATATCACATAAAGCAGACTTCAGAAAAAGGTACTTTGAAAAAAGTGGAACACTTCAAAATAAAAGGAAGATAAAACAATGATGAATATATATGTACCTAGTAGCAGACTTTAAATACATGATGTCAGAATTGACAGAATTAAAGAAATAGATAATTTTACAAGTTTGATTATAGATTGTACATTCCTTGCTCAGCAATTGATGGAACAACTAGACAAAAATTCTGTGAAGAAATAAAATATCTGAACAGCACTATAAGCTACCTTGAGCTAATTGATATTTATAAAACACTACATTCAGGCGAGAAGTGATTATGACTTGGATTAGGTGAGAGTATTCAAATGGTGACAAGTGACCAAATTCTAGATATATTTTAAACACTGACTCAGGGAAGTCATCTACCATTTCAATACATGGGTTATATATCAGTGAAATGAAGATAGTATCAACCCTATTGAGTATCATGGAATTAAATGAAATAGTACTTGTAAGGTCCTTAGCAAAGCACATGACTAGAGTAAGCAATCAGTACATTCATAATTAGTCTTACTATTACAATCTTGAAAAATAATTCATTCAGAAAATATTTATTGAGCCCTCTTATGTGCCAGGGCCTAAGCTGGACATAGAGGATACACATTTGAAAATGTGAGCAAGGAGCTCACACCTTTGGTTTCCAATGGAAACCAAACATTGCACTTCAATGAAATACCAACAGGAGCAGGAATGTCCATCAGTGATAACAGTGGGACATAAAAGCCACCACATTCAGTCAGAGAAAGACAAGTACTATATGATTTCATGTATATGTGGAAACTAGTGGATAAAAACAGACAAAAAAAATAGAAACAGACTCATAAATATAGAAAATAGCCTGACAGCTGTCAGGAGGGAGAGAGGTGTGGGATTTGGAGGAAAAGATGAAGGGACTAAGCCAAAAAAACCAAAAAAAACCTTCATTGACACAGACAACAGTATGTAAATGGTGGAGAGCATAGAAGAAGGTAAAGGAGGGATAAATGGTGACAGAGTCTTCACTTTGGATGGTGAACACACAATACAATATACATGATGTAATAGAATTGTATACTTGAAACCTATATAATTTTATTAACCAATGTCATCCCAATAAGTTCAATAAATTTTTAAAAAAGAAATGAAAAAAAGCCACCATATTCACTTGTCAATATGTGTTTCAGAAGGACACACTTGTGATTCCTAGCATTTTACCACTCCTACCATTTTATTTTTGAGTCCCTGCGCAGAGTCAGATCACCCAATAATAGCTTTAAGTCAAGCAAAATTGGCAAAAATGAATGTGATACCTGAAACAGGGTTTCAGTGTTGAACTCATATTTTTTTTATCCTGAGTGAACTCAGGACTTCTATTGTTTTTGACTGAAGGAAAACTGACCTTTAAACAGCCCTGGTCTCTGTGGAATTAGAGGAGAATAGGAACTCTAAGAGCTAGAAACAAGATGCAGCATTTACAGTAGATAGTTGAGTAGTATACTGTTTAAGTCATACCACATTCTGGTGAGTAAAGATTTTGACAATGAGAAAAAGAGCCTTTTCAAAGTAATTTGCCAAAGGTATTAATCCCAGAGGGTCTTGTATGGAGTGGAATATAAATAGAAAAATTGTGTAATATAACACTGTAAAACTGGTGGGTAAGAAGTGTTTCTATGTGCACTGGGTCAATACCTAAATCTTTATTACACACCCAAATGAGCAAATGCTGGGCCCAAAGAATACAAAGAAAAATGAGGCACTATAAGACTATAAATCTACTGCCAAAAAAGGTCATTAAGATTTATGCCTATATATTTTTCTAAGACTTTAATAGTTTTGTCCCTTAAATTTAGGTCTTTGTTTCTTTCTGCTGCATAGTATTCCATTGTGTAAATGTAACTTTTGCAACAGCATGGATGGGATTGGAGAGTATCATGCTAAGTGAAATAAGCCAGTTGGTGAAAGAAAAATACCATATGATTTTATCCATAGGAGGAATCTGGTGAACAAAATCAACTAACAAACAAAACAGAAGCACAGGCATGGAAACATGGAACAGACTGACGATGACCAGAGGAGAGGTGAGAGGGGAATAGAGGTGGAAAGAAAGGGAAGGGACTAAACAGCATGTAAGAATGACACATGGACAACAGGGTGGGAAGTGACTGTGGGAATGGGGTGGGATGGGCAGAGGTGGGCAAAGTGGGAAAAATTGGGACAACTATAATAAAATAATAATTAAAACAATCTTTAAAAGTAATAATATAATAAGCAACAATAAGAAATAAAAACAATTAAAAAGTTAGGTTTTTGACCCATTTTGATATATTTTGTACATGGTGTGAGGTAAGGGTCCTCTTTTAAATGTGGATATCCATTGTCCCAACATCATCTGTGAAAAATACTATTCTGTTTCCCATTGAATGGCCTTAGCACCCATGTTAAAAATCATTTGATGATATATGTGTGGGATTATTTATGAGCTCTCTATTCTATTCCATTGTTCTATAGGTTTGTCTTTAAGCAATATGACATTATTCTGATTACTGTGCTTTGTAGTAAGTTTTGAAATTAGAAAATGCCCATCCTTCAATTTTTTTCTTTTTAAAGACTGTTTTGGTTATTCTGATTCCTGTGCAATAATACATAAATTTTAGAATCAGTTTGTCGATTTCTACAAAAAAGCTAGCTAAAATTCTTATAGGGGTTATGTTGACTCTAGATCAATTTGGGGAATACTACCATCTTAACAATATTAAGTTTTTAAATTCATGAACATTGAATATCTTTCCATTCATTTAGGTCTTCTCTACCTTCTTTCAAAAACTTTCATAGTTTTCAGTATACAATTCTTATACCTCTTTTAATCAAATTTGTTTCTATTTTATTCTTTATGAGACTATTGTAAATACAATTATTTTCTTGATTTGATTTGTTGATTTATTTCTATGATGTAGAAACACAACTAATTTTTATGTGCTGATATTGTAACCTACAACTTTACTAAATTTATGTATTATCTCTAATCACTTTTTGTGGATTCTTTGAAATTTTCTACATATAAAACCATGTATCTGCAATTGGAGATAATTTTACTTCTTCCTCTTCCAATTTTATTTTTTTCTCTTACTTAGTTGCACTACTAGGACTTCCAGTACAATGCTGAACAGAAGTGGTGAAAGCAAGTATCCCTGTCTTGTTCTTGACCTTAGGAGGAAAGCTTTCAGACTTTCACCATTGAGTATAATGCTAACTGTGAGATTTGCATAAATGAACTCTGTCATATTAGGAAATTTTCTTCTATTCCTAGTCTGTTGAGTATTTTTACCATTAAGTGGTAATGGGTTTTGCCAAAAGGGTTTTTTTCCCCTCCATAAATCCAGATAATCATGTTCCTCCCCCTTCTTTCTATAAATTTGATTATGAGTTTGATTATGCTGAATTATTTTTGCATTCCTGGTATAAATTGCATTTAGTCATAACATAGAATCTTCTCAATATTTTGTTCATTTTGTTTAGCTAGTATTTTGTTGAGGATATATGCATCTATATCCATGAGGGATATTGATCTAAAATTTCCCTTCCTTGTGATGTTTTTCTCTGACATTGATAGAGTAATTCTGACTTTATATTATGATTTAGAGAGTCTTCCCAACTCTTCTATTTTTTTGGAATAGTTTGAAAAGGATTGGTGCAAATTCTTCTTTAAATGATTGGTGAATTCCACCAGTGAAACTATTTTATCCTGGAATTTCCTTTGTTGTTATAGATATATTCTGATTTTCTGTTTCTCCCTCAGGCAGTTTTAGTAATTTCTCTGTTTAAAGTAATTTGTCAATTTCATCTAGGTTATTTAATTTTTCTCTTTTATTTCTATTTAATTGAGGGTTATTTTCTTTCCCTCCTTCTTTAACTTTGCATTGAATTTATTGGGGTGACATTGGTTAATAAAATTATATAGGTTTTAAGTGTATGATTTTATAATACATCATCTGTATATTGTGTTGTATGTTATACTATTGTTCATAGTATTCTCTTGTAATACTTTTTAATTCCATAAGATCCACAGCAATATACCCACTTTCATTTCTGGTTTTAGCAATTTCAGTCTTCTCTCTTTTTTTCTTTGCCATTCAACTTCATGTTTTGTCAGTTTTGTTGATCCTCTCAATGAATCAACTTTTGGTTCCAATGATTCTCTATATTGTTTTTTAAATTCATTTTTGTTATATTTTTTCCTATACCGTTTGTCCCCCTTATACCTCCTGCACCCCACAATCACCACACTATTCTCTTATTTAGTTTGGCATAATATTCTCTGGGTCCATCCATGCTGTAATAAAGTGTAAAATTTTCTCTCTATATTGTTTTCTTATTCTCTATTTTCTTGACCTCAGCTCTTATCTTCATTATTTCCTTTCTTCTAGTAGGTTTGGGTTGAGTTTGCTCCTCTTTTTCTAGTTTCTTGAGATTTAAAGGTAAATTATTGGTTTGGAATCTTTATTTTATTTTTTGCATAGGAATTTACAGCTGTCAGCTTTCACTGTACTCCATAAGTTTTGGTATGTTGTATTTTCTTTTTATTATTTCAAATTACTTTCTAATTTCAAATTATTTTCTAATTTCACTTGCAATTTCTTCTTGGATTCTGTTATGTAAGATGTCAATTTTCTCATATTTGTGATTTTTTTTTAGTTTTCCTTCTGTTATTGATTTCTAGTTTTATTCCATTGTGCTTAAAGAAGAAAGTTTGGGCAATTTTAATCTTTTAAAATTCACTAAAACTTATTTTGTGGCCGAATAGGTGTCTCTTCTGGCAAACGTTTCATGTATACTTGAGAAAAAAATGTGTATTTTGCTGTTGTTGGGTGAAGTGTTCTATAGATGTCTGTTAACTTTAGTTCTTTATAATGTTGTTCAAGCCCTATCTTTCCTTCTTGGATTTCTGTCTTGTTCTACTCATTATTGAAAGTGGGGTGTTGAAGTCTCCAACTATTATTGTTGAATTGTCTGCTTTTCCTTTCAATTCTGTCAGTTTTTGCTTCACATATGTTTGGGATCTGTTGTTTGGTGTGCATATATGTTTATAATTATTAACTTTCTCAATGGATTGATCTTTTACTCAATATATGATATCCTTTGCCTCTTAGAACAAATTTTGTGATAAAGTCTACTTTGTCTGACATTATTAGCACAGCCAGACCAGCTCTCTTTTGGTGATTACTATTTGCATAGAATACCTTTTACCATCCTTTGAACTTATTTGTGTCTTTAGACCTAAAGCAAGTGGCTTTTAAACAGCATATAGTGAAATTGTGTTTTCTTATCCATTTTGCCCATCTCTACCTTTGCATTAGAAAATTTAACACATTTAACATTTACATAAAGTAACCATTCATAAGGGCTTACTTTTGCCTTTTAGTATTTGTTTTCTATATGTCTAATATCCTTTTTGTCCTTCATTTTCTCCATCACTGCCTTCTTTTTGGGCTATTTTTTTCTTGTGTACCATTTTGATTCCCCTTTTATTTTTTGTATATTTTTGTTTTCTTCTTGGTTACCCTGGGAATTACAATACATCTTCACTTTATATTAATGAAATTTGAATTAATACCAATTTATTTTCAATAGTATGCAACTTTTCTTTATAATTCCATCCTCCTCCTTTTTTATGTTTTTGTCACACACAAATTACATGTTTTTATATTGTGTGACCGTCAATACAGATGTAAAATTATTGTTATGCATTTTGTTTTAAATTATCTAGAAAAAAAGGGTAGAGTTACAAACTAAAAATATACAATACCAGCTTTTATATATACCAAAGTAGCTACCTTTTAGTGTTGTTCTTTATTTCTTCAAATGGCTTCATGTTACTGTCTAGTGTCCTTTTATTTTAGAATAAAAGACTCATTCTTGCAGGGTCGATCTACCAGTCATGAATTCCTTACTTTTGTATATCTAAGAATGTCATAATTTTTTCTTCATTTTACCAGATATGGAATTTTTAATTGACAGTGTTTTTTTTAAGCCCTCTAGATTATGTTATCCCACTGTCCTCTGGACTACATGGTTTCTGAAGAGAAAGTGATCGTTACTCTTATTGAGAATACCCAATACATGATAAGAAAAGTTTTCTGTGCTGCTTTTGAGCTTTTCTTTGTCTTTTTTTGACAGTTTTGCTATAATGTATCTTAGCATGAATCTCTGAGTTTATCCTACTTGGATTTCATCAAGTATATTGAATGTATAAATGCTTATCTTTCATCAAACTTATGACATTTTTAATTATTATTTTTTCAAATATTCCATATCATTCTCTCTCTTCTTTCTTCTGAGACTCCTGTTATGCATATGTTGGTATCCTTGATGGTGTCCCATAGATCTCTTAATCTTTGATCATTATTTTTTATTCTTTTTTCTTTCTGTTCCTCAGACTGGACAATCTCTATTGACCTAGTACTGATTTTTTTCACTGCTCCGCTTTGCTATTAAACTTCTCTAATGAATAAACTTTTTACTTTAGTTATTTTACATTTGACTTACAGCATCTATATCTATATCTATATCTATATCTATATCTAATCTATTCTCTATTTGGCGAGACATCATCATACTGGTTTCCTAGAGACATTATCATCCTGGTTTTTGAACATATTTAATACAGTTGATTTATGGTCTTCATCTAGTAAATCTTACATCTATTGCTTATTCTGATTGCTTTATCTCTTGTCCCAGGCTGCTAAGGCCAATACTTTAGCCTCTAAATGCATTTGGCAAACATTGCCTGGGAAGCCACTCCAGCTCTGGGAGCACTTCAAACTAGATAAAACAAAGGCAAGTCCTCTAGAAAGCCACCAGACAAGTCCAAAAATTATTTGAGTGTGAAGTCCATCTTGTTTCCTGTGGCACTAGCATGTGCATCAGGTGTCTCGGCAGCCATCTTCATTGCTGCCATTGATTTGGGAGATAAGGGATAGCCAGTGGGCAATTTAAAATATCATAGCACTCTCTCACTGCAATGCATCAGCTTCTTTCTTTATTAAGCTTTCTGTGGTTGTTATAACTTTTCACTAGATTGGGGTTATGCAGGGTTATAAGAAATTTATTCCAACAGTTTTTTAATTTTTATTTTTTGCCAGTTTATTTGTTGCCGTTATGGAGAGATGGGGCCCTGGAATTCCCTACTCTGGCATACTCAGTGACATAAATTGAAGTAGTTCTGCAACTCACTTTATGAACAGGAACATGTTTAATTTTGTGCACATTCTATGTATGCTTGCAAAGAGTATGTAATATCTACTCTTAGATTAAGTGCAATTTATATACCCAGTTTATTAATGGTATCATCCAAAATTTCTGTATTCTTACTGTTTTCTTCTGCTTAACAGTAATTGCTAAAATATGTGTATTTAATTCCTCTCTAGAATGATAGATATATATATATCCCTTTTAATTCTGTTCATTTTTGTCTTTCATACTTTGGACTGTGTTAACAGGTATCTGTTAGTTTAGATGTATTTCTTTCCAGTGAGTTGAATGTCTTGTCATTATTAAGTAACCATCTTTATCTTTAGGTGTACTTTTAATCTTAAAGCATAACATGACTGAAGCAATATCAGCTTTAAATTGACTAGGATTTGCCAGGATATTTTTTATCTTCTAATTTAATTTATAAATTTTGTAGATGTCTCTTTAAGACAGTGTATCAATGGATCTTTTTCAGCCTAATATAAATTATTTGATTAGAGCATCTAATTCATGTAATAACTTCTGGCCACAATGGTTGCACAGGCAGATACACTTTGCCTCTTTGCACAACCAAAAGTAGGACAACAACAAACTTAAGAACAAAAAGCACTGCCAGAAAATTGAACTATATGGAAGTCTGACAACAAAGGAGTTAAAGAAAAAACATTCATCCAGACTAGTAAGAGGGGTGGAGATGGGCAGCTGGGGCACAGAGGACTCTCAGTAAGGTGGTAGCTGGAGGAGCAGGTGGTCCCACATTTGCTGTAGAACAACATTTGGGAGGGACAACTGGAAAGCGAGACAGACTTAGGGTTCCAACATGGGGACATAAAGTCTCAAAATCTCTGACTGAATAAATCTGCAGGGATTTAGGGGGAGGAGAAACTCCCAGCCTCATAGGAGAGTTCACTGGAGAGACCCACAGGGTCCTAGAATGCACACAAAACCACCCACTCAGGAATCAGCACCAGAAGGTCCCAATTTTCTTGTGGGCAGTTGGGGAAGTGACTGAAAGCAAGCTGAGAGCTGAGCAAGTGGCACTGTTCCCTCTCAGACCCCTCCCCCATATATAGTACCACAATGCAACAATATGGGTTGCCCCACCCATGACGAGGTGAATACCTAAGACTCCACCCCTTACTGTGTAACAGGAATGCCAACATAAAAAAATATGACCCAAATGAAAGAAGAGATCAAAGATCCAGAAAAAAATGCAACTAAGCAATGAAGAAACAGCCAACCTATCACATGCACAGTTCAAAACACTGGTAATCAGGATGCTCACAGAAATGGCTGAATATGGTTACAACAGAGAGGAAAAAGTGAAGGCTCTGCAAACTGATACAAAAGAAAATATACAGGGAACCAACAGGGACAGGAAGGAAACTGGGACTCAAATCAAGGATATGGAGCAAAAGGAAGAAATAAATATTCAACCAGAACAGAATGGAGAAACAAGAATTCGAAAAAATGAGGAGCGGCTCAGGAACCTTTGGGTCATCTTTAAATGTTCCAACATTCAAATCATAGGGGTGCCAGAAAAAGGAGTAAGAGTAAGAAATGGAAAACTTATCTAAACAAATAATGAAGTAGAATTTCCCTGATCTGGCAATGGCAATAGACTTCCAGGAAGTCCAGGAAGCTGAGAGTCCCCAAAAAGTTGGACCCAAGGAAGCACACAACAAGGTACATCATAATTACATTACCCAAGATGAAAGGAGAGAATCTTAAAGGCAGCAAGAGAAAAGGAGACAGTTACCCACAAAAGAGTTCCCATAAGTCTCTCAGATGATTTCTCAAAAGTGACCTTACAGGCAAGAAGGGGCTAAAAAGAAGTATTCAAAGTCATTAAAGGCAAGGCCCTAAATCAGGGATGTCAAACTCATTTCACCAGGGGCCACATCAGCCTCGCAGTTGCCTTCGAAGGGCCAAATGTAATTTCAACTCCTTAACAGTTAAAGAGTAGTTACATTTATACAGTCCTAAAATTATTTTGGCTTTTTGAAGGCAACCATGAGGCTGATGTGGCCCCTGGTGAAAATGAATTTGACACCCCCGCTCTACACCCAAGATTACCTAGCAGAGCTATCATTTAGAATAGAAGGGCAGATAAAGTGCTTCCCAGTTAAGGTCAAGTTAAAGGAGTTCATTATCACCAAGCCCGTATTATAGGAAATCTTAAAGGGACTTATCTAAGAAAAAGAAGAAGATCAAAAACTATGAATAGTAAAATGACAGCAAACTCACAACTACCTAAAAAACCCAAAATGCAGAAACAAAAACAAAAATGAAATAAGCAAACAAGTAGAACAGGAACAGATTGACAGAAATAGGGATCACATGGAGGGTTGTCAGTGTGAAGGGGGAGGGGGGAGAATGGGGGACAAGGTTCAGGAAATAAGAAGCATAAATGGTAGGTACAAAATAGACAGGGGGAGGTAAAAAATAGTATAGGAAATGGAGAAGCCAAAGAACTTATGTGTATGACCCATGGACATGAACTAAGGTGGGGAATGATGGTGGGAGGGAGGTACAGAGTGATGGAGAATTAAGGGGAGAAAAAAATGGGATCACTGTAATAGCATAAACAACAAAATATATTTTTAAAAAAACAAAAATAACTAATGTAATAAAATTATTGATATATATTTTGTATTTTCTCTTTGTCTTATCTTTCCTATGCTTTATACTCTCTCCTTTCTTGATTTCTATTTTATAGACTATTTTTTCTCATTCTATGTTTCTCCTCCAGTAGTCTAGAAATTATTTACATGCCTAAATCTCCATTATTTCAAAAATTCTCCTGGAAAATGTAATATGCATGCTTAATGTATCAGAGCCTAAAGTTCAGTAACATTCATATCCTTTTCCTAACACATGGTCTGTGGGAATTCTCATTCCTACCATCACCTCTCCAGATATATGGGCTATTTTTATCACATATATATTTTCAGCTTATTTTTCTTAATATTACAATATATTATCATCATTATTTATAGTTAACATCTGTTTAGCATTACCTTCATATTTATCATACACACTGCTCTTCAATTTCACTTGAATCTGAGACTTATCAATTGCGGTCAAATTCCTATTTGAAATGTATCCTTTACAAGGTCATGTTTTAAAACAACCCCTCAGTTTAAGTTTTGTTTTTCCTTTTAATTTTTTTAGGAACAAACTAACATCACCAGATATATCTGTGGGTCAGCAAAATTTTAAACATATACCTTCAATCTACCCTGAAAAGGGGCAGTTTGTAGGGCAAGAATGGTATTTGAAAAAGAACAGGGGAAGGGAAAAAACTATATAAAAGTCATAAAACCTCAAGTGACCATATCTCAGTGTTCACACATTTTTGAGGCCTAATTATTAATAACATTCTTCATTTTTCAAATGTTTCACAGCTTAGATGATAAATTCTATGGTTATTTAATTAAGCCCAAATAACTTATATTCTTCCTGGCTCTAGAGCCATGCTTTCATTTGCATTTGATTCAAATATTTCTTGGTAGAAAATACTTCTGCTTCTGATGAAATGGAATAGTTTGTGGTAGTCCAATGTTTTTACTTAAGAATAAGCAGAAATGGCAGATAAAATACCCAATAAATAAATAAGTTAGTAAATAAGTAAGTAAGTAAATAAATAAATAAATAAATAAATAAATAAATGGTAGGAGAAAGCTGCTAAACCATTTAGGATGAGAAGCCAAGATTCCAAGGAAAGTTGAACTGAAGTTAACAGCTGTTTTCATTCAGAAGCATTTGCTAACTCTGTGTGCAACAGGAAGCAGAAATCTAAATTCTGTTTTTAAAAAATTTATTTCATTATTGTTCAAGTACAGTTTTCTGTTTTATACTCCCATCCCAGCCCACCCAGTGCTCCCCATCTCCCTCCCATTCCACCACCCCACCTTAGTTTTTGTCTATATGTCCTTTATATTTGTTCCTTGGAATCCTTCCCCTTTTCCCCTGAAATTCTCTCCCCTCTCCCCTCTGAAATATAATTCTATCTTGGAAGAAGGCCACTGTCAGAAGACAGAGAAATAAACAAAGCCTTTGGTTGCCCTTTAGCATTGGAGAGACAAAACTGGAGGCTTGAAGGGACCAGAATTCAGTGGAAAGAGAGGGCTAGAAAACTGAGCCTGACATACAAAGAGTTTTCCCCTTGAAACATTTGCTAAATTATGAAGTTGCTTGAAACAGATGCAAATGCAATAAAATAAAATTACAAAGCCTCTTAAAGAAGGGCTGAAGTTTGGGAAGTTTTTGTTATGTTTTGTTTTTCAGTCTTACTCTACCGAGGAGATAGTAGTTATAGTGCATGACTATAAGGGAAATTTTCACAATTTTAAAAACTGATTAATCCAAAAGATACAAGAGAGAAGAAAATAAAGCATAAACCAAGGGGACAAAATAGAGGGGGGATTATAGAAGTAAATCCAAATATATAAATAATGACAATAAATATAAATAGACTATTACAGTTCAAACACAAATGATAGTCAAACTGCTTAAAAAAAAACCCAACCATATTACTGCTCATAATAGACACTCTTAAATAAATAAATATGAATACTTTAAAAGAATGAAGAGTTCAGCATATGTAGTAAAGCTGTAACAAGATACAGCCAGGGACCCCCAAAGAGGGATTTGTAATGGGGTCCAGAACTCAGGGTGTCCAGGAAATATTAAAAATATAGAATGTCCTCACTCCCATAAGTCTGAACTGGGGGATGGGACACATGGAGTAGGGCCATTGAGTTATTTCATATTCAACAGTTTTGTAAATAACCTTAAGAATAGTCATTTAACATATCTATAACTTTTGCCTGGTTTCATGGATATGTTAAGAAGCTGTGCTTGTGCTTTGAGCCAGGGAGATGACAGTGATTTCTACCCAGGATGTAGCTGGGAGGCAACTCCCCCTGGTTACAGTGCCTATGTGAAAGCTTGAAAATCGTTCTCTCTATGCCCAGAAAGGCTGGAAAAATATAGGAATGCTGGTGAGTGGAACTGATTATGGGAGGAGTTGGAGATGAGGGTGCAGAGAAAGATTTGCACTGGGATTTAAACCCAGGTGCAGCAACCATACAGGTCAGAATCATGTGGCTATCTCGAGGTTTAAAACCACGTGGCTTTGGGGCTCCCTCTGCTACATGGCTTAGGAAGCAGGAGAGACCTTGCAGGGAAGGAAAGGGGTGAAAAGACTTGTTGGTAGGCCAGGAGAAGGTGCCATGTGGTTTTGGATTAAGAACTGGAGATTGCAGCAGTGACATAGCCAGTGGTGCTGGGAACTGTGGGAGGCCTGCCAGCCAAGTACAGATTACTGGGAGGAACTGGGGGCCACTTCAGCCACAGACTTCTATCTCTTTTCCTGAGATACAGTACTCCAGACTGGGCAAAGGGGGGAAGGAAGGACTGTGTGCATTTGTGGGTGTTTTAAGGGACTTAGGGATTTTAACGAAGACATTAAGTCACCACTCTAAGTCTGTGTAACTTCTGAATAAATAGTTCCTTTCCTTTTCACCAATCTCTGGTACTGAGAGCTATAATTCCCTGGTGGCAGGCAAGGTGAACCTAGTACAGGGGTACCCCAGGAGAAGGGGGAGTTTGTTCGATAATAGTGTCTTGTCCCTGAAATGGGTCCATTCTGTAACAGTTTTTGGCACCCAATGTAGGGTGAGAATTGCCTGTGGCAGACCGACCCCCTCAGGTGTGGGAGAATATGACCGGGATTTTCCCAGTCTCTGAGAATTTCTTTGCACTTCCTTTCAGGTCATTGGCTGACTAATCACACAAGGAAAGGTGAAAAGGAAATGGAACAGGGAAGGGAGCAAACAGAAGAGGGGGGTGGTCCCTCCTGAAGGTGGTTGGGACCACCACAATGCCACTCCCTTTGCATGTGGGAGGGGTCACCAAGACACCACCCCATTTGCAGTTGATGGGGACCTCCATAGCACGGCAGCCCTTCCAGGTGGTGGAGGTCTTTACACCTCCGGATTCACAGGTGATAGGGTCTGCCGCCTCCACCACAGTCTTCCACAGGCAGTGGTGGCTGCCTCGGTGCCACTCCGTTTACAGGAGGAAGAAATTTCTACCATGGTACCATTTCCTCCACAGGCTGTAGGAGCCTCCTCAGTACTGTCTCTTCTAGGAACTTCCCCTGAAGTAGGGACTGCAAAGCCAACTCTTCCACCTAAATCTGCTGAGGAATGTGTCTTACCACCCTCTGAACTCTCCGGGGCACCCCCCATAAGGGACTTCCAAAGTTGTAGCAAGCCAATGCCCTTTGAGACAATATCCTATAGATGTAGTAAATGAAAAAGGCCAGCCCACTGGCTACTTTGGGCCCATACTCCATTCTCCACTTTTGACTAACTGAGTTGTAGGAGCTCCAACCCCTCATAGAGGAATGATTCTCTGAAAATGGCAGAGGTCATCGCCTCCATTTTTGCCACTCACCACCCAAACTGGACAGATGTACAGGCTCTCTTGGGCATTGTGCTAATGGCAGATGAGAGACTGCAGGTTCTAAGTAAGGCTGATCATGTGGCCCAGTGTCTCCCAAAGAGGATCACCAGGGACACTTGACCCAGCTGGGGCAATTCCTCAGGTGGACCCTAACTGGGACCCAAATAATAGTCTTGGCCTAGCCTCTTTGAAACATTACAGAAGGTGCATATTGGAAGGGCTTAGAAAAGGAGTACCCAAACAGAGGAGCCTGAAATTGATACAGGCTCTTTAGCAGAAGCTGGATAACAATCCTTCTGAATTTCTAGAGAGGATCTATCAGGCTTATAGGAAATACACTGATGCTTACCCAGAGGCACCAGAAAATGTGAGAATGATAAACTTTTATTGGGGCAGAGTGCTTCAGATATCAGGAACAAACTTCAGAATGTAGACCGGGTACTGGGAATGAGTCCCTCACAGTTGGTGGACATAGCATTTAAAGTCTACAGTGCTTGGGGAGCAGGGAAGGCAAAACAGGCCATGGTGTTTTTGGAAACAGCCCCAGGACACCAAAAGAACAGGCAGAATCCTAGGGCAGTGTGGGGCAACTTCTTTGCGAGTCCCCCCGCCCCATGCCATGGACACGAGTGAATAAATAATGACTGAGAGATGCTGGATCTGATTGGGGTGGAAGGAATGGGCTGTGGCCAGTTTCTCAGGGGAGACAAAGGCCAGCAGCGGCCAGTTTCTCCGAGGAGAAAAAGGCCCAGATCATCCTCTTCCATAGCCTTTTATTGGGTTGTAATATATAGGAATACAGGCGGCAAGGATCAAACAGTAGATAACACTTCAAAGAGATCTGAGGGTTTCAGAGTCTGAGTCAGTGTCTGTCAGGAAGAGAGTTGCAGAAACTCTGGGAGACATACTCATTTCCTCTCAGACCCTCATCATATGAGTGAAAGCACTTTTAGCAGAGCAGATTTCACAGGTTTATCAGCAAGTCTTTGTGGTGCCAAATTTTTTTTTCTAGGACATGCTCTAGCAAGGCAAGGAGCTGCACTTCTCCCCAACAAGTATTCAGGCTTAAGGGGATTAGAGCCAGGAAGCGCTTCACCCAGAGGACATGGGGACACAGGCTTTGACAAAGCCAGGGGTGGGGGGGGGGGCAAGAGTCTATTGCTCTTTGTTGTAGCCCCCCACCCCCAAGTCCTTCCATGAAAGTCTCCCAAGTGATTGAGTCTGGTTTAGGTTGCCCCCTGCTGTGACAGGTCTTACCCATCACTGACTTCCGACCAAGCTTTGGGGGCAGGGAGAGGAACTGAGGCAGTGTTTGGTACCAGAGATAGGCTTTGTCTCTTGCGGCTGGCACCCCAAAGGTCGTCTCTCACCCTTAGCCACAAAGGGTAGAGATACAATTCCTAAAACTAGACAGAGCGGTCTACAACAGGGCAGAGAAAGGAAACTCATTAAGTGCCTGCTACTATGCCAGTGGCAAGAGGGGCCCTAAAGGAGGAGGAAAGGCCCAATAGACATTAATCAACGTGTCTATTGCAAGGAGGAGGGTCACTGGAGGAATGAGTGCCCAAGTCACAAAAGAAAAAATAAGAGTGAGAATCCAGGCTGAGTGGTGTTAAAGCAGAGAACAGAGGCTGATGATCAATGAGGAGGCCCAGGGGCTTCATTGGACATCTCCCAACCTATTACCATTTCCCCACAGGAGCTCCGGGTGCAGGTGACAGTGGGGAATAAACAAGCTGATTTTCTTGTAGATATGGGAGCTACATGCTCAGTGTTGAACACAAAGTTAACTGGGCAGAGTTCAAATGAAGTAATGGTTACTGAAGTGACTGGCCAGGTATAAAAACAGACATTTCTACAACCTCTGGAATGCCAGCTTGAGGACCAAAAGCTTACTCATATCTTTCTCTGCATGCCAGATTGTTCCATTCTATTGTTGGGCTGAGATTTGCTTTGTAAACTGCATGCAGAAATAGCATTTCCCCCCAGGAAACAGCAGCTTCGCGTGCAAATCCAGGTGGAAAATGTCCTCTGGCTGCAGGCTTTCCTGACCTGTTCTGGAGGCCCCAGAGGTGAAGCCTTCCCACCTGATATCTGTGAACAGATCGATTGAACTGTTTGGGCTGATGGAACTCCAGGTAAAGCAGTTAATGTGCAACTCATAAAGATAAATCTAAAAGAAGGGGCACAAATCCCACGAAAGAAGCAGTATCCCCTCAAAAAGGAGGATTTAGAGGGGATCCACCCAGTGTTACAAAAGTTTTTAAAAATCAGGATTAATTCGGATATGCCAGTCACCCCACAACACCCCTGTTTTGCCAGTCAAAAAGCTGCACTCTGATGAGTATTGGTTTGTAAAGGATCTCAGAACCATCAATGACATTGTTCAGGACATTCACCCTACCATGCCTAACCCTTATACCCTGTTGACCATGGTGCCTGGCAATAGCAAATAGTTTTCAGTCCTGGACTTGAAAGATGCCTTTTTCTGCATCTCAATAGATGAGCAGGCTCAGCAACTGTTTGCCTTTGAATGGCAGAACCCAGAGACGAAAGCCACACTCCAATACTGCCAGACTGTGTTACCACAAGGATTTAAGAACTCCTCAACTATATTCATGGAAGCACTGGTGAAAGACTTAAGGGATGTTCAGTTGAGATCGGGAGTTCTTTTGCAATATGTGGATGTCCTGTTAATAGCCAGCAATAACTAAGGACTGTTTGCACAACACTATCACAATCCTAAATCATTTGGCAAAAGGGAAATATAAAATGTCACCTCATAAGGTCCAAATTTGTAAACAGGAAATAGCATACCTGGGATTTCAACTAAAACAGAGTATCAGGAGTCTGATGGCAGATAGAAATCAAGCCATTGCTACACTAAAAATCCCAGAAAATCAATGGCAACTTCATGGGTTCTTGGGAAACACAGGGTTTTGTTGGATCTGGATTCCAAACTTTGGACTCACAGCAAAGCCACGGTACAATTCCCTAAAGGACTGGACTCTGAACCCCTCGAATGGACAGGGGATTGTCAGGTAGCATTTGATACATTGAAGGAAAAGTTGACTTCGGCCTCTGCACTAGGACCCCTGGACTTACAGAAGCCTTTCAAATTGTATGTTCATGAAAAGCAGAGGGTGCTAACCCAGACTGGGAAATATTCCCCTACCCACAGACTATCTTTCAAGGAAGCTGGATCACACTACAAAAGGATGGCCACCATGCCTCCGGGCAGTAGCAGCCACTTGTAACATCTTACAGGAAGCTGAGAAGTTTTTCTTGGGAGAACCTACTACAGTGTTGGTACCACATCAGGTTCTGACTCTGTTAGAACAGAGAGGAGGAGGTTGGCTGACAGCAGGGCATATGAGGAAATATCAGGCCATTTTGCTGGACAATCCAAATGTTACCCTGTAGACTACCATAACCCTGAGCCCAGCCACCCTACTCCCAGATATGGAGGGGGACTCAGCCCTTGAGCATAAATGCTTGGAAACTTTTGACCAGTTTTATTCTAGCAAACCATATCTGATGGACCAGCTGCTGGCAGTACTAGACTGGGAGCTGTATACAGGTGGGAGCAGCTGCGTGGACAATGGCTAGTGACAAGCTGGGTATGCAGTGGCCACTGCAGACAAGATAATAGAAGCCCAAGCCCTTGCACTGGGAACCTCAGCACAAAAGGATGAACTAGCAGCCATCACAAGAGCCTTACTGCTGTCCCAAGGAAAGAAAGTTAACATATATACAGACTCGAAGTATACCTTCATGGTAGTCCATGCCCATGGAGCAATGTGGAGAAAGAGAGGACTTTTAACCTTGAGGATGTTAAACATGCAGAGGGAATTTTACAATTGCTGGAGACAATGAATGTACCAGACCAGGTTGCCATAATGCACTGCCCAGGACACCAGAGGGATGGTTCCCAAACCAGTCAGGGAAAACAAATTGCTGACAAAGACTCAACAGTTGAGGTCAAATTCCTATTTTAAATATATCCTTTACAAGGTCATGTTTTAAAACAACCCTTCAGTTTTAGTTGTCTTTTTCCTTTTTATTTTTTTAGGAACAAACTAACATCACCAGATATATCTGTGGGTCAGCAAAATTTTAAACATATACGTTCAATCTACCCTGAAAAGGGGCAGTTGGTAGGGTGAGTATGGTATTTGAAAAGGAACAGGGGAAGGGAAAAAACTATATAAAAGTAATAAAACCTCAAGTGAGGTTTTATGCAGCAAGACAGGCAGCCAAGGAGCTGCCACACATAGCAGCTCTGGTTCCCCATCTGGACTTGTCAGAGTTTAAACCTCACTAAACAGAATGAGACAAGAAATGGGCCCATGAATGGGGATTCACCGACACTGATCCCAATTCTATGTGGAAGGTCAATGCCCATGGTATGTTCTTACTCCCTGAGGCTCTAATGTATCCCATCCTCAAGTACCTACACTAAGGGACACACTATGGGAAAGATGTTTTAATGGACTTCATTAGTCCACCCTTAAAAGGCCCTTACTTGCAAAGGACTGTCCAGAGGATCAGCCAAGCCTGTCAACTATGTGCCAAGAGCAATCCCAAAACAGAGTGAGTCCCCACAGAGAAGGGAGTACAATATAAAGGGATCTGTCCATTCAAAGACTGGCAGGTGGACGTCACACAAATGCCTCAAACCAAGGGAAATTTCAAATTCTTGTTGGTCTTCATGTATACTTTCTCTGGATGGGTAGAGGTGTACTCGACCAGGACTGAAAAAGCAACTGAGGTGGCAAAATTGTTGCTTAAAGAAATAATTCCCAGGTTTAGACTTCCCCAAAGCATTCAAAGAGACAATGGACCATCGTTCACTTCAGGAATCTCTTAGAAGGTTGGACAGGCATTACAAATACAATGGAACTTGTATGTATCCTGGAGACCTCAGTCCACAGGAAAGACTGAGAAAATGAATCACACCAAAAAGAAGACCCTGGCAAAAATATGTCACAAAACACATCTAAAATGGGACCAGGCACTCCCCATTGCTTTGCTTTGAATTAGGGTGGCACCCAGAAGTGGATTCAAATGGAGCCCTTTTGAAATAGTTTATGGGAACCCCCTCCAAATTTATGCTTTAGGTATACCCCCTCTAGATTTGGAGCACAAGGCAAGAATGAAGCATATGTATAACATGTAGGGAAAACAATAACCATTTTGTACCAGTTTGCTCATTGCAGGTCTGTCTACCCATCTGACAAGCCCCTGCATCCATTCCAGCCAGGGGACGGAGTCTAACTGAAGACCTGGAAGACTCAGGGCCCTGAGGAGCTGCTGTCTGAACAATGGACTGGTCCCTATGATCCTACTGACAATGCATTCTTCCCTGAAGCTGATGGGAGTTAAGCTTTGGATTCACCACACATGGGTATAACAGGCACTACCAAAGGGGGACTTAGAGCCTACTGCTGTGGTTGATATTGAAAGGGAAAGCTGGATCTGCACTCCAGAGGAAAGTTTGAAATTTTTATCCTGGAGAGAGACAGCAAACCCTGATACAGGGTGACAATGTTTCTGTTATTTTATACATGTGTTTGTAAATCTAGGGACCTTTTAGCTGTCAGATACTGAGTTTAAGTATAGTCCTTCCCAGTGTGGGAAAGGAACAGGGATTAAAAGTGAATTATGGTTTAATCCGGATAGGTAAATATATATACACACACACACATACACACACACATATATGTGTATGTGTATATAAAGGTTGTGAAAGTTTTAAACCTGGAGGAAAGGAAACCACAACTACTTGTTTTCTTGTTTTATGGGAATGTGGTTTGTGTTAGGCTGTTTCTGATCAGAAATCTTCTGTATCTGTAGATCTAGGACAAGTCATCTGTAACCAGTTGAGGAGAATGCCTTTGTTACTCAGAACCCAGGAGTTGGCATTCAGGGCTGATGAGTGTTTTAGCCTGAGACAAAGGAGCATGTCTCTGCCAGGAGACGTGGCCTGAAAGGGCATGTCTCTGCCAGGGCACCAGTGGACACAGTGGTGCAAGAAAATGCCTCTTCCTGTGTACTGTTTTTCTGGGACTCTGTGTTCTGGATTTTGCTCTGCATCTGCTCTGAAAAGGAAACTGAGGTTTCCAGGGAAGGTTAAAACTTCACACTATGTAGAAAGGTAAAGAGGGAAAGTATAAGACATGGAAATGCAATCTTAGTGGATATCACAAAGACAAGGATTTTCCTTCATGCTTTGTATTTTTCTTCCCACCTGATCCCTCCAGAATTTGGCATTCCGAAGAAGTGAGTGATGACATAAGGTTTCTTTGCACACATCCAATAAGACCAATCATTAATGGTGGTTTTGTTAACCAAGATTTTTAAGGAAATGTCATGTTGGAAGGAGGCATGTCTGGGTTCTGGTTGTCACCAGGAAACCCTGAGGAACTGGGATTAGTTTGTGAAGCTAGTGAAAGACCTCAAGAAAAAGCATGGCACTTTGGTTGCTTATGTGGTTGTGACAGACTTTCCAGGGAAGGAACAAAGGTTGCTTTCCTAAAGGATGGCTAAAAAGGGACCTGTAGGCACAGTGGAAGCCTCAAGGACTTGAGTGAAAAAATTGGTATAGGTGAAGCCAGATAGCAAAGGTGTGGCTCTGCTTCTGTGCCCCTAGGGGCGGACTAAAAAATCAATCTAAAGGTTTCTCGTGTGAGTTCCAGCAAAGCACATTTAAAGATCATAAGTGATCCAGGCTGCTCTTAGTGTGTTTATGCAAACGGATAGGCAAAATTAAAAGCTGGACTCAATGTAGTCCCTTTAATAACAATGAGAGTGATCTTAAGAAGAAAAATCCTGGTTCAAGGAAAATCGCAATGCTCAGTATTAGACATTGGAATAGTGCAGCTAACTTGTCTTGAAAGTTTGTTTTCATTTGGAAGTTAAAAGTAGGTTTGTAATATCACCAAATATGTTCAATTTACAGGCACGAAGGACTTGTAAAATTGCCACTATTAAATGTCATTGCAACAAAGGCCCTGCAACTGGATGCAACTGGATGTCTTCCCAGAAAATATTCTCACAGGCACAGAGACTGACTTGAGGATTATTGTGTGAATTAACATCTGCGTTCTTCCTTCTGTTTTCATAGGGCGTATGCCTATGACCTCATTACCTTAGTGATTGGTTGCAATACGGACCTCTCTTAAGGCACTCATCTTCATCATCACCCCTGAGACTCAACCATTTGGCTGAACTAAGTGATTGGGTTAGTGAAGGGTTGGGGCTGTCTGTGGGCTTCACTTTAAAACTGACTTTCCCTTTTTTATCTTGATGGCTTGTACAGAAAGGGCCCAGAAATCTGAAAGGAAGGAAATCCTAAAATATTCCCCTCAGCTCAAAGAAAGTATAGTGGGCCACAAGGGTTTTGGATAGGTGCAGCATGCCTTATACACCTTCCTCCAGATAAACCATTCTTTACTTAAGTCCCTGCCTTCATCATTTAGTGGTCATGATTTAATTGTGTCTTCCAACTCTCTTGCCAAATCAGTCACCTCCAGAATATGACAAAGTTGCCAACTGTCCAGTAATGTCAGCTTTTGGACATCAAGCCTGCAACTTCCTAGCAGCAGTCAACTGACCTGGATTCTGGAAGGTCCTTCCCCTTACAGTAAGGACACCCACTATGCTGCCTGCCCAACTCTTTCAGGGAGCCCCTGACTGAAAGGTAAGTAGGATGACAGCCATGTCCAGCCTGAAGTAGATACAAAAAGATGAGACCTTTGCCCATTGTCTTTTATATTATTATAAAGGGGTTGTGTATTGGAAAGGGGAGATTTGTGCAGCCAGCGCTGCACCCCTGCAACAAAGAGGGATTTGTAATGGGGTCCAGAACTCAGGGTGTTCAGGAAATATTAAAAATATAGGATGTCCTCACTCCCATAAGTCTGAACTGGGGGATGGGACACATGGAGTAGGGCCATTGAGTTATTTCATATTCAACAGTTTTGTAAATAATCTTAAGAATAGTCATTTAACATATCTATAACTTTTGCCTAGTTTCATGGATATGTTAAGAAGCTGTGCTTGTGCTTTGAGCCAGGGAGATGACAGTGACTTCTACCCAGGATGTAGCTGGGAGGCAACTCCCCCTGGTTACAGTGCCTATGTGAAAGCTTGAAAATCGTTCTCTCTATGCCCAGAAAGGCTGGAAAAATATGGGAATACTGGTGAGTGGAACTGATTATGGGAGGAGTTGGAGATGAGGGTGCAGAGAAAGATTTGCACTGGGATTTAAACCCAGGTGCAGCAACCATACAGGTCAGAATCATGTGGCTATCTCGAGGTTTAAAACCACGTGGCTTTGGGGCTCCCTCTGCTACATGGCTTAGGAAGCAGGAGAGACCTTGCAGGGAAGGAAAGGGGTGAAAAGACTTGTTGGTAGGCCAGGAGAAGGTGCCATGTGGTTTTGGATTAAGAACTGGAGATTGCAGCAGTGACATAGCCAATGGTGCTGGGAACTGTGGGAGGCCTGCCAGCCAAGTACAGATTACTGGGAGGAACTAGGGGCCACTTCAGCCACAGACTTCTATCTCTTTTCCTGAGATACAGTACTCCAGACTGGGCAAAGGGGGGAAGGAAGGACTGTGTGCATTTGTGGGTGTTTTAAGGGACTTAGGGATTTTAACAAAGACATTAAGTCACTACTCTAAGTCTGTGTAACTTCTGAATAAATAGTTCCTTTCCTTTTCACCAATCTCTGGTACTGAGAGCTATAATTCCCTGGTGGCAGGCAAGGTGAACCTAGTACAGGGGTACCCCAGGAGAAGGGGTGGTCCATTTGATAATAGTATCTTGTCCCCCCCCCCATGGGTCTGTTCTGTATCAAAGCCACACTATTATTTTTTGTAATCTCAGGATTTATAAGAATTCTCGGAGTAGAGTAAGCTGACATTCCCTTGGTTGTTAATCATTACCTTTCCCTCCCATTTACCTCACCATTCAATTCTCTATCAACACTAGTCATCTTGACCTCCTGCCTGCTTTCCTTCTATCTTCATTGCTCTGTCCCCAGTGTAGACACAGCCCTCTTCCTTCATTTCTTGGAAACACTTAGGGGTTGAAACAGGATTGAAAGTAATGGAGGAAGTTGAGAAATGGGAGCTGCCACTCCTGGCCAGGGTCTATAGAAAGTTAAAGAAGCAGAGATGGCAACTAACTTTGGGGAATTTGCCTGAGCTTCAGTGGTAAGAAGTTCTAATCCATGGATGAATTAAATCATTTTAAGAAAATACTGCAGGGGTGGGAGGATGTGGCTGGGAGGCTGGTGCAGGGGTGTAGGAGAGTGGGATTTGCCAGCAGTATCAGGGGAAGAAAAAATATACATCAGGGAAATGTTATGCTAGTAAATCTGATATCATGAGGTCTTTTTTGAAGAGAAAAGTGTGACTGTGTCAAACACAACACTGTGGTGTGTAGGAGATAATTTCTCAGGTTTGGGGTTTCAGAAGAACATGACTACACAGAACAGGAAACAGCTGTAAACTGAATAAAAGACTGCAGTGTTCTTCAGTTCCTCAGTTAATTTTCCCACAGGGTATTCTGCCACAGTCTCCCAATTCCTGCCCGGTTACTTGTTGCTATCAAATCTTCACTTTTCCATGGATTCCAGAAGCCTAAGTTTCTATTTCTTGGTATGCCAGGAGTCAAACTAAAAGATTCCTGTTATTTAACTTTACAGAACATTTTTTCTACCCCTTTGTTTTAAGTCCACCCTTTTAAATGTGTGGGTTGGACGGTTGTGGGGGCTTGCTAAGCCTATGTGTATTTAACAAACAGCCCCATTACAATATCTACCTAAGTACAAGAGCAATCTTCCTTCTGATGTGTGATTTTATGATGCAGAAACAGCTCAAGTTTTTTAAAAAACATCTTTTCACCCCTTTGTTTTCTGCTATGGTTATATTACAGATGCCAAAAGAGGGAGAGAGGGCATGTAGGAGCAAAATTTCTCACAAGGTAAGAAGAGCTGGAATCTATAGTTTAGAATTTGCTTTGGCAACAAAAAGCAGTATCTCCTGTGATATTTTTGGGATAAGTGGAAGAATGGGGGGGACAATGGGGAGCAGAGAGGCAGGTCAGGTGTACTGAAATGCATGGAGTGTCTGAGAACTTTTATTTGCAAATGAGCTGCATATTTCTGATTTGTAGTTGAGGCTGATTCTGTATAAAGGTGTTTGAAAGAATAAACTGACCTCTTAGTGAAGGTTGTAAATACAGAAGCTGATTGCCAAAAGTGAAAATACAAATGACAAAGAGTTTCAAAGTAAACATCCTGAATATGATGTTGTGAAGTTTAACTCTGAAGCGAGCCAAGTTGAAATGTGGGAATGTGGGGGGAAAGAGGAAGGTTGTGAATTGGAGATGGGGTGTGGGTTACATGTGAGATGATTTTGATGTGAGCTGAAAGAAAAAATATCCCACAGAATATAAAATCCATTATTTGCTGGAGTAATTTTAAGATGAAGGTGGGGAGAAAGCCGGGCTTCTCAGTTGTTGACAGAATTGTCCATTCTATTGCCTCTTTACATGTAATTCAAAACCAAAAATCTCGCCCACTCAGATATCCTCTTTGCAGCCGTTTGGTTCTCATCCAAATGTTGAGTAATAAATAGAAGATGCAAGCCCTGAATACAGAGCTGCAACTTTTCAGGGGAAAAATCAAAACGAGATTACAAGGTAAGAATAAAATCACTATTCTAACAGACTTTTGTCAGGTTTTGCAAAATAAGACCTTGGAAATCATGAAGAACTGTTTTTTATTTGATAGAATAAATTAAGCTGATTTGATATTATTATTGCAAATCACAGTATAAATTGTTGATGATAGTTACTACTAACTTACACTTTTATTTTAGTTTTCTCTAGATGGTTTGGAAAATAAACTAGTTGCTAAAGTAGAGTCTAATAGTTTTTATAGTAAATGTCTCTCCCCTGCATCATAAAACTTCACAAAGGAAGTTGATAATTCTATTTCATACTCCTAAATCTCATCTAAGACAAACTTACAACTGTTTCGGTGCTATTCCCTCAAAACCATCTGCTAAAAAATAAACCATTTGTGGAAAAAAAATAAGCAATTGAAATCCAAAATGGGTAAATGTAAAAATTCATTACTTTTGCTGCTTTTCTTAAAGATTTTCTTTTAAAGTTCTTATAGCCCGCTTTATTTCTTGCTATCTCATAGCATTCTTTTTCTTCTTGACATTTTCTCTGCCTTATCTTTCCATGCATGAATATATGCCTCCAGACTATTTTAATAAAGAAGATGGCACAAAATCCCAAAGTGTGGTGGCTGCACACAAAGACCTGCAGAAGGTCTTTGGAGACTTGAGAGTGGAATGTTGAGGAGGAGAACCAGATGAATCTTTCTGACTCCCTCCTCAGCACTGTGCTTCCACTTGAATCATACCTGTACGCCACCATGGATGCTGTTCCCAACATCCTAGCCTATTGCTTTTCACTTCATCTTTCAAACACTTGATGTTTCTTTTTAATTTCAAACCTGAAAAGGCACAGCTCTGTGTTCAGAAAAATTCAGAATTCTCTGCTTCCAAAAGTTTGAGGTGCTAGAACTGAATCACATATTTTGGTAGAATACTTTAAATAATGAAGAACTCTGCACATGTATCACTCTCTGCTGCTCAAATTTTACGTTTTGTGTGTTTTTTGAAAGAGTCCTGGATTTTTTACTAATCCTTGACTGGTGGCTGAATAATTCATTTTCTCAGCAATGCATTGACCTAGTTATTTCTCTCTTTCCCATCATTAACTCACAATATCGACAGCAGAATGTATCAATTTCCCTTTCCCATTTATACCCAGGGAAGAATTCTGAGGGAAACTTTCACTTAGGGGTTGAAATAGGATTGAAAGTAATGGAGGAAGTTGAGAAATGGGAGCTGCCACTCCTGGCCAGGGTCTATAGAAAGTTAAAGAAGCAGAGATGGCAACTAACTTCAGGGAATCTGCCTGAGCTTCAGTGGTAAGAAGTTCTGATCCATGGATGAATTAAATCATTTTAAGAAAATACTGCAGGGGTGGGAGGATGTGGCTGGGAGGCTGGTGCAGGGGTGTAGGAGAGTGGGATTTGCCAGCAGCATCAGGGGAAGAAAAAATACACATCAGGGAAATGTTATGCTAGTAAATCTGATATCATGAGGTCTTTTTTGAAGAGAAAAGTGTGACTATGTCAATATCAATGTATCTCGCATTTAACAAGTTGAAATTTTGGCACACACAGTGGAAACTGAGAATGTTAGTCATTATTTACCTTTATTATATCAGTTAGCAGTAGGGGCATTTAGAAACATTAAGACCAAAAATAATCTTGAACAACAGAAAGAAACCTTAATTCTGTCCAAAACTAAAAGGATGCTTGGTTCAAGAACTTTAGCAAATCATGGAGCCTGTATCCTCTTTTTGGTTTCCTTCTGGGTCCTCTGGTGCTGGCATTTACATGCAAGAGGAACCTTTAAAGGGACATGCATGGCCTTAGAGGACAGGCAAAGTTCATTGGGGGGTGGGTAATGGGAAGTAAGGAGGTTGGGGTACTTCCTCTCTGTAGCAGACTCCTGACAAGATTCATATAATGGCCTTGTTGTTTTTGATAGATCATGCTATATCTGTGAAGGGTTTTGTTTTGTTGTTGCTTTAAGTGAAGAGTGCAATGTAGCATAACAGTAAAAGCACAAATTTTTAGAGTCAGACAGTCCTCAAATCCATCATCTATCATTGCCTAGCTAGATCATTTCAGTTTTACTTAACTTTCCTGAGCCTGAAGTTTTTTCTCTGGTGCTAAATGTAGAACAAATAAAACAATAACAAACCACCTGCACTAGGGGGTGCTGTGATGATTATGAAGGTAAAGCAAGTCAGAAGCAGTCATTAATAGTAACTGTTATTAATCACTGAACAGGTACTAAATGTGAGATACATTTCCCACATTATCCCATTTAATTTTTACAGAACCTCAGTGAGATAAATATTGTTTTCTCCATTTATAAAATTAAACAGTGAAATTTGGAAAGATTGTACTAACCCAAGATGATATAATCAATTAATTGTAGACCAGAGAGTAAAACCCAGATTCTAGTTCCATGAAGGAAAAAGAACCATAAAGAGGGAAGATCCAAGATGTGGTGGAGTAGGCAGAAGCTACAATAACTTCTTTGCAGGACCAAATTAGAATTACAAGTAAATTAAAGAAAAATCATATGGGATGACCATTTGAACACTAGCTGGAGAGAAGCCTTGTAACCAAGGATGTATGGAAGAAACCACATCACCACAACAAGACTAGTAGGAAGTACAGAGGTACAAATAGGTTAGCTGGGCTCCCACCGGTGGCAGCTGAAGTTCCAGAGGAATATTTCAGTGGCCAAGTGTGGGGGGTTCCCCCTAAAATGTGTGGGTTCTACACCCCAAGCTAGGCTCCACAGACTAGAGCACTAGAACAGAGAAAGGAACCTAAATAACATCCAGCTTTAAAAAGTAGCAGACTTTTTGTCTGCCAGGGAGAGATGGCTAGGGACACAGAGAGCCTCTTAAAGGGCCAACATACACAATTTTGTTTGTAGACACCTAGCCTGGGCTCTAGCAGAGGGAGGGCAGAGCAGACTAGAGCCATGTGAGGAGAGTGGGATTGGTGGCTTTGGGGAGAGAGCTAACAGGACAGCCATGATGATTCCTATGCTCAGTCATTCCCCATGCTGCAAGTCATCTTTCTCAGGCAGAGCACTCCCCTCCACAGAGAATCAGCTGTGGGGTGGGGAGCACTAGCACTTGCAAACTATAGAAATCTCTCTTTGGAGAGGTGTCTATTCATATTGTTTGTTCATTTTTTAATTAGATTGTTTGTTTTATTGTTGTTGAGTTTTATAAGCTCATTATAGATTTTGAATATCAACCCCTTCTCAGGTGTTTTGGCAAATATAATCTCCCACTCTGTGGCTTGTCTTTTTATTGTTGATGATTTCCTTTGCTGTGCAAAAACTTTTTTCTATGATGAAGTCCCATTTGTTTATTTTTTCTTTTGTTTCCCTTGCCTGGGGAGATATATCTGGTAAAATATTGCTGTGAGCAATGTCTGAGATTTTACTGGTTGTTTTCTTCTAGGATTTATATGGTTTTTGATATAATATTTGTCTTTAATCTATTTCGAGTTTAACAGCACAAGTGTCCATCAATAGATGAGTGGAGAAAACAACTATGTGTACTCTGAGACCAAAGCATTCAAAATGACTGAGCCAGTAGAGCAACAAATCTACATCAAATATTGCATTAAGCTGGAACAGTCCTCCATGAAAATTATTTGGAAGACTCAGAAGGCTGTAGCTCTGGGCAACTGGTGACTGGCAGCTTCATCATAACAATGTACCTGATCATGCACCATGTCTCATGCAGAGTTTTGTGGTGAAACATGAAATCACCCAAATGACTCAGCACCTCTACAGCTCAAATTTGGCAACCTGCAACTTCTGGCTGTTCCCAAAACTAAAATCACCTTTGAAAGGGAAGAGGGATTAGACTGCCAGTGAGATGCAGGATAATAAGACAGGGCACATGCTAGCAATTGGGAGAACTGTGGGAGATCCCATGGTGTCTTCTTGGAAGGAGACTGAGGAATCATTGTTCTATGCACAATATTTCTTGTATTTTATATTTTTTCAATAAATGCTTATTTTTCATATTAAAAAAAAAAAAAGAAATCTCTCTTGCCCTACACTGTGGAGCTTAACTCCAGCTGCTAAGGATTACACCTAGACACTTTCAGTGATAAAGCCTAGCAAAAAGCCTGCAGGTGGAGGCAGATCTGTGGGAGCTCTGAGACTTTAGCTAATCTTCCCCCAGGCCTAAAGTTGGTAAAAGCCAGCCATGATGCACGGCCCTACTCTTTCTGAACATACCCAGGCCCAGCAGAGAGAGCCACAAGCTGTGGAACACAGATAGCTCTAAAAGGTTATCCAGGGCCAGTCACAGGCAGCATCTGAAATAGGACTGCCCCAGAGTCTTTGCAGATCTACTTAATAAATAGAAACAAAACCAAAGAGGCAGCCAAAGCAATTTATCAGATAGAGTTTAAAGTAATGATTTTAAGGATGCTCAACAGCAAGAAAAGAGACAGAAATCATTAAAAAATGATCAGTCACAAATAAAGAATGAAATATCTGAAATAAATAATACACTAGAAGAAATAAACAGTGGGTTAGATGAAGTAGAGGATCAAACCAGTGATTTGGCAGACAAGGTAAAAAAAAAAAAAAGCACTCAAGCAGAGCAGCAAAAAGAAAAAAGAATTTTGAGAAATGAAAAGAGTTTAAGGAAACTTTGGGAAAACATAAAGCAAAATAACATCTCCATCATAAGAATACTAGAGGGAGAAAGAGTGAACAAGGGATTGGTACCTATTTGAAAAAATAATGACTGAAAACTTCCTTAGCCTAGTGAAGGAAAAAGACACACAAGTTCAGGGAATATAGAGAATTCCAAACAAGATGGATCCAAAGAAGCCCACACCAAGACACAGCATATTAAAATGGCAAAGCTTAAAGAAGAGAGAGTCTTAAAAGCTTCATGAGAAAAGTAGTTACCTACAAGGTAGTTCCCATTTAGACTGTCATCTGACTTCTCAACAGAAACATTTCAGGCCAGAAGGGAGTGGCATGAAATATTCAAAGTGATGAAAAGCGAGGACCTGCAACCAAGAAATAACTGTCAACAAAAAAAAATACAAAGGATTGTAAGAAAATATTATGAACAACTATATGCCAACAAATTGAACAACCTGGATGAAATGGATAAATTCCTAGAAACATACATCTTCCAAAACGAAAGCAGAAATTGTAATGAAATCTGAATGCAGATTACACCTATTTGTAAAAAAGTCTGTACTCAGAAAATTATGATACTGAAGAAATTGAAGAAGATACAAATAGGTGGAAGCATATAACATGTCCATAGATAGGAGGAATTAATATTACTAAAATATCCATACTACCCAAAGTAATCTATAGATTCAATGCAATTCCTACCAAAGGTGTATCTCAGAGAACTAGAACAAATATTTAAAAAATTTATAGAGAACCACAAAAGACACTGAATAGCAATAGCAATCTTAAGAACAAAGTTGGAGGCCTCATGCTACTTGATATCAAACTACACTATAAGACCATAGTAGTCAAAACAACATGGTACACGTATAAAAACAGACACACAGATCAATGAAACAGAATAGAGAGCTTGCAAAAGAAAACATCAGCAAAATAAAAAGACAACCAACTAAATAGGGGAATGTACTTGCTGATAAATCTAATATGGGGTTAATACTGAAAATTTATAAAGAACTTATAAAACTCAACACCCCCCAAAAAATCCAATTAAAAAAATGGGCAAAGGACCTGAATAAACACTTATTCAAAGTAGACATACAGATGACTAATAGACATATAAAATGATGCTCAACCTCACTAATCAGCAGAGAAATGCAAATTAAAACCACAATGAGATAATATCTCACACCTGTCTGAATGACTATAATCAGTAAATCAGAAAACATCAAGTACTGGGGAGGGTTTGGAGAAAGAGAAACCTTTTTGCACTGTTGGGAATGCAGACTGATGCAGCTACTGTGGAAAGTACTGTGGAAAGCACTATGGAGCTCCCTCAAAAAATCAGATATGGAACTGCCTTATGACTCAGAGATTCCACTTCTGGGAATATATATAAAGAAACCTGAGACACTAAGTTGAAAGAATATAAGCAACCTTAAGTTCATTGCAGCACTATTTACAAATGCCAAGATATGGAAGCAACTCAAGTATCCATCAGTAGATGAGTGGATAAAACAACTATGTTACATTTACACAGCAAAATACTACTTGGCTGTAAAAAAAAAAAAAAGAGAGAAGAAAATTTTATCCTTTGTAACAGCATGGATGAACCTGGAAAACATTATGCTAAGCGAAATAAGCCATTCAGAGAAAGACAAATACCATATAATTTCCCTAATATGCTCGATTTAATGAACAAACTGAACTACCAAGGGAAGGGGAGACAGACTCATAGACTTATGGAAAGAGAACAGGCTGATAACTTTTGGAGGAGCAGGATTGGGGGTGGAGGGATTGAGCAAAAAAGAAAAAGAACTCATGGACATGGACAACAGTGGTGATTATGGGGGGAGAGGGGTGGGTGAAGTTGGAAGAGGGTATAGGGTAGGGGTGTCAAACTCATTTTCACTGGGGGCCACGTCAGCCTTGCAGTTGCCTTCAAAGGACCGAAATAATTTTAGAACTGTATAAATGTAACTACCCCTTAACTGTTAAGGAGTTGTAATTACATTCAGCCCTTTGAAGGCAACCGCAAGGCTAATGTGGTCCCCAGTGAAAATGAGTTTGACACCTCTGGTATAGGGGATAAAGAGTAATAGGAAAAAATAAAATAAAAATGGTTAAACTAAAAATAAATAAATAAATAAATAAATAAATAAATAAATAAATAAATATTTAATAAACTCAAAGAAGAGAACCATGAAGAGAGATAAATTCCAAACAACTTCATTTGGTGCATCTTTGATCCTCTTTGAGAAGCTATTTTCCATTCAAAGTTTTCATTATTCTTAAATATAAAAATATTAGTGAGATGACATTAAAACAAGATACCTATTTTCTTTAGGGCTACATTCATTGCCATTTGAGGGAAACTGTGCCCTGCCAGCCCATTTTCATGAGTAACTTTAATTTGCCATTTCCACTGATATTGCCAGAACCAAAGGGAGTGCACCCATGAAATTGGCTGGATGCTTCACTTTAATTAGCATACTAGTTTACATCTAACATCTAATTCCCCTTCACTTTCAACACCTGATAAATTGGATAATCATCACAATTTCCCTAGCAGCTCCAGTGTATCTGAGACCTTTTGCAATTATAAGAACATTTTGCTCATTACTTCTCTTGGATTTCCTAGCAAAGACTCAATACTTTCTTAAAGAGTTTGACTGAACTTTATAGTTTTGCATATCTGCTATGTTCAAATCTAAACCAATCTAACTTCTTAGCCTGCTAGCTCTATCAATGGCAGTTAAGAAATGCTATTTTACCTCCTGAAATGAGGCTCCCCAGATTAACTGAACTGACTTATTCTCAGGACTGAATGAAATATGGAGCTGTCTACCAATTTATCTTCTGAAATGTAAAACTTATTTATAATTTCAAAGGTAGGACTGAAGGAAACCAAAATTTTGCCACACTGAAGCTGCTCTTTGATATTGATCTTAATATCCCAAGTCAGGGCACATGCTTGGGTGGTGGGCCAGGTCCCCAGTTGGGGGCATGCAGGAGGCAACTGATGAATGTTTTTCTTCCTCTCCTCCCCCTTCTCTTCTCTCTAAAAATAAATAAATAAAATCCTAAATTAACTGTAACAGAGTGCAGCCAAGAGGTGGGCCCCAAAAAGGGATTTGAAATGGGGTCCAGAACTCAAGTTATTCAGGAAATATTAGGATGTCCTCACCCCTTCCCCCCACAGGTGTGAATTGGGGGAAGGAACAAATGGAGCAGAGCCATTGAGAGCTGTTTTGTACAGCAACAGCTTTGCAGCTAACCTCTGGCATGGTCATTTAATAACCTTTAACTGGTTGCATAGATATGTTAAATAGCTGTGGCCATACTTTGAGCCAGGGGGATGGAAGTGACTTCCACCTAAGATGTCACTGGGAGGTAGGCCCCTGAGTTACAGTGCCAGCATGAGAGCTTGGAAATGATTGGCTCCATGACATGGGGCAATGCCTGCCCAGACTCACAATGGCAGCCCAATAAAGCTAGAAGCATATGGGAATGCTGGCAAGTGTAGCTGATTGTGGGAGGAGTTGGAAATGGGGCTGAAAAGGAAGATTGGCGTGGGGATTTAAACCGAGACTCAGCAGGCATTTGAAGGGGAACCACACGGCTGTGGGAGTAAGGAGAACCATGCAGCTTTGGCAGAATGGGGGCTCTCACAGCCATGTGAGAGAGAATCACCATGAGGCTTTAGCAGAGAAGCACAACTCTGCTTGGGCAGAGTGGTGACTGCCCCACCTCCCCACAGCTTTGGTGGAGAGAAAAGAGAGCCATGCAGTTTGGCCAGAGTGCAGACCCCCGAGGCTTTGGTGGAGAGAAGAACCATGCAGTTTTGGCCAGAGTAGGGACTCCTCCAGCTTTGGTAGAAGAAGACCACATGGCTTTGGGGTACTCCCTTTGGCCAAGTGGCCTGGGAAGCAGGAGAGACTTTGCCTGGAAGAAGGGTGAAAGAACACTTGCCAGTAGGCCATGAGAAGGTGCCACATGACTTTGGAGTAATTAGAGATCCTGCCTGGATGGCAACACAGCTGACGGTGCCAGTGGCCTGAAACATGGATGTCTGCTTCTTTTCTGGAGTTACAGTACCCCAGATTAGGGCAGGGGGAGAAGGAAGTACTGTGGGCATCTATGGGTATCCAAAAGGACTCTGATATTTTAATGAAGACATTAAGTCACTACTTTAAGTCTGTATAGCTTTAAATAAACATTTCCTTTCCTTTTCACAAATCTCTGGCATTGAGAGACCTTTTTTTCCCTAACGCAGCAGACTAATGAACCTGGTAGGGGGTCCTTTTGGTAATAGTATATGGTCACCTGCCTCGGTGCCTGTGTTCTGTAACATAACTATGAAGTTACCTTGGAATACCAAAATTTTAATTAAAAAAAAAAAAGAATGCCCAAGCTTGTAGAAAATTTTTTTTAATTGATTGATTTTAGAGAGAGAGGGGAAAGTAGAGAGAAACGTTGTTTGTTATTCCACTTATTTATGCATTCATTGGTTGATTATTGTATGTGCCCTGACCCCTGCAGAAAATATAAGAATTTACTTCAGTCAAACACAACAATCTCGAAGAGAAGCAAGATCTCAAATGCTCTGAAGAATTAGTTTTGCAGTTTCCTTTATACCTTTGGAATTAAGGAGGGAACATAAGGAAGATTACATAAAGGTGAAAGAAAGCAGGTGGGGATTAAAGTACAGGATAGTTTAAAAGATTATGTACTCTCTCTCCAAGGGGTAATACCCCTTGAGAGGGGTATTACTTCTGGCATTTCAAAGGTGTGTTAATCTTGATGCACAAGAATAATGTACAGGGCTGGCTTAAAGCCTTTTGGAAAAGAAGTTATAGGCCCCGGGTGAGATTACCCACTTTAACTTGATGGTTAGGAATGTATTATCACCTCACCCTGTGAGATTACTTTCGGTTAGCTTTCTTACAGCTCCTGGTTTTTTTTTGTCCATACCCCTGCATTCTTTCACTTAGGAGCTTATTATACCCAAACATGAATTTCCCTCTAACCTGAATATATTAGTTCCACAATTTTGCCTCCTGAGGTTTTCTCTTTTTTCCATTATCTTTTGTACATAAATTATGTATTACTTGTCCACATTCTTTAACAATCTTGTTTAAACAATATCACAGTAAAAGATTAAAGGTCAGCAAGCCTATTACCATATTTTGCCATGTATAATGCCCACATTTTTGAGGGAAAAATCTGTTCTTGTGTTTTGTAATTATTTGTTACATAAAATTTCTTGTACCATAATATGTTCAAAAATAAGTGCTAAAATTTCTTTATAATACAAAAATAAGTTTTTAAATATAAATAAATAATTGAATTAAAAATTAAAATGAGAGATTTTTTTCCCTCCAAGTTTGGGCTAAAAATGTGGGTGTGCATTATACATGGCAAAATATGGGTCGTATGTAAGCCAAGTTTATTAGTGATACATTTTCATAGAAGAGAACAGGCCTACCTGAGGTGAGTGAGAAAGGCATAGGCACTTGGTCTCTTTGTCCTGAGGATTTACATAATTTATGGGGTGGGGTAAGGGAATTACATATCAATTTGGTGAGAGAAGGTGGTGCATACTTCTCTAAGGGAGGGCATGACCTCCTAAATGTAAGCATGAGTGGAGGTCTATTAATTCAGTTTTTTATCTTGCTCCAGACCACCTCTTGTTATTCTGTTATAAGCAGATACCTGGCTGGAGGCAGTTAATCAAAATTATTTATAAGCTTTTTCTCATAATAATTTCTCATAAATTAGCTTATTTATGCAAGTACTATGGACCCCCTTCCATCCCTCTTCGTTCTCCAAAACTTCTGTCTAACAATATCATAGTGGACAAATTTCCAGACCTCTGAGCTCTCTTTTCTGTTCAATGTGCCACAATTTATTTATTATAATGTAGATAGACATTTGTATTGTTTCCAGTTTAGAAGTACATAACTAAAACTTCTATAAACATTCCCTTACATGTCTTTTGGTGACATATTAATGCCTTTCTATAGAGCATATACCTTCAAGTAGAATTGCTGGGCCAAAGACAGCTTTAGTGGATACAACCAAATTATTTTCCAAAGTGGTTGTAGCAATTTACACTCTCATCAGCCATGTATACAAATTCTAGGTGTCCTGAATCCTTGCAAATCCTTCTTTTTTTCCTGTTTTCCTCATTTTAGCCATTCTGACAGGTGTGCCTTGTATAGGCATTGTGGTTCTCTTCAACTTTAATGTATACATTTTCTTTACCCTTTTCTAGAAATATATTTTGTCAGACTGGGGCAACTAGTATTTTTCCCCAGACTTGAATTAGCTAGCAAATACACTTTATAAAATTTTTTCCCTAGGATTGTAATTTTGGAGCTGAGGCCCTCCTCTGGCAAGCCCCAGTTGAAGGCGACATTAATTATAGAAGAAAACAAGCCATTATATTGTATTTGGGTTTCAAAATAATAGTCAGGAATCACTTTTTTAAAAATGTTATACAGTCTTGGCTGGTGTGGCTCATGGATTGAGCACCAGCCTGTGAACCAAAAGGTGACTGGTTCAGTTCCTAATCAGGGCACATGCCTAGGTTTTGGCCAGGTCCCCAGTTGGAGGCATTAAGCAACAAATTAATATTTCTTTCCCTCTCTTTCTCCCTCCCTTCTCCTCTCATTAAAAATAAATAAATAGAATTTTAAAAATTAAAAAAATGTTATACTATAGTAGAACAAAAAGGATTATTTTCTTAACTCATGGTCACAAATTGACTTTTTATACAATTTTAATGCAACATACTTTAAGAAAATTTAGTCAAGTTATTGTTGAATCATTATGAGCTAATAATAATCCATCCTCATTAATTTTCTTAAATAAAACACTGTTCAAATAACATACTTAACAAAGTATACACTTTGTGAGATGTATCACAAGCATTTGATTAACTTGATCATCTAGAGGTTCTACATGTGACATCAAAGTACTGAATGCTGATTGGTTGACTATTTTTTTAAAGCACAAAGATAATTCTTTTTATTTATTTATTTTATTAATTTTTGTGTTCAGTTATAGTTGTTCTCATTTTTCCCCCATTGCTCTCCCCTGTTCTGCCCATCCCTGCTCTCCCATATTCAATATACCCCCACCTCGTAGTCCTTGACCCTACTTCTTCTTTCCCTGATTATTCCCCCCCCTCCTCCCTGTCACTGTCAATTTGTTCTTTATTTCCATATCTCTGGTTGTATTTTGCTCGCTTGTTTGTTTTGTTGATTAGGTTCCACTTATAGGTGAGATCATATGGTATTTGTCTTTCACTGTCTGGCTTATTTCACTTAGCATAATAATCTTCAGTTCTATCCACACTTTCCTGAAAGGTAGGACTTCTTTCTTTCTGCTGCATAGTATTTCATTGTGTAAATGTACCATCGTTTTTTGATCCACTCATTTACTGATGGGCACTTAGGCTGTTTCCACACTTGGCTATTGTATTAAGCACAAAGATGATTCTTATCTTCTGGCTGAGTGTCTGAAGCCTCTAAATAGAAAGTCCAGGCAAAGCAAAGTGCATTTTTGAAACTTATTTTTAGTCTTCATAGTATAGCTAAGCAATTTACAAACCCAAAGCAGTTGACTCCCATTCTTATGGAGAAAAGTTTTTTTTAATGTTGTTTTTAAAGCTGGTACATTTATCTTATACCTAAATTGATACTATGGTCTCCCTTTTCTTGGTACTAGATTTTAGAGACTAAGAGTCCATCTTTTCCATTTCCATAAACATCTTTCTCATTCTTTTAGAAATTCTTCTTGTTATTTCCTGGTTTTTTAAAGCTGCCTTCAAATGAAATCTACTAGTTCCCAGGATGAATCCAGAAGTATCTAGTGACATCCCTACGTACTGGGAATGAAAATTGATATACTTTCACTGGCTTTAAAATATATGTGTGAAATCTGGAATTAATTTCTTTGTATCAGTGTTTCAGGTGGTTGATAAATATACCCAAGTCAGCCTTCCTCTTTACAAATGAGCTAATTTAAAGTTATATGTATCACTCTACCTTGAAGATAATCTTCCACATCTAAAGATCAGTCTGAAATCTCTTATTTCTCTTAAAAAATGAACAGTAAATCACCTGATAGAATTTAGGATAGGCATTTTGTTAGGATTTGGAATTGTGCCAGTATCAAACCATTTTAGGCTTTGGAATGTGGGCACCGTTCCCAGAGTCAAAGCTGACATTAATGGGCAAGTTCTGATCCTCAGTTAAGCAATCTGGTTTGATGGATTGTATTGCTGCCAATAGCAGATGCCCTCACATTTGTTGGCCTATATTTGCTGAAAATTAGAAAAAATCCAGAAGTAATTCTTATATACATACAGATACCCACCTACCTACAAATATACATATACACACATGGATGCAATTTCTATCTGTTCATGAATAAACAGAGATGATACATTTGGATATATCAGTGTTGCCTGCCCTGGCATGTTGTCTTCTTTTGTGGATCTAGGTATAAACATTTTAGGTAGCAAAGCATCCAAGTCTAAAGCAGTAAATTAAGTTAAAACTGTAGATTTTATCTCCAGTTTTGCTGATTTATGACCTATGACTCAGATGTATATATACATGCTCTGGCTTGGCACCTGCTTTTTCCTGGTCTATTTTTCAGCAAAGCTTTTACCCAAGGTGAGAATTTCCCTCCAAGCTTTGTTCTGCTGCCTCCTTCTACTGTGGCAGAATGCTGTGCCAGAACTATTTGCTGGGACTCAGTTTTAATCCCATCTTCTAAAACCTTTCTACCTTCATGTTATCTGACAAGATAGAAGGAACGAATCAAGTCTATACTCCTTACCCCATGCCCCAAAGTGAGCAGTTTCATTGATTCCTAGAGATGGGACACTGTACTATATAACAATGTATTCAAACAGTTATTAAATTCTATACATGGGACATAAAGACAATACCAAAAAATTCCCCGATAAACTGAAACTGTTCCCTGTATTTTCTTCACATTTTGTTTCTCTTTGCTGTTGTATAATATTTTAAAGAAAAGTAGCACGATACAGGTTAAAAAGCAGTCACAGCTACCACCCTGGAATTTGGGAGACTTGAGTTCTGGTCCTGGCTTTACCCTGTACCCCCTCACTATGTGATTTGAGTAAGATCTCCTCTGAGTGTTACTTCCCTCATCTGTAAAATAAGGAGTTTTAAGCCGCTACACAGTTTTTAATGGTACTCAGTGGACTACCAAGGGGCTTTACTAGTTTTGCAAATAGCTGATGTTCATTTCACAGGTTCTGGGGCTCCTATAACACTTAAATATCCATCCATATGCCCAGTAAAGCTTTCCTTTTTGCTTATCCAAATAGTTTTATTGTCCTCAGTGACCGATGTTACAATCTTCTCTCTCTTTTTAAAATGTTCTGCAATTTCATACTTAATATATCAAGATGTGGGTTTCTTTCTTTCTTTTTTAAACCTGATTGAAATTTAGTGGGTTTCTTGGATCTGAGGGTGGGGTCTTCAATAATTCTGAAAAGTTCTCAGCCTTTATATTTTCAAATATTGTTTTTTATTCTACCATGTCCTTCTAAAATTCTGAATAGATACATATTAGACTGTCTTATTCTGTTCTCCATATCTCTCATTCCCTTTTACATATTTGCCATCTATATGTGTCTCTGGATTGTATTCCAAACAGTGCCTTCAGATATATTTTCTAGCTCACTGACTCTTTGTCTATGTGTGATCTGCTGTTTAGTCAATCCATATGGAGCTTTAATTTCAATAATGTATTTTCACTTCTAGATAGTTTATTTGAATTTTTTTAAATCCACTTGTTCTTTGTTGATATTTTAAATCTTCTTAGAACCCTAACCAAACATATTAAAATCAGTTAATTTATATGTTCTTTCTGATTGTTCTAACATAGGAAGCCTTTGCAGATTAGCTTCTACTATCTGTTTCCTCTGTGGGCTCTCATTATGGAACTTAGTATTCTTGTTTGCTTTATGAATTGTGACTGAAAAGTAACTGCTCATTTGGCCTGGAAATTTTATTGTGTAAATACTTTGTGAGTTGGTCTGCACCTCAAGGTAAGATTTGTGTTTGTCCTTCTCATTTGTCTTGGAACTCTACCAAACTATAATCACTTTATATTAAATTCTCTATTTCAGGCTTTTGAAAGCACACTGGTAGTGTGATTTCAGACTGCAGCCCCGCGTGGGAGCTGACTTTTCAAGAGAATATCAAGTCTCAGAGGAATAGTCTTCTTTCTACCTAGTGCCAGAGTTAAGACAAACAAACTTCCTAGCAGTCCCCTCCTGCAGGTGGGTTGATTTATGTCAATCACTCTCACATTGTGAGTTTAGTCCTTTGGGTATCCAGGTTTATGCAGCAGTTTCCTATTAAAATCCCCATCTTAGCCATAACCTGGGGCTTACCTCCTGGCCCCTGCACTTCACGTGCTTGTCTGCCCTGTCTCTAGCACTTAGCAGACAACTTTAGGGAAAAGCCCAAAGTGCTTGCCTCCCAGTGTTTTAGACACTGCATTCTTTTTTAAAAAAAATAATTTTATTTAGTTATTTTTCAAGTACAGTTTTTTTGTCTATTTCTTCCATCCCAGCCCCCCAACCCTATGCTCCCCACCTCCCTCCCATTTCCACCCCCCTTAGTTCTTGTCCCTGTGTCCTTCATACTTGTTTTTCCAAATCCCTCCCCCTTTTTCCCCTTAAATTCCCTTCCCTCTCCCCTCTGGTCACTGCCCACTTGTTCTCTATTTCAGTGTCTTTGTTTTTATTCTGCTTGCTTATTTGTTTTGTTGTTTAGCTGCCTGTTAAAATGAGATCATATTGTATTTGTCTTTCAATACCTGGCCTATTTCACTCAGCATAATGCTTTCCAGTTCCATCCATGTTGTTGCAAAGGGTAGTAGCTCCTTCTTTCTCTCTGCTGCATAGAATTCCATTGTGTATATATACCACAATTTTTTGATCCATTCATTTACTAATGGGCACCTAGGTTGCTTCCAACTCTTGGCTATTGTAAATTGTGCTGCTATGAACATTGGGGTGCATAGGTTCTTTGAAATTGATGTTTTAGGATTCTTAGGATATAATCCTAGCAGTGAAATTGCTGGGTCAAAAAGCAGGTCGATTTTTATTTTTCTGAGAAAATTCCATACTGTTTTCCATAATGATTGTATCAGTCTGCAATCCCACCAACAGTGAACTAAGGACCCCTTTTCCCCACAACCTCTCCAACATTTGTTGTTTGTTGCTTTATTTATGATAGCCATCCTGACCAGTGTAAAGTGGTATCTCATTGTGGTTTTAATTTGCATCTCTCTGATAGCTAACGATATTGAGCATCTCTTCATGTGTCTCTGGATATTCTGTATGTCCTCCTTGGAGAAGTGTCTGTTCAAGTCCTTTTTCCATTTTTTAATTGGGTTAGATATCTTCTTAGAGTGGAGTCGTGTAAGTTCTTTGTATATTTTGGAGATTAAACCTTTTAGACACTGCATTCTTCACTTTCATGCCAGTTCAACAGTAAGTTTGAAAGGATGTTTTTAAAATATTTTTCTCAGCATTTTAGTTATTTTTGTCAGGAGGGTTGGTATGGTAACTAACATACTATTATGCTTAAAACAGAATTTTTTGGTTAATAAAGTTTATAATGAACAAATGTTAAAATGTTTAAAATTAAACCATACTATCAATTAATAATTTTTCTATCTCTTAGGGTTTTATGTAACATTTGTTTTCAGAAAAGGATTCAACTTCTTTAAAGTTTAAAAAATTTCTTCTACCAACAAGAAAGTATAATGATTTTGGCTTATAATGCTACTAAATCTACTCAGGAGCTAGAAGCCACCACTGATGGTATCTGAACTGGGCCTCTGTCTCACTCTCCCTAACAGTGTCATATAATCCGGGAGGCATGGGCCCATGACATGTTTTCAAATATTTAATTTTGCTTTCTTAGTAGCAAAATCTTTCTGTCCTCTAAAAGTTTAAGCAGAAGCCTGCCATGGATAAAGAAGTACTTCTCTGGGTGTTGGTGTAGAAAGGAAAGTCTGAAGCCCAGTAGGTTTGGATTCCTTCACCCCTTTTCAGGAGCACCTCATGAATTTAAAAAATGTTTGCTTGAGATTTTAGCTATGGGAACTTGGGCAAATTACTTGATCTCTCTGTGCCTCAGTTTCCTCATTTGTAAAACAAGGAACATAAGAGTGCCCCCTACAAAGTTGTTATGACAATTGAATGAGTTAAATATATTTAGAACTAAGTACAGTACTTGGCACAGAGTTAATACTATATAATGGTTAATTTTTAAAAACCACAAAACTTTTAACTCAGCGCACTCCTATTGATTTTTTCACACTCTTCTAATTTTTTTTGCAAAATTCATCATTTGAATATTGTCTAGTCTTAATTAAAAAGAATTTTAAAAATTCACCCTGGCCAGTATGGCTCACTTGGTTGGAGTGTCATCGAAAGGTCAAAGGTTCAATTTCTGGTTAGGGCACATGCCTGCACTGCTGGTTCAGTGCACAGTCAGGGCACATACTAGAGGCAATTGATCAATGTTTCCCTCCCTCTTCTTTCTCTTCTCTTCCCCCTCTCTAAAATCAATAAGCATGTCCTCAGGTAGGGATTTTTTTTAAAGCACAACTAGCAACAACTGAATCTAAAAAACCAAACTAAGCAAACAAGCAGAGCAATTTCAGAACCATAGATATGAAGATCATTTGGAGGGTTATCAGCTGGGAAGGGGAAGGAGGAGAATGAGATAAAAGGTGCAGGGATTAAGAAGTACAAACTGGTAGGTACAAAAATAGACAGGGGGAGGTTAAGAACAGTATAGGAAATGGAGAAGTCAAAGAACTTATATGCATGATCCATGGGCATGAACTAAGGGAGGGATTACTGGAGAAAATGGGGGTACCCAGTGGAGGGTGGGTGACAAAGGGAAAAAATTGGACAACTGTAATAGCAAAATCAATAAATATATTTTAAAAAAGAAAAATTTATCTCAACTTTAAATTTTAGACTTAAACTAAAGCCAAAGACCTATGTGTTCCATGTTATTTCTTTCCTACACATTGTTTTCATCTAGCACTTACATCTTTCTGAACACACACACACACACACACACACACACACACACACACACTCATCCATAGGATTTCCTTGTCCCTGTAGTTTTTCTTAAGGCAAAATGCAGCCAAGTCCTTGGTTTATCTAGATTTCAGATCCTCCTCCTAAAACATGACTACGGGTTATTTAATTCTACCTTTATTCACCTGTTGTAAGATTAGTGAAATAAGAGGAGGAGACCACAGGACTGAGGCAAAGCTCATACATTTCTTTAAGGGTGGCATCTTTTGAGCTGGCGAGCAGCTGGTGCAGCTGCTTGTATTGAAGTGCTCCCAGGGAGCAGGGATGGGCTTAACTGGGAGCCCATATAGTAGCACAAGGAAGAGAGTCAAAGAAATAAGGAGACTCTGTCTTTCATGCTTCCAGTTCATTTTTGGAATAAGGAGACTGAGACCTGCAGAGATCCTGGTCCAAGCTTAGGAATGGAGGGTCAGTTACTGTACCTCTGCTTCTTTGACATCACTAAAGACTTGGTCCAAAACACAGTTGAGTCTCCAAAGTATGTGAGGCATGAGAAGGGGCACTGGAAGGGAATAAAACAACACATTGAAATGAATAATTCAAAATGTTTAGTTGCTTTAGACTAAAACTACAGGTCCATAGGCCAAACAGAAAATCAGCTTCTTTAAATGTTTTAAAAACAGCATTGACTCAAGAATGAGAAGACCTGGATTCAACTAGGCTGATTTACATAAAATCACCATTTTTGTAGTTAAAATGAAGTAATGACAATTATAAAGTCCAGCTCCATCAATCTGTACATCTTTGTGATTTGGACAGGGTGTCCACATCTGTCCAGTGATACTAGCCTTATCCAGTTTTCAGGGCTTTGGAAAGAACTGATCTAAATCACACAACTTCTACAGAGTGCCTGTTATGAATAATTGCTTGGGAAACAAAGAAGATGAAGGTACAACCCTTGTTCCCAAGTTGCTAGCAGTCCAGCAGAGGAGACAGAGAACCAAGCAGAATTGGATATGATAAGCAACTATGATAGGAAGCAATAAATCCTGCTTGATTTTAGTTGTTGAGGAGACAAAGGCATTTGAATTGTGCTATAAGGGTTGACTGGCAGCTTTTCAAGCAAAGGACAAGAGTTATCTATAGCAAGAGGAGCAGCCTGAACAAAGTTATGGAGATGTGAACGTGTGTGATGAGTTGATGAATAGTAAGCATTCCAGTGGCTCTAAAATGTACAGAGTATGGAAGGAGTGGTGTGTGGAGGTAGAGAGGTATGAAGGGTCAGGTAGTGCCATTCTATAAAAATGACTGGGTAAGACTGCTTCCAGAAAAATAGAAAAGCATAGAAGTGCTTTACAAATGCTAACTAAGTGTTTTTGACCCTGAAGATGTACAAGGAACTTTCTCTAAAAATTCATACCCTCCTCTCACAGGAGGGCTTGCATCATAGATCGATTTGCCAGATTTCTTTTTTCAGTGTTTCCTCTCCCTAGCAGAACGTTCTATCCTGGGTCTAGGTTAGTGACACATAGGAACTTCCAGAGTGCTGAAGAGTGGGGGGACAGGAAGTGATTCAGTTTGGGTAGGGAGAGTAGTATTTCATTGCTGCCCAAACTTCAACCTGCCCTTCTTCCATATCACTTATTCTGATCTCCCCCAAGGAAGAAGTGAAACCACTACACCCAAGGAAGCAGAGGATCAGTGTGAGCACCCTCTCCTCGCACCCTCACCTTTCTGCTTCCCTGAAAAATCTCCCAGAATGAAGTCATATAGTATTGCCAAGCTTAGCCACATATCTCATTTCCTCTCCCTCCTACCAGCCAAGACCAGTTTGGAGGTGCTGTCTTCTTCCAGTAAATTTTTAGTACCCACACAGTTTTGTACAATCCTATCATACCCTCATAGATCCTTTGCCCCTGCCAGAGCACACAACCTCAACAAGGCAGTGAATGAAATTTAAAGCCCAGGAATTCAATTCCATTTCATTCTTCTAATGGCACCATAAAGTAATTGAAAGAACCAGATAAGTGTTGAGTTCAGAGTCTAGCTTTGCTACTTATTAACTACGTGGCCTTTTGCAACACACTTCATCTCATCTCAAAAATAGAGATGATCATATGCAAATACCAAGGTCATGGTGACAGTTAGAGATAATGTATATAAAGCAAATAACCAACAAAAGAGGCCCAAGACACAGTCATTGCTATCACCATTATCATCACCACCAACACCATTATTTAGAATGTGAATTAATGTGGATTCCTTGATGGTTTTATTTCTTCCCTCTTACCACCCTTCATGTATTCCTCACATGGCAGCCAGAGTACTCTCTTAAAAACCTCCTATATTACTTAAAACCCTTCTTTGGATTCCCATTGCATTTTCAGTAAAATCCAAGCTCCTTCTCCTAGCCTCCAGGAAGCAGCCTCCCCCACCTCCCCTTTCATCTCTACCTTCATTACATTATACTCTCCCCATTGCCCACTCTGCTCCAGCCACACTGGCCCTTTTAGTTCCCTAAACACTAAGTTCTGTCAGGACCTTTCTCCTCCGCCCTGAGGTTTTCTCTGCCCAGGAGCCACTCTCTGTCCCTTCCCTTCTGTATGTTCTTTGAGTACAGCTTAAAATGCTACCTTTGGGTACAGCTTAAATGCCACGCTACCTTAGTATGCTCTACTATATCTTTTTTTTTTACCAGCCTAATACTTATTTATCATTCACTGTTCATAAATGATTTATTTGTATGATTATTTACTCAATATCTATATCTATCTCCCCCAAAGAGAATAAACTCTAGGAGGGCAGGAAACAATTAGCTATGTAACTTCAACCTCTAGCCCAGCATGAGACATGTTTTGGTGTATTATTGTGGTTATTGTAGGACAGTACTCTGTGCTGGGGTACAAGCAAGTACAAATCCAGTATCATTTGTGACTGCAGGATCTCAGGGAGGTTAGGTTTTCCTTACAATGGTATGAGTCATGTTTCTTTCCTAAGCACTAAACTACTTATGAGGGTGGTGATTTTCCACCTTTTTCATCTCATGACACGCATAAGCTAATGACTAAAATTCTGCAGAACACCAAAAAATATTTGTTTCCTGAGCTGACAAAAAACAGGTATGATTTTGATGAATTCACACTGGAAGGCTATTGCTGTATTGGCTGTTATCATTTCTTTACTTCACAATCCAAGAGAAAAGAGGTTAGTGCCCCTGACTCAGTAGTCAGGTACTGCATGTTTTGAAAATCTTTGTGGCACACGGGGTGAAAATCTCTGTACTGGGGCATCAAAGGTTGAACTTCCAATTTTCCATATTATCCAAAATGTCCATAAGAAGATGTATTTTTAATAAAAATATCTTATAAAGTATGTATTAACCAGACTCTTCACAGGAAACCAATCTGATTAATTAAATGAATTTGTTTTAAAATTCACTAAAATTCACAGTAAGGAAAGAAAGACCAACAACCAACTTAACATTCTTATGGGTATCACTATTTTAAAAGAGACATTATCTCAATATAAGAGAAGGTCAGTGATTCAATAAATTATTTTCCAGTTGGTCAAATGTATGTAAAAACATACACAAAGTGAAGTGAAAATTTTCATACAGTGTCTCCTGAGTTAATGCTGATGGAATACCTAGTCCCTGGCAAATAATGAGTACTCAATATTTGTTCAACATAAGTTCCCTGAAGCATTTTCCAGCCACAAAGGCAACCACATATACTGCAACTTATAGTCCTTTGGAAAGGACCATACATTTTTCTTGTTGTTACACAGAGGCGCATTGCCAATCACTGAATTTCTATTTAAAATGCTAGTTCTTGATCGATTAAAACCTTCTTTCAGGTTTAAAAATAATAATTTAAATGTATGTCATTTCCTCTGCAATGTTTCCCTCCACACACATGCACACTTCTTACCCTATCCTTTTTTTTTTCTTAAAAAGCTATTTCCTTTTATTATCTAAAATGCATCTTTCTCCTGGTGACACCACTATTCTCAAAATCCTCACTTTCCTTGTGTGCTCAGAAACCAGGGCCAATAGAGAAAATGACACATTTCTCATTTTCCATTACCCTTTTTAATCCCAGGGCCTAGCCTTGGGCCCAATTACCTATGTTAATTTCTTGACATTCTGGTCACCAGGGATCTTGATGTTCTTTTCTATTCCATGGTGTTTCTGCTGCCACCAGCCTTCATCACTTGAGTGTCTATTTTGATGATTCTTTTATACTTTCCAGCTCACTCACAAAAGCTCATCCTAACTACCATTATCATCAGAACATCTCCATCTCTAGGATAAGGAACATTGGAATGTCCAGTTTATAAACAACTCCACTGCCCTTCATATCTTTGTACTTCTCTCACTCCCATTTCTAAAAATCCTTTTAGAAATATATTTCAAAATTATAGTAAAATAAAAGTTAAGATTTATCATATTAACCATCTTTGAATGTACAGTGCAGTGACAGAAAGTACTTCATATTGTTGACCAACCACCTCTAAAACTTTTTTCATCTAATTAAACTGAAACTCAATATCCATGAACAGTAGCCCCCCATTTCTTAGTTATTTTTCTAATCCTCACCCAAAGATATATTTTAATTGGTTTTTAGAGAGAGAAGGTAGAGGCAGGGAGAGAGAGAGAAACATTGATGTGAGAGAGAAAAATCAATAGGTTGCCTTGAACCTGCAACCTAAATATGTGCCCTGACCTGGAATCAAACTTTCAACCTTTTGGTGTATAGGATAATGCTCCAACCAACTGAGCCACCGAGCCAGGGCCCTTACTTTTTTTAATACATTCTCCAAGAAGCTACTTTAGGCCTTTCCCACTTATTCTCAAAAAGTCAAACTCATGTGTATTTCTCTTAATCTCTAATATTTTTCTCACTATCTATATTATGAAGAAGATTCAGGCATCCTATAAGACCCTCAAGTTCATGTTCCTAGACCTTGAAATTTCACCTCTCTCATTCTTTCTCTTTTCTTCATCTCCTACAAAAAGATGTATGCCTCTTCCTTTTCTTTTTTTTTTAATTTTTAAAGATTTTATTCATTTATTTGTAGAGAGAGGTGAAAAGAGGGAGAAAAACATCCAACATGAAAAATATCATTTGGATGACTCTCCTACGCACCCCGAATCCAAAACCCATGCACATGTCCTGACTAGAAATCATATCAGCAACCCTTTGTTTTCCGGGAGAATGCCCAATCAATTGAGCCATGTCGGTCAGGGCTGCTTCCTCCTTTTCAAAGCTGACTCTTCCACTACAGTTATTTCCCCTCTCTCTTTGTCTCCTATACAACTTCATTATATAAATATCAGTTTTCTCCTTTTCATTGGTTCCTTTCTCTTTGCATTAAAACATTCACAAGAGTCCCAGATCACAATGAAAAAAAACACAATATTAACAATAATAATAAAAACTTGTATTAAATACCTACTTCGTGTCAGCTACTGGGCTAAGTGCTTAAAATATACCTTCTCATATAATTCTAACAAACCCAACAAGTTCAAACTATGAGGAAAATTATCATTATGGAGAAACTGAGGCTTCAGAGACTAATTTGCCCAAGATCATCTAGCTAGTAAGCAGCATCTTCTCTTCTACATATACTCTGTTGATATACCACTTCACTACTATAATTCTTTTAAAAAGCTTTACGTCCTTCTTCTTCACACTGTGCAGTCCACTGCAACTTCTTGGAGAGCCCACCATGCTTAAAGGACTCTCTCCAAGGTCTCTAATCTCCAGCTGGGTCTCTGTGGTGCTCACCACCAAATACTCTTTGAGATCTTCTCCCCTAGCCTTCATAATATGAGATTTTTTTTCCTGATCTTCTTTACTAACTCTTTTCTTGCTCCTTATGTAAGAATCCTCATAGTTCCATGTTGACAAAGCTTCCTCTTCCTGCACCACTCCCAGTGGTGACAATCTTATTATTTATTCCCACATCAACACCTACGCTTTCAGAAATGAAGATTAAATCTTCATGGCTAATTTTGGCCTCCCCCGACCATAACACAGTTCTAGCTTCCTGCTGAAATTTCCATATAATTGTGCTTTATGAACTTCAAACACCACCTGCCTGACATCACACTCATTAACTATCCCTGCCAAGGAACAGGACACTGGAGTTTCCTACACTGAACTGCTGTCACTACTTTCACTTCCCTTCATCTCTCATCTCTCCCAGTCCAGAGCTGATTCACCCACACCCAAAAGGAGTTGTGGAGGCTCTCTGGCAGACACCACCCTGCACTGGGAGTGAAAGTTTGGTTCTAACCTTACCTAGCCACTGGGAACTCTGCGACTCAGTGGAGCTGCAACAGACATTATTGAGACCCTTTCTCATGCTAATTTCTAGTGCAACAGGCTAATAAGCCAAAACAAGGGGAATATGGAAACTGAGGCAGATAGTTAAATGGCTAAGCTATTTACAGCCACCTAGTAAATCCCAAAATTCTATCTTTTCTTACCAACGACACCAGAATAAATGATTTACTCTTGTCAACCAGAGAATAAATAACTTAAGTCACCTTATTCAGGGAGATAGATAACAAAAATCCAATTATTGCCATCTGTGCCAGCTATATCCAAGGATGGATGAAATTAAGGGAATAAATCTCATTTTGGTTCATTAGCATAAAGCTGATGAATATTGTATTGAAATCCTCCCTTAAGATCTCCCCGAAACTCCCAGGCTTTAAAGCCATCAAGATGAAGGACCCACAGTATACTGTGTCCCTCAGAAGTACAACTGTGCCTTTCCTTTTCCCATTTTCTTCTCCCACAGACTTGTACCTCGTAAACTCTAACAGACCCCATGAAACTTGAAACCAGGGGAGCAATGGGCAGCGACAGCTTTTTCTGGACTAACCTCCTAAACCTGTTTCCAAGGCCCCTTTTCTCTGACTTTCCTTTGAGCTGACTGACAGCAGCCCCGCCTTGGCTTACTTCTTTCACTGTGACTTTTATTTCTCAGTGAACCAAAATAGCCCTGCCAAGGTTCTCTCTTGTTTCTTCCTCTGTCGTAAGCCCTTTCTTATTTCACTGTCCTTGGCTTTAATGAACACACTCATAAAATCAATTGGACCCATGTTGTGAATTTTTTCTGCATGAAGTCAAGAACCTACGTACTACCAGCCTGCCAGAGGCAGACCAGCTTTGGCCTGATACTTTTCTGGTAAGACTAGGGCTATATGAAATGCCTGCAGCACTCATTACCTTCAACATCTCCTTACTAGTCTCACTAACTTGCTTTAGATCTGTCCTCTCTGATTTTGGCCAGGCTGTTTTAATTGGCCTCCTAACTAGCCTTCTTTCCTCTTTCCTTTCTTTTCTTCCTTCAGATGGTCCTTCACACAGCTATAAAACTACATTCACAATACGCAAACTTGCTTTACAAACTTTCAAAAGGTTCCCGCTAGCTATTGAATAAAATTCAAACTTCTTACTTTTGCACTAACAACCCTTTGCGTGGTGGTCCCTATATAAATTTGGTTACATATGTGGTTGGTATAAGCACTTGGTGGAAAAAAATCTCTTACTTATTCTTTATACTAAAGGTAATTGTGAATCAAACATTTAGGTATTAATAACTATAAATGTTTTAGAAAATGGCATAATAAACTGTTTTTGTAATCTTGGAGGGAGTTCTTTTGAAGCAGGACACAAAACCCAGAAGCTCTACAACACTGATTAAATTTAAGCACATAATATTTGAAAATGTATGTATGAAAAAGAAATGCCATTAACAAATTCTAAAGATAAGAGGTAGTGGGGAAAATTTTTCAACACATCATAGGCTGGGGTTTTATTTCTTAATTTACAAAGAGTGCACATACATCAATAATTTACAGAAATTGACAACAGACATGTTTTTAAAAAGATGCTCAACTCACTAAGTAGTAAGAAGAATAAAATTTGAAGCTGTGAGATATTTCTGCTAAGGCAATAGAGAAAAGGCATGAACCTTGATTGTTGAAACAATTATAAATTAATACAAACTAATAGAAGTCAATTGGGTAATATCTATTAAAATAGAAGATGCACATACTGTTTGATTCAGCAATTCCACAGCTAGGAATTTATACTACCAACAAATTTTAAAGATTTACCAAGAATCACAATGCACACACACACACAGCTGTCAGTTGCAACACTGGTAATACTAGAAAAAGAAAAGAAAGGAAAAACTGGACATGGCTAAAGTGCTAATCAATAAAAGATTAGTTATGTATATCTATATGATTGAATACTATTAATATAATAATGCTTCCTATAAAAGAATATTTCTGACATGTTAAGTATTCATGATGTAGTGTTCACTGAAAATTAGAGAAGGCAGTTTACAAGATATTTGCAGCATAATTCCACTTTTTCATAAAAAGTAGATATGCATAGTATTTCTACATCGAAAAAATGTCAGGCTCTATAACATATATGCTTCCCGGTCATTTACATATTTTATGAGTACATGTACATCATTTTTATAAATAGAAAAAATACTTTAAAAGTTATCAACTTTGTAGAAAAGAGAAAGGCAATTAAATAATCTATGCCTTTATATACTCTATATTAAGTTAAAATACTAACTAGAGTCCATTTCATGAAGGTTTGATAAAACTTAATAATTAACTAAGAACTCATTGAAAGTACTCCAACTTAAATAATGTAAAAGCTCTGTTTAGAATTTGCCTGTGGGAACAAGATATGCTCCCACTCTTCTAACTGCCTCAACTGGCTCTATTTGCATCACCTCATTCACCAAATGCTGTCATTCAGTGTTGCCTAATTCAAGTGTGTGTGTATAAATATAGTTAAAATATAACTACATCAACTACTACCAAGTGGTAACAGCAGGAAACCTCATCACTTGAAACCAGTCCTTGATGTTTATAACTTAGGTGAGTATCATGCCAGTGTACAAGAATATTTGCTATTTGTTATGGAAAAAGCAGTGCAAAAGAACCAACAATCTTTATATTGCTAGATAGTCTGAAATATTTTTATTTTAAAGTAGGAGAGTAAAGAGTAAATTTTTAATTCTGAAAAACTATTGAAAGGAGTGATCATATTTTTTAAGGTAAGAGATTTGTAGATTGTTTACAGAAAATGCTTTGTTTTACAATAGGATTTGGAAATATTTCCTGACTATGTTTTTGAATTGTCACGTGATTCTTAAAAAACAGCCAACATTCTGTGTCAATGACTATCAAAAATGTGGTACTTTGGTTTTTTATCTACCTTGTTTAACTCTGCAAGCTAATGTTTGAGACCGGAGTTCCTCCGAGTATGTTCTCTTAAACTAGTCCTTGAGGGTTTTAATAGAAAGGGTGGGGGAGTTTACAAGATCAAATAATTACTGGAAATAATTAGTTCAAGGTATCCATGACTCTTGAGTGATGGACACTCAACACCTTTACTATGCAAATGTTAAGTACTGACTTCCTGAGAGATGGGATATAAATTGAAACATTTCCCACATTTATTTGAAAAAGCAACTTTATCTCTCAAGTCCTCACCCTAGAACATATTTTTACAGAGAGGACAGAGAGAGGAAGAGAGAGAAAGAAATACCCACCACCTAGTATGTGTCCTGACTGGGAATCAAACCCGCAACATTTTGGTGTACGGGACAAGGCTCCCACCAACTGAGCCACGCAGCCAGGGCTTTTTTTCCCTTTAATGTCTATCCAGGAAAGTTTTTTTCTAGGATAAAAGGATCCTTGGATAAAAGTCAAAACAAAAAATCCAGCAGTGCAATTTTCATGGTATCACTAAAGTGTAATCTAAATACCTACTATGTGCAGGGTAGTAGGTACCTTCTTTGACTTATTTTTTATACAATTTAAAATTCAACTACAATAAGGTACAACCCATGGACATAAACTAGGGGGAACTAAGGAGGGGAGAATGCTGGAATGTTGGGGGGTACAGGGCAGAGGGGGGATAAAGGGGGAAAAGTGGGGAAAACTGTAATAGCATAATCAATAAAGTATACTTAAAAAAAAAGAACCAGACCTTCTAACTCACATATCACAAATAATTAAATCTAGATTTTCAAACATGAAGCATATTCAAATATATTGCTCTTAATAAAAATAATGATTATTAGTTTTAAAAATTAACTACAATAAATTTACCAACCTGCACTATTACACATTAGGCTTAAAAAATATCTATCATATTCAGAAACTTATTATTTTAAAGAAGTTGGACAACCAGCTAAGCATTTCCAGTTAAATTCCTAGTTCTGATTACTTTTCTTCCTACGTTTGGGTGGGGGGAAGAGGAGACAGGGTGGTGATGCTCTGGCATAACAAATAGAAGTCAGGAGACTTGATTCTGGTTCCAGTTCTCCTTTTGAAGACTGAGCAAGGCACTTAAGCTTTCAGTCTTACTTAACCCACTCATCAATAAAGTTAGGAGTTCAGTAAAATGATGTCTAAGGTTCTCTACTTCTAAATGTTCTTGATCAGTAAAGGTGAGAGAATCAGAGGAAGAAGATAAGGATTTATGTGAAGCCCTCAAGCTCTGTGAGGATAACATTCACTCCCATGGGCAGAAGAGGGAGTCCTCAACTGCCCTACTGTTGAAGGGTTTTGCTCATGAGACTGGCTATATGTAGGATGGCTGCATGGAAGACTCTAGTTTCATCTAGACAAGAAAATTTCAGCCTATTTGGGGTTGTCCAGGGACAAACATAAAGATGCATAAAGTTTATCTTCCAGTGAGTCTTTTGGCCCAGGAACTAAATGTTGCTTCCTCACTCAGCTAGAAGAGCTGGGCAATATGAAGTTTATAAGAGATTTAAATGGTAACCACTCCTGGAATAATTTGATTTTATTTTATAGAAAAAAAGAGGATAATACTCAATAAAAGAAACAATAAATACTAGTAGAATTCAGCAATATCAGGGAGATTTTAAGACTAGAGAAGAAGTCCCCCTCGCCCCCACAAACCACCACATCACTACCTTACCTTGATGATGAAGCCAGGTTGCAGTACTAACAAAATAATGGAAAAATATGGAATTTTCTACAGTTTATGACAGAAAACTCCATAATCTTTCAGTAGGTTAGACAACCCAGCTTGATTGTCAAGGTCTACCATTCACTGATGATCCTTGCCTGAATCAAGTATTAAATGGGGGACTGTGAGATGGTTATTTTTCTAATTTTATCATTCCCTCTGTAATAAATGAATTCCTCATCCATTCTTTCTTGAGAAATGCTATGGACTTGTGGGTTTCTTTTTTCATCAAATGCGTTATAGTCAATTGCCATTATTATTCTTTTTGATGCTCAAATTGTGCCAAATTTGCCCAGCAGGAGACCCTTCATATGTTCTTTTGATACAACCTCACTAATTTTTAAATGACTCACTGCTGCCCTGGCTGGTGTTGTTCAGTGGATTGAGTGCTGGCCTGAAAACAAGTCACCAGTTCAGTTCCCAATCAGGGCATGTGCCTGGGTTGCAGGCCAGGTCCCTGTTTGGGCACATGTGAAAGGCAATGTTTCTTTGTAGAAATTTTTTTAAAAAGCTTTAAATAACTCACTGCTTTCCAGCACCACAGGATATTCCATGCTCACTTCTATTTTCCCAGTTCGTATCTAGTCCCAGTTCCCTTTAGCACAAAAAAGTACTTAAAAACTAAGATATGAGCATGCCAATGTTACTGATTCAAATTTAACATCCCAGGAATTTGCCCTTAGCCTTTTTAAATTTTATATTTGTATCTCCCTTTCCCTACAGCGAAAATCCTATGATATTAATGCATCTACTTATTTGCTGTATCCTGTAGTAAAGGAAACAGTGTCAGAATGCCAATACCAATATTACCATTAATAACAAAACCAGTAAGTAAAGCTTAAGATTTCTTTGCGATCCTTTTTGTTCTATGACTATATTCTAGCAGATATATATTCAGAATACTGTGTTCAAATATTACTGAAATAATTATTTCTCTTGGTGTTATCACCAATGAGAAATGTTATCAATTTTATATTGAGTTAGCCATAGTTGTTTCTGTCTGTTTTCAAGTTGAGACAATTGAACTAATACTATATTTTAACCCAACAGAAGCCTGAAAAAAAAGCCTGAAATGAAGCATTCAAGCACCAGAATTTCCCCAGCAAAGGTGAACAACTTAGCAGGAAAAGCCTTGGTAAAATCTCCCAGGTTGAGAAGTAAGGACTTAAGCATTTCTGATTGTTTTACACACTATTTTTTAAAAATCTATTCTCAAACCTTTATTATCCAATGTTTATATGTGTTATCTTACCAAAATTACTAAGAACACAAGAGCTGAAATTGAAAGGAAGACTCCTAAGTGTGCAATCTGGCAGCATTCGGTTTTAAACAAACGACATACAGCCAACTTTTACTTATTTGATGCATCTCAAGACAGGAATGGCTCAGCTAATTTAAACCTGCTAATAATAATAAACATAAGTATAGCCCTTTATATCAAATTCTTCTTTCCACCCACACCTCCTGCCACCAAATCCCAATTTCTTTCCCAGATTAATTAACAAAATATAAACTGATCCATTTTCATTCAACAAACATTTATTAAGACCTTTGGTGTATCAAACTTATGGTCTTAACTTGCAATTTCTGATAAAGGAGAGAATGCATATAAAGATGTTTGAATAATCCAGGCCCCAAATAAAGCAGAATTCACCAAATGATGCTGAAGTCTGTCCAGTTACAAACTCAAAGGGTTTGGAATAAGCTGAAGGGTAAAAAGAATCAGGTAGTAGTCATAGCTTTAAGATAAATGGGCAATATACCTCTCTGATCTTTGTATTATCTATCCTGGACAATAATTATACAAATCTATACTCAGATTTTTCATACAGGAACAGTTACACAGACCCCTGGTAGACTAGAGCAAAAACAGGATGAGGAATGATGATGGGGACTACATATCCTTGTCCTTTGGGTTCCTTTCCATTTTCCTGAACATCTTTAAGGCTAGAAGAGAAAGCATTGTTAAAGTGTACCATTTCTGTCCTCCTTAAGGCCCAAGCCCACCCACAGTGTTCTTTGGTCACCAGGGAACACATTGATTTGAGTGCAATTTCTAAATGGCCAGGAAATCACAGTCGTTAGTTTTCTTATCTGAGTCTGAGTCAAAATGCCCTGTACAGAAGCAGTGACTCAGTGAAGTGCCTCTGCATCCCCAAATACCCTCCTAATAGTGAATGTATTATCTTTGTACCTCAGGAAATGTGGGCTGTTTTTTTTTTATCCTCACCCAAAGATACAGCTCTACCTTATTTTATCTTACCTTATTTTATCTTAAGAGAAGACATTAATATGAAAGAGAAACAATGATCTGTTGCCTTCCCTACACACCCAGACCAGTGATCAAATATACAACCTAGGTATGTGCTCTGACAAGGAATGGAACCTTCAACTTTTGGGTGTATAGAATGACATTCCAACCAACTGAGCCACCCAGCCAGGGATATGATGTGGGTTCTCTAAGATACTGGAATAAGGAAGCAGACTGGAGTTTACATCAGAGTTACTGGCATTGATGCAAAAATTAAAATGTAACTTCGCCTTTAATGGTGCAGTGCCTAATTTGCACCATTTAGAAAAACAGTAATAAAGATAACCCCAAATCTCTTATATGACTTTGAAATGCATCACATTATTTTTATTGCCCTTTAACAGATCTTCCTTTCCAAAAGTATTGGCTCAGTTTAATACCAAATTGTCATTATTTAAACACTCCTGGTCAAAAAATTTAATAGATGGATGTGAAGTGTGTGACAGGTATGAACCACTTCTCAAAACTCAAGTTGCACTCTGGCCAGGTAACTCATCCCAGAATGTCATCCCAATACACCAAGGATTAGTTTGATCCCTGGTCAGGGCACATACAAGAATCAAACAATGAATGCATAAATAAATGTAACAAAAAATTGATGTCTATCCCCCTTCCTTCCTCTCTCTAAAATAAATAAATTTTTAAAAAATTTTAAACTCAAGGTGCAAGAAATGTCATCTATCTTTAAAAGAAAATGCTCTGAGCTCCCAAGAAAGAAAACAAGAAAGCTCATTTTAATTCCTTTTCCTCCCTCAGGCTAGCAGAATCTAACGCAATCCACAGCTCACAAAGCCACAAAACTCATTACTCACTGCTACAGGTATCCACACAGTCAGGCCATTTGTGGTGCCACCAGAGTATAGGAGGACTTCATGAGCAGGAGGAAAGCCTTTCCTGAAAATCATCCCATTCCCAGTTTCCAGAAAGTCTATTCTTTTCTGCTACTTCTTCTTCCCCACATCCATCAATTTTTTTCCTTCCCTGACAATTTAGCTTTCTTATGTATGTAGGCAGAAGTCACAACATGGGAACCTTGAGACATATCCACCCAACAGAACTATTTTATTTGTCCTGAACACTATTAGTGATGGTATTTTTTAATTGAGGCCACAATTCAAAAATAGGAAATTTTGCATAAAATTCTGAATGTGTGGTTTGAAAAAATCTAAAGATCTCGTAACACTGGCTTATATTCTTATATGGCAACATTTGGGGATAGAACTGAGAAGAGATCATACTCTTTAATTTGGGTCTGTCCATGGAAAAATCTTCTGTTACAGTGAAGGAGGTTGTGGACAGTAGGGGACTACTGAAAATGTATAATTGGGGAAATTATAAGATTTTTTTTAGAGAAGTCACATTGAGGATAGAACTGAGTAGAGATTACACCCTTTAGTTTGGGTCTGTCCATGGAAAATCTTCTGTTACGGTGAAGGAGGTTGTGGACAGTAGGGAATCACTAAAAACGTATAATTGGAGAAATTACAAAATATTTTTACTTTAGAGAGGTCACACTGAGGATGGTGTGAAGAGAGAGCTAGGGGGGAAGAGTAGAAACTAAAACTGGTCAGAATTCTACTAAAAACATTCATCTAGGGGACTGATAATGAGAGCATGACCTAAAATAACAGAAAGGAAAGGAAGCACTAAATTTCTCATACATTTAGGAAATGAAATCATGAGGATTTAATGACAGATTGAATAAATTGAGGGATGGGAGAAGGAAAAATTGATGATTCTCAACTTTCTGATTTAAGAATTGGATAGACAACGGTAGATAGTGGCACTATCTTTCAAGACAGGAAATTCTGGAAGATTATTTTTGGTAAGGAAAGGTTAATTTTTTAAATGAGTACATTTGAATTTGAAGGAGGTGTAGGTCATCCAGGTAGAGATGTCCAGAACTCAGGAGTCTCTACATAGATAGAGATAGAGATGCTTTAATGTAGCTGAAGTCAAAATGCCCTGTGGAGGAGGAGCAACAGATACACAGCCCAGGAGAGAGACTAAAGGAAGAGTTTCAGCTTGAGAAGTCACCAGCATCCAGAAAGATGACTGAAGTCAGTGGAATAAGCAAGACTGCTCAGAAAGGGTGTCCGACCTGCGGCCTGCAAATTCAGCCCAACACAAAATCATAAATTTACCTAAAACTTTGAGATTTTTTTTGTGATTTCATGTCACAGTGTATTTAATGTGTGGCCCAAGACAACTCTTCTTCTTCCAGTATGGCACTGATATTCAAAAAGGTTGGGCACCCCTGGTAGAGTGAGGAAAAAAAACCCCAGAGGACAAAATCCTGAGGACATCAACATTTTAGGAGCAGGTAAAGGAGGAAGGGCTAACAGAGAGTGAGACAGAGATGAGCTGATCAGAGAGAAATAAGGAGACTGGTGACATGACAGTAAAGGAATAAGGGTTCAAAGAAGAATGTGGTCCCCAAAGTCAAATGCCGTAGACAGGTAAAAGCTGGTAAGCCATGAGAAGACACTTGGTGAAATAAGTGTTTGGGGAAGAAGTGAAAGATGAAGTGATTTACTTCTGTAGTTCATGTCAGCCACAGACTGGCTTTCCAAGTGGCAAAACTACAGGTAGCTTTCTAGCCCCCTTCCCAGGAATGCCTGGGAATGCCAGAACTCACCAGAAATGCCTGAGGGAATTTCATTGTGCTATTGCTATAATGAAATTAGTTATTTACTTAAAAGCCATAGTTAGATACTGCCCTCGGACAGCAAACATAATGGAGACTGGGGAAGTGGCAACAGTCTTATGTAGGCTTGGGCTAGCCCTTGAGCCCCAGTGAAGCACTCTCTCCAACAATCTCCATGGCTCTGCCAGATTTGTGCTTTCCTTCTGAGAACACAACCCTCACATCACATTTCCAGCTGCCCTGACTACCAAAGTATACCTTCTTTCAAATACTCCCAATGTAAAGTATCTTTAGTCCTTCAACTGAAAGCACCAAAGGAATTATAGCCAGGGTTTGTCCCACCAGATACTAGCCTGCACATCCACATCTTTAGCTCATCTCTCCTTTTACATCCACAATTCTTCCTCAGTATTATGACCCTCACTTCTAACTACCCAAGGCCCATAGCCCAGTCTCCACAGAGTCCACTCTTAATATTAGACATACCTGTCTTGTCCCCATGGGGACTGATAAACATATAAGGAATGAGTATGCTTACAGTATCATATTACAGCATTTAGCTTTGAAGAGAGAGTGTGATATAATAAATAAAGTGTTGTATTATATTAGTTTTCAGGAGACAAAGTCCCATGCTGGCTCTAGCACAGCTTTGTAAATTATCCTTCTAACTCTAAAAACGCAGTATAAGCATGAGACACCATAGTTGGTATTTCTGAATTATTAAGCAGTGTTAAGGATTCCAAGATGAATGTGAGCATAATTAAGTGGCCTTGTCCCTTAATTGCCCCATTCAGACAGTTGAAGATACTTAAAGGTAGACACCCATCTAAATTAGAGGCAAGATATAAATAATTCAAAATAGTAGCTTATAGATGTTCATCCCACTTAACTTTGAAAAGCATACTAGGAAGGCAAATCTTCTAGAAAGAAAAACAATTGAATGGATCCTAAAGTCACAAGGAATTATTTTTATTTTCTGAATTACTGCAAATAATGGAAATTTGGCTATATTATAAAAATTATTTGAAAGCTTACTTACTATAATGTTGAAAGTTGAGATCCTATGACTCAAGTGTTACAACTTTCTTTTCTAGTTGACTCTGATAATCTCTTTATGATTTCCAGGTAGCAAATTTAATTTTTTTATTTGAGACTTTAATTTTTCTTTGGCTAATTAAATTAAATTTTAATGAAATTAGAATTATTGAACAATTATTTTTTTACTTCATCTGATTTATGAGTTGGTATTTTGTCAGCCCCTAATATTGCAGTGCAGTACTTTCCCATATGGAGGTAGATGGAAGGAGTAGCTTTGATATTAGACACATGAGTCAGAACTTCTCACCAGACCTGAAACCTTGGGCAAGTGTCATGACTGCTAGATCATCATCTGTAAAGTGAGGAGAATAATACCTTTCTTGCTATATTGTTGCAAAGGATTAAATGACATAGTATGTAAAATTATTAGCACAGTGGTTGGTCCACTGTAGACATTTAGTAAATGACGGCTATTTCTAAAATCAATAACCTTTATAGACTACAGCTATGGCTCCAAAATTACTAAAAGTATATTCTAAATAAGAAAAAAATATTATAGGCTTCATATGACTATAAGAGTTTCCCTCAGGCGAAGACTGATGTATGTTAGATATAGACCCCCAATCATTTCATAGCAAAATATGACCTGAGCTCACCGGACAGTTAAAACCTGACCTGAACCACCATGAGGACTTTATTCCACTTTATACAAAATTTCCTATGTTTCACTATAACATTATTAATTTTTGAATTTTATTAATTTTTGAACTGCCCTAGTTCCTGCTGGGATCACTAAATATATACCATGTATCTTCTACATGACAATACTAAAATCTAAAAAACTCTGAATCTTGAAACACAACTGACTCTAGAATTTCTGATAAAGTACTATAGATCTGTGGTTGCTTTCTTGATCTGCTACACTCAGGGTTTGTAAAAGGATAAAAATGGTTGGAATGAAACAGTATCATAAATTTTTTATTTGTTTAGCACCCCAACAGAAGGTCGAAGAAGTTCGCCAGATGTATTTTATGAGGCTACGCTCTGGCCATATCATAGAATACAGGGGAAAAACCATCAAAAGGCATCCACCAAAAACAGGTAAGTGGAAACTACATTTCCTGGTAATTCTTCAATATACTGATGAGCATCTATTTGTCTTCAGTTACTACATCTAGATATATAATTTTTTCCCCTCACCCAAGTTTTTCTTCTGGAAAAAAATAAAGATGATAAACTATTTTAAGCCATTTTTAAAAAGGTATATATGCATTTTTAATATAATGGAGAAAATGGTTATTTCATAACATTAAATAAAACAGAGGATATAAAATTATATATACAGGCATACCTCAGAGACAAGTGAGTTAGGTTCCAGACCACCACAACAAAGTGAGTATCACACTCAAGTGAGTCTCAATCTTTTGCTGGTAGAAGGTCTTGCCCTTGATTTGTAATAACATTTGTAAAAAACACAATTAAGCAAAGTGCAATAAGGTGAGGTATGTCTATATATTTATAATAGCTTTTAAGTGATTTTTTCATTTAAAAGAAGTAAACTAAAATGTTAATCATGGTTTCCTTTTGGATGTTGAGACATGGGTGACTAGTTTTCTTCCACCTAGAATCCAACAGGCTTGTTCTTCTGGGGTATAAGTGTATCGGGAAGCATTGATCTCTTCAGACTATGGAGCAGCTGAAGCCCCAAGGCCAGCCACCACTTTGCAAGCAGAAGTCAGCAAGCAGCTTTGACTGGGACTCCAAAGCAGGGGTTAGGGGGTGGACAGGGGATCTAGGCAGAATGGGGACTGATAGTCCACTCCTAACCCCACCCCTGTCCTACAGCTGGAAAGTACAACAAGCAACATCTGGTATTCACTCCCTGTCAGCAGCCCCTTGAAAGGTCTTCAAAGAACATTGCCTTTGATGTACGGCCACGTAACAGAAGTTCTTCAGGTACCCGAGTGTGACTGGTCACAGGGGAGGCGTGAGAGTGAGGAGGGAGATAAGATGCAGGACCCTGGCAATTGCTACTCCAGGAAGCAGTCCCAAGTCTATGTCTTCTTGTATATTAGACACTCCTGTCCATTTTCTATTGACATGCTCATTTGTGGTATCTAAAACAGGTGCAAGGTAGCTGCTCTAACAATGCATGCACATTTTATAGTAAACACTCCATCATAATTTTGAAATATTTGCTATGGATTGGAATCCCATATACATTATTCCTGGGGAAAATACATTATCCTTTTCAGAAAAAAAAATACATGATCCTCCCAAATTTCAACATTTTGACAATGAAAGAAAAGGAGGTGCTATTATATTTCTTAAGAATAATTTCAACTCAGACATTTTAAATAGTTGTTAAAATGTTTTTAAATTGTATCACCTACTTGAGCAAATAATGTCCAAGTTGATGGTTACTACCAAGAAGTGGAGAGATCATTAAGAAACTTAATTAGGACTTGCATGTTGCCATTGCAAGCATTATTTCTGACACAAATGTCTTAAGTTCCCAAGAGCACACTGAAACATTTTACTTCAGAAGTTCACATACAGATTCAATTATTTAACATCTCCTTAATGTTTATATATTTTCTTAGCATAAGCCTATAATGTAAAGAAAATGTAATAATTTTTTCTCTAGGATCCCTATAGGTAATTCCTAAATCTGCTTCAGTTTACCCCAGCATGCCGTTTTGAAATATTATCATTTTCTATGTGTTTTGGAACATTTTTAAAAAATTGGGAGTACTACTCTAAGTGTCTCCATTATTTAGCCAGAGGACAGAATAGAGCTCACACCTGTATTTTCCAGGACTATTGGAAGTCCTGGAGTAACTCCACACCTTACAGATGCTTATTTACTTATCTCATGTCTATTCAAATACTGCCCCTTCTTGCCCACAATCCCATAGTCCATGGGGAGCCAAGAAGCAGAGGTTTCCTCAGGCACTGTCACTTTCCAGCTTCTTTCTTCCCACCAAAACTTCCCATAAACATAAAAGCATGGCCTCCCATGGCCTTCATGCAGTAAATTAGCATCTTTAATCCCATTCAGTTGGTGACTTCAGCCTTCGAGCTAAGCTTAACTTACACAGAAGGCTTTCATCTGTCCAACAATAATGGACAAAGTACAGCTCAAATTGAAAAACAAACAAACAAAACTTTGAGGAGGCATTTTTTTAAAAATTGCTAAAAGATCATTTATGAAAACAAGTTTTGAATTCTTAATGATGAGATTTTTACTTATTACAGAGGATTCTTATTCCCTGAGCACCTACAATGATCAATGTGTTACCTTTGCTTTTGCGGATGGAAGTTATGAGATCTACGTTGAAGATCTTGGAAAAAAACAAGAAAAAGGTAGAATATTTCCTTTTGTCTGTAATGATATAATGACAACTAATAAGTAAACAATCAATTAACCAAACCATAAACCATGGATTAACTCAGACAGGGCAAATAGATTTCTTGCTGTGTGCTAACTTTAATATATTGATAATGGATGCCTGAATATCACTGTGTTGAGGATACAGAAGCTTAGTTAGAGTTTATCAGGAAAGAACACTAATATTTGGAAGTGGTATTAGTTGTGAAAGATGGAAGGAAGACCATACTTATATATTTGACATCCTAACTTACCTACTAGGTCTTTCCAACCTTATCAATACCACTAAAGTAAAAACTCCAGGAGTCCTGGCTAGTGTGACTCAGTTGGTTGGAGTATCGTCCTATGAACCAAAAGATCATGGGTTTGATTCCTGGTCAGTGCATGTGCCTAGGTTTTGGGTTCAGTCCCGATTTGGGGCATGACTGAGAGGCAACTGATGGATGTTTCCCTCTCTCTCTCTTCCTTCATTCTACTCTCTCTAAAATTGGTAAGTGTGTCTTCAGGTGAGGATTAAAAAAAGAGTATACCAGTGTTGTGAACAATTATTTTAAATATTTTATGGAGAATTCATCAGAGCATACATTTTGAGATCTTCCTCAAAGCCATAAAAGTTTAGCTTTTGCTAATATAAAATAAAAGAGGAGCATATTTTCTGACATTATGTATATGTTGGAACTGAAACCTTTTGATAATCACCAAAGGAATTTTATGCATTCTCTTTCAGACAAGGTGTTATTCCGTTACCACGGCTCACAATCACCTATAAGTCCAAGAGGTAATTTGGAGTAGCTGTAAGCTTGAATTTTTAAATTTGGGTAAAGTCAATTTTAAAAATGCTCCATATGGGAAATGGTTCTCTCCAGCCCAAGCTCCTAGTAAAATCTTAGATTCTTAGAGCATTTACTCCATCCCAACTATTTTGAAGTTTAATAGAATGTTTGGCCATATTTAATAGAGACCTATAATAATAGTGGCTTAAGCTACAAAAACCCTATTTCTGTCTTAGCCAGGGCTGGAATGGCAGCTCTGTTGAACAGGTTGTCCAGGGACCCAGCTCTTTCTCTCTTTGTGGTTCTGCCAATATCTGCATATTTCAAGATTACTTGCCACCATGACAAAGTCCAATTAACAAAACAGAAGAACATGGGTACATAAATTCTCTTTCCCATTAAGGATATAACCTGGAAGTTGTATCTGATACTTCTACTTGGCTCACATTAGTCAGAACTTAGTCACATTTCTACACTTAGCTACAAAAAATAAATAAATAATTTTTTTAAAACCCCACAGGCTGGAAAATATCCTGCTATAATACAAGAATAGAAGTTAAATATTGGGGGACAATTATGTATGGCTTTACGTGCAGACAGAGAAGCTGACAGCCAGAGAAATACTCATTAGAGTCCTAATTCTACAATTCAAAAGCATGTGAGAAAACTAATCTCTCTTTTTCAAGGGGTTCAGGATTATCCCTTACTTGTCCAATGACACTTTAGTTTCATTTGGGTACAAATATTTGTAAGAGACATGTTGCTGAATGAAGTAGATATTTTATGACATCTTAGACTCATTTTCTGGATGTTAAATTCATTTCAATTAAAACGAGTCACAACTTTATAATGTATGTATTTGTAATTGCAAGGTGATGATGTTGATGGTGAGAGATTAATGGTAAGCCTGAGTCCTTCAAAAGACAAAGACTTCTTGCTGCATGCCAACAACCAGGAGCACTCTGTGGAGGTAACGGAAATATGCACTTAACTGTCTTGATTGATACCACTCATTTGTGCAGATTTGGATATTTGAGGTATTTTGAAGGAGAAATTTTGTTTGTGCTATTGTATTGTACAGAAAACATAATCAGTTACTACCAATAACTTGCTTCTGGAGTAGGAAAGGGAGGGAAATGGTATGTATAGCCTTGCTACTAAAATTCTGGTCTCTGCCAGCAGTACTGCATCACCTGGAAGCATATTATTATAAAAATACAGAATTTCAGGCTCCCTCACAACTGAAATAAAATCAGCATTTTAATGAATCTCCAGGAGATTCATATGCACATTAAAGTTGGAGAAGCGCCACTATATGGGATGATCTCAAATTCTTCTTATTTGGCTTTAGAAACTACCATGCTCTTCCAAGAAGGGTTTCTTTGTAACATACAGTTTTCTTAGGAAAATGCAAAAAAAAAAACAAAAAAAACCCCTATATATTCTAAGCCTTTTAAAAGGAAGGTCATAAACATTTCCATATGCCAAGATTTAGAGATAGCATATCAATCTACATTCTAATCATAGGATTCACTGCATAGTCTTTTTCAGTTAGTAAATTAGAGAATTATATTGGTCGTGATCAAGAATTATAAACACCTTAGAGAACAAAGAAGCCAAAGGAAGAGAAAGAAAGAAAATATGAGAGTGTAATATAGAAGATAAATTATATAAATACACAAAATTATTAAGCTAATTCATTCAGCCATGCAAGGTATTAGCATAAACACTAGATAGTAACCAGCATCTCTTAACAATACTGTGTTTGACATATATAAGTACTCAATAATAAGAGATGACCAATACTGAGCTCTATTAAATACCAAGCACTAAATATTTTACAACTACTATCTCATTTAATTCTCATAGTAACTCTATAATAGAGTTATTGTGTTGGTCAGGTATTGCTGTGTAACAAACCCCCCCCCCAACACTTAGTGACTTAAAATAATAATCATTTATATCACTCACATGTCTGTGGGTAAGTTAGGGTGACTGATTTAAAAAATTGGTTAGACAAAAAACCTGAGGCTTAAGAAGTAAAGCAATATGCTCAGGTCTCAGGGAAAATATGTGGCAAAAGAGGGGTAAAAATCCAGAACTGTTGCATCTAGATCCAGTCATTCTAAGCCACATGTCTCTCAAAGTATACAATCAGTGAATCAAATCAAATCCTCCCACTTTGACCCTCTACTTCTTTCCCCTTCTGTCCTCTTCCATCCCCTACTCAGTAAGCAGCTTTGCTAAAAATACCAAATTATAAATAACTATTCCCCTTTCGTTTCTAACAGAGGGATATGAAGCTGTCTCTGGAATTCCTATTCATGTATTGGTTGCTCTCTCTCGTTTCCTCAGCTACAAAAATGTGAAAATCCATTGCCGGACCAGACCTTCTTTTTCCTTCATACGGAGCCTGGGCCCTCTTCATGTGTTTCGTTTGAATGTAAGAGCAATCCTGGAGTGTTTATAGGAGTAAAGGATAATCAACTCGCTCTAATTCAATTAAAGGACCAAAGTGAGCATTCAAGAAGAGAGAATATCAAATTTAAGCTCTCTTAAAGTTAATGTGATGAAAAGCTATGAATCCTGGGTTGGGTAGCCCAAATAGCTACCATTGAAGAGATTGTCAAGAAAAAAAGAAAGAGAAGGGGAGAGAGAGAGAGAATTTAAAGGAAATACTGCTTAGCATGCTGTGGAATGTTTCTCTTATTATGTTAAAAATGCATACTTTTTGTAATCCTCAGTTCTGTTTTTATTCCCCTGTGTATCACTGCATATTTAATACAAGTCTTGGTATATTAAGTAGGGTATTGGTGAAGGGACCTGAAAATATTCTGGAGACATATAGACCTTCACTTTTCTCTACATTCAGCCCAGAGAGAACTTCATATTATAACTGAGACCTCTGGGGAGAAACAAGAGCCTTAGTCCAAGTCTCATTTTAGACAGAGATCCATTTTAAAGAGCTACATATGGACAAAATTTTCTCTGGTTCCAAACAATGGGCTCGATTACTATGCTAGTAAAAACCTAGACTGACTATTTCACAAACACCAGATTTGTAGATGCCCAAAACTTCAGATGCCTACATGGCTAAGGAGATAATATAAATATGGTAAAAAGGAAAAGATAATTTACAAATTAAGAAAAATAAATGCAGTATTTGTAAAGTGAATAATTTCGCCTCTAATTATTTCATTTTTTAAATTCTAATTTTTATAGATCAAGTTAATTTAAGTAAGGCATTCTTATATTAGGAAGTGAAATAAATTTTAGCACAAATATAGAATTGGAATCATTAAAAATATCTAACAAACTTAAAACTCTTTTTTTTTTTTTTTCCAGAAAAAGCATTGAGCCACAACATAGATTAGGGCATCCAAGTATCATGGTGGGGGTCAGAAATCTAAGATGGGATACAAGATTAATATTACAATTTCAATAACTGGTTATCCCTTATGTTTGTGACATACCATGTCCTTCTGACCTGGGCTTCCAGAGATCAGTGATTTTGCATATACTAGTCACCTTGGACACAATTTTTCTAATCCTTTCTTCCTACATGCACAAGTCTTTTTGTTGTCCAGCATGTCAATGATCCTGTTTACTATGAAATATTCATTTGATTTATTTTCTGCCTTCATTTCTTTTGACCGTGTTCTTGATACACTTTTGGCATCCCTGAGCTTCACTCCCAAATCACCTGACATCTTAATGCTAACACCTTTATTCTGCTTTGTCTACCTGGTGTTATAAAATTTTACATAAATCTATTGATAACAATATTTTTATTAAATATCTTTGTGTTTTACTACTAAGGTAGTAAAATAATTTATACTCAACCATAATGATAACATTTTCAACTACTAATGAAATAGTTTTTACTTATCTTAAGGCCTTAGCAATTTCTACTGCAATTTTTCATAGCTTAACACTGACAATAAATGATAAACATAATAGAATAATTATGAAATATAACTTTTTCTGAAATTGTAGGCTTTTTGATTTCTAATTTGTTAAGCTCCATTGGATATAATTGCTGGTGAACATAAGATAAACAAAGCTGAGAATAACCATATAGACGCAAACAAGTATAGAGCAATATATCTTTGTTTCATTACTTTGTCAATAATTTTACTATAAAGACAAAAATAAAAACAGAATTTATATCATCCCTTCTGAGAAACACTAGATGTTAATCATGTGCATCTGTATGAAATACTTAAAATGATTATTATTAGCCAAATATATATTATATTGCTTGTATTCTGGAATAAACTGTATTTCTCAAGACTATATAAGGCCATAATGATTTTATCATAAATGGCTCAATATTATGAAATTCTTAAGTGAAGGTAAGCATATCTCAACCAATATTAGTATCTGGACTAGGTCATTTGTCTGAGACTTTTGGTGATTCAAAACTAAGTAAGATTTGCTCTGCTTCCGCCAAGATGGAGGCATAGGTGGAAATACCTTGTGTCTGCACACAACCAAATCTAAAAACAAAGTTTTAACAACAATAAACACAACCAAACCACACAGAAAATCGACAATATGGAGTCCAAAGACAACGAAATGCTCAGCTAAACCGGTAAAAGGAGCGAAGCCAGCAGCAGAGCGGGTTGGCAAAAAAGATCCCCAACGGGGTGGTGCTCAAGCAGCAAAAGGCGCTGATCCCAGGTGTGGGCTAGCTACAGGTGGACATAGGGAAGAGGCGTGGCTGGCTGGCTGTCTGCGAGATCAGTTGAGCATTTGCGTGCAGATAAACCAGTGAAGAGGCTAGCATTGAGACCACACGGCACAGGGTGGCTGGCTCGCACATTTCTGCTCAGATAAACAGGCAGGCGCAAGCGGTGGGACAAACTGGGCGAGTGGTGGGATAGACTGGGCGAGCAGAGGACCGCCATTGCTCCCTCTCCGACCCCACCCCCACATACAGCATCACAAACCAGCCACCTGGGTGGCCCCGCCCTGGTAAACAACTAAGGCTCTGCTCCTCATACTTAAATGGGCACAAACAGGCCAAAAATGGCTCAAGAACAACTCAGAGCCCCAGAGATGATAAATCTAAGTGATGAGGAAATAGCTAAACTTTCAGATGCACAGTTCAAAACACAGGTGATCAGGATGCTCACGGAACTGGTTGATTTTAGTCACAAATTAGAGAAACATATCAAAGCTAAACTAATTGAAATGAATGGTAATGCACAGGAAACCAACAGTAATGGAAAGGACACTGGGACTCAAATCAAAGGAGAGGACCAGAAGGAAGGAAAAAATGACCAAACAGAAAAGAATGAAGAAACAAGAATTCAAAAAAATGAGGAGAAGCTTAGGAACCTCCAGGACATCTTTAAACATTCCAACATCCGAATTATAGGGGTACCATAAGGGGAAGAGGAACAGTCACGAGTGGAAACCTTATTTGAACAAATAATAAAAGAGAACTTCCCTATTCTGGCAAAGGAAATAGACTTCCAGGAAATCCAGGAAGCTCAGAGAGTCCCAAAGAAGTTGGACCCAAGAAGGAACACACCAAGGCACATCATCATTACATTAGCCAAGATTAAAATGAAGGAGAGAATTCTAGAAGCAGCAAGAGATAAGGGGACAGTCACCTACAAAGGAGTTCCCATCAGACTGTCAGCTGATTTCTCAAAAGAGACCTTACAGGCAAGAAGGGGCTGGAAAGAGGTATTCCAAGTCATGAAAATCAAAGACCTACAACCAAGATTGCTCTATCCAGCAAAGTTTTCATTTAGAATGGAAGGACAGATAAAGTGCTTCTCAGATAAGACCAAGTTCAAGGAGTTCATCATCACCAAGCCCTTATTATATGAAATGTTAAAGGGACTTACCTAAGAAAAAGAAGATAAAAGAAGATGAATAGTGAAAGGACAGCAAACTCACAGTTATCAACAACCACACCTAAAACAAAAGCAAATTAAGAGGACAGCTAGATCAGGAGTGAACCATAGAAATGAAGATCTCATGGAGGTTAGCAACAGGGGAGTGGGAGGAGGAGAAGGGGGGAGAAGGTACAGAAAATAAGTAGTATAGACAGTAGATAGAAAATAGATAGGGGGAGGGTAAGAATAGTAGGGGAAATACAGAATCTAAAGAACTTGAGACATGTGGTCATGAACTAAAGGGGGGGATGGTGGGAGAGGGGTGTGAAGGGTGGAGGGGAAAGGAGGGGGGGGAATAGAACAAATGTAATGGCATAATCAATAAAAAATGTTAAAAAAAAAACTAAGTAAGATTTTTCAGACTTCTAGTCAAGATGGTGGCATAGATAAACATGGTACTTACCTCCTCACACAACCACTAAAAAATTACAGCTAAATTATAGAACAATCATCATTCAGAACTGTCAGAAATGGAGATGAATGGAAGTCCTACAACTACAAAATTAAAGAAGAAACTACATCACAACTGGCAGGAGGGGCAGAATGGGCTGGTCCCATACCCTATGTGGTAGATAAAAATAGGGAGAGATATCTAAGGAGCAACGGATCCCAGCCCCATACTAGGCCCCTCAGCCCAGGGTTTTAGTGGCAGGAAGACAAGTCCCCATAACTTCTGGCCATAAAAACCATGCGGTATTAAGACTGTGGTGGAATACAGAAACTGCTAGATTCCCTAGCAGTTCCTCTTAAAAAGCCCATGCACGGACTTACTCAGACTCACTCCCTCCGAGCTCTAGCACCAGGGCAGCAGCTCGAAAGGCATTGCGGACATTTGGGAAGGAACTGTCCAGCATCAGGGTGAAAGCTGGGTGACAGTTTTCTCCTAAAAAGAAGTGCTGACAGAGGCAACTGTTTCATTTCTGAGCCCTCCCCCAACAGAGCCACAGAGCCAGCAGGCGGGTGCCATATCTGAGACTCCATCAACCTGCCTCACACTGTCAGCCTACTCTGGTAGTTCCCTGAGGTTCTTCCCCACCCAATTTTCAGGCCCACCCAAGCTAATTCCAGGGGCTTTTCCACATGAATAGCTAGTCTTGGCTCATGCTTCAGATTTTCCTAACTTATCTCAAACAAGCAGCATCTGCGTTCAGCAAGCACTGTACCTCTTGCTAAGTTGCCCCAGGCCTGGCACTAGCAGCAGCCACCCTTGGTTCACAGATTGGCCTTGCCTGGGTACCTCCAAACCCAGCACAAGTAGCAGCCTTTTGCAGATCATTTTGTAGCTTATGCTGTGTGACCCTGGAGAGAACACAGGTGGTAGCTGACCTTGGATGTGTCAATAGCAATCAAGGCTTAATTACAACAAGAGGGAGTGCCAGCCCACACAGTGGGTACACCTCAAGTATCTAGCTAGCTTGGGTGATAGGGGAGGCTGTGCCAGTGGACCCCATAGGATACCTACATTAGGCCACTCTATCAAGCTTGGGAGATGTAGCAGCTGTACTTAATACATAGAAACAAACACAGGGAGGCTGTCATAATGAGGTGACAAAGAAACATCTCAGAAAGAACAGAACAAAACTCCAGAAAAAGAACTAAACAAAATGGAGACAAGCAAGCCACTAGATGCAGAGTACCAAACACTGGTCATAAAGATGCTCAGTGAACTTAGTGAGAACTTCAACAGCATAAAAAAAGATCATGGATAGGTCATTTCAAAGAGAGCTTATGTGAGCAAAACCAGGAGCTCTTAACGCTGTGACCTAAGATTGAAGTTCTCCATAAGATGTGATAGACACTTAATAGTGCTATACTTTCTTATGGCAATATAAAATTAAGCTAACAAAAAAAAAGCATGGAAACCATAAAAAAGAACCAGTCAGAAATGAAGGATACACTAATTAAAATAAAGAACAATTTACAGGGAATCAACAGTATAGTGGATGAAGCTGAGAATCAAATTAGTGATTTGAAATATAAGAAAGTGAAAATTACCCAATCAAAACAGAAAAGAAGAATACAAAAATAACAAGGACAGTGTAAGGAGCCTCTGGGACAACTTCAAGTATACTAACATTTGCATCACAGAGGTGCTAGAAGGTGGAGAGAAAGGGCGAGAAATTGGAAACCTATCTGAAAAACATAATGACAGAAAACTTCCCTAACTTGGTGAAGTAAACAGACATACAAGTCCATGAAATGCAGAGAGTTCCAAACAAGATGAACGCAAACAGGCCCATCCCAACACACATCATAATTAAAATGCCAAAGGTTAAAGACAAAGAATCTTAAAAGCAAAAAGAGAAAAGAATTTAGTTACCTAACAGGGAGCTCCCATAAGACTTTCAGGTGATTTCTCAAAAGAAACTTTTCAGGCAAGAAATATTCAAAGTAATGAAAAGCAGGGACCTACAATGAAGATTGTACTCTACCTAGCAAAGCTATCATTTAGAGCTGAAGGACAGATAAAGAGCTTCCTAGAAAAGAAAAAAAACTAAAGGAGAATATCACCACCAAACCAGCATTATATGAAATGTTAAAGGGTCTTCTGTAAGAAAAGGAAGAAGATGAAAAATATGAATAATAAAATGGTGACAATATCTGTCAACAATTGAATAATAAACAAACAAGCAGAAAAGAAACACAATCACAAATACAGAGAACATTTTGATGGTTGTCAGATAGGAAGGGCGTAGGGAAATAGATGAAAAAAGTGAAGGGATTAAGAACTACAAATTGGTAGTTACAGAATAGTCATGGGGATGTAAAGTACAGCATAGGAATTAGAGTATTCAAAGAACACATATGCGTGACCTATGGACATGGACAATGGTGTGGGGATTGCTTGAGGGAGTGGGTAGAGGCTGGGTGGAGGGGGACAAGAGGGGAAATTTGGGACAACTGTAATAGCATAATAAAATATAATTAAAAAATAAAAGATAAAAATTTGGGTTAAAAAAACTAAAGATTTTTCCTAGTGGGGATTGTGCTTTTTTTCACCTTTGTACTTTCAGTGCCCATCATGGTGACTAACACATAGGAGGTATTCAGTGACTTTAATCCAAAATTAAATGCCCAACATGTACCTGCAATAGAACCTTAACCTGAGACTTCTGACCCCATATTTAGATACCTTTCAACCTGGCTACCTTATTTTCAATGTTTCATTTTTCTGTCATGTTTTAAAATAATTTCTATCACCACTATGGTCAGTATTATTTGATTAAAATGTCAAATGTATGGTGGCCTTTGTCACTTACCTGAATGTGTTCTGATGGTTCATAATACATTACCGGAATGGGTCTGTCCATTGTATTATACCAGAAATGACAATTATGTCCAAACTTATTTTCCCTCATTGTATTCTTACTATTTGAATTTTCATGTATTTATTGAATATGTTGAAATAGTGTCAAGAGAATTTTATTTGAATGAGTAAAGTTACTTGGAATTGGAAAAGAAAACAGAGTTGAGATTTGAGGGATTTAGAAAGAAAATTGCTAATTTAATTAAGATACAACAGTTTTATTAAAGTCTTAAGAGATTGATTCATATCCTCCACATCTGCAGCACAAAACAAGTGAAAAAAATTACAATGTCAACTTTGTACCTAACGCTGCAAAATTTTACAGTAGATAGAGAAATCTCAAGCTGCAGTACTCCAATTGGAGTTGGGAAAGACTTTTCCCGAAATTCATTTTCTTCTCATACTATCACCTATATAGTCCAGAAATCTCATCGTCTATCAGTTAAGTACATGCCATGTTTGCTAGACTCTGCTACACCCTGTGAAGCACACACACACACACACACAAAAACCCCTAGCTATGCTTCTTGTCCATGTGGAACTTAAAACACATACAATATTAAAACTCTAAATCTGCAGTACACAGTTACACAAAAATGAGAGAGATCAGTATCAGTTTCTCAAAAGGGAAAGAAATAGGACTGAATTCTCTATCCACGTAACCTAGTATCCACCTCTGATCTATTCATATATTAACTTGAAGATCATATTAAAGAGGTTCCTTCTGCAGATCTCAGACAAAAGGGAGTAAATTCAGTTGTTCCAAATCTTAACAGGCAGTCTTTAGGTTAGGGGGCCTAGGAATCTGAGGAATGAATTCAAGAAATGAGATGAAAGCCATTTGGTAGAGACAAAACCAATGAGCTATTTATTGTTTAGGTGCCAACATGATGAAATACTTGTCCAAGTCCAATTACAGTCCCTAGCTCAGATGACACTCCCATAAAGAGAATGCATGAAACACTGCCCAGCATATTACACAAGCTTGATTTACAACTTACAGTCTGCACAGCTTGAGCAAATTATGTAAACTCTCTCGATCTCTGTTTATCCTCTGTAAAATGAGTAGGTACCAAATGTCGTAGTAGCTTACCTAATATCCATTGTTGGGAACTGCCCTGCCTGGTTTGAGAAGATGTAATCCTCTGTGGCTAAGGCAGAGTAAAAAAAATTTGGGATCATAAGCCACTTGGGAGACAAAGCTTATCTTCCTTATAGGGGTGCCACTTCTGGCTTGGCTTGGCCTCACCTCACCTGGCTTGGCACTGGTGGATGACTGGTTAGCTAATGACAGCTAAGATTCCTCAAAGGATGGACAACCTAAGACAGGCATGGTCACAAATGGGGCCCTCAGGGAAGGAGTTGGGGAGCAATAGCAAAAGCAGGTGATGGACCCTTGCCCCATGGCTTGACATAGCCCGAGTCCTCATTCTATCTGAAAGAAGTCTCCTAATCTCTTGGCTGCCTTACTTCCCCTATCTGACTTAAGCCTGAAATAATGCTGGAGGTAGGTGCGGCCCTGTGCTGAAAAAGGCGGGTTCCCTAGGGCAATCAGGCCTAAGAAAGAATGCATAAAATCCTATACATTTTGCTAATGTATAGGATTAGCAAAAGTATAGGATTAGCCTACTTTTCTAATACCCTCAATTTAAATAAGGGCCCAAGCATGAAAAGAGCTTGTTCTCTAAAGTTTTATGGCCCTTTAACTATCTGACCCTGACTCAGAATAAGCCCTCAGAGTTCTTTGAATGTTATCTATTGTTTAATCATTTCTGCCGGACAATGATTGATGAGCTTTACATATACACCCTGTATTTCTGCACAAATTGAACTCAATAAAAGCCTGTCAAGGCAAGGATCTGGCTCCCTCTTCTTGAAAGAGTGGCTGTGCCATCCCTTTTCCTCCACAGGACTTCAGTTGTCTGCGTGAATTTGTCTCGTCTCATCCATAACACCATGGACACTGCAGGCAGGTGTCCACAACAATCCATTGCCACTAACCCCACTTTCTTACCAACAGATCCTCATTTTTGTCCTGGGAAGCAATATGCCCAACTGAAAATACACTCTTTCCCAGGCTCCCATGAAGAAACCATTTGACATTGTTCTGGACAATAAAATGTAGGCAAGATAATGGTTTAAGGAAAACTTTTTAAAAGGAGACATATTCAACAGGCATGCTTGTTTTTTTTTTCAGTCTTTCACTTTCTCCCCTTCTTCCTAGACCATAGATATTGGGTTGAACATAGAACAGCCAACTTCTTCTGACCATGAGGCAATAAGCATGGGGACAAAGCTTACACATTAAAAAATGGCAGGAGGAAAAAATGGAAGAAAACTCTGGTGTAGTGAACAATATTGGTATTCTGTTCAAGTACCTTTTGATGCTTTTATAGTAGATTCTTTGATAATATTTATATGTATATCCCATATCCACACCACCACTGCTGCCACCACCACCATCTTCTATGTGCTTTTGATATCCATTACTTGAAGCTCTTCTTACAAGGGTTGCTCTTATATACTGATGCTGCTTTGCCCTCTTACATAGAAAAGTGAAGGTTTCTGTGAGTCTGCAGTTTTCCCTCAGCCTCACAAGGTTTTTGAAAGCTCAGTTCCTTTGTTTCAGGTGAATAAACTCCTAAATTTTACTCAGAAATTTCCCTCCAGGATCCATGCTGCAGCTACTCTTTGCTAGACTTCAGTATAAGATCACATTCTTATCTTGGTCCTGTCCATTTGTGCCCTATCCCACTTCCTTAGCAGTCCTTCTTGGGAAAGTTCCTTTGTAAATCATATACTGATAAATCCCTAACTCAGGGTCTAATTCTAGGGAATCTAATGTAAGACACTATATCATATATGATACTGTTTTGCTGCTGTACTAGTCTTGCAGTATTAATTCCAGACTTTCTTGTTGAGAAACAAAAATTAAGCCCAGGTGTGTTTATGTTAGTGTTGGGTTTTCTGTTGAAAGTGCCTTATAGCAAACTTCACCCATAGAAGACAGAATGGTAATAACTGCTTATTAGGCACTGATAAGAATTGCCTTGCACATAGCAAGTACTCAGTGAAGGTGAACTTAGAAGTACAGGCAAACAAGATTGGCATTAAATCAGAACAATTTTTCTTAAGTACGATTAGAACATAGAAAGACACAAGCAAATTCCTCTATGACTTTATGAGAAGTTACCTTGTAGAAGATAAAGTGAGGGAAAAGTCAGGATAGATGAAATCTAACAGGTATAAAAGTAACACACCAAGTTAATGGGTGTTTATTTGATTATATTTTAAGCTATAAATAAATTATATATATGTATCAAGTCTTTTATATGTATCAAACATTACATTATAAATACAAAAAGATTTAATAGTAAGAACAGAAAAATGACAAATAGTCCTTCAAAAGATCATTGGACATATGAAAATAGTCATTGGGATGTAAAGTTCATCATAGAGAATATAGTCAATAATATTGTAATAACTCAGTATGGTGTCAGATGGGTACTGGACTTATTAGGGTGATTACTATGTCTAATCACTATATTGTACACCTGAAACTAATATAATATTGTATGCCAACTGTAATTGAAAAACAAATTTAAGATTTTTTTAAAGATTATTGGATAAAAGTAAAGCTGTTCCAAAATATACAAATGGGATAACTAAAAAAATATGTAATAATTTATTATTATTCAATAGGTCAGAAAAACAATAGAGAAACAGTGAAACCAAAAGATGAGTATTGGAGAAAGCTCATTAAAATTGACACACCTTTAGCCAGACTTATCAAGAAAAAAAGTCTGTTGAATGTGCCAATATTAATAATAAGAGTTATCAATATTAGCAATAAGAGAGTGGGAACCACCATAGATCCTAAAAATATTAAAAGGATAAAAAGAGACTATTCTGGACAATATTTTAGCAATTTTAATGAAAATAAGACAAACCCCTAGAAAGACACAAATGATCAAGAACTCATTCAGGAATAGACAATATAAAAAAGAATAGAAAATATGAATAGCCTTATATTCATTTTTAATGTAAATTTGTCATTTAAAATCTTAAAAAACTCTAGTCTTATTGGTGAATTCTTTTAAACATTTAAGGAAAAAAATGATATAAATTCTAAACAAACTATCAAAACTCTGAAGAGGAGTAAATTCTATTGAACTCATTCTATGAGGCAAGCATTACACTGATATCAAAACTAGACATTACAAGAAAACTACAAACCAATATTTTTCACAAACATAGATACAAGAATTCTAAAACCTTTAGCAAATGAAACCCAACAATATAGAAAAGGATATATAATATTTATAAAGAATATGTATGTTTAAATGATATAAAAATACATCATGACCAAGTGGGGTTTGTCCCAAGAACACAAGGTTGATCTAATATTCAAATATCAATCAAAGTAATTTACTATTTTAACAACATTATTTTCTCATATAGGTGTAGAAAGGTGATTGACAAAAATCTAACATCTATTCCTGATAGAAATACTCAATAAACTAAGATTAGAAGGGAACTTTCTCAACCTGATAAAGGGCATAGGCCAAAGCAAACTGATAGCTAACATCATAAGTAATAATGAAAGTCTAACTAGGAAAAGACTGAATAGATCAAGAACAATAAAAGAATCTCTACTCTCACTACTTCTATCTAGTATTTTACTGGAAGGTCTAGTCATTGATACAAGGCAAGACAAAAAAGTAAATAATCCAGATTGGAAAATAAGAAGTAAAATTTGGGTGGAGACTTCTGGCCAAGATGGATGCGTAGCCAGACACACTGTGCCTCCTCACACAACCAAAAGGACAACAACAATTTAAAAACAAAAACAACCAGAATGAACAGAAAACCAAACTGTGTGGAAGTCTGACAACTAAGGAGATAAAGAAGAAATATTCACCCAGACGGGTAGAAGGGGCAGAGACAGGCTGGGTGGAGAGGACTCACGGCAATGTGGTGGCTGGAGAACCAGGGTGGGTGAGGTGGCGGTGGGCGGACCCAGTGAGGTGGTGGATTGTGGAGCAGGGTGTGCAAGGCAGCAGCTGGCAGACCTGACCAGGCAGCGGACTATGGACTGGGCAGCCTGGCCCCACATTTGAGTGAAGACAAACCAGGAGAAATAATGGGGCAGCAAAACAGACTGTGCAACCCAGGGCTCCAGTGTGGGGAAATAAAGCCTCAAACCAATGATTGAAAACACCTGTGGGGGCTGAGGCAGTGTGAGAAACTCCCAGCCTCACAGGAGAATTTGTTGGATAGACCCACAAGGTCCTAGAACATATGGAAGCCCACCCACACTGGAATCAACACCAGAAGGGCCCGACTTGCTTGTGGGAAGTGGGGGAAGTGAATGAAATCCAGCAGAGAGCAGAGCAAGTGTCATTGTTCCCTCTTGCACCCCTCCTCACTTACAGCATCACAACATTGCAACATGGGTTACCCCGCCCTGGTGAACACCTAAGGCTCCGCCACTTACTATGTAATAGGCACATCTGTAGCAGACCCTGTCCAGCAGAGTCCACCTGTTGTGGCTTATGATGAGAATCAATGCACAGGTGACAGCAATCCTGTGTGGAAAAAGGGAACAGGCACATACTGTCTCAAGGGGAGAGTGCCTATGGGTGACTCAGCCACTCCCTCAAGAGGGGAGTGCCTTGACCCTTGCCTAAATAGGCTTTTATTATTTTCCTGGGGTCTTACATCAAAGAAAGATTTATTATCTATCACATAGAATATTATTATTTACATTCTAGTTACAATCAAGGAAATGAAAATAACATGCAGAGGGGGATGGCAATGAGCTGATTAGCTCTGTCCTTAGGACAGCTCACACAGGCCTTAGAAATGATCTTGGAGATAGACAATACACATCTGTTGCTTTAGACCAGGGTGAGGGAGTTTCAGCAAGAGCAAGTTATAACAATCTGTAAGCATTTTCAAGGCCTGATTCCCACAGGAAAACTCGGTTTGAAGATCTGGCTCCTGCCCACCACTTAACATCTGTAGGTTTTCCATACAGAGCTGACTCACATTTGCCAGGCCAAGACAAACTGGTCCCCTACACACATCAAGACAAAAAAAATGGCCCAAATGCAAGAAGAGATCACAGCTTCAGAAAAAATACAACTCAGCTATAAAAAGATAGCCAACCTATCAGATTCACAGTTCAAAACACTAGTAATCAGGATTCTCATAGAATTGGTTGAATCTGGTCACAAATTAGATGAAAAAATGAAGGCTACACTAAGTGAAATAAAGTAAAATGTACAGGGAACCCATAGTGATGGGAAGGAAACTGGGGCTCAAATCAATGGAGTGGACCAGAAAAAAGAAAGAAACATCTGATCAGAAAAGAATGAAGAAGTAAGAATTCAAAAAAATGAGGAGAGGTTTAGGAACCTCTAGGACATCTTTAAACATTCCAACATCTGATAGGAGTACCAGAAAAAGACAAAGAAGAGCAACAAGTGGAAAAGTTATTTGAACAACTAATAAAGGAAAACTTCCCCAATCTGGCAAAGGAAATAGACTTCCAGGAACTCCAGGAAGCTCAGAGAGTCCCAAAAAAGGTGGACCCAAGGAGGAACACATCAAGGCATATCATAATTACATTACCCAAGATTAAAAATAAGAAGAGAATCCTAGAAGCAGCAAGAGAACAGCCACCTACAAAGGAGTTCCCATCAGACTGTCAGCGGATTTCTCAAAAGAGACCTTACAGGCAAGAAGGGACTGGAATGAAGTGTTCCAAGTCATGAAAGGCAAGGACCTATATCCAAGATTGTTTTATCCAGCAAAGCTTTCATTTAGAATGGAAGGGCAGACAAAGTGTTTCTCAGATAAGATCAAGTGCAAGGAGTTCATCATCACCAAGCCCTTATCATATGAAATGTTAAAGGGACTTATCTAAGAAAAAGAAGATAAAAAATATGAACAGTAAAATGGTAATGAGCTCACAATTAATAACAACCACACCTAAACCAAAACCAAAAGCAAACTAAGCAAACAAATACAACAGAAACAGAAATACAGAAATAGAGATCACATGGAGGGTTAACAACAAGGGAGTGGGTGGGGAAGAGAAGGTGAAATGGTACAGACAATAAGTAGCATAGATGGTGGGTAGAAAATAGAAAGGGGGAGGGAGAATAGTATAGGAAATGTAGAAGCCAAAGAACTTATATGTATGACCCATGGTCATGAACTAAAGGGCGGGGGAATATGTGGATGGGAGGGGATGTGCAGGGCAGAGGGGAGTGAAGAAGGAAAAATGGGACACCTGTAATAGCAGAATCAATAAGATATATATTTTTTAAAAGAAGTAAATTTGCTTTTATTTCAAAACAGCATGAAGATCATGTTGAAAATTCAGTGGAATCTACAAAGAAGAGGATAGAATTAATAAGTGTGCTGGAAAGCAGGATGCTACAAGATTAATGCACAAAAACAATTATATTTCTATATAATAACAAAAGACAATTGGAAATTAAAAACATTAAATACCATTTATAATACACCTATTTTTTTAATATTTAGCAAGAAATCTGACAAAAACATACAAGACCTATACATTGAAAGCTACTCAACACAACTCACAGAAATTAAAGGAGAACCAAAAAAATTGGAGAAACATAACTTGTTTACAGATCAGAAGATCCAATATGGTTAAGATGTCTGTATTCCCCATTAGACATCTCCAGCCCCTTCTTGCCTATAAGGTCTCTTTTGAGAAATCCGCTGACAGTCTGATGGGGACTCCTTTGTAGGTGACTGTCCCCTTATCTCTTGCTGCTTCTAGAATTCTCTCCTTCATTTTAATCTTGGCTAATATAATTATGATGTGCCTTGATGTGTTCCTTCCTGGGTCCAACTTCTTTGGGACTCTCTGAGCTTCCTGGAGTTCCTGGAAGTCTATTTCCTTTGCCAGATTGGGGAAGTTCTCCTTTATTAGTTGTTCAAATAACTTTTCCACTCATGGCTGTTCCTCTTCCCCTTCTGGTATCCCTATAATTCGGATGTTGGAGTGTTTAAAGATATCCTGGAGGTTCCTAAGCCTCTCCTCATTTTTTTGAATTCTTGTTTCTTCATTCTTTTCTGTTTGGTCATTTTTTTCTTCCTTCTGGTCCACTCCCTTAATTTGAGTCCCAGTTTCTTTTCCATTACTATTGGTTTCCTGTGCGTTTCCCTTTATTTCAATTAGTTTAGCCTTCATATGTTCCTCCAATTTGTGACTAAAATCAACCAGTTCTGTGAGCATCCTGATCACCAGTGTTTTGAACTGTGCATCTGAAAGTCTGACTATTTTATCATCGCTTAGAGTTATTGGCTCTGGGACTTTGAGCTGTTCTTCTTGAGCCATAATGTTTTGCCCTGTTTGCACCTGTTAGGTATGAGGAGCAGAGCCTTAGGTGTTCACCAGGGCGGGGCCACCCAGGTGGCTGGTTTGTAATGCTGTATGTGGGGGCGGGGTCAGAGAGGGACAATAACGGTCCCCTCTGCTACTTCCTGCCACTGGGGCCTGCGAGGTCTGTCTCAGTCTCACTGCACGCTCCTTTTCCAGTTATCTACACAAGAATGTGTGACCACGGTAAGCCCTCAGTGAGTCCGCCTGTTCCTACTCCACACCTGGAATCTGCCCATGGCTGCCAGCATGCCTGGGTTGCATGCCTGGGTCAGTCTGCTGGATCTTTCCTGCCTGGCCCCGCTCTGCTGCTGGCTCTGCCCCTCTTACCCATTTGGCTGAAGGGTTCATTGTTGTCAGACTTCCATATAGTTCAATTTTCTATGGTTTGGCTGTGTTTTTGTTGCTAAAATTTTGTTGTTTTTAAACTTGGTTGTGAGAGAGGGCAGAGTGTTTCCACCTACACCTCCATCTTGGTGGAAGTCTCTCTTACATTCCAAAACAATTTTTTAAAAGAACAACACTAGCAGTCTCTAGTACTTGTTTTCAAGATTTAGTAAAAAGCTACATATATGTAGACAGTGTGGTATTTCCAGGAAGATAGACAAATACAGGAGTAGAACAGCTTAGAGAGTTCAGAAAGAGACTCAATAATATACAATAAATGATTACTTACAAAGGTGTAAAGGCAATTCAATAAAAAGAATAGTCTTTTCAACAAATGGTGATGAAACAATTAGATATCTGCATGAAAAAAGAAACTCAAAGCAAACAAAAAACTGAACTTCAATTCTTATCTTGCTTCCCATATAAATAATAACTCAAGTTGTATCACAGACCTAAAAAGTAAAAGCTAAAACTATATATCTTCTAAGTGAAAACAGGAGAAAATCTTTGCGACATTGGGTTGGGCAAAGATTTTTTACATATGACATCAAAAACATGATCCATTAAAAAAAAATCAATAAATAGGAATTCATCAAAATTAAAAACTTCTCCTTTTAGAAAGGCCTGTTAAAAGAGTAAAAAGACAATCCACAGACTGTGAGAAAATACAGGAGTGGGCAAAAATAGGTTTATAGTTGTTCATATGGAAAATAATACAATCATTAATAAATAATACAATAAAAACTCTAAGTTTCACGTACTCAAAACTGTAAATCTACTTTTTCATAGCTCTGTATGTGCAAAATATATATCTGATGAAAGACCTGGTATGTATCCAGAAAGATTTTATGTATCTAAAACACATAAAGAACCCTCAAAAGTTATTAGTAAAAAAACTGACTTTTTTCACATTGTTTTTTATTGCTGTTCAAGTACAGTTCAATTTTCCCAACATCATTTAGAGAATAAACTATCTTCAGCTCACTGTATGTGCTTGCTTCTTCCTTCAAATATTAACTGAGTATAAAGGTATAAGTTTATTTCTGGGCTCTCTATTCTGTTCCATTGACTCTGTGTCTGTTTTTATGCCATTAACTAAAACAGAACATGCTGTTTTAATTACTATGTATTTATAGTATCATGTCATATTAGGTAGCACAATTCCTCCAACTTTGTTCTTTCTCAGGATCCCTGTTGCTATGCAGGGCTTTTAATGGTTCCATGTAAATTTTTGAAATATTTTTTCTAGTTCTGTGAAATATATCATTGTAATCTTGAAAAAATTTTGTTGAATCTACATATTGCTTTGGGTAGTAGAAACATTATAATGATATTAATACTTCCTATCCATGAGCATGGTATGTGCTTCCACTTATTTGTGTCTTCGTCAATTTCTTTCTTCAGTGTCTCATAATTTTCTGAGTATAGGTTTTTTTACATTCTTGATTAAACTTATTCCTAGGTATTTTATTCTTTTGAAGCAATTGTGAATGAGAATGTTCTCTTAATCTTCCTTTCTGATGGTAATCATTGACATATGAAAATGCAACTAATTTCTAGATATTAATTTTGTATCCTGCTACTTTACTGAATTTATCAATTCTGATAGTTTCTTGGTAGAATCTTAAGAGTCCTCTATAAACAGTATTATGTCATCTGCTAATAATGACAGTTTTACACCTTCCTTTCCAATTTGGATGATTTTTACTTCTTCTTGTGTGATTGCTATAGCTAGGACTTCCAGTAGTATGTTGAATAAAAGAGGTGAAAAGGGACATCCCTGTCTTGTTTCTGACCTTAATTGGAATGCTTATAGTTTTTGCGCATTGAGTATGATGCTGGCAGAGGGTTTGTCATATATAATTTATATTATGTTTTGATATGTTCCCTCTATTCCCACTTTGCTGAGCATTTTGATCATGAATGGGTGCTAGATTTATCAAAAGCTTTTTCTGGAGCTATTGATATGATCATGTGGTTTTTATCTTTCATTTTGGTTTTGTGGTGAATCACACTCTGATTTGCAAATGTTGTACCAACCTTGCATTCCTAGAATAAATCCCACTTGATCACAGTGTATGACATTTTTGATGCATTACTGTATCCATTTTGCTAATATTTTGTTGAGGATTTTAGCATCTATGTTCATCAGGAATAGTGACCTACAATTTCTTTCTTTTTAGTGTTTTTATCTGGTTTTAGAATTAGGATAATGCTGGCCTTATAAAATGAGCTTGGGAGTCCTACGTTGTCTTGAATTTTTTGAAATAGTTTGAGAAGGAGGGTGTTAGTTCCTTTTTTTCATCAAAAATGATACCAGTTTTATTGAGATACAGTTGTCAAAATAATAAAGTCATTTGTAATACAATGATAAATGTGCTTTTTTGCAGCTTATGGACCTTTATTTTATTTTACTTTATTGTATTTTTAGAGTTTTGGTTAATTTGGGGGAGGGAGAAAGTGGTGGTGAGCAAGTGGAGACAACTGTACTTGCACAACAATAAAAATTTTTTAAAAAGAAAAAAGAGAGGAGTTAGTCCTTCTTAGAATGTTTGGTAAAATTCACCTGTGAAGCCTTCTGGTCTAGGGTTCTTGTTTGTGGAGAGTTTTTTGTTACTGTTTCAATATCATTGGGAATAATTTGTCTACTCAGATTCTCTGATTCTTCCTGATTTAGTTTTGGAAGACTGAAGGTTTGTAGAAACTTATCCAGTTTGTCCAGGTTGCCCAATTTGTTGGCATATAGTTGCTCATAATGTGCCACGTCCACTGCCGCGTCCACTGTTGGATCCCTCTCTCCGTGACAAGGTCCTGAGAGGGGGTGTAAGACTACAAGGAAGCAGTTTCCAACCTGGTGGACGTGGCATGGAAGGCCTTGCAATACCTATTGTGATTGTGCTTGCTTTGGGGATCATGACCCTTTTTGCTTTAATCATTATGAATACCCTGGCAGTGATTCAGATAGTGTGCCTGGACCTTTCCCGGCTCAATGAACAGAATAATAATATCATACTAGAACGTCAGGGAATATAGGCACAAGGAAACAACCAGAACAATCTGAGAATTCAAGCTTAATCAATAACAGATCATTGGAAAAACACCCAAGATAAGATAGAATACTCTAGGAAATCAGGAGATGATCTCACTACTTTCTTAGAGGGTATCAAAGTACAAAACATGTCTATAAAAGAACTCCTAGAGAAACTTAAAAGAAGTACCCTTAAAAGCCCCCTGCAACATAGGAATAGCCCCTCCTTTACCTTGAATAAGAATATATATCAACTAGACAGGCAAAGAAATAACAAAAGCTAGTTAGTTATTACAAACTAAACAGTCACTAGGGAGTCAGAATTTATAGTACACAGAAAAACATTTTAAGCAAAAAAAAAGGTAGATAGCTAAGTTAGACATCACAAGGGCCTTATAATAAATCTCCTATTTTCTCTACTCAATTTAGCGTATCCTTATGCCCTATACCAAATTCTGAGAAACTTTAATATACAATAAGATATTTCTAATTGTCTGATTAATGGCTCTCCTAGTTAAAATAATCTTTAACTAAATCTATGGGAACTTTTGTACTTTTACTGATTACCTTTGTATTGATTTTTCTGCTTAAATGATCATGTTATACTGCAAATATTAATCACTACCTGAAATGAAAATATAAAAACCTGCTTGTACTTGCAATAAACGGAACAGAGCTTCACTGTCCTTTGAGGCGTGTTGTCGTCTGTTACCCAGCGCCGACGCCTACCCTCACCTGTGGGACCCCTTGACCCGCTGCAGCCGGACCGCGGCAATAATGTTTTCTTACAATCCTTTGTATGTCTTCAGTGTCAGTTGTTATTTCTCCTCTCTCAGTTCTGAATTTATATATTTGGGTCCTTTATCTTTTTTCTTGATGAATCTGGTTAAATATTTGCCAATCTTGTTTATCTTTTCAAAGAACCAGTTCTAGGATTCACTGATCTTTAGTATCATTTTTTTACTGTTTTTCATTTATTTCCCCTCTGATCTTTATTATTTCCCTCCTTCTACTCATTTGGGGTTTTGTTTGTTGTTCTTTTTTGAAGTTTCCTTAAATGTAAAGTTAGATAGTTTATTTCAGCACTTTCTTTTGACATACACCTGTCATACTGTGAATTTCCCTCTTAGAATTGCTTTCCCTGTGTCCCACAGATTTGGGATTGTTGTGTACTAATTTTCATTTGTTCAAGGTATCTTTTAATTTCTTCCCTGACCTCATTGTTGACCCATTCATTGTTTAATAATATGTTATTTACCTGCTATGTCTTTGTGTGTTTTTCAGTGTTCTTCTTGTGACTGATGTCTAGTTTCATCACATCATGGTCAGAGAAGAAACTTGATATTATTTCGATCTCCTTAAATTTTTGAGACTTATTTTATGTTATAATATGTGGTCTGTCCTAAAAAACATTCCATGTGCACTTGAAAAGTATGTATGTTTTGCTGTTTTGTGGTGAAATGCTCTGAAAATATCAATTAAATCCATTTGATCTAGTGTGTCATTCAAGGCTGCTGTCTTCTTGTTGACTTTCTTCCTGGAATATCTATTCATTGAAGTCAATGGGGTGTTAAAATCCCCAACTATGACTGTATTTCTGTCAATCTCTTCTTTCATGTCCATCAAGATTTGCTTTATATATTTAGATGCTTCTATGTCTGGTGCGTGAATGTTTACTAAGATTATATGCTCTTGTTGGAGTGTTCCCTTTATCATTATGTAGTTTTCTTTGTCTCTTACTATAGCCTCGGTTTTAAAGTCTATTTTGTTGAATATGAGTACTGCTATCCCAGATTAATTTTCTTTCCCATTTGCATGAAATATCTTTCTCCAACTCTTTACATTTAGTCTGTGTGTATCTTTCGATCTGAGGTGGGTAATTTAGAGGAAGCATATATATGGGTCTTGTTTTCTGATCCATTTATCTACCCTCTGTCTTTTGGTTGGAGTATTGAAGCCATTCATTTAAAGGTGATTTTTTAAATTTAATTATATTTTATTGATTTTGCTATTACAATTGTCCTGATTTTTCCCCCTATCTCCCCCTTACACAGCACTCCCTACCCCCTCAGAAAATCACACCACCATTGTTCATGTCCATGGATCATGTGTATAAGTTCTTTGGCTACTCCATTTCCTATACTGTTCTTTACATCCCCCATGGCTACTCTGTAACTATTTATTTGTACTTCTTAATCTCTTCACCTATTCAACCATTCTCCCCCTCCCTTTTTCCATCTGGCAACTATCTGGCAACTATTCTCTTGCTGCTTTTAAGAGTCTTCTTTATCTTTAACCTCTGGCCTTTTAATTATGATGTGTCTTGGAATAGACCTCTTTGCATCATGATGGGGACTCTCCGTGCTTTCTGGACTTGCATGTCTATTTTCTTCAAAAATTAGAGGAGGTTTCTTTCACTATTTTTTCAAATAGATTTCCAATTTCTTGCTCTTTTTCTTCTCTTTCTAACACCCCTATAATGTGAATGTTGGACTTCTTGAAATTGTCCAAGAGGCTATTTGTATCATCATTTTTTTGGATTCTTTTTTTCTTCTTGTTGTTCTGATTGGTTGTTTTTTGCTTCCTTATGTTCCAAATAATTGATTCTCAGCTCCTTCCACTTTATCTTTTCCCTGTAAATAGTTCTTTATTTCAATTAGTGTATACTTTGTTTCTGAGGGTCTTTTTTAGACTGCTGGGGTCCTCTCTAAAGTCCTTGGACATTCTTATAACCAGTGTTTTGAACTCTGTATCTAATAGATTGCTTATCTCCATTTCATTAGGTCTTTTTCTGGAGTTTTGATCTGTTCTTTCATTTGGGCCATGTTTCTTTATCTCCTCCTTTTGGCAGCCTCTTGTGTTTGTTTCTATGTATTAGGTAGAGCTGCTCCCCCTTCATGTGGGCTGAGTACACCCTCTCCTTATAGTTGAGTCTTGGTTGCTGTTGGCAAATCAATGGGAGGAAATTAGCCAGGCAGGTCAGCTGCAAGGACTGGCTGTGACCACTGACCACCATCCGTGTAGGATCAGCTTTGTAGGGGTAGGGTGGTGGTGCTCCAATGTGGTCTGTAGCCATCCACTGGATGTGCTGGCCCTGGGGTTTCCCCAGGGTTGTGCAGGCCAAGGCAAGCCCCCACCTGTGTTTTGCCCAAGGCACCCTGCCTAAGCTATAAAGCTATCTGAGGTGGCTGCTACTTGTGCTGGGCTTAGAAATTCCCAAGGGAAGCCAAGCTGTGAATATAATCTGGCTGCTGCTAGGGCTCACTGAGAGCCAGCTGTTACTTGTTTATAGGATTTAGGAGTCAAGAGCCACAATTCTTCTAGAAAAGCAGCTTGGGTATGCATGTAAATTGGGTAGGGTAGAGCTTCTGGTGATCTCCAAGGCAGGTCAAACAGTGTTATTCAGGTTGATGGACTCTCAGATATCAGCCTGCCAACCCTGTGAGGGGAGGGTTTAGCAAAGGGGTAATGGCCTCTGCTCACCTTGATGCCAGACACTTTAGTTTCTCCCTGCATACCACTATTGCCTTTCAAGATGCTACCCCAGTGCTGGAGCTCAGAGGAAATGAGTCTGAGTGGGTGAATCTTTGTGTGTATTCTTTTTTTTTAAATTTTATTTATTTATCTTTAGAGGGGAAGGGAAGGAGAGAGGGAGAGAAACATCAATGTATGGATGCCTTTTGTGCATCCCCTGCTGGGAACTGGCCTGCAGGGAACCGGCCTGCAACCCTGGTATGTGCCCTGACTGGGATTCGAACTGCGATTGTCTGGTTCGCAGGCCCGCGCTCAATCCACTGAGCTACAACAGCCAGGCTTTGTGTGTATTCTTTAAGAGGAACTGCTTAGGACTCCAGAAGTTTCTTCCACTGACTCAATCTCTGTGGGTTTTTGCAGCCAGAAGTTGTGGGGACTTATCTTCCTGGTACTGGCACCCTGGGCTGGGGGCCTGGTATAGGTGTGGGACTCCCTGTTCTGGAGAAATGCCTCCTGAATTTTTATCCACATCAGTATGGGACCAGACTGTTCCAGTCTGCACCCTTCTTACCAGCCTGGAAGGATATAGGGTCTTTTTTATCCTTTTTTAAAAATTAATGTTCAAATACAGTTGTCTCCATTTTCCCACCACCACTTTTCTGAGCAAGATGTGGTTTCTTTAATTCTGTAATTGTCAGACTTCCATTCCACTCAACCTTTCATGCTCCCGAGTAATGGTTGTTCTATATTTTAGTTGCAGTTTTGTGCAAAGAGGCAATCCATGTCTGCCTATGCTGCCATCTCTAAGGTGATTATTGATAGATATGTATTTAGTGCCATTTTACTTTTAGACTATTTCTCTCTCTCTTTTTTCCTTTCTCTTCTTCTTCTAAAAGCAAGCCCTTTAACATTTGTTGCAGTATTGACTTGGTGTCAACAAACTCCTTTAGCTTTTTCTTGTCTGGGAAGATCCTTATTTCTCCTTCCATTTTTAAATGGCAGCCTTGCTCGGTAGAGTAGATCCAGCCAAGAGCTTTGTAGGTCCTTGCTTTTCATCACCTTGAATATTTCACACCACTCCCTTCTGTCCTGAAATGTTTCTGGTGAGTAATCAGATGACAGTCTAATTGGTGCTCCCTTGTAGGTAATTACCTGCTTTTCTCTTGCCATTTATAGGATTCTCTTCTTGTCCCTAAGCCTTAAATTTTAATTATGATGTGTCTGGGTATAGGCCTCTTTGGGTCCACCTTGCTTGGGACTCTCTGAACTTCTTGGACTTGTGTGACTTTTCCTTTCAACAGATTAGGAAAGTTTTCAGTCATTATTTCTTCAAATAGGTTCTCAATTCCTTGCTCACTTTCTCCTCCTTCTGGTATTCCCATGACCCATATGTTGCAATGCTTCATGTTGTCCAATATGTTTCTTAAGCTCTCCTCATTTTTTTAAATTCTTTTTTTCTTTCTACTGCACTGCTTGGGTGTCTTTTTCTACTTTGTCTTCCAAATCACTGATTTGATCCTCTGCTTCATCTAACCCACTGTTTATTCCTTCTAGTGTATTATTTATTTCAGATATTGTATTGTTTATTTTTTACTGGTCCTTTTTTATGGTTTCTACGTCTTTTTTCCATGCTGTTAAGTATCCTAATAACCATTACTCTAAACTCTCTATCTGCTGAATTGCTTGCTTCCATTTTATCTAATTCTTCTTCTGGAGAATACTCTTGTTCTTTTATTTGGGGTCTGTTTCTTTGTCTTCCCATTTTGGCTGCTTCTTTGTATTTGTTTGTATGTACTAGGTAGATCTGCAAGATTCTGGTGCATGCCTAAGTCAAACCATGCCTGTGACTGACCCTAGGCAACCTGCTTGAAGCTATCAGTGATCTACAGTGTATACCTCCTTCTGCTGGGCCTGGATGTATGGAGAAAGAACCAGGGGTACACACCAAGGCTGGCTTTTTCCAGCACCAGGCCCTGGGGAGAGTCAGCTGAAGCCTCAGATCTCCCAGTGATCTGCCTCTGCCTTTAGGGTTTCTATAGTGTTAAAGAGTGAAAGTCTTCCAGTTGTACTCCTTAGTAGGACTACAGGGTGGGGCAAAGTAATGCCTTCAGATGGGAATATTGCTTCCCCTCAGCCTGATGCCACTTGGAGGGGATTGCTGTGCCTGAGAGATGGCTCTTGCAGTATGGGGAATGACTTAGCACAGGAATCCTGGCAGGTGTTCCTTCAGCTCTCTCCCCAGGTCCACCAGCCCCAGACTCTTCTTAAGCATCTCTAGTCCACTCTGCCCTCCTTCTGCCAGAGCTCAGGGTAAGTGACTTTCAAACTGAAGTTTGTGAGTTGGCCCTTTAAGAGGCTTTCTGAGTTTTCAGCAGTCTTTCCCTGGCAGACAAAAACCTTGCTGCTTTCCATAGCTTTATGTTATTTGGGTTCCTTTCCTGGTTCTGTTGTTGTTGGCTGGGGAGTTCAGCTTGTGGTTTAGACCCCACACTTCTCAGGAGGGACCCCTGGCCACTGAGACATCCCTCCAAGACTTCAGCTGCCACCCATGGGATCCCAACCAGCCCTCTTGCAACTCCTCCACACTCCATACAGTCATGTTGTGGTGATATGGCTTCTTCCATCTGTCCATGGCTATAAAGCTTCTCTCCAGTGTTCAGTTGGTTATTCAGGATGATTTTTCTGTAATTCAATTGTAATTCCAGCTTGGTCCTGGGAAAAGGTTAGTGTAGCTTCCACTTATTTCTCTGCCATCTTGGGTCTCTCATGTACAACTACTTTGGAAAATAGTTTGGCACTCTCCTTAAAAACTCTCTTAAGACCTTGGCTCAGTTGGTGAGAGCATCATCCAGATATGCCAAGTTCAGTCAGGGCACATATAAGAAACAACCAATGAATGCATAAATAAGTGAAACAACAAATTTATATCTCTCTGTCTCTGCCTCTCTCTCCCTCTCTCTCCCAAATTAATCAATAAATTTTTTAAATGTTTCTTAAAAAGTTAAAAATAAATTCACCTTATAACCCAACATTTCTACTCCTAAGAATCTTTCCAAGAGAAATTAAATATATATAGCACCATAAAGACTCTTACACATGTGTTTATAGAGGCATTATTCATAATATCCAACTACTGGAAATCCAAATTCTCATCAACTGATGAATGCATAAACCAAATGTGGTATATCCATATAATGAAATATCATTCAACAAAGAAAAGGAATGAAGGACCAATACATACCTCAACATGCATGGTGAGTATAATATAATATAATGAATCTCAAAAACATTATATAAAATGAAAGAAGCCAGATGCAAAACATTACATATTATATGATTCCATTTACATGAAATATCCAGAAAGATTAGTATCAAAAATTAGTGTTTGCCTGGAACTAAGGGTAGGAGCAAGGAGTGACTGCAAATAAAGACAAGGGTCTTTTTGAGGTGTGACCAAATTTCCAAAATTGGATTACAGTTACAAAATTCTGTAAATTAACTAAAATTCATTGAATTGTACACTAAAAATAGATGAGTTTTAAGGTATATAAACTATTTCTCAATCAAGCTGTTTTTAAAAAAAGTTTAAAAAATAACCTATCCCACTCTTAGGTTATTTACCCAAGTGAAATGAGCATAGCTGTGTACAAAGACTTGTACATCAATGTTTGTACCTGTTTTGTTTGTAATAGACAAAAACTGGAAACAACTCCAATGTTCATCTGCTGGTGAATGGATAAGCAAATTATATTATATCTATACAATGGAATTATTCCTCACCAACAGAAAAGAAAAAATTATCAATATCTACTACAACATGGATGACTCCCAAAATAATTAAGCTGAGTGAAAGAAGCCAATTTGAAAAGAGTACATACTGAATGATTCTATTTATTAAAACTTTAGAACATGCAAACTAATTTTTAGTAATAAAAAGTATATCAGACCCTGGCCAGGTGGCTCAATTGGTTGGAATGTTGTCTCATATACCAAAAGGTTGCACATTTGATTCCCAGTCAGGGTACATACCTAAGTTACGGGTTTGTTCCCTGGTTGGGGAGCATATGGGAGGCAACCAATCAACGTTTCTCTCTCACACTGACATTTCTTTCTCTCTCTAAAATCGATGAATCATATCTGCAGGTGATGATTATTTTAAGAAGCACAACAGTAGTCATTTGGGGATGGGGTGTGTAGGAGTGGGGAAGAAGGGAGTAATTACAAAGTGGCATGAGAAAACTTCTGGGCATGACTGATTTGTTCATTGTCTTGACTATGTAATGGTTTCACAGTTCACATTTCGAAACCTATAAAATGGTCCACCTTAAGTATGTGCAGTTTACTGACTGTCCATTATTCTTCAACAAAACAGAACTTTTAAAGATATTTAGAGGTCTACAGTATCAATATTTAGTAACCATATTTTTGGAATGTGTTTTCTCTCATTCAGTTTCATCTTGTATTGTCCTTATAGTTATTCACCACTAATTGCTTTAAGTATGTGATTAATTAAATTAATAAAAAACCGTAATAGAATAAAGAAGTAACTAAGCAAATGATGTTGCATTGTTGACATTTTAAAAAATTGAACAGTTTTTTAATTGCCAGACCTGGGTTGGCAAATCATGACTTTAAATTTATTAGTAGGTTACTTTTTAACATACTCCACTTCAGTCTGTGCAGTTAGTAATGATAATGAGACTATCCTCAAAGAGCTGTTTTGAATTAAATAAGGTAATACAGTGAAGGTGTCTTAATACCATGCTTGGCATCCCCTAGAAGCTCAGTCTATGGTTATTCCTTTCCTGATTTCCAAGGTATCATCTAGATGACAGAAGCATTTGACTAAATAAAACTGTTTGTAAGCAATTATCTGAACATTTCATGAGAGATGAGAAGGGTGGGCATTTTCCAAGAATTAGGCAGTATTTACCTGGAACTCTGTCAAACAAGAATTTCAGTCCTCACAGAGATATACAGGGTCTGGCAGAAGTAATGCCTGCTTGAGCACAGTTGGCAGGGTAATAATGTCAATGTAATAATTTGTAGTTTTAATTTGAACATTTCACCTAAAATGTCATATGGTATGTTTGAGTGTGATATGGTTATGTTACAGAATTACATGCTTATGATTTTGTAATTGAGAAGGGGTATTATTTGTTCTGACCCTGTATATTCAACAGTGGAGTTTTTGCAAGGCCTAGATGAAATACTTGCCAAAAGTTAACAGTAGCCATCACCAGGTAGATGAAGTTATGGACCATTTTCATTTTCAAGAGCTGCTTGCATTACCTGAATGCATTACAATGAGCAAAGATATAAAAAGAATAGTTATTCCATTTTGGAAATGAAATTATTTGAAAATAATATTAATTTTAAAAAGTACAATGAGATACTACTTCATATCTACTAGAAAGACTATAATTTTTTAAAGAAAAATAACAGGTGTTGGCAAAAATGTAGAGAAATGAAGACCTTCATACAATGCTCATGAGAATGTAAAATTCTACAAAGAATGTAAAAAAGAGTTTGTTGGTTCCTCAAAAAATTAAATATGGGGTTATATTTGACCCCAAAATTCTACTCTTATTTATTACAGCATCTTTTTTATCCCTTTTTAAAATTTAAATTGTCGTTCAAGTGTAATTTTCTCTCTTATCCCAGCCCACCCACTCAGCCCTCCCCACCTCCCTCCCATTCCCACCCATTCCTAGTTTTTGTCCATGTGTCTTTTATACTTGTTCCTATAAACCATTCCCCTTTTCCCATGACATTCCCTCCCCTCTCCCCTCTGGACGCTGTCCACCTGATTTCTATTTCAGTGTCTTTGGTTACATTTTGCTTGCTTCTTTGTTTTGTTGTTTAGGTTCCTGTCAAAGGTGAGATCATATGGTATTTGTCTATCACTGCCTAGCTTATTTCACTCAGCATAATGCTTTCCAGTTCCATCCATGATGTTGCAAAGGGTAGGAGCTCCTTCTTTCTGCTGCACAGAACTCCATTGTGTAAACGTACCATAGTTTTTGGATCCATTCATTTACTGATGGACACGTAGGTTGCTTCCAGCACTTGGCTATTGTAAATTGTGCTGCTATGAACATTGGGATGCATAGGTTCTTTTGGATTGGTATTTCAGGGTTCTTAGGGTATAATACTAGTAGTGGAATTGCCGAGTCAAAAGGCAGATCCACTTTTAGTTTTCTGAGAAAATTCCATACTGTTTTCTTTTTTTAAAATATATTTTATTAATTATGCCATTACAGTTGTTCTATTCCCCCCCTTATTCCCCTCCACCCTGCACACCCCTCCCCCACCATTCCCCCTCTTTAGTTTCTGACCATGTGTTTCAAGTTCTTTAGATTCTATATTTCCCATACTATTCTTGCCCTCCCCCTATCTATTTTCTACCTACTATCTACCATACTTATTTTCTGTACCTTCTCCCCCCTTCTCCTTCTCCCATTCCCTTGTTGCTAACCCTCCATGTGATCTTCATTTCTATGGTTTTGCTCCTTATTTAGCTGTCCTCTTAGTTTGCTTTTGTTTTAGGTGTGGTTGTTAATAACTGTGAGTTTGCTGTCCTTTCACTATTCATCTTTTTTATCTTCTTTTTCTTAGGTAAGTCCCTTTAACATTTCATATAATAAGGGCTTGGTGATAATGAACTCCTTTAACTTGATCTTATCTGGGAAACACTTTGTCTGCCCTTCCATTCTAAATGAAAACTTTGCTGGATAGAGCAATCTTGGTTGTAGGTCTTTGAATTTCATGACTTGGAATACTTCTTTCCAGCCCCTTCTTGCCTGTAAGGTCTCTTTTGAGAAATCCGCTGACAGTCTGATGGGGGCTCCTTTGTAGGTGACTGTCCCCTTATCTCTTGCTGCTTCTAGAATTCTCTCCTTCATTTTAATCTTGGCTAATGTAATGATGATGTGCCTTGGTGTGTTCCTCCTTGTGTCCAACTTCTTTGGGACTCTCTGAGCTTCCTGGAGTTCCTGGAATTCTATTTCCTTTGCCAGATTGGGGAAGTTCTCCTTAATTATTTGTTCAAATAAGTTTTCCACTCATGGCTGTTCCTCTTCCCCTTTTGGTACCCCTATAATTCTGATGTGGGAACATTTAAAGATGTCCTGGAGGTTCCTAAGCCTCTCCTCATTTTTTAAATTCTGTTTCTTCATTCTTTTCTGTTTGGTCATTTTTTTCTTCCTTTTGGTCCGCTCCCTTGATTTGAGTCCCAGTTTCCTTTCCATCACTATTGGTTTCCTGTGTGTTTCCCTTCATTTCAATTAGTTTAGCCTTCATATGTTCCTCTAATTTGTGGCTAAAATCAACCAGTTCTGTGAGGATTCTGATCAGTGTTTTGAACTGTGCCACTGATAGGTTGGCAATTTCTTGTTCGCTTAGATTTATCAGCTCTGGGACTCTGCATTTTTCTTGGGCCATGTTTTTCTCTGTTTGCACCTGTTACATTTGAGGAGAGGCGCCTCAGGTGTTCGCCAGGGCGGGGCCACCCAGATGGCTGGTTTGTGATGCTGTTTGTGGGGGCGGGGTCAGAGAGGGACAATGGCAGTTCCCTCTGCAGCTTCCTGCCACTGGGGCCTGTGTGGCCGTCTCACCACTCACTCTTTCACCAGTTTATGTGCTCACAAATGTGTGACCGAGGTCATCCCTCAGTGGGTCCACTGCCTTGTGCCCTCAGTGGGTCCGATCGCTTCTCCACACCTGGGATCCACCCACAGCTGCTGGCGCACCTGGGTTGCCCGGGTTGGTCCAGTGGATCTTTTCTGCCCGACTCTGCTCTGCTGCTGGCTCTGCTTCTCTTACTGGTTTGGCTGAAGGGTTCGTTGTTGTCAGACTTCCATGTAGTTCAATTTTCTATGGTTTAGCTGCGTTTCTGTTGCTAAAACTTTGTTGTCTTTAAACTTGGTTGTGCAAGAAGGCACAGTGCTTCCACCTACGCCTCCATCTTGGTGGAAGTCCCATACTGTTTTCCATAGTGGTTGTAACAGTCTATAATCCCACCAACAGTGCACTAGAGTTCCCTTTTCTCCACAACCTCTCCAACACTTGTTGTTTGTTGCTTTGCTTATGATGGCCATTCTTACCTGTGTGAAGTGGCATCTCATTGTGGTTTTAATTTGCATTTCTCCAATGGCTAGTGATGTTGAATATCCTTTCATATGCCGATGGGCCCTATGTATGTCCTTTTTGGAGAAGTGTCTGTTCAAGTCCTTTGCCCATTTTTTAATTGGGTTGCTTGTCTTCTTAGAGTGGAGTCATGTAAGTTCCTTTTATATTTTGGAGATTAAACCCTTGTCTGAGGTATTATTGGCCAATATGTTTTCCCATACAGTTGGTTCTCTTTTTATTTTAATACTGTTTTATTTAGCCATGCAGAAGCTTTTTATTTTGATGAGATCCCATTGGGGATGTGTTCCTGGTGTTCACAGCTTCCACCTACTCTTTTTTGTGATCATTTGGAGGAGTAAGGCAAAATGGTTTAAGACAGCAAGAGAGTATTCTATGCTATTTACAGTAGCAGCCAGTAGAGAAGAGATAGGAGATCCTTTGGCTATGTATAGTGTTAACCGTGATCTTCTGCCCAACCAGCCACCTTTTAGAAATAATGGAAAAAAGGTAAGACTCTTGTTGGGGAGGGAAGGATTGTGAGTTGGATCTAGAAAGCAGTGAGGTGTAGGAGGTCAGATTCTGAGGTAAGGTGAGAGTAAAGGATAGTAAATAGGTGTAGTGTGTAAGAGAATAGAGTTAACCACTACAGTAATAGAGTTCAGGAAACCGTGAAGTGAGCTAAGATCTAGGAGGGGTGTTGTGTAATATTTACAATTGTATGGGACAACTATTATTTACAATAATATTAGAGCAAAAATCATATGACAGAATCTATGAGATCTAGATAATAAGAATAGGGAGTATAGGACCTTGAGTAGTGTACTAATGGAACACAAGAGAAGCGAAGGACAGTAAATTAGCAATACGCTATGAATGAGAGAACAGGGGAAACCTGTCAAATGATATAATATAACCAGCCAAGCAAAGAAGACTAAACAAAAAGAAGAGGAATACAAAATACTATTCAAATAAGATGTAAGAATAATGAAAAAATAATATTACTAATATGCAATAACTTGCAGGTTCTCTGTAATAGCAAAGTGAAATTTGTCTCTGTGTCTCAGCTGTTGGTTTGTTCCCTCTTTGGGTCCAACTCTGGACTTTTCACAGTTCTGGGTTTTTGTCTCACTTGTGGGTATTTTTTAAAAAAGGCAGAAGAAGGAAGGAAGATGAGATAAAATTGGAAAGAAAGGAAAGAGGAATAAAACAAGAAAGAAGGAAAGAGAAGCAAAAGGAAGTGAGAGATAAAAAATAATTTAAAAAATTTTTAATTACTTTAAAAAAAACAAAGAAACCTATTACTGGTTTCAAACTGGCCAAACTGGTTTTTGCTGGCTGCAGCCGGCTGAGGGGTGACTGGTATCACTTTTCTCCCTTCTTGTTTAGCACTCAGTCAGCCTTGCATGCACTCTCCCCAGAGCTAGCCCAGGGCCCCTCCAGAAAGTCCTGGGTGTGGGCTCCAGGTCTCCTGAGGAGCACGTGCTCTCTCCAGGTTTACAAGTGTGAGCTCTGGGCCTTTCACAAAGCTCTCTCTCCCCTCGTTGTGGGCGAGCACACCTGGCCAGGATGCCTGCCATTGCACAGGCTTGGGCACACACTCTTCCCAGGGCTATGCATGGGTGCTCACAGCCCCCATGTGTTTGCCATTTAGTTCTTACTCCCCTATCTGTGACTTCAAGCAACCAGATTTCTCCGGGTGCTGCTTGAACCCTGTTTGGTGGGGGAAGGAGTGCCAACCCAGCTCTCTCCCTAGAGCCTTGTTGCTGACCCCGCAGGTGTCAGGCCTGGGGCTACAGCCTCCCTGGTCCCCACACTGATCCCTGGGCCCTTATTGTTCTGAAGCGCTCTCCTTACCACCTTGTTTTTCAATGTCCGCTACAATTTTTGATCTCCTGTTTTCATATATGCTGTGGTACTGGAGGCTGTTTGCTCTGTTCCTCCATAGATTGGCCAGGTTTCTCTCCCGTGTGTAGGGGGAAGTGGAATCTTCTCCCTCTTACCTAGTTGCCATCTTTTCCTCTACATCACTCTTTATAATAGCCAAAAATAAAACAACCTAAATGTCCTTCAACTGATAATATCCATACAATAGAATATTATTAAGCTTTAAAAAAGAATGAAGTAGCCCTGGTTGGTGTAGCTCAGTGGATTGAGTTCAGGCCTGTGCACTTAAGGATCACAGTTCGATTCCCAGTCAGGGCACTTGCCTGGGTTGCAGGCCAGTTCCCAGCAGGGGACTCATGAGAGGCAACCATACATTGATATTTTTCTCCCTCTCTCCTTCCCTTCCCCTTTAAAAATAAATAAATAAAATATTTTTAAAAAATGAATGGAGTAATGACATGCTACAATGTAGCAAACCTTGAAATTATTGTGCTAAGTGAAAAAAATCTAGACACAATAGACCACATGTGATAGAAGGAGACTTGACTTGGGGTGGTGAACACACAGTACAATATACAGGTGGGGTATTCCAGAACTGTACCCTTGAAATGTATATAATTTTATCTAACCAATCTCACACAATACACTCAATTAAAAAATTGAAAGCTAAAAAAAGGGCCACATATTATGTGATTTCATTTACATTAAAAAGCCAGAATACATAAACCATAGATACAGAAAGTAGATTAGTGGTTTCCAGTGATGGACAGAAGAGAATGAGAAATGATTGCTAACAGGTATAAAGTTTCTTTCCGGAGTGATAAAAATGTTCTGGAGTTAGATAATGTTGATGGTTGCATGACCTTGTGAATATGATTAAAAAAGCCCCCATCTGTGTTTTGCCCAAGGCCACCTTGCTTTTATAGAGAGCTATAGAGCAGTCTGTGATGGCTGCTACTTATGCTGGGTTTGGAGATTCCCAAGTCAAACCAACTCTGAATCTCCTGCCACCTTTCTTATTTCTACTGGCCAATCAACTTTGCTACAGTTTTTGAGCTTTCTTACTTTCCTCTCCATGCCTACACTCAAGTCCCTATGCCACCTCTGTTCAGTCCTGAATCAAGCCTAACAATTTCAAACGCTGAAGTCCAAAGACATGTCAGTATTGTGGAATGCCACATGTATCAAAGACCAAAATATCCAGGTTTTGCTTAAAGTAGACTGTATAATCAAAGCTTTCCTAAGACAATGAATCTAAAGAGAAAGATGACATTTTAGGGACTCGGCTGCCAAAGTAGGTTTATAGTTGGTCATATGGAAAATAATATAATAATTAATAAATAATAATATAAGAATAAACTGTGATTCACATACAACTGTAAACCTACTTTTGCCTCACTCTGTATTTACAAGACCATTACAGACACTACAGAACTAACCAATAAAAATAGCCATAGACTGTATGTTACTTTTGTGTCAGACTTCCATATTAATGGAATCATGACAGACAGCAAAGAGAATGAGTTTTGGTACTTGAGAGACTCTGGGTCTAATATTAATTTATGCTGGGTACAGAACCTCATACTGCTCTGTACCTCAGTCTCACTGCCTGTAAAATGGGGCTAACATTATCTCCCAGTTTGGGCTCTAGAGAAGGCAGAGTAAGGAAATGATTGTAGACACCTAGCACAATGCTAGACTTATATTAGGATCAACCAAAGTTAATCCTATTTCTCTCCCTCTACAGGCATTTGTAATTTAATACCAAATAGGACTTTTTTTTCCCTCACCAAAGGCCTACTGCTCAAAGAACCACACTCAAGGAAAATAGAAAAAATGGCTAATTTAGTGTTGCTTGGATTCAAAAGAATTGGCAGATGCTCTCTCAAATCAAAACATTTCAGCTAAATGGAATCTTCAAACAGAAGGATTTTGCTGAGTTAAACACAGGGAGAGAAAAACAAATTTTAGTGCTGATAACATGCTATACTTTCCTTGTACAACATCAGCTTTTGCTTTTATTTAAAGGGCAATTGCTCTGCAATGTTTTGTAAGTAAACACTTAGGAATTTTTCAGCAAGTCTCAGCTGACACACCACCTCTTGGCCTAAAAAGTCTTTTCTCAGTGAGAAGTCTTATGTAATTATAGTAAAGAATGTGAAGTAGGACAGTATAAACTGATTTAGTAATTTAGTTCCATGCAAGTACAACTTATTTGACAGGATTTTCCAAGAATTTTCAGCCAGTTCCCATTGCTGGAAACAAAAACAGTAATTATTCAAAATTTGAAATACAGCTATATGAATAAGCCATCTCATTCACAACATGCCTCTCCTCTTCAATGCAAAAGAGGACTAGAAGGTGATGGGAAAGTCATCTTTTTGAGGAATGCTGAATTTATGAAAGGGGATCCAAGACACTAGAATTTATTTATTAAAAATTGTGTATTCTTACGTTTAAACTTCTGTCACCTTCAAGGTACTCTCCATTTTGATGCAATACACCTATGGAGATTTTTTCCACTGCTCACAACAGTTTTTGAATTCATCAGTTTTAACACCTTTTCGTGCTTCTGCCATTTTTGTTTCACCTTTTCCACATCAGCAAAACGTTTCTCTTTGAGGTCTTTTTTCATCTGGGGAAACAAAAAAAGTTGGATGGGAGGAGACTGGGTGAATAGGAAGGGTAGGGTATGGGGGTCATGGCATTTTGGGTCAAAAAAACTGCTGAACACTCAGCATGGTATGGGCAGGTGTGCTTGTAAATCACCCACCATGAAATGGACATACGCATTGAAAGAGTCTTCAAAAAAAGTTCACTAAAGCAGAATTCAGCCTCTCAGAACAATGCCAGCTGGTACACTGATGCAGGTGGGTTCCTGGAGCACTCACCTGGTGGAGCAAGCCTGTACTACAAGGGGCCACCTTCCAGAAAATAATTCTGGTGTGCGTGTGTTTTAGGGTTCCCCTAGAAACAACCTTCTTCTTTTATCTCTTAGAAACCAAAAGCGAACATTTCCCATAAAATCACCAAGCAGAAGAAGATATAACAAAGGGGAGAAATTTTGGAAGCCAGCCAGAGAAGAAGACACATTTGATTGCTTGGCCTACTCTACTATGGCCCCTGCCTTGGTGCTACTAAGCTAGGGAAGCACACAGGAAAGAAGGGTGGCCACGATCACAGTTGGAAACTTTAAGTGGACTATTTGCAGAATACTCCACCCCCAAATAGGAGAATATACCTCATCTTCAAGACATATAGAACATTCACTAATAAGGAAATAAAAAAGAATTGAAATTATGCTAAGTATGTTCTCTAATCACATTGGAATTAAAATCAGCAAGAGAGAAATAACTGGAAAATCCCCATATATTTGAACATTAATTATATACTTTTAAATAACTATGAGTCAAATAAGAAATCAATTAGAAAATATTTTATTTGAATAAAAATAGAAACATAACATATCAAAATTAGTGGGACATGGCCAAAACAATGCTTAGAAAAAAATTATACAACATTATATACTTATTTTTAAAAAGTCTCAAATCAATGCTCTAAGTCTCTATTTTAAAAACAAATTAAACAAGAGAAAATTAAACCCAAAGCAAACAGAAGAAGATATACTAAAGGGGAGAAATCAGTGAAACAGAAAACAGAAAAAAAATTAAAAAACCTAAAAACTGGTACTTTGAATAGCTCAGTAAAACTGATAAACTTGTTACCAGACTGATCAAGAAAAGAAAATACAAATTGTCAATCCTGGAAGTGAAAAAAGGAATATCTCTATAGATCCTATAAGCTAAGAGAAAACTTTTGTCACTTTTATGAACATATAGAACATCTGATAGCTTAGACAAAATGGACACATTCTTTAAAATAATTTAATTACCAAAACTCACTCAAAAAATAAACTGAATCACCATATATTTATTAAAGAAAGAAAAATTGAATTTACAGTCAAAAACATTGCCACAAAAAAATTCCTGGCCCAGATGACTTCACTAATGAATTCTAACAAACAAGAAAGAAATGACATCAATTTTACACAAATTCTTCCAGAGGAGGTAATACCTACCAATTCATTTTGTGATAACAGCATTACCCCAGCAGCAAAACCAGGCAAAGTCATTATTAGAAAAAAATATACACCAAACCAATATTCCTCCTGGACCTCAACTTAGAAATCTTTAATAAAATATTGGTAAATTGAAATCAGTAATATATTTAAAAAATTACTTCAGGAAGTGGGATTTATCCTAGGTTTCCAATGTTGCTTCTACATTCAAAAATCAATCATTATGACTTACCATATGAACAGAATAAAACATAAATCATATAATAATCTCAAAAGATACAGAGAAGCATTTGCAAAATTCAACCTCCACTCAGGATTTAAAACTCTCAGCAAACTAGACATAGATGGGAACTTTCTCAACCTGATAAAAATTATTTGTATAAAACATATATTTAACCTCACCTTTAATTCTGAAAAACCAGGAATAAGATCAGCAGGTATGTCTGTTCTCACCACCTCTATTTAACACTGCACCGAAGATACTAGCAAGCAAAATAAGGCAAGAAAAATGGTGCTTGAACCATTGGGTAGTCATATGCTAAGGAAGGAAGGATGGAAGGAAGGAAGGACTTTTGTCCTTAACTCACACCATATACAAAAATTAATTTGAAAAGACCATAGACCTAAGTGTAAGAGCTAAAATTATAAAACTTCTCTAAAGAAAACATAGAAAAATTTGTGACTTTGGTTTAGGCAATAATTACTTAGAATGTAAAAGGTGCAAGCCATAAAAGAAAAATTATTTCATATTACAAAACTCAAGCACCACTGTTCCTTAAAAGACTCTAAGAAAATGAAAAAAATAGGCCTCAGACCAGGAGCAAATATTTATAAAACATCTATCTGACAACGGGCTTTCAGTCAGAATAATATATAAAAAATTCTTATAACACAGCAATAATATAGATAACCTAATAAATATGGACAAAAGATTTGGACAGATATATGGAAGACATATGGATAGCAACAAGCACATGAAGAAAATGCCCAATATCATCAGGGAAATGCAAATTAAAACCATACTAATATACAACTATTCAACTACTGTAACAGATAAAATTTAAAACACTAACAATATAAAATGCTGTCAAGGATGAAGATCAACTAACTAGAACTCTGTTGCATTGCCAGAAGGAGTACAAAATTGTTCAGCCACTTTGAAAAACAGTTTGGGTTTCCTGAACCACTGGATCACCTGGACCGGCACACCAGTTCCACCAGGGTCAGGAATGTGTCCTCTCATCACCATCTCTTCTCTTCATGAGGGTTTCACAATCCATGGTGAAATTCAGCAATGCTCAGCCAGCAGCTCAAAGCGCCCAAGGCTGCCCAGCATGCCCAAAGTATGAAGACCTTTGGCTTTGTGTCTGGAAGAGGAAGGGACATGGGACCAAGGGATGAAGAGCAAACTCCAGAGCCTCACCATTGGTAACTTGAAAATCAGACATCCACTGGGCAAGAGAAACTTTGGGAATGTGTACCTCGCTGGGCCCAAGGAAAGCCATTTAACTGTGACTCTGAAAGTCCTCTTCAGGTTCCAACTTGAGAAGATAGGAATGAAACACCAGCTGCCCAGAAAATTGAAATCCAGGTACATCTACAACATCCCAATATCCTATGCCAGTACAACTACTTCCACGATGCATGTCTCTGTGCCTTGTTCTGAAATATGCTCCAAGGCATGAGCTCTACAAGGAGTTGCAAAAGACCCACTCACTGGGTGAGTAGCATACAGCCATGATAATGGAGAAATTGATAGATGCTCTGACTTACTGCCATGAGAATAAGGTGATTCGCAGGGATATTAAGCTGAAAAACCTGATGCTGGGGTTAAGGGGTAAGGAGAAGATTGCAGACTTTGGCTGGTCTATGCACACTCCCTCACTGAGGAGAAAGACAATATGTGGGGCTTTGGACTATTTGCCCTTAGAAACGATTGAGCAGAGAACATACAATGAGAAGGTGGATCTGTGGTGCATTGGGGTGCTCTGCTACAAGCTGCTGGTGGGAAATTCACCTTTTAAGAACACCCTCTATTCTGAGACATACAGACACATCCTCAGTTTCTTTGGGGGTCCAGGACTTGATCATCAAGCTTCTCAGATACCAGCCCTTGGAGCTGCTGCCTTTGGCCCAGATCCTGTCCCACCACTGGGTCAGGTCAACTTCTGAGGGTGATACCTCCATTGGTTCAAATGGCTTCCTGAACCCTGCTTTCCCCTGTCCCTCTGTTCATTCAGGGAGTTCCCCTGGCTCCACAATCTCATCTCCCTTTTGTTTCTTCTCTTTTAAAATATAAGTTGTTAGTTAATAAAAGGTTAATCATTTTCTACCAGGTCAAAGAAATTTGAAAAGAAAAACAGTTTGGCAGATTCTTATAAAATTAAATATATACTTATATAACCCAGAAACTCTAATCCTAAGTATTTACCTAAAATAAATCTAGTCCCATACAAAGACTAGTGTGTAAATGCCTGTAATAGCTTTATTGATAATAACCAAAAACTGGAAACAATCAAAAAGTCTATTAACTGGCAAATGGATAAACAAAATGTGATATATCCATACAATAGAATACTACTCCGCAATAAAATGGAACAAATTACTAATTCATGGAACAACATGGATAAATCTCAACATTATGTTAAATTTAAAAACCAATGCATATATGAGTAAACTCTGTATGATTCTATTTATATTACATTCTGAAAAATCAAACACAATATAGACCTGAGATTTGTCATTGCTCAGGGTGGAGACAGATTATAAAGGACCATGGGGGAAATTTTTGCAGTGATGGAAATGTTCATATTTTGATTGAGCTGCTGATCATACATCTTTCTACTTTGTCAAGACTCATCAACTTATATACTTAATAAGGGTGAGTTTTACTATGAAAATTATCCCTCAATGAATCTGACTAAAATAAATCAAGGGTCTTAGAAGGGAAAACAACAGACAGGTGGTACACAGCAGATTTTTAGAGCAAGGAATCTATTCTGTATGATACTGTAATAGCCTGCAATGGGCAGTGGTCTCACTCATTTCAGTGTCCTGATAGAGTCCTTATCTAAGTGTCCAGATTTGCAGTTTGGGACATTCCAGGCCCACCCCAAGGGCATTGACATTACATCCAATTACCTTAGTCTCAGGCATATTGCTTCTTGACATAACTGTCATGACTGGCAGTGACTCCACATTGGATTATCAAAAAGTATCCAAAAAATCTGCTCTGCTTTTGCTCTAAACACATACATTTGTAAAAACCCATTGTTCTGTGTAACATAAAGAGTGAACTCTAATGCCAAACATGGATTTATAGTTCAATATTTGTTTATCAATTATAACAAATGTAATTATCAATGCAAGATGCTAATAATAGGGGATACTGTGGGAAACTAGGTGGAGGGAGTGTATGGGGACTCTGTACTTTCCACTTATTTTTTTTTCTTGATTATTCTTCCCCCTAAATTCCCCCCATAGGTGTCATTCTGGTCTCTAGCTATGAGTCTGTCTCTATCAATTTTTCTATGAATCTAAAACTTCTCTAATAAATAAAGCATATTAATTATTTTTTTAAAGAAAGAAAACATGGATGACAGACACACACTATCTGACTTCAAGTCTTGGCTCTGTCCCTTACTTAGTACCTGTGTGAATTAACCTAATGATTTATTCTCAGCTTTCTTGTCTATAAACTGGGGAGACTGTAAAAACAATTTCATAGGATTGTTTTGAGGATAAAATAAGTTGATACACATCATTCCCTTAGAAACTTGCTAATCAAAGTATGGTTCTTAGACCTGCAACATCCACATTCACCTGGGAGCAAGGTAGAAATGGAGAATTTTATATCTCATCTTTAGAGTCTGAATCTGCATTTTCATAAGATGCCCTGATTACTTATACATGTGTCCATACAATGTTGTATGTTCTCTCTAGGGTCATATAACACGGGGGTCTCTGAGGAAAGCTTGATAAAATTTGGATTTCATTCTACATCCCCAGACATCTTCAATCTCTACTTTCCCCAAGAAACTTTTGTTCTTGGATTTAGAAGATAGGTCAGAGGGCAAGCCAGGAAAGGCAACTACCCTGCTTACCCCTTCCTCTCCTCTCTATAGCATGTCTTTTTTCTATCTGCCCCAACCTGGACCTTAGTTAACAGCTACTTTACCAAAAATGTCAAACTATCCAGTGAAATGACTGAACATGGTCATTAAAAAAACAAAACAAAACAAAACCTTTTCTCTGATAAGGGGTTAACATCCAAAATTTATAAAGAACTTATAAAACTCAACACCAAAAAACCAAACAATCCAATTAAAAAATAGGCAAAAGACCTGAATAGACACTTTTCCAAACTGGACATACAGATGACCAATAAACATATGAAAACATGCTCAACATCATTAATCATCAGAGAAACGCAAATTAAAACCACAATGTGATATCAACTCACATCTGTGGGAATAGCCATCATTAATAAATCAACAAACAACAAGTGCTGGTGAGGATGTGGAGAAAGGGGAACCCTTTTGCACTGTTGGTGTGAATGCAGATTGGTGCAGCCACTGTGGAAAGCAGTATGGAGATACCTCAAAAAATTAAAAATGGAGCTGCCTCTTGACCCAGAAATCCCACTTCTGGGAATATATCTGAAGGAACCAAAAACACTAATCCAAAAGAACATAAGCACCCCTATGTTCACTGCAGCATCATTTACAATCTCCAAGATATGGAAGCAACTCAAATGTCCATCAGTAGATGAATGGAGAAAACAACTATGGGACATTTACACAATGGAATACTACTCAGCTGTAAAAACAAACAAACAAACAAAAAGGAAATCTTATCTTTTGCAACAGCATAGATGGACCTGAAGTATTATGCTAAGTGAGATAAGCCAGTCAGAGAAAGACAAATACCATATTATTTCACTTATATATGGATTATAATAAACAAAATAAATTAAAATAACAAAATAGAAACAGATTAATCAGATACAGAAAACAGACTAACAGCTGTTAGAGGGGAAGGAGTGGGGAGAGCTGGGTAAAAAAGGTGAAGGCATTAAGCAAAAAAAAACCCCATAGACACAGACAACAGCATGATGATAAATGGGAAAAGAGGGTTTGGAGGAGCTTGAAAAGGGTAAAGAGGGAATAAATAGTGATGGAATGAGACTTTGGGTGGTGAACAGACAATACAATATGCAGATGAAGTATTATAGAATTGTACATCTGAAACCTATGTAACTTTATTAACAAATGTCATCCCAATAAATTTAATAAAAATTTAAAAATAAATTAAGTTTGGAATCCATGCACATTTAGCATTAGTCTCTTTGTCCACATTGAGGAGCCTCAGCTGGTGTTGACTCACTTTGTGAGTCAACTTGTTCAAACTTGCTATTTTTATAAATAATTTCAGGATCTTAACACATGGTTTCAAACATAGTTAAACCCAAACAGCATCCAAGACAAATTTTCAGGGGGGACATATTTTTTGCTGTAGTTGACCCTATATATACATATACACAAATGACATATAAAGGGCACATGCCTCATAACATTTACATAGGCAAAAACTATTTCTTTTAGGACATAGTTTTGATATCCTGGGGAACGTTGCTTTGTCCGTGAATGAGTTCCTTTAAGCCACTAGCTAAAAAATATTAAATAAAAGCACTTTGGAAAATTTTTTACTATATATTTGACTTTCAATATGAACCTGAACACCAAATCATGTTCCAAGCTTTCTCTAAGTAGTGTTCTATAGGCCCTTTGATATAGACAATAGGCCTCTGAAGGCAGACAATAGTAGGGTTCATCTTCTAAAGATGGCCACCCCAATATTTCTCATGCCACGTGTTCTTTGTATAATGTGCCATTGATATATTCTACTATGAAGTGGCAGGATCTTTCTCCTTTTTCCTTGAGGCTGGGAAGACCTCTGAGACTGACTGGACAAAAAGAGTATAATGCAGAAATGCTAGACGACTTCCAAGGCTAAATCATTCAAACATTGTGCATGTTTGTCTTTCTCTTTTGGCATGCTTGCACTTGGAGCACAGTTACAATACTATAAAGAAACTAAGCATCTATGATGAAAGACCAAGTGTGGGTGGTCCAGCCTATAATGACAAGTAAGGTCCTAGCCAGCAGCCAGCATCAATTCTCAAACATGTTAGTGAGTGAGCTCCCAGCCATCAAGTTGCCCCTAGCCTTCAAGCCGTCCCTAAAGGAACTCACAGAATTCCTCAGCTATCTCAATCCAAACCACAGGTTTTGAGAAAAAGAAATGACTACTGTAATTTTAAACCATTAAATTTGAAAGAGATGTTGAGCAATTTGCTTATGGTCATACTGATAGTAAGGGGTTAAACTGGGCTCTGAAGCAAGAGTATGAGCTCTGAACCACTACACTATACTGCATCTCATGCTTCCAGCAGTCTCACTGGAAAATCAATCTAAAGCTTATTTATGTTTGACTGTTTGAAGTTGAGAAGTAGATTCAGTTTGCAGAACAAATCTTTTAAACTAATTGATTAGCAGTATGCCCTGTTCTCTCTTTTCTAATACAAATTTTTAAGGAAGTTGACTTTCTGCAAAACTTATCAACTTACTGATGATGGTCCCCAACAGGAAACAAATTAAACTTTTCAACCAGACATTTATTGTGTACTTTCCACATAATTATTTGAAATTTGCAGAAATTCCCAGGAAAAAAGGAAGCTGAATAAATCATTCTATTTGTATATATTACATATATACATTTATCTTTTATATATTACAAAACAATTTAACTACTTAAAAACTACATCCTTTGAAAAAGACAATTTGACTTTTTAAAACTTCCATGCTATCACTGATGTCTGGATTGTTTATGCTTCAGGGAGATTTAGTCACAGAAGTATCTGTGAAGGAAGGAAGTGAGAGAGAGAGCAAAAGGTAGGGTGGAAGGAAGGGGAGCTCCCAATCACTTTAGTTCTCACATCTGGCATTTATGCGGTTGTTCTGTGTCTCTTTTGAGATGTTGTAGCCATTACAATGCATGGTGCATGGCCTTTGGGATAGTATATTGAATTCATCCAAAAGGCCTCTCTGACTACAGCAGACTGAGGAATTACCTCACCAGGGAAGAGTCTACTTTCTGGGTGTTAGTTCACTGCTCTGAGCCCATTATCCCAGAAGCAGACTCAGAACTCTTTTTGCCCCAATGGGATCCCTTTAGGATCATACCTATAACCTCAAACTAATCCAAACCACCGCCTCTTACATTCATATTATTATGATAAGTTTTGATCTATCATTAACCATACAGTGAACATCAATTTGTGAAAGGTCCACTTCTAGTCCCTGAAAAAAGACTAGAAATAGAAGGAAAGGAGAATAGCAAAGCCACTCTCCTAAGGGCTCTATTGTTAATGCCATGGATATGGAACATATAAATAAAACAACAAATGGAATCAGAGAACAAGCCCTGCAGTGCTAAAAAGATAGGCTAATAGTAAGTGCTGTTGGGGTAAGATCTGGTGACATCAAGTTAGAACAGGACAATGAGGGATTAAAAAAAATCTCGGTGACTGGAGAAGAGAGGGAGAGGATTTCATGTGGGATGCAAAAGGTAAAAGAGAAGCATAAAACCAAGAGGAATGTTTGGAGAGGAACTCATCCCACATGCATATTTTGAATAGTAACCACTACTAGGCAGGAGGCAGAATGATTAGACTAACTCAACTTGTAGGGCACTGTCAACCTGGATGAGTCTGTCTCTTTACCTTCCACCTATCTCTGTTCCCATCATCCACAATAACCCTTTTAAACTACTGATTTTGTCAAGTCACTGCCATGATTCTGCCCTATTTACAGACATTCTGTAATTTAGAACTCTGTGACCAAGAGGCTTGTGGAAAGGTGCAGGGTCCTGAGGGTAGGCTAGATTCAGAATGTTCAAAATCTGTGTTACCAAGTTAGGGCTAATGACCAGTTGTGATGGAGAAGGGCAACCAAAAATCAGAGCCAAGGAAGCAATACTGTACATCATGTTGTTGATGAAAAACTGTAGACAAAATAACGTAAGGAACAGCAGCCAAAAATGTTACTTGCAGACTGTGAGATGACTGGGGCAGATGATTCAGAATGGAAGAAATGGGCAATAGTGTCTGATTACATATGGCCCCAGGTTCATGGAAACAGGGCAAGAATAACAGATCGCAAAGGCCACATAGACAGACTTGAATATCCTCTGCTCAAAATCTATGCTGCTTTACTGGGAAAGCAGATGCAGAAATGAATAGTCAGTTAGAGAACAGTATGTTGATAATAGAATGACAGGGGCTGTGGCCCAGAGAGGTGCTTCTGTACCACCGGACAGGGTAGAGTTGCCAGAGGGCAGTGTCCTCATCTGAAAGATAAAGATTATTATAAAACTTGCCTCAAATATTACTATCAGGCCATATACAAAAACCAAAGGGCAGACTCCAAAAAAATATCATGTTGCAAAAACATTAGGTAGGTGTAGGAGACTGGTTTGTTTTAGTCTGGCAAATGTGACTGACCTCTGTATGGAAAACCTACAGAAGCGAAGTGGTGGGCAGAAGCCAGACCTTCAAACCGAGTTTTCCCATGGGAATCAGGCCTAGAAAATGCATATAGCTGTTATGGCTTGCTCTTGCTAAAACTCCATCACCTTGGTCTGAAACAACAAATGTGTATTGTCTATCTTCAAGGTAATGTCCAAAGCCTGTGTGAATTTTCCCAAGGACAGAGCTAATCAGCTCGCTGCCATTCCCCTCTGCATGTTATTTTCATTTCCTTGATTATACCTAAAATGTAGACAATAATATTCTGTGTAATAGATAATAAATCCTTCTTTGATGTAAGACCCGAGAAAAACAATAAAAGCTTGTCTAGGCAAGGGTCAAGGCGCTCTCCTCTTGAGAGAGTGGCGGAAGCATTCATAGGCATTCTCCCCTTGAGAGAGTAGCCCTGACGTTCCCTTTTTCTCCACAGGATTGCTGTTGCCTGTGCATTTATTCTCATTGTCAGTCACAACAGGCAGACTCTGCTGGCTGGAGTTCACCACAGGTAGGTAGTAGAGTTTTTGGCAATTTTAATTTTCTTTATATGTGTTCTCTAAATATCTGATAATAAGTCTGTGAAACTCTAGAAAATAAAACTTAATTATTAAAAATGAGAAAAGAGTACATTTTTTAAAGATGCAGGATGTTATATAACAGAATGATTGAAAGACAAACCCATCAGTTTTTTTGAACTGGGGTCCTCACTGTTGGTCTAGTCTTGACCTCCAGCCCTCACACTGCCAACACAACCACCAAATAACCTTTCTACCCCGTTCTAGTTTCATTCATCTTTAGCCCATAAAAGGATGCCATTCCTAGGTGCTTGAGAAGTTCTTTGTTTTTTTCCTACCTTTAGTGAAAATAGTTCAGGTTTTTGTATTCATGCTTGGTTAAATAATTCAGATACTCATGGCTTCATTTTCACCCAGGAGAGTCCCAAACACTGCTCAGCTCATGTACAGAACGTGGAGAGATTGTCTGTCTGTGGCTAAGGTTCACACAGTGGCCCTATCTCCCTTTTTAGGTCTGTTTGATTCTTGGCCTCTTACACCACATCAGTCACCAAGACCAACATCCTGATCAGTGATACCCACTCTACTCCTCACACAGCTTCCATCATTGAAGCAAAATGATCAGGTCTTGCTGAGGACAAATTTCAGTCCCTTTTCCTTGCTCTACATAAAAACCACAACTTTTAGAGTAATCCTCTAGATTCCTTTCCAGTAATTCTAAAAGAAAAAAATTTAAATGCTTTGTCTTCCTCTCAGACTCAGAGTAAAGCCTAGTTTTTCTAAGGGGGTCTTCCTTATAGCTATTTTCAAAAGGCTTCATGCCTTTAAGGAGAGTATTATGTTTCCTAGAGAAAAAGTAAACAGATGCTTCATTATATCCAATTCAAAGAAGAAATATGACACTGTATTGTGATTTTTTTTTAACTTTTCTTTCCATTGTATGAACTTGTTCTAACAGTATGAGAAAGGGGGGAGAATAAGAGGAACTAGTAATGGCTACTGAAAAACAATTCATTATGTCTCTAAAATAACAGAGTCAAAGATACAGAAGTTTTGAAAACAACTTTTAAGATAATTAGAAAATGAGCAGATTCCAAGGTTTTATGAAAAATACTCTATTATATGAATTTAAATTTTCCATTTTTAGTTATGAAAACCTCTAAGAAAAAAATGTCTATTCATTGTTACATTAGATACTTTCTGAAAAGTACGTGTGGTTAAAGAAATGTCACTAGACTCTTTGCTGACAGTTACTAGATGAGTGAGTAACTAGCTTCCCGAAACAAGTTTTCATTGCATTAAAGTTTTATCAGAAAACTGACCAAGAATGCTAGTAATGTTTATTTCTTTCCAGAAAGAGGCTGTGAATTATGTCATGCAGCTAAATTCTGTTCCAGATTTGGAACAATTTTAATTTTTTTAATTAATAAATTCTATCTTTTAGAACAGTTTTAGATTTACATGCAAAAAATGAGAGGATAGATAGTACACAGAGTTGTTGTTTTTTTTTTAAAGATTTTATTTATTTATCTTTAGAGGGGAAGGGAAGGAGAGAGGGAGAGAAACATCAATGTATGGTTGCCTTTCGTGCGTCCCCTGCTGGGAACTGGCCTGCAGGGAACCTGCCTGCAACCCTGGCATGTGCCCTGACTGGGAATCGAACCGCGATTGTCTGGTTCGCAGGCCCGTGCTCAATCCACTGAGCTACACCAGCCAGGGCTACACAGAGTTTTTTATAACCCAGACCCAGTTTCCAAGGTCTTTATACATTATATTAGTATGGTATATTTGTTACAGTTAATAAATCAATATTGATAAAGCATTATCATCAAAACCCATACCATTCAGATTTCCTTCATTTTTTTACCTAATGTTATTTTTATGTTTCAGAATTTCATCCAGGATACTATATTACATTTGGTTGTCATATCTCCTCAGGCTCTTCTTGGCTATAATAGTTCCTCAGACTTTCCTTGTTTTTTATAACCTTGACTGTTTTGAGGAGTACTAGTCAAGTATATTGTAGGATGTCCCTCTGCTGGAATTTGTCTGATGTTTTTCTTGTGAATACAATAGGATTATGAATTTCTAGAGAAAAGATCATGGAGGTTAAGTGCTAGTTTCTTAATTTCATATCATACTATTAACACAAGGTATGGCTTTGATTACTTGCCTGAAGAAGTGTTTGTCAAGTTTCTCCATGGTGGAGTCACTGTTTATTTCCCCCTTTTCCATCCTGTACTCATCAAAAGGAAGTCAATGGGTGCAGGTGGCACCTAAGGAACAGGGAATTATGCTCCACCTCTTTTTTTTTATGCTCCACCTCTTTTAAGGTGAAATATCTGCCTGCATAATTTATTTGGAATACTTCTACATAAAAGAATTTATTTATTCTCCCCCTACTTATTAATTTATTCACTCATTTTATCAGTACAGACTCATGGATGTTTACTTATGCTTTTAGTTATAACTCAATACTGCTTTATTTTGTTGCTTACATTTTTCTAGTTTTGGCCATTGGAATCCCTTTAACTAGGCTACTATGTCTCTTTGATATACCCCTATTGTTGTGAAAATTTTGGGTTTTGGGGTGGTTTTTTTCACACTTTCTTACTTCCCTGTATGACAAGATATTTCAAGATCATCGTGTATACTTCTGAGGTAGTCATAAAATCAGACAATTCCCCATGGAGCCCTGTTTCCTTTTGCTGGAGAGTGGAGTTAAAAACCAAGATCTGGGTATGCTTGTTGTTACTAGAATGTCATTTCTTTTAACCATGTTAATTTTTCAAAAGGAAACCTAAAGGATCATGGCTGGGTGGTTCAGTTGGTTGAGCATCATACTATGCACCAAAGAACCCTTGTTCAAAATCCTTGTCAGGGCACGTACCTAGGTTGCAGGTTTGATTCCCAATCAGGGCACATATGGAAGGCAACCAAAGGATGTTTCTCTCTCACATCGACGTTTCTCTCTCTCTCCCTCCCTCCCTTCCTCTCTCTCTAAAGTCAGTGAGCATGTCCTTGGGTGAGGATTTAAAATTTAAAAAAGAATGCTAAAGGTAACTTTTCAAGGAAACCTGGATATTAACATTCTCCCAATGGAATTCTACAACATCTGACCACTCACCCGGACAGAGTGGATGAGTTTTAAGGAAACATAACTAGATTTAGCTAGAGAGTATATGAAACCCAAATTTCTCCCCTGAAACCCATTGCTCACCTCCACTACCTCACTGTCATTCTAAACTTGAATGTTAGTTTATGGTAAATTTTTTCAATGAATATTCAAGATCAACCCTGCACTTCCTGGTATTCTCTCCATTTCCTATGCCCCAGAATTTGATGGGAGTGAGGATTTGATGGGACAGTTGTGCCAAGTCAGTAGTTCCTCTTTGGTCCATCCATCCCCCTCTCTAAACCACATTATAGAAATTGGTGGCTTCCCTCAAGTCAGTGACTTCCCTTGTCTCTGGAGTGTTTAGTTTAACTCCTAATTCAGGACAACAATCCTCCCTCTGATCATCTTTCTCCAATACTAGTCAGCTTGGTGCTCATAAACCTGGGTTCTACTCCATATGTGTGGGGGTGGGGTTGATATGATAATGCTTTGCAGAACAATGACACCTCAAGACTAGGCCCCCATTCCTGATTCCTTCTGGATGGATGCATAAAACCCCAATCTTCCTCTTTTGCTCCTGCTTCCCAAGGACTCAGGCATTCACTCACTGGCCTGTGGGGTGACGTGTTGGGTCACAACAAAAGTGAATTTTGCTAGACACCAAAAAAGACTCAGTGGAAGGAAGGAGTAAGCCTCTATTGCACAGGAAACATCAGGGAAGTAGAATGTGTATCCATTCTGCTTCCCCCTATCCCTGTAAAGAGGAGTAAAGCCCAAGCTCAGGAAGGTGTGAAAACTCTGAACACTGCTGCCCAACCCACTCCACTATGGAATGGTTTTTCTATTTGGGTATTAAACACTGGTTGTAGGATTCTCTCCTTCATTTTAATCTTGGCTAATGTAATGATGATGTGCCTTGGTGTGTTCCCTCTTGGGTCCAACTTCTTTGGGACTCTCTGAGCTTCCTGGATTTCCTGGACATCTATTTCCTTTGCCAGATTGGGGAAGTTCTCCTTTATTATTTGTTCAGATAAGTTTTCCACTCGTGGCTGTTCCTCTTCCCCTTCTGGTACCCCTATAATTCGGATGTTGGAGTGTTTAAAGATGTCCTGGAGGTTCCTAAGCCTCTCCTCATTTTTTTGAATTCTTGTTTCTTCATCCCCTTCTGTTTGGTCATTTTTTTCCTACTTCTGGTCCACTTCTTTGATTTGAGTCCCAGTTTCCTTTCCATTACTATTGGTTTCCTGTGCATTTCCCAGCAAGAGATAAGGGGACAGTCACCTACAAAGGAGCCCCCATCAGACTGTCAGCGGATTTCTCAAAAGAGACCTTACAGGCAAGAAGGGGCTGGAAAGAAGTATTCCAAGTCATGAAATCCAAAGACCTACAACCAAGATTGCTCTATCCAGCAAAGTTTTCATTTAGAATGGAAGGGCAGACAAAGTGTTTCTCAGATAAGATCAAGTTCAAGGAGTTCATCATCACCAAGTCCTTATTATATGAAATGTTAAAGGGACTTACCTAAGAAAAAGAAGATAAAAAAGATGAACAGTGAAAGGACAGCAAACTCACGGTTATTAATAACCACACCTAAAACAAAAGCAAACTAAGAGGACAGCTAGATCAGGAGCAAAACCATAGAAATGAAGATCACATGGAGGGTTAGCAACAGGGGAGTGGGAGAAGGAGAAAGAGGGAGAAGGTACAGAAAATAAGTAGCATAGATGGTAGGTAGAAAGTAGATGGGGGGAGGGCAAGAATAGTATGGTAAATATAGAATCTAAAGAACTTGAGACAAGTGGTCATAAACTAAAGGGGGGATGGTGGGGGAGGGGTGTGCAGGGTGGCGGGGAATGAAGGGGGAAATATAACAACTGTAATGGCATAATTAATAAAATATATTAAAATAATAATAAAAAATAAATAAACACTGGAACTTGAGGCTCCTCCACCAGGCAGCCCTTCCTCTTATTCTTCTACTGTCTTACTGAGAAAAATCAAACTCACTCTTAAGTACTGATATCAGTTTACCCTTTAGAATGGGGGGTTAACTACTGGGAAGTAAGAAGCACTTTTAGCAATCTTTAGGGTTTGTTTTTTGGTAAACACTTTTAGCAATCTTTGAATCCACCAACACTAGCCCCTTCCTTTATGGGTTTGCTCATATAGAAAAGCAATTGTGATATCATTACATAAAAATAATTAAAATAAATATTTTGGTGTATTTTTAAAATTTTCTAGGCATTAATTCACTACACAAGGGTATGTATGCCCTGAGGGCATGAGTTCTACTTGTTTGTTTGTTTGTTTTATCTTCCTGCTGAGACACACAGTAATCTTAGCTAGGACAAGTTGACCTTTATTCTATTTTTAGTTGTAGATTCATCCCAGGATTACAATAAATTTTTGTCAAAACACATCTTCCAGAGAATATGTCAAATCTCGATATTCTTGGTCCTGTTATCCTACTCTTAAACAGCTATTATGGCTTCATTAATGCTTAAGATCTGGGTAAGTCTTTTCAAGCATACCACATTTCTTTTGTGTGTGTGTGTGTGTGTGTGTGTTTGTGTGGTTTGATTTATTTATTTATTTATTTATTTATTACAACTTTTAATTAATTTTATTTAGTTATTTTTCAAGTACAGTTTTTTTTTGTCTATTTCTCCCATCCCAGCCTCCCCTGCCCCTTGCTCCCCACCTCCCTCCCATTTCCACCCCCCTTAGTTCTCGTCCCTGTGTCCTTCCTATTTGTTCCTCCAAATCCCTCCCTCTTTTTCCCCTTAACTTCCCTTCCGTCTCCCCTCTGGTCACTGTCCCCTTGTTCTCTATTTCAGTGTCTTTGGTGGGTTTTTTTTTTCCTGCTTGCTTGTTTGTTTTGTTGTTTAGCTTCCTGTTAAAGGTGAGATCATATGGTATTTGTCTTTCAGCACTTGGCCAATTTCACTCAGCATAATGCTTTCCAGTTCCATCCATGTTGTTGCAAAAGGTAGTAGCTCCTTCTTTCTCTCTGCTGCATAGAATTCCATTGTGTATATGTACCACAATTTTTTGATCCATTCATTTACTGATGGGCACCTAGGTTGCTTCCAACTCTTGGCTATTGTAAATTGTGCTGCTATGAACATTGTGGTGCATAGGTTCTTTGAAATTGATGTTTTAGGATTCTTAGGATATAATCCTAGCAGTGGAATTGTTGGGTCAAAAGGCAGGTCGATTTTTATTTTTCTGAGAAAATTCCATACTGTTTTCCATAATGGTTGTACCAGTCTGCAATCCCACCAACAGTGAACTAAGGACCCCTTTTCCCCACAGCCTCTCCAACATTTGTTGTTTGTTGCTTTGTTTATAGCCATCCTGACCGGTGTAAAGTGGTATCTCATTGTGGTTTTAATCTGCATCTCTCTGATAGCTAATGATATTGAGCATCTCTTCATGTGTCTCTGGATGTTCTGTATGTCCTCCTTGGAGAAGTGTCTGTTCAAGTCCTTTTCCCATTTTTTAATTGGGTTGGGTGTCTTCTTAGAGTAGAGTTGTGTCAAGCATACCACATTTCTGATGCTGAATTTTCACACTGGGCAAACTGAGTTCCCATATTAATCTAATGGAGTATGTAAGAGAGAAAATATTGATGGATAAAGCTGAAAAGCTAGGCATGGGACATATCATTTAGGGCTTTATAAATCACATTAAAGACTGAATTTATCCAATGTGCAAAGGGAATTCACCAAAGCTTTTGGTTCCAAAACAGGAACATGATAAATCCAACAAATTGGAAGGGAAATAAAAATGTAGAAGTGGATAGATTAGTTGGAGAACTATTGCAGTAATCCAGGTTTAAAAAAATGATGATTTGGATTAGGGTGATGGTAACAGAGATGGGGTTAATGTTATAGTAGGTAGGTAGTTAGATATCAGTGAAAGGAAGGGAACCAGTCATTTAGTTAAGCTGGATTAACTAGAAAACTACAGCTTCACAGACTATCCAGGGGAGAGCGGCATCTTACACAAAAGTGATGTTAATTACTGAGGAGGAAGGAAAGACTGGCTTTCCAATGTCCACAGGGAATAACCAGCCCATTTGCCTAGATTGGGGAGTAGGGGTATAAAGAGGAAAGGAGAAATCCTTTGTTTAGTGCATGTGCAGTAGAAGCCAAGATGGTGCAGAAAGAGGTCCTTTTACTAAGGCACGCACAGTAGAAGCCAGGTGACAAAGCAGAATTTTGATGCACTTGTAGTAGAAGTCACAATGGCAACCATGAAGAGAGGCATCTATCCTGGATAATTTGGGGAAAGAATCAAATAAAGGCAGGAACTGAAGATCTAGAAAACGGATTGGTTGGGAAGGCCCAGCAGAAGCCCACAAAGAATTAGAAAGAAGATTGGTTAGTTTGGAAGAAAGCTTACCCCTTCCCAAGCCTAAGGAGATATCATCAAAGGCACCAGGTACCTTCTCTCTTTATAGCAGCTGTGTGGGCCTGGGTGTGGCAGCCAAGCAGTGGGAAGCACAGTGCTGAAAATGGACAAGAGGGGAATAGAGACTAAGATAGACTACTGAAGTTTCAGATGCCGATGCCAGGGTAATGACACAATATCCGTGGGCCTTAGCCCCCCCTCCTGGGCTTGGTGAGAACAAGTTTGGGCCTGCAGCTTCAGAAGCTGAACTTTTTTTGCAGCAACACAGAGCTGAGCCACCTAGTGTGGATGAAGCAGTGCAGTAGCCTCTTTAGGGGCACCTATGCTCTGTGCACCCTTCCAATAAACCTTGCCACTACATCTCAAATCCTCCTATGCCTGCATCCTTGAAGTGCATTTCCTGTGATAGTGTGAAAGAATTCTATTTCCTCTGGCAACAAATAGACTGAAGATATAGTTGAAGATTTAAATAGCTCTTAAATGAACTGAATTAAGAAGTGAACAATGGCGGGACTTGGGAATGACTAAAGTTTCTGGCTTGAGCAGCTGGATGCACAAAGCCACTATTCACTGAGATGGAGAAGTCTGAAGAGAAACAGGTTCATGGATGGATGAGCAAGTGTTCCATTTGGGATAAGATGAGTTTGAGATCCCTGACATATGCACATGCAGATGTCAAGCAGGTCCCTTTATATAGTACTCTGGAGTTCAGAGGCATTATATACAGATAGAAAATCTGTACCATAATTGTTTTTGCTGTTACTTAATTCCATTTTCAGTGAGAAACCAATCTCCTCATTGTACCTTCCAAAGCTAATCCCCACCAAGTTGCAGCTGAAATTCTAGCATAAACATGGTAGTATGAAGACTCTTTTAAAATATTCTGTTTAAAAAAACACACTTTCAAAGCAACCTTTGATAAATGAAATGGATTGCTGAACTCAGGACTCAGGGATCCCCAACCTAAGGTTTATTGTGTACCTACCATGTACTAGGCTGCAAGCTTTACATGCATTATCATATTCTCATAACAATCTTGCCTAGTTCACAAATGAAGAAAACAAGGCTTAGAAAGATTAAGCAGCTTTCTCAATGTTACACAGCATCAGAGCCTAGTTAGTAAGTGACAGACCCAGGACTAGAAGCCAAGTGTGTCTGACTCTTTCAATCTTTCACTGTTTTCTTGTGGTTATTGTTTTGCATAACATGACAACAGTATTTTCTTTCCCTAGAATATGAAATACAGCTCCCCTCTGCTGCCCCAATTCTCCTTTGTCCCTCTGGGGTTTTCTTTATTTTTTTTCTTTCTCTTGGAAAAAACACACAAACAAAACAAAAAAGAGAAAAGTAGTTCCTACCTGAATGATGGATGAGAAAAGCTGGGTAAGATTCAAATATCCAATGACACTGGTAAAAGTAGGCTTTTTAAAGGCACTGTTAAGTATGCTCATAACTATGAGCTACAGAGGAAAAATATTTTGCCCTGGCACTGCTTGCTGCCTTCACTAAAAAACCATAATGATTTGATGGATGGGGGAATGAACTACTTTTGCAACACTGCTGTTTTCATTAATTACTCCTGCAGGCTTAGCTATGAGGAAAAGGCAGTCTAATCAGACATTTAATCTATTACTATTGCAAAAACAACTGACCACACCCTTTCCATGGCCTTTGCAGTCTCATTTTATTGAGTGTAAGTCAGCTTCGTAATTAATATAAAGTAGGTGTTCAACTTAGGGACTGCCAAATAGATTCCAAAGTTGGGCTTGAAATTGTTTTTAAAAGTCTTTTCTTGTATACACCCACTCTCGACTTTCCAGAATGCAGAAGTTCAATTCAGCTAATTACATCTCTCTTTAGCCAATTGTTGACACCATACTTTTTTTTTTTTGGTTATTTCTCCCATTAGGTTTATTTTTAAAAATATATTTTATTGATTATACCATTACAGTTGTCCCATTCCCCCCCACCCTGCACACCCCTCCCCCCACATTCCCCCCCTTAGTTCATGTCCATGTGTCATAAACTCTTTAGCTTCTACATTTCCTACACTACTCTTGCCCTCCCCGTCTATTTTCTCTACACCTTCTGTCTATGCTACTTATTTTCTGTACCTTCTCCCTCTTTCTCCTTCTCCCACTCCCCTGTTGCTAACCCTCCATGTGATCTTCATTTCTATGGTTCTGCTCCTGATCTAGCTGTCCTCTTAGTTTGCTTTTGTTTTAGGTGTGGTTCTTAATAACTGTGAGTTTGCTGTCCTTTCACTGTTCATCTTTTTTATCTTCTTTTTCTTAGGTAAGTCCCTTTAATATTCCATATAATAAGGGCTTGGTGATGATGAACTACTTGAACTTGACCTTATCTGAGAAGAAGCACTTTATCTGCCCTTCCATTCTAAATGAAAGCTTTGCTGGATAGAGTAATCTTGGATGTAGGTCTTTGGATCTGTAGATGTCTTAGGAAAAGTGAATTCTTTAAAGTAATATGTCTTCTAAATAAAGAATATGCTATATTTCTCTATTTAGGTCTTTTCTAAAGATCTATATAAAGTTTTTTTGTTTTTGTTTGTTTGGTTTTTTATTATTTTATTGTTGTTCAATCACAGTTGTCTGCATTTTCCCCCAACCCCAGCCAAAACCATCTTAAATAAAGTTTTATAACTTCTGCCATAAAGTATTTGGACACTACTTGTTCGATTTCTTCCTAGAACTTAATATTTCTTAACACTATTGTAAATTTTATTAAATTATACTACCTGTTGCTATTGTATAGAAAAATATTGACTTTTCAGTATATTTACATTGTGCCCAATAGGCATGCTAAACTTTATTAATTCAATTAATTTTAATTAAAAAAATTAAATTTTAATTTAATCTTTATTGTATTTTTTCATCACTATTTAGTCCCCTTATACCCTCCTACCCCCAGCTATCACCACACTGTTTTCTGTGTCCATAAATCCTTTTACCTTTTTGCTCAATCTCTCTACTCTCTAATCCACCCCCCACTACATTTCATCTGTTCTCCATCTCTGATTCTGTCTCTGCTTGTTTGTTCAGTTTGTTCATTAAATTCCACATATGAATGAAATCATATGGTTTTTATCTTTCTCTGACTGGCTTATTTCACTTAGCATAATATTCTCAGATCCATCCATATTGTTACAAGGGGGAAAATATTCTTTTTTCATAGCCAAATAGAATTCCATTGTGTAAATGTCCCATACTTGTTTTATCCATTCATCTACTGATGGACATTTGAGTTGCTTCCATATCTTGGTGGTTGTAATTAATTCTGCAGTGAACATAGGGGTGCTTACATTCTTTCAAATTAGTGTTTTCAGTTCCTTTGGATATTTTCCCAGAAGTGGGATTGCTGGGTCAAAAGACAGCTCCATTTTTAATTTTTTGAGGTATCTCCATACTGCTTTTCAATTTGCATTCCCACCAACAGTGGCTACCCAAGTCCGCATTTCCACCAACAATTCAGAAGGGTTCCCCTTCCTCTACATCCTCCCCAGCACTTGTTGTTTCTTGATTTATTGATGATAGCCATTCTCTCAGGTGTGAGATGGTATCTCACTGTGATTCTAATTTGCATTTTTCTGATGATTAGTAAGGTTAAGCATCTTTTCATATGTCTATTGGCCATCTGTATGTCCACTTTGGAGAAGTGTCTATTCAGGTCATTTGGCCATTTTTAAATTTTTTTTGGTGTTGAGTTTTATAAGTACTTTATAAATTTTGCATATTAATCCAGAAACAAATGTATTGGCAAATATGTATTCCCATTCTGTAAATTGTCTTTTTATTTTATTTTGTTTGTTGATGATTTCCTTTGCCGTGCAAAATATGGTTTGATGTAGTCCCATTTGTTTATTTTTTACTTTTGTTTCCCTTACCATGGAACATATATATCCAATAAAAATTTCTAAGAGCAAAAAAATAAAACTTGACCACTAACTTACACCATATACAAAAATAAACTCAAGATGAATAAGACTTAAATATAAGTCATGATCCATAAAAGTCCTAGAAGAGAAGATAGGCAGGAATATATCAGATATTCCACACAGCAATATTTTCACTGATATGGCCCCTAAAGCAAGGGACATAAAGGAAAAAAATAAACAAAATAAAAACCTTCTGCATGGCTAAAGAAAACATTAGCAAAATGAAAAAGGAACCAACTGTACGGGAAAATATACTTGCCAATGATACTTCAGACAAGGATTTGATCTCCAAAATATATAAAGAACTCACACAACTCCACACCAGGAAGACAAACAATCCAATTAAAAAATGAGCAAAGTACCTGAATAGACACTTGTCCAAGGAGGACAAACAGAGGGCCCAAAGACATATGAAAGGATGCTCAGCATCACTAGCCATCAGAGAAATGCAAATTAAAACCACAGTGAGATACCACTTCACACAGGTCAGAATGGCTATCATAAACAAATCAACAAACAATAAGTGCTGGCAGGGTTGAGAGAAGAGAACCCTAGTGCACAGTTGGTGGGAATGCAAACTGGTACAGCCTCTGTGAAAAACTGTATGGAATTTCCTCAAGAAACTAAAAATGGAATTGCCTTTTGACTCAGCAACTCCACTGCTGGGTTTATACCCTAAGAATCCTGAAACACTAATTCAAAAGAACCCATGCACCCAATGTTCATAGCAGCACAATTTATAATAGCCAAGTGCCAGAAGCAGTCTAGGTGCCCATCAGTAAATGAGTGGATAAAAAAAATCTATGGTACATTTACACAATGGAATACTACATAGCAGAAAGAAAGGACCTCCTACCTTTTGTGACAACATGGATGGAACTGGAAAGTACTATGCTAAGTGAAGTAAGCCAGGAGGTAAAAGACAAATACTGTTGGGAACTTCCCTGCCTGGTTTGAGAAGCTGTATTGGTTAGCCAGTAATGGGTAAGATTCCTCAAAGGAGGGACGACCTAAGACAGGCATGTTCATAAATGGGGTGCTCAGGGAAGAATTTGGGGGGCTATAAAAAAAGAGGGTGGTTCTCAGCCTTAACGCCATCTTCTTAGAATCCTCTGCACCATGAGAGCCAAGTGGAGGGAGAAGCGAATGCACAGGCTGAAGTGCAAAAGAAGAAAGATGAGGCAGAGGTCCAAGTAAACTGCTAGTTTGTGTACCCATGGAAGCCATGGGAGCAGAAATAAAGGAAACCAGAGGCCAGGGACACTGGTACAAATTGTTCAACTGCATGCCTGCTATTGAGAACTTGTCGATGAACATGGAACATACAGTCTGATCTCCGAGACCACCTTTTGAGAGAGATCCATGCTGCTCTTACAACAGTCCCTTTTGGTCCTTTTCCCTGGACCTGTGACATTCTGGACTGGTTCTGTTAACATTTGTGGCTGAATGTGTACAATAAATCATCTCTTAGTTGAAGAAAAAAAAAGGGGGGTGATGTACTCTCGCCCCTTGGCTTTAACATAACCTGAGTCCTCATTCTGTCTGCAAGAAGTCTCCTAATCTCTTGGCTGCCTTCCTTTTCCCACCCTACTTAAGCCTGAAACAATGCTGGAGGGCAGTGCAGCACTGGGCAGGAATGGGCGGGTTCCCCAGGGCAATAGGGCTTAAGAAAGAGTGCACAAAATCCTGTGAAACCTGCTTTGCTAAGAATGCTCTCAATTAAATGATAAGGGTCCAAGCATGAAATGAGTTTGTTTCCCAAAGTTCTATAGCCCTTTAGCTAACTGACCCTGACTCAGAATAAGCCTTCATAGTTCTTTGTGTGTTATCTATTGTTTGATCCTTACTGCCTGACAATGATTGATGAGCTCTACCTGTATTCCTGTACAAATTGAACCCAGTAAAAGTCCACTGAGGAAAAGGCTCCTGGCCCTTCTCCTTTGAGAAATCAGCCACCTTTCCTCCCCAAGCAGATCATGTCTTGGTAGACTTATTCTCATCTGTGGCAGTCAGGCATGCCCTGTGGGCAGAGGCCCCCTACTTCTGGCACTGGAACAGGGACCTGAGGATTTAGGCCTGCTTCTACCAGAGGTTATGAGCCATTGTCATGCACAGCACACCTAAGAGGATGGAAATTAGTGGTTTCATCCCCCCCAGGGACAAGGGCATCTCTCAGTAAGGCCTCCAGGCATGCTACAGATAAGAGGAAAGGTTTCTGTGGTGCCACCCCTCGAGCCCGCCTCTTGAATGGTTTTCATCTTTCTTTCCCTGAACCCTCTTTCATGAATAGCATCTTGCTTTCTCTCTCCCAAGCTTTTGCTGCATTTTGCGGGCATGGGTTGAGCATTTAAAAGCCACAAGTGCATTCACTGCTAGAAGGCACTCATGAGAGGATAAGCTGGAAAGTGGACCGAGTGAAAACACTAGGTTTTCTGCCAACTGCAAGCAAAAGTCCATGCAAGGAGAGGCACACTATAAAAGCATTCCCAGTCCTATCCTCTGCAGCAAAATCCCCACCTAGATTTAGGCTTGGGAGGAGAAAGCAAAGACTTTCCCTTTAATCGGCTTTAAAAACAGTGACTAGTTACAGGGCTATTTATAAGCATCGCAGCAAATTCTTTCAAGCAGCCTCTTGCAGTCCTTTTGATTTTGCCTTTTCCCTCCACCTGCCTACATAATGAGAAGCAGATAGTGAAAAACTAGTTTTGTAATTGCCGCACTTGTGGTGGGAGGAATTTCAGAAAAGGTTCTTTTATTTGTTAAGGAATTTCTTTAAAGGTTTCTACAATCCTCAAACATGAGGAACCAGCTCTCTAAGGAAGACGAGCAATGTTTTATGCTAATTCAGCAGCAGCTTTTTAAGGCTGCTGGATGTGTCCCTGATAAGGGATTTTTAGACTTGGAAATATGGGGGAAAGTAGGGCAAAGAAGCTCTCAGAATCAGGAAAACTTAGCCAAAAAGAGAAGGGACCTATGGGTGCCAGCCAGGCCCTTTCCAGCTGTGACAGGGGTCACTACTGTGCCTGGTGAGCACCAGCTCAAGTGAGCTTGCAGGGCAGTGGGCCTGATCATTCCAACAGGGATAGGTGGCTGTGGCAGAAGGCAGTTGGTCGCCCTCATATCCCTTCCTTCCCATGTGTGTGGGTGCAAAGTTCCCTGTGCCCAAAATCAGGTGTTAGTCCTGGCCTGCAGGGTTAACCCCTGGGCTGTGGTTCCATGCAGCACCTTTCCTTGGCCAGCACATAGCAGCAAATTTAGAACTGGTGCAGACAGCACATCACAAAGGTGAGTTCCAGCCAGGTCATCTCTGAGGTAAGGCACAGCAGTCCCCTGAGCTTTGGGGGGCTGCCACCATGCTTAATTTTGAGAAAGGGATTTCTATTTTGTTTACATTTCTATAACTGGAATGGGGGACACTTCTCAGCCCCACATTTAAGAGTCCCACAAAAGTGTGTGGACTCTTAAATGTTTTGGTCCAGTCGAGTTGAACAAATTCAGCCTTATGTCCTTCCCACTCCCTTTTTCTATAGCACTCCAAAGTCCTTCCCTGAGGCCCCCTTCATGACGGTGCCTGTCTTAGGTCATCCCTCCTGTGAGGAATCTTACCCGTCATTGGCTAACCGGTCATCTGCTCAGAGCCAACCAGGGTGAAGTAAAGGGGGAAGAGGCAGTGCCCCTGTCAGAGAAGATAAGCTTTGTCTCCTTAATGGTTTATGGTCCCAAGGTCTTTTTACTCAGCCTTAGCCAAGGGGGATTACAACTTCTGAAACCAGGCAGGGTGGTTCCCAACAGACTGTAAAGACATGGGTTTATTTCTGTGCTCTCTCTTCTGTTCCATTGATCTCTGTCTGTTTTCATGCCAATATCAGGCTATTTTGATTACTACGGCCTTGTAGTATAGTTTGATATTAGGTAGCATTATTCCTTCAACCTTGTCCTTCTTTTTCAGGATAGTTATTGCTATGCAGGACTTTGTGGTTCCATGACATTTTTGAAATATTTGTTATAGTTCTGTGAATTACCTCACTGGAATCTTGATAGAAATTGCATTGAATCTATAGATTACATTAGGTAGTATGGAAATTTTAATGATGTTAATTCTTCCTATCCATGCACATGATATGTGCTTCCATTTATTTGTATCTTTTTCAATTTTTTTCTTCAGTGTCTTACAATTTTCCATGTGCAGGTCTTTTACATCCTTGGTTAGGTTTATTCCTAGGTATTTTATTCTTTTTGCAGCAGTTCTGAATGGGATTGTTTTCTTAATTTCCTTTTCAACTAGTTCATTATTAGCACATAAAAATGCAACTAATTTCTCGATATTAACTTTGTATCCTGTTACTTTGCTGAATTGACGGATCATTTCTAGTAGTTTCTTGGTGGAATCTTTGGGGTTCTCTATGTGTAGTATCATGTCATCTGCAAATAAAGACAGTTTGACTTCTTCCTTTCCAATTTAGATGCCTTTTATTTCTTCTTCTTGTCTGATTGCTGTGGTTAGGACTTCCAGTACTATGTTGAATAATAGTAAAAGTGGACATCCCTCCTGTGTTTCCAATCTTAAGGGAAATGATTGTAGTTTTTGTCCATTGAGTATGATGATGGCAGTAGGTTTGTCATATATGGCCTGTATTATGTTTAGGTATGTTCCCTCTAATCCCACTTTGCTGAGCATTTTGATCATAAGTGGGTGCTGGATTTTATCAAAAGCTTTTTCAGCAGCTATTGATATGATCATGTGCTCTTTATCTTTCATTTTGTTTATGGGGTGAATCACATTTATTGATTTGCAAATGTTGTATCAACTTTGCATTCCTGGAATAAATCCCTCTCGATCATGGTGTATGATCTTTTTGATACATTGCTGTATTTGGTTTGCTAATATTTTTGTTGAGGATTTTAGCATTTATGTTCATCAGGATTATTGGCCTATAATTTTCTTTCTGTATAGTGTCTTTCTCTGGTTTTCAAATTGTATAGTACTGCCTTCATAAAATGAGTTTGGGAGACTTCCTTCCTCTTGAATTTCATGAAATAGTTTGAGATGGAGAGTGTTAGTTCTCAGAATGTTTGGTAAAATTCACTTTTGATGCCATCTAGTCCAAGGTATTTGTTTGTTGGAGTTTTTTTTATTACCGCTTCAATTTCATTAGGTGTGATCTGTCTATTCAGATTCCCTGATTCTTCCTGATTTAGTTTTGGAAGATTGTATGTTTCTAGAAATTTATCCATTTTGTCCAAGTTGCCCACTTTGTTGGCATATAGTTGGTCATAATATAGTCTTACTATCCTTTGTATTTCTTTGGTGTCAGTTACTGGTTTTCCTCTTTCATTTCTGAATTTATTTATTTGGGTCCTTTCTCTTTTTTTTCCTAATGAGTCTGGTTAAATGTTTATCTTTTCAAATAATCAGCCCTTGGATTCATTGATCTTTTATATCATGTTTTTAGGCCCTATTTCATTTATTTCTGCTCTCATCGTTGTTATTTCCTTCCTTCTGCTCATTTTGGGCTTTGTTTGTTGCTCTTTTTCAAGTTTCTTTAAGTGTGAAGACATTGTTTATTTGAGCTTTTTTTTTTTTTGAGCTAGGCTTGTAATGCTATAAATTTCCCTTTTATTGCTTTCCCAGTGTCCCACAGATTTTGGACTGTTGTGTCCTCATTTTCATTTGTTTTGAGGTATCTTTTTGTTGTTGTTGTTGTTGTGTTTTTATTTTTTAAATATATTTTATTAATTATGCTATTACAGTTGTTCCACTTTCCCCCTTCACTCCCCTTCAACCCTGCACATCCCCTCCCACCCATATTTCCCCCTTTCGTTTGTGTCCAGGGGTTGTACATATAAGTTCTTTGGTTTCTACATTTCCTATACTATTCTTACCCTCCCCTTTCCTATTTTTTACCTATCATGTATGCTACTTATTCTCTATACCTTTTCCCCTTCTCCCCCCTCCCACTCCCCTGTTGATAACCCTCCATGTGATCTCCATTTCTGTGGTTCTGTTCCTGCTGTATTTGTTTGCTTAGTTTGATTTTGTTTTTGTTTTAGGTGTGGTTGTTAATGATTGTGAGTTTTCTGTCCTTTCACTGTTCATATTTTTTATCTTCTTTTTCTTAGATAAGTCCCTTTAACATTCCATATAATAAGGGCTTGATGATGATGAGCTCCTTTAACTTGACTTTATCTGAGAAGCTCTTTATCTGCCCCTCCTTTCTACATGAAAGCTTTGCTGGATAGAGCAATCTTTGATGTAGGTCCTTGCCTTTCATGACTTGGAATAGTTCTTTCCAGCCCCTTCTTGCCTGTAAGATCTCTTTTGAGAAATCTGCTGACAGTCTGATGGAAACTCCTTTGTAGGCGACTGTCCCCTTATCTCTTGCTGCTTTTAGAATTCTCTCCTTCATTTTAATCTTAGTTAATGTAATTATGATGTGCCTTGGTGTGTTCCTCCTTGTGTCCACCTTCTTTAGGACTCTCTGGGCTTTCCTGGAAGTGTATTTCCTTTGCCAGATTGGGGAAGTTCTCCTTTACTATTTGTTCAAGTAAGTGTTCCACTTGTTGCTGTTCCTCTTCCTATTCTGGTACTCCTATAATTCGGATGTTGGAATGTTTAAAGATGTCCTGGAAGTTCCTAAGCCTCTCCTCATTTTGTTGAATTCTTGTTTCTTCATTCTTTTCTGGTTGGATGTTTCTTTCTTCCTTCTGGTTCACTCCCTTGATTTGAGTCCCAGTTTTCTTCCCATTACTATTGGTACCCTGTACACTTTCCTTTATTTCACTTAGCATAGCCTTCATTTTTTCATCTAATTTGTGACCAAATTCAATCAATTTTGTGAGCATCTCATTACCAGTGTTTTAAACTGTGCATCTGATTGGTTGGCTATCTCTTCATCTCTTAGTTGTATTTTTTCTGGAGCTTTGATCTGTTCTTTGGGTCATTTTTTTTTGTCTTGATGCATCTGTTATGTAGTGAGGGGTGGAGCCTTAGGTGTTCACCCAGGCAGGGCAACCCACATAGCTGCATTGTAATGCTGTATGTGGAGGAAGGGTCTGAGAGAGAACCATGGTGCTTGCTCCACTCTTCACCAGATTTCAGTCACTTCTCTGACTTCCCACAAACAAATTGGGGCCTCTGGTGCTGATTCCCTGTGGGTGGGCTAGTGCACATTCTAGTGCTTTGTGGGTGTCTCAGACAAACTCTCCTGTGGGCTGGGAGCTTCCCCTGCTGACTCAAACCCCACAGGTGTTTTCAATCAGTGGTTTGAGGCTTTATTTCCCAGCACTGGAGCCCTGAGTTGTGCAGTCCATCCACCTCCCAGGTTGTTTCTCCCAGTTTATCTGCACTCAAATGTGGAACCGCTTAGGCAAAATCCGTTGCCTCACAAGGCCCACCAGCAGCTGCCTGGAACACCCTGCTCCACAATCTGTGGCCTCTCTGGGTCCGCCAGCCACCGCCACAAGTCCTTTTCATTTGTGTGCCCATCTCTGCCCTTTTTACCAGTCTGGATGAATGTGTCTTCTTTAACTCCTTGGTTATCAGACTTCCATATAGTTTGGTCTCCTATCAGTTCTGCTTGTTTTTTGTTTTTAAATCATTGTTGTCCTTTTGGTTGTATAAGGAGGCACAGTGTGTCTACCTATACCTCCGTCTTGGCCGGAAGTCCTCAAGGTATCTTTTGATTTCTTCCTTGATCTCATTCTTGACCCATTCATTGTTTAATAACATGTCATTTGCCTTCCAAGGCAAAAAACACCTTTGCGTGTTTTTCAGTGGTCTTCTTATGATTGATTTAGTTTCATAGCATTAAGGTCAGAGAAGATGCTTGATATGATTTCAATCTTCTTAAATTTTTTGAGACTTATTTTGTGTCCTAATATGTGCTCTGTCCTGGAAAACGTTCCATGTGCACTTGAAAAGTATGTATATTCTGCTGCTTTGTGGTGAAATGCTCTGAAAATATCAATTAAGTCCATTTGATCTAGTGTGTCGTTTAAAGCTGCTGTCTTCTTGTTGACTTTCTTGCTGGAATATCTATTCATTGAAGTCAATGGAGTATAAAAATCCCCAACTATGACTGTACTTCTGTTGTTCTCTTCTTTCATGTCCATGAAGATTTGCTTTATATATTTAGGTGCTCCTATATCAGGTGTGTGAATGTTTACTAAGATTGTAGCCTCTTGTTGGAGTGTTCCCTTTATCATTATGTAGTGTCTTTCTTTGTCTCTTATTATAACCTTGGTTTTAAAATCTATTTTGTTGAATATGAATACTGCTATCCAAGATTATTTTCCTTTTCCATTTGCATGAAATATCTTTTCCAACTCTTTACTTTTAGTCTGTGTGTACCCTTTGAACTGAGATGGGTAACTTGGAGATGGCATATATATGGATATTATTTTCTGATCCATTTAGCTACCTTATGTTTTAGTTAGAGCATTTAAGCCATTTAAATTTAAGATGATTTTTGTGAGATATATATGTAGTGCAATTTTATTGTTAGACTATTTCCCTCTTTTTTTTAAAAAAATCTTTCTCTTTTTCCTTTTCTTCTTAAAGCAAGCCCTTTAACATTTGTTGCAGTACTGGTTTGGGGTTAACAGACTCTTAGCTTTTTCTTGTTTGGGAAGTTCCTTATTTCTCCTTGCATTTTAAGTGATAGCGTCGCTGAGTAAAGTAGCCTTAGATGTAGGTCCTTGCTTTTCATCACCTTCACATTTCACACCAGTCCCTTCTGTACTGAAATGTTTCTGTTGAGCCATCACATGACAGTCTAATTGGTGCTCCCTTATAGGTAATTGCCTGCTTTTTTATTGCAGCTTTTAGGATTCTCTCCTTTTCTTTAAGCCTTGTCAATTTAATTATGATGTGTCTTGGTGCAGCTCTTTTGGATCCAACTTGTGTGGGACTCTCTGAGCTTACTGGACTTTTTCTTTCACCAGATTAGGGAAGTTTTGAGTCATTATTTCTTCAAATAGGTTCTCAATCTCTTGTTCACTCTTTTTCCTTCTGGTAGTCCCACGAAGCATATGTCATAAGGTTTCATGTTGTCCAAAATGTTTCCTAAACTCTTCTCGTTTTTTCAAACTTTTTTCTTTTTGCTGCTCTGTCTGGGTAGTTTTTTTCTACCTTGTCTTGCAAAACACTGATTCTGTCCTATGCTTCATCTAAGCTACTGTTTTTATCCTTCCAGTGTATTATTTGATTAAGATATTGCATTACTTATTTTCGATTTGTCCTTTTAATGGTTTCTATGTCTTTTTCATTCTGTTGAGTATCCTTATAATCATTACTCTAAACTATCTGATAAATTGCTTGCTTCCATTTCATCTGGTTCTTCTGGAGAATTCTCTTGTTCTTTCATTTGAGGTCTGTTTCTTTGTCTTCCCATTTTGACTGTTTCTTTGTATTTTTTTGCTTTAAACTAATCTGTCATTAAACTTATCAGTTATTAATCTGATGAAGCTGTCATCAGCAGTCCAGCTTAAGCACCACAGGATGGAACAGAGTAATTACTGGAGGCAGGGCTATTGCTTCCCCTTAAGCTGCTCCCACTTGGAGAGGAGTGCTTTCCTGAGAAGGATGGGCTTCTGCAGTATGGGGAATTATTCAGCATAGGTATCCTGGTAGCTGTTCCTTCAGTTCTCTTTCCAGAGCCACCTCTCCCCCCAGACTCTCCTCAAGCACTCTAGCCTACTCTGTTTTCCCACCGCCTGAGCCCAGGGTAAGTGGTGGAAATGAAATTTTGTGTTGGCCCTTTAAGAGGCTCTCTGCATCTCTAGCCATTTCTCCTTGGCAGACAGAAACCCTACTGCTTTTTATAGATGGATGTTATTTGGGTTTCTTTCCGGCTCTGGTGCTGTAAGCTAGTGAGCCCAGCTTGGGTAAACCCAAGCACTTTGCAGAGGCAACCCCCCAGCCATTGAAATATCCCTCTGGAACTTCAGCTGCCACCCATGGGAGCCCAGCCAACCCTCTGATGCCTCCTCTGCACTTCATACCAGTCACATTGTGGTGGTTTCTTCCATCTGTCCATAGTTATAAGGCTTCTCTCTAGCTAGTGTTCAGTTAGTTATTCTGGATGATTTCTCTACACTTTAGTTATAATTCCAGATTGGTCCTAGGAGAAGGTTAGTGTAGATTCCACTTACTCCTCTGCCATCTTGGATCTGTATTGACTAATTTTTAAATATTTATATATCTATTCTTTTGTTCTTTCCATGTCACAGTGGATAGAACCTTCAGTACAATGTTGAAAAAAAAGCAGATAATAGGCTCTCTCCTCTTGTTCCTGATCTTAAAGGGAATACTTTCTACATTTCAAAATTGGGTTTGCAAATATTAAGTTGAAGAAACTGAGAAGTAAAGCAGTTATTCAAGATTATAAGGCCTGTAAGTGATAAACCCAGGATTCAGCATTGATCCAAGACCCATGTCCTTTTTTTAAAAGGTTTATTTATTTACTTATATATATTTTTTAATTTTATTTATTTATCTTTAGAAGGGAAAGGAAAGAGAGAAATATCAATGTGTGGGTGCTTCTGGTACATCCCCTGCTGGGAACTGGCACCTGCTGGGAACTGGCCTGCAACCCAGGCATGTGCCCTGACGGGGAATCAAACCACGATCTTTTGGTTTGCAGGCCCGTGCTCAAACCACTGAGCTACGCCAGCCAGGGCTCATGTTCTTTTTATCAATTTTTGTCAGTGGACAAAAATGTTAACTAGTGAGACTTAAAATAGGCAGAAGCAAGAGAGCATATTTGAATTTAAGACAATCTAAACTATAATAAAAATAAAAGCCTTTGAACTTTGCTAAAACTTCAGAAAATCCTGGGAACCATTCTGAGAGGAAGATGTGGACATGATCCTTCCTTGAAACTGATGGCTCTCTGCTGTTCACCAGGCTAAAGTCCCAATTCTCAGCAGGCTTCCTTTCCAGATTTATTCCTAGGCATCCTATCCCCAAATATGTTCAACCCTGCACTATTCATCATTCCCCAAACTCATCATATATTTTCATGCTACTGTGACAGTAAGCATTCAATCCTTCCACCAGTTGTACAATTAAGACTCCTAACCATTCAGTCAGTCAACCAACAAATACTTACCAAGAGCCTAGAATATGGCAAAAGTCATGGTAAGCACTGAAAATAGAATGTAACAGAAAACAAAATTGTGCATTTGTTTGTCAAGGATTGAGAGAAGAGGAAGGTTTGGGAGAGAAATAGAAGAAAGAACAGCAATGTTTGAATTGTCTCTGCATTTGCTTTAATTGACTTCTTAATTTGTAAACTGTGGTAACCATTCTGAAGTCCCCTATCTTACCTATTCCTTTACTTCTTATATTAGTCAGAGATTTCCAAAACACAACCAACATAAGGATGAATGGGTATGTATACACATATGTATGTATGTATGTATGTATGTATGTATACAGAGAAAGAGATTTATTTTAAGTAATTAATTCTTGGCTCATGTGATTGTGGAGGCTTGGCAAATCCAAAAATATGGGTATGCCAGCATGCTAGAGATGCAGGTAAGGGTTGCAGTTTGAGTCTAAAGGTGGTATGCTGGCAGAATTCCTTCTTATTTGGGGAAGAGTGAGGAAAAGTTGTCCATCTTTGTTCTACTATGGCTTTCAACTAATTGGATGAGGCCTGTCCGCCCACATTATGGAGGGTACCTTGCTTTACTTAGTCCACCAATTTAAATATTAATTTCATACAAAAAAATGCCCTAATAAAAATATTCACACTAATGTTTGATCACACAGCCCAGCCAAATTATTATAAAATTAACCATCACACTTCTTTTTCTTCCCTCTCTTTCCTACATCCTTAACTGATTTTTAGAAATTTTATTATTAATATTTTTTAGAGAGAGAGAAATATTGATTTGTTGCTTCACTTATTTATGCATTCTTCCTGTATGTGTCATGAATGGAGCTCAAACCCACAACCTTGGCATATCAGGATGATGGTCTAACCAACTGGGATACTCAGCCAGGGCTGTTATTGATTTTTTAAAAAAAGAACGTGAGCAGGGAAAAACATGGATAGAAAAAAATTAATGTCAAGGATAACCATCTGATTCCCTCTTTTTCTTCCAGCTTAAGTGTGAGGACAGTATGGTTGAGGACAAGCTCCATTATTCAGCCTATTAAACCTGAAACTCTAACACAGAGCAATGTGTTCACGCCGACCTACCTTAGAAGTTCCTAATACATGCATGGATCACTCTGCCAACTTTGGTGCAGCTCATGAAAAAAAACTCATGAAGCAGTATATTGACTTTACGGTCTTTTTGTTTATTTTTTAAGTCAAATTCTCACCTTCTTTTTGATTTTATGTTTTAGGAAATGATAAATATTAAGTTGTTTGGGGTTTCTGTTCACTTATTTCAAACTTGTAAGGGCTCACTAGACTTTCCACACTAAAAGAAATTTAGTTTTCAATCTGGATTAATAGGTATAACAGAAAATTATTAAAGTCCTATAAAATAAAAATATGGAAAAGAAAAACATATTACATACAAAGCAAGAGGGCCCTTTTGGGGACACTGGAAACACATGTGTGTGTTTTTCTAAATCTGTCTTCCACACAGATGGAAAAATATACTAAATAAAAAAAATATATCCTGCTTGTAAAATCACTTAAAACACTTTCTTCAGGGTGGGCATAAAACTCAATTTATCCATGGAGAACTACCAATCTATAAAGCATTATAAGATAAGGGTGCAGACAGTTCTGGCCAAGATGGAGGTGAAGATAGATACGCTTTGCCTCCTTGCACAACCAAAAAAAGAAACAACCAATTTAAAAACAAAAAACAACCAGAACTTCCAGAAAATTGAACTTCATGGAAGTCTGACAACCAAAGAGTTAAAGAGGAAACAATTCATCCAGACTAGTAGGAGAGGCAGAGAGGACAAGTGGCAAGGCAGTGGCTGGTGGACCAGGAGGTCCCACATTTGTGTGTGAGCAAACCAGGAGGAACAACTGGGGAGCAAGATAGACCAAGCAACCCAGGGTTCCAGTGTGGGGAAAATAAAGCCTCAGAACCTCTAGCTGTACAAACTGTGAGGTTGTGGTGGCAGGAGAATCTTCCAGTCTTTTGAAAGTAGGGCAAGAGCTGAGCAAGCAGCATTGTTCACTCTCTGACCCCTTCCCTACATACAGAGCCACAATGCAGCAACGAGGGTTGCTACTCCCTGGTGAAAACGTAAGGCTCCTCCCCTTAACTATGTAACAGGTATACTGAGACAAAGACTTATGGTCCAAATAAAAGAGCAGAACAGAGCAAAACTCCAGAAACAGAAGTAAGTGATGAGGAGACAGACAACCTATCAGATGCACAGTTCAAAACTAGTAATCAGGATACTCACAGAAATGACCGAGTACAGCTGTAAAATAAAGGAAGAAGTGAAGGCTATACAAAGTGAAATAAAGAAAAAAATACAGGGAACCAATGGTGAAGGGAAGAAAACTGGGACTCAAATCAATGATTTGAAACAAAAGGAAGAAATAAACATTCAATTGGAACAGAATGAAGAAACAAGAATTAAAAAAAAAAAAGGAGAAGCTTCGGAACCTTTGGGACAACTTTACATGTTTCAAAATCTGAATTTTATGTGTGCCAGAAGGAAAAGAGGAAGAGCAAGAAATTGCAAACTTAGTTGAACAAATAATGAAAGAAAACTTCCCCAATTTGGCAAAGGAAGTAGACTTGTAAGTCTAGGAAGCTCATACAGTCCCAAAGAAGTTGGACCCAAAGGGGAACACACCAAGCCACATCATAATTACACTACCCTAGATAAAAGATAAGGAAAGAATCTTAAAAGCAGCAAGAGAAAAGGAGGCAGTTACCTATGAAGGAGTCCTCATAAGACTGTCAAGTTGATTTCTCAAAAGATACCTTACAGGCCAGAAGGGGCAAGACAAGGACCTCCATTCAAGATTACTCTATCCAGCAAAGCTATCATTTAGAATGGAAGGGCAGATGAAGTGCCTTCCACACAAGGAAAAGTTAAAGGAGTTCATCATCACCAAGCCCTTATCATATGAAATATTGTGTTGTAACCGTTCAAAGCTGGACAGATTTACAAGATTCAGGCAGATGGAACAATATTCATGGATCCATTGGGAATGCTTGACATGCCTTTATGTAAGGGTGGGCAATCCACACATGCTGCAAGCTGCATGTCCCCATAAGTTCTGCATGTCTCTGCATGTTACCTGTCCCTGCATGGTACCTGTCCCCTCTCTCTTAATGGGAAGTCCCTAACTCCCTAATATATTAAATACAGACAAAGCCAACAGGGATCCAACAGATTATACAACAGAGATTCATTCTAAGCATGCGAACCCACTCAAGGCTATGGGAACAGTTTACCAGACCCAGACTCAAGGCTATGAGAACACAGCTTATCAGGCCCATTCTCAAAGTTATGGGAAACTGCTTCCCTTAATTGCCCAGACATTGGGTGAGGAAGCCAGACTACCTCTGTTTACCCTACAAATGTTAAAGGGATTTATCTAAGAAAAACAAGAAGATCAAAACTATGAAGAGAGAAATGACAAACTCATAACTATCAACAACTGAACCTAAAAACAAAAACAAAAACAAATACAAACTAAGGAAATGATTAGAACAAGAAACAGAATCACAGAAATGGAGATCACATGAAGTGTTATCAGTGGAGAGGAGGAGGGGTGAGGATGGGGGGAAATGTGCAGAAAATAAGAAGCGTAATTGGTAGGTACAAAATAGACAGGGGGAGGTTAAGAATAATATAGGAAACAGAGAAGCCAAAAAACTTATGTATGATACATGCACATGAACTGGGTGGAGGGAATCCTGGAGGCAATGGGGGTACTGGGCAGAGGTGGATAAAGAGGAGAAAGAAGAATGAGAAAACTGTCATAGCATAATCAATCAAATATACTTTAAAAAAATTTAAAGATGAGGGTGCAAATATACAAATCTGAATTTACCTTAGCTCAGTTGAATAGACTACCATCAGAAGAGTTTACACTACCATCTAGTGGTTCATTTAGGGAAAAGACATTTGTACCCTTCAAAATGTCTCGACTATTCAATAGATAGGCAATCCTGTAGATACAAATAGGTCATTTTGTCCTGAGAGAAAACAGGCTAAGAGCAATAAAACAAACACTTATATACAGTAGGCCATGGTGGACAGATTAGTGTGTTAAAAGTCTAAGATTTGAGTTCTACCTCTGAGTTCTACCCGGTGATTTGGGACATGTTTTACCTCTCCAAGTTTGTTTTTCTCATTTGTAAAATAAAGTAACTGCACTAGATTGGTGTTTTTCAAGTGGCAAGTTAAAACACAGTAGTTATACAATAGTTTTAATAGGTCATGACCAGAATTTTTTCAAATTTAAACATAACAAAAAAATATATGAGCACATCACAGGTGACTCGATAAAGTAAATAAATGTGTGTGTGTGTGTGTATATATATATATATATATATATATATTTGTTGCATGAGTGTGTCTCTGCATGCGTGTGTTTCTAACAACACAATATAAAATGCATCTGTTACTAATGGGTCATAGGCAAAAAAAGTTGGAAAGTCTCTAAAATTTGTATCAGCTCTAAATTCCATGTCCCTGTGAATTGTGGCCATTAGTCTTAACTCAGAATAGTGATACTGGGTTTGAGCCTTCTTAGTTTATGGTGAGGTATCTGAAAGACCCATCTGGAGACCAGAAGGACCTGTGTTTCTCTCTTATAGTAACTTAAAAGCCTGCAATTAAAACAGATAAAACATATTTGCCTCGTTTTGTTATGTTTTATTTTATTTATTCAAAGACTACTACCAATTTTTCTAATGCAGTGTTTCTCAAAATAATGTTCTTAGGATTACTTGTTTAAAATACAAATTTTTAATTCCCCTGTCCAACTGTTAGATCTACTGAATCAGAACCTTGGGGCAAAGAGTCCAGTAATTTGCATTGTTTTCGAGTAAACTGAGGTGTTTCTTATGTGTCTTAAAATACGAAAAATACTAGTTTGATTTTCAATGACATTTAAGAGAAGAAAGCTCTTAGCAGTTATTTTTGTTGGTCTCTGTCCATCCTAACATTCTCTGTGCTATCTCTGTCCTCCGCTTACCTCTTCTAAAAGGACATAATCCTTGCTCATTCCCATCTGAGGAGGACAGATCTCTAGTATCTACAGAGGATTAGGTCAATGGAAGCCTCAACAATTTCCAGACATAAAATCTATAATATCTAACATACTACCTGAGACCAAATATGGTTTTTAATATATTAGACTATACTGAACAGATATTAAGTCAGAATTGTTTACTTGGACATATTCATGCTTGATACTTTTGAACAAAGCCCTAATCCTTTATCTTCCTAGTTTCCAAATAGTTCTGAATATTTGTTGTTATATATATTCTTACCAGTCAAAGTGTGGTCCGTATACCAGCAACATCAGTATTGCCTAGGAGATTGATAGAAATAGACTCTAGAACCTTACCCCAACCTCTGTATCATCTGTATCTTAACAAAATTCCCCCCAGGCAAACGATATGCACACTAAAGTTTAAGAAGTGCTACTCTATAAATAGTGGACATGACATAGTCAATCACTAAATGCATTAGTCAATCACTAAAAATTCTGGTTGAAGCCAGAATTTTTGATGGAGGTCACAGGGGAGAAAAAGTATGGCTTCTATGCTTTGCTATGAACTGAATACTTTTGTCTCTTTCATATTCATATGTTGAAGCCCCAACCTCAAATGTGATGCTAATTACCTTGGGAGGTAATTAGGTTTAGAGGGGGTCTAAATGGTGAGGCCCCATGATAGGCTTAGAATCCTTATAAGAAAGAGAGATACAAGAGCTTTCTTTCTCCATCACGTTGGGGTACTGAGAGAAGGTAGCCATCTGCAAGCTAGGAAGAGACACAGCCCTGCAAGCCAGAAAGAGAATTCTCACCAGAATCAAATCTGTTGGCACCTTAATCCTGGACTTCCAAGCTTCCAAAACTGTGAGAAATAAATGGCTGTCATTTAAGCCAACTTATCTATGGTATTTTGTTATAGCAGCTCAAGCTAAATGTAATAAACAGCCTTTTTAAAGCTGGAATGTTCTCTTTCTTTTCTAACATCCCTCCTGCCTGTGTAGGAAAGCTCAGAGCAACACACTGCAGGAAGCAAGGGGGAGAAGAGAAAGAGAAAATTTTTTAGATAGGACCACAGATTTCCATGTAGTTATTTGAAGGTTCTGTACTAAGTGTTGCAGATGGAGAGACTGGAAAAATACCTGATATCAGTATGAAGTCTCTGACACAAGAAAATGAGCAAATCAACTCCAGGAGAATCTAACCCAGAAAAAAATCAAAGTCAACATAAACAAGTAAGATGCTAGAACAAGATTGTAAGAGCATTCCTTTCATTGACAATTGCAATAGATTCCATTACCTGCAGTCACCAAAACAGATATTGTTGTTGTCCAGAGACTTCATGTTACGTACACCTCATAATTGCTGTCACAATATTTTAGAAAAGCTGAGTCAACTTAGGGGAGCTCCCTAGACAGAAAGGGTACAATATTAAGAAATAAGGCCTAAAGACTTGATTTTTTTGGCCTGATGAAAATGATAATAAAACTATAATTGTAATATCCTTGACATTACAGCCACTTCTTTCTTAAGAAATAAGGATGAAATTAGCCAAATGAAAATCAAGTATCAACAAATACCCATTCAGACCATATGATCCACCTGGATTTGGAGCAAGAGAATCATCTCCTTTTTATTACTAGGTGGCATCTCTTGTATACTGATATATCCTATCCCGCTCAAATTATCTCCCAGGTCTAAATCTACTTTTGACTTTCTCTCTGGCCTTATTTTGTTTCTGTGTTTTCCTTTCACAGTTGATAACTTGGCTGGGTACAGAATTCCAGGGTGAATGCTTAAGGCATTGCTTTATTGCCTTCTAGATTCCAGTAGGTTCTTGAAAAATCTGTAGCTATTCTCATTCCTAGCCTATTGCACAATATTTGATCTCTCTCTCTCTCTCTCCCTCTCTCCATGTCCTCAAGTATCTAGGTGATATCCTCTCTCTTCTCTCTCATTCCTTCTCTCCCTCCTCCAGCCTCAGTTTATAAAATCTTCTCTTTGTTTCTTGAGTTCTGAAATTTCACAATGATGTGCCTTAAAAAATTAGATTGTAACTGATTCCTTTAGTTTTGGGGAATGCTCTTAAATTATATCACTGACAAATTTCCCATCTTCGTTTTTTGTTGTTGTTGTTTTTCTTCTTTGTTTTTTGGAAACTTTAACATTCAGTTGTTAGATCTGCTAGAATGACATTTGAATATTCTTTCTTTTCCCTCTTATTTTTTCTTTTCTTTATTTTTTTGGTTCTATATTCAGAGACATCTTTAATTTCATTGCCTGACCCTTCTGTTGAGTTTATTTTCTTGTTACTTTTAGTTTGTAAGTTCTTATTCCAAAATATTCCTTTTATAATGCTCTCTTCCTGCTTCCTGATTATAATATCTTCTCTTATCTGAGAATTTTATGATAATTTAATAACTTTTTTCTTCTTTCTACATTGTCTCTGTTTTCTCCAAGTTTATGTGTGTGTGATTGCATGCTTTGATATCTTTCTTTTGTGCATACAGCTTTCCTCAAGTGTCTGATAATCTCTGGTTGTCTTCTCATAGTTAAGAGAGAGGGCAAAAGCTCATTAGAAGCTCTGAGCACCTGGGTGGCACTTGTCCACTGTGAGCTTCATCATTGAATATTTTGAAAGGCCTGTTTAGTTGGCAACCTCCAATGCCAGTATGTAATATGGTATGCCAAAAGATGTTTGAGAACCAACCTGTTGGCTATTCCTCCCTCCATCCTCATTAACAGAACACCAATTTTTTAGGGTAACAAATTTGCCCAATCCAAAGTATAAAACATAGTCCTGTAGGAGAAGCTGGACAGTCTATAGTGAAGCATCCAAAAGGTACATTTATGCTTGGCCATGGGCAAAGAAAACAGCAGAGGTGGCAGTCATGTCCAAAGCCACATAGGTAGCTATATCACATTCCAGGATACATATGTCCATTTGCAACAACACCACAAAAAAGTGACTGCGGAGAAGGGACGCTCAAAGAAAGTAAAATGCACAAAAAGTATCAGGTACCAAGCATACTAAGGAGAGAAACTGAGGCAAAAGTCCACTTTACAAATAAAGCCAAGATTGAGGAGTGAAAGGGAAATCTACAGCTCAGGGGTTACCTAGACAGCCAGAGCTCTTGTTGGAAAGCAAGCACTAGGTTGCCAACATTATTAATCAGACTTTCACTATCTTCAAGACTGGCTCAGGAACTGGTGAGGGCCTGAGTCTAATAAATGGAATCCGTCATCTATAAAAAGTGGGAAAAGATACTAGGTAGAAGAAATAAGGCAATGACAGACAGCATAGGTAAAAACATGGGTTAAAATAACATCTAGAGCATTCTAGACAGGATAAACAATTCACACAAGGGCAACATATCAGTGCTGACAATTAGTTAAACATACCATTGTGGCCATACCTACCATATATTATGAAAATATATCCATACTAATTGGCAAACAGCAGCTGCACTAGGTCCTTAAGGTGTCCCCCTCCCTTCACCACTCCCCTTCCTAGACCTCCCCAGTGGCACCAATCACCTCGTGATCCAGCATACAAATGGTCCAGCAGAAGGCCTTTTGGACTCTATTCCAGCCACTGTTCATTCTGATCATCAGTGCTCATGTATCATTGGACATTAAATGTTTTGCTATGTTCCCAAGAGATTTAACCTGAACTGTGAACTTGTTCAAATATTGCAGACAAATGAAAAAGTTCACAAATGTTTTTACATGAGCAACCCATATTTAATATCTTTGTGAATGTGAGTGCAGAGATGTACTAAGAGGTCATGAAAAGAATTTTCATCAATAAAGGAGCCTTCCTCACACTGGCCTGAGGTAACTTCAAAGCTCTCTGTTGTAAAACACTATCCTGACTGAGTCTCTGAGACATCTGTAGTATTTACCAACCTAACAAGGCCCAGTAAGACAATATTAAGATAAAAATGCAACTTGGAGCATCCTGTTCAAACTCCACATTCTTCAGTAAACTCACTAAAATGACAATAGAGGGACTTTTTAGGCATAGTATATAAGGACAAAGAGATCAAGAGAAGAAATAACCACCACAAAAATGAGGAAGATGAAAAGCAGAAGGAAGAGTAATAGCTTAAGAAATGGGAGCAAAAGACAGAAAACTGTACTTGAACAATTAAAATAAATTTTTAAAAATTGTCACAAGAGAAAGAAATGTGAATCCTAATTAGGCAGTAGAGAAAGTCCAGGATCAAAGAAAATTGCATTGCACAGTCACTAAAAGGCTCAGGAATTAACAGCACCTGGTGTCTCCTGCAGTAGAAAGAGGAGGATGGTGGTAGTTCAAAACTCAGTTAGGCAGTTAGGCACTCTGATAACTCTCCCCAACTCTAGTCAAGCAATTGTGGCAAAGATCATCACAAAATATTGAAGGTTTACTCTCTGGAGGATGAAACAGAGGATCTATAAATTGAAGGGCACTAGGCACAAAGAGAGCAAGAATTTGTACTAAAACAGGGATATAATTTAACGAAACAACAAAGCCACAGATAGGCAATGAAGATATTTTTAAGTTCAACTAGTGATAAAAATATATATAAACTAAAACAGCAAGAAATAATATTTTTCCTATTAAATTGGCAAAGACTAATGTTAATGAGAAAGCAGGAAAACAAATGCACATTCTGCTGCTGATGGGTAAATTTTTCTGAAGGTTATATATGTATCAAAAATCTTAAAAGTGGGGTTCAGCTACTCTACTTCTTATGGAAATAGATATGCAAAGATTTAAATAAAAATGTTTATAAAAGCAAAAAGAAAATCTAGAAGCAAACTAAATGTTCAAAAACAGTTGATAGATTATAAACAATTACACATTTATACAATGAAATATCATTGAGGTAGGTATTTCGTTTTGCCCCTGCAGCTTCCACTTTCTCCACTTTTTTCCTCCCTACTTTGTGTCCTGAAAGGTTAGTCTTTGTAGCCTGCGTCAAACAAGTTCCCTTATGTTCTGGCTTCAGGTTATGTTTGACAGACAGAAAACATCAGTAATACCAAAGGTGGAAGGAGAGGTCAAGGTACTTACTCTTCCTGCTCCCTCCCTGCAGGACCAGTTTGGCAGTAGAAATTTGTCTCTACCATACGCCCAAGCTCTCAAGGGCTTTCTGTAACCATTCCCTCCTATACCCACTCAGGCTCAGGAATAGTAACTACTTCCCTGTTGCTAGCCCTGACTGCTGCACTATCCCTCAACCCAATTTAAACTCTATTTAATATTCATTTTAAGTAAAATCATTTATTTCCAATGAAGATTGTGACTCTGCTGCCACTGAAAATCATGCTATATTATAAGAGGTTGTATGGGTTTGCTACAATGTGTTCAACCAATAACCTACTGAAGAACATTTAAATTGTTTCTAATATAAGTGAGGAGTCTGACTCCTGGGGAAAGGGTATGTGTGATCTCTCAGGCCCAACCACAGGCAATTACAAAGGCTTTACCTAGCAGGTCTCCTGGGAAAAGCTGCCTTCCCACATGGGATGTGGTGTACAACTAGTACATTGCAGTCTCGTGACGGAGCTATAGGCCCCCAGCCAACCGTGCTCTTACACATATCTGCATTCCTAGCCCAGGCACATCCATTTGGAAGGTTCTTTATCTGGGACTTTCCCAGACATCTCTGCTAAGACCTCCTTATGACAGGGAGGGATAGGAACCTTGAAGACATTTCCTTCTACTCTGACTCAGGACTCAATGAACACTATTTTTTCATTCCTACCCCTTTTCTCAATTCCTCCTCCCAACACCTTGGTCCATAAAATGGCAGAAGCCTTGTGACCAGGGCTCCCATTTATATGGATCTACCTAACCCTCTCTGGGTATTGTTCCATGAAGAAGAATGGAACAATAAGGGAGCCTGCACTTTTTCTTGGTTAGTCTCTTGCTTTATACTAGAGCAGTGAGGAATGAAAGCCTTGACTATTACTTTCATTTTGGCAGCTCAGCTCTCTCCAGCTCAGCTCTTGAGTTTACTATAAATGTTGCTACAAAAAAAATAACCTTATATATGAGTATGTTAAATTTCTCACATGTGGGAGAATGTGATAAATTCCTAAAAGTATAATTATAATCAAAGAGTAAATGTAAAACTTTGATAGCTATTGCCTTATTCCTCTTCATAAAGATTTATATCAGTTTATGCCCCCACCCCAGCATTGCATAAGAGTGTCCTGGGTAAGTTATTTAAGTTCTCTGTGCATCAGTTTCCTCTTCTGTAATATGGGCATAAAAATAGAATTTATTTCACAGAGTTGCTGGGAGAATTAAATCACTTACTACAATTTAACTATTTGGAAGAGCATGTTATTATTATTATTATTATTATTATTATTTTCTATGCGCTTGACAATAAAGAATGCCATTTCATTTTTATCAATCAGATCAAAAATGGTCTCTAAGTATAGCTGTAATTTGTATTTTACTTAATGTGAATAAAGCAAGCATTTTTATGTGTTAAAGGACAAAGAATTTCTTTTTTTTTTGAGGCTTTCTTTTTTTTATTTAATTGTTTTTCAAGCACAGTTTTCTGTCTTTTACTCCCATCCAAGCCCACACCCCCAATGCTAACCAACTCCCTCCCATTTCCACCCCCATTAGTTTTTGTCCATGTGTCCTTTATACTACTTCCTGTAAATCCTTCCCCTTTTCCCCCGAAATTCCCTCCCCTCTCCCCTCTGGACACTGTTCACCTGATCTCTATTTCAGTGTCTTTGGTTACATTTTGCTTGCTTCTTTGTTTTGTTGTTTAGGTTCCTGTCAAAGGTGAGATCATATGGTATTTGTCTTTCACTGCCTAGCTTATTTCACTCAGCATAATGCTTTCCAGTTCCATCCATGCTGTTGCAAAGGGTAGGAGCTCCTACTTTCTTTCTGCTGCATAGAATTCCATTGTGTAAATGTACCATTGTTTTTTGGATCCATTCATTTACTGATGGGTACCTAGGTTGCTTCCAACTCTTGGCTATTGTAAATTGTGCTGCTATGAACATTGGGATGCATAGGTTCTTTTGGATTGGTGTTTCAGGGTTCTTAGGATATAATCCTAGCAGTGAAATTGCTGGGTCAAAAGGCAGATCCATATTTAATTTTCTTAGAAAATTCCATACTGTTTTCCATAGTGGTTGTACCAGTCTGCAATCCCACCAACAATGAACTAGGGTCCCCTTTTCTCCACAACCTCTCCAACACTTGTTGTTTGTTGCTTTGTTTATGATAGCCATTCTGACCAGTATAAAGTGGTATCTCATTGTGGTTTTAATTTGCATCTGTCTGATAGCTGGTGATATTGAGCATCTTTTCATGTGTCTCTGGATCCTCTGTATGTCCTCCTTGGAGAAATGTCTGTTCAAGTCCTTCGCCCACTTTTTAATTGGGTTGCTTGTCTTCTTAGAGTGGAGTCATGTAAGTTCCTTGTATATTTTGGAGATCAAACCCTTGTCTGAGGTATCATTGGCCAATATGTTTTCCCATACAATTGGTTCTCTTTTTATTTTAATACTGTTTTCTTTAGCCATGCAGAAGCTTTTTATTTTGATGAGATCCCAGTTGTTTATTCTTTCCTTTATGTCCCTTGCTCTAGAGGACATATCAGTAAAAATGTTGCTGCATGAAATAACTGAGATTTTCCTGCCAATGTTCTCCTCTAGGATTTTAATGGTGTCTTGGCTTATATTTAAGTCTTTTATCCACTTTGAATTTATTTTTGTGTATGGTGTAAGTTGGTGCTCGAGTTTCAATTTTTTTGCATGTAGCTGTCCAGTTCTCCCAACACCATTTGTTGAAGAGGCTATTTTACTCCATTTTATGTTGCTGCCCTCTTTGTCAAATATTAATCGCCCATAAAGACTTGGGTTTATTTCTGGGCTCTCTGTTCTGTTCCATTGGTCTATGTGTCTGTTTTTATGCCGGTACCAGGCTGTTTTGATTACAGTGGCCTTGTAATACAGTTTGATATCAGGTATTGTACTCCCTCCTACTTTATCCTTCTTTCTCAAAATTACAGCTGCTATTCGGGGTCATTTATGATTCCATATAAATTTTTGAAGTGTTTGTTCTATGTCTGTGAAATATGTCATTGATACTTTAATAGGTATTGCATTGAATCTATAAATTGCTTTGGGTAATATGGACATTTTGATGATGTTAATTCTTCGAGTCCATGAACACTTTTGTTTCCTCCTTTCCAATTTGTGTGCCTTTTATTTCCTTTTCTTGTCACTATGGCTAAAACTTCCAATACTATATTGAATAGAAGTGGTGAAAGTGGACAACCTTGTCTTGTTCCTGATCTTAGTGGAAAAGATTTTAGTTTTTGCCCATTGAGTATTACATTGGCTATAGGTCTCTCATATATGGCCTTTATTATATTGAGGAATGCTCCCTCTATTCCCACTTTGCTGAGTGTTTTTATCATAAATGGGTGTTGTACCTTATCAAAAGCTTTTCCCACATTTATTGATATGATGATGTGATTTTTGTCTTTGCTTTTGTTTATGTGATGTATTACATTTGTATTATGTGATGTATTACATTACTGATTTGTGAATATTGAACCATCCTTGCATCCCTGGGATGAATCCCACTTGGTCATGGTGTATGATCTTTTTAATGTATTGTTGGATGCAGTTTGCCAATATTTTGTTGAGGATTTTAGCGTCTATATTCATCAGCTATATTGGCCTAAAGTTTTCTTTCTTTGTTATGTCTTTATCTGGTTTTGGGATTAGAATGATGTTGGCTTCATATAAAGAGTTGGGGAGTCCTCCATCATTCTGGATTTTTTGGAATAGTCTGTGAAGAATAGGGGTTAGCTCTTACTTAAATGCTTTGTAGAATTCTCCTGTGAAACCATCTGGTCCAGGGCTTTTGTGTGATGGGAGTTTTTTGATTACTGCTTCAATTTCTTCTGCTGTTATTGGTCTGTTTAGGCTTTCTGCTTCTTCTACACTGAGTTTTGGAAGATTATATTTTTCTAGAAATTTGTCCATTTCACCTAGGTTTTCAAATTTCTTGGCATACAGTTCTTCATAGTAATTTCTTACAATCCTTTCTATTTCTGTGGTGTCAGTGTAATCTCTCCTCTTTCATTTCTGATTGTGTTTATTTGGGTCCTCTCTCTTTCTTTCTTGATGAGCCTGTTTAAAGGCTTGTTGATTTTGTTTATCTTTTTAAAAAAAACAGCTTTTGGATTCATTGATCCTTAGAATTGTGCTTTTTATCTCTATGTCATTTAGTTCTGTTCTGATCTTGGTTATTTCCTTCCTTCTACTTGCTCTGGCCTGTCTTTGTTGTTGTTCCTTGAGTTCTTGTAGGTGTAGGGTTAGGCTGTTTGTTTGAAATGTTTCTATCATTTTTAGGTAGGCCTCTATTGCTATGAGCTTCCCTCTCAGGACTGCCTTCACTGTGTCCCATAAGTTTTGAGTTGTTGTGAGTTCAATTTCATTTGTTTCCAGGAAATTTTTTATTTCTTCCCTAATTTCATTCTTGACCCATTCATTGTTTAATACCATGCTATTCAATCCCCATGATTTTGAGTGTTTTGGGTTTTTTCCTTTGGGGTTGGTTTCCAGTTTCAGTCCCTTGTGGTCAGAGAAAATGCTTGGCAAGATTTCAATTTTCTTGAATTTGTTGAGGCTTGTTTTGTGTCCTATCATGTGGTCTATCTTTGAAAATGTTCCATGTACATTTGAAAAGAATGTGTATTTAGCTTCTTTGGGATGAAGGGCTCTATATATATCAGTTAAGTCCATTTCATCTAGGGCACTGTTCAATGCCACAATATCTTTGTTGATATTTTGTTTGGAAGATGTGTCAATTTTTGACAGTGGGGTGTTAAAATCCCCTACTATAATTGTGTTGCTGTCAATATCTTTCTTGAAGTCTTCTAAGATTTTCTTTATATATTCGGGTGATCCTATGTTGGGTGCATATATATTTAAAATGATTTTGTCTTCTTGGTGGATTCTTCCCTCAAGTATTATGAAGTGACTTTCTGGAACTCTCTTTATGGCCCCTTTTTTAAGTCTATTTTGTCTGATATGAGAATTGCTACCCTGGCTTTCTTTTCCTTTCCATCTGCTTGGAAAATTTGTTTTCAGCCCTTCACTTTTAGTCTGTGTAGGTCTTTTGTCCTGAGGTGGGTCTCTTGTAGGCAGCATATGTGTGGGTCATGCTTTCTAATCCATTCAGCTATTCTATGTCTTTTGATTGGAGCATTTAATCCATTTATGTTTAAGGTTATTATTGATAGGTACTTATTCATTGTCACTTTTATACCTGTGCTTCTCATTGTCTTTCTCTTTTCCTTCCTTTCCCTAAAGCAGACCTTTTAGTATTTCTTGCAGGGCTGTTTTGGTGGAGGTGTATTCTTTTAGACTTCTTTTGTCTTGGAAGCCCTTTATTTGGCCTTCTATCTTGATTGAGAGCCTTGCTGGATAAAGTAACCTTGGTTGAAGGCCTCTGGTTCTCATTACTTAGAATATTTCTTGCCATTCTCTTCTTGCTTGAAGTGTTTCCATTGAGAAGTCAGCAGCTAACCTTATTGGGGCTTCCTTGTATGTTACTTCCTTTTTCTCCCTTGCTGCCTTTTAAATTCGCTTTCTGTCTTGAAATTTTGCCATTTTAATGATGATGTGTCTTGAAGTGGGCCTCTTTGGGTTCCTCTTGATTGGGACTCTCTGTGTTTCCTGGATTTGTGTGACTTTTTCTCTCATAAAATTAGGGAAGTTTTCCATCATTACTTTTTCAAATAGGTTTTCTACGCCTTGCTCTTCTTCTTCTCTTTCTGGTATCCCAATTATTAGGATATTATTACATTTCATATTGTCTTGCATTTCTCTTAATCTCTCTTCATTCTTTCCAAGTCTCTTTTCCTTTTCTTGCTCTTTCTGGATGTTTTTTTCTACTTTGTCCTCCAACTCGATGATCCGAGTTAGATCATCAATCCTGCTTCTGCTTCATCAATCCTGCTTTTGATTCCTTCCACTATGTTCTTCAGTTCAGAAATTGTATTCTTTATTTTCTCTTGGCCCTTGCTGATAGTTTCTATTTCCTTTTTCATGTTGATATAGTTTGCAGTGAGTTCATTGTAGTTCCCCTAAAGTTTCTGGTAGCTCAATGTGAGCTCTCTGAACTTCCTGATAACCAGTGCTTTGAATCCAATATCTGATAGCTGACTTGCCTCTATTTCATCTAGCATTCTTTCTGAGGCTTCCTCCTTTCCTTTCAATTGGGGATTGTTTCTTTGTCTTCCCACTGTTTGTGAGACTCTTCTTGTTAGCTTCAGATTTTTGAATTGATTTGTTCTGGCTTCCTGGGTTTATGGTGTGAACTTCTGTGGTGTAATACCTGTAAGATTCAGTGGTGTAAAGTCCTTGATCTCCCAAGCTCACTGGTCTCGGGCTGTCCTTTAAGTTGACTCTGTGTTTGTCTTTGGGTTTTGGTTGTTTTCGGTTCTTTCTTTTGTGGGTCCTTCCCACCAGCTGGATAACTGATGGTCTCTCTGTCCACCACCTGTTTTAATTTGTTGTGCTGGTGAGGGCAGGTTGTGTTGAAGCTAGTTCTTCCATGTGTACAGGTTTTGAGGATTCTCTTTTGCTCTTATTCAATTGTTTGCACTGGGTAGTTTCTCCACTGTTTAGTTGTATTTCTGGATGGGTCTTGGATTAAGGTTTGTGTGGTTTCCACTCCCTGCTTCACATTCTCCTGTTGTTATTTGTTGGTGGTTCCTTTGTTGTTCGGTTTCCTCTTCCAGTGGGTATCCTAGTGTTCACCACTTCCACCTACTCTTTTTTTTTTTTTGTGATCAGTTGAAGGGGAAGGCAAAATGGTTTATGACAGCAGGAGAGTATTCTATGATATTCACAGTAGCACCCGGTAGAGAAGAGATAGGAGATCCTTTGGCTATGTATAGTGTTAACTGTGATCTTCTACCCAATCAGCCACTTTTTAGAAAGAATGGAAAGGAGGTAAGAGTCTTGTTGGAGAGGGAAGGATTGTGAGTTGGATCTAGAAAGGAGTGAGGTTGAGGGGGGTCAGATTCTAAGGTAAGGTGAGAGTAAAGGATAGTAAAGAGGTGTAGTGTGTGAGAGAATAAAGTTAAACACTACAGTAATAGAGTTCAGGAAACCATGAAGTGAGCTAAGATCCGGGAGGGGTATTGTGAAGTATTTACAATGGTATGGAGCAGCTGTTATTTACAATAACATTAGAGCAATAATCATATGACAGAATCTATGTGATCTGGATAACAAGAATAGGGGTATAGGACTTTGAGTAGTGTGCTAAAGGAACACAAGTGAAGTGAAGGACAGTAAATTAGCCAAATTGGCAGGTAACATATTTATGTCAATTAAAAATGGAGTTGCAAATATAGAAAAATATTGATTATTTTCTCAGAAATCTTGACATCTGTTTTCAAATTCTTTTTTTATTGTTGTTTACGCATAGTTAGTTATCTCTATTTTCACTCCACTATGGCCCAAAGAAAACAGCAGTAAAATGAAAAGGGATTCAGCCATATGGGAAAATATATTTGCCAATGATACCTCAAACAAGGGTTTAATCTTCAAAATATATGAAAAACTCACACAACTCCACACCAGGAGAACAATTCAATTATAAAATGGCAAAGGACTTGAACAGATACTACTCTAAGGAGGACATACAGAGAGACCAGAGACATGTTTTCAAATTCTTGTATCAAATCAGTAAGCAAGGCTGCATTTTCACTGTTCACAGGACTGTGTTTAGCCAACATATCAAAATGCATAAAATTGTTTGCCTTAATTTGAACTTGCCATAATTTCAGTTTCATTTGGAATGCTGTTATGGTTTGAAACATGGTATTGGTAAATTGGTTTTCACCTTGAAGACGCATGTTTAACTCATTTAAATGAGTAGTTAAATCCACTAAAAATGCTAAATTTGTAAACTAGTTTTCATCATCAAGTTCTGGCACAAAGTTGTTTTTTGATACTGTAAATGACTTGATAACATGTTGCAAATCATGAAATATTTTCAACATTTAGCCTCAACTTAGCCACCTTACTTCTGAAACGTAAATGATGTCACCATAGTCAGCATCAACACTTCTAAGGAATTTCTGGAATTGGCAATGATTCAATCCCTTGATGATGATTTGCGTGACATTATTAATTTTTAAAGCTTTTGTGCATAAATTTTCTTGATGTACTACTATGCAATGATACTTCATCAAATGTGAGTTCTGAGCAGCAATTGTATTATCTTCTATTAATTGTACAAGTCTCTCTCTTTTACCTGCCATGACCGGGACACCATCAGTAACTATACCAATTATGTTGACAATGGACAAAGAAAATCGCTTTAACAGATTTTTTACTGCTACATATAAATCTCTTGACTTAGTTGTGTCTTTTAATGGCACTAAAGAAGCTATTTCTTCAGTGACATTATATTCATCATCAATACCTCTAATAAAAATGACAAGTTGAGCTTTTTCTGTAGCATCAGTGCTATCATTCATTGCCAAAGCATAAAATTTAAAATTAGCAAAAAAACTTTTGCTAATTTAAAAACTTTACTCTCCAAACTCCTTTCAGTACATTTTCCAGTGTTTTCAATTTGCTTGGCTATAGTCTGGTGAAACTGATTTTAGAAATATCCCCCCTTTTTTCAAGGCAAATTATATTTGCCACACTTTCTATATATTGCTTAATAAACTCGCCATCAGCAAATGGTTTCAATATTTTTGCAATTAAATATGCTACCACATAACTAGCTTTTACAATGGAATCCACTTGAGTTGTAATTTTCTGAAACAACTTTTGTTGAGAAGACATGCTTTTTTTCAGTTCTGCTATTTTTTCCTTATAACACAATCCTTCATAAGCATTGAATTTGGCAGCATGCTTTTGCATGTGATGCTTTTTCAAATAATAGTCTTTGAAAACTTGCATAAATTCCCTACAAATTAAGCAAACTGCCTTACTATTTGCCTCAACAAAAAAGTAGTCTTCTGCCCACTTTTCACTGAACAATCTTCCTTCATCCATAATTTTTCTTTTGGGGGATTCTCTTTTCTTTTAAGATGCTGTAGAAGCCATGAGGGGATTAAAGAAATAATAATAGATAAGGGACTTTATTTACTTTTATTATGAAAATTGATTGACAGAAAAAGAGAAAGCAAGGTTTGGGCCCTTCCACAGCCCTCTCTGCCGCTGATGCAGGGGGGAGGGGCAGAGAGCCAACTGTAAAGAGTGGTGGGTGATGTGTGAGGTGCCGCCAAGGTGTGGAAGTAAATAATCAAATAAGAAAGTCTATCTGACTTCTAAATAATATTAAACGCCTAATGTTGCAATAGTAGGTTGAAATATTATTGATAATCACTGCCTCACTAAGTCACCACAAGCACATGTAATGTCTAATGGTGTCAATTCTACTGTCTGTGCTTGGAAGATAACACACTGGAAGCCACATACCACCATAAAACTGAAGCTATGCATCTGTACAAATAGCGAGAGCATACGTACATTTATTTTATGTGACATTATGGCACATCACAAAAAAATCTCACAATGTTTTAAGTAAATTTACAATTTTGTGTTGGGCCAATTTCACAGCCATCCTGAGCCACACACAGCCTGTGGCATGGGTTGGACACCCTGCTTTACATATTCCCCCATTGTCACCAAAAAAACCACATAATTTTAAAATAAAATTGCTTTAAATTTTTTAATTGTAAAAATATATATTTAATAACATAGAAAATGTGATAACTGGTAAGAGAAAATAACAGGTTATAAAACAGAAATGTATATAAGTATAATTCAAATCCAGTAATCATATACGCATTAAAAAAAAAGCCTGGCAGATTATAATCAAAAGTGGTAATAATAATTATCTCTGGATAGTGGAGTTACTAGTCATTTTTATTTTTTTAATCTATTTCTTTTTTTTTCCAAATTCTCTGATTTAAAAAATACATGACTTTCATAGCTGGTAGGGAATGTAAGTCTTAAAAGGATAGTATGCATAGCAATAAAGAAGATATAACAAAACAAATACATAACAACATAAATTAATCTTAGACATAATTTTGAATTTAGAAAGCCACATTAAAAAAAGTGCTTATTATATGATTGCATTTATAGACTCTTCAAATACAGGAAAATTTATGTTCATAGAGGACAGATCAGCAACTAGTAGTGTGTGGGCAGGCAGAATCAGGGGAGAGGAAAAGACAGCTATGATTGGAAAGGGGCATGAGGTTAGAAATACTCTGTCTTGATCTGGGTGGGTGGTGTGTGGTTACATGGATGTGTACATATATACAAGTACCTTGACTTATACATGCAAGATTTCCACTTTACATACATATTTTTTAAATTAAGTCCAGAGGGATATATTTCCATAATATACAAATAAAGATATTATGAGAGTTATTTAGGCCATATCTCAAGAGAAAAAATAATAATGGGGATGTTCTAAGCCACATGCAATGGTAAAGAGAACGGAATTTAGAGTCAAGTAGACCTAGACCTAGGTTTGAATTCCAGCCCTGCTACATTAGCTCTGTGAATTTGGGAGAGTTACTTAACCTGTGTCTGTCTCAGTTTACTCATTTGTAAAAATGGGAACAATAATAGTAACAACCTCAGAGAATTATTGTCAGAATCAAATGAGTTAATGCATGTAAAGTGCTTAAAAGACTATGTGGGTCATAGTATGTGTTCTGTAAAAACTCTTTCTGCTGCTAAAGGTAAATGTGATTCTCTTTGTTGATCCAACACATGAGCATTCCCATTCAAGGGCACCCATTTGCACACATATGTACACACATATACAGACGCATACACACACAAATTCTCATTTGTAAATACCTCTATTCTACTGACCAAAAATACCAAGAAACAAAGCAAAAAGCAAGGAGACAAACAACTAGGGTGATATTGTTTCCATAAAAAAATACATTAGCCTAAAATATTTTAAAGCTAAATATGCATATTTAGGTTTGCAAAAAAACATTTTTTGAGGTTTCTATCAAATTTTTAGAAATCCCAACTGCAAAACAATGTTTTTTAATATTCAGAATCAATATTCAAAATTATCACAGAATTGCAAAAAGAAAACTGGCAAGAGCAGCAGAAAACTAACATACAGATTTGTAAATACAGTTGTCTTCCCTTTTTGTAGGTGTTAAAATCAATAATTAACTATGTAGTGAACAATATTAAATCTTCATTTGTAATACTAATAAATACTGAAACACACCCTGGGACTCTTTTGCTTAGGCTAAACAGAAGAAAACAGTAATAACTATTTTTATTCATTATCAAAATTGCACACCTGGCCTGGGGAACCAGAAATACACTAGTGGAAAATTGGTTAAAGAACCAGTACTCCAATGAGAATTTTGAAATTGTAAGTGAATATAGCACAAGTTTAATAACTGAATTATACAAACAAAATGATCATGAAAATTCCACAGAAGTCTCCTGCAAAAGATTCTCATTGGCAGACAATGCAAATTTTAAGGAAAAAAATTCAGGCATAATTCAAAACAAAGACGCAATAAGACAAAGATGTTTGTAGTCCTTTTTGTCACTGAACACCCATAGTTTAATTTTCTGAGATAAAGAGAAACAAGAAGACATATGTAATAAAAATACACAGATCTCATGTTAGCCAATAATGGTAATAATAGCCAAACTTACATCCTACTTCTTATGTGCCAGACACTGCTCTATGCTCTTTTCATGTTTTTTACTAATTTAGTGAGGCAGATGCTATTATTATCCTCACTTTACAGTTGAGGAAACTAAGAGATAGATTAAGTAACTTTTCCAAGTTGCACAATAAATAACAGGGTTACAATCTAAATTCAGTTTTCCAACTCTAGCATCTATGCTTTCACCACCCAGCCACCAAACTGATATTTTTTAAAGTATATAAACCCAGTGATAAGTCATGTTGATAGTATGTAGCGTTGGTATAATGTGATGGGAATGGCACTCTCTTATAGGTCATCCTTTCCCAAAGCCACAACTCCTATCTAATATGATAAAAACATCAAACAACCTCAGATTGATAGGCTTTCTACAAAATACATGATGAAAACTACTCAAAACTGTCCAGGTGATCAAAAACAAAGTAAGTCCATAAAACTGTCACAAACCAGAGGAAGCTAAGAAGACACTAGGACTAAATGTAATGTGGTATTATTGACTAGATTCTGAAATAGAAAAAGGACATTAGGGGAAAAAACAGGAAGTCCCAACTGTGAAATTTTGACAGAAAATACCAGATTTGTTTCCTAGATGTGACAAATGTAACATGATAATGTAAAAGGTTAATAAGAGGGAAAACTGGGTGAGAGGATAAAGGAACTCTCTATACTACCTTTGCAACTTTTATGTAAATCTAAAACAACAAAAAAGTTCAGACTTCCAATCAAGATAGTTGCATAGGTAAACATGATCCTCCCACAACCACATCAAAATTACAACTAAAACTACAGGAAAATCATCATTCATCACTGCCTGAAATATGGCAGAATGGAAATTCTACAACTAGAGATTTAAAGAAGCCACATCCAGACTGATAAGTGGGTCAGAGACACAGAACAGGCTGGTCCTACACCCATGTGTGGCAGGTAAAAATCGGGAAGTATCTCAGCTGCAGAGGTCCCCCCGGAGGAGCAAGGAGTTCCAGCCCAACACCAGACCTCCCAGCCCAGGTTTCCAGAGCCAGGAAAAGAAGTTCACATGACTTCTGGTTGAAAAACCAGCAGGGATTGTGGCTGAGTGAAACACAGTCTTCTGGAGTCTCAGGCAGTTCCTTTTAAAGGGACTGTGCACAGACTTACTCAGATTCACTCCTAAGCTCCAACACTCAGGCAGCAGCCTGAAAGGAACTAGGGACATACAGGGAGAGACTGAACTGTCTGGCATCAAGGCAAGAGCTGGGGGAATGGCAGGAGACAGCTTTCTGCCAAACAAAAGTGCTGGCAGAGACCATCATTGCTTTTCTGAGAGTCCTAAACCCCACAGAAGCAGCAGACAGGTGCCATCTACCTGGCTCTCACTGTTTGCCCCACCCTAGTGATTCCCTGAGAACTGGCCTTGCCCAAATGGTGGACCCACACAAGTGGTTTCCAGTAGCTATTCCATACAAATGGCCTCTCTTTCCTCATACTTCAGACTTTCCTCTCTAATGAGCAGCATCTGATCTTGGCATGCTCCCTCTTGCCTTATGCCTCAGGCCTCAAGCATTACACTAGCAGCCAACAGCCTTGGTTAGCAGCTTGGCCTCTCCTGGGCACCTCCAAGCCCAGCACAAGTAGCAGCCATCTGCAGATCACTCTGTAGTCCATGCCAGGTGGCCCCAGGCAGGGTACATGTGGTGGCTGACCTTGTACCTCCCAGGAGGCTCCAGTGCCAGTACACTCAGTGAACAGCTTCATACTATGCCACATTACAACCCTATCACCTCCACGAGTGACACAGTTAAGGGGCAGACTGTGAGAGCACCAAAGCCCCACTGAAGCAAGCCCTGCTCCATAGGGTAAGCTCCTGCACAACAGCTCCTCTGTTATACTCATGACTGGACCTTATGGCTGATTAGCCTGAGGGTCAATCCCTCCCAGTGACACCAACAACAATCAAGGATCAACTACAACAACATACTGTCTACAACCCACACAGAGGCATGGAGCACCTCATGGAGCACCCAGCTCGCATGATTGGGGAGGCTGTGCCACTGGGCTCTATAAGACACTTATTGCACAAGGCGAATCTACCAAGTCCAGGAGATGTAGTAGCTCTATCTATTGCATAGAAATATACATAGGAAAGAGCTAAAATGCAGAGATAAGAAAACAGTTCCTAAAGGAAAAGACAAGAGAAATATCTAGAAAAAGAACTAATTAAATGGAGGCAAGTAAACTACCAGATGTGGGATTTAAGAAAATGGTTATAAGGATGTTCCAGAAACTTAGTGAGAACTTCAAGAACTTAGAACTTCAATAGCATGATAAAGAACATAGAGCCCATAAAAAACAACCAGTCAGAAATGAAGGATACACTAACTAAAATAAAAAATAATTTACAGAGAACCAACAGTAGAGTAGATGAAGCTGAGAATCAAATTAGTGATTTGGAATATAAAGAAGCAAAAATATACACAATCAGAACAGCAAAGACAAAAAGGAATTTTTAAAAAGCGAAGATAGTGTAAGGAGCCTCTAGGACAACTTCAAGTGTACCAGCAATTGCATCATGGGGGTGCCAGAAGAAGAGAAAGCAAAGAATTGCAAACCTATTTGAAAAAAATTAACGAGAAAACTTCCTTAACCTGGTGAAGGAGCTAGACATACAAGTCCAGGAAGCACAGAGAGTCCCAAACGAGATGAACCCGAAGAGGCCTGCACCAAGACACGTCCTAATTAAAATGCAAAAAGGTTAAAGAAGATGAGAGAATATTAAAAGCAGTAAGAGAAAAGCAATTAGTTACCTACAAGGGAGCTCCCATAGGACTGATTTCACAACAGAAACTTTTCAGGCCTGAAGGGAGTGGCACAAAATATTCCGTAATAAAAAGCCAGGACCTACAATCAAGATTACTCTACACAGAAAAGCTGTCATTCAGAATAGAAGTACCAAATAGAAGTACGAAGAGCTTCTCATATAAGAAAAAGCTAAAGGGATTCATTACCACCAAACCAGAATTACAAAAAGCGTTAAAGGGTCTTCTTTAAGAACAATAAGGGGGGAAAAAGAGCAAAGATATGAACAATAACATGGCAATAATGTATATCTATCAACAATGGAATCTATAAAACTAAATAAACAAACAAGTAGGACAGAAACGAATTGTGCAGGACAGAAACTGTCAACATTTTGACAGTTGCCAGATGGAAAAGGGGGTTGAGGTGATGCGTGAAAAGGTGAAAGCATTAAGAAATATGAATTGGTTGTTACAGGATAGTCATGAGGATGTAGAGTACCACATAGAGAATATAGTCAATAATATTCTAAAAACTGTGGTGTCAGATAGGTGTAAGATTTATCAGGATGATTACTTACTAAGTTACATATTGTCTGATCACTGGGGTATACACCTGAAACTACTACAATATTGTATGTGAACTATAATTGAAAAATTAAAAATGATTTTAAAATAAAATAAATTTTTAATTTTTTAAAATAAAAATTATTATTTTTTAAAGTATTTAACAAAGTAACTTGATTTTTATTTCCAATCACCACCCATCCCTTGAGGTGTTTTTTTGGTGAGGTGTTGAATAGATAAACAGCCAATATCAGAAAAACACAATGAGAGGTTTTCTTTCCTATGCTAGAGAACTTACTCCAGGCAAAGAGAATAGATTTTATTTTTTTGCTCTTGCAAAGTTTTCTGGAATCTAGACAAAAGACAACAAATGAAAATAATATGTATTTATCCATCTCTTTTTTTACCAATAAGGATATAATTTTTGCCCCACCCCCATGCTAAGGACATTTTAAAAGTTACTAACAATTCTGAGTGGTATTTCCATGTTTCCTATTCATTACAGTTGCTACTATACAAGACTGACATTTTATACAGTCTTTCCAGGTACTAAGTGTGACATGGGATTATATTCAGTAATATATTAGAGTTTGCAAAACCAACTCTGACTAAACACTAAAATGATAGGAGGAAGCTCCCTCAGTTAGCTTAAGCAGAAGCCCCAAACTAGAATTTAGTGTAGGAAGGCTTATGTAACCAGACAACTGCTGATAGGTCAACAAGAGTTTGCCAGGAAATAAGCATACCAGGCAGAAAAAGCAATGTGGTCAAAGGCCTAAAGGTATGATAGCATGAAGAACTTGCATTTCTAAACCTGTAGTAATTTGATATGCCTGGAGTGTATTATGAGAAGTAGAAGAAATAACACTGAAGCAATAACTCCTCAAATGTTTCAGGATATATTCCAGGAAGATAAAAATTATTATGAATATAATATAAAGTCGCATGTGTAAGAAAACATTAAGTGTATGTGCAGGAATAGACTTCAGACAAGGCCTGAAGCCTGGGGTAGTACACAGAGAAAATGACCTTCAAATCACTAGTATCTCAGTAAATAGCTCTCATAAACAAAATATATAAATATGTTATGGTATAGACATACCATGACTACTATACAGCAATGAAAAGAAATAATGTATAACAACACCACCAAAATGAATGGATCCTAAAAACCACAGACAAGTCACAGAAGACTACATGAGGTCTGGGTCCATCTATACAAACTTCAAAAATTGTGACAAATGTGAACTAGACTTCTTATAGTCAATAAGTCTAGTCATATATATTATATATATTCCTCAATATATACAAACACCAAATCATTATGCTGTTAATCTAGAATTGTTATATGTCCACTATGCCTAAATTAAAATAAATAAACAAATAAGTTCAAAAGCAGGCATTACTAAAAAATACACTATTTATAGGTACATACATAAGTGTTAAAAACTTACAAAGAAAAAAAGAAGTGTGTCTCCAAAATCTGGAGTTGAGTTTAACTGGGAGGACAGAAGAGAATGAGAAGGACATGCCATGAGTTTCAAAAGCATTGGAAACATACTACTTCTCAGTTGAATGGTGAATACATAGTTATTTATAATTTTTAAAGGTATATATACTTTTGTGCACATATATTTCAGAATTTGTAAGAACTATCTAAAAATGAGTTTTTTAAAAAACCTAAGCAGCCCTAAATTTATAGATTAATATCCAAAATTGGCTACATGATAACTATGTGACTTCAGATAAGTTATTCTCTATTCATCTTGATTTCCTAATCTTCAAAACTGAGGAAACTGAGTCTCATAGAGAGTAAATGTATTTCTAATACCTACTTTTCAGGAATATGAGGATTAAATAAAATAACATGTTAAAGCACTCAGAATATTTCCTGGTATATAATAAGCAGTCAATAAACATTAGAAATATCCATTATTTTATTATTATAGCAGATATTTAATAAAAGCTAATTTCCTTCTGTCCTTTCATTCAGAAAGGGAAGAGGAAACAATGTAAGTGAAGGTCCATTCTGAATTCCAATAGAAGAAGCAAGCAATATCATTACTGTTTATAGCTTGCTGCATTGTTGTTGTATTTCTTCAACTCTAAATAGCATATTTTGTGGAATTTTAATGTTTCTAAAATTAGGATTGCACAACTTAAGATAGGTCTTCCTCCTAGATACCTTTTATTAAAAAGATGTGTCTTACGATTAATTGATTATGTCTTAGAATTAAGAAAATGAAGTGATTATGCTGTTGCCATAGCAGGTGTGACAGTTTTTGGACAAGAATAGTGATGCAGTCAAGGAGTAGAGATCAGGCCCTCAACATTTCGTTATAGCAAATCTACCACAATGGTCATAACCTTTGAAAAACTGAATTTTCTATAAATAGTCTGGTTTCCCCAGACCTCTGTAGCCTGTGGATACAAGTGAGTCTGATTACTTTGGCCCCTACAGATTACTGGTTCTAAACCCTCAGTATCAAGCTTTCAAACCTCACCACACACCTGCTGTAAGTTTCCCCACTTTCTCCCATGTGCTTCTACTCTGTACTCTCTGTAGATGTCTACTTTGTGCCTAGTCACTTCAGGGAAGGTGTATCTCCTAGTACTCAAAATCTAAACATTCTCCAGAAAAATTTTCCTGCTAAATTTTTCTGCTTGGTTAAGGGTCAAGTAATCTGAATCTCCCACAGACATTTTAGCTGCAGTCTACATCTTTGTTGGAATTGCATGTAATTTAGGAAGTGTGTTGGAGAGAAGCATGACAGAGAGAAGCAAGTGTCAATCTTGTCTTTTTGCAATCCCCTGTTCCCTTTTAAGGCATCCTCTGCATTTCTAGATCCTGAGTAGAGAAACAAGCCAGGCCCTTAGTTCCTTGACAGAACACAGACAACCTACATCCATCAACACATAACTGACCAAGCTTTTCTGGTTCATGTACCAGCTTTGTACACTTTCTTCTCTTAGATGACTCCCCACTGTTGCCCCTAGGATTTATCTTCCATTATGGCATTCCCCAAAATGTAAAAAGAAAACAAAGGTCAAAACTTCTGGGAAGGGAGAACATGTTCCCCTGACTTTCTTCACTTAAATAAAAAAAGGAACAAGAATATCTTCCACTGTGAAATTTCCCCTAAAGTCTTCCCATATTGTCCTAAATAGAGGGCAATGGGCTTTAATAAATATTGGATTGGCAAAAAAGTTTACTTGTTTTTTTCCATAAGATGGCTGTAGTAGCACTTAGTTGTCTTTAACTTCATTCAAAATAATTTGTTAGATTGTATTGTGACAGCTGTCATATCAGCATGTATTAAAAAAAAACAAAAAACTTATCATCCTGGCTGGTGTGGCTCAGTGGATTGAGCCCTGGCCTACAAACTGGAAGGTGGCTGGTTTGGCTCCTGGTCAATGCCCTCCTGTGTTGTGGGCAGGGTCCCTGGTTGGGGTTTGTGAGTGGCAACTGATCAATGTTTCTCTCTTTCTCCTTCCCTTCCCCTTTCTCTATAAATAAATAAATAGATAGATAGATAGATAGATAGATAAAATCTTTAAAAAAATAAAATAAACATCAAAATTAGTGAATTTTTGTGTTGTCATTTTAATAATGAAGATGGAAGAAAATAAGCAACATTTTTGGCCTATTATACTTTATTATCTCAAGAAAGGTAAAAACACAACTGATATACACACAAAAAAAATTTTGTTCAATGTATGGAGAAGGTGCTGAGACTTATCAAATGTGTCAAAAGTGGTTTGTGAAGTTTTGTGCTGGAGGTTTCTCACTGGACAATGTTCCATGGTTGGGTAGATTAGTTGCAGTTGATAGTGATCAAATTAAGCATTAGTTGAGAACAATGGACATTATACCATACGGGAGATAGCCAACATACTCAAAATATCCAAATGAATAAAGTTTTTGGTGAAAATGAAAAGTGTGCCTTTTATTTTTGGAAAAAAACATGGACTTTTTGGCCAACCCATTAGTTCATGGGCTTCCTTGTCCTTCATCTTCAGTATTAAGAGGGCAGCTTCTGGTTCAGGCTGGGAGAATTTTTGGAATCACAAATATTTCTGCAAGCAACAAAGGAAAAGTCCATTCTCTAGGGCAAAACACAATGTTTAAGGAGCCCTTGAAATATTTTTCAGGCTTTTATATGTATAGCCTTCATGTTTCCAACAGGAATCTTCATTTTTTAAAAAAGATTTTATTTACTTATTTTTAGAGAGAGGGGGAAGGGCGAGAGAAACATCAATGGGTGGTTGCCTCTAATGTGCCCCCTACTGAGGACCTGGCCCGCAACCCAACTGTGTGCCCTGACTGGGAGTCGAGCCAGTGACTCTTTGGTTTGCAGGCCAGTACTCAATCCACTGAGCCACACCAGCCAGGAAAATCTTCATTTTTAACTTAGGGAAGTTCCTACTTCTTTTGATCATTTTCCTTTTCTTCTTCTCCATCCCTTCATCTCCCTGTCTAGCCTCTTCTTCTACCTCTGAGGATCTATCCGTACACACAAAATTCTGCCTTACAAGCCCTTTTATCCTATATACATCAACTCATACAAATAGACAATTGCAGGGAGAGGGATGCTAGTTCTTCAGATTCAACAAGATTGTGATTTTAAATTGATTTTCCTGGTGACTTCTGCCACAATTATATATATTACCAAACAGAGTAAATAACAGTAATAAGTTCCAATTTAATATCCTAGTAAGATTTTTGAGCTTCAGAGAGAAAAATCCTATTCTTTATTATACCTAATTTAAAAAAAAAGAAAATGCTATTTAGTCCATGTAGGAGGAATGCTGCAAGGAAACGTCCCCCTGGTCCTAACTGAGATCAACTCAACTACTGAAAAATGAGGACTGCAAGAAATAACACTTGCAGCTGTGAACTATCGCAAATATTCCAGTTCAGGGTGGAGAATATCTATGGGGAGAATAACTCATTGCATATATTATTGATGGAGTTAGGCTATAATGTGAGATGACAGTGAAAATAATTTGCAAACAAATCAAAAGTAAAAATTTGGCTTTCCACAAGAAAATGTCAACTACCAATTTTCTCTTCCTACTCTTGAAACATTCTGACTGGATTAGGATTTCTACCAAATGACTTATTTTCAGGCTCAATTAAATATTTACACATTTTTTCTGGTATTCAGCTAAAATGAACAAAATGTTGATTGCAGTAGTGCTTTAATAATAGAAATAAAGCCTTAGAGAACACAATCTAGAAGTGCAAATGACCAGACTGCAGGGTAAATTGTCAGTCCTTTTTTGGGGGGCAGGGGAGAGAGACATCAATTTGTGGTTCCCTTATTTATGTATTCATTGGTTGGCTTTTGTATGTGTCCTTACCAGGGATCAAACCCACAACCTTGACATATCAGGATGCTGCTCTTACCAACAGAGCTACCCTGTCAGGGCTATTCACCCTTTAGAAACAACTAGAATCACCAATGTGGATGATTTTATACATCAATGTAATTAGGTAGCTCCACATGGATATTTTATAATAAGAGAAATCTACTGGTACAAATCCCTAATCATTTCTAAATCCAAGTATCAATTACTACAATCTCACTTCTTTCTTCTCTAAACAACCCAGGTCTATTGAAACATATAGCTTTGTTTTTTAAATTTAAGTTTCAATAATTTATAGGCTTCTAAAATTTTTTTTAAAAACTTAATTTTGTTGTACCAGTTTCCTTTATGTTTAGAAAAGATGAGTATGAACCCATCAACCTTACTAGAGAAATAATTCAAATTTCATTTTTTACTAAAAATGGGTCAATAATGTCTTCCTTGGAAACAAAAGATAACAAACCATTGTAGAATTCAAAACAATTCTTGAGCTTTTTCATTTTAGGTTACTAAATCCATTTTTTGGCTGTTTTTAGTGCCAAAATAACATCAGAAAGCTTTCCGTTTCAGATGACCCCTTTGTGAGCCTTCCTATGTAATATAGATTATTTCATTGTCTAATATAGAGATGTGACATTCTAAAACCATGGGGCAATGGTTTGATAGTTTACTATTTAATAAACTAAAAGGATAGTTTATTCAAAATATTGGTTAAAGTCACTGTAAATTAAATAAAATTTCATTAGATAGATCTATGTTTACAAAATGTAACTGTTCTTTTGTATGTGGTTATACATAAGCCTAATAAAATTGTTCTATTGTGTTACTTCTTTGTCCAGGTCTACTCAGGAGGTCAGAACATTGCTAGATAGGAAGCTCCTTTCCAGAACCAATGTTTTAATTTGGCACCTGGAAACTCAGAAAGTGAGTTTCTGAGAGAGGTCAGGCCAATTTTGCTACAAGGAAAATCATTACCTAAAGGAATTAAAGTTTAACAAATAATTTCATACTTTGAATTGAAGGGCGAGGAGCATAGAAACAAGAAAGTGGGCAGTGAGGTTAGTGGCTAAGATAATCCAGAGAAGGAAAACCAAGTGCAAGATCAAATCTGGTGATTTAGAATCTCAACTTTCAATGTACAATTTATGTTCCATGTAATTTAGCTTAATTTAGGGGGTTCTTGACCATTTATCCTCATGAAAGAGGAGTTCTGGTTCGGAGTCAGAGCATTTCCAAAACCGCTAGTGTTCCTGCAGGCAATGGAGTAAAAGTCCACTCTCTGGAACAAAACAGTTTTTAGGGAGTCCTTGCTGCCCTTTCCAGGCCCCTCTACACATAGCAAAATCCCTCATCAGCCTTCATGTTTCCAACTCCAGTGTTTTCATCGTTCTGAGGACAATCCTCATTTTTTTAATCTAGGGAGGGACAATCAGAGCAAGACAATAAACACTACTGAGTTATATAAAAGGGTTATGAAATATAAACGCAAAGGAGAGTTGTAGTTGGTTTGGATGCCCAGCTAGATGCTTCAGTATAGCTTCATAGGCATGACTATGGCAAATTGCTGAAATTTGCTGAGGATCATATCGTGTTCCACAAGATCATGCTTGCAAAAACTACCAGAATATCCAACAAAATCACTAGAATCTCAGATTTTGCTCAAGGCCATTCATTGAATCGGCAGCCAGGCAATGAGCTATGGGATACCTGACCACCTGCTCTCACTAGATAGAAGTCCTGATTTTTCCACTGTGTAAATTAGAAACTCTGAATAGAAATAGGGGGTTATGGTGGGTTAATATCCTCACAGGCCCTATCCAACTACTTCTACTTTACTGTGCAGACCACCTCTCACAACTGATAACCATGTATGTGGGCAGGCTTGCTTTGAGAAATGTGAGCAAATACTTGGAAAAGAAAGAAGATGCAACTGCAATATTAAAAGTTCATGCATTGTCCATTTGCATATGACTCATTCCTTTTCTTCAAAATTCTCACTCTACAATAGTCTTTGCTTATTTATTAAGCTTAAATTTGACACAACTATTACAGATTTACTTCTTCATCCCACCGACATAACAGACAATTGCGACTGGTCAAATTCACTTTCTGAGTTCTGCTGGCCCAAGCCTCTGGCACTGTTGATATTTCATGCCAAGAGAGCATGTTAGTGACTACTGGACTCAAGAGTTCTGAGGACACTTCAAATTCACTTTATGAGTGGTGCTGGGAGTTTCTCCGGGCCCACTCGTACATGGGTAGTGTGTGAGGCCAGGAGGTCTAGGTTCCCTGCCCCACTTGGGGGCAGTTTTTATTTCTTTTATATATTGGAATTTTTCATATTTTTTTTCTTAGTACAGAGTTCAACTGCTTTTCAAGAGTTTAAAAATGGCTGGTGTTATAATCAGGGGTCCATAAGGGGAATCAGACTTGGTTAGGAGGCTAGAACCTGTCACTTAGTGTGGCAGGAGAGAAAATATTCAATATTTCTCCTCTCCAATACTAGTCTCTGAGCTGCCTACCTCATAGGCATCTGTTATGTTGAAACACCACTAGGAGCATGGGAGGCATCAGGGCAAAGCCTGGGCTCTACAGCAGCTTCCTTCGGCCAGAGGTCCCGCCTCCACAACCCTCCTCTTCCCCCCATACCCTGCTCACCCCTCACCCGGAAGTTGACCGCACAGGCTGAGTCATCCACTTCACACTCCAAGCCTTCAAACCGCAGGTAGTGACGTTGATTCCCTCCGCCAAATTATGGATCCCTCGGGCCTAGAGTCCAACCTTACCGACCAAGAATCTGGCGCCACAGCCCTAGATTTTGACTTTCACGGCCAGGATTATTTCTCCATTAGCCATGAGTTCGACTCTCTCTACCAAGATTTGGACTTGGACTCTGTTAATGAAGATCATCTTCCTCAGTCGATGACAGGCACCATGACAGAGACCTCTGAGGGCACATACGAACCCCATCTTACTACTGAACCAGAGGATCTCACAGAGGTAGAGCAAAAGGAGCTCAAATCTGAACTCACTAAATTGGAAGCTGAAATTGTAACCCTACGCCATGCACTGGCAGCCAAAGAAAGACGCTGCGTGGAGCTTAAGAGGAAGCTGGGCCTCACGGCCTTGGTGGGGCTGAAGCAGAATCTGTACAAGAACTGGCATGAAGTTCAGGTCTCCAACGCCTACATGAAACAAAAGACCTCAGCTGCCCTGTCCACCATGGGTTCTGCCATCTGCAGGAAGCTTGGAGACATGAAGAAGTCAGTCACCTTCAGATCCTTTGAAGGTGTGGTGGAGACAATCAAGTCCAGAGTTACAGGTGGCAGAGAGGTTGGCAATGACTCCCTTTCTTCTTCATCTGGGTGTGGGGAAGATCCGCCCCCAGTTTCAGGGAGTGGGAATGATCCACTTCCGGGCAGTGGAGATGATCTAGTAATGGAAACTGGGGATGACCCTCTTTCCTTTCTGGAGCAGGAATGAGCCCCTTGGAAACCTTGCCTGGCCACCTACCTCACCAGTGCAAAAACTCCCCTCCCGCAACACAACTGCAACTCTTTCTGTCAAAACAAGCAACCGAACCACAGTGCTGTAAAAGCAACTTTTACAGTTAATTCAGGAAATGGACAGAGTCTGGTTTTGAGAAAAGTAATGCCCATTTTTTAACAGATATCTGCTGCTGTTGAAATAGAAAATCCAAACATTTGTACCTGGTTATTGTACACTAAAGTTTATATATGAAATGCATCACTATATAAGCCTTCCTGGGGTTGCATTTAAATGAACGAGACAGTGGCTCTAGAGGGGTCTACGGCCAAAGCCCAAACTTTTTTTTGGAAAACAAGTCTCATCAGAAGGCAAAGTAGGTTTCCGCTTAAAACTGGGAAGAGACATAAAGTAAGCTATAAATTTATCCCGTCCTCATCTTCTTCCTTCACAATATCTCAGAAGGAAACTTGAAAGCTTCAGCTGGTGTATGATATTTAATTTTAAAAAGATAACCAGCAAAACACATTTTTCTCTGAGACCCTCAGAAAGGGGAAAATATTAATAGACTAATTGTTACATAATACTATGACTTTTATAAAACTTGATTTTTTTTAAAGCTTAGAAGCTTTAGCTCCTAAGCAAAATAACTTTAGCTTCAATCTAAGAGACTGTTAATTACTTTGGATTCAAGCGGAAATTGCAACTTGACTTTGCCTTATGCTTTGTTATCTTTTTATATGGCAAAATTAAGGTTTTAAAGTTTAACCCTGTAGCGGCATGTCTCTGCCACAGCAGCATACCACCTAAAAGGAAGAAAGTTGCTTCTCAGTTCTGCAGCAATTTCTAGCTACCACCTCCACTGAAGGGCTGGAGGGAAAACAACATAGTTAAATTCAAGAAAGATAACCCCCTGTCTTAAGCAACATTTAAAACAGAACACCCATTACCCTGTATTGCTGACTGTTATGCCTTTGGATAGGCATAACTAACTGATTATACATCATTTGGTCACCTTGACTCCATGCCTGTCCTTGTTTATAGCTAACCTCAACTGAAAAGAAACAGAATCCAACCCTTGGTATGTCTAGATAGTAGGAACCTGGTTGGGTTTGTCTGAACTTTCTCAAATCTGATTTTTAAAAGAGCTATGATGTTTTTCGTTTTTGTTTTCCATTTTCAAAATGCCAGGATCTGCCAGCTTCTTTCATTCCTTTAGTCACACTGCCTAAGATAGAAGTTTGTTTCTTAATGGCTTTCAGGAGGGGGACCAGGACATTTATTTGCAGGTATATATTGATAACGTCTCACTGCCTAAAGGTAGTCCCTCCAGTCTAAGGAGATAATCCTGTTTTGTTGATTTTTTAATGTTGCCCATATGTTCCTTTGTTTTTTCTATTAGCAAATCCAAGTACCACTATAAATGCAAAAACACTTAGTAAACGGTAAAGTCACTGATGTATCCCAACCCTCTACAGATTTCTGAAGACAAAGTTTTGCTTGAATAAAAACAAGATTTTCAATTATTTTGTTTGTTTTTTAATTTGTTGTGTTTTTTAACCAAAATGACTTTCTATGCTGAAGAACTAGAGACAAACTTGCAGCATGCATAAAGCCAAAACAGTCCAACAGGCATACATGACCCCATATTGCAGAATGCCTTGTGTTTGGGGGAAAACCTCAGACTGACATCATGGGCCAAACCCAGAATATATTCAATTTTACTTAATAACTCAAACAAATACAGTAACAGTTTCTTCTAATGAATCCCCAACTCACTAAGAGTAGTAAAGAATATATCTATTTTTGTACGCCATTGTATTCTCATGCCTGGCTTAGGGTAGATATCAATGAGTACTTGTTGAATTAATGAATCTATATCATATACTTCAGATATCAAGTGTTTGATCCAAGAGATTATCAACAGCATGAACTGGTTGACAAGTTCCTCAAGCTTCTAAACAAAGCATTTACTTCTCTATTCAAAGAAAATTGAGACCTTACTATGTGTCAGGCATTGTGCCAGGCTCTGAGGGACAGAAATTAATTAGGCATTGTACATGCTCTCTAAAAACAAATTTTCAAATTGTTATGATTCACTTCAGTAGGTGCTGAAACAGAGAAAGTTTGTGGAAAAAGGGTGTTCATCTCTGCCTTGGTAGGTCCAAAAAATCATAGAGACAGAAAATCTTAGGGGACTAAGTAGGAATTTGCTAGACAGATAAAAGTAGAACATTCCAGACAATACCCAGAGGAACTAAGTCATGAAGGAATGTGATAAAATGTTATGTTTCAAGTAATACCTAAATAAACCATTGTGGTTAGAGAGAAAAGGGTAAGTGGTGAGAGATAAGGATGGAGAAATAAGCAAGATCACAAATAGTCTTATATGCTAAATCATACATTAGTATTAATCCTGTAGGAAATGGGAAGGAATTGAACATATTTAAATCAAATTTTTGTTTTTGATAGATCACTCTGGTCACCATAGAAATAGATTCAGACCTATGTAAGAGGTAGAATCTCCAAGACTTAGTTAGGAAACAACTGCATGGGCAAGAGGGATAGATAGATTTGTGAGTTGTTAAGGATATAGAATTGAAAAGACTTGATACTTACAATGCTGAAGCTGCACATTCATTTTGTTTTGGCTCTTTTACTGGATTCCAGCATACCTGCATCAATAACAATGGACAACAAATAAATGTCTCCATGAGCAGGTGGACTTTGAATTAAAGGTTTCCTCCACATCTCCTTTCTTTCACTTGCTTCTACTTTTCCAATACATTGATTACTTTCATTCTGTAGACTATCTACCTTCACACTTAGATCACCTCTGCTCATCTAGCTCTATTTGCATTTTGTAGCCTAACTTCACTCTATTTAACTTTACCTCGGCCACATCAGGATATAATTTCCAACAGTTCTTGGAATATGTGAACCCCTCAAAGACGCTCCATACCCAGGTCTGGCTCAACCCCTGAGAACCACTAGCTGGGAGGGATATTGTAAAAAATTCCCTGAATCTCCCAATTTTCTTAGTCTTCCATCACCCAGATGAGTGAAGGAGTAGAGATGGAAGGTAGAGACAAGGGTTGAAAGTTCTAATTCCCACAGAGACACTCTCAGGCAGCTGACAAGGAAAGGAGCTGAGTACCAAGCCCTTGTTTATTAGCATCATAACATACCCCATCATGTTGCTATCATCACCCCCAGAGAAATTGACTAGCAACTTCCAGAGGCTACCTTACTTCTAAGCTCCAGAGTTGAGAGAAACTATATTACATACCCGCTTGCATGAACTGAAAAGAGGTAAGAAGTGATCAGTGATCCAGAACTTTTTGCCTCTTATAGTGTTCCACAATGTGCTTGATAGCCCCACCCATGAAGGGGACAATGAAGCCATTTGTTGATACTGTCAGGGAATGAGATCAGTTACACCTGTGCCATGGAAATTCAGTTCTTGACCATAAACTCCAATGTAAGAAAAAAAAATGAGCTTTGGCTGGTGATGCTCAGTGCATTGAGCATGGGCTGAAAACCTAAGGCTCTCTGGTTTGATTCCCAGTCAGGACACGTGCCTGGGTTGTGAGCCAGGTCCCCAGTGGGGGCCATGTGAGAAGCCACCACACACTGATGTTTCTCTCCCTCTCTTTCTTCCTCCCTTCCTCTCTCTCTAAAAATAAATAAATAAAACCTTTTTAAAAAACTTCAAAAAGATGAGTGTCACTCTATTAAAACTATGGGGCCTCAATACAGTCATCATTTTAAACCATGTCCCACTCATTCTGACCAGATTCATTGATGGGAGGCTTGGTGATGGCACAACTTCCAGTGCCTACAGGCTTATTCACGTAAGCCAAATGATAAGTGAAAGAATGCCTTCCAGATGATGTATCTTGGCTAGCCAGTATGAATATATCATTATGCCACTCATCTCCCAGAAATTACTAAGCAAGTCACTAAAACAGTCAAAAATGTCTGACAATTCCTGAGAGTTCACCAGGTAGTTTAAAAGTTCATTCTCTTTTTATCTATACTACCACTCAAATAATAGATCACCTAACAAGGGAAGTGGATTCTTCTGGAAGTTAAAGGTTTTGGTCACCTCAAACCAAGTCATGAACACCCGGCCTCACTCCCATGAGATCAACACTGATGCATCCAACATGGTACCACATATCAAAGGAAACCTTTCTCTTCTCTCTCCTACTCCCAATAACTTGCAGCTAATTGGAGAGGACAGTTATCTAATGTAGAGGAAAAATTTGTATACTTGGCTAAGCCAAACTTTCTTTCTAGAACATAAGAACTAAGAGATGAAAAAATCAGATGGGAACTGGCTGTAAAGTCATATAAATGGGGATTTTTTGTTGTTGTTGCTGCTGTTTTTTGGAACATACCCAAGCACAGAAAGTGACCTACTGAAAGGAGACCACAGCAGATATGCAGAGTTGCCATGGACCACCTAGACTCACCCCCTAGCCAGGGATGAGAGCAGATACAGTTTCAAAGAAGTGAATGTGAGCTAGGTTGTTGATACCAAAACTTAATCACCACATAAATTCTCTTTAATACTCCTCAAGTCTCATATCCATGCCATGAAAGAAAAGAATCACTCTGGTTTTTAAGGTGACAGAAATCACTCATTCCCATTAGTAAAGTTATGGGTCAGAGGGGCAGTCTGGGGAAACACTGGGCAAACTGAGGAATCACTGGCACCCTGGCCAGAGAAGAAAAGAAAACTCTATTCCTAAAATATTGTTATCCTTTTTAATTGGGAAAGAGTTTATTTGCTTACTCAACAAATATTAAGCATCTATTATGTGCCAAGGCACATTTTAGATGCTAAAGGTTTGACAGTGAGCAAAATAACCCCCCCAAAAAACCTTTGCCTTCATGGGGCTTAATTCAAAATTAAATGATAACATATCAAACACCCAAGCATCCACAACACAACTTAAGACCTAGCACAGCTCTTTACCAAAGACTATGAACACTTTATAAAAAGTCCTGGTGAAACTGATTCCTTCCTAATTATAATAGTTTGGCTTCACCTCATACTTAGCTTCTCCTTTGTTTCACAGTGTAGCTTGGTAGTGTGGCTTCAAATATCCTCATATTGACTTAGAAACAGTGCTGTAGCCAAAGGCTGCCATACTCCTTACCAACTACCTACAAAACTTTGGGTGTTCTTACCACCTTTTCAGATTCCATAATTCACTGGAATGACTTGCAGAACTCAGGAAAGCACTATACTTATGATTACAGTTTTGTGGTGAAGGATATAAATCAAGACTAGCTAAATGAAGAGACACAGAAAGAGAACTGGGAGGAAATCTGAAGTTTCCATGTCTTCAGGACACATTATTATCCCAGAACATCAATATATGATTACCAACCTAAGAAGCTTACTCAAGCTTCAGATGTCTAGAGTTTCTATTGGGATTTCATTATATAGGTATAATTGATTGAATCATTGGTCACATATTGCCCCTCCAGAGTTTGGGAGGTGAGGTTGATATCATGTGGCTCAGATCCCCAAACCTCTAATCACATAGCCAGATCTTTCTAGCATGACCAGCTCTCACCTACCTAGGGCCCCATCATGAATAACAAAGAGATTCCTATCACTGAGGGACTTGCAAAAGTTTAGAGGCTTCTTCCAAGGAACCAAGACAAAGGCCAGCCAAATTCTTTATTATACAACAAAATCAGGCAATAGAAAGCTGCTCTAGCTATAGGAGAACAATAGAATATGGTCCCCTAAACTGCACAAACAAGCAAAGAGTAATGTGCCTGCAAGCCATTCATTAAGTACTTCTTATTAGCTGGTCGACATTCCTTACCACCACAAAAATATCATGTAATAATTCACTGAATTGCTCTACCACACAAACTACACTATGCTATGGCTCTTCTAGTTTTCAGACAATTATTAACTCCTAATTCCCAAAATACAGGGTCCATAACAAGTAATGCCCTTTTTATCACAAAATCTTTTATTACAAAATCATAAGTATGTAATTCTATAACATAACAATATTACATTCAAGCATACCATATGACATTTTAGGTGAAATGTTCACATTAAAACTATAAATTACTACACCCATATCATTACCCTACCAATTACATTCGAGAAAGCATTATTTCTGCCAGTCCTTGTATATGCTAATCATTAGTAACACCCTCATTGTTGGCACCCAGAAAATCCATAGACTACAAATGAAGAGGTATAAAATACCTTCAGATGCACCAATGACCAGTAGGTTGAGACAGCACTAGAGATGGAACATCTTCTCCACTCAGCACTGCACAAAACTGGACAATGTCTCTCTTAGCGTATTCAAAATCTTTATCTACCTTATGGAAGCTCACATCTACTTATTCCAATCCCTGCATATTCATCTTGCCTTCCACTGATCCTTGCTGAGCTTGGTCCATCTAGGCTTTATCCACCTTCATGTGTTATCTTCCAGCCCCCAAAACCAGGGCTGGGAAGCCAGAGCACATAGAAGTAGTAAACATCTGCAGGTTGATACCCTGGCTGCTTTTATACCTAATACCAGGGAGAAGTTATGAAGTTCAAAAAATAGTGATGGATGGCCATAAAAAAGAAGAAAGTTTTACCCTTTGTGACAGTATGGATGGACCTGGGGAGCATTGTGCTAAGTGAAATAAGCCAGTCAGAGAAATACAAATACCATGATTTTACTCATATGTGGAATCTAATGAACGAACCGAACTAACAAGCAAAATACAGAGAGACTCAGCGAGCAGGATGACAGCTAAGGTGAGGGGTAGGAGATGAAGGGATTGAGCAAACAGGAAAAAGGACTCATGGACATGGACAACAGTGTGGTGATGGGGGGAGGGGTATATAAGGGGACTAAATGGTAATGAAAAATACAATAAAAATATAATAAAATATAAAAATTAAACTAAAAATTTTTAAAATAAAAGAAAATAAAGAAAAAAGAAAATGGTGGTAGAAATCAGCTTCCCATGGAGCTTTTCTGATGGCATTGGGAGGGGAGTTAAGGAAAGTCGGATGAACATTTGCATCAGCCATCCTGGACACTACCTAATTTATTCCTGGCCTGTTTTTACTCTGAATTCTCCTTCTTCCTCTGAACTCTACTCAGCTACTGTCTGAGTCAAACTTTTAGCTCTCTATACACCAAATTTTGAGTCTACCTCTGGCCCTGTGGAACTGATATTCAAACCAAGTGTTCCAATCAAATGACTTATGTCTTTTCCTACTGGACTTTTTAAAATTTAGCTTTCCTTTTGATCTTATACTCTGATGTTTTCTATGAAAACTTGATAAACCCGTCTGAACCTTACAGGAAAGGAGATGGGTAAGCCACACATTTGGAGTCACCAAAGACTGGCTAATTTACAATGTGTATAGTTGCCAAAAAGGCAAACATTTATAGTAGTAACAAGAGCTAACGATTAGATGTCACTTACTATGAATCAGAAACTACTCTAATGCATTATATGCTTTAATTCATTTAATCTTCACTGTAGCTCTTCAATGTAGGCTTTTTACTATTCCAATTTTATAGATTAGAAAAGCAAGATTCAAAGAGGTAGAGTAATTTTCCCCCAAAATGCATAGCTAGTAAGTGGCAGAGTTATCTACAACTCAGGAAAAGAGATCTCACTAGAAACTAACCTTAACAGGACCTTGAACTTTAGACATCTGGCCTCCAGAACTGTGAGAAAATAAATGTCTGCTACCTAAGCCCCTCAATCTGTGCTATCTTTTTATAAAATTTCCTCAAATATTTACTCAAAAGTTACCCCTTTTAACAAACTTATATACAATTTTAACCACCATATCCCCATTTTTGGCTTTAGCACTATATATCATGGATTATATTTTTGCTATTTACCTTTCTCATCATCTGCCTCTTCCACTAGAAATGTAAATTCCATGGAGCCAGAAATTTTGGGGTAACATTTGTTCACTATTATATCCCCAGTTTCTAATGCAGTATCTGGCACATAGTAAGTGTTCAGCTTTTAATGCAGTGTCTGGCACATAGTAAGTGTTCAGTAAATAAATGACATGAGGGAAGGAAGTCCAGGAACTACCTGGGTTCTCCTCATATCTCATCAAACTCCATATGACAAGGAGGCAGAGCAGAGCCTGTAAGTGAAACCTGACTTAAAAGGGAGTCAGCATGATGACAAATATCAACTTCAACAAAAGATCAGGGTAGCCAGAGTCAAAAGGCAAACAAAGTCCAAACCGAAAAGTCCAAAGTCACTAAAAACTTAAGGGCATTTAGGCAGACAGCGACTAACTCTGTCAAATACCTGGTTGTTAACCCTTGTGGCTTTTACTTCTGCTTGGTTCACCAGATCATATATCTGTCTCCAGAAGGCTTTAACAGGCTTTTCACTCCTATTTTTGCACTCTTGTTCTCAGCCCAGGCAGGACTGGTGATCTTAGGAATGATAAGTGAGTCTACTCAGTGCCTTCCAAAGTTCCCTCCCTAGCACTTGAGGAACCTAGAAAAGGAAATGGTTATAGCACTCCCCCAGGTACCACCTGGTAGTGTTTGCAGGCTCCCCTGGGAATCTCTTGCTTTGTTCTAGCTTCCCCTACTGTCTACTGGTAGCCTAACACTTGGATTTCACCTCTTTCCCTGGATCCTTTTTATGGCACCATAGTTGTAGTGTCATTCCTGAATGTGATCTTTTGAATTACCTTTAGCACTTAGAAGTCTCTGAGCAGTAGAACCTAGCATCTGAGGATCCTGCTGCTGTAGGAGTGGTTTAGAGCAAAGGAATAGAGACAAACTGTTACACACCACTTCTCACAGCCATCTCCTCCCACTCACAGCTTCTCCTCAGCACTAGGGATACTACTCACACAGTCATTTTACCCCCCACTGTCTTGCTTTTCACCCCTAAACCTCCACTATCCATATCACTTGATGAAATGCTTATCATTACAACCTAAATCTATGATCCCCTATGAAATATGGGCAAACCCCATACCGGTTCCTTAAGTTGTTGCTTAACTATTAACTAGTATTTTGACCTTAGCTTGTAGAATGTACCTGCGATACTGAGAAGGGAATCAGAGGACTTTTTTGTTCTTTATTCTATAGAGTATCTGACAAAGTCCCTGTATATGCTTCAGGACCAGGCAAGTATAGAGAACTCCTTGTTCTGATCCAAAATGGGAAGAGACAAATCCTGCTCTGAAGGAAAAAAAATTATCTGTGGTAGTAAAGGAAAAAGGAAGAAGATAAATTATTATGGTGAATGGATGAAAAGTAAGGAAATGTACCAGGAGCTGCTCTGAAGATGAACAAAAAAGAATTCTTAGCTTCTCATAACCCATCATCCCCTAGCTCCCAAATTCTGAAATCCTCCAGCTCCACATCTTATCACCCAATTCCCAATGATCTCACAGGGAAACTAACTCCCTTTATTAATTGACAGAGGCCTAGAAGTCGGGGACAGTGGAGAAAGGAAGAGCCCCTCATTCCTGGTATCCTTAGTTGGACCCATTACTGCACCTCCCTGTAAAAATATTATTTATCTAGTGGCCAAGTCCAGTAGTTCCATTAGAACTCTATTTTAGATCCTTATGAGTAAAATGTAGCTAATCACCACAAATAATATGGTTTCTATGGAAAATGCATTCTGATGTCCACATCTCACCTCTACAAATGAACCACTAGAATTCTGCCATTCTGATTTGGGAACTGTGTGTACAACTCTCTTTTATCTTTTCCTTTTTAAATTGATTTTGAGAGAGACACATCAATTTGTTGCTCCACTTATTTATGCATTCATTGGTTTATTCTTGTATGTACCCTGATTGGGGACAGAACTCGTAACCTTGGCATATTGGGACAACGTTCTAGCTGTTGAGCCATATAGCCAGAGTTGCCTGTGCAACTCTCAAATCAGAGAAAGATATATTAATGTCTTTGAGTACTGTTAGGTTTACAGGACAAGAAGAGATTACATGTCCTTTTTGCTTGAGAGCTTTTGTATATTGCCTTTTGATCATTCTAGAGATAAAGAAACATGTTCCCTTCCTTCTGGCTAGGTCTCAAAGGATTCTGAGGTCACTGACCAAAAAATCTATTGATTCCTGTAGAGTCAAAGCAGAAGTGTTGCTTAGAAATGTAAGAGAAAAAGTAAAAGTAAGAAGGAAGTCTAAATTTAGCTTCTTTTTTGCATTTTGATCATGAGAAATACTAAAGCATGCCTAATAAAGGTATACTTCTTTACCAAAGCTCAGAGATTTTAAGTTTATCTAAATTCAAATTATTAAACTGTATTTTAGCCACAGGGTTGGAGTGAGGGGATGACTCGTGCAGCCTTTTCAGTGAAGCTGAAAGACTAGTTACTAAGTGAGCTATAGCTTATTGTTTATATGCAAGCTAGCCAACAAATCATATTTATCCTTTTGGGGGGCCCTTAGCAAAACAATGCACTTAACTTTTAATACATGGAAATATTTCCAAGGGGGAAAATACATGATTTGAAATAGCAAGAGATGAAACAGGCTTTTCATTTGATGCTTGGGTAATAAATATTGTTACATGTAAGAACTGTCCTGCAAGTATTTAAAGAGCATTCATAAGTGTGAGGACAGTGACAAAGCCCAATAAACCTTGATATCATGCATTTGAGGACATGCTATGTGCTAAGGACTTTACATCTATTATTTTCCATAACCCTCACTAAAGCTCTTTGGGGAAGAAATTAACGCTCCCATTTCACAAATGAGAACATTAAAGCAGAAAGATTAAGGAATTTGCCCATCTTTGCAGCTTGCAAATGGCAGAGTGGACATATGAATCCAGGTGCATTTGACTCAGAGCCAGGCTCTCAGCTAAACTGCTGCCTACCAAATGGCAAAGGTCCTGCTGCTACTATTAAACATTAGCCACTATTGCCAAAGATTGCCCAGGGGCATCTTTATAGCATAAGCCTCATGTGCAAAACACTGCCAAAGGTTTTCTCTGTAGGAAAGAGAGCACTTGCAAGAGGAAGGTGATCTTGAATATTATTGCCAATAACAAATCATTAAAATTAATCCATACTTTTATGCAAGTGATGGGCTTTAAGCAAGTATCTTTTAGAAGTAGAACATGAATAATGTAATCTGCATTAAAACAGGCATCGCCCTGACCAGCATGGCTTAGTGGGTTGGGCATCATATCACAAACTGAAAGGTCCCTGGTCAATTCCTTGTCCAGGTACATGCCTGGGTTGGAGGCCAGGTCCCTGACTGGGGACATGTAAGAGGAAACTGATTAATGTTTCTCTCCCTTTCTCCCTCCCACCCCCTTTCTCTAAAAATAAATAAAATCTTTTTTAAAATAGGCATAATGTATTGTAGGGATATAGGTGCCCTGCTTGGGGGAGCTGGCAAACAAAGGGGCACAGGCATGCACATATGCACATGTGCACATACATAAACACAACTTGGAGAGTGGCCTTGCTACCATGCAACAGAGAGAAGCAAGGTGTGTGTGTGTGTGTGTGTGTGTGTTGATGATAATTGCATCTCTAGCCTTGTTCAGAGGCTTGTCACATATTTTTGGACCATAAGATACACCTAGGTTTTAAAGAAGAAAATAGAAAAAAAATTTGAAGCAAAAAATGTGGTAAAATATTTAATAACACAAATAACATAATATTTCACCAATGTAAATGTAAACAGAACTCAACAGCAGCATTAACAACCATTATTCCTCCCAAATTTGTGGGGGAGAACTACATCTTATAGTCCAAAACATATGGGCATATTGGGTGGTTCAAGCCTGGTGACCTGAGCTTGCTCACTGCATAATGCTCTCTTGAGGCTATGGTTAAACAGTGGTGAAAGTTTGGGTCACTTCTCATTTTCCCAGGATAATCCATAAAGCTTTAGAGGTATCAGTCCTTCCTCCTAGCAGGCAAGCAATGTCTATCACTTCTTGTGAGCAGGCCTTTGTTGCTCTCCATTTGAACATGGCTGTTGGGATTCAGAAGCATAGCTATAACCCTCCATGTTTCCTAAAATTCAATATCCTAGAAATGCAATCAGTTTGTAGCCACCAAAACCTCATCCATCCCAATTTCCAACCAAAGCTCTGATATTCATGATATTAATGATATTCATGATATTCATGAATCATTATGACTGCTTAATTTCAGAAGTTCTGTTGAATTGCCTCTAAATTTCCCTGGATGAGTGAATAGGGGTGGGTTTAGCTGCCCAGAGAAGAAGCTGCTAGCCCCAGTATCTGTGAAAGCAGATTTGTACCTACATGCCAACCTCCACTGACTGGGTGGACCCAGCAGGAACTTGTCCCCAGGACTCTGAATTTTCTTTCTGTAGTGTCATATTCCCCAGGCTCAGGGACTAAAGAGAAGCAGAGCCATTGCCCTGTTGCTAGGACAACCAAGCAGGTGCTCTGAATCCAGTGGTTCATAACAAAACACTCAGTTGTTCTTGGCTAGGAGGCAGAGGTTGTTCCAGTTAAGGCAGAAGTTAGATTCCAAGTGGTCAGAACTGGAACAGTGTTTGCCATGTGCCATCAGGAGGTCAGACGAGCCAGCTAAATAAGCTTATATTGGGGACCTGGCAAGACGAAGAGTTAATATGTAACCCAAAGGCCAGCGGTTGGGATTACAGAACCAGGACTTGAGAATCAGGCAAACTGGAGTTCAGTTTACAAAAAGGTAAGGAGCAAAGAAAGGTGTCCAGGGGCACTGCTGCAAAGAACATCAGAGTGTTTAAAAGTGAAACCAAGACACTGAAACATCAAAGGACATATGGGTAGATTTGTTAGCTTCACAGCAAAATTTGTAGCCTTCTACCTCCTGCCCAGTTTGGGGTAGAGTTGGAACAGGTCCTGTCTCCATCCACTTACAGGGCCAGGAGCATACATCAGTGAATCTTATTATGGAAAAGCTTCTTCCTCAGAGCTGTTCACCTTAGCTCCAGTCTGATGACTTTGGTCTACCTTAATCCCTGCTTGACCACAAATTAGCTGAAATCTCAAGTGTCTTCTTTCAGAAGGTCTCCTGTCCCAAACCTTTCAGATAAGCCTTAGACAAGATTCCAATCAGTTCCCACTTAAGATACTACCAACCTAAGTTCATTCTGTCTGACAAACAAGAATACCAACAATAACAAAAAAATCCAAATGCTTTGTCATGGTCTTCAAGGCTTAAAGCCTCTTCAATTCCATCTTATTATTACAGCCTCCCATGCTTACCTCGTTCCAGCTTCACCAGTATTTTTGGTTCTTCACCATGCCAAACTCCCATGCCACCCCTAGATGCAGAGCCTGTCCTGAGTCCTGCACATTATGTCCCATCTAGCATTCCTTCATCCATGCCCCTCCCTAAGGTGAGGTTCACAGACCAAAGACAAACACCCAGTACTTCCTACCCTTCTAGACCACAGTTGGGATTCCTGGGACCTCAAAAGGCCCTGTCCAAACAGCCTTAAGCCTGATCCTAGAGCCTGCAGGGCTATCCTCCTAAAGGGACTGTTCCCATTGGTATGTACATCTCTATACTTCATGTTGCATATCGCAGAATACAGTAACATAGAAAATAATTATTGAACAAAGAAATAAAATTATTCATTATGTTTGGTTAGGTCTGCCCAGAAAAAAGGGAGCATAGAACTAAAAACAGTGCCTTCAGATGTGCCCTGAAGGTCAACTCATTAAGGCTTTGCTCAACCTGAAAGCCAGGGAACCTCAGAGCTCAAGTTTCCCAAAGACAGGTTTAGTTCTTGCTTCTTTTGATGAAAATCTGGAAAATTGCTCCTACTCTTCCAGTATACTCAGTGCCTCAGGCATGTGATGATTAAACCCAAAATTTCACAAGTCCATTGATAAACTAGTGCTACAATACAAATTTTATCATTGATGGTCAAAACAGTTTCCTTAAAACATTTTCCAAATCAGAATGTCAATCATATTTGGATTCTGGTGCAGAGATTAGAATATGTAGTACATGCAGCTGTCTTTCAAAACTTACACATGCTTACCTACATATTTGTTTCCCTTTCTAAATTCAACCACATGTTGTTGGGTATAAGAGAATATGAAAGGCCATTTTCTTAGCTCAGATTTCTTAGCAAACAATATGAAGCAAAACTCTGTGCTAATTCTTTATTGAAAAAATCAGTCCCAGGGAGGCAAGAGTCAGGGGTAAGGGGAAGACAAGTGAGACAAGAAAGGAGAAAGAGGTAATACAATCTTCTGCATATCTACTGAGTTGGCCATACTTTTAAAAGAGACTTAACAAGTTGTTTGGCAATGTAAGATACCTCCAGAAAGAAATGTTGGAATTACTACATCTTAGAATCTTTGAAGGGCAAGCAATTTATCTTTCGGTTTTTTTCCAGCTCCTCTTTCCCATTGGTAAAAATTTGCCACATAGGACATTAAACATTCCATGATGTTCCTGCCAGGTAAAGGCAAACAAATTTTGATACCCCCTGGAAGAAAAGTTTTTACTAAGCTGATACCTGCCTTGTAAATGCCAGACAATAAATTACACACTTCTTTAAAGATAACCATATCCAACTAACAGGGAGTTCTGGCCAAAATGGAGACATAGGTAGAAACACTTAGCTTCCTTGCGCAACCAAAAGAAGGACAACACATTTAAAAACAAAAAACAACCAGAAATGACAGAAAATCAAACTGCATGGAACTCTGACAACCAAGGAGATAAAGAAACATTCATCCAGACCAGTACGAGAGTCAGAGACAGGCTGGGCAGAGAGGAGGTGCTGCAAGGCAGTGGATCACAAAGGTGAGTCAGGGGCTGGTGAATAGGGTGCTCATACGTTCACGGGAAGATAAAGCCAGAAGGAACAACTGGAGAGCAACAAACCAAGAAACCTAGACTTTCAGAGCATAAAACTAAAGACTCAAAACCTCTGGCTGTAAAATTCTGTGGGGGTTGTGGAGGCAGGATAAACTCACAGTCTCTCAGGAGAGTTTGTTGGAGAGACGCACAGGGTCCTAGAACATACAGAAACCCACTCACCTGAAACAGCACAATACGCTTGCAGGAAGTGAGGAAAATGACAGAAAGCAGGGTGAGAGCTGAGCAAGTGGCATTGTTCCCTCTCTGACTCCTCCCTCACAAACAGGGCCACAATGCAGTACAGAGGGTTACCCACCCTGAGGAATACTTAAGGATCTGCCCCTTACAATATAACAAGTGTGCTGAGACAAAGAAACACAGCCCAAATGAAAGAAAACATCAAAACTACAGAAAAAGAACTAAGCAATGAGGAGCTAGCCAACCTATGAGCTGTAGAGTTCAAAACACTGGTAATCAGGATGCTCACAGAAATGATAGAGTTTGGTTGTAAAATGAAGGAAGAAATGAAGGCCACACAAAGTGAAATGAAGAAAAACATATAGGGAAACAACAGTGAAGGGAAGGAAACCTGGACTCAAGTCAATGAATAAAAGGAAGAAATAAACACCCAACAGAAACAGAATGAAGAAACAAGAATTCAAAAAATGAAGAGGCTTAGGAACCTCTAAGACAACTTTAAACATTCCAACATCTAAATCGTAGGGGTGCCAGAAAAAGAAGAGGAAAATCAAGAAGTTAAAAACTTATTTGAACAGCCAGAGGGTCTTCCTGCCCCTATGAGAGCTGCTTGGAGGTGGCTCCTACATCATGGGGCCACGCTTCCCTGAACTAACAATGGTGGCAGAGAAAGGCAGAAGAAACCAGAGGACTGGCAGGTGTAACCCAGTGTGGGAAGAGTGAGAAATGGGGTTGCAAAGGAAAATCCATGCCAAGATTTAAACCCGGGTAAATCTGTAAAGACTCTGATTCAGGCCTATGTCAGATGTTGCTTGTGACTGGCCCCGGGCAACGTATTAGGAGCTATCAGCAATCCACAGCTTGTGACTCCCTCTACTGGGCTTCATGTACGCAGAAAGAGCCAAGCTGTATGCTAAGTCTGGCTTTTACCAGTACACTTGTCGCTTCTTTCTGTACTTGCCCAACTGAACTGTTTCCTTCAGGAGTGGACAATACTGTGTTTTGGCTTCCCCTGCACCCCAGGAGTTCCTTGTATATTGTGGTTCTATTAATCTTGTAAATTACTAAGTTCCAGCCAAGATGGAGGCGTAGGTAGAAACCCTTCGCTTCCTCACAGAACCAAAAGAAGGATAATAACCAATAAACAACCAAAAGCGCCCAAAAATAAAACTGCATGGACCTCTGACAACCAAGGAATTAAAGAAAACATCAACCAGAACAACAAGACTGGTAAGGAGGACTGCACAGGCAGACTCAGAAAAACTGCTGCAAGGAGGCTGGGCGGGTGGGGCTGACTGCCAAGCTCAGAAGAGCTGCGCAGGAGAGCCTGACTTAAGGGGAAAACTGAGACTCAGAGCTGACTGTGAGCCAAGGTTGGGGTTGCTGCTGTGAGAGATACTTCCAGTCTGACATGAGAGTCTGTTGGGAAGTGAGCTAGAGACAAGCAAGCAAATGGCATGTTCCCTCTCTGGCCTCTCCCACATAGGCAGCACAGCAAAGAGGGTTCCTCTGCCTAGGTGAATACCTAAGGTCCTGCCTTTTTACAACTTGTCAGCTGCACCAAGACAAAGAAATATGGCCCAAATGAAAGAACACAGCAAAACCTCAGAACTAAATGCGGAGATTGCCAACCTATTTGATGGACAATTTAAAGCCCTGCTAATCAAAATGCTCACAGAACTGATAGAGCTTGGTCAAAAAATGAAAGACCAAATGAAATATGCCCCAAATGAAATAAAGCAAAATATTCAGAGAACCAACAGTGACAAGAGGGGAACCAGGATTCAAAGCAGCAATTTGGAACAAAAGAAAAAAAACATCCAACTGGATCAGAACGAAAAAACAAGAATCCAAAAAAATGAAGAGAATCTGAGGATTCTCTGGGACAACCTGAAACATTCCAATATCCAAATTATAGGGGTGCCAGAAGAAGAACAACAACAGCAAGAAATTGGAAACTTATTTGAACAAATAATGAAGGGAAACTCCCCCAATCTGGCAAAGAAAATAGGCTTCCAGGAAGTCCAGGAAGCTCACAGAGTCCCAAAGAAATTGGATCCAAGAAGAAACACATCAAGGCACAAGACCATTAAGTTATCCAAGATTAAAGATAAGGAGAGAATCTTAAAAGCAGCAAGAGAAAAAAGAGAGTTACATACAAAGGAGTGCCCATAAGACCATAAGCTGATTTCTGAAAAGAACCTTATAGGCAAGAAGGGGCTGAAAAGAAGTATTTCGAAGTCATGAAAGGCAAGGACCTACATCCAAGATTACTCTATCCAGCCAAGCTTTCATTTAGAATGGAAGGGCAGATAAAGTGCTTCTCAGATAAGGTCAAGTTAAAAGAGTTCATCATCACTAAGCCCTTATTATATCAAATGTTAAAGAGACTTACCTAAGAAAAACAAGATGATCAAAAATATAAATAGTAAAATGACAACAAACTTACAAATATCAACAACTGAACCTAAAAAAAACAAACAAACTAAGCAAATGACTAGAACAGGAACAGAATTACAGAAATGGAGATCACAGGGAAGGTTATCAGTGGAGAGAGGGAGCATAGAGGAAAAGGTACAAGGATTAAGAAGCACAAATGGTATACAGGGGGAGGTTAAGAATAGTATAGGAAATGGAGAAGCCAAAGAACTTATATGTATGACCCATTTGCATGAACTAGGGGGGGAATGCTGGAGGGAAGTGGGTGCAGTGCAGAGAGGGATAAAAAAATGGGACAACTGTAATAGCATAATCAATAAAATATACTTAAGAAAAAGATATCCAGGGGCCCTGACTGGTGTAGCTCAGTGGATTGAGAGCAGGCCTGTGAACAAAAGGATCGTGGTTTGATTCCCAGTCGGGGAACATGCCTGGGTTGCAGGCCAGTTCCCAGCAGGGGACACACAAGAGGCAACCGTACATTGACATTTCTCTCTCTCTCTCCTTCCATTCCCCTCTAAAGATAAATAAAATTTTTTAAAAAAGAAAAAGATATCCATATCCTACCCACCAGCTATGACTAGGAGTGTCACCAGACCGAAAGTGTGGTGACCCACCATCATCCACCATACTCCATCTGGTTTTGAGAGAATGGGGAGGTAAATTGAGAGGGAATATGATGGGGACCACCCTGCCCACAGACACATCCTTCAAGTCCGATAATGGCGCAAATTGCTGCAACCCCTTCTAGGGTGAGGCATTTTTTCTAATTTACAATCTTCATAGTGGGACGGGGTGTCAGTTTCTGGCCCTTCCATTTGGCCTTTCTGAAAATAATGGCTTTTAATCCACATAGTGCAGGTAACCCATGTAAGAGTTCAGATATCTACTCCAGCTGATACCTATTCCCTGTATATTCAAGGAGGAAGGAGATAACTATAGGCAGGCCTGCTGACTTGCTGATCTTACTATGAATTGGACTTGAGCTAACACCCCATTTATCATATGATACCATAATTTTCATACTAACCAGAGACAAAGATGGTATTTTGGGTCTCCTCAATACTGATGTGAGTGCCAGCTCAGATCTCATAAGTAACAGATTTGAAAATCCTAAGTATTGTCCTTTCCCCTGGCACACTCTGGTAAAAGACTAAAGGTTCCCTTGGGGGAGGATCAGAGAAAACATTTATTATATAAACTATGGTGGCACTTCCAGGTTTTTTCTCAAGAGGAACTGGTCTCCCTTTTAGTCAATGAACTCTGGGTCTATATACCAAATTAGTTCTAGAAACAGGGTGACTTTTTCATTGCACCACTGACATCATCTATCAAGCTCTCAATTTTTTTATTATACAAATCAAATAGCACCCTGATCAGATCTCCATCTATCTTGCCCCTAAAATTACAATAGATTTATGTAGGCCAATGGGCTTTAGTTGCTACTCTGATTTTGATGCCCTTTGCAGTAGTTATGTCCATTTTGCCTCTGAGAGGTAAAACTTGCCACTGGCCTTTCATTCTGAAATCCCATCATCCTCATTGATATTAAGCAGCCTAATTTCCATATCACACCTGCAGGCATGGCCTGCAGAGAACAGGCATCACCAAGCTTCCTAAAGAAATGGATATACCCAGCACTAACATTTTCTTTTGCCACAGAGGTAGGAGTGAGCTCTGGGTCTTTCCACAGAACATAATCAGTGATAGGTTCTCAGGTTATACATAGTAAATCCATCCTAACATTCCTGCTTCCCTGACCCATATCTCTCTTTGTTCAACAAAATGTCAAGATGACTGCCAACTTTACCTCATATCTTCTAGGTTACTGTCATGAATAAGTTTCAAGGAGCCAAGCTGACAGTGTGTTTAGACCAGCTCTAGGTCCTAAAACATTGAATCCTGAGTCATGGGATAATACCCCCATACCAGTGAATTTTTCCAGCCTTAAATTCCCCTGATCTATCTTCAAAGTCCACTCCTACATATATTCCATTGCCTGCTAGTACATAATAGCCAGATTCTGCCATTCGTGTGATAGGTAATCTATGTCTTCCCTAAGCAGACACTGCTCCTTCCCTCTCAGGCTGTGCCAAAACATGATCCTGGTTACTGTCTGGAAGGCAGTGAGGTATGGTGGAGGCAGGTTTGAGGAGAATAAGTATCATCTTGTTAGACACCTGTTTCAGGGGAGGCCATTGCACAGCCTTTAGGAAAAAGGAGGCTAATTTCCTTTGGCAAAGGAAGCAGATGGATTCCTCTGGCCCAGGAATATTCCAGGAAATTTTCCAGTTCAGGATTCTTAGGTTGATCCACTCAAATATCTACATCTCTTTGCAGATATTTGTGCCCTCTTCCCCATCCAGGTCCTGGTTTTAATATAATATATTCATGAAAGCTACACATTTAATTTCCTTTATATCTCTATTGTCCTTATAATTAGAATCTAGATCTGATTTTCAACCCATCCCAACCTGAGGCCAGGCTGCCATGGACAACTGTGGTTTGCAGAGAATCCCTTAAATTAGCAATTTTCTGCCCTTTATCAATCATTTTTATAAGACTTCCACTGCTACCAAAAGCAGTTAAAGGTCTTATAATGATAATTTTCTACATAATGATCTCATCTGCTTTGCAGTCTGCCTTGTGCCTCCTCCCATCTAACCACAGGTAAGCCTTTATTAATGTGATCCCACTCTTAGAAGGTATTATTGCCCCACTTACCACCAGCAATGTGGTCTCTATTGCCTGTAGTCAAATAGGCAATTCAACTCCAAAATTTTATCCTGAGAGTCTGCTTTTTAGGACTAATCCTGGAATCCATTTTTTACAGCCTCAGTTCCCTAAAAAGACAGACACCTGAGGCAACAGAGCCTGAGGCAAAGTTTTTGTGCTAATATTTTATTGGGGAGTACAATCTCAGGGAAGTAACAGTGAGAATAAAAAGAAGTCAGTCAGGGAAGGAGAGAAGGCAAATACTAAGCTGGACATAGCTTCATAAGGCACATAATGAATTAATTTCTGTGTCATGGGACCTCTGTAGAAAGACACTGTGTTTTGAAATTATCTTTTAGGGAGAAGAAGGGTGGGAAATTTATCTGCTGATTCCTTCTTGATTCCTGTCTCTCTTTGTTCAAGTTTGTCCCATACAGAATTAATGCCCCTGTACTTCCACATTTCCTCCGATTGTGGAAATCCACTGATTCCAAACAGAATAGACAAGGCCATAGAGAGACTGTGATAAACAGCTAAGAACCATGGAACCTGTGGGGTTGAATAGATCTGAGAAAGCACAGAAGCTATAGTTAGTTCCGCTGTAGCTATAGAACAAATGTGGTGGGGAATAGCTCACAACAAGAGCCACTCACACTTAATATGAAAACTGTCAAAAAAGAACTTGAACACTGGTTAAATTTCTGGCCAGACACTAATCAAGGCAATAAAGATAGATTTACTCAGTAGCTTCTGCAGCACAGAAGAAAGTCCAGTGTAAAACAAGCTCAACATTGATTTGAATAGAAGTGCCTGTGCGTCTTGAAGGGGAATGTGCGGGTAGGAAGAGAGAATAAGTAATTCAACAGAGTTAAGGAAGTTAAAAACTACAAAAAGTACGTAGGGAAGATGGTCAATGTGATTAAGCCATTGGAGTTTTCCAACTGGTATTTATCAAAGTTTGGCTCCTGGCCTCACACAGACACTGGGATACAAGTGTTAACTGAAACAAACAGTAAATTCTTTTGGTAGACTTGAGATTTCCCAGACAGGAACTTAAATGATGCTTGATCATCCTAGGTATACATACTTGAGCTGTTAGAAACAGGAGGAGGAGGCAGGCATGTAATGAAATTGTTCGTGCTGAGAGTCTGAAGTCTTTATAGGCCAAGGTTGAGGCCTAGGCAAAAAGAGGGTTCAGAAGAGCTTTCATTTGGTCAAGAAAAGAGTCTTTTGTAAGTGTATCCATGAACTAAGGACTACAGTGCCTGATACATATCACTATCTGACATCAGCCAATTCTCTAGAACATCGCATACTATTGATGCAAAAGCAAGCTTTATAAAACTGTTGCCTTCTACTGCAACCCTTTTGTCTTTTAGTTGAACCATTTTTTTTATCTGTTTGGGGGGATGATGATAAATGGGAAAATGTATTGAAGTATATAAGAAAGCATTCAATAAATATTACTTCCCTTACCTGTTAAATTTTACTAAAACACCATCTGATTACCAGCTCTTTGTTCCCACAGGTGATTGCCTCAACAAATGTGCTCTTCAGTGGAGCCCTGGACTTTCAGGCTAGTGCTCATATATATTTAATCCCACAATTCTCTGATAAGGCTGGGGTTTTTAATAGTTCCTGCTTTATTCACAGATGGAAGCCTCAGACACATTAAAATAAGATCTCTGCTTCAGTCAGCCTCCTAGAGCCACAAATAGTCTCTTCAGATTTCAACTTTACACTGATGTCTGGGCATTCTCTTCCTAACATCCATTGGATCTAGCAAACCAGCCCTTGCTCTCCAGGCTAACTCAGTGTCCTAGTGTCCTAGGTTGGCAAGGAAAGTTCAGAAACATTCGTGCTAGTAAGAAAATTATTTTCCTTTGCAGCTGAGTACCATTTCCTCAACCCTGACAAGATAACAAGAAAACCTGATGAATATCCCCTCACCCCCACTCTTCTGTGCAAGACACTGAGTAGCTAAACTACAGTTTAGTCAGAATGAATTAAGACCCTAAACTTTTAAAGGTATTAGCAAATTAACTCTGGTTTTCTATTGTGCAAAAGAAATGAGTATTTTGCAGCTACTGCTGCTGCTGTTACTGTTGATGCTGTTGTTGTTGTTCTTTAGGGGATATGAGTATTATTCCCACTTATTAAAACTTCAGATTTTAGTACCATTGATTTGTTAGAGACATGATATTTAGAGAACAAATTCCTTCATTTACCTGTCTGTGAGTTTATTTAAATTCAGCTTAATAGCAAACTGACTAGCATAAAAACTAAGGAAAGTTGCCCCTCTGAAATTGTTTAATACAATGTATAGTCAAAAATCTTAGTTACCTCTGAATTCTAATCCAACTCTGTTAAGAACCTACTTGGTATGCTTAAGAGGATCAGCCCTCTATTGCTAAGATATATCAGGACTTTTCAAATAGTTAGCTTCATTTTTTTAAAGAAATCTGGTTATTTCATTGTCAAATCTCTATCATAGAAAAGCTGGACCAACAGAATTCTGAAAGAGAGAAAGAAAAGAGAGAGAGTGAGAGAGAATTGTTTTCTTAAGAGTTATTTTTCTAAAAATAATAGGTTGAATCAAAGGAAAGAAATGATCTATATGGGTTATTCTGTTTTCTTAACCAAATTCTGTTAGAAGACTGTGGACAAATGAGAATCTAGAATCTCATCCTTGAGTTAAATATTTTGAATGATCACTGCCTAAGAAATACTTGGTAGATATTTTACAGATTCTTTGGATGTGCCCCAGATCAGAATCTATTAGAATGGTTTGTCAAGAATCTGCCTTTTAAACAAGCTCTCCTAGTGATTCTTATAGCCACTGAAGTTTGAGAACTAGGGTGGAAGGAGATGAGAACTTATATACACTGGTGATCAGAGGGCAGGTCCATAGTACTTTAATGAAAGGCAGCCTAGTAGGAACTCTCTCAATCAACCCTGGATTAAGTAAATTAATAGATAAACTGGCAATATTTCTTCTCTGAAACACTCTGCTGGCCAGGACCCATCAAGTCCTTGATACCAGTAGGTTAGTATTTGATCTCCTCTCCAGTTTTAAATATCTGCTCACCAGAAGTCAGTGCTTTCTAAAAAAAAAAATTATGACCTGGGCATTAATCCCTCCCATTGACTTGCCAATAGCTGTCAAGGCTCAGCTACAACTGGAGAGTGCACACAGCCTACATGGGTAGGGGGTACTTGGAGCACACCACTCAAGTGACTGGGGAGGCTTCACCATTATGCCCCAGAGCACACACATTACATAAGGCCAAAGCTGGGAGATGCAGCAGCTCTACTTAATACATAGAAACAAACACAGGGAGGCAGCCAAAATGAGGAGACAAAGAAACATTTCCAAATGAAAGAATAGCACAAAACTCCCAAAAAAGAACTAAATAAAATAGAGATAAGCAATCTACCAGATGCAGAGTTTAAAATACTGTTATCAGGTTGCCCAAAAAAACTTACAGGAAGAATAGATGAAATCACTGAGAATTTTAACAAAGAAATAGGAAACATAAAAATGGAGATAAAAAACAGCAAAAAAAGAACCAGTCAGAAATGAAGAATACAATAACTAAAATGAAGAATACCAAGAAGAAATCAATAGTAGATTAGATGAAGCAGTGGATCGGATCAACTATATGGAAGATAAGGTAGCAAAAACAATCAATCAGAAAAGCAAAAAGCAAAAAAAAAAAATTTTAAATCAGGATACTTTAAGGGGCCTCTGAGACAACATCAAATGTATCAACATTTGCATCATGTGGGTATGGGAAGGAGAAGAGAGAGAACAAAGAATGGAAAGCCTATTTGAAAAAATAATGGCAGAAAATTGTCCCTAACTTGGTAAAGGAAATAGAAACACAAGTCCAAGAAGTGCGGAGATTCCCAAACAAGGTGAACCCAAAGAGGCCCATACCAAGACATATCATAATTAAAATGCCAGAGATTAAAAACAGAAAGAGAATCTTAAAAGCAGCAAGAGAAAAGCAGTTAGTTACCTAAAAGGATGCTCTCATAAGACTGTCAGCTGATGTCTCAACAGAAACATTTTGGGCCAGAAGGGATTGGTACAAAATATTCCCAGTGATGAAAAGCAAGGACCTATAACCAAGATTACCCAGCAAAGCTAAAATTTAGAATCAAAAAACAGACAAAAAGCTTCCCATACAAGAAAAAGCTAAAAATGTTCATTACCACCAAATTAGTATTACATGAAATATTAAAGGGTCTTTTTTAAAAAGAAAAAGGATAAGATATAAATAATAAAATGGCAATAAATACATATCTATCAATAATTACTTTAAATGCAAATAGATTAAGGGCTCCAATAAAAAGAAACAGGATGGCTGAATGTAAGAGAAAATAAACCACACAGATATACTGTCTACAAGAGACTCATTTCAAATCAATAGACATACACAGACTAAAAATAAAGGGATAAAAAAGATATTTCATGAAAATAGAAATGAAAAAAAAGCTGGGGTAGCAATGCTTATACCACATAAAATAGACTTTAAAATAAAGGCTATAGCAAGGGATGGAGAAGAACCCAGCAATTCCATTTCTGGGTATTATCCAAAGAAACCAAAAATACTAATTCATAAAGGTATATGCATCCATACCTTTATTGCAGCACTATTTACAAGAGCCAAGGTATGGAAGCAATCTAAATGCCCATCAATAGATCAACAGATGAATGGATAAGAAGATGTGATATACAGAGTCTAGCAGAAGAAAGGCCTGCTTAAGTGTGGTCAGTAGGATAATAGTATGGGTGTAGTAAGTTACAGTTTAAATTTGAATATTTCACCTAAAATGTTAAATGATGTGCTTGAATGTGAAATTGTTATTTTAGAGAATTACATGCTTATGATTTTTTAATACAAAGGGGCATTATTTGTGCCAGGCCCAGTATATATAACAGAATATTACTCAGCCATAAAAAAAAAAAGAATGAAATCTTGCCATCTCTGACAGGATGGATGGACCTTGTGGGTATTGTGCTGAGTGAAATAAGTCACAAGAAGACCAATATCATATGGACTCACTTATATACAGAATCTAAAGAACAAAGTAGCCCTGGCTGGTGTAGCTCAGTGGGCTGAGCACAGGCTGTGAAACAAAGGGTCACCAGTTCGATTCCCAGTTAGGGCACATGCCTGGGTTGCAGGCCAGGTCCCTAATGGGGGGCAGGTGAGAGCCAACCACACATTTATGTTTCTCTCCTTCTTTTTCTCCCACTCTTCTTCTCTCTAAAATTAAAAAATAAAATCTTTAAAAAAATAACAAAGAACAAAGTAAATGAACAAAACAGAAACAGATTAATAAGCACAGAAGATTTTAACAGTTGCCAGTAGGCATGGGGGTTGGGGGACTGGGAAAAAGATGAAGGGAATAAGCACGAATTGATCATTATAAAACAGCTACAGGGGTATATAAAGTATAGCACAGAAAATATAGTCAATAATATTGTAATAACTATGTATGTCAGATAGGTACTAGATTTATTGGGATGATCCCTTAGTAAGTTACATAAATGTCTATCCACTAGGTTGTAAACCTAAAATTAACATAATATTATATAATAGGCCAATTGTAATTGAAAAATAAAAAATTATTTTAAAAAATTTTTGGACTTCCGCCAAGATGGAGGCATAGGTGGACCCACGTTGCTTCCATGCACAACCAAATCTAAGAACAACTATTTTTAACAATAATAAACACAACCAAACCACACAGAAAATCGACAATACTTAGTCCAAAGACAACGAAATGCTCAGCTAAACCGGTAAGAGGAGCGAAGCCAGCAGCGGAGTGGGTTGGCCAAAAAGATCCCCAACCGGGTGGTGCACAAGCAGCCAAAGGCATGGATCACGGGCTAGCTTCAGGAGCACACAGGGAAAAGGCACGGCTGGCTGTCTGTGGTAGGTCGCGAATCTGCGTGCAGATAAACCAGTGAAGAGGCGAGCATTGAGACCGCACGCACAGAGCAGGGCAGCAGGCTCGCACAATTCCGATTGGATAAACAGGCCGGGACGAGTGGTGGAATGGGACAAACTGGGCTAGTGGACAGGACCGCCATCGCTCCCTCTCTGACCACACCCCCACACGCAGCATCATAAACCAGCGACCTGGGTGGCCCCGCCCTGTTAAACAACTAAGGCTTCGCTCCTCTTACTTAACAGTGCGAATAGACCAAAAATGGCTCAAGAACAACTCAGAGCCCCAGAGCCGATAAATCTAAGCAATGAAGAAATAGCCAAACTTTCAGATGCACAGTTCAAAACACTGGTTATCAGGATCCTCACAGAACTGGTTGATTTTAGTCACAAATTAGAGAAACATATGGAAGCTAAACTAATTGAAATGAATGGTAATGCAAAGGAAACCAATAGTAATGGAAAGGAGTCTGGGACTCAAATCAATGGAGTGGACCAGAAGGAAGAAAAAAATGATCAAACAGAAAAATATGAAGAAACAAGAATTCAAAAAAATGAGGAGAGGCTTAGGAACCTCCAGGACATCTTTAAATGTTCCAACATCCGAATTATAGGGATACCAGAAGGGGAAGAGTCACGAGTGGAAACCTTATTTGAACAAATAATAAAGGAGAACTTCCCCATTCTGGCAGAGGAAATAGACTTCCAGGAAATCCAGGAAGCTCAGAGAGTCCCAAAGAAGTTGGACCCAAGAAGGAACACATTAAGGCACATCATCATTACACTAGCCAAGATTAAAATGAAGGAGAGAATCCTAGAAGCAGCAAGAGATAAGGGGACAGTCACCTACAAAGGAGTTCCCATCAGACTGTCAGCGGATTTCTCAAAAGAGACCTTACAGGCAAGAAGGGGCTGGAAAGAAGTATTCCAAGTCATGAAAACCAAAGACCTACAACCAAGATTGCTCTATCCAGCAAAGTTTTCATTTAGAATGGAAGGACAGATAAAGTGCTTCTTAGATAAGACCAAGTTCAAGGAGTTCATCATCACCAAGCCCTTATTATATGAAATGTTAAAGGGCCTTACCTAAGAAAAAGAAGATAAAAAAGATGAACAGTGAAAGGACAGCAAACTCACAGTTATTAACAACCACACCTAAAACAAAAGCAAACTAAGAGGACAGCTAGATCAGGAGCAGAACCATAGAAATGAAGATCACATGGAGGGTTATCAACAGGGGAGTGGGAGAAGGAGAAGGGGGGAGAAGGTACAGAAAATAAGTAGTATAGACAGTAGATAGAAAATAGATAGGGGGGAGGGCAAGAATAGTAGAGGAAATACAGAATCTAAAGAATTTGAGACAGGTGTTCATGAACTAAAGGGGGAAATGGTGGGGGAGGGGTATGCAGGGTGGAGGGGAATGGAGGGGGGAATAGAGCAAATGTAATGGCATAATCAATAAAAAAGTTAAAAAAAAACTTTTGTACCAATTGTATTTTTTGGTAATTATGTTATTTAATCAATATTATGTGAAAGAAAAGAAAAAGAGTTATTTCAAGGAAAACTAATTGGAATGCTTTTGATAGTTTCTAAAGGCACGTCACACACATACAAATGTTGTCAAATTAGGAGTGAAGGGTTGGATGAGAGTATACATTTTTTAGTTCTTGCTTCACTTTAAAAAAAGAAAATCTGAAAACCTTAAATAATTCATCATGGATGTTATTTATCCAAGAAAGATTTCATACAACTTCAATCAAGGGTTCCATTGCCAACAACAAAATCCTTAGTCCTATAAAGAAATTTAAAATTTTTATCTAAATTACTGAATAAATATGCATTTATATTTCAAGTCAAAATAAAATGCTCAATATATGAGTATATACATATTTTATATAATAAAATATTTTTATGATTCTCCTCTTTAACCAGGTATTTTGATTAATAACCATTTACCAGTTCTTGTCTATTTGGTTAAGAGAATTCCTATATGTCAAAATATTCATGTTCTTTAATCCAGAAATGATTTCTTATAGTTCTCTAAATTTTTTAATGTTTTTCAGGATCTTATTCTAAGGAAATAATCATTTACATGTGTAAAGATAGATAGATATAGATATGCATATATATAGATGTGCATTTGTGTTTATGTCAGCATTGGTTATAGCAGCAAAACTAGAAGCTTCTCAAATATCCATCAATGGGAGTTTATTAACTGTGTTATCCATTCAGTTAGATATTATGCAGAATAATAAGAAATAGCAAAATAGACCTATATACAGTGACAAGGGAACATTGTTCAGGTTATTCTGTTCAGTGTTAAGTAAAAGTTACATACATATAGAAAAATGTCTGTAAATATTTGTATTAAAAAATTCACAGTGGTTTTCTCTAGAATAGCAGTCCCCAACCTTTTTGGCACCAGAGACTGGTTTTATTGTTTTTGTTTTTTAAGAGGGAGGGTAAGGGAAGAGGGAAGAGAGGGGGAGAAATATTGATATACAAGAGATACATTAATCGGTTGCCTCTCGCAGGGCCCCACTCGGGGACCTGGCCCACAACCCAGGCATGTGCACTGACTGGGAATTGAACTGGTTACCTTTTGAGTCTCAGCCCAGCAGTCAATCCACTAAGGCACACCAGTCAGGGCAACACCAGGAACTAGTTTTAAAGAAGACAGTTTTTCCACAGGCTGAGGGTGAGGGGATGGTTTTAGGATGATTCAAATGCATTACATTCAAGCTCATGTCCAGCTGTGTGGTCTGATTCCAAACAGGCCTGGATTGTTACTGGTCCTTGGCCCAGAGGTTGGGAATCCCTGCTCTAGAAGATGGTAGAAATTCAGGTGATTTTTCCCATTCTGTTTATCTCTATTTTCTACAATGAACATGTATTGTCTAGGTATTAAAGAGAATTAAAATGAGAAAAGTTTTGGATTCAGAAAGATAATTTTTGTTGTTATAATTTTACCAATTCTGATTTCTGGACTATTTAAAAACATATTTACCAATGTGAAACTCAATGTGAGTTACCACATGCTTCTCTAAATTTTATCCTGCAATGCAAAGTACTAAAATCTTTTGAAGGCAACTTCTTATTATAATGAGGTTTCTGTGGATATAGCAATACATTTTGTTATTGTTTTATAGGCTTTTTGAAGTACATTTATTTACCAGTGTCAGAGTGGGGGGAAAGGAAGGAGAAAGACTTTCTCTTTTAATTTTCATAAACCATTCTAAAAACTATTAAAGTAAGACATACAGGTATATAAACATTTATTTTCTCTCTGAAAACATCATTGAGTAGCAACAACAAAAGGAAAATTAAAATATTTATAGTGGATAAAATCTGTGGTTATGTTTGCTGGAGAAAAAAATCTGTGGCCCTGGTCATCATGGCTCAGTTGGTTGGAGCATCATCCTGTAGAATGACAAGTTGAGGGTTTGATTCCCATTCAGGGCATATACCCAGATTGTGGTTCAATCCCCAGTCAAGGTGTGAATGAGAAAGCAATTGATCAATGTTTCTCTCATTCTCTCTCTCTAAAAGCAATGAAAAATGTCTTTGAGTGAGATAAAAAAAACATTGCAAATTTTTCTAACTCAAATTTGAAAAGTAATTTTAAAAGGCTTTTTTTATACCTATACTATGTGAACATAATGTTATATTTTAAGCCCCAATGAAGATTTTGGACTTTCAAAATAGGGAGAATTCCTCTGAGACAAGCACACTGAACCATGCTAGCACTCAAAGCCACTCCAGACTTGCATACAAGCCAACAAAGCAACCACAGGCTTCTTTTGCATTAATGCTGTTTATTTAAAAGTAGGATAGGGACTTCCATCAAAATAGTAGCATAGGTAAACATAGCTCACCTTCTCACATAACCACATCAAAATTACAACTAAATTATAAACCAACCATCACTCAGAACCATCAAAAATTGAGTTGAATGTAAGTCTGACAGCCACGTCCATCCAGACTGGTAGAAGGAGCACAGACACAGAATGGACTGCTCCCATATCCACATGTAAGTGGATAAAATCTTGGGAAGGATATCTCTGGACCAAAAAGTCACAGCCCTCACACCAGGACCTCTACCCAGTGTTCCAGTGCCAGGAAGATAAGTCCCCATAACTCTGGCTGCAAACTCCAGCAGGGATTGAGTTTGTGGGAGACACTTCTGGAGTCCCAAGCAGTTCTTAAAAGAAACCACACATAGACTTACTCAGACTCACTCTCTTTGATCTCCAGCACCAGTGTAGCAGCTTGAAACATACCAGTGGCATAGAGGCAGGAACTGAAATGTCCGGCAAGAAGATAAGAGGTGAAGGACAGATTTTTCCCAGACTAAAGGCAGGAGGAGGCCATTGCCCCTTTTTTGAACCCTCCTCCAACAGAACCATGGAACCAGAGGACAAGTGCCATATCTGAGGCTCCACCAACCTGGCTAACACTATTTTCCCTGCCCTAGACATTCCCTGAGACTCCATCCCTCCCCAACTTATGGGCCCACCCCAGTGACTCTTCCATATGAATGACTGGTGTTGGCTCATGCTTCACAACTTCCTAAATCTTCTCAAACGAGCAACAGTCAGCTCCAGTGAGGTCCCACCCCCATACCTCTTGCTAAGTGGCCCCAAGATTAGCACTAGCAGTAGCCAACCTATATTCACAGCTTGGCTTTGTCTGGGAATCTCTAAGACCAGCACAATAGCAGCCATCTCACATTGCTTTATAGTTCAAGCAGGGCGGTCCCGAGCAGAACACAGGTGGGGGCTGACCTTGGCCTGTACCACCCAGGAAACCCCAGTATCTGCATGCCCAGTGGACAGCTACAGACTATGTCAAAGCACCACCACCTTGATTCTGCACAACTGATCTTCCATGTAGGGGAGAGGTTGTTGAGGTAGACTGGTAGAGGCCAGTCCTTGCAGCTGACTGGCCTGCCTAAATCCCTCTCATTGATCCACCAACAGCAATCAAGGTTCAACTACAAGAGGAGAGTGTACTCAACCCACATGAAGGGTACACCTTGAGTACCCAGCTAGGGTGATAGGGGAGGCTGTGCTACTGGACCCTACAAGATATGTACTACATTGGGCTACAGTGCCAAGACAGGGAGTCATAGCAGATCTACCTGATACATAGAAACAATCACTGAGGCTGCCAAAATGAACAAAGAAACATGGGTCAAATGAAAGAACAGATCAAAATTCCAGAAAAACTAAACAAAAGGCAGATAAGCAATCTGTCAGATGCAGAGTTCAAAACATTGGTTACGAGGATGCATAAGGAACAGTGAAGACCTAAACAGGATAAAAAAGATCCAGTCAGAAACAAAGGATACATGAATTGAAATAAAGAAGAATTTGTCATTTAGGGAAACAGCAGTAGAGTGGAAGAAACCAAGAATTAAATCAATGATATGGAACATAAAGGAGTAAAAAATAACCAATCATAATAATAATAAGAAGAAAAGAATGAAAAAAAATAAGGATAGTGTATAAGCAGCCTCTAGGACAATTTTAAGCATTCCAATATTTGCATCATCGTGGTGCCAGAAGAATAGAAAGAGGAAGAAATTGGAACTTTGTTTGAAAAAACAGTGAAAGAAAACATCCCTAATTTGGTGAAGGAAATAGACATGCAGAGAGTCCCTCATGAGATGGGTGCAAAGAGGCCTACTCCAAGACACATCATAATTAAGATGCTAAAGTTTAAAAATAAAGAGAGAATCTTAAAAGCAGCTAGAGAAAAGCAGTTAGTTACCTACAGAGGAATTCCCATAAGACTGTCAGCTGATTTCTCAAAAGAAACTTTGCAGGCTAGGAGGGATTGGTAAGAAATATTCAAAGTCATGAAAAGCAGGGACCTACAGCTAAGATTGTACCTAGCTGAGGTAAATTTTAAATTTCTAAATTATTCCTGGAGGACCTTCTGATAGTAATTTATCCTTTACTTAAGGTATTTTGCTATTTATAATCAGTAATAAGGTGTAATCTTAAAAGTAAAGAGGGTAATGAGAAGATTTCAAGTTCATGAGTATAGCAATATCCTGTGGACTGTATTGTGTTTCCCTCTTCTCAAAATTCATTGTGTTGAAGGCTGAAATAATAAAAGAGGACTCAACCAACATTGGAGTCATGATGGCCAGAAGGGAGAGGTCTATTGCTATACCAGTCATTGTGGGCTATCTCAAGCAAAAAGAGTGGTTCCTTGCATCCCTCCAACAGGAAAATATTTTCTATTCTACTACCCCAGCAGTAGGAAGAAAGTTTTCTCCTCCACTGGAACCACTGCCCAACCAATGAAAAGCCACTACATTTCAAACTCCCTGTTTTCTCTAATGAACACTTTGTTTATAACAGCTTCTCCCAACTTGTCCTTTCCTCTATAAAAGAATGCACCTCTCATTTGTTCTCTAGATTTGTCTATGGTTTTGTCCCAAATCGCAGTTCTCTGCTATTCCTGAACAAACTGTTTAATTTTTTAGGTCAAGAATCCTAGCCCACAATGTCACTGTATTTAGACAGAGGGCTTTTAAAGAGGTAAGTAAGGTTAAGTAGGTCATAAAGGTGAAATTCTGATCCAATATGACTGATATCCTTATAAGAAGAGGGAGAGATACAGAGATGCAGACATACAGATAGGAAAGATCATGTGAGAATACCGCAAGAAGGCATGATGTCTTTGCCATCTGCAAAGACAAGAAGATGGGCATCAGCATATAATGAACCTGCTAATACCTTGATCTTAGACTTCTAGCCTCCAAACTGTGAGAAAATAAATTTCTCCTGTTTAAGCCAACCAGTTTATGGTATTTTCTTATGGCAACCTTAGCAAACTAATACAATATCCAAAGCATTTAAATCACCATGTATTTTTAAGCCACAGATAAATAAATGTCCAACAATGAGAACAGAAAATAATCACTTAAAGAATCTTGCAAATAACTTACTAGAAAATAATCACTGGTTCAAACATAGTAGCAAGTCATACAGAATGATCATGTGAACCTAGATACTTTAATAACTACACTGTAGTCTGCTACATTGCAACTACATTGGAAGTGACTGCTCCCAAACTGGGCCACATTCAGAGTTACCATCTGAATCACTATATATAAATTAGGACAAAGCCCAGAAAAGATACAGGAAAGTCATACTTTCTCTGTGTACTACACTACCTCCAGTATTGTGCTGGTTGGACTGTCTACTTCAAAAGAGACATTCAGTGGTATCTACTCTATTTCTACCTAAAATCCAAGACTATAGGATGTATAAAAATCTAGCAATATTGTGTGAGTTGCTTTGTTGAAGTTATTGAATACAAAATATGACACGAGTATGCCCTTGACTCAATTACTTTCACTCCACTTGAATTCATTTTGACCCTTTTAACAATTAAAATTCATTTAGCACATTTGCTGACTTTGGATCAAGTTGTTGAAGATATGCACCAATTTTAACCACATTCATTTCTAATCCACAGTTTTTGCCCATTGATCTATGAATAATTCAGAATAATTGAAGTTTTCAAGCAATATATTTTGAATATAACATCACTTTTTAATTTGTATATTGCTTCAGTTTGTCCCCATAATCTCATGATATGAAAAAGCTAAATGAAAATGAATTTTAGGTCTTTATTTTAGATTTTAAAAATTATACACATGAGGTATTTAAACAAATGAAAAAAATCCAATAGGTGTCATTCTTTCCTATCTTCTCATTCACATGTCATTCCAGTTTATTTATCAAAGACACTAAACCACACTGTGAGCCAAGTGTCTGCTCACTGTTCCTCACCTTTCTCACCCCTGCTGCACTTCAGGGGTTGGTATGTCACCCCCTCCTACATTTGTCCATGTTACAGCAGCTTCTATGTTGTTACACAGCCCCTAACAGCCTCTGTGGGGTTGGATTCACTTCACTTCTGATGGCCTTGAGAATTTTAGGATCACCACCCTCCTCCTCTCTAAACTTGTGGTTCCACTTACATTGGCTACAGGGAAAAATAAGGTGGTAAGGCTGCTCTTCCGTTTTCTGCCTTATCTCTTAATTCCCTGCCCATTAGGCCCACAACAGTACTAATATAAAGCTGCAGAATGGCCACTATGCTTTTCTGAAGGATTGGGAGAGTCACGGAATGAATTACACAGCATGTAGGAAAAAATAAGAAATTGGATGTTAAAGGTCCAAAGGAACAGAAATAAGGGTCCCCTTAGGCAAGTACCACACTTCCTAGACTTCCTTCTACCACCCTTCTCCAAAGTTCACTTTGCCCCAGAGAGCCCTTCCTTTTCCTTCTACAGGGAAGGGATATTTCTATCCCTACTTTAGAAGCATCCTACTCCCTAAAACAGGAGTAATGATCTAGTCCTCGGGTCTGTGCTCCATCTAGAACAATTCATCCGAAACTGAACATTTCCCCAAATCTGCCTTTATATCCATAACAATAGCACTTGGGATTTTTTTGCAAAATTTTGGTACTCAAAGCAATATATCCTTTCACTGAAATATTTACTAGTTTAGAAGGGAGCTATACTTTCTTGATTCTCCTATGGAAATCCAGTAGAAAAAGCACATGCACATATATTATCACCACATATGCTCACAAAGCATATACACATACATGGTCACACACATATGTACATATTCACACACATGCATGTACATGCACACACACTACCATACCTTTCCAAAAATAAAAGAAAACAACCAACTGACATCTTATCAATATCTTTAATGGAAGAACTTGCAGAAGCTTTTAAATTTAGCTTTACTTTCAACTAGACCAAATTCTTAACGAGCTTTCTCCCTAATTAATCTCTGAAAGAAGAGGAGAGAGAGTAAAAAGCTTTGTATTTTTTCTACACAGATCAACCCTGAGGCCAGAGATAGAATTTATATTTTCATTTATATCATTAATACATAGATATTAGAAGTCTACTTTTTTCTAAGAAGGGCATCTATATAATTATGAGTGTAGACATATACAAACATTTAATATACACAGTAAAGTGTACATAAGTGTATAGTTCACTATTTTCACATGTATAAACTCTCTCGTGGCCACTATCCAGATTGTATAGAACAGCAGTTCCCAACCTTTTTGGAACCAGGGATCAATTTTGTGGAAGACAATTTTTCCATGGCCTCGGACCAGGAGATGGCATCATAGCCTGCCACCAGATGCAGCTTAACTGGCACTTGCCACTCACTGATAAGCTTTTTGTTTTAAAGATTTTTAAAATTAATTAATTAATTTATTTTTTAGAGAGGGGAAGGGAGGGAGAAATAGAGGGAGTGAAACATCAATATGTGGTTGCCTCTTGCATGCCCCCTACTGGAAACTTGGCCTGCAACCCAGGCATGTGCCCTAGACTAGGAATCGAATCAGTGACTCTTTGGTTTACAGGCTGGCATTCAGTCCACTGAGCCACACCAGCCAGGGCTCACTGATAGGGTTTTGATATGAGCCTGCAAGAAATTGATTTGTCATGGTCTCCGTGCAGTCAAACCTTTCTGCTAATGATAATCTGTATTTGCAGCCGCTCCCCAATGCTAGCATCACCACCTTAACTCCACCTTAGATCATCAGGCATTAGATTCTCATAAGGAGCGTGCATCCTAGATCCCTCTCATACACAGTTCACATTAGGGTTTGCGCTCCTATGAGAATTTAATGCCCCTGCTGATCTGACAGGAGGTGAAGCTCAGGCAGTAATGCAAACATGGGGAGCCGCTATAAATACAGATGAAGCTTTGCTTGCTCACCTACCACTCACCTCCTGCTGTGGTGACCCCTAATATAGAATATTTACTATCAACCAAAAGTTTCTTTTATGCTTTCCCCACTCAACACTACCAATTTCTCCACTCTCCAAATTTTTTACTTCTAATAATATAGATTAAATTAGCATTTTCTTGAACTTTATATAAAGGGAGCCATACTGTATGTGCTTTTTGTGCCTGGCTTCATTTACTCAGCATAATTATTTTGAGATACATTCTAGTTGTGGCATATATTAGTAGTTCAATCCTTTTTTATCACTGTGTAGTATTTCATTGTATGAATATACTGAAATTGTTCCTCCATTTTCCTATTTTTGACATTTCGGTGGTTTCTAATTTGGAGCTATTTAACTAAAGCTACTATGAACATTCTCGTGTACACTTTGTGAACATATACACTAGTTTCCACTGCATACATACCTATAAGTACAATTGATCCTAGGTAGTAGGTTTGTAAAAACTGCCCAACTTTCCAATTTTATTGAATCAACTTGCACTTTCACCAGTGCTGTATGAAGGTCCCATGTGCTCTATAGTCTTGCTAATACTCAATATTATTAGTTCTTAAATCTTTGGTACATTCTACTATAACTTGTAATAAATTTTAAGAAATTAAATATTATTATAATATTCTTAAAAGCAATTTTATTGTTATGGATTTAAAAGGAAGAAAATAATAATTTCTAATGTCTTACAGATTGCATCATGATATATTCTGATGGGTCGTCAAAAAAGTATATAATTTTGCCATAGCTGGGATTAAATAAAATTATAGTAGGTCACAAGTTTAGACCAAAGTTTACTATTACAAGTAAGGTTAGTAGGAGATTGTGTTTTAGGTTAATTACAAAAATGGGCATAATTATTTCCCTGTCTACCTCTTTGCAGCTCCTTTGAAGAACCAGAGCTGGCTCAGGCCAGTGTGGCTCAGTTGGTTGGGCAAATCATTTGGCAAATTAAAAGGTTGCTGGTTTGATTGCTAGTCAGGATACATGCCTGGGTTGCAGGTTTGGTCCCCAGTCAACGCACATACAAAAGGCAACTTACTGAGATTTCTCTCTAATATCAATGTTTTTCTCCCTGTCTTTCTCCCTTCCTTTCCCTCTCTAGAATCAACTTAAAAAAAGAAGAGGAGCTAATTTTCTCTCTTCTTGAATTTGGACTAGGCTTACAACTGGTGAATCAACACTGTGCCAATTCCAGGCCTAGGCCTCAAAGAGGCCTTTAGGCTCCACTGGCTGTCTTAGAACCCTGCACATCCACCATGTGAATAAGATTAGGCTAGACCTATGAGGAACAGTGACAGATCATCTTAGGCAAGACCATTCTAAACCATCCATCATAATTTGAGAGCTTAAGAACTGCTCAATGGGACTTTCACCAAGATGGAAGCATAGGTGGACCCACCTTGCTTCTGTGCACAACCAAATCTAAGAACAACTATTTTTAACGACAATAAACACAACCAGACCACACAGAAAATCTACAATACGGAGTCCGAAAAAAGGACGAAATGCTCGACTAAATGGGTAAGCCAGCAGCGAAGCCGGTTGACCAAAAATATCCCTGACCTGGTGGCACGCAAGCAGCCGAAGGCGCGGATCTCGGGCTAGCCACGGGCGAACACAGGGAAGAGGCGAGGCTGGCTGTCTGTGGTAGGTCGCGAATCTGCGTGCAGATAAACCAGTGAAGAGGCGAGCATTGAGACCGCACGCACAGAGCAGGGCAGCAGGCTCGCACAATTCCGATTGGATAAACAGGCCAGGACGAGTGGTGGGATGGGACAAACTGGGCTAGTGGACAGGACCGCCAACGCTCCCTCTCTGACCACACCCCCACACGCAGCGTCATAAACCAGCGACCTGGGTGGCCCCGCCCTGTTAAACAACTAAGGCTTCGCCCCTCTTACTTACTTACCGTCACGAACAGACCAAAAATGGCTCAAGAACAACTCAGAGCCCCAGAGCCGATAAACCTAAGCGATGAGGAAATAGCCAAACTTTCAGATGCACAGTTCAAAACACTGGTTATCAGGATCCTCACAGAACTGGTTGATTTTAGTCACAAATTAGAGAAACATATGAAAGCTAAACTAATTGAAATGAATGGTAATGCAAAGGATACCAATAGCAATGGAAAGGAGTCTGGGACTCAAATCAAATCAAGGGAGTGGACCAGAAGAAAGCAAATAATGGCCAAACAGAAAAGAATGAAGAAACAAGAATTCAAAAAAATGAGGAGAGGCTTAGGAACCTCCAGGACATCTTTAAACGTTCCAACATTTGAATTATAGGGGTACCAGAAGGGGAAGAGTCACGAGTGGAAACCTTATTTGAACAAATAATAAAAGAGAACTTCCCCATTCTGGCAGAGGAAATAGACTTCCAGGAAATCCAGGAAGCTCAGAGAGTCCCAAAGAAGTTGGACCCAAGAAGAAACACACCAAGACACATCATAATTACATTAGCCAAGATTCAAATGAAGGAGAGAATCCTAGAAGCAGCAAGAGATAAGGGGACAGTCACCTACAAAGGAGTTCCCATCAGACTGTCAGCTGATTTCTCAAAAGAGACCTTACAGGCAAGAAGGGGCTGGAAAGAAGTATTCCAAGTCATGAAAACCAAAGACCTACAACCAAGATTGCTCTATCCAGCAAAGTTTTCATTTAGAATGGAAGGACAGATAAAGTGCTTCTCAGATAAGACCAAATTCAAGGAGTTCATCATCACCAAGCCCTTATTATATGAAATGTTAAAGGGATTTACCTAAGAAAAAGAAGATTAAAAAGTTGAACAGTGAAAGGACAGCAAACTCACAGTTATCAACAACCACACCTAAAACAAAAGCAAATTAAGAGGACAGCTGGATCAGGAGTGAATCATAGAAATGAAGATCACATGGAGGATTAGCAACAGGGGAGTGAGAGAAAGAGAAGGGGGGAGAAGGTACAGAAAATAAGTAGCATAGACAGTAGATAGAAAATAGATAGGGGGAGGGTAAGAATAGTAGGGGAAATACAGAAACTAAAGAATTTGAGACAGGTGTTCATGATCTAAAGGGGGAAATGGTGGGGGAGGGGCATGCAGGGTGGAGGGGGGGAATAGAACAAATGTAATGGCATAATCAATAAAAAAGTTTAAAAAAAAAGAACTGCTCAATGGAGTCCAGCCCAAATTATTAACATATAATATAATGAGATAAATAAATGGTTGTTGTTTTAAGCCTCTAAATTTTGAGGTGCCTTGTTATGCAGCAAAACTAACACATACAAGTATAGTACAAGCACTTGATGGAAACAGAATTCTTAATTATTATTATGAAAAACTCACAAATAAATTGCTTCTGAGTCTTGCCAATAGCTGCTGCTGATAATGACAGTAACTATTCACTAAATGACATTAAGTAATTACATGTCATATCTCATTAATTCTGACAACAAACCTATTACATATCTAATAGATTACAATTGAGCAAACTGAAGTTTGCTTCACACAGTTGACTCCAAAGCTAACTCCAAAGCTTAAGCTTTCAACCATTGCATCACCAGTTAAGAGCTAGTGGTTTACTCTAATCCAATATAGGCATTCCTCATTTGATTGCACTTTGCTTTATTGCACTTTGCTGTATTGTGCTTCACAGATGCTGCATGTTTATTTACAAATTGAAGGCAAGACCCTCTAAAAGCAAAATGATTACAACTCACTTTAGTGCTATAATTTCTTTATCGCTATAGTTGCTTTATTGCAATAATCTAGAACTGAAATTGGCTCTGAAGCGTATCTCTATTCTTTCCTGCCTATCTCTATTTACAGATGAACAACTGATAGCCAAAGAAGCTACAATTTGCCCAAAACAGTGTCTTCTAATTCTCAGTCTAATGTAGTCATTTGCTTAAATTCTTCGTAGTTTGTAAAAGCTCATGATAAAAAATCTCCATGGCAATTTGTAATTTTAACTGGAGGAGGGAGGGTCTGTAAGGGGATCTCTGGTGCCCTGCAATTCATTGTCAATTATGGTAAACAGAAAGAGACAGACTTTCCACTTCCAACAGAAAGATGTATTTCTACTCTACCACTAAATATCTTGGAAAAATTCTTTCTTTTTTAAAAATTTTATTTGATTTTATTGATTATGCCATTACAGTTGTTCTATTTCCCCCCTTCATTCCCCTCCACACCCCTGCCCCCCCATTCCTCCCCTTTAGTTTATGACCACATGTCTTGTTCTTTAGATTCTATATTTCCTATACTATTCTTGCCCTCCCCCCTATCTATTTTCTACCTACCATCTATGCTACTTATTTTCTGTACCTTCTCTCCCCTTCTCCTCCTCCCACTCCCCTGATGATAACCCTCCATGAGATCTTCATTTCTATGGTTCTGCTCCTGATCTAGCTGCCCTTTTAGTTTGCTTATGTTTTAGGTGTGGTTTTTAATAACTGTGAGTTTGCTGTCCTTTCACTGTTCATCTTTTTTATCTTCTTTTTCTTAGGCAAGTCCCTTTAACATTTCATATAATAGGGCTTGGTGATGATGAACTCCTTGAACTTGATCTTATCTGAGAAGAAGCACTTTATCTGCCCTTCCATTCTAAATGAAAGCTTTGCTGGATAGAGCAATCTTGGATGTAGGTCTTTGGATTTCATGACTTGGAATACTTCTTTCCAGCCCCTTCTTGCCTGTAAAGTCTCTTTTGAGAAATCAGCTGACAGGCTTATGGGAACTTCTTTGTAGGTAACTGCCTCCTTTTCTCTTGCTTCTTTTAAGATTATCTCCTTATGTCTCATCTTGGATAATGTAATTATGATGTGCCTTGGTGTGTTTCTTCTTGGGTCCAACTTCTTTGGGACTCTCTGAGCTTCCTGGATTTCCTGGAAGTCTATTGCCTTTGCCAAATTGGGGAAATTCTCCTTTATTATTTGTTCAAATAAGTTTTCCACCCGTGGCTGTTCCTCTTCCCCTTCTGATACCCCTATAATTCAGATGTTGGAACATTTAAAGATGTCCTATAGGTTCCTAAGCCTTTCCTCATTTTTTTGAATTCTTGTTTCTTCATCCTTTTCTGTTTGGTCATTTTTTTCTTCCTTCTGGTCCACTCGATTGATTTGAGTCCCAGTTTCCTTTCCATTACTATTGGTTTCCTGTGCATTTCCATTCATTTCAATTAGTTTAGCCTTCATATGTTCTTCTAATCTGTGACTAAAATCAACCAGTTTGTGAGCATCCTGATCACCAGTGTTTAGAACTGTGCATCTGAAAGTTTTGCTATTTCTTCGTTGCTTAGAGTTATGGGCTCTAGGGCTTTGACATCTTCTTGAGCCATTTTTGGTCTGTTTGTGCCTGTTAAGTATGAGGAGCAGAGCCTTAGGTGTTCACCAGGGTGGGGCCACCCAGGTGGCTGGTTTGTGATGCTGTATGTGGGGGCAGGGTCAGAGCGGGGCAATAGCAGCCCCCTCTGCTGCTTCCCGCTGCTGGGGCCTGCTCGGTGGTCCATCTTACTGCTCACTCCTTCGAGGGTCTAAATGTGTGACCGTGGTCAGCCTGCCACCCTGCGCCCTCGCTGGGTCTGCCCATCACTCACTGGGTCCACCCGTTGCAACCCCACGCTTGGGATCCGAGCACCTGAGTCCATCTGACTGAGTTTTCCTGTGCAACCCAGCTCCACCAGCTGCTGGCTTTGCCCTCTTACCAGTCCCGCTGAAGAATTCGTTATTATCAGACTTCCGAAAAGTTCAATTTTCTGTGTTTTGGCTGTGTTTTCTATTGCTAAAATTTTGTTGTCTCTAAACTTAGTTGTGTGAGAAGGCACAGCATCTCCACCTATGCCTCTATCTTGGTGGAAGTCTCAGAAAAATTCTCTTTCAACAACCTAGAAGAGATAACAAAATCTCCTTACTGTATAGAAACTTTATAAAATGCAATTTTAATGTATAGTTTTGGAAAGAGTGCCTTAGATAAATTTGGTTTATGTGCATTGTGTAAATTTCATCTCACATAACAAAGAAAATGAGACCTCTGTTGTTATAAATATTTTTTGACATTGGATTGTGACTATTATTCTTTTTGGCTTTACAAAGTTGCTTTAGATTTTGAATTTGGGGTCTGGGAGTGGGCAGAGAGAAGGTAGACAGTAGATCTTTTGAGTTTTGGAAATCCTCTGGGATTTCATAAGAAGACAGAAAGTGTTTAAAGTGCTCTAAAAACATTATGATTTGCCTACTGAACTAATAAAACACCAAAATAATTTAGATATGTAAGTTTGCTAAGCAGAAGTTAGCACTTTATAATTTATGTCTATCTTGAGCTGAGCTGATTGGACCCTATAAGAAAAGCTTCCTCAAACTCATAAACCCAAAGCCATAATAAGATGCTTTTTTAAAATGACAACTATGCTTCCCATTTGAAATTCTTTATCATCTCAAATTACCAACAGAAAACCAGAATAAGTTCTGTTGATTGAATGCACTAAGATATTGCAATAAAAATGGAGAAAAGTAAGCATTATGGAGTGCCTATACAATGAGATTTGGTCTTATTTAGTTCTTGTGGCACTATGAGGGGTATTATTATACCCATTTCAGATCAGAAATCAAGCCTCAACAAAATTAAATAAGTTGCACAATGATGTAATGCTGATAATTAGCAGATCCAACTTAAATTCAGGTCTGACTCTAAAGCCCATGTTTTTTTCCACTGAGCTACACACCTTCACTAAATCTTCATTAAACAAATGAATTAGTATATGGGCGTAGACAAGTTATATAGGATTTCTTGCTTGTGCAAATTAGCAAAATAACATCAATAGTAGGTTTTCAACTGGAAAACAGAGAGAAAAATACCTTTCTATAGAATGTATTTTAATATCAGTAGCCTTTCATCTTCATAGGCAATAATCATAATAGCAAACTAAATATTATACTGGTAAAATTGGAAGATTAATTAAACAGAAACCTAATTTTAATTGGAGTTGGGAGGGCCTGTAGAAGGATCTCTCATGCCCTACCATTCACTGTCAATTACTCTAAACAAGAGGAGACAGAGTTTCCACTTCCCACGGGAAGATGTTTTTCTACTCCAGCAAGAAGAATGAAGATTTTTCTCTTCTCTCTGCCACCACTTTGAACCAATGGAAGACTGTTACAACTCAGCCAATGGAAAGCTACTGTACTTCAAACTCTGTTTCCTCCAATGGACCCTTTGTTCAGTAGCTCCACTGAACTTCCCTTTCCTCTACAAAAGAATGTTCTTTTACCAGAGGCAGGGAAATATAGAACAAACTGACAGTGACCAGAGGTGAAAGGGGAGGAAGATAACAGGGTAAAGAAAGGGAAGGGTCCAGTCAAAGAACATGTACGAAGCACCCATGGACAAAGACAATGAATGGGGTAGGGATTGTCTTTGGGAGTGGGGATTGGATGGGGCAGGGGAGAGTAACAAGGGGGAAAAATAAGGACATCTGTAACTGAAAAACAATAAAATAAATAAATAACATAACATACTTTTGTTCTTTAAACTTGTTCACGGTTCCCTATTAGACCACATGCCCTGATTGCAATTCTTTGTTGTTCCCAAATAACCCCATTTTGATAGAGAAATATTTGACTATTTGTTTAAAGTCAACAGACTGAAACATTGTGTTTTCCCTTTAAGCTGGTCTGGAAAAAAATTCATTTTTAATTACCTCAGTTTTCTTATCCTTTTTCATAAATAGTAATAGCTTTGAATGCATTCAACCCCTTAGAACCTGGGGGTTGAGATTATAAGAAAATGTACAGGGAAGTGTTTTTTATGCAATAATCATGGTTATCTGTATAAAAGAAACTGTGATTTATCTGACTCCATGAAAAGAGGAGGCGGGAAGGCATGGTGAAATGCTCTAAAGAATGATGAACAGAGTGGCCTCTCCGCCTTTAAAGGCCTGCAGAGGCCTTCCACCCCACATTTGTTTCTTGTTCCAAGTAGACACCTGAATAGATTCTAGTTCTTCCCTCCCTCTCTTTCATCCTTCAACACCACTTATTAAATATATATAACTACCAAACTCTGAGGCTAGTGTTGGAAACAGAGATAAATAGAACACATCTCTGTCCTCTACAGAATAAAAAATGTAATGGGGAAGACAGTCATGTCAACAAATAATTATAGCTCAATGTAAGTGTTACAGTAGAGCTATGGACTAAGCAGAGAAATACAGAGGAAGCATTTCCTTTACCTGGGAGGTATCAGAAAAAGCATTCTGCAGGAAGTGGCATTTGAAGGAAATCTTGACATTTGAGTTGAAGTTTCTACACTGAGAAGGCATGGTAAGAAAGAACTAGGCCAAGTTCAAAAGATGGTGGCTACAGGGGTCTAAAGGCAGGAGTTACTCTTACCCTCAAGAATAAAAGGTAGAAACTGGAATCCAATGAAGCTTTTCACAAATCAAAATCTAGCAAATCTGTCAATTTTACTCTTAAATCAGCATTTCTCAAAATTTCTTCTTAAGGCCGAGAAGCGTGATAAGGATGGGGTTAGGGATGGGTTATAATCTAAATTAACTTTCAGAGAACATAATATATCTGAAATGTGATAAATTTTCTATCAGAGCTGCGGTCAGTAAACTATGGTTCACAGGCCAAATTCTGTACTGTCACCTATTTTTGTTAGTAAAACTTTATCAGAACACAGGCACACCCATTCATTTACATAGTGAATAGAGCTACATTTGTACTTCAACTATAGAACCAGTAGTTGCAACAGAGATTGTCTGCTCACAAAACCTACCATATTTACCAACTGAGCTTTTATGAAAGTTTATATTAGAGCTATATAGCAGCATGAATATATCTCAAAAAAACAATGTTGAGTTTAAAAAATAAGTTTCAGTGTTATAAAAAAATCATGTTAAATAAAGTTTTAAAAACACCCAAATTTAGCTACTGTATTGAGATACATGTACATGTAGAATATTAAAACTATAAAAACAGGCCCTGACTGGTGTAGCTCAGTGGATTGAGCTTGGGCCTGTGAACAAAAGGATCATGGTTCGATTCCCAGTCACGGCACATGCCTGGGTTGCAGGCCAGTTCCCAGCAGGGAACACACGAGAGGCAACCATACATTGATATTTCTCTCCCTCTCTCCTTCCTTTCCCCTCTAAAGATAAATAAATAAAATATTTTTTTAAAAAAGTATAAAATCAGGCACGCCAATAATAAATACCCAACTGAGGACAATGTTTATCTCTTTGAAAAAGGAAAAAACGAAGAATATATGCAAAGGGGTGTTTTAACTATTTGAAATGTTTTCTTTCTAAAGAAAAGTGGTAAATAAAAAAGTATTTATTATATTATGCTTCATATTTTTTGCGTAACTAATATATTTCATAATTTTAAAACTCTTTGCTCGCACAAAAAATTATATAGAAAAAGTTAGATAGAGGAGTTGTGTTACAGATTCTATTTCCTTAAAAAGGTTACAATATCCTTCATCCCACATGCTCTTCTTACAATATGACTTTGGTACCCACCCAGTTGAAAGGCAGGGTCTCTATCCCTTCCCCCAGAAACTGAGTGGGCTTTTATGACTGTTTTGGTCAAAAGAATATGGTAGAAGTAACATTATATGACTTTCAAACTAGGCCATAAAAGGGGATATGGCTTACACTTTGTTCACTGGAATTCTCACCCCTGAAGTCTTCAACCACTGTGTAAGCAGCCTAGTGAGGCAGCCATGCTGTAAGAAAGCCCAAATTAGTCCATAGTGAGAGACCATGACACTTCTTGGGGAGAAATGCCTAGCTTGTTCTTGACTGCCCTGGTCCCCATTCTTCCAGTTTTAGCTGCACCCTACTGCAATGGGTTGACAGATTCTGAGCCAAACTCAGGATTTCCAAACTGAGCCATTTCAAAATTCCTGTCCCACTATGAATGAAACTGTGAGAAATAGGAAAGTGAAGGTTGTTATTTTAAACCTCTAAAACCTATTTTGCAGAACAATTTGTAGCTGGAAGTTGAATCCTAAGTTGACCCCATCATCAGAAGTTAAATTTTAACTGCCTTCATGGGAAATATGAGCTGAATTGATCCAAAGACCCTAAGAAAGGTTCAGCAACAGGGAGGACCAATGTCAGAAGGCAGAAGAAGGCATGTGACTGAAAACAAATAAATTGGAAGTCTTTTTAAATTTAAATTATATATTATTATTCTATTACAGTTGTCCTGATTTCCCCCCTTTGCCTCCCTCTACCCATACAACCCGCCTCCCCCCCACACACACACTCAAATAAACCCTGCACTGTTGTCCATGTTCATAGGTCATGCACATATATTCTTTAGTTATATTGCCTATGCTATACTTTATATCTTCATGACTATTCTGTAATTACCAATTTGTATTTCTTAATCCCTTTACCTTTTTCATCCATCCCTTTGACCCCCCTCTCATGTGGCCATCAAAATGTTCTCTGTATTTATGATTCTGTTTCTGTTGTGCTTGTTTGTTTATTTTGGTTTTTAGATTCAATTATTGGTAGATATGTATTTATTGTCATATTATTATTCATATTTTATCTTCTTTGTAATAAAGAAGAGCCTTTAACATTTCATATAATACTGGTTTAATGAACTCCATTAGCTTTTTTTTCCCCCTCTGGGAAGCTCTTTACTCTTCAATTCTAAATGATAGCCTTACTGGGTAGAGTAATCTTGGTGGTATGTACTTGCTTTTCATCACTTTGAATATTTCTTGCCAGTCTCTTCTAGCCTGCAAAGTTTCTTTTGAGAAATCAGCTGACAGTTTCATGAAAGCTCCCTTTTAGGCAACTAACTGCTTTTCTCTTGCTGCTTTTAAGATTCTCTCTTTGTCTTTAAACTTTGGCATTTCAATTATGATGTGTCTTGGTGTAGGCCTCTTTGAGTTCATTTTGTTTGGGACTCTCCTGGACTTGTGTGTCTATTTCCTTCACCTTGTTAGGGAAGAGTCCTTACGCTATCCTCATTTTTTTAATTCTTATTTCTTCTTGCTGTTTCAATTGGGTGTTTTTTGCTTCCTTATAAGGAATAAATTGTAAGTCCTTAATGAGAATCTTAGGTCCCAAGCCCTGCCTGAGCCATCAGGTATTCCAAAGAACCAGGGGCACTCACCACAGGAAGGATGAGGATTATTATCTGGAAGAAGTGAATGAGGAAGCCTCCAGAGAAACAAAAGAGGGGACAGCTGAAGGGTAAAAAACACTGGCTGGAGAGGAAGGACACTGGGGATTTAAGCTCTTATACTATTATTCATTGATTGCATGTCTTTGTCTAATCATTTTTTCATTTAAAGAGAAGATCAGATGAGAATGATCTCTAAAGTAGGTGTCCACAGTAAAAACCTGTGATTCTATTATGAAGAAAGAGCACACACTTGAAAATGTGGCTAGTTTAAGAAATAAGCCACAAATGAAGTGCTTTTTAGTCCATATTCTAATTTGCTTCTTATAACATGCAGTTTTTTTTTAAGTAGCATTAGAGATTACAACAGAAAACTTCCAGTTAAGCTACTTGAATGTTTCTACCTCCTTCCCACAAGAGACCAATTAGAAGGGTGTGGGCCAAGTTATGGGGAACTGATGGATTATGCATGAATCTAGGAATATAAAGCTGGTAGAGTGCCTAGACCCAAAGCAACAAGAAGAGGAAGAGGTTTCCCAAACATAAAAGAGTGAGTCATGCAAAGCAGGCTACTTTAAGAGGAATGAGTAGTGACAAGGCAACAGACAACCAGAAGTAAACTTTCAGGGAGAAAACCAGGAGAATAAATATACTGACCTCATTCTCTTCATATGCTGCATTTCTGTCTGTGCTTCCTTTCCACTAGCCAAACTCAGTTGGAAGCCTTGCCCTTGGACTCAGAACAGAGAGCAGGTTGAATATGGCCCTGGAGGAGCAAAAAGAAAGACAATCAGCATAGATGTGCCAGAAAAAAGGTATATATATATATCACACATACACACTGGAGATATTCTGAGGCGTGATAAGATTCTAGAATAATTAGTTCTACAATCAATCTTTTACCTTTCTGTTTTGCCTATTTTGACCTGAACAAATATTAGATCGTAACTGGTGGCATAAACTTTAGTATTTGCTCTGCATCCATGTAAATAATTTATTTTTTATTTCACTGCTTACATCCAAGTTGTTTCAGCTCCATATCTGGTAATAAGGCATGGTATATCTAACCTGTCAGAATTGTGGTTTTTGTCAGACAACTTTTGTTTCTACATCTGGGAAGCTTGCTAAGCAGACCACAATAACCCTGGAGGAAAGGAGAGAAAAACCTTAGTTTGTCTTTCATTGGTTACAATATGAGAAACATATCTTAACTGTGTGGAGAAACAGAATGATGCATTTTGTTACATATAGAATCATTGTTTGCAATTACTTTTTTGTATTTTAAGTAAATTACTATACACCTGAGTTTATGTTTTCAGAAGTAATTAACTTGGTCTACACAGGACAAATGTGTCTTTTCTGAGTCTCACATCTCTAAACTCTGGCCTGCCAGTCCTTTGAGATATATTTTGACTAGATGAACACAGATCCTTCATAGTCCCAGTAGATACCTAATTTTGATAGTAGTCTCCCCTGTCCCCCTACCCAAAGGGTTCCCCATTAAAGACCCACCACACTGGGAAGAAAAAATTGCCACATGGAAGTGAGTACAGGAGGTCTCTACTAGTCCTTTTTTTTCAGAACTTTCCTACTTCCTTTTAAAACTTTGAGTTTATATTTTCATGTCAGACATCTCCATCTAGATATATTTTTAACACATTTCAAATACAACACAGCTCAAATGGAAATCACTGCATTTTGCCCAAGTTGCTTTCTCTTCTAGTTCAGTTAAGAACATAACTATCTCCCTACCCAAGCCATTAATTTCAGTCTCCCAAACTAGAAACTTGGGGATTATTCTCAGCATTCCATATTCCTTATCCCTTATATTCACACATTACAAGTGTGATATGCTTGATTTTCTAGAATACTCTACAATCTACCTTTCTTCTCTTACCTGCTATCACAAAGTTCACCAAAACTGAGACAGTTGTTTTTTCTTTAAGCTTTTTAACAACATCTCCCCTGCCTCTCCTTCCCTTAGTTTTTCCCTGAGGCATCCTTCCACACTCTTCTGCTCTCTTCCCAAAGGCATATTTAATCACATCAGTGAACTTCTTTAAAAATCTTAGTTTCTCCCTGGGGCCCACAAAATATTCTGCTTTAAATGCTAATCTTCATATTCTGCTCTTTTCTATTTAGCAACCTTTCTTGGATATGAAATCTCTTCTGATCTGCAAAAATGTCTATCTTTTGTCTTTGTTTCAGCCCTCTCCTCTTTGGACATTCTCTGCTAAATCCTTTCCATAATAATAGCCTGAAAGTAATTTGTGTACTAGCATGGGATAGGCACTATACACTTGACATTCATTATATTGTTATGAGTACTATTTTACTCATAATATTGAGGAAATGGAAGCAAATAACTTATCCAAGATCACAGTTTAATTAAATAGCAAAACTGGAATTATAGTTCAGGTCCATCTCAATCCGCAAACTGAACATTTAAATGCTGCCCCCATTACAATATACCTTCTAACTCAGTTCAGGTTGTACCCTTATCGTTAAAACTTCCAGGTCATTCTAGCCCTCCTTCTCTCATCTCTAATTGCTGTTTTAACCAACAACTTGCTGTTTGGCACTAAATTATTCTTTAATATTTTCATTTTTCTAAATCTTAGCATTGTAAATTAGATTGTAAATTCATTGTGAACAGAGAATTAAATTCTTAATATGCCTCCTCAAGGGCATAGCATATCCTTTAGTAGCAAATAGCTATCTCAGCTGGGCAGGCGAAAAGCGTGCTTTACATATAACTCTATCATTGCACTTACACGTGTAATAAATACTCAATATTTGCTTTAGTTAAATAAGGAGCAGACAAAAGGAATTCTATTTAGAGGATATAATTCAATACAAAATTTTCGGCAAGGGCAGAAACCCGATATATCCTTTTTCCCTGCTCCCCCCCCCCCCGTGTGTCCCCCCCTTCCCCCCAACCCTGCCCCGATGTCGGGCCATCTTTTTTTTTCCTTCATGCTACAACTAGATTTCTCTGTACTTGAAATTACTTTAACTGCTTATAACAAAAATGTTTCTCTACCTTTATGGTAATAATTAGCATTGGTCTCAGAATTCAAGTTATATAAAGTCCCAGTATGTATTCGTGTGTGTGTGTATGTGTTTCTACTTTCATATGCTCTCTTCCTCCTTCTGAAAATATATTTTCATTTGAAAAAGCCCACTGTCAGGTAATGCTGCGATGGACCTATTTCTGAGGACTTACTCCTCGTAGGATCTCTGGAGTTCTTTCTTTGGAGGTGTGTAATTTTTCATCCTTTAAAAGTGTTTTCCATGGCCCCGCAACTCAGAGGCCAAAAGCGCACTAATCCGGAAGGTTCACATACGGAAACGTTGGCTTCTGAAGAGTGACCCTCCTGCTGGCGGCACTCGCACCATCCGGGCCAGAGGTCCGGGTGTGAGCGCCCGGAGCCACGCAGGCCTGGAGCCTCCGTCTCGGCCCAGCGGCGGGAAACTCCCGGAAGCGGTTTCCTACTGAAAGTAGCTTTTGGGCCTATCGGTAAACAAGTTGGCGAAGCAGAAGGGTCCCCGGAGCCTTTCCAGGACCGCCAAACCCGTCAGGCCGCATGGCGGGTGATGTCCTTGTGAGCGTGATAGAGCGAGCTCATTTCCTTATGTGCTTTCTCAGAAATTTAGGCCGCGGCCACCCGCATTCCAGTTTTCATGATCATATAAGTGCACGTCACAGTTTCTTATTTTTGGTGTGTTTTTGAAACCAAAGAACTGTAGTCGCTCGCCCCCAGAGTGCCAAAACAAAGACAAAAACGGCAACCCGTGTGGGTGGCCTCGTAACCGCTCAAAATCCGAAGGCGAGAGGGCGTGTCAAAAATCCAGGTGCAAGCAAGGAGGAACTAACGGCTCTGGGCATCCCCGCCCCTCTGCCCCGCCCACTTCTACCCGCCCATTTAGTTCGCTGCGGTCCACAGTCACTTCCCCGGCCGCTTCCTCTTTAAGGCGGAGCCCGATGTGAATCTCGCGAGATCCGGATTGGCGCCGTGACCTCCATGTGGGAGCTAGAGCTCTATAAGTAAACACTCCGCGCTGTGCAGTCAAGGTTTCTTCCTATTTGTGAGGCGGTGGCTGTAGCAGCGGCGTCTCAAACTAGTTCCGGTTTCCTTTCGTTTTGAGCTCCGCTGCGCGGGTGCGCGGTTTAGGAGTCGCGGCCGCCTGTGGGGCCCGGCGTCTAGTCGCTCTTCTTCGCTTGTGCACGCGCTCGCCCGCCGGCCGCGGAGAGCGGGGAAGCGGCGCGGGCCAAGTGGGGCGCGGCGCCCTAAGCGCAGGGGGAGACAAAGCAGAGCCGGCCCCCTTTCCCGGCTCCAACATGTGGATCCAGGTTCGCACCATCGACGGCGCCCAAACGCGCACCATTGAGGACGTGTCTCGCAAAGCCACAATTGAGGAGCTGCGCGAGCGGGTGTGGGCTCTGTTCGACGTGCGGCCCGAGTACCAGCGCCTCTTCTACCGGGGCAAGCAGGTGAGGCGTGCCCACCGCAGTCCTCGAGAAGCCCGGGGCGAGGGCAGCGGGGCGCCCTTAGGACGCGTGGGCTGGGCGGGGCGAAGGGCTTGCAGAGCGCACCTGGCTCCACTTGGAGTGGGCAGCCCGCGAGACTCAAAGTGTGGCCTGGCCCCGATGAGGTGGGGCCCACAGCAGCAGGGTTCCTTCCAGCCCCGAGTGCAGGTGCGCGTCACAGGGTTGTAAGTGGGGACGCCTAGAACACTGAGACCTCGTCTCCCTTTTACAGTGCGGCGGCAGCCGCAGGCACAGTCGGCCAGAGCGCGTGGGTTCCTGCGCTTCCCGCGCTCGTCCGGGTCTGGGGCCCCTGGAGGGCGGGGAGGGCAGCGGGCTGTGGCGGCCATGCCACAGTGCAGGTGGGGAGGGCCGGCGGCCCCGGCTAACGGCTCTCATCGCTTCCGTAGCCCTTTCGCGCTCTGGCTCCCAAGTAGGAGAGGAGGAAACTTACACACTGAACACAAGAACCGTAGCCCTGCCTCCTCAGTGTGGAAGGGATTTGTAAACTATGAAAGATTCGCAGGGTTTCTCGAACTTCCAGAGTTTCTCGTCCTCACCCTCTCTCTTCCAGAATTGAAATCTGTCGTGGGGATGATTAGAGACCTGGGCTGAAGGAGCTATTGATGTAACCCAGGGCCGTGTTTAATTAAAGTGCCCGGTATAGGCCGTAGGGGTTGTTCCTGGAAGAGAAAAGAATATAAAGGACTGTTTTGCTCCTCTTACTAATAGTCCCCTCACCGAAGTTTTTTTATCACTGCAACTGGAGCATAGCCAGCGGTATTTACTTGAAGGCTGAAAGTGTTTTTGGCGGTGAAGGTATCTGTGGGCGTCTCTCTCTGGCAGTTGTATGGTATGGCCATGCACTGTAGGTTTTTCCTATCCCACAAGTCTCTTGGTCTACGCCCACAGACCCAGACCCATCCTACTTTTCTTGTCTTTTTTAAAAAATGTGATCCACTAAAAAAGTTGGCATCCTCCCGTTGATAAACCACAGTTTGGCTCCAATCCTGTGGTTTGAAATAAATGTAGCTCTCTTGGATTTAATGGTAGCCGTTTTCTACAACCACAAAGGATTTGAAAGGAATATTTTTCTATCCTTAAGATGCTTACTCCTCTAAAACTGTCCAGACATTTCAGTAACAAGATTACACTGAGAATAAAGTGAGCCAGAGATGTTTTAATGTGTTTTTAAATAAATGTTATAACATCTTTGATGTTTTTTGCAGCCAGTTTATATTGATCTTTTAGTGTTTGACTTGTAATAAAACAGGTGTTCAAATTTAGTTGTAAACTTTGTTTATGAAATAATTGTATAAAACACTACATAGATTTATATTGCTATACTGCCAGTGGCTGATAACTGAATATAACCAATCTTCTGAATTTCATTTTTACATGAACGCCTGGGGTACTTGGGTGACTTGAGCACTAGTAATAGAAATGAAACATGAGTAGTATTCCTGGGCAACACCCCTAAAGTCTTATTATCTTTGGTGTGTATCAGAATCACGTGTGAATATTTTATTATAGATGCTCAGTTCACCCCAAAATTGCAAGTAGTTGAATTTAACAAGACCCCATGGGAGATTCTGATGAACACCAGAGTTAGAAAGTGAAAGTTGAAGGATAGTCAATTTCCTACTAGTTTCATACTACTCAAAGTATGGTCCCTGTATTAGCAGGACCACCGGCATTAATTTCACCTGGGAGCCTCGTGCTGGACCTACTGAATTAGAAATCTGTATGTTAACGAGGACCCCCGGTGATCTGTATGCAAATTAAATTTAAGAAGCTTTGTAATTGACCCCACTTTTTTTTTTGAGGGTCAAAATGGAGAGTATAATTTGGGGTTGTTAAGTTCTGGTTAGAGCAGGGTAACCTTATTTGGATATTTTTTTGGGGGGGGGTTGAGTTTGAAGCACCCTGAGCATCGTTTTTGTTTTTTAAAGAAGTTGTGTTGATGGATATCTAAATCTTTTGAGAATCCAGAGCTTTTCCAACTTTGAAAAGATTCTCTCCACTCCTTTCATTCTTTCCTGTGTACCACTTAGAGATAAGCTTAGCATAGATGGTACATATCAGAGCTGAAGAAAAACTGAGTAGTTAGTTACCTTTGCCTATGGACTCTGTCTTTTTACACAGAAAACAAAGTAAAAGTATTTGCCTATTTGTTAAATTTTTGTTTATTGAATTAAAGGAAGAAACATCAGTATGTTGTTCCACTTAGTTTTATGCACATAGATTGAACTCACAGCCTTGGCATATGGGGACTGCGCTCTAACCAACTGAGTTACCCAGCCAGGGCAAAGTGTTTGCCTATTCAAAGGGGCGTGTGTGTTACGTATTGCATATATTATATATGAGAGGTACATGAAAGTTGCTAACTTAATCTTCTCCATCTGTATGCTTATCATTAGCCTCTTATTAATGACTTACCCACTGCCTGCTCAGTCACTGCCACTTGTATTTGCTTCCTAGTTTCCCCTTGCATTACTCTTAATGATCCTTTCTGTTACCTCAATTTCTTTCTTCAACCCAATAAAAATTCAAGAGTGCAGCCTGGCAAAACAGAAAATTCTGGGACCATTCCTGCCTCTCTAGAATTGTAAATGTTGTGGCTGCATCTGCTAGGGTGGCAGTTCTCAAACATTTTCACCTGTGAGACGTTGATGGCCTGTATGCCTGAAACACATAGGTGTTTGTAATTTCTAAGTAACCCAATCTCTCTCTCCCTGTTCAGAGCATAATTTAAGTGACAGGTGACCTTTTTATTTTCACTTGTGTAATAAAAGTTTGCACTTCATTAAATTTGGGAGAACTTCAGTACTTTTCAAGTAACAGGTCATTCCAACATTCTTCACAACTCTTCACAATGGCTTAGCTGTGTGGAACTTGCTGTGCAGTGGACAATCACTGTTTTAGGAACACTGGAAGGGCATCTATGAGTTAGGGAAGGGAGTGGATAATGTGGGTAAAAGTGGCTATCATAATAAACATGAATAATTGGAAAGGTCATTATAACGTTAATGAGAGTCTAACTTCTGTTATAGGGCCTCATTCCTTGAAATGCTTAGTGTTTGACTTCACTCAGACACTGCTTTTCCTTTCACACCAAGTGTCCTTTGAAGCACCTTGAATTTACTGACAGTTGGTTGAAACTAGTTGGAGTTGAGTATAAGAACACCCTCAAGATCCCTTTAAACTCCTATGCCTCAAAATTTCACTGCAAAACTGTTTATGGAAACATGTTGTATTTCCAGTTATTTTACCACTTTAACAGCTCTCTTCATTTTGGTGAATGCCCTACTAATTTGCATGCTCTATGCTATTAGAGAGTTTATTTTTATTTTCGACTTTAAACACTTCCATTTTCTATAGTTGTCATAATATGTGATAGCTGTATGTTGAATCAAGTTGTGTTTTTTCACCTCCAAAATTAGTGTATTGTTTCTTTTTTTTTTTTTTTTTTTGGCAAGGAAGTCTCTTGGAGAATGTCAGAATGAAGGTGTGAAAGTATAGTTTTTTGTTCCTTGAGTTTTTTCCCCCGGAGTCCAGGATTAGAAGTTCTTGTTTATCTTTTAATATAAGTAATATAGGGGGGGCTTCATCCCCCTCAAAAACACCCAAATTATCTTCAACAGGATGGGCCCCTTGTAGTACAACTAGGTGAGTGTTTTAGGAACCCATCTATATCAGTGCACCGGCTTGCACTGTTGTGAGAGGCTATGTTTGGCTTTAGTGAATTTTTTTTTGAAGACTCAAAAGTGTACCTGCTCATACTGAGCTGAGTGTTCAGTTTTTGAGTAAAAATAGCATGACCCCTGTGCCCCACCCTCCCTATTCACCTGACCTTGCCCTGAGCAACATTTTTTTTCCTCAAAGGGAAACATTTGGGCAGTGTGGAAGGGGTGAAACAAAAAAATGGCAAAAGCACTAAAATCGATGAGTTCAAGAATTGTGTTGAGCAGTGGGAAAACTGTTTCGATAGGTGTATTGTATTAAATGGGGAGTACTTTGACCCTGTAGCTCACTGAATTGCATGCTGGCCTATGAACCAAAGGGCCATCGGTTCAATTCCAAGTCACAGCAAATGCCTGGGTTGTGGGTCAGGTCCCCATTAGGGGGCACGTGAGAGGCAACCACACATTGATGTTTCTCTCCCTCTCTCCTTCCTCTCTCTAAAAATAATAAAATTTTTTAAAACGGAGGGGACTTTGAAGGTGACTAAAGTTTAAACATATAAAAATAAATATACATTTTTTAAATAAATAAGTTTCATTTTAGGGGGGTGGGTCCCACCTTGCATTAACTTTGCCATCCCTATAAAGGCGTATCTGTTTACCGACTTTGGAAAACTTTGTTGGAAAACTCCTTATGTTTATTTGGAATAAGCATATTAACTAACCTATGAGATAGTGTCTAATTTAATTCACCCACTGAGAAATTTATGAATTTCTTGATTCCTTTTTTAAACAGTTGCCAACACTTCCAAGGTATAGGATTGTGCTAGCTGTGTTCTTGGACCACCATTCAAGGATAGACTTTCATTCTTTGACTTCTCAAACATGGTCTTATTGTGATAGTTGCAGATGGTGATATTACACACAAAAGGGAAAAACGACCAGTTAAATTGGTAATGTTTCTGGGGAAATGACAGTTCTAATCTTGAAGGAGTTTCATTTTCTTATTGTATCATAGTGAAATGGCCAACTGAATTTTATAAAGAAACAAAATGGAAACTTAGTTTCCTAGGGCTTCGTAACAAAGTATCAAAACTTAGGTGGCTTAAAAACCACAGAAATTTTTGTCTCAGAGTTGTGGAAGGCTCTAAGTCTGAAATCAAGGGGCCAGCAGGGCCCTGCTCTCTCTGGTAGCTCTAGGGAAGAATCTTCCCTGTTTCCTTGAGTTTGCTGTCAATCTTTGGTGTTCCTTGGATTGTCAGCGCATAGCTCCAGTCACATGGCTGTTTCATCCCTGTGTGCCTTTGCATCTGTCTGTCCAAATTTCAAATTTGTATTAGAATACCAATCATGATAGGTTAGGGCCCACCAGTGTGACCTAGTTTTAACTTAATTACCTCTGAAAAGACCCTGTTTACAAATGCCACATTCTGAGATACCTGGGATTAGGACATCAAATATTTGGGCAGAGTAGGAGGGGATGGATACCATTCAGTGTACTATAGAGACCTTGTCAAACTATGGGTAAGTTGCAAGATAATTTATTCACTATTCATCCTGGAAGACTTCATGGTACAACTAATAACCTTTAGAAATGGATGGAATTAGAGAACTTAAGGCAAGTGGAATAGCATGAACAAGAATTGTAATTCTTACTTGAATGATTTTTTAAAAAAATTTCTAGCAGTCTTCAGAAAGATGAAATGCTTAACTCAATGTCTTTATGAACACAAGATCATAAACCAACTCATTTTCAAAATTCACCTTTTATTTCTTGCAGTAGATTCAGGTACTGTTCATTGAAATAAAACTTTGTGAGAAATCTAGAGTTTTTCTGCTTAAGTGGTGAGGTAACAAGAGCAGTGATTTTTTTTTTTTTTTAATCTCAGTGACTATCAGTGTACCCTGTAGCTAATGTGGAATGATGTTTAATTTATTGACATTTTGAGAGGATATTGATAACAGAGGCCATAAAGCAATAGGACTGGTTTCATGATCACTACTAATTGCAGTGTTGTGAATTTTATTTTAATAATTTGGCTAGGACCTTTGGGTAACTAAAGATACAGAAGGATCAAGTTTTGAGAGAAATATTTTGATCTTTTTCTTTTATTTTTAGTTGGAAAATGGATATACTTTATTTGACTATGATGTTGGACTGAATGATATAATTCAGCTACTAGTTCGCCCAGACCCTGATCTTCCTAGCACATCTAAACAGACTGATGTACAGGCCAAACCTTATTCTAATACTCCACCTAAAGTGAAGAAAGCACCAAGGGTGGGATCTTCCAGTCAGCCATCTACATCAGCTCGTGATTTTCTCATTGATCCTGGCATTGGACTATATAAGGTATGTTTTCTTCAGAATTCTTATTAGCTGTGAGAGTACAGATGTCTGTTCTCTCAGGATATTGTGAACAAGTACATTGATTGCCATTTGAAAGTAAAGGGCTGTTGATACTTTTTAAAATCTTTTCAAAGATAGTAAAATATAGCCCTGGCTGGTGTGGCTCAGTGAACTCAGGGGTCACTGGTTCGATTCCCAGTCAGGGCACATGCCTGGGTTGTAGGCCGGGTCCCTGGTTGGGGATGTGTGAGAGGCAACTGATCGATGTCTCTCTCCCTCTCTTCCTCCCTCCCTGCCTCCCTCTCTCCCTCCCTCCCTCCCTCTCTCCCTTCCTCTCTCTCTAAAACTAAATAAATAAAATCTTTTACTAAAAAAATTGTAAAATACATAAGTGAATGTGTAAAATGTATATGTACACTTTAAAGCATAATATACCTGTGTAATTCCACCATGGCTAAGGAGTAGAATGATGCCAGTTCCTTTTTAAGACCTCCTGTGAGCCCCTACCAGAACACATCTCCCTCTTTTTCAGAACTTGAAAGGAACTTGTTCTTTTATGGTAATTTTCTTGTTTTTCTGTAGTGTTACTAATGTACGTATCTCTAAACAGTATGTTTTGTTTTGCTTGTATTTGGGTTTTATATAATGAAATTCTGCTTTTTCTCAACTTTGAGGGATTTTCATGCATTAAGCTTTATTTTTCACTTATGTTATTTCACTTTGTTAACACATCACAATATATTTAATCTGTTTATGAGCTATTTGCACTGTTCCATTTTCAGTTATTTTAAATAATTCTGCTTTAAATTGGTCCGAAGGTTGTTAAGCTAATAATTCTGCTTTGAACCTTCTGTATGTGTCTTGATGCACGTGTTCAAGAATTTCTCTAGGAATTTAATTTATAAATGGAAGTGCAGGTCATTTACTCATGGAACAAACTGCTCTTTATTCCATTGGTATGTTTGCCTGTCCCTGTGGCCATACTGTTTTAAGTACTATAGCAGTGTTTTGTTACCTCCCTTTTCTTCATCTCCAAATTTAATATCCCTTCAAGGGTGTCTTAATTTTGGGATTTTAACACTTGCATGTTAAAATTTTAAAATTAGTTTGTCAAAACTCTACAGATAAATAACGTGGGGTTTTGATGGGGGTTGTATGTAGATCAGCTGAGAGAATTGACATCATTACAATAATTTAGTCCTTCATTCATGAACATGAACAATATCTCCACTAATCTAGATCTTTGATATCTTTATTATTTTTCTCTTTATATATGTTTTGATTTCTAATAGCTTTCTTTTTTATGCTATTATAAATGGATATCTTTTAAAAGTGTGATGTATATGTTAATGTATAGAAATGGAATTGATTTATTTATTGACCTCTGTATTCAGGAACTTTTTCAAATTCTAATAAATTTGGTAGAAATAATCAAATGACAGTTTTGCTTCATCCTTTCCTATCCTTGTAACACTTTTTAAAATTTTTATTAGTTGAGATAAATTGGGACCAAGACTCAATTTTTCAGAGAATTTTCAAGGTTAAAAATTAAAATTGGTAGATGAAGTGAATTATTTCAGAAAATGAAGATGATTTTGGATCTATGAAAAAATGCAAACAGATCCATAAATATGGAAAGAATCAAGAATACTGGCAAAGAGCTATATACCTCAAAAGTACTTGATTCGGGTGGCTACATTGATGAGTTGCTTTAAACTTATGAAGAATGGGTCATTATAATGTTACCTAATTTTTTTTTTATTGTTCAAGTACAGTTGTGTTCATTTGCACCCCACCTCGGCCCCCCACCCCACCCATCCCCAACTCCCACTCTCGAACCTACCCCTTTTGACTTTGTCCATGTGGCCTTTATACATGTTCCTTGATGAACCTTTCCCTATGTTCCCCCATTATTCCCCTCTCCCGTCCCCTCCGGTTATGGTAAGTTTGTTCTTTAATTCACTGATCCTGGTTATATTAGCTTGCTTGTTTGTTTTGTTCATTAGGTTTCACTTATAGGTGAGATCATATGGTATTTGTCTTTCATTGCCTCATTTATTTCACTTAGCATAATGCTCTTCAGTTCCATCCCACAACATAAAAAAATGGGAGGCTCCCCCCTTTTTAAAAAAATTAATTTAGTGTCACACTGATAAATACATAACAAAAAGCACACCAGTATTACTACATATTGATGTAAAGCCTGTTATATTTAGCAAATAAAATTGTCACAGCGTATTAAAAGAACATACTGTCTTGATCATGTATGGTTTGTTGAAGCAGGATAATTTATTATTATAATGTATTTTAATATAAATCATATTAATAAACCAAAGAAAATAAATTATCTTATCTGAAATGTTTTCTAAAAACATCTAAGTACAAATTTAAATTTATTTCTGATTTTTAAAAATCTTTGGTAAGAGGAACAGATGGAATAAATGAATATTTTTAAACCACACCCAGCATTGTGTTTAATGGTGGGGAAAAGCCAGAAGCATTTCTATTAAATGTGGGAACCAGACAAGGAAGCCAATAAATGCTGCTATTGTTTAACATCTTTCTAAGGTATGAGATAATACAGATAAACAGGAGAACAATAAAGTGTGAATATGGAGAAGGCAAAGTTACTACTTATGGATACCTGAAAAGGCTGAGACAATAAACATTGGAGCATTATGAGCGATCAATAAGGTGGCGATATAAAATACCAGTAGCTTCCTTTGCTATAATCATTTAGTAAAAGAGAGAAATATTGCAATAACAAAACAGTTTGGGAATTAATTTACATAATATGGGCAAGATATAAATTAAAACAGTACTTTAAGTAGTTCCCACAAAAATCAGACAGGGCCATTAATATTGAAAGCCCACTTGCCATATTGTTTTGTATATCACTCATCGATTTCATCCCTCTTCAGTTATCAATATCTTCTACATATATTTTTTCACATTATTACTTTTAAATAACTTGTTATTTTAGAACAATTTAGATTTATAGCATAGTTGGAAAGATACTAGTTTCCATGTTTCCTATGCCCAGTTGCCCAAATTTTATTAACATCTTACATTAATATGGTACATTTGTTATAATTAATGAACCATATATACTTAGCTTTTACTTCATATCCTTTTTCTGTTCCAGAATTCCATCTAGGATACCATATTACATTTACATTAGTGTTATACTAAATAGTTGTCACATCTTCATAGGCTCCTCTTGACTGTGACAGTTTCTCAGACTGGTTTTGATGGATAACACAGTTTTGAGGTGTACTGGTCAGGTATTTTGTAAAATGTCCTTCTGTTAATATTTGTCCATTGTTTTCCTCATCATTAGACTGGATTTAAATATTTTGGGGAGGAAGAACATAGAGATAAAGTGATATTTTCATTGTATCATGTCTAGGGGCATGTACTATCAACATTCTATTTGCTAATTATAACTTAGGTTTTACATCAATAGTAACTTATCACTGTGAACTTTAGTTTCCTGGCTGATGTAGTGTTTGTCAGGTTTCTTCACTATGAAGTTACTCTCCCACCCCCATCCCCTGCACCCCTTTTCATACTATATGTAACCTTTGAGATGAAGTCACTATTTGGAGTCACAAAGTGGATAGATCAGTACTTCACTTCCTTGAGGGCAGGTTATCTACAAAAATTATTGGGAATTATTCCACATGGGAGACTGGTCTCTTCTGCTTCATTTATTTAGTCAGTCATTTATTTACATTAGTATGGATCTTTTTTCCTGTGTCCCTATGACAAGCCCTCATTCTTGTGGGGTTTGTTTTTGTTTTTGTTAAAGCACTTTCTAGTACTACAAGACCACCAGGCTCATTTTGTGTATTTCCTGCTCTAGTCCTGGAGTAATCAACCATATCTCCAAGCCTTGTTTCCTTAATTGGAGAATGGTATTAGAAACCAAGGCAGACTCCAGAGTATACTCCTTGCTAGGGGAGTCATTACTTATAGGGCACTTAGCTGACAGAGCAAGGAAATATATGTATGTATAGTAACTCTTGTATATCCATATGTCAATATTTATGTAACCATCTGTGTTTATATTAATCTTTTTACTTTTTATTTTTAATCTTACACTATTTTTAACTTTGGTTAAGGGCAGCAGTTTAGAAGCCAGTACTTTTGACTTGATTTGTTTTGGATAGTGAAGATATGAATTTGTTCTCTCAGGAAGGCCAGTTTATGTATCTACAGATCAGAGATTAATCAAGGTTAAGCAGTTTTGGTCAATTTAAGTTCTTTCTGTTTAACACACTTCTCAATACCCTGTCATATCCCCTTCCCCAAATCTAATTTAGAAGTGCATTATGAAAAACTACTTCCCTCACCACATCCTTGCTCTTTATTTCCAGTGTTAGTGCTTTGGCTGTCAACTATTTCTGGCACCTAACTTTCCTTTTTAACATTTCTTATATTTTCTAATAATAAGTAGCAAAGATGTTAAGGACTTTACCTTTGTCATTAGACTTGGTTTCAAATTCCAATACAGCGGTTTCTGAGTTTTACAAACTTGGTCAGTAAATTTTACATTGTTTCTCCTTCTTCATTTAGAAACACATTTGTGGGCACTTAAATTCTCAAAAGGCTACTGTGTTTTGTAAATACATTTAGCTAAAGGTGCATTTAACCTTTTTTGTTAGTTCAAGAGTCACACAGACTTATGTATTTCCTCTTTTTTGGTGAAGCTCAGTAATTGTCATAGGTATTTGAAATTTGGACTAGTGACTTTTTTTAAGTCTGGAAGTGCTTGTTTCTGGATACTTCATTCATTGAATGAATATTCGAATATGTAGTATATATGTATACTAGGTATTAGAAATAGAGGGGTAAGCAAATGATATTACCCCCTGCCTTTGTGGAATTTTATTAGATATTTATTTTTAGCTAACCTGAAAATGCTGAGAAGCTGCTACTTAAAAAAAAATGATTTTAGAGAGACAGAGGAATTGGGGGGTAGGGGAGAGAGACATTGTTGTTCCATTTGTTTATGCATTCATTGGTTGATTCTTGTCTATGCCCTGACTGGGGATCATACCTGCAACCTTGGCATATCCAGATGGTGCTCTAACCAACTGAGCTACCTGCCCAGGGTAAGCTGATACTTTTTAATTGATTTATTTTGAATTTGCTTTAATTTTGTCTGTTATCCTTAGAGTAGGTCTCTGTATAGTAAATATATTAACATTTCATTAAGTTGTTTCTAGCACTTAAAAATTGGGAGGCTTTTCCCCCCCATTTATCTTGAATTCTTATGTATGTCACTTTTGCTTTGCAAAGATTTTCCTTTTATAAACATAGAGCTTTCTGTAAGTAAAAAATTTTTATGGTTGAGCAAACAAATTTTGGGGCTTTTTCTTCCATTTGCATAAAATTGTCTTTGGACCTCATAATAGGTAAGTACAAAAAGAATTTTCTAATCAGCATTAGGTAAACACTAAACAATACATTAAGATGAAATTTTAATCTGAAGTTATAATCTAATATTGTTCTTTTGCTATTTGGTAACTTAGAGCAACATTGGTCAGTTTCAGATGTCTTTTCATATATCGTAAGGAACTAAATATCACTTCATCTTTGGAGAGGTTGTTGAACATTGTGCAGAGGTTGGGTCCACTCATTCCTATTGTATAACACAAATTGACTGACACTGACTTTAGAAAGTAATTTATTTCTCTGAAACAAGGTGGACTTTTGAGATGTAAATTTATTTTAAGTTTGTCTTTTGGATGTAGGGTTTTGTATGACTCATTAGATCCTACTTTGAAATGACTATCATCATTGCCTAAATATCTATACTGATGATAGTAAGCTTTTAGGATAGTAAGCTTTTTTTCTAGTTATGTGTGTGGCACTGCTGACCGTCTTACATGTTTTCTTACACTCATTATACAAAACAAAAAGGGAAAGTACTAATAATTACCACTAAGTAAAAAATTATGATATCTTATAGTATTTCCTGACTTTTATCTCCAGAACAACTCTGCTTCTTGATATTTAACCTTTTTTAGTATGAAACTTAACTGACAATTAAAAAAAAGTAGGGCTTAATGAAATATTATGAAATCAATGACCATAAACACTACACAAACTAAGAAAGAGAATAATTTTCCTCAGGAATGTCACGTGTGCCCTCTATTGATTATAACTCCTTCCCTGTTACAACTATCCAAACTTCTATGGTAATCATTTCTTTGCTTTTTATAAACTCTATCCTATTAACCATTTAAAAACTTCTTAAGAACCTTACATATACACAATGGAATTCAGTGCAGCAGAAAGAGTGAGCTCCTACCCTTTGCAACAGCATGGATGGAACTGGAAAGCATTATGCTGAGTGAAACAAGCCAGGGGTTGAAAGACAAATACCATATGATCTCACCTTTAACAGGAAGCTAAACAACAAAACAAACAAGCAAAATATAACCAAAGACACTGAAATAGAGACCAGTTGGACAGTGACCAGAGGAGAGGGAATTTCAGGGGAAAGGGGGAAGGATTTACAGGAACAAGTATAAAGGACACAGGGACAACAACTAAGGGAGGGGGGTGGAAATGGGAGGGAGGTGGGGAAAACTGGGGGTGGGCTGGGATGGGATGGGCTGGGCTGGGATGGGCTGGGATGGGATGGGAGTAAAAGACAGAAAACTGTACTTGAAAAACAATTAAATGAAAAAATAAATCAAAACTTCTTAAGAACTTTTAACTTGTGTGTGCATCCTGATTTTGCTCTTTGTAAACTTCATGTAAATGGAACTATATTACATTTTGATTTCTAAGTGAAGAAATAGGGTATATAATCAGAATCAAGGTCAGAGTTGGAGAAACCTTTATCATCTTAGCTCCCACTTTTAGCTGTGTTATTTCCTGAGGGCAACTATATTCTACTTATGAACCTCATTGGAAAATAAGAATAACGTTATAATTTTAAAGGAGATAATGTACATAACAGTAAACTGCTAATGTGTTTACTAAGCGGAGTATGGCAGTGAGGTGATACTGAGTTTTAATGAGTCTTAGCATTGAACATATTGATACTTCATGGAAGGAGGCAGTTCATTTGTGCCTACTATGTGCTGCTAAATTGGCACATCATTTGCATTTTGTCACCTGAACTATAATAACACTGCCGTTAGGTAGCCGAGGTGGCTAAGAAAGGACCCAGAGCCAGAAAAGTCCAATTACAGGCTTTTTTTCCAGGTGGGACACTGTGGTGGCAGAGCCACGGGAGAAGGTAGAAGGGCTTTTAAGGTTGTAGCAGACCCCCAGGGGAAGGTGAGTCACCCCAGGGTGAGCTGCTGATCTGCTCCAGGTGTCCTGGGTATCTGATCAGAGAGGGCTGATTCTTTAGAAAGCTTGGAGGAGAGGGCAGGGGGCAGTGCGGGTTCAACTGGCTTCCAGCAGGATGCCACTGGCTGTGCCTCAGTTGCTCCTGATGTGGGGAATCTCGTGGTCAGGTATTTAGTGAGTGACGTGTACCTTCTTTGTTCCAGCATAGGTGATGGCTTAGGTCCATGTCCCAGTACATTCTAATCACCCAGGCTCTTTTCTGTTTTTTGTGGGGAAAAGGGGTTGTCAAATTTCTTCTATAAGTACATCAGTGCTGACAAGGATCATATCTAGGAGTCGAGCCTGGGCCTGTACGGGATTCCAATCCTGCCAGTAGAGGATTGTTCCGACTTGTGTTTTGAGCTGGTCTAATCTGGAAGATATAAACTTTATTAGCAGGTTAAATAGGCATGGGCCAAATAGGAGCAGAAGTAGTGTCATGAGTAGGAGGCCTAAGAAGGGAAATAACTAGGTCATATTGGGAAGCCATGAAGTGGAGTCCCAAAAGGAGGTGGAGGTCCTGATCTTAGGTGCAGACTCCAGAATACTTTGAATGTTCTGCTAGACTTGCCCTGATTTGTTTATATAAAAACAATACTCTTATTTAAGGTACAGGCATGTTCCTCCTGCCAAGGCAGTGAGGAGGTAGGTCAAGGGCCCTCCTGTTTTGTAAAGCTACCCCTACTAGGGAGTATTGCTGTTCCTGGAGTGCAGGTAGGGTTTCTCCCATCTTCGTGATTCAGCTGTGTGTGGGGAAATTTGGTGCAGTATGCCTGGTGAGGCAACCCGGTGGTGGTGCTGATTAAAACTATTATGGGGATTAGTAGAGGTCCCCCCTTTTTAAAAGGTGTTTGTGTCTCTTGAGGGGGGAAGGAAATACGTGTTCTCCCAAGCAAGACTCATTTCTGGGAATAGGTATCCCAGGGAGCATCACCCTATCCAGTTTGGGAGTGGGGTCCAGTGAGCATGTGATCCACAAATGTAGTATATTCCTGAGGGTGGGTATAACTCTGCAAACGTGTTGTGAGTTGACTCCATATACTTTCTCTCAATGTGCCCCAGTTCCCTACCTTTCTAACCCTTGAGCCGCTAAAGATGCAATAAGCAAAGGTCTAGGATGGGGGTAGGATCTCTTGTGACTTTTTTTTTAATGTATTCAGTGAAAATGGAACCCCAAAGTATCCACTTTGGAAAATATCCAAAGTGGAGAGCTATGTTTTGGTCTTAGTAGAGGGTGGAGCATTTTTGGGATTCTGCCCTGCCGAGGAGGGGGCCCATTTCTGAAGTAGCTTTGGTGGACCTACCTGTACATAAGCAGAGCTAGGGTTAGGGAGTATGCCATTGAGGACAGTAGGTTGTTGGTATCAGATGTAGAGGTAGGCCTGCATCTGTTCTTTGTCTAGGGGGAATGGGTAGTATTTTATGACTAGAGACATCTGAAGGAATAGAAAAGTTATACTGACACTTGGGTCAGGGAAGCCAACTGGGGTTCCTGTGCTCCTTTGACTTGTGATACAGAGGGATAGGTAGCTTCCAGAGGGTTAATGATATAAGAAAACACTGGGCCCCAGGAAGGATGCCATTTGGGGATGGAGCACCCTGGCCATAATGTGGTCTTGTATCTATTAAGAATCCAGGGGCCCCGAGGGGGGGGGAGGGGGAGAGAGAGAGAGAGAGAGAGAGTGTGTGTGTGTGTGTGTGTGTGTGGCTGAGTCTGAGGTTACAAGAAATAGTTCCCCAGTGGGATGGTGGTAGGGGTTGGACATATCCCCAGCTGTGTGTATAAAGGCAAAGCCAGTAGGGGTAGCTTAGTTTAAGGGATTGGCAAAGCAAGCTGCCAGATCAAGGGAGGTTTTAGACTGACCTAGGCAGAAGGATGGGGGAAAGGATACTAGGAAGATGCCAGTTAGGGCTAACTGAGCTTGAGCCATGTTTTAATCTGTTTTGGGGAGTAGTCCTGGAAATTCTTGCAGAGAAAAGCATTCTACAGAAAGGTAGTCATCCTCTGTCATGATGGTTGAGGGGAGTTGAGCAAGGAAATGAAGGACAAGGGAAAAGATGTCTGTGGAGTTCCCGGAGGTATTGAGGAAGTTGGTAGAGAGAGAGGAGGAATGGGGTTCATTAATCTTTAGGGGATATTAAATTGTAGAAGTTGTCACCTAGAAATTGTAGGCTTATGATAATGACCATAGTCAGGAGAAAGGCAAGGAGAAGGCAGTCTAAGGTTAGGGCACCATAGGTACTTAGCTGTTTTGGTCTTCCTCTGGTGTTTCAGTGAGTCAGAGGCATGTGGGATTTTAGGATGCTGGAATGGAACTGGGGGAGATTAGACTTTGACAAATGACAAGATGCTGGTTTCAAGATGCTCTTTCACCACAGCAGGTGGTGAAGAGTTTCTGAACCTAGAAGAGTGAATTCGTTGAGAGTCCCTGTAATTTGGCAGTTGTGGGTGTGGTGAGGAGGACCTTCCCAATGAGGGGCAAAGGGCCCCTTTGATTACAAGGGAGTTTTTAAAAGCATGCTATCCCCAGGCTCTAGGACAGTAGAGGAGTAGAGACTGAGGGTTGGAATTAAGGCTGGGAGCTCAGCTCAAGGTTGTAAGGGTGTCCCTGGTGGAAGGGGGCTAGCCTCAATGACGTGGGTGGAGGATACAATAGTGTATCCAGCCCTGCACTGACCTGTGTTCATGAATGAGCTCCCATCTATGAACCGGGTGTCTTCTAGGGAAGAGAGAGGCAATTCAAAAATATGTGGAAATGGTGTAATGATGGGGACAGGAGTTCAGTGTAAGAATGTTGCTCTCCTGTGGTTTCTGGTAGGGGGAAGAGTAGTATAGCAGGGTTTACAGTGGTGCATCTAGCTGCTCCTACACGGGATGCCTGGAGTAAAGTTAGGAAGAATTGCTGTAGCCTTGAGGGATGTGGGAATTTTTCTGCCTGATTGGCAATTAAGTCTGCTATTGTGGGGGGGGAGTGGACAGTTACAGGTTGAGAATAGGTAAGTTTTGGGGCCTCTGTAGTAAGTATGCTTCTGCAGCCAGGGCCCTCAAGCATATAGCTTATCCTCTAACTGTAGGGTCTAGCTGCAATGATAAGTAGACGATTACTTTGAGGTCAGGTCCTGATTTTTGTCCCAATAACCCTAACCCTATTCCTTGCCTTTAGTCTGTGTAAAGGATAAAAGTCTTTTCTAGGTTAGGGAGGGCTAGAGCCACAGCTTCTGTTAGGGCTTTCTTCAGCTCCTCAACTGGTCGGCAGATTGACTTATTTGGTGGCAGGATCTCATTTAGTAGGCCCTTGGCAGCATCATATAGTGGTTTAGCTATGAGGCCAAAGTTGGGGATCCAGATTTTAAAATATTCGGCCAATCCAAGGAAGGAAAGGAAGTCTTGTTTAGTTGTAGGAATTATGGAGGCAGTAAGGGTCTTCGGGGATGATCTCTCTGTATTTGGGGAATAGAGTAAATCCTAGATATATTACTGATGATTTGGATAGTTGCGCTTTACTGGGGGAAACTCAGTAACCTAATTCTCCTCAGCAATTACGGAGTTGGGCTGTGTATGTCTGCAAGTCTTTTAGGATCAGGCTTCAGAGTAGGAGATCATCAGCATATTGTAGGAGGGGGTTGATGGGGAGAGATCAGTGGCTTTAAGATCCCTATCCAAGGCTTGCCCAAAAAGTTAGGGACTGTCTCAAAATTCTTTGGGTAATACTATCCAAGAAGTTGCTGGTAGATGTGGGTGCCAGGGTCAGTCCAAATGAATGAGAGGAGATTTTGAGATTCAGAATGTAAAGGAATGGTAAAAAATGAGTCTTTGAGGTCGAGGACAGAGTAATAGGTAGTGTTTAAAGGAATAAGAGAAAAGAAGAGTGTATGGGTTGGGGACTACTGGATGGAGGGGAATAATAGCTGGTTGATGATTTGTAAGTCCTGGACTAAACAATAAGTGCCATTGGGCTTTTTTTTGACTAGAAGAATGGGGGTGTTGTATGGGGAGTTTGAAGGTCATACTAATCCTGCATGAAGAATCCTGCATGGCTTATGATGGGTTTTATTCTTTGTAGGGCCTCTCATGCTAGTGGGTATCGAGGTTGTGCTGGAAAATGGGAAGGATCTTGGAGTGAGAGCCAAGTCGGGAGTTGATGTTTAGCTATAACAGGAATATCAATATTCTAAACTATAGGATGTACTTCTGTGGCTGGGAGGAGGGAGCAACTTGTGAGGTTTGGAACTAGCTAGAGAGAGCAAAAAGAGCCCTTGAGGATTTGAGCTTTAAATTTGCCTGGGAGGTCTCTTCCTAGAATTGGTGTTGGGCAGCAAGGAAATAAATATTAAGGCTTGTCTGTCTAAAGAACATGTCAGAGGAGGAGTAGCCAGGGGTTGAGAAATTACACTGCTGACCCCAATAATAGAAATTAAGGAATGAACAGGTCTTTCAGAATATTTGGGAAGAGCATAGTAAGGGTGCTGCCCCCCCCCCATTCTCCCCGTCTGTTAGAAAGGATATTGGCTTACCTACTACTGACAGCATTACCTCTGGCTCTGTTGTAGAGATGGTCGCATGGCCTATGGCAGCTCCTGAGCACCTTCAGTCTTTTGCTGCTAACCCCAGTTGGTCTGGAAGTTCAAAACTAGGGGTCTGGTCCAAGTGGGTAACTGATATCCCCTTGCCTTGAGAGGCTCCAGGGGCAGTTGGACTTCCACTGGCCCTCTAGTTTACAGAGAGGACAAGGCCCCGGTGGAGGCCATGGCTGCAGGCAGCACCTGGGCCAGTGCACTGGCTTGCTACATTTAAAATAAGTTCCTGGGGGAGGCTTTGTTTTCTCTTTGCCTTTGCTGTTGAGTGGCTCTTGGGTGTTTTAGTGTTAAGGCTAAGAGCTGGTAAGCCTGACAAGGGAACTTGGCCTTTGCCGCCTCTTCTTTCCCTCTTTCTTTGTGCTCATTCCTCGTCTCTATTGTTAAAGACCTTAAAGACCAGGTTCATTAGTTCAGTTTGTCTAGTCTGGGGGCTAGCACCAAGTTTTCGAAGCTTTTTCCTTATGTCTGGGACTGACTGTGAGATAAAATGCATATGGAGAAGTAGGCTGCCTTCTGGGGAGTCTGGATTTTAAGTTAGTAAACCATTGGAGGATGTCCTGGGGAACAGGACAGAAAGGCTGCAGTTTTCATCCAATCCTTGTGTAATTTCCTTAAGTTTGTCATAATTGACTGCCTTACTTGTTTAGGACCTAAGACCAGCAATTAGGCAGGTGATCATATGACTACAAGCCTGCCTGCCTGGTCTCCCCTCCTGATAATCCTGGTCAAGTTCTTCACATGGGATGGCAGTAGCACCCACTGGACTATTATTAGGGTCCTGACTGTTTAAAGCGTCTGCATGGGCCTGAGCCGCTAACCAAACTTATTCCTTCTTCTCTAGGAACAGGCAAGTGGAAAGAATGATGTAGAGATCCCTCCAAGTAAGGTCATAAGAGACAGTAAGATATTCACATTCCTTAATAAAGTGTGTAGGGTCAGAAGAGTAGGATCCTAATTTTTATTCAACCTGAGAGAGCTCAGAGGGAGAAGGGAACAAGGACTCAAATTGGGTCCTGGGGCCTAGTGACTTCCCTAAAGGGGCACGTACCCAGGGGTAAAGGGTCACCCCAGGACTGTGTTCAGAAGAGTGAAGGAGGGAGGGATAACTGGGGCTGAGGTGAATGGAGGAATTGGGGAAAGAGTCAGGTTTAGGGGCCGTTGGGGGTGCCGTACGGATGGGGCATAACAGGAGCAAAGGGAAAAGAGTGATTGGCAGGACTGAAAGTAGGCTCAGAGTCAGTGTGAGGACTTTGGTAGAGGAAGTTAGAGAAGTAGGACTTGGTAAGAATAGGCTTGACAAAGGGAGGGGTGTCTTTGCAGGTAGAAAAATGCCTGAATATAGGGTATTTCACTCCACTTGTTTATGTGATGAGAGAAGTTGTCAAGATCAGTAAGAATTTGAGGGTTAAAGGACCCATTTTCAGGCCAGATGGACCCATTGTCTAATTTATACTGAGGCCAGGCATTATTATAATAGAAAAATGAGCCTCTTCAGTCAGATTTTGGACCTTAGATTTAATTTCTTAAGGTTATGAAGGAGACATCTCAGTAGAGTGTCTCATGGAGGGTAGAATTGAGAAGCCCCCATACTGGAGATAAAGGAAGGTACAACGTGTTCCTTAAACCAAGGACCACTGATGGGCATCCCCTCCTCAGGGTGTCCAGGTCCACGCAGCCAAGTGGAGGAGGCTAAGAAAAGGGCATCCCCTGGACTCAGTTTCCTTGTGGGTCCAGGACCCTCAGGCAGCTCCTTACTGGTGAGATATTTCTGGAATGTCGTCCTGATCCTGGACTACAGTGCAGAAAAGGGAGAACTGGAAAGGAACAAAGTCTTATTTCCTTACCGTAAGAGATTTGCCGGTATTGGGTTTTCCCAAGTTCTTGATCTGGCTCCCAGGTCTCCAAACCTTGTCAAGACAGGGCTAGAGACTTCCACCAAGATGGAGATGTAGATGGAGGAACCACCTTGCCTCTGTGCACAACCAAATCTAAGAACTATTTTTAACAACAATCACAACCAAGCCACACGGAAAATCGACAATATGGAGTCCAAAGACATCTAAATGCTCAGCTAAACCGGTAAGAGAAGCGAAACCAGCAGCGGAGCAGGTTAGCAAGAAAAAATTCCTGGGTGGTGCGCGGAGTGCAAGCAGCTGAAGGCGCTGATCGGGAGCTAGCTACGGGAGCGCACAGGGAAGAGGCGCGGCGGGCTGTCTGTGGTCGGTCTGTCGGTCGCGCATCTGCGTGCGGAGAAACCAGTGAGAAGGGAAGCCTGCGCGGAGCAGCAGGCTCGCACAATTCCAATCGGATAAACAAGATCGGGAGCGAGTGCTGTTACTGGACGGGCTGGGCTAGCGGAGAGGACCGCCATTGCCCCTTCTCTGACCACGCCCCCACACACAGCGTCACAAACCAGCGACCTGGGTTGCCCCATCCCGGTAAACAACTAAGGCTTGGCTCCGCTTAATTAACAGCACGAATAGACCAAAAATGGCTCTAGGACAACTCAGAGCCCCAGAACCGATAGATCTAAGCAATGAAGAAATAGCCAGTCTTTCAGATGCACAGTTCAAAACACTGGTTATCAGGATCCTTACAGAACTGGTTGATTTTAGTCACAAATTAGAGAAACATATGGAAGCTAAACTAATTGAAATGAATGGTAATACAAAGGAAACCAATAGTAGTGGAAAGAAAATTGGGACTCAAACCAAGGGAATGGACCAGAAGGAAGAAAAAAATGATCAAACAGAGAAGAATGAAGAAATAAGAATTCAGAAAAATGAGGAGAAGCTTAGGAACCTCCAGGACATCTTTAAATGTCCGAATTATAGGGGTACCAGAAGGGGGAAAGGCACAGCCACCAGTGGAAAACTTATTTGCACAAATAATAAAGGAAAATTTCCCCAGTCTGGCAAAGGAAATAGACTTCCAGGAAATCCAGGAAGCTCAGAGAGTCCCAAAGAAGTTGGACCCAAGAAGGAACACACCAAGGCATATCATCATTACATTAGCCAAGATTAAAATGAAGGAGAGAATCCTAGAAGCAGCAAGAGCTAAGGGGACAGTCACCTACAAAGGAGTTCCCATCAGACTGTCAGCTGATTTCTCAAAAGAGACCTTCCAGGCAAGAAGGGGCTGGAAAGAAGTATTCCAAGTCATGAAAACCAAAGACCTACAACCAAGATTGCTCTATCCAGCAAAGTTTTCATTTAGAATGGAAGGACAGATAAAGTGCTTCTCAGATAAGACCAAATTCAAGGAGTTCATCATCACCAAGCCCTTATTATATGAAATGTTAAAGGGACTTACCTAAGAAAAAGAAGATAAAAAAGATGAACAGTGAAAGGACCGCAAACTCACAGTTATTAACAACCACACCTAAAACAAAAGCAAACTAAGAGGACAGCTAGATCAGGAGCAGAACCATAGAAATGAAGATCTCATGGAGGGTTATCAACAGGGGAGTGGGAGGAGGAGAAGGGGGAGAAGGTACAGAAAATGAGTAGCATAGACAGTAGATAGAAAGGGGGAGGTAAGAATAGTAGGGGAAATACAGAATCTAAAGAATTTGAGACACGTGTTCATGAACTAAAGGGGGAAATGGGGGGAGGGGTATGCAGGGTGGAGGGGAATGGAGGGGGGGAATAGAGCAAATGTAATGGCATAATCAATAAAAAAATTTTAAAAAAAAAAAGACAGGGCTAGAGGGTTAGTCCACGACGAGCTTCTACTACCTGCTGCTCCCCTAGTCCCAAGCCTCAGGAGGCTGGAGATGACATCTCGGGTTTCTGCACTGGAATGTTAGGTAGCTGAAATTGCTAAGAACCCAGAGCCAGAAAAGTCCAATTAAGGGCTTTTATTCCAGGTGGGACACTGTGGTGGCAGACCTGCGGGAGAGGGTAGAAGGGCTTTTAAGGTTGTAGCAGACCCCCAGGGGAAGGTGAGTCACCCCAGGGTGAGCTGCTGATCTGCTCCAGGTGTCCTGGGTATCTGATCAGAGAGGGCTGATTCTTTAGAAAGCTTGGAGGAGAGGGCAGGGGGCAGTGCGGATTCAACTGGCTTCCAGCAGGATGCCACTGGCTGTGCCTCAGTTGCTCCTGATGTGGGGAATCTCGTGGTCAGGTATTTAGTGAGTGATGTGTACCTTCTTTGTTCCAGCATAGGTAGTGGCTTAGGTGTTTGTCCCCATACTTTCTAACACTAAGTATGTTATTTTATAAAAAAGCTGAGGTTGAGACAGCTTAAGTAACTTGTCCAAGGTTATACCTAGTAGGTAAAAGACAAGGAGTTAAACCTGGGTTTATCTGTAGAGCTGGTGTGTTTTCCACAGGACATAAAAAGTGTCTAGAAGTATTATCCTCCCTTCCCACCCCCCAAAAACATTATACCAGCACATATAGTACATCCTCAAATATTTGCTATTGGTATTGTTTTATTTTTAATGATTTCTCTTGGTGTTCCATATTTCAGGTTATCTGGTGGGGTTATCAGGTTATCTAATTAGGGTTCATTCTTGGTGGTGTACGTGCTCTGGCTTTGGACATACTTTTTAGTATCTACAGATGTATATCTGTAGATATATTTGTCAAGTACTTGGACATGGAAGACTCTTCTCTAAATGTGGCTATATTTTTGACATGAATAAATTCAGATCTTAGGCTTAGATTGATATGATTGGGCTTTCTTCTCAAACTTGGGACTTGTTAGCTCAAATACTTTTGAGGTGACCCATGAATCCTGTGGGGTTTTGTGGGGTTTTTTGTCCTCTTTTATGATGTTTTATCATCTTCTGGAGTGTTGGCTTGTTAGCTGAGGATAGACTTTCTATTTTAGGGCTAGGTTGGAAGAAACAGTAAGCAACTTGTCTGTGAGCCTGTCTTTTGTATATACAAATGAACCAATCCAGACTCTACAACCCCAGCTACCTTCTTTATCTAACTCCTACATACCAACAAATATTCCTGTGCTCTAACCATGCAGGGTCAGCTACCAGGCAACTAGAGACCACCCCTATAGCCCAGAGCCTGCCAGTGTTATTCAGTATTAGCGGATCATAAACCATTTTCCATGCCCTGCCTTTTGCATGGAAAACAGCAATAGTCTCTGGACAATGCTTTCCATGCTCCTCTGACTTCTTACCAAACCTGGTGTTTCCCTTTTTGGCCCTGCCTGGAATGCTGTCTTCTCTTTGGAAATGCAAGTAATTCTTCCAGTGGCATTAGCCTGTCTGTGTTGTCAGTTACCTCCACAAATAAAAGTCTATAGGTACATTTGAGATTCCCTTCCTCCCACACACACGTATTGTTTTCCTTTTTATCATTTTGTCTGTTTTTTTTTATTGCTCTTTTCTGACTAATTACTTTTAGATTTTTTTCCTTTTTTAAAAAATAGACTTTACATTTTAGAACAGTCCTAGGTTCAGGGCAAAATTAAATGAGTACAGAGTTCCCTTACTGACACATGCTTATCCTTCCTCATTATCAACCTTACCCACCAGAGTGGTACATTTGTTAGAACTGATGTACCTACATTGATACAGCATCACCCAAAGAACATAGTTTACATTAGGGTTCATTCTTGGTGGTGTACGTGCTCTGGCTTTGGACATACTTTTTAGTTCTTAATTCAACTGGATACCAAGAAAGTTACCATGGCAGTATCCTCTGTTTTCAAGTGAATCATACAGGTTTAAGTATTCTCTTCTGAACTATCTCTTCAAATCCCAGGCTTTACAGAAGAACTTAAACCTCTTGTAGGCAGTTTGATCCATTCAAATTTGGCATACATATGTCTGTGTAATGTGCAGAAAGTTGATTTTTGAATTTTAAAGCCTTTTTTCTCAGTTTATATGCATTTCATGAGTGGTTATACTTAATAGAAGAATTTGTAGTTCTTGTTTCCAGTTATAAATCAAGGGTTACTCAAAAGAATGCCTTACCTTTATGATAAGTTCTCTCATGTATGATATTTAAGCGGTAGCAGTATTTTTAGATTGACTTGGGTTTCAGTTAACTCTAATTGTATTGTCAAATACTAAGATACCCAGACACTAGATCTGCATGCTAGTTTCTTTCTGGTTTTAATTTACTGATTTTTGGAGAGAAACATTGATTTGTTATTCTACCTATCCATACTTTCATTGGTGGCTTCCCATATGTGCCCTGACTGGGTATCAAACCCAGAACCTTGATATATCAGGACAACATTCTAACCAACTGAGCTACCCAACCAGCCTGCATGCTAGTTTCTTATTTTTGATAGGCAGATTACATATTTCATTTGTACCTTATACTGTTCCTCAATGAGGTTTATGTTCAATGTATTTTTGCTGTGACTGTTTTCATACCAACTATGCTCCATTCTCTTCTAGAATAATAATGTGTAGTGCTGTATGAAACATCTTACATTTTGCTGTGAAAGAGTAGTAGCCTCAGTTTATTTTCCCAAGTATGATAGACCTTAACATTGATTATTTTTTTGTTTTAGCTAGTGTTGCCTGTAAGAAATTAAAAGTCTTTAAACTGGACAATAGCTGTTAAAAAAGAAAAGAGCCTGTGTCTGTTTAATGCATGAGTTAATTTATGCAAAATATACCATGTTCCATCTCTATTCTTTGCAATGTTTAGCCTGATTGGCCTTTAGGTCTTTTCCTTTTCTTCTAAATTCTTCATTCTTAATGTCATATTAAACTGTGTCTTTCAAGGTGTTTCATTGCTACCATGTTCACAACTCTCAATTGTTTTGGACAAGTGTGGTACCTCTTCTGGTAATGATAGTTAATAATTTTTGGTTTTGTCTGTATGCCCTCTGTCTTCTATATTAGTTTCATGGTTTAAAACCTTTTTATATTTTTAATCTTTTTCTGAGTTTGTCACTTAACCTTTGAAGTTCCCATTTACCTACTTTGTCATCTTATGGCAAAAACATAAACTTCAAGGTCAAGATGTCTTCAAATCATAGCTTTACATTTTATTAGCTTTCACTGGATGGAACAAGTTAACTTGTAAGCCTTTGTTTCCTTATCTTGTAAAATAGGAATTATTAATTATTACAGTCGCTAGAGTTAGCCAAGCCTAAATAAAGGAGCCTTGCATAATATCTGACAATGGGTATTTTTAGTATATACTGCCCCCTTACCTCTGCCCCATTTGTCAGAATTCTTTTGGATACCTTAAGTAATCTCTTAACACCCTCAGGAGGAGATAGCTTGACTAGGTGATGATCTAGTATTAGTGATGCCATTTTCTTTCTTTCTAATAGGCTTTTAAAAAATAATATCTTTTATTAATTATGCCATTACAGTTGTCCCATTCCCCTCTTCATTCCCCTCCACCCTGCACACTCCCTCCCCTACAATCCCCCCTTTAGTTCATGTCCACATGTCATAAGCTCTTCAGCTTCTACATTTCCTACACTACTCTTGCCCTCCGCGTCTATTTTCTCCCCACCTTCTGTCTATGCTACTTATTCTCTGTACCTTCTGCCCCCGACTCCCCTTGTTGCTAACATTCCATGTGATCTCCATTTCTGTGGCTCTGCTCCTGTTCTAGCTGTCCACTTAGTTTGCTTTTGTTTTAGGTGTGGTTCTTAATAACTGTGAGTTTGCTGTCCTTTCACTGTTCATCTTTTTTATCTTCTTTTTCTTAGGTAAGTCCCTTTAACATTTCATATAATAAGGGCTTGGTGATGATGAACTCCTTGAATTGGATCTTATCTGAGAAGCACTTTGTCTGTCCTTCCATTCTAAATGAAAGCTTTACTAGATAGAGCAATCTTGGATGTAGGTCTTTGGATTTCATGACTTGGAATACTTCTTTCCAGCCCCTTCTTGCCTGTAAGGTCTCTTTTGAGAAATCCGCTGACAGTCTGATGGGAACTCCTTTGTAGGTGACTGTCCCCTTATCTCTTACTGCTTCTAGAATTCTCTCCTTCATTTTAATCTTAGTTAATGTAGTTATGATGTGACTTGTTGTGTTCCTTCTTGGGTTCAACTTCTTTGGGACTCTCTGAGCTTCCTGGACGTCTATTTTCTTTGCTAGATTGGGGACGTTCTCCTTTATTATTCAAATAAGTTTTCCACTTACTGCTCTTCCTCTTCCCCTTCTGGTACTCCTATGATTTGGATGTTGGAATGTTTAAAGATGTCCTGGAGGTTCCTAAGCCTCTCCTCATTTTTTTGAATTCTTGTTTCTTCATTCTTTTCTGTTAGGTTGTTTCTTTCTTCCTTCTGGTCTACTCCATCGATTTGAGTCCCAGTTTTCTTTCCATCACTATTGGATCCATGTGTATTTTCCTTCATTTCGCTTAACGTAACCTTCATTTTTTCATCTAATTTGCGACCAAAATTAGCCAGTTCTGTGAGCATCATGATTACCAGTGTTTTGAACTGTGCATCTGATAGGGTTGGCTATCTCTTGGTTACTTAAAAGTATTGGCTCTGTGGCTTTAATTTGTTCTTCTGTTTGAGCCATAATGTTTTGGTCACGTCACACCTCTTAACCTGTGGGGGGCGGAGCCTTAGGTGTTCACCAGGGCAGGTCAACCCAGTTGCTGGCTTGTGACACTGAATGTGGGGGCGGGGTTAGAGAGGGAACAATGGCACTTGCTCTGCTCTCCCTCAGATTTCAGTCCTGTCTGCTGCTTCCCATAAGCAAATTGGGCCCTTCTGTGCTGGTTTCTGGGTGGGTGGGCTTGTGTACATTCTAGAACCCTGTGGGTCTCTCCAACTAACTCTCCTATGAGCGGCACCTTTTCAATTGGTGCTTTTAGGCTTTATTTCCTGTTGCTGGGGCCCTGGGTTGCGAGGTCTGTCTCACTGCCTGGTTTAGTCTGGTTTATCTGCGCATGGATGTGTCTGCGGTCAGCCAACTGCCTTGCGTGCCTCACTGGGTCTGCTCGCTATGCCCAGGGTCTGCTAGCCCTTTGCTCCCAGATCTTCCAGCCACCACCTTTTCCTGCCATGACCCCTCTCCACCAGCCACTGATTCTACTCTTACCAGTCTGGATGAATGGTTGTCAGACTTCCATTCAGTTCAATTTTCTGTCTGTTCTGTCTAAATCTTTGTTGTCCTTAATTTTGGTTGTGCGAGGAGGCACAATGTTTCCACCTACACCTCCATTTTGGCCAGAAGTCTTAATAGGGTTTTTTAAAAAGTTAAAGGGATGTCTTTTGGTTATTGCTCTTGAAAGGACTTTAACCTTTTTTTTTTTCTCCCTTAAACCAGCTTCCATATTGTAACTCTTCACTTCTGGTATACTGCTTTTCCTTTTATTATTGCATCATGTAGTTCTGAATAATCGACTAGACTTAACTACATCTGTTTTACACCTCATAGCTCTGTCCTTTTTATATTTTACCTTTGTTTTGGGGTTGTACTAAATAATGCATTTACTAGTGAGTTACTGGTAGAACTTACCCATTTTTTTATAAAGGATTTATTAAATTCTTCCCTTTATATATGTGCACAGTTCCCTCATTTTTTTAGTTTTATTTTCTGTTTAATACCTTATTGTTAGTTATCTTTGGGATTCAGAAGAAATCAGTGGGACAGATTAATAACACAATCATAACACTTTGAAGTCCTGTTTTTTTGTTGGTGACATTCTTATTGAATGACTTGGCAGAACATCCTTGGGTACATAAGAATTATATTTTTTAAAGTCACATGTAGAGCCCTGGCCAGTGGTTTAGTTGGTTGGAGCATCCTCCCATGCACCAAAAGGTTGTGGGTTTGGCCCCCATTTGGGACATATACAGGAGGCAACCAGTCAATGTTTCTCTCTTACATCATCAATGTTGCTTGCTCCTCCCCTTCCTCTGTCTCTAAAGTCAATAAATATATCCTTGGGTGAGGATTAAAAAAGAAAAAAGTCAATGTAGACATGGGAGTAATAAAGAAAACAACTGTTTCATTGAAGAAAATTTGGAGTAAAGTTAATTTTTGTATTAGTATATAAAAGATTTACATTATAATACAAAAAATAGTTTTGATCTAATCTTTGAAATTAGTTTAAACATGAGTAGTTGCAAATATTGTAAACCACAATAACCATAAAATAACCTGAGTTATTTTAAAGTTTTTGAAGCACTAACTAATTTTAAACTCTTTTTAGGTAAATGAATTGGTGGATGCCAGAGATGTCGGCCTTGGTGCTTGGTTCGAAGCACGTATACATAGTGTTACCAGAGCTACTAACGGACATTCACGTGGCAAAACTCCACTGAAGAGTGGCAGTTCTTATAAAAGGACTAAAGGAAATATAAATCATAATTCCAAAGAGAACACAAATAAATTGGACAGTGTACCCTCTACTTCTAATTCAGACTCTGTTGCTGCTGATGAAGACATTATTTATCATATCGAGTATGATGAGTAAGTGCTCATGCTATTGAGGAATTCATTCATGTTTTTGTTTATAGAAGCAAAACCTTCTATTTCAAGATTGCTTTCAAACAATAGTCTTTTTGAAGAAATCGTTGAGGGGTCTGTTTGTTTTATTTAGTGGTTGTAATATAAGGGCTTCGTAACACTGTTATCTCTGGCTTCTAGGTGGTTTGTTTTTGGTATCCTAATACCTGGCTTAATATAGAAGTAAGGGTTTCTCTTTGTTTCTTCCTCTATAATCTTTTTAATCTATATTTTAATAATATTTTAGAAAGTGTATAATAACATTAGTATAATACCTATTAGAGTGAGATTGAAATATTTTTAAGCAGCTTACTATTGAGATAATTCACAATTTATTCATTTAAAGGATACAATCCATTGGTTTTTAGTATATTCACAGGGTAGTGCATTACTACATGCTGATTTTAGAACATATTTATCTCCTCTACCTCTCCAAAAACATACGTAGCAGTAACTCTTCAGTTTCTCTCTCCCAATGAATTGTTTCTAAATGCTTGTATGAAGACAGTACTAAGAACTTACCTTGATTCTACACTGAATTATTTGCTTTACCTATTTGCAAAGTCTTAATATAAAAGTTACTGTTGTGACAGATTTAGTATTTATTTGACACAATAAATGGACTTAAGTTCTCAGTCAAGGGACATCTTAATCCGTATGCAAAATACTATGCTACCAAATCCTTGTCATGTATAAGAGTTCAAGATCCTAAAGTGGTTGTGATTTTTCCTACCACAAAAATAGTATAAAAGTCTTTGGTGTTCACTCAGATTTTCAGGAAACCTGAAAAGGGATCAAAGGTAGATCCCTTTAATATTTACTTTTCTGATATTTCTTCAACGATTGTGGCTAACTTGACAACAAGGCTTGTTCAAATGAGCTATCATCCTGCTTTTTACCATAGTAGGTTGTAATAGAAATAATAACCAGATGACTGTTAAGATCTGAGATTGGCCAGGACTGACAATATTGGTAGATTGAAGCTGGAATAATTTGTGTGTTATTAGCAATCAGCCTCAGGGTTACTGAACACCATTACAAAGAGGCAAGAAACTATAGTGTGGGGGCCTTTAGCTATCTGTATATTTGCTCTCAACAAGAACATTTCGCGATTTGAGTTTTGTTTCTTGAATAGAATAAATAACTAGGAAGACCTAGGGTCTGATTCTGGTCAATAAAGAAGTTATTGTTTGGCAAGAAATATTGTATAGAATGGCACAGCATAGAAATAGGGTAAAAAGCTTTAAACACTAAATGAACTAAGGTTTCTTAAATTTTTCATTTCAGAGGCCCTTAGTTTTGGAGTAAGACCTTCCAAGGTGTAGGTCTGAGTTTCATATAATAACAGAGCTCAAATCACAGTACCTAAGTGATTTTTTAAAAAAATCGCTTTATGTTGTTTATTGTTTTTTTAAATGAGAAAGAAACTTGATTAGAATGAATATTGGTAAAAGAGAGTAAGTCCAGTATGCATGAGAGGACTGAAATTATCTGTCCTAAATAATTTTTCATGATGGAATTAAATGTATCATTCAATGCTGGCAACTTAAAGATAATGATGGTTGAACTTTCCTTTTTTCTTTTGTTGTTCAAGTATAGTTTTCTGTCTTTTACTCGCATCCCAGCCCACCATCCCAGCCCTCCCCGCCCCCAGTTTTGTCCATGTGAACTTTCCTTAAGAAATAAAAGATAACAGAAACTTAATGGTAGGTAAATATTATTCTCTTACTTTCATTATTTTTTTATTGTTGTTCATTTTTTTCTTTAAAAAGAGAAAAGGATCGATCCCCTGGCTGGTATAACTTAGTGGGTTGAGCACCAGCCTTCTAACCAAAGATCTGGTTCAATTCCCAGTCAGTGATTGGTTCAATTGAATTGAGCTGGTTCAATTCAATTCGCTTGCCTGGGTTGCGGGCCATGTCCCCAATTGGGGGCATGCAAGAGGCAACTGATCCTTGTTTCTCTTATATGTCAATATTTCTCTCCCTTTTTTCTTCCCTCCTCTCCCCTTCCTTTAAAAATAAATAAATCTTTTAAAAAGTAAAGAACTTTATAAAATTAAGCATAAGATAAACAAAATAAATGAGCTTCTAGATAAGAGTCTAAAATTAAAATTTTAAAAAAAAGCCTGGTGTGAGCACCTAGAAAGAAACATGGTGACCCAGTATAGATGTGATAACAAATCCGATTAAAGTTTTATTCCTTGTGGTTATTAAAAAAGTAAGTTAGAAACTATAGTAAAGTACATGTTCACTTTGGCAAGTTATTAAACAAGTTCTTCCTTGGATGGAGGATGCATTGAAAAGAGCTTTTGGAGTGTATGGCTTAAGCAGTAGAATTAGAGATTTATATTGAGTAGTAAGCTCCAAGTGGGTCAATAGAATGTGGCTATCAAATAGTTCTATTGTAAGGATATTTTATCGGAAATAGGATATTTAGAACAAGGCTAGTGATGCTACTGTTTTATGAGGCTGGTTATTCCCTACTTGGAATGTTTTTCTTCTCCCATGCTTTAAGAACAGTATTAATACAACATTGTGCATCTTCAGAGTAGAGCCCAAAATGTGATAATGTAAAACCATCATGAAGAGTAGCTTAAGGAACTCTAAGTATTTAGCTTGAAAAGATTTGGACCATGATAGATTTCATATTTTAAAAGCTCTGTTTTGTAAGTTTCAGGATAACCTAAACTTTCTACCAGTTAGATCTCTAAAGAAAGAGAATGGTCTGCCCTGAGAAGCAGCCAATAAATATACATTGGCCATCTTTAACCACAGGCTGGGAGAATCAGTAGAGATGTTACATTGCAAAGAAAACTTTTTAAAGTTGGAGTGATTGGATTAGGTGACCTCTTAGTTCAGTATAACTTTTACTTCCAAGGCAGTATCTCTCAGGTACTTTTTTGTGCTTTAATTTAATGAATAGGCTTTAGGTACTTATAGCGTATCATACCATTCCATTTATGATACTGATTAAGTATTCTTTTTTTCATTCAGTGAACTAACTTCATTTTTCTTCTACCTAACGTAAGCTGAAAGTAACCTTTGAAAGTAAGTTGAAATTAATCTGCTTCATTAATAATGACATCACCAAATCTCCAAGTATAGTAGTGCAATTTGAACATGTCATTGAACCAAGGCAGAGAAATATCAAACGAGGTACCAGGGAACTTGCCTCAGGAATTCTTTTAGGGTATACAGTGTTTGTCAGTTTAAAATGGCATGGTTTAGCCCTGGCTGGTGTAGCTCAGTGGATTGAGCGCAGGCTGTGAACCAAAGGGTTGCTGGTTCGATTCCTGGTTAGGGCACATGCCTAGGTTGCAGGCAAGGTCCCCAGTGGGGGCCACGTGAGAGGCAACCACACATTGATGTTTCTGTAACTCCCTTTCTCCTTCCTCTTTCCCCTCTCTCTAAAAATAAATAAATAAAATCTTAAAAAAAATAAATAATTGAATTTAAAATTTAAAAAAATGGCATGGTTTAAAAGCTATTTCATAGTGACCTACAGAGCTAACATATTATCAGACCAGATGAATTCTCAATCTTTGTAATGAGTTTGTTGTTGGCCCAGAACAAAATAAATTAGGTACATACACTCATGCATCTTCAATTCCTACTCTAGATAGATCAGACAGTTAAAAACACTTTAATCTCTGAGGAATGGTAGGTATTACAGATTTATGATATATTATTTCTAGGTAGAGGGGTTTCAAAAACAACCCCCCAAAAGTCCAAAATCTAGTAGTGGACATTGTTCTAAAATATAAATGAAATAAATTATTTCATAATTTTTCTCCATTTTTTTCTCTCATAATTATAAATACAAACATTAAGTTCATAAAGAGATTTGTTTGAAATGTTTTATGATTGAGTTTTACTGTTTGCAAGGGTCACTGTAGATTGATTCCTTGATGAACAGGGACTAAGTTATTGAGTGCTTCTTATGAAGATTTTGTAGTTTGTCGATTGTAAGGCCTAAATTAAGCTTGTCAACTTTGATTCACATCTTGATGCAAAAATATATATATAAAGCAGACATAACATCAAAGTTTGTGGGACAAAGTAGATATTTGTGGGATTTTTTCATGATTGCTATTACATACCACTCATCTTTTGTCACCTTTGTCTTAGCAATACTCTTGTGTTTTTATAACTCAGCCAGCCAAGGAAGTACTTGGGGAGAAAGAATTGACGGTAGGAATGTTATATTTAGACTTTAGAGATTTAGATTCCAAATGATTTTTAAATCCTCTTTAAGGTTTTTTAAAAGCACCTTATTAGAGGGCATTCACAACTTGGCTGGGAAGAGAGCTTTTTTCCTCCCAGAGTTGTCATTACAGGGGAGAGACAGTGCTTGATTGAACTTGTGTTTTTAGTGGTATTTTGGACAGAAACAAGGGACAGGGAATTCAGAAATGGCAAATGTCAAGGTATAGTACAGGCATTTAGAAATCGTGCAGTGGTTAAATGATTAATTAAAAAAGATTGAGAAAACATAGAATTTTACCTTATTTCATAGTAGTAAGCTTATACTGTGTAGCTTTCTGAAAGTTGTATTTATTCCTATCAATTATCTTCTCTATAGTTAAGATATTTAAAGTTTAAAAATTTTCTCCCTGGCTGGTGTGGCACAGTGGATTGAGCACCATCCTGTGGATGCAAGGCTTGCTGGTTCTATTCCTGGTAGGGGCACATGCCTGGGTTGTGGGCCAGGTCCTCAGTAGGGAGTGTGTGAGGGGCAGCCAATTGGTGATTCTCTTTCTCCCTTCCTTTCCTTTCTCTCTAAAAATAAATAAGTAAATACATTTTGAGGACTCTGAACATCTAAATTCACAAAGCTGTGACTGGTCTTATAAGAGGAGAGATCTAGAAGGCATTTTGATGGAGACATGATGTTGACTGAAGGAAAGAAATAGAGTTGGAAAAAGACAGTGATTTCCTTAGTGTTTCTCATAGGTTATATGTCTGTGGCATGGCTTCTAGCAATTAGATTATATTAAATCTTGTATGCCAGACTCTGAGCTTTTACATGGATGCTTATGTAACTTTAGCACAAATGTTAATTACATTAATTCTTACATGAAGAAGCCATGCTTAATTAAGTTGCCAAAGATCACATCTATTAAACAATCTGACTCCAGAGCCTGAGAGTTAACCGATATGCAAAATTGCCACGCATTGTAAACATGGCGCTTGTGATCAGTAGCAGCCCACAGTTATGTTGTCTTCAAAGGTCAACCATTTTGTATGACCTCTAAAGACTTGCTTTAGACTTTGAGATTTAAAGACAGCAGCACACATACAACTTCTTCTCTTGAGTTAAACTAGAGTTTCATAAGCAGCTGAGTCCACCCTATTGAATATTCCTTTTCCTGCTTTTGTACTAAGAAACTTCTGTTCTTAGTGGATTTAGATACATTTGAATTACCTACTAGTTCTCAACACTGACTATACAGGATCTGACAGAAGTAAGACCTGCTTGAGTGTGGTTAGTAGGGTAATAATATGAGTGTAATAATTTATAATTTTAATTTGAACATCGCACCTAAAATGTCATATGGTGTGCTTCAGTGTGCTGTTGTTATGTTACAGAATCACGTGCTTATGGTTTTGTAATAAGAGATTTTTGTAATAAAAAGGGGGGTATTTTTGCCCAACCTTGTATATCAGTTTTCTAGGAAGTTTTAAAAAATATCAGTGCCTATAGAACCTACCCTCAGAACTTCTGGTATGATAGATCCGAGGGACCTCCAAGGCATTTGGGATTGGTGTTTTGAAAAGTTCCCTTGTGCTTCAAGTGTGCAGCCATGATTGAGAGCCACTGCCTTAGACCAGTGGTTCCAAAATTATCCTTGGCCAGGACCATCTGCATCACTTGTTATAAATGTGAGTTCTTGGGCTCACTTCAGACGTAATTAACCAGTCTCTGTGGTGGCCCAGATAATCTGTGTTTTAGTAAGTCCTCCGGGCAATTGTGATGCACACTCAAGTTTGAGAACCACTCATTGAGATTGTCTTTGGCCCAGCTTTATCAGTCACGTGCTACTAAAGAGCAAAATGGCGAAAAGGGGTTGATAGTTTAGCTAAATACAGTAAATACATTAAAGGCTAAAGATGAGTGTAATACCTGACAAATCTGAGTGTTCATCTTTAACTTTAGTACTTGTCTTGGGTGGCTTATGGTTTGATCATTTTTCCGTTTTGTTTTCATATAGACAAAATTATTTGAATTAAGTCTTTTTCAAAAAGAAATTATATTTCATTCAAGCTAAATGATTTGTATGTGACTTTAAAGGAGGGATCCATTTTACACTGTGTATTTTTGTACTAACTTTGTACTAACTTCATCTGTACTAACTTTGCATAGAAAGCAATGTCCATAATGAGTTTATGGGGAATTTATCTATTATGATGTGTTAGTATACCCTTGAATGGGAGAAAATACTCTGTAACAGATGCATATTTGTTCTGAAATCTAGTCCTAGTTTTCCTGTTAAAATAGGCTCTTAAATATACCAGTCATTCCAAGACAAGCTTTCTGAATTTGACAGTGTTGAACAAAAATCTTTCCTGATACTTTCATGCATCTGAGGATTCAGCATGTACTTTTAGTTAGTTTTACAGGCCAGTTAAAAAGGTGAATTTGAGAATGCTATTCTTGTTAGTGATTTGCTTTCTTTAATTGCTTTATTAAATTTAGTGGTCTAATTTAGAGATCTTGATTTATAAATTTTAGCTGATTTCTATAAAGAGAAGAAAGCTAGAAAACACCTGATAGTGTGTACATGGAAGTATATATTTAAAGAAGAAAGTGCTTGTGAAAGTTTTATTTATTATATCTTCAGAATGAATAATTATTGTCTGTAGCTAAGCAAAGCTAATATCCTTTAAATATGAGTAAATGATTGCTAAGAGTTTTCATAATGTCATGAAAATTACAGTGATCTTATATGCTCCATGGTTTCACATTAAAATAGAATTGCAAGTTTACCTCAGAGACAAAGATTCTTTTTGTTTTTACTTTTTAATAAATTATTGCAAAGTACCCTTTTAAAATTGGAGTAGCTTAATCCAATACTTGTTAAAATAACAGTATGTGCAAGGCACTATACAAGTACAGTACCTTACCTGAGTTACCTCATACAGTCTTCATAAAAATTCAGTGATGTACTATAAATGCTTTTTATGTGTACATTGGAAATAACTGAAATTAGAGAGGTTAAATACTAACTTGCCCAATGTTGGATAGGTAATAAATGGTGGGTCTGGAGTCAGAAAAATACATACTTGCAACCACTATACCACAGTGTCTCTCAATTTTGAGAGAAGCATGCTTACAAAATATTACGAAATGTTTATATAGCATATAGTGTTGTTTATTTAATTTAGGAATTTTCTGTCAAGTTTTCCATATGTGCTTTTGCAGAGCAGATAACCTTAAACCAAATTTTTTTTTAACTTGGCCATAAACACCTGTGTGCCTTTTTCTGTGGGGAAAATCCATAGTTCATTAATATTAAGAGAGTTTTTAAACCAAATAGGCTAAACTGCCTTTGTGTTATGGGAGTAAAATCAAATGGAAATGTTATAGCATCACTTAGGAACTTGGAGGGTAACTTATTCTAGGCTATAACGAGAAGCTCATCTGGCAAATGTCTTAAGATAATGTTGTTGTTGCTCCCAGCATCCTTTAAGATTTTTTGAGCTATTCTCAGTGTGTGGTGCATGCTTTTGAGTAGCTTTAATTATGACTACTGTGAATAGAAGTCAGTGAGCCAATTCTGAATAAAATCAAGTGGTATTTTTAGATAAAAGTTTTTCTGTAAAGCAACAAAACTGATTTTCTTGAATGTATTGATACAGCAATCTATTTCTAAAGGAGTCCCCAAAATGTTCTGAGCAATGTCAAAATAATGATTTCTAGGTTTTGGTCAGTATGGAGGGTGGGGAGTAGTAGAAGATTTTCCTGTAAGCAAGCCAGAATGTTCTGTTGATCTTGAATATGAAGACCTAGAAGGTGAGGTTTAGTTCCGGAACCCTGGTGCAATGCCCAGGTTGCCCTCATTCTTTCTTGGTTGTTACTAATATATTTACCAAAGGCTGAGCCTATGTCCTCTAACTTTGTATAACTTGCAGCATTTGTAAATGAATGATAACCAAAGGAGGACTGAAGAAGTTTGGTCTGTAACCTTAACCATTGTTCTTCTGTTGTGTTATAAGATCACTCGGTGCTTAGAAAAATGACTTTACAAATATCAGTTGATTTTTATATTTTACCTTTTCAAATATACACATCATCCCTTTACATGAATTAGTGTTTCTCAAAAAGGTGTTCACCAACACTTCAGATTCACCCAGGTAAGGTGTTTAAAGTACAGATTCGTGAGGATCATCGAACCTCACCCTCACTCCCCAAATTGGGTAGGTGAGGGGGTAGATGCCAGGGGCCTTTTAAGTACACTAAGCAGTGGTTCTCTTACTGGCTGTAAACGAGTAGTGCAGGCATTAGGTTAGAATTTGGTTTGAATTATCTAGGGCTTTGGTTTATCAGTAATTTTTTTGTTTAACTCTTTCAGCTTTAATTTTCTCATTTGTAAATATGATTGACTTTCTTTTTTTCCCTAATAACCTTGAAATGTACCCAGTAATAACAGTCAGATTTCTTGGATTTCATTTATTAATAAAGCCAGGTTATTTTGGTAAGTATTCTTAAGTAATGTGGATTTATCTTTGGTGTAGGTATTTTTAATCTAATTATATTGTTTCCATTCTCAAAACAGTTATTGAACATTGTTATTATGTTCTACAAATGAGATTTACTTCCATGTAAAATGCTACTGTAAGCAGTTTTAAATAAGTTATTCTTGTCTGTGAGTGACCTTTACATTTAAGGTGTGAAACTCAGTAATGTTATCTATTAGAATAAGAAATGCTTTCTTTTTGCATGTGGTATGATATTAAAGATATGCCAAACTAGAACATGCCTCCAGATGAATGGTGTCCTTATTTAAGCATATTAACACCAGGAAGCCATGTTTTGAAGGAAGATTTCAATACTATTAATACTTAGTACAGTTTGAGTTTTCTAAGATTATTAGTTGGCTTAGAAGCCACCTAAGAAAATATAATGTTATTATTTTATAATAAACCTATTTTTTAAATAGTGCTTAATTGATTGCCCTGAAAGTTAATTCCTCAGACTTTACTCAATGATTATTTTGTCAATAATTTATCTTATACCTATATTAGAATAATACTTTGACTTCAGGTTCTGAGAAGAAGAGGTCATGTAGTACAGGAGAAAAAAGAATCCTGTTTTCATTCATCCATAGATACAGGGTTGGCCCTCAGCTAAGTGGAGGTAAAGTTGGCCTTGACTCATTCCTTCCTCTCTATGCTTCAGGTCTTTGGGGATATCTTGAGCCCTATTTTAGAAGTCGTTGGAGCTTCTAACATACTTCCCAAAATATTTTGTACAGTCTCCTGCACAGTTTTCCCCTGTACAAATGCTGGAAGAAATCAGCTGCTTAGACTAGTTTGCACTGGCTATCTTCAGCTGTACCTTAGACCTCATGGGGTGAGAGAGAATGCTGTGTGGAGGACTGCCTATACTTAAAACAAAAATACTTTTTCTTGACTACTGCTGTAAATAGCAGTTGAGCTGATTACAGAGTTTTTAGGAATACTAAACACATAATCTTTTAACAAGCCTTTTTCTTAGCTCTGCATAAAATTCTGTGTTCCCATAGATTTGTAACTATTTAGATCAAGACTTCGCAAGTAAGAATAGGAGACAGAGCATAATCAAGTGGATCTTTTTGAAATATAGTGGTCACAGTTTATTATATTTAAGAGCTTTAGTTATATAAAAGACTTTTTTGTTTAAGGGTTTCTTTTTCCAAATATTTGTACGCCCTGTATACTGCAAGCACACTAAAATTTGAACATATCTTCTCCTTGACGAAAACCTGCTGTTTTACAGTTAACTGGGATAACAATACACATTCCTAGCTTTTAGGGGACCTAGAGCTCTGAGAGGACAGGTGGAAGAGATACTATTGTATTCCTGAAGAATAGTATACCAGCGTAAAGAAGTAGGAAATACAGGATTACCTGAGGGTGTGGGAGTTATATGATGAGTAGTAAATGAAATTAAAAATAAATAAAGACTTCCAATTAAACATGACAGATTAAGACACATTTGTCTTCACTCCTTAAACCCTCCGGAAGACAGTAAAAGAAATAAATGCATAAACCCCTGAGGACAAATAATGAGGTAGAAATAAAAGACACAGAAGAGAAAACAACAAAATTTTTGGAAGGTAAGCTAATGGATAAATGATACCCAACTACCTAACTTAGCAAGCCAGAGAAAGTTGAACCATAAGGATATGAAGCCAACAACAAGCAGGTAAATTGTCGTTGAAGAAGAATCTTTGGGAGGCTCAGGCCTTGGACTTACCAGGTATCTTGGAGACAGGCATACAGAATAAAACTGAGAACAAGAGTATTGGTTAATTTATATGAAACAGCATTTAAACCACTCTTCACCCCACTCAAAGTGAGAGGGGGAATAAAAGAGGAAGATGTGTATTTAGGAAATAGGATTCAACATAGCAAGTATTGAAAGGAGATCCCAGCATAACAGCTTTGGAACAGGTCCAGTTCTACAGAGCAAGCTGTCTGGATTACTCTAGGACAGGTCTCTAAAAGATGTTTTGAAGCCCAAAGGGTAAGTAGAGTAGCTGATATGTCTGAACATTGAGTTTTACAACTGTAGCAGAATGGGAAAAAATTTATGATAGGTACATAGAAAACTTAAGCAAGTTAAAACTAAAAAGAACCGTTAAGCATTCAACAGAAAACAAAGCTTTGGAAGAAAGGGCATGTAATTAAAGCATACTTAATTATTTAGCTGTGAATACTAGTTAGTCAACATGTAAAAAAAATTATAAAATACTGATTTTTACAACCAACTTAGTTTGTATAATGTGCTTAAGAGCAAGAAGAGGTTTGCCAGTCATTCTAAGAGTATGGGTCTAGAGCCAGATGGTCAGGGTTTGAATTTAAATCATGTCTCTCTGTCTAAAGAACTCACTTCACTTCTGTTCCTCATCTGTAAAACAGGATAGAGTAGCACCTACCTCTTTTCTAAGAGTTAACATGTGAACACTTGGAGTAGGGCCTTTTCTTAACAATTACGAGAAAGAGGATGGAGGCAAAGGAACTGTGCCTGAGGGATGGGCTGAATAACAGTTTAAAGTAAGAATCAAAATATAAGCATATTAAAAAATAAAGTTAAATAAAAGAAATAACTAGAAAAAGCATGCATTTGGGAACAGAAGTCAGAAATATAGTGGGCTGGGCAGGAGGCCTTTTGTTTGGATTTTAACTTGAACCATAAAACATTTTATTTTCTGTGGTAGAAATCTTTAAACTTAAGGAGAGGTTGAAAGAATAGTATAATGAACCCATCAGCCAGCTTCAACCATTGGTGAACTCTTGGCCATCTATACCAGCATTCCCAAGCACTACTGGATTATTCTGAAGCAAGTCCCAAACGTTGTGTCATTTCAACCTGAAATGGCCTTATGTATGACTGGCATCTATAGTGGGAGCACTGTTCAGAACTCTGATCAAGAAAGAACTTGCTGGCCCTGGCCAGGTAGTTCAGTTAGTTAGAACTTCGTCCTAATACACCACAGTTGTGGGTTTGATCCCTGGTTAGGGCACATACAAGAATCAACCAATGAATGCATAAATAAGTGGAACAACAAATTGATGATGTTTCTCTTTTTCTCTCTCCCCTTCCCTCCTTCCTTCCCTCCCTCTATTCCTATCTTTAAATCAATAAATAACAATAAGAAAGAATGAACTTCCTGACCAGCTGCAAGGAATGAATGCAGTTAGCTGATAACTTTTAGCTACAGTACTTTTGAGATCTCACAGCATTGATCAAGGCACATTGTTTTTCTTACATCTTCCAGCCATTGACTAAGTGTGGCAGCAGTTCTAGAGTCTGGCAGCCTGGGACTGTATGGTCAGTGCCTGGACCATTGCTCACCATTGAGCTGGTCAAGACTTTGTCAGACTTGTACCCCATACACATTCATGCTGTTCATGCCTCACCCACTCTTTTCTCTTTCAAAATGCCAGACCAGCATCATAATAAGGGATTTTGCTACCTAGTCCTGTTCTTTCTCCCTAACTTTCATAAGCTCATCTTAATTTTGTCATCATTTCAGAGCATTCAGCTGACAAAATAGCTAAAAGCATACTTTTTAAAAATATATATTTTATTGTTATTACAGTTGTCCCATTTTCCCCCTTTCACTCCCCTTTGCCCTGAGCCCCCACACCCCTCCCACCCACATTCCCCCCTTTAGTTCATGTCCATGCATCATACTTATAAGTTCTTTAGCTTCTACATTTCCCATACTATTCTTACCCTCCCCCTGTCTATTTTCTACCTACCATCTATGCTACTTCTCTGTACCTTTTCCCCCTCTCTCCTCTGATTGCCCTGTTGCTAACCCTCCATGTGATCTCCATCTCTGTGGTTCTGTTCCTGTTTTAGTTATTTGCTTAGTTTGTTTTTGTTTTAGGTGTGGTTGTTAATAATTGTGAGTTTGCTGTCATTTTACTGTACATGTTTTGTATCTTCTTTTTCTTAGATAAGTTCCTTTAACATTTCATATAAGAAGGGCTTGGTGATGATGAACTCCTTTAACTTGACTTCATCTGAGAAGCACTTTATCTGCCCTTCCATTCTGAATGAAAGCTTTGCTGGATAGAGCAATCTTGGATGTAGGTCCTTGCCTTTCATGACTTCAAATACTTCTTTCCAACCCCTTCTTGCCTATAAGGTCTCTTGAGGAATCAGCTGACAATCTTATGGGCACTCCTTTGTAGGTAACTGTCTCCTTTTCACTTGCTGCCTTTAAGATTCTCTCCTTACCTTTCATCTTGGGTAATGCACTTATGATGTGCCTTAGTGTGTTCCTCCTTGGGTCCAACTTCTTTGGGACACTCTGAGCTTCCTGGACTTCCTGGAAGTCTATTTCCTTTGCCAGATTGGGGAAGTTCTCCCTTATTATTTTTTCAAATAACTTTTCCACTTGTTCCTTTTCCTCTTCTCCTTCTGGTACCCCTATAATTTGGATTTTGGAATGTTTAAAGTTGTCCTGGGGGTTCCTAAGCCTCTCCTCATTTTTTTGAATTCTTGTTTCTTCATTTTTTTCTGGTTGAATGTTTCTTTCTTCCTTCTGGTCTACTCCATTGATTTGAGTCCCAGTTTCCTTCCCAGCACTATTGGTTTCCTGTACATTTCCTTTATTTCACTTAGCACAACCTTCATTTTTTTAATCTAATTTGCAACCAAATTCAACCAATTCTGTGAGCATCCTGATTACCAGTGTTTCGAACTGTGCATCCGATAGGTTGGCTATCTCTTCATCACTTGGTTGTATTTGTTCTGGAGCTTTGGTCTGTTTTTATTTGGGCCTTTTTTTTTTTTTTTTGTCTTGTCATGCCTGTTATGTATTGAGGGGTGGAGCCTTAAGTGTTCCCCAGGGCAGGGAAACCCACTGTAGCTGTGTTGTGACGCTGTATGTGGGGGCGGGGTCCAAGAGGGAACAATGGCACCTGCTCCATTCTCTGTCATATTTCAGTCAGTTCCCCCACTTCCCACAAGCAAATTGGGCCCTTCTGGTGCTGATTCCTATTTGGGTGGGTTTGTGTACATTCTAGGAGCCTGTGGGTCTCTCCAACGAACTCTCCTGTGAGGCTGGGAGTCTCTCCCGGCACCTCAACTCCCACAGGTGTTTTCAATCAGTGTTTGAGGCTTTATTTCCTTGTGCTGGGATCCTGGGTTGTACGGTCTGTCTTGCTCTTTAGTTTCGCCTGGTTTACCTGTGCACAAATGTGGGACTGCCAGGTCCACCAGCTGCCTTGTGCGCCACACCCCTCCAGAATCCGAGGCAGCCTTGCTGGGCCTGCTAGATGCTGCCTTGAGCCCCTGGGTCCATCATCTGCCCGATTCCATTCCTCCTACTGGTCTGGATGAATGTCTGCTTTAACTCCTTGGTTGTTGGATTTCCATACAGTTCAGTTTTCTGTCGGTACTGGGTTTTTTTTGTTTCTAAATTGTTGTCTTCTTTTCAGTTGTGTAAAGAGGCGCAGTGTGTCTACCTATGCCTCCATCTTGACCGGAAGTGTAAAAGCGTACTTTTAAAGTGTGTATTCCATCTGATACTACTGTTGTTTGAAAGGTCACTTTGTGTGGTTGACCTTTGGCTGGTGTTTGGGAACTTGACATTTAGAAGGATTTTCATTCTTCTTTGAAAAAATGGCTCGTGGTGCCTAAACTGTTTGTGTAACAATATGGTTTATGCCGAACACTTGCTTCTGGGAGTCAGGAACTTTAGTATGTGCTGGGCAGTGAGTGCTTACATGACTACCCCCTATAGTAAAAAATCTTGGGTATTCTTTACTGTAATCCCTGGTAGATGGTATTTCACATGGGTTATTAAAACTTGTTGCTGGAGGAACTAAGCATGTTTTGTGTGAATTCACTGGGAGAGTTTTTGAGTCTGCACTCCTCTGGAGTTCATCCCATGTACCTATTTCCTTTGCTGATTTTGCCTTGTGTCCTGTCTCTGTAGTAAATCATGTAGCCCCTAGGAACAACTATATGCCATCCTGTGGGAATGAGTCCTACGAGTTCCCCTAGCAGCAAATCACTGAACCTGAGGTTGGGCATGGGGACCCTAACACATTTAAAAAAAAAAAGGCAACAAATCTCAAATGAAATTCATGATGATTCCTGAATATCAAGTAACCAGTCAATGTTTAGACTTCCTTAATTGTACTTTAAAAAATAATATATATTTAGGTTGTTCAAATACAGATCAAAGCAAGATCTACTTATTACATTTATTTGATAGGCTAAGTCTCAACCTATAGATTCCCCTTTTTTTCCCTGCTATTTATTTGTACAAGTGACAAATTATTCAGTTTTTCCCATTGCCTGGACTCACTAATTACAGTTCTGTAACTAATGGTATTTAGTATGTTCCTCTGTTGATATTAGTCTCCTAAAAACGCTTATAGCTATATCTAGAAGTTTGATTAGATTTAAATTACATTATTTGATAAGAGTTGTTGATAGATGGTGTTTACTTATTGTATGTCATTGAGAGGCACATAGTATCTGCTTTTTTGTTTTCACTTTTTTAATTTATCTTTAGATGGGGAAGGGAAGGAGAGAGGAAGAGAAATGTCAATGTATGGTTGTCTCTCATGTATTCCCTGATGGGAACTGGCCTGCAACCCAGGACTGTGCCCTGACTGGGAATCGAACTGTGATCCTTTGGTTAGCAGGCCCGCCCTCAATCCACTGAGCTACACCAGCCAGGGCCTCTGCTTTTCTTTTCTGTGGTAAGATTTCAGGTGTTTGTTTGACCATCCATTGTGCAATTTGCTACCAACTTGTAATGGTTTTGGCAGCCATTAATCTTGACCTAGATCCACTTTTATTAAGTGTTACGAAAATGATACCTCATTCTGTCTTTCCTTCACTTATTAGCTAGCACTTTTTTCATTAAAAACTTAACCAGTTAGTTCATATATAAAAGGTAGGATAAATTATTGATTCTTGAACTTTTTCAGTGTTCAGAGTAAGTTCCCTAGCATTCTCCAGAATTAAGCCAGTGAGATTTTTAAAGTGTCATGAGCTAATGGGTTTTAATACTTGTTTTCATCTCACTCAATGTTTTTTTGTTGCATTATTACTTGCATGTGAGTGTGCCCAAATTGTCCCATCTCTTGTCTGTGACAGCGCCTTCATGTTGAACCTGACGTAATAGTTTTTGAGGGCTTTGATAGTCTGCATTCTGGTGCAAGAGGGTGTCCCAACTGTTTTTCTATTTCCTTCCCAGACTTGGATTCAGCTATTTCTTCAAGGATTCCTTAGTTCTTTTTAGATAAAAAAGGTATTTAGAGCACATAGTCTGGACTGCTCATTGATTCTTGTTTGATCATGTTTCTAGGTCTTCTGTATGGACACAGCTAGGAAATACTTAAGTATGTGGTAGTTTTTATTGATATTTCCAATTAAATTTGGAGTTGAAGGTTTATAATTCAATCTCTTTAATTTTCCTTTTTTTTACCTTGAAAATGGAGGTTTCTAATAATACCACCATTGATTTACTTCATCCCAGTGGTTCCCAACCTTTTTGGCACCAGGGACCAGTTTCATGGAAGACAGTTTTTCCATGGACTGGGAATGAAGGGATGGTTTTCTAGCCTGCCACCAGATTCAGTTTGATTGGCACTTGCCATTCACTGATGGGGTTTGATATGAGCCTGCAAGCAATTGATTTATTATGGTCTCTGTGCAGTCAGAACTCTCTGCTAATGATAATCTGTATTTGCAGCTGTTCCCCAGCACTAGCATCTCTACCTTAGCTCCACCTCAGATCATCAGGCATTAGATTCTCATAAGGAGCGTGCATCCTAGATCCTTCTCATACACAGTTCACAGTAGGGTTTGCGCTCCTATGAGAATCTAATGCCCCTGCTGATCTGACAGGAGGTGAAGCTCAGGCAGTAATGTAAGCATGGGGAGCAGCTATAAATACAGATGAAACTTTGCTCTCTTGACCTCTGCTCACCTCTATGTTCTTAGGAAATAACTCTACTAGGGATATACAATTAATTTAGTATGTTTTCAAGTCTCTTGTAATAATTCCTCACTGTGTAGTTAAGTCATTAATTGTATACTTTTGTTTCAATTTACTTTTTTACTTTTATTGAATTTATTGAGGTGACATTGTTAATAACACTATACAGGTTCCAGGTATACACTTCTATATAATGCATCATCTGTATATTGTATTGTGTTCTCACCACCTCAAGTCAAGTCTCTGTCCATCATGATTTAACATTCTATAAACACTACACTCTCTTTTACCTCTGTAGCCCTCCTTTTCCTCTAGTAATCACAATACTATTGTCTGTGTCTTTGAGTTGTGGTAGGCTTTGGGGTTTTTTTGTTTTGTCCCTTTACCATTTTCACCTAGCCCCACAACACTCCTCTCCTCTGACAACTGTCATTCTGTTTTCTGTCTGTCAATCTTTCTATTTTGTTTGTTAGTTTATATTATACATTATAGTCCACATATGAGGGAAATCATATGGTACCTTTCTCTGACTGCCTATTTCACGAAGCATAATGCTTTCTAGGTCCATCCATGCTGTCGCAAAGCATAAGACATTCCCCCACCTCTTTTTTTTTTTTTTTTTTTTGTGAAGCTGGGTATTATTCATTGTGTGAATGTGCCACAAATTTTTTTATCCATGTTCATGTCCATCAGTCATGTGTATAAGTGACTACTCCATTTCCTATACTATACTTTACATCCCTGTGGCTATTCTGTAACTACCTATTTGTACTCACCTTCACCCATTCCCCCACACTCCCTTCCCATCTGACAAACATCAAAATGCTCTCTGTGTCCACGATTCTGTCTCTGTTCTTCTTGTTTGCTTAGTTTGTTTTTTAGATTCAATTGTTGATAGATATGTATCCATTGTAATTTATTCATAGTTTTGACCTTTTTCTTAAAAAAGTCTCTTTAATATTTCATATAGTCTTGGTGATGATGAACTCCTTTAGTTTTGTTCTTGTCTGGGAAGCTCTTTTTCTGCCCTTTGATTATAAATGATAGCTTTGCTGGGTAGAGCGATCATGGCTGTAGGTCCCTGCTTTTCATCACTTTGAATACTTCTTGCCAGTCCCTTCTAGCCTGCACATTTCTTTTGAGAAATCAGCAGTTGGCAGTCTTATGGGAACTCCTCTGTAAGTAACAAACTGCTTTTCTTTTGCTGCTTTTTAAGATTCTCTCTTTATCTTTAAACTTTGGCTTTTTAACTATAATGTGTCTTGGAGTGGCCCTCTTTGCATCCATCTTGTTTGGGACTCTCTGTGCTTCTTGGACTTGCATTTCTATTTTCTTCACCTAATTAGGGATGTTTTTTTCAAATAGATTTACAGTTTCTTGCTATTTTTCTTTTGCCACCCCTATGATGTGAATATCAGAACACTTGAAGTTGTCCCAGAGGCTGCTTACACTATCCTCATTTAAAATTTTTTTTTTCCTTGTTGTTCTGATTGGTTGTTTTTTACTCCCTTGTGTTCCATATCATTGATTTGATTCTTGGTTTCTCCCACTCTACTGTCGTTTCTTTGTAAATTGTTCTTTATGTCAAATCGTGTATTCTTTGTTTGACTAGATCTTTTTTATGCTATTGAGGTCCTCACTAGTTTTTTTGAGCATCCTTACAACCAATATTTTGAACTCTGCATCTGCTGGATTACTTATCTTCATTTTGTTTAGTTTTTTTCTGGAGTTTTGATCTGTTCTTTTATTTGGGCCATGTATCTGCTCATTTTGGGCAGCCTCCCTGTATTTGTTTCTATGTGTTAGGTAGACACCTGCTATGACTCCCTCCCTCCCTCCCTATCTTGGTAGCATGGTCTAGTATAGTAGGTGTCCTGTAGGGTCCAGTGGCACAGACTCCCCTACCACCCTAGCTGGGTACTCAAGGTGTGCCCTTCATGCACCCTTTATGTGGGCTAAGTACACCCTCCTCTTGTAGTTGAGCCGTGATTGCTGTTGGCAGGTCAGTGGGAGAGGTTTACCCAGGCCAATCAGCTGCAAGGACTGTCTGTGTCCACTGACCACCAACCTCCACCCTCTGTGGAGGATCAGCTGTGCCAGGGGCAGGGTGGTAGTACTCCGATATGGTCTGCAGCTGTCCACTGGATGCACTGACTCTAGGGTTTCCCAGGTGTGCAGGCCAAGGTCAGTTCCCACCTGTGTTTTGCCCAGGGCCACCCTGACTGTGCTATGAAGCAATCTGAAGTGGGCTTGGAGATTGGTAAAGCCAGGCTGTGAATCTAGGCTTGAAGCTGCTAGTGCCAAGCTGGTGACTACTTAGTAAGAGGGACAGGGGCTGGTGGGTCACTGAGGCTGACTGTGCTTGTTTGAGAGGATTCTGTAAATTATAAAGCACAAGTCAAGACTAACCATTAGTATGGAAAAGCCTCTTAACAGCTTGGGTGAGCCTGTAATTTGGGTGGGTCAGAGCCTCAGGGGATCTCCAGAGTGGGGCAAACTGTGTGAGCCAGGTTGAAGGAGTCTCTGATATGGCACCTGCCTGCTGGCTCTGTGGTTCTGTGGGGGGGGAGGGTTCAGAAAAGCGACAGTTCCTCTGCTCCTATCTTTCTGTCTGGGAGAAAGCTGTCTCCCAGCTCTCACCCTAATGCCAGACACTTCAGTTTCTCCCTGTATGCCACCAGTGCCTTTCAAGCTTCTACCCTGTTGTTGGATCTCAGAGTAAGTGAGTCTGAGTAAGTCTGTATGTGGGTTTTTTTAGAGGAACTACTTGGGACTCCAGAAGTTTCTTCCACCAATGCAGTTCCCACTGGTTTTTGTGGACAGAAGTTATGGGGTTGTATCTTCCTAGCATGGGATTCCTGGGCTTGGGGGCCCTGGCACAGGACTGGGATTCCTTGCTCCCAAGATATTCCTTCTGAATTTTTATCCTCCACATGTGGATGTGAGACCAGGCTGTTCTGTGTCTCTGTCTCTCGTACCAGTCTGGGGGAATGTTGTTTCTTTGATTCTGTAGTTGTCAGATTTCCATTCAACTCAATTTCTGAGGGTTATGATTGAGGATTGTTCTATAATTAGTTGTTATTTTGGTATGGTTGTGCAAGGAGGCAAGCAATATTTACATATGCTGCCACCTTGGCTGGAAGTCCTGTAGATTTTATTTTTTAGAGGGAGAGAAATATTAGTTGAATGCCTCTTGTACTCCCCCAAGTATGGACATGGCTCACAACCCAGGCATGTGCCCCTATTGGGAATTGAACCAGCAAACCAGCAACCTATGGCCAAATTCCCCTGTACAATGAGACAGTACCACTTAGTGTTCCCATCAATAATCTATGAGAATACTAGTTTTCCCACAGCCTGAGAACATACTGTTATCAAACTTCACAAAATATTTTAAGTAGATCTCTGTTGCACAGTCTTTGGTAAAAAGTATGATATGGACTGTAAAGTGTGATTCTAACAAGGGAAATATATTGAACCTTAACAGTCAAATTGAAGAAGTGTAGGTAGGTCTTCACTAAGAGGGTATAGTTAAACTAAAGAATTATTGGTGTAGCATAAGGAGGACGTAGCAACTAAATGGAGAAATTATGAAGAATTGGGAATAACTCCTAAATTTCTGAGAGTATGAAAGATTTCCTCTAAAGAATACTTAGCATCTGCAGATTATCAGATGTGGGAATTCTATCTTGGATAACCTGAATTTCGGATGCTTCTGAGATATCTGTGTTGAAAATGTAGTTGGATATATGAATCTAAAGAGAAAAATTCGGGTTAGAGTGGAGCTTCCAAGTCATCACTCTATGTGGTGTTATGTGTAGATGAAGATGCCCAGGAAAAGAATAATAGTAATATTTGAGTACTTAGATGTTCTTGACTTTGGTAAGAGTAGTTTATGTACTCCTTCCACGTTTATTTTTTTCATATAACGATTGACTTAACATCTCTTTTGCTAGAATTAGAAAAATATACTTTATTTTCACGACATTATTTACAGACTATATATTATACCTAAACCTTTAAATACAATTCTGTTGTGAAATCCTACAAATTTAGTTCAGGGCAAACATAGCTTAAATTCTTGTGCTCTGAAATGTGGGATGATTTATTTTACCTTAGCTTCTATAAACATTTTGTGTACAACTTTGAAGCATTGTTCAAATTCTCTGCTTTGTTTAAAATATTTCCATTCTTGATATATAATTTTGACAAACTTAAACATATAAATGGAGAATTTTCTTTTTTACCATTGCAGTTTTTTTTTTACTGTATTATACAGAAATACATGATAATATGTCAACTGAGAAAAGAGTTTTCTATTTTACATGGCCGTAAAAATATTGAGGCAGGAAACAAATTCACAACTTTAGAATTAGACCCTAGAAGATCTAGATTAACTTCTTTGTTTTATAGGTTGGGAAAGTATTGGTTATTTTTCCAACCAAACTAGTGTGAAATAACATGAGTATATAAACTTCAAGGGTTAGACTAGAGACCTCTAAATTTAGCTTTTTACCATTAAAATTGAAGGAGACTAGAGCCATACACATGACCTTGTACTTATCACTTTCTTTAGAATTTTTCTGTGTGATAATGACAAAAAATTAACAACTTACATTTATTTACCCTATCATATACTGTTTTAAGCCCTGTACAGATTTTCTTATTTTAGTTCTTAAAACAACCATATGAGTATAGTTAGTTACTGTTTTAGGTACCTTTTACACATGAGAGACAGAAAAGTTTAGTAACTTTCCCAAAGATATGCAGCAGCAAGAAGCTAAACTGGGATAAAAAATTATATATAAAAAGTAATAATAAATGGCAAAACCCACATCAAAAAAAAAAAAGAATCAGAGGCTAAACTGGGGGTTTAATCCCAGGCAAGCTAAAAATAAAACATTCTGAGTGATGATAAAGGATTCAAAATCTTACCATACAAGTTGAAGGGAATTCATTTAAAATGTTTTTATTTAGGAGAGAAGATTGAGGGCGGCAGGGACATTTTGACAGTTAAGACCTAACAGTCTGTTGTGGAGAGAATATATAGATTTCTTCATGGAATTTAGGTATACAATGAATGAATTCCAAAGCTTGTCTTTGGCCCAGTGTCAATATCTTCTCCTTTTCGTGTTAAAACTGACACTTCATCACTTACTCCTGAGCAAAGGTTGCATGATTATTTGGAAGGCTTATGGTAGAAGGGAATTAACTATTGCAAAATTTTTTTTAATTAACTATTGGGAAATTAACTAAAGATCCCACCGAGGGTAAATATCTATTTATTCTACATGAATTAGATATACTGTTTGATTCAGAATAACCAAGGCTAGCTGCTGCGGCTGTGCCCAACTTCGGACCCACTTATATTTTGAACAGGCCACTCAGTTGGTTATGGGTTAATGGTTTCTTTGTAGTTTCTATCTGTTAATGCTGTCACACTAGGGCATGATGTCTAATTATTTTGTTCCTAGAACACAGTAAGTTATCAAACTTGAGTGTGCTTTAGAATTTCTTAGAAGATTTACAAAAGTAGATTGTTGGGCCTCATTTCCAGAGTTTCTGACTCAGTAGATCCCAAGCAGAGTATAAGAGTTTGTCTTTCTACCATGTTTCCAGATGATGCTTTATGTTCCTGGTCTAAAGACCACACTTTGAGGACCACCACTATGGTAGTTTAGCCTGCCCCAGTAGAACTTTCCAAGAGCACAAACCAGATATTACTCATTTCTTTTTCCTCTGACTACCAAACAATTCACAAAGACTACAAGTCTTATTTTATAGAAACCATTATGGACTGTTACATTGCTGTCTTTCATCTGTTGAAAGCAGAAACTAGGCCTAAAATTGAGTAACTTTCTAAGCTTTAGGTTCAGATCAGCTGTAGTTTTATGTTAAGCTTACATTTAGAAACACAAAAATCAAATTCTGCTAGAATTCTTTCACATGGTTCTACTTTATGATACTTAAAAAATCTAGGGTTTTGTTTTTGCCATTACTAGGGAGTTAGCTACCTATAAGATCTACAATTTTATCTTTTCTTCCTGGAAAAATAGATGCTATTGAAATGTACTGGGTTCATGTTCTTAGTATGTGTAAAGCAAATGGCAGAACTGAAACTGTTGCCAAATTCAGGAAGAGGTCAGCATCTACTCCTGTTAAAGTAGTTCTTAAACTTCCATTGAGGAAATGTGTAGAAGAAAGAACCTGTGTTTTTTTAATACAGCTCCTTCCCCACCAAGTTAGCAAAGAATGTCTCACTAAGATTTTAGCAAGAATTATTTATTCTGGTAGTTAATATCATGGATAAATATGTTACCTTAAGTGCTATTAAGAATAATATCATTAGGCCCTGGCCCCTGTGGCTCAGTTGGTTGGAGTATCATCTCGTAAACTGAAAGGTAGAGGGTTTGATTCCTGGTAACCCCAGTCAGGGCATGTATAAGAGGCAACTGTTCAATGTTTCTCTCTCACACATTGATATTTCTCTCTCTCTCTCTCTCTCTCTCTCTCTCTAAAATCAATAAGCATGTCCTTGGATGAGGTTAAAAAATAACAGTAATATTAGGTTTTTATGTATGTTGCGTACATTTTTTGTCTTATTTGCCAGTTAATAAGCAATGTTCTGTGATTTTTCTTTTTCCTCAGATATCCGGAAAGTGGTACTGTGGAAATAAATGTGAAGGATCTTCGACCACGAGCTAGAACCACTTTGAAATGGAATGAACTAAATATCGGTGATGTGGTAATGGTTAATTACAATGTAGAAAGTCCTAGTAATAGGGGCTTTTGGTTTGATGCAGAAATTGCTGCATTGAAGACAATCTCAAGGACCAAAAGAGAACTTCGTGTCAATATTTTCTTGGGGTAAGAGTCTCTTCACTGATGTAATTTTTAGGTATTAAGCCCATGGTTTTTTTTTTTAAAAACTGGAATCTATGAAAGGTGGAAATTTGCATACTATAGGAGACTTATTTTAAAATGTTGAGAATTTTTAAATTAAGAATGGCCCTTAAATCTCCATAGCTACTTTATGGTTGTAGAAATTATTTGGAAGCATCTTAGAAATAACAGGTTTTATTAGAGAGATCCTTGCTTATCTCACGGAACTTTTAGAGACTAATCCAAATAATATACAAGAGCATCTCAATAACCATGTTTGCTATGTAGATCTGTGTCAATATAACAGCTATGACTGTCTACCTAACCAGCTCTCTGCTGGTCTTACAAGACTATTGAAATTTTTCTTTATAGTAATTTTCTTCAACTTAGAGAATTTTACAAGCTTAATGAAGAGAATTCAAAAGGTAAAATATCGCCAAAATATCAAATCATTCAGATGTTTTTATCATTAATTCTTTAAGAAGTACTTTTAAATATTTCCCTCATTGTTTCACAGCTACCTGTTTACACTTAGGAAAATATTATCGCCATCTTTCTTAGTCCATTTCTTCTGAATAGAGTTTATTGGATGAATAGCCACTAATTTACCTGAAAAAAAAGTTTGTTAAACAGTTTCCAGTTCTTTGTTATAAATAAATAATTACATAAGCAATTTTGTAAATGCATACTTATGCTTTTTTTTTCTTTTTTTAAGAATGAGTCCTTAGATGTACATTTGCTGTGTTAGGCACTGGGGATTCTAGGGTGACCCTGACAGTTTTCTTTTACGTAAGGGAAACAGCCAGACTAATAATATTCCTGTCAATTTCTAGTTGAATAGATTATTCCATAGTATAATATATGCAGTGCATATATAACATAATGGATATATCTATGATAACATTTAGGTGACAAATATGGGTTGAAGGATCTGCTTATGGTGAGTAATAACAAAGCAGGGGTCTGTAAACTATAGCCCACTGGCTGCCTGTTATGAAAAGTTTTATTTGAACACAGCAATATCCATCTATTTATTGTATTCTCTATGGCTGTTTTTGTACTCAATAGCATTGTTGAATTGTTGTAACAAACTATCTGGCTTGTAAAACCTAAACTGTTACCCTTCATGGAGAAAGTTTACTGACTTCTAAGATAAAGAAAAATAATGTTTTGTGAGGTACTGAAAACAGCTTATATTTTAGGAAACAGTTGCAGGACTTTATACCAACACAAGTTTGATTTTATTGCCAGAATAAGGATGTTAAATCAATTACAGACTTCCAGGCCACTTGAAATTCTGATGTGGATATAAAATATGAAGAAAAGGAGAAAGCATCTATATAAATTTGTTATATAGGGAGCCTTATAAGATACTTGAGTTCAGGAAGTACAAAAAAAAACATTTGTATCTAGCAGGAGGGGATAGATAATAGTATGTCATGTTCAGCTAAAAGAAGCTCACCATTAAAAAATATATATTTTCTGGAGTGATTCTGAAGTACAGTAGAACACCCTGGCTTTAGTGACTAGACTAAGGTTGAATGGAAATTATAGTCAAATATTGGCTCACTAGAGAGAAAAATTATGTGATAGCTATCCCAACAGTAAAACATACTGTCCTATAAAGTTTTGTGTTTTTTGTCATTTAACTTTCTACTAGACATGTTAGGAACACAAAGCCAATAAGGAGACAGTGTGGCTTGTGAATTAGTTTTTTTTCGTGGTTAAAAATCTCTATCCCCTCACTGGACATAGTAGGTAAATAATTAGAGGGAAGGTATAGAGATCTTCTGCTATTAATAGACAGTTTGGGACTGTTACAAACATTATACTATATACTGCCATGACATTACACTGTGTCCTAGTGCTTATGTGCCTTAGTTTTTGTAGTGCACATCTTGTGTATAAGTAGAATTGCTGGGTTGTAAAAACCTGCGCATCTTCAACTTTAACAGATAGGACCGAATATTTAAGTGGTTATACTGGGTTATATACTTGCATAGCAGTGTAAGAATTCCCACTGACCTGCATTCTCATTAACACTTTGTCAGACTTAAGTTTTTACTAATCATCTGGGCTGTATAATAAAATAGTATATCATTGTGGCTCTAGTTTTCATGTCCCTGGCTACTAATGAGATAGAGAACCTTATGTTTATCGGCAATTTGGTTATCTTGTGAGGACCCTGTTCCAAACATTTGCATTTTGTTCTTGTTTAATTGGGTAATCTGTTGTAACTGATTTTTAGGAGTTCTAATTGTGGAAACTTGACCATTTGAGTTATATGTGGAGAAAGTATCTTCTCCTTCTGTGGCTTATCTTTTCTGCATATGTTTGAATCGTGTTATTAATTTTAAATAGTCAAGTTTGTCAAAATCTTTTTCTTATGCTTATACTTTCCATGAGAAATCTTCTCACCTAAGAAACTTTGCAGGGTTGGGGAGCTAGGGATTGGGGGATTGTGGCAGACTTCCGCCAGCAGAGTCTGCCCGTTGTGGCTGATGATGAGAATAAATGTACAGGCAACAACAGTCCTGTGGAGAAAAAGGGAACGTCAGGGCTAGTCTCTCAAGGGGAGAGTGTCTGTGGAAGCCTCAGCCACTCTCAAGGGAAGAGCACCTCAACCCTTGCCTAGACAGGCTTTTATTGTTTTCCTCAGGTCTTACATCAGAGAACGATTTATTATCTATTACATACAATATTATTGTCTACATTTTAGGTACAATCAAGGAAATGAAAATAACATACAGAGGGGAATGGTAGCAAGCTGATTAGCTCTCTCCTTGAAAAAATTCACACAGGCTTTGGATATTACCTTGAAGATAGACAATACACATTTGTTGTTTTGGAACAAAACAGGGTAATGGAGTTTTAGCAAGAGCAAGCCATAACAGTCTGTATGCATTTTCTAGGCCTGATTCCCACGGGAAAACTTGGTTTGAACAGTTTTCTGCCTTTTCCCTCTCCCTCTCCCCACCTCCCTCCCCTGTTTCTAACTCCCCTTGTTGTTGTCCATGTGTCCTTTATAATTGTTCCTGCAAACCCTTCACCCCTTTCCCCTATAATCCCCTCCCCTCTGGTCACTGTCAGCCTGTTCTCAATTTCAGTGTCTTTGGTTATATTTTGCTTGCTTGTTCATTTTGTTGACTAGATTCCTGTTAAAGGTGAGATCATATACTATTTGTGAAACTGCCTGGCTTATCCATGCTGTCATGAAGGGTAGGAGCTCCTTTCTTTTTGCTGCATAGAATTCTATTGTGTAAATGTACTATAATTTTTTGATCCACTCATTTACTGATGGGCACTTAGGTTGCTTCCATCACTTGGCTCTTGTAAATTGTGCTGCTGTGAATATTGAGGAAAACTGTTGGGAATTTGATAGGTATTACATCGAACCTAATCCCTAATGTGATTTCTGTTCATTTAGTTAAAACTTTAATTGTGTTTTTTCCCATGTTTTTGTTAGGTTGAATCATATGAAATATGCTTTTGTCAGTTCAGATATTTAAATGTTGGCAGTTAAATGGCTCATCCTGATATTCTCTTCAGAGATCTGATCTTATATGTTGTATTAACTTTATTTAACCTTAGGTACCATTTGTTGTTATTGTAAATTCTTTTTTATTTCATTTGTCTCTATGTAACTGATATACAGGTAACTTTTAATCTCGGATCCAGTAGCCTTACTAGATTTTTTTAGCTAGTTTTGATTTATATGTATACCGTTTGGGGATTTTTATAATTATAATATATTAATTTTGACATTTTTCTTTTACTTCTTTCTTTGATTGCTTCCTCTGTATTTATCAGCTGCTCTTTAGTATAGTGTTGAAAGGAGATATTGGTAGCGTGCACCTCCCCCTCATCTCCATGAAAAAGCTTTCTGAATTTCACCAGTAACTATATTTGATACAGGTATTTTGTGGATATGCTTTCCTGGGTTTGTTTGACAGTACTTTGGATTTTTACATTTGTGTTAAGGGTAAAAGTTGCATGTTAATTTTTCTCCCTAGTGGTCCTTTATAAGTAATGCTGGTTTTTATAAAGTAATTTGGTGGGATATTATTTTTCTATTTTATAGTAGAGTTTTGTGTCCTTTCCTTGAATGGTTGGTAGAACTTCTCGATAAGGTCCTCTGGGGCTTAGTTTTCTTTGTGAGAAGGCTTATGATTGGTAGTTCCATTTCTGTAATGACCATAGGCCTATTCAGATTTTCTGTCTCTTCTTGAAATAGGATTTAATTTTTTAGAAACTTTTTTATTTTATCTACATTTTAGTTGTCTTTTTTTTGGTAGTCTCATCTTTTAACATATATGGTCTTTGTTGTGATGGTCCCTTTTTAATTCTTAAATTTAGCATATGACTTTTTAATCTCACCAGAGGTTTATTACTTTTATTAAAGTTTTACAAAGAACTTTCAACTTTGATCCTCTCTATTGTATTGCAGGTGCAAAGGAAGAAGCAAGTAGGGAATATGATTTTTAATATGCCTTGGAGATTTGATCAGGGAACTTGGAGTTAAAGTTCATGTTTCTTTCTATTTGTAGTTTGTGGGTACCAAAAAGTAGATAATGCTTAAACTATCTAATTCTAATTATCATATTCTATTTTACCTTTTCTTTTTTTTCTAACTTTAAAAACTCAAAACAAGTTTACAGTTTAAATTTATTTTTTAAAATACTTTATTCACTTAATATTATAATGTATGTTGTATTTAATATCACATGAAGTTATACTGGTTTATATATTCATAAGTAGAATTTGAATCTTATAGCAGGAAAATAATTTTTTTTAATTTTATTTATTTATCTTTAGAGGGGAAGGAAAGGAGAGAGGGAGAGAAATACCAATGTATGGTTGCCTCTCGTGTGTCCCCTACTGGGAACTGGCCTGCATCCCAGGCATGTGCCCTGACTGGGAATCGAACTGCGATCCTTTAGTTTGTAGGCCCACGCTCAATCCACTGAGCTATGCCAGCCAGGGCGGAAAATAATTTATTTAACTTTACAGGGCACAAATTTGGTATCTGTATCACATTGTAAATCAAAGCTCACTGTATTTGAACAGTTTTTGGCCTTCCTGTGTTGCTTAATCATATAAATATGCCCCTGCTTTAGGGCTGTTCCCTCTGCCTGGTTGTCCCTACACAAATTCATTTGGCTTGCTCTGTCTCTTGCACCAGTTCTTTGTTCAAATATCACTTGAAAAGTGATTTTTCTGATCACACTATGTAAAATCATATATACATACCAGGTGTCAGTTACTTAAATTTTCCCTTACTCTGACTTATTTTCTTTATAGTATTGATTATCGTGACATTTATTTGTCATGCCCTGTTTTGTATTGGTTTGCTGTTGTTGCTACAAAAAATTACACAAACCTAGTGACTTAAGCAGTAACACTTTATAGTTCTGTAGGTCAGAGGTCTTATGGGTTATTTGGGCTAAAATCAAAGAGTCAGCAGGGATGCGTTCCTTTTGGAGACTCTTAACAAGAATTCCTTTCCTTATCCATATTTTAAAGGCCTCCTAATTTCTTGTGGCATACTTCCTCCATTTTCAAAGCCAACAATGTTGTGTATCTCTTGAGTATCTCTTCTTTCCTCTTCTACTTTTAAGGTCCCTGTGATTATATTGAGCCTACCTGGACAATCCATATCAAGGTTATTAACTTAATCATACCTGCAAGGTATGATTTTATTACATTTTGTCATTTAAGGTAACTTGGGCTTAAGACATACATCTTTGAAGCTTATTCTGCCTTTCTTACCACTGAAATAGTTAATGCCTTGATTTTTGTTTACTACTGTGTGTCAGGCCTTTTTCTAGACACTAGTTTCAATTGGTATTCAGTAACTATAATAAATAGAATCTGAGATTAATATTTTTTCATATGTTAGCATTTCTGAAAATAGGATGTATCTTAAAATTTATATTGGACTAACTGAAGTTGGGATATTTCAGAAATTTGAATATTCTTCTGCTAGTCATCTTGGAGTGCCACATACTTGAAGTTGAGTTCTCTGAGCTTTTATATTCACAGGTAGTGTGAATTCATACCTGTAAACCTACATGAATTATACCTTATGGTACAATTCATATGGGGATAGTTTTTCTCCTTATACTCAGTGTTAATAGAGAAACAAGCATATTTATTTTCTGTCTCTTACAGTAAGGTAATTTATTTCCCATTTGTCTTTAACTGTGAGAGAAGCTGTTTGGCTTTCGAGCTTTATTTGAGGGTCCTTCATCTCAGGCTTATTGCTTTTGGGGGATTTTATAAAATAATGTATCTCATAGTTGTTGTCTGTTTTGAGTCCCAAGTTTATTTGAGTGTTCTTCTTAGACTGCCCCATTGCAGGCCAGTTTCTGTCTTGGTAGTTCATAAAATAATGTGTTTCACAGTTGGCTTATTAGATTCAATGAAGTATGGTGTTTCTTAAAGGAATGAAATGATGACTTCTTTGCACATTTTAGTTGTGATCCATGACTTTATCAGTTTTATGTAGAGGAAATGGGTAAGGTAAGCCTTCAACTAAAATTATAGATAAATGAGTGAAGAAGTGAATTTAGTTTAGAGCTTTTTTAATGACATTTATTGAAGCATTTAAATATGTGTCTCTGGGTAGGTAAATATTCATCTCTGAGTAGGATGAAATCACTGGCAGTAGATCATTATTATCTAAAATTTTAGATTAGCCAGATCAAATATTTATCTGTTTGAAGGCAGCATACAGGCAAGGAGAAGTACTGGGGCTGTCACTCAAAACCTTAGAAGACAGTTGACTTTTGTAGTGGCTTTTTGCCCTGGGGATTCTACTAATTATGGGTGCAGTGCAAACCTAGTTTTGCATGGGGGCAGTGTAGAGACAAGTCAAAACTTTTAGCAGATAATTTAGATACCTTAGTTAAAAATTGGATGGCTAAGCCAAACAGGTAGATTTATAAGTCTTACCAAGACTTTAAACTAGCTGTGCTTCAGCATAGTTGCTCATTAAAACTTTAAACCACCACAGTACATATCTCTTTGGCAGAAGGAAAGTTGGAACTTCTTCATGGTAAGATAACATCTGAAGCCTCAGATGTTTTATATACACTGTCTACCATGGAGCGAAAAATACCGTGCTACCAAAAGACAGCATATATAATACAAAACCAGAGGGGAGAAAAAGGCAAGTATAGAAATAGATTTATAGATGATTGTGATAAATCTGTTATCAGATAGGGACTTTAAAGTAATTGTGGTTAAAATGTTCAAGAAAATAAATGGAAAGATAAATTTCAACTGAGAATTAGAATCTATAAAATAATCCTATAGAAATTCTAGAACTGAAATATGTAGCATTTAAGACTAAGATCTCATTATATTGGCTTAAAGTAGATAAGATATAGCAGAAGATAGGATTAGTGAACTAAAAGGTCAGTGAAAAATACTCAATCTGAAACATGGGAAAAAATAATGGAAAACAACAGAGAATAGACTTAGACATATGGGACTTGGTAAAAAATGTATGTATTACATTTATTTATAGATCCCCAAAAGGAGAGTAGGGTGAAAACAACAGTTACACCTTGTTACTCAACTTCAGAACTCATCAAACCTGGTACTTATCACGTTTTGGTGAGAAAAATGTTTCAGTGCTTGGCGCTTGCTTGCCACCCCTCAGAATGAATTAACAACAAGCACTGAGGGACCAATGTATTTGAAAACAGCTAGAATTTTTCAAAATTGAAAAGGATAACTCACCTTAGAAATACATTTCTAATGAAAATATCCTACAAAAAATGAAGCCAAAATAAAGACATTATCAAACCAAACCTGAGAGAATTCAGTACTGACAGACCTGCATGAAAAGAAATACTTAAAGTGACTTCTTTAAGAAGGAGATATATTATCTAGAAACATGAAAATACAGAAAGGCATTAAGAACAAAGGAAGGGTAACTGTAAGTGAAGTACAAATAGACTATTCAAGACAATAATAGTGAAGTTTAAAGTATGTAGAAGAAAATGCATGACAACCATGCAAAAGATAGAGTTGGTAAATGAAACTGAGATTCTGGCATGATCAGTGAAATAGTGAAAAGTAAAACTTATTGGGTTGACCAAAAAGTTTGTTTTTTTCTGTAAAATGTCTCTAGCACAGCCTAGTTTTCTTTAACTTCATTCAAAACAATTTTGTTAGACTGCATTGTGATAGATATCAGTGTTCATTTTTTTAAATAATTGGTGATTTTTGTTACCATTTTAATATTGAAGATGGAAGAAAATAGGCAACTTTTTGGCATATGATTTATTTCAAGAAAGATAAAAATACACAACTGAAATGTAAAACAAGATTCATGTAGTTTAGGTGCTGTGACTGATCAAGAGTTTCAAAAGTGGTTTGCGAAGTTTCATGCTAGAGATTTCTCTCTGGACAATGCTCCACCATCAAGTAGACCAGTTGAAATTGACGGCAATCAAATCAAGACATTAACTGAGATCAATCAACATTATATTACACGGAAGATAGCCAATATATTCAAAATATCCAGGTCAATAGTTATTAGTGAAAATGAAAAATGTCTTTATTTTACCAGAAAAAAAACCCCATAACAGACTTTTTGGCCAACCCAATAGTTTGATTTGTCAGTTTTGCATGCTGCAATCTTAAAGAACCACTAAAAATTACTAAACTGTTAGCAAATAAATAGAGTAGAAAGTTAATAATGAATATTAGAAATATCCAGCCCTGGCTGGTGTAGCTCAGTGGACTGAGTGCGGGCTGTGAACCAAAGGGTTGCGGTTGGATTCCCAGTCAGGGCATATGCCTGGGTTGCGGGCCCAGTCCCCAGTGGGGGCCATGTGAGAGGCAACCACACATTGATGTTTTCTCCCTCTCTTTCTCCTTCCCCTCTGTCTAAAAATATAAAAAAAGAAAGAAAAAAAGAAATATCCAAAAGAAGGCAATTAAAAAGAGTAAAAGAAATGAAAAGGTAAATGAAATCAAACATGTAATGGTAAAAAGAAACTCAGATATATAAGCCAATGTATTAACTGTATGTGAACTAAATATTACAATGAAAAAAATTAGACTAGATTAAAACGAAAACAAAACCCATGTAGTGCTTGCTAAAAAGACTTTATGAAGTCTTAGAAGTTGAAAGTAGAAGAAGGAATGAACTCTAGGAAGATGACAGCAGCAAGATTTTTTAATATCCCTAGTTGTCCTTAGAAAAACATAGAGCAACTAAAATATCCAAAAAATCATGGACAGCAGTTTTGGATGATGTGGCATTTCACACAAACACCTAAATAGCTGGTGGGATAAACAGCTGAAAGCTACAAGACCTGTGTGGTGTCAGTGGCTGTATAAGAGGAAGAAGAAGCTAACTACTGGATATATGATGGACTCAAGAACTCTAAAATAGTAAATTAACTAGGCAAGCAGTTTCAAGAATAGTTTGGTGGCCTTTCAAAATGATCCTCAATAATTCCTGCTTCCTGATACTCACACCTTGCATAGTTCCCTCTCACATTTTACTAGGGTTGCTTTGTGTGACCAAAAGAATATGGCAGAAGTGATTGCATATAACTTCTGTGATTGGGTTTTAAAAACACTGAAGCTTCCATTTTGGGCTCTCAGATCACTTCCTCTGGGGGAAGCCAGCTGCTGTGTTGTGAGAATTCAGACAGCCTGTCGGTCTTTCCCTAGTTGAGCCTTTAGATGAGACTGCAACCCTGGTCAACAGCTTGACTGAAACCTCATGAAAGATCTTGAACCAGACCTACCCAGCTAAGCAAGCTGCTTCCAAATTCCTGATCCACAGAACTGTAAGGTAATTTTTGTTTTATGCTGCTAGTTTTAGGGTGATTGTTATGCAATAGTAGGTAAAATTAATACGGCAGATGAAGCTAGAAGGGGTAGGCACCCCAGTTTGGGTAAGTACAAACAGTTTGCAATGAGGTCTAGAGGGATTAGAGCTCTATGAACTCTCAAAACTAGCTGTAGCTCCATTCCAGGACAAAGTTCCATATTGAGAAGAAACTACTGTGGATTCAATTCAAATTGAACAGGACAGAGACAGTAAAGACAAAGGAAAAAAAGATCCAGTTATAAATAAGGGAGGGGAATAGAGCCAGGAGATTTCAGAAAGTAAATTTCACAATGTCTTTTTAAAAATAATTTTTGAGGAATAATTTACAGCATATTAGGTGAATATGAACAAGTATATGTACCCATGCCACCACTGTAATCCAGATATAGAACATTTTGATCATGCCAGAAAGTTCCTGTGGGCTCCATCAAAGTCACCACTATCACCTTCAGCCTTGGCCCCAGACAGCTACTGATCTGATTTATAACCTATTAGATTTTAATTGCCATGGTGTTGAATGCGTCTCCAAAAAGCAGCAATGAAAATAGTTCTGTGGAACTCTAGCTGTGAATTAGCAAAGCTAAGTGAAACTATACCCTCTAAAGTTTCAAGAAAAGAAGAGAAAAAAAGCATTGATGTCAAATACCATAACAAAATTAGAAGGAAGAAAAAAAATAAGGAACTAGGATAACACCCTTACAAAGAAAGTATTCCAGAAAGACGTACATCAGTCAAGAAAAATGTGGGCTAAGGATTTTAAGTGTAGCCAAACTGGCTGTCAGTATTAAGGCTGGAAAACAATTAATCGTAAGAACTAGAGGAGGCATCATTTTTCCTGAACCTTCCAGAGGACTAGCTTCAGACCTTTCAGATGACTAAAGAGAATTTGACAGAGTGGTTGTAAACATTAAAATATTGCTACATTTAAAACTAGAGCTAAAGGAGATATAGAAAGGAGAAAATATAGTATGTATGTAATAATTATATGATCTGACACTGTAAATATAACTAAGACATGGAAATGTACAGAGAAATTTTTTAGAAGACTTTATTTCTTTTTAGAGGGGAAGGGAGGGGAAAAAAAGAGGGAAATATTGATGTGTGAGAAAAACACCAGTTGGCTGCCTTGTTCACTACCCAGCCAGCGATTAAAGCCAGTGACCTTTTGCTTTGTGGGATGATGCCCAACCAACTGAGCCATGCTGGTCAGGGCTGTACAGAGAAATTTTAAAGCATTCTCAGAAATCATAATGACAACTGGTAAGAGAATGTCTTGTGTGTACTTTCGGATAAAGCAAAGAAGTATTTGTAGCATTCTAATTTAGGCATCACTGGTGTGTCTTCTCATTGGAGAAAACAGACAAACAGATAATTATTTTTTAAAAAGTAAATTCACCCTTTAGTTCTGAATTTGAACAGAAAGTTTGTATTAACTCATGAGGTATTTTATACATGTGTTAATGTGTACATTTCACTTCTATAGCTCTGTCCCCTGTAAAAGCCTAGAGACACTGATCAGTCCAGTTTCAGTAAGCTTCTCTAGTACCTAAATTCTGGTCTTGAAATACCATGTCTACCTAAAAGAAACCGGGCTTCCTTGGAGACAAGAATTCAGGCTGGAGGCAGAAAATGTTCAAGGTGAACTTGGAGCATCTTGTGTTATAGGTAACAAGGAAGCCCACAAAGACTGAGAAGTTTTGTCAGAAAAATTTGGCGGTCAACTGGCCAGAGATAAGAGAGTTTAAACATTGATAAGGAAAATAACTACAGTGGATTAAAACACTTAAAATATGTGCTTTCCTAGTAATACAGAAACTCATTGGTCATCTATATAGGATGTTAGGGGAATTATTCCTTTGAAAAACTGCAGATAATTTTACCCAAAAATGAACCTGGAATCGAGTAAGCATTTAAAGCCAGGTCCGGACCTTTTAAAAATTTTTTTATTTAAAGGTCTAAATAATGAATAGTTTATCATTGGTGGCCAGATGGTCTCTGTAAAAACTACTGAACTCTGCCATTGTAGCAGGAAACCAGCCATAGAGAATACATAAATGAGGTAGGTATGGCTGCTTCAGTAAAACTTTACTTAACAAAAACAGGCAGCAGACCAAGTTTTTTGACCTTTGCTCCAGATCCAACTACCAGTTTACTGAAAATACAAACAACAATAAAAACTAAACTATACTTTGGGGATGCAAATGTCAAAATCAAGACTGAGAAACTCTAGGACAAATGATAGTGGTTCTTCAACAAATTGCAAGGAAGGAAGAGATTGTGTGGGAATTTATAGATTAGAATCTTGGAAACAGGCAAAAATTGTACATTTTTCTATGCGGTTTTCTGCACTTGTGTATGTTTAACATTAACAGTTAGAAAAGGTGAAAGGATGGAAAATGTCATTAAACAACTGCTAATAAAAAGTACACTTTGATACTGAACGTATTAGTAAATACACATTTTATAAGATTTAAGAATCTTAAATTCATGTATATCCAGTGACATAGCTTCGAAAATATAAGCAAAACTTGACAGATTACAAGGAGAAATGTACATATCCACAGTCACAGCAGGAAACTTTGAAGAAGCTTATACAAACAGGTATAAATTGTATCTATGAAAAATATAGCTTAGTGTTTGAAAGATTTCTTTTTAATGATGTCATCTTTTTACCTAGAAACTCACTGTATTTATTGGAAATATATTTTGATCTTTCATTTTAATTGAGTGTATCATTTTATCTAGTCTTTAAATTAAACTTGCAAAATAGCTGTCTCACCAGATAGTAGTCTAAGTGCTGTTTCTAATTTTTTTCCTAACATAACACTAAAGTTACTCTTAACTTTGATTATTAGGTACTTACTGTTGGACTTTTTTCTACTGGAAACAATAACTCAAAATAATTGGAATAACTATAATACCAATTTGTAAATAGACAAAATTTAATGAGTTTTCACAGTGACTTTATTATTTGCATATTGTTTGGTTTGCTGGCAGAAGTTAACCTTTCTTCCTTTTTTAAACAGGGGTTCCGAAGGAAAAATAAATGATTGCCAGATAAAATTTGTAAATGAAATCTTCAAGATCGAGCAACCTGGAGCCCATCCTCTTTCACTGGCAGATGGAAAGTTTTTAAGTATGGATGTTTTTATGGGCTTAGACTATATATATTGTACATGATTGCCATTTTAATTGGCCAGGGAATAACTTTTGAGAGAGTATAAGATTTAACCCGTACAATTTTACTTTCAAGACACCATTTTTTTCCCTCATTGATCAACTGTCTCATGATAGCCCATTTAAAGGTCAGAAATTGCTTTAGTTTGGGCACCCTGTCTTTATACGTGTGTCCTTGAAGAGCTTTGAGTTCCTGCAGGAGCTCTACATTGTCATTCTTGTAGTTATTGGTGATGTTGTTCACATCATGTCCCTTTTGTTTAACTAAATATGAAGGTGACATCTGATTGTCACCTTAAGGATCTTTTAGAATGCATAATACAGAGGAGTTTCATAATATCCATTGTAGCAGCCTACCCCTGTCAAAACATTCTCAAAATGATGATCCACCTGTTCATTTGTCTGGTATTTAGTGCAATATAACATATCCTACACCAGCTTTTTACTACGTGAGCATTAGCCATGTCCTTGGTACCATGTGACTCTTTCCAACACCAGGTTGTGTCCTGGGAATATCTTTATCTCTCTGAGGTTTGGTTTGCCTCTATGCAAAGTAGGTGTTAGTAAGCAAAACTTGTATTATTTTGGTAGGATCAATTGAATCAGCCATTGCAAGTGCTTACCTATTACCTGGTCTTGCAATATATACTGCTGGACCTGCTGTGAGTTTTCATCTAAATAAATTTTCAGTCACCCATGAAAAGCTATTTGCCTTCTTCCTCACTTGCTTATGGACCTTGTGATTTTGAAAAAGAGGTAGAATGCAATTTTTCAAGGATTTTGAGATGGTTTCCATCTCGTCAAGACACCATTTTTGGACTAAGTTCCATTTTGGTCTGATGGTTTTTCTCATGATAAAATTTGTTTTCAAAGAAATATTTTCTCATAGTAGCATTTTGTTGCCATTTTCTTGCTGTTTTCTCTACTATAGGTTCTGTCCAACTACAAATCCCATTTCAGTGATTTTATGGCCATCCAAGATTAATTTTTTAAATATTTATTTATATTTAGAGAGAAGGTAAGTGAAGGAGAAAGAAAGGGAAGGAAAAACATCAATGTGTGGTTGCTTCCCAAACTTTTCCCCTGGGAACCTGGCCTGCAACCCGGGCATGTGCCCTGACTGGGAATCAAACCAGCAACCCCTTGGTTCACAGGTCCACGCTCAGTACACTGAGCTACACCAGCCAGGGCGAAAACAAAAATTTTTAACAGATCAATAAACACTTTCATGTTACCAGTCTAGGCCATTCTCATTTTTTTTTGAGACTGCAGTGCTAATATATCTACATTTGAGTTAAGACCCTCAAGGCATAATTTGTATGACTACTTGTAGGATTATATCTTAGGAATGAAGATAAGTTGATGAGTAAACCTATTTAATGGGCCTTAGTCTTTCTCAGTAAAACACAGCAGAAAACCCAAGTTTGACTAGGTTTTTCTCATGTGTTTCTGTTTTCTCCCACTCAGTATACTGCATGTATTTTTTTGTTCTGTCTGATGGCTAATCACATTATAGCTACAATTTTTAACTTGTATGTTAAAGAAACCATTTCAGAGCCACAGCTGGATTTCCATTGGTCAGATTGACTCTCCAAACCAAAAATCTAAACATGTCTTTTAGGTTTGTCATATTTCTCTTGTCACAGTTACTTTAGTGGAAATGAACAACAAATTATTGGTCATTTTCATTAGCAACAATAGGCAGTGATCAGTCAGAAAGTAAGTACTAAAGTCAGTAGCCTTTTCCTTCCTCCATCTCATTTATGAGATACTTTTTCCCATTTCCCATATATGCTAGATTAGTCCTATACCAGTAAATTTCTTCACAAATGTACTGTGTACAATTTGTAAGACATTCAGATTGTAAAACTATATAAATTCAAATAATATAGAACTCCTAGGAGGTACTCATTCTAACACCATGTCATTCTAGACATCATCCTGTATCTATATAATTTATCTTTGTTGAAACAATTTTGTTTTTTAAACAATTATCCAGTTTCTTTTTTGAATTTAATATACCTGACTTCCTCTGTATTACTAGTTCTTGTAAATTTACCTGTGTTTTCATGAAAAATTTTCCAACTGTTTTTCTTTCACTAACATTTAAGTTTAACTTTTGGTATATGAACATTACTATAAGACTTCTTGTGTACCTATGTATATTTTAAAATTTCAAGGGAACACTTTGTCAAAAGATGTTTGGATTTAGATGGGGTAAGTGCAATAAGTGGCACTCCGGAACTTGCCAGAGTTCTGAACCAGTTGAAGAGCAAGATGAAAATCAACTGAATTAGAAGTGCCACTTACATTACTAATAAAGTGAATGTTGGCATAGCTTGTATGGGAACTAAAATGGGGTTGCTGGCTCCTAACAGCCCTCCCCCTCCTACTTCAGCCCACCCAAAGACAGGTTTGGATCTGCAGGACAGATGGTACTTAACAATTCCATTTATCGGGTAATTAGGTCAAAACAACTTTGTATTTCCCTTGAAATTTTAAGATAACTTATGGTGCCCCAGTGAGTTCATCACATTGGTGCATAGTTGGTTAACCATGAGTCTAGTCAATATAAATTTAAAAAATTTTAAGACAAAAGTTTATTATCTTCATAGGTGGGTGTAATTTTATTTATTAAAGTCCCATGCTTGAGGGTTTCTTTTTCTTCATTTAAAAAAGCTGTGTGAGTTATTACCAACCACACCTAAAACAAAAGCAAACTAAGAGGACAGCTAGATCAGGAGCAAACCATAGAAATGAAAATCACACGGAGGGTTAGCAACAGGGGAGTGGGAGGAGAAGAAGGGGGGAGAAGGTACAGAGAATAAGTAGCATAGACAGTGGGGAGAAAATGGATAGGGAGGAGGGCAAGAATAGTAGGAGAAATATAGAATCTAAAGAACTTGCGACACATGGTCATTAAAGGGGGGAATGGTGGGGGGGTGTGCAGGGTGGAGGGGAATGAAGGGGGGAAATAGAACAACTGTAATGGCATAATCAATAAAATATATATTTTTAAAAAGCTGTGTGGTATTTTCACAAGTTTTCTTTAGAAGATTTATAGATATAAAAATTATTTTAAGTCTAGGCTTGCTGTATTTTGTTCTTAATAGGGAAAAATGACCCTGAATGTGACTTATGCCGTGGAGACCCAGACAAGAAATGCCATTCTTGCTCCTGTCATATATGTGGTGGAAAACAGGAACCCAATATGCAGCTTCTATGTGATGAATGTAATATGGCCTATCACATTTACTGCCTGAATCCACCTTTGGATAAGATCCCTGAAGAGGAATACTGGTATGATTATTAGGGTATTTTTGTTGTTGCTATGTTCAACAGTGAATGTGAAACAGTTGTTTAAACCACCAAACATAGATTTCTAAAGATACATAATGTATATTGAAGTACTTAACATTTTATAGTCAGTGGTTATTTGTTATTGATACCTTCATTCAAGTATTACCACAGCTTCTGAACCAGTCTCTAGCTCCATATTTAATCCCTCCAGTCTTTTCTCCAGTATGGAGTCTTATGTTCTTTGAAAAATGCAAATCTGATTGTGTTACTCCTTTGCTTCAGAGGCTTTCTGTTGCTTTACAGGGTCCTGCACAAGTATTTTTAGTTTATTTCCCCAGTTGATTTAGTTGTATCTCTTACTACTTCCCCCTTCCATTTCCCCAGATACTCTGTGCTCCAGCCAGATTATATAATAGTGGTTTTTTTTATATTTTATTGTTTTTAGAGAGAGTGAAAGGAGAGACAGATACTGATTTGTTGTTCCACTTGATGCATTAGTCTGTTACTTCTTATATGTGATCTAACTGGAGATCAAACCCACAATCTTGGCATATTGGGACAGTGCTCTAACTGACCTACCCAGCCAGGGTTACTATAGCCAGATTAAATATCCTGTAGCTCTTTAGGTCGTTTTCTTTCTCTCCTCTGGGCTTTAACACCTGACACATTTTCTCTTGGAAACATTTTCTTCTTTGCCTAACTTCAGGATGATATTAATTCTTCTGGTTTTTACTTAAATATGATGTAATTGGGGAATCCTTTGTGGATGGTTCCCTCTAACCCCCAATTATTTTAGATGCACCTATTATGTCCTATAATAGTACTTAATGGTTATAAATGCTAGATACTCACAAAGTGCTTTATATGGATTATTGTATCAATATTTAATCCTATGAGGTTAATAAGTAGAACTAGGCACCAAGGTCAAATACATTGACAAAATATTTCTTCTGTTGACTTAGTTACAAAAATAAATAATTAGGAGACTGGAAAAATTATCCAGAGTTATGATGAACTTTTTAATGTCATAATTAGTTTTTTTCCTCTTTAAACTATGGGCTATGTTGCTAGCATGGAGGGTTTTTAAGCTGGAAGAATGACTTACCCAGAAATATTAACATCACGATGAGATAGCTGGTATCATTGTAAAGAATAGATTGTTCTCCATCCCTTTGATTCCCCCCATCCAACCCCCTACTTTTAGGAAGGTTTTTATTTTAACAGACGGTATAGGAGTGATAGAAGAAAGGAAGGGATATAACTTCTTTTTTTTACCCCCTACTTCTTATGGTCACATCCCTGAATTTTATCACCAGTAACATATTTTCTCTGAGGTGTCTTATTTTTCTTTTGTTTCCATGGGTGATATTTTCTTACTTCTCTAAAATGCAAGCCCTTCTACTTTCCCTCACAATTCCATATCCTTTGCATTTTCAGGAACTTTATTACTACATTGAATTCCTCTCCTGAATTGCCATTGCTAGGTTATTCTCATTAGTATCATAGAATCTTGTTGAGTTTTCAAAGTGCACAGACACACACCTCTCCCGTGATCCCATTTCTCCTATCAGCTACCTATCCCATTTCTCTGCTCCCTTCATGGCAAAGCTTCTCAAGAGCATTTTCCACTGATTATTTTTATTTCCTCTCTTCCCATTCATATCTCAACACTCCCGTCTGACTCTCCTACTACCCTACTCTATCACCTTAGGTCAGGCTCACAAACACATTCCATTGTCAAACCCAATGGTGACTTCTCAGTCCTCCTTACTGCTCTGCTCGGCTGTTGACTCTGGTTTTGTAGATTATATGATATCATATGATTTAATTTTTCTCCTACTTTACTTTCCTTCTTAAATCTCATATTGGTCTTCTCTTACCTACCACATTTCAGAGTTTCTGAAAGCACTACTCATTTACTGTCTTCATCTTGCTTCCTAGATGACCTCATCCAGTCCTGAGATTCTGTATACCAACCTAATGGTTCTGAACTTATACCATCAGATCTAATCTCCCCTGAGCTTTATATTCCTATATTCAGCTACTTGCTTGCCTAACATCATGAAATTAGTGGGTCCAAAATTAGCGAAGGAATCTTTGATTCTCTTTACCACCCCTTTTGTATATCCTACATCCAAGAATATATGAGCATATCTTGTCAGTTCTCCATAATCTTTCTCTCTTCTCATCCCCCAACCCAAACCACCAGCTTCCTTTCGCTCATAGCAGCAGAGTGATTTTACAAAGTTCTAAATCAGGTTAAAACCCCCTAATGTCTTCCTGTTGTACTTAGAATAAAATCTAAGCCCTTGCCATCTATGAGCTAGCCACAGCCTACTCTCTGACCTCATATCATCACTTATCCATTTTATTTACTGAACTTAACCTCTATCCACATTTATGTTCAGTAAAGCATATCATTCCTTCTTTTCCTTTACTTAGGACCTGTACACTTCATGTCTCTGTGCCTGAAATACCTTCCCTGGCTTCTTATCACTGACTCCTCTGGTCTCAGCAGGAATACCACCCCAAAAGCTTTAACTATCTAAAGACAAAGCATTTCTAATCACTATTAGCACACCCAGAACTCTAAATTATTTCATTTATAGCACACACTTACCACTTTCTGAAATTGTTTCATTTATGTACTAGTTTTCCTTAACTACTGTGTACAGGCGTTTTGATCACAAATATTTATCCCAAGCATCAAAATAGTACCTGCATTCGAGCTCTGAACAAACCTGATGAAGAAATAGATCCCAGGGACGACTTTAGGATCATATAATTAGGAGTCTGTCTTAGATTTCTCTGTGGAATACCTCTACGTTCATATCAAGGGTTTTCATTTTACCCGGAACTCCTTAACCTAAATCTTTTCTTCTCTAAATCATGTTGTCTGGGTATGTAACCTCTCATTTTCCCATCAGACAGAGATAATACCTGTTTTAATTATAAGATCTTTGATAAAATTATTGTTGTAAATGTTAGCACATCAGGTAAAATACTATCTTACCAAATTGGTTTTTGGAAGCTTTCCTGATTTCCTCATCAGGGGAGATTTCACTTGATAGTATTTCTTGCCCTCTCATAGTTAATTTTGCCTTAGATTTGTATCTATATCTGTCTAATTTTCTCAGAATCAGGGACTAAATTATTTACGTTTGTCTTTCATATAGCACTAAACAAGATATCTTGTAATTAGGTTGTTAAAATGATCTAGTTGGGCACAAGTGTCTTCTGTAAACCAAGCGGAATGGATAATTATGAAATGGAAAATATAGACAAAAAATTTAAATTAATGGGAGAAGTGGCCAGCCAGTCTTTGTTAAGCTATTCCATTCATTGGTGACACAGAATAAACCATTTCATTCTGTACATACTTATACTTTGTTTTTTAGAAATGATTTAAGACTGCTTATAATGATATGTAGGCATACCTCATTTTATTATACTTGTGAATTATGCTTTATTAGATGTCTTGTGAAGCATGTTTTTTACAAAGTAAAGGCAAGACAGTCGACCAGCAAACAGATTATAACTTTATTGCAATACTAACTTTATTGTGGTGGTCTGAAACCAAACCCACAGTATCTCCAAGGTAGCCTGTACAGATTATATCAGTGTGACTAACTGCAAATCAGCTAAAGGAGAAACAAGTATCAGCAATTGAGCTAGGGACAAGGCTAATATAAATAAACATCCTTGAAAATTTGTTTTAATAGACTATACGTTTCACACTTTGAGAATTCTAATAACCAATTTCGACAACGAGATTTGTATGAGTCACATATTTCAGTGTTCAGTCTAGAAGAATCATCTATTCTTGCTCCTTTTGTTTTAATGATATGAACACATGAAATGAATAATTCACATTTTCAGGGTTAATGATAAGATCATAGTACCATTTGAATTAGACAAACTGTGTCTGGCTTTTCAGGTAAATTTGAGAATTTGTTAAAATCTTGAGTTCTCTAAAAGAATGTCAACTTCTTTTATGTTGTTTTTGTTTTGACCCACCTACCCATGTACATATTTTGAAAATTTTAATACTTAAGTACCAGCTGAAACTCTATATATACTAATTACAACATCTTAAAACTTGTTCTACCCTAGAAAGGTCATTATTCCGTTACTGGCTTTAATATGGTATTATCAGAATTTTTTTTTCTTTTAAAGGTATTGTCCTTCCTGTAAAACTGATTCCAGTGAAGTTGTAAAGGCTGGTGAAAGACTTAAAATGAGTAAAAAGAAAGCAAAGATGCCATCAGCTAGTACTGAAAGCCGGAGAGACTGGGGCAGGGTAAAGAAAAAAGTCTCCTTTTCTTCCTAGTTAAAAGTTTATAATAAGTATAATGCAAGTAATAATTTTTTTAAGATTTTATTTTACTTTTAGACAAAAGGGAGGGAGAGAAATGTTGATGTGTGAGACAAACATGGACTGGTTGCCTCTTGCATTCTTCCAACTGGGAAACCTGGCCTGCAACCAAGGCATGTGCCCTGGCTGGAAATCAAACCAGCAACCTTTTAGTTCATGGGCCGACACTCAATCCACTGAGCCACACCAGCCAGGGCCAAGTTATAATGTTTTAATAATAGTAGTAGTAATGGTATAAATGGTACTTTAAGTATCAGAAATACTAACAAATAACTATGTTGTTTAATGCTGTTATTTATATTCATCGATTGAATTTAATAATATAAATCGTTATGTATTGTTAATCATACAAATAGCCAGGTTTCTATTTTATTTACATATTATGGGATCTAAGGGCTTTAAGATGTAGCATAACTGATTTCTCAAATGGCTTGTTCTGTGACTTGTAGGGAATGGCCTGTGTTGGTCGCACTAAAGAATGTACTATTGTTCCTTCTAATCATTATGGACCTATTCCTGGAATTCCTGTTGGATCGACTTGGAGATTTAGAGTTCAGGTATTTTTAAAATTGGCTTAGTTGAAAGGGTAGAATTGGGTATGGTTCAAATTGTAGCAAATATCAGTGTCTATTAATTATAGATGGACTAACCTAGATAGTATCACATAGTATTCAGTTAAAATGAAAGATTTTCTGTTATGATGGGTAGGCTTTTCCCCTTAGTTTGATAGACAGAGGAACATGCATTATGAATAGGCATCAACTATGCTTTTTCATCATGTTGTTCTACTCTTGTTACTGTTATGTATGGTAGATAACATTATTGGTAAGTTTTCTAAAGAATTTTTTGCCATGAATTTAATATTCGCAATATGAATTTTCTTTTTGTCATATATGTAGTAAGTTCTCATCTAATGTCATTAAACTATAAGAAAGCTCACTGTAGGTGCTTTCTTTGAGTCTTACGTTTGTGAATGATTGTTAAGATATTGGTCAGAGGAACTGCCAGATAATCCCAGGATAAAATTACTTCTTTTTTCCCCTCAAAGAAGGCTATGTTGTATTTACTCCTGATTTCTTCTTTAGAAAGGTAATTTTATCATTATGGACAACTTAATGTTGGGGATGGGTGATCTTAGGTAGAATATTTTGCAATTAATGGAGCTTGAACTTTAAATAAGAGTAGAATGGTGACATTTTAAAGTTAAAATAGTATAATACATGGCTTGAAAAGTTAAGTACTAGTATATGTCATATTTTAAAAACCCACCTTTTTTGTCCCCATTTTCTGTTCATCAGAGATAACTAACATTTTAGATGTTTTCGTCTATATTTACCTCCTTACTTTTAAATAATGTTATTCTACTTCCTTTGTCTTCGTATATTAGTTTTATTAACTTCCTTCTATAGAAAATGAACAATTTAGTTTGACACTCTGTTCTCCCATCGAAAAATAAAATAATTTGGCTAAGCCACTGTTCAAGGTTTGATATTATTATGACTTTAGATCTATAAATACAGTAAAAATACACTGTATTTTTTAACTGTCTTTTTTGTTTGCTTTATTTTTTTGTATAGGTGTCACTAATTCATTCCTGAACTCTAAAAGTCCCATTAATACAGTCTAAGAATATTTTGAGGTTGTTGGCCTGAGCAACTGGAAAGATGGATTTGCCATTTAGGAAGTGGGGAAGATTTAAAACAGGTTTATTATTTTCAGGGTTGGAGAGGTTGGGAATCAAGTGGTCCTATCTTCTGAAGTACCTGGTGTTTTCAAGGACTAAATCCAGGTTCTGTTGTCCTTAACAGCTTTTCGTGGGCTTCTACTGCTCCTTCTTCTCTAGCCCCTCTATTCAGGCTTAGGTTTTAGCTCCTTTTTCTCTGCGAAGAACAGTTGTATATTTTGGGGGTTTTTTAATTTTTAAAAGGATTTATTTTTAAGGAGAGGTGGTGGGGGTAGTAAGAGAAGGAGGGAAACATCAGTGTGAGAGAAGCATCAATCAATTTCCTCTCACACATGCCCTATCCAGGGATGAACCCACAACCTAAGCATGTGCCCTCACCCAGAATCAAACCAGTGACCTTCTGGTATGATGCCCAATCAACTGAGCCATACTGGTCAAGGCAAACAATTGTATGTTTTAGATTAATTACAGTACTTAGATTGTATGTTTTAGATTAATCACAGTACTTCACTCAGGGAATTTTGAAGTACAGAAAAGAAGTGACAGTTGTTTCAGTGAGCCAGATTTGATGGTATATGGGAAAATAGTAGGCCATTGAAGTAATAAAATAGTATGAGTAAACTAAGAAAATGGGTAGCATGTTTGGGTAACAATGAGTAGTTTTGGTTGAAACAGAGGCTCCATGAAGGAGAAGCTAGAGATTGGAGATAGCCAGATTGAGGGAGGATAATGTGTAATACTTGGGCGCTATAGAGTAATTATCAGACCATTTAATATATGTTAAGCACTTGAAAATTAAAAGCGCATTCTGTTAAAGGATCTTTCTGTTTGTGATGGGTAGAATGGAATTGAAGGAACAAAAGTGGAGGCAGTGAAAGAGGGTCTAGTTTAAGCATTAATCACTCAAACTAACATTATAGCAGTGGAAAAAGAAAAGAAAATGAATTTGGGAGATCAGGTCAGCAGTGTTGCCATGGCCAAATAAATGGGTTTGGACATTGAAGGAGAAGAATGAGGCTAGAATAACTCTTGCTTATCTGACATGCCTAGGAACAGTGCCATAATCAAAGACAAGACATAAGAGATATGTAGCACTGATCATAAATTCTTGTTTACCCAGATTGAGCTGTTATTAGCAATAGATATAAGATGATTATTATTTTGAAGCTCAGAATTCCAAGCCTGAGCACTTGTAAGAGTCATCTGCTCAGCGCCTAAGGGTTATATAGTTGGAGAGAAGTAGAGTCAGTCAGTGAGCAAAAAGGTAGAACTCTGGGAGACCTGCAGTTCTTAGTTGGAGGCTTTTAGGTCCAATGGTATATGTGAAAGCATTTTTTAAATGTAACTTCAGTGTTTAAAGGTATTTTGAGACTCTATTTATTTTATAGGTGAGCGAAGCTGGTGTACATAGGCCCCATGTTGGTGGAATTCATGGTCGAAGTAATGATGGGGCTTACTCTCTTGTCCTGGCTGGTGGATTTGCAGATGAAGTAGTAAGTCATGATACAACTTTGTACTTTAGAACCTGTTTTGATTATTCAGTAAAATACAGAAGTTTTGTCTGGGGTATATCAAGTCCTATCTCTTTTTAGCATAAGTTTGTTAAAGTCGCCAGTTCTGTACAAGTTACAAGGTAAATCGATTGGCAGTATTTAATCTTTGTGTATATTGTTTTGATTTACATAGATGTGATAACTGATTATTGCAATGAACATACTTACATTCTGTAGAGCTCATTTTTTAAAATTAAACTTACAATTATGGGATAATTTTAGATTGACATGTAGCATTAGAAATAGTACAGAGATTTTTGTGCCCTTGTCTTCCCTCTGTGGTACATTTTACAAAATTACAGAACAGTATCACAGCCAAGATATTGACATGCTGTGTTGAGGACACTGAACATTTATTTTCCTTACCATGGGGATCCCTTGTGTTGCCCTTTTATAGCCACGTGTATTATATCTACTCTTCCCCCACTTCTTAACCCCTGATATCCACTAATCCATTCTCCATTTCTAAAATTTTATCATTTCAAAAAATTTTATAAGTGGAATCATATAGTATATAACCTTTGGAAATTCTTTATTTGCTCAGCATAATTCTCAAATTATGCCATGTATTATTAGTTTGTTCCTTTTTATTGCTGAGTAGTCCATGGAATAGATACACCGCAATTTGTTTAATCATTCACCTGTGGAAGAACATCCGGATTATTTCCAGTTTTTGTCTGCTATGAATAAAGCTTCAATAACATTTGTGTACAAGTTGTTTTTTGTTTGTTTTTCCTCAACAAAGGTCTTCAGTGATCTGGGATAAATGCCCAGAGTATAATTGCTGGGCTGTATGGTAGTTGACATGAATATTTTGAAGCTATATCTTTAAGTATTTTTCAGAAATACAAAAATGTTATATAGCTAATTGAAATCAGCATTTTCTTTAAGGCTCTGTTAGAAAACAAACAAACTGAAGTGGAGTCTCTTTAACATGTTTTTAGTGGCCAGCCAATTGTATTTGATTTAGGCTCTGACATTTGCGTGTGAGACCTTGACCAAATTATTTAACTCCACTAAGCTTCAGTTTCCCCATGTGTAAAATTTTTTAAAATAGTATTGTAATTTTATATCAGAAAGTTACTGATTTTAAATGAAGTAATTTATGTAGTCCTGGGCATATAATAAGGATTCAGACAATTCTGTAGTCTGGATCAGAAACTTATTTAAATATATGAAACATATAACATATATTTCTAGAGCTAAGAAGAAGTACCAAGTTGAAGTGAGATGGGCGTTATTACTTCATTTTTCCCCATCTTTTGAATATAGTTACTAGTCAGACATTAAACATGTGTGGAGAAAAATGCTGGTGAGGTGTCATAAACTCTTAATTCTATTATATAATCTAAAGAATAATTTCTTTTAGGACTAAAATACTTAGGCTTAATTGCCCACTAAGATGTAACTGAAGATGTTCTATTTTGTAAGCATATTCAATCTTTTGATCTTAATCATATCTACAGAAAAAGGTAGAGGAAGCCTACATAAACTTTTCTCATTCAAGAAAAAATTTGTTCTGAAGTCTTTAATTTGGTATAACATTAATGAAGCCAGTGATTTCCTTATGTTTAAATGATTGGACATGAAGCTATTGAATACCTGCTGATAAAGTAGATAACATTATAGTCTAGTAACTTGAATTAATCATATGCTAGCTTAGTGACTTGATTTTGGTGACCTCACTTGAGAAATAAGGTGATCTGTCTCTTAGAGTTGTCCTGAGAAGTAGTTTGCTTAGTGATCAGGAACAGACTCTGAAGCCAAGCTGTGTGGGTTTGTGTCCTGTTACTAGCTGTGTGATCTTAGGCAAGTGACTGCATCCCTCTGCCTCATCTATAAAATAGGGTTTATAAGACCTACCTCAAAGGGTTGATATGAGGGTTAAATGAACTAATCATATGTGAAATGCTTAGCCTAACCTTCACATATAGTAAGTGTTAGATAGGTATTATCAGTAGTAGTAGTAGTAGTAGTGCCCAGTTTTATGGACATGGAGGGGCTAGTATGAGAGAGAAACTGGCAAAATTGAGGCTATATTCTAGATAGCCTTGAATTAAGGAATCATTAAAGGTGTCTGGGGAAAGTTTAATAATTGTACTGTAGGATATTTTTCTGATAGTCTTTGGGTGAGGGACAGATGAAAAGACTGAGGTAAAGCTCTTTTACTTGATAAGAGCGATGGCAGGACTGGGAGCTTCCAGCTTATTATGGTAGGGAGCTGCTTTATAGCTTGGAGAAGAGTAGAGATTGGAAGATCGTGGGAAGTTTAGTCATTCTGGGGCAGACTATGTCCCCTGTGTAAATGATAGCTTCTTTATGTGAGCTTTTCCCAGGCAGCAATCTTGTGTTCAAGCTACTACTTCACAGGAGTACAGCTTAGTAGAGCATGAAGTAGAAAATGCAACAAATTTAGGCTGATGATTTTTCATGGGGAAAATAGTCTAAAATAATATTGACAGTTCTGACAGTTTTTCCCTACAAGTGGTAATTAAGTTTTTATTGTTATAAAGATTAAAGTATAGAAGAGTTAATAACAGGATTTTAACCCTTTTTACTTGATTATTAACTGCTTAAAGAATAATCAGAAGTGCTTTTGTTCTGTTTTAAACATTGTTTAGCTTAGTTTGTCCCTCTTATGTGCTTTTTCTGGTTTCCACTACTTTTTCCCTTATAGAACTACTGCAGTTAAAATTTCAAAGTTGACAAGATTATGAATATAAGCATTGTGGAGTCAATCCAGATAGCATTTTGAAAACTTCCTCATCAATTGAAGAAGTGTTCTGGGCTATACTAGGTGTACTTTTTAAAATTCCTTCAGTAATATCTATACAAATTTATAGCTACTACAGAAATATTTATGGAGCTAGTTCATGTATTATCCACTTTTTTTAACTTTTTTAAATTTGTCACATGAGGTAGACACTTGATGCAACTTAATGATAGGTAATTATTTTACCTTAATGTAATTTGAGTTAACTCATAGAGTGTGAAATGTGGGAGCTTACCATGTTGTTAGGATTTTAAAGTTGAAATACAGCAGCAAATGTGGGTGTGGTGTAGATTGCTGTTGGGAAATCAGTTATGATGTATTTATTAGAATGGTACTCCATAAAGAACCTAGAAGCTAATGTTGATAAGTTTATTTTAATAACAGTAAGTTAAGTGAAACAATATTCCCAACCCATCAGAGCTAATTTTTTAACATTCTATAGAATATTTGATTTTATATGTATATGTGTGTGTATATATATATATATATATATATATATATATCATGAGACTAGCAGTGCTTAGAGATATATAACTTCAAAATGAAATCTTTAAATCAAGTGATATAACTTGACAGTATACTACATATAAGATTACATTTGAATTAGGCCTTATTTTGGTAGATACCTTGGGAAAATATGTTAATGTACAACATCCTAACCAAATGTTCCGACTCTGAAACAAGACTTGATGAAATTATACTTGGGTTTAGGTGTCTTAATGATGAAAAATCTTCTCCTTCAGGACCGAGGTGATGAATTCACATACACTGGAAGTGGTGGTAAAAACCTTGCTGGCAATAAAAGAATTGGTGCACCATCGGCTGATCAAACATTAACAAACATGAACAGGTACTCTTTATTGTTAGAGTTTGTAAAGACAATTTAGAATATGGACTTTGTATAAATGTTCAGTTATGGGACTATATAACTTAGACTGTAGAGAAAAATCTTAAATTGAAGATAAAGATCTAAAATTAAAATCCTGTTACCTAATAATATAATTTTTGCAAGCATCTTATTTCTTTGAATTATTATTTCTAAAATGACAAACAAACGTGCTTTGCATTTGAAAACATGTTGAAACCTTTGAAGGAAAGGAGCCTATATAAGTGAAATTGAGGATAAGGTGGCTTATCTACTACCCTGCAGGTCAAAGTTTTGTTCTACTCAACACAGATTTATCTTTTAAAGTGACAAAGTTCTTTTTTAGAAGAGACACACTGATTTGGAACAGGGTTATGGGAGTCACATTTAAACATATCAAATAACTAAATCAGAACTACACTAAAGGTGTTTTTAGGATTTATAATAATCAGATTATTTAAATGTTATAAGAGAGACTCTTTCATGACAAAAGTGACCTTTTTTAATTAAATGCTTGTAAGGCATTTACAAAAGAGCCACCTTGTGTTGACCTTAATTCTATGGAAGTATCAATGACATCCAGCTTCCATGGGAAACAAAATTTAATAACTTCAAAGTGTTTTACTTCATAAATGTATGCTAGTATCAAAAATAACCCAAGCAAACCATTTGATAGCAATGACTACATTATAACTTATACTGATAGTTTCGTAATCATTCCATAAAGGTTAAATTTTTGTATTCTATTAATAAGGGCATTTAATGGGTTATTGAGTAAAAGTAAGTAGTTTTAACTTTCTTGAGATTATATCACACAGTTTGAAGTAGTATGCCCATAATTTTTGATTAATCTGTGAAGTAAAGAATATAGCAGTATGATTTCAAGACTTTGTTGCATACCAAGTTATATAGAATCTGTTTTCATGTCTTCCTTCTATATTATTTCTGACAGTAGGATTATTTTACTGAACCAGCAGAGGAGACAGGTCAGATTTGCTGGTGAAAACATTCCTGAGGCAGGAGTCCAGTCACTAGCTAGTCTTTCAAACAAGAGAGCAGTTCTTTAGGAAGAGTGATCTTAAAAGGAGTTAGAAACATTTTGATATGTTTTTATTGGTGAGAATGTGACTTGAATTTGCAAAAGGCTTTTCTAGATTGTCAGAGCTGAAAATTATATTTTTCCCTTTAATAATAATAGATTTTTTGCTTGAATGAAATTTCTTTCATAACTACATACACTTGAAATATACATAGTAGATTCTTTTCAACCTTTTGAAAAACCTAATAAGTGTACCTGGTTAATTGTGTTACAATCTCATTACAAAATAATTGTCAAGTAGTAAAAATCTTTTAAAAGGAAGGTAGTAAAAATGAATATTAACTTGAAATACTTTAGAACTGATATATCATAGAGATGGTAACATCCACTTAGTTAATTTGTACATTAAGCTATGAGTATCCCATGTAATTGATAGTACAGACCTCTTGGGCAAAGGTACTATAATGTTTTATAAACATGAAAACTGAAGTGAAAGGTCCTTAGCTCTGACCTACAGTATACTCTTTCCTGACTAGTATATGGTCCAATTCATTTTTGCTACTCTGTTAAGAGGTAGCTTGATACCTGCTTTTTGCTTTTGAAAAGTTTGTTCCTATTTTTTCTCAGCCCTTCCACTTTATGAAACTGAAAAGGGCAGCAAGGTAACCTAGCCGTCCTTTATCAGAGTAGTTAGAGGCAACCAGTTGAGCTGTGGATAGAGTAATGGAAGAGCCTTGTTGTTTTGACTGGTTTCATCCTCTTGGACTCTTCACATACTTGAACAGCCTGAATATTTATGTGAAGCTAGAAATTAATTAATGCCATTTAGTGGTGGCAGTCATTGTGACCGAAGGTAACTGTAAGCACCAAAGCATCCCACTCATTAACATGAAGATAGTATTTATCCTATGTTAACTCTTTAAGATGAAGTATATATTGAGATAGCTATTCCATAAATAAGATATAATACTAGCTGTAGAGTTGATGGCTGCATTTTCTTCCACCTCCCAGAGTTTTAATGCATTTTCCTTTGAGATAACAGATAATTTGGTAAGCTTTAACTCCTTGGCCACATCTATTAAAAGTTTTGTTTTTTGTTTTGTTTTTTAAAGAAACACTTTCTTAGGTTCATTTACTTTAACAATATAACATAGTCAAGATATTTTCTTACCCAGGTATTTTAGTGGATTAGTCATTTACTCTTAAGGCCTATTTTTATGAGCCTGCAAAAAGAGAACTATACTCTGAACAAGTATTTTGTATCATTACAAGATTGTGTATATCTACATAATTTTCCTTTAAGATTTTATTTTTCGAGAGGGGAAGTGAGGGAGAAAGAGAAGGAGAGAAACATCAATGTGTGAGAGAAATACATTGATGGGTTGCCTCTTGCACGACCCCAACCCAGCCCAGGCATGTGCCCTCACCAGGATGTGAACTAGTGACCTTTCCATTCACAGGCTGGCACTCAATCCACTGAGCCACACCATTCAGGGTGTGTCTGTGTATTTTTGACTTCATGTATTTTCAGTGGTTTCTTTTCACCTAAGTTAGGAAATTGGTATCTTAGAGGATAAATACTAATTTTAAGTAGATTCTAGTTTGGTGGGGTTTTTTATTATGTTTTTTTGTTTTTTGAAGGGAGCAGGACTAAGTTCCCCAAGAAAGGTCTTCTGACATCTAATAATTTTACTGATTAATTACTACTGAGTACAAATACTAAGGAAGCTTTAGCTAAATCAAGTGTTGCTTCCAGCTCACTGTTCCTCCTTGTTTATGTGTCTTCAGTAAAATACAGTGATCTTGAGCATCCAAGCAGCCTTTATTGTCATGATTTAGCACAGACATTTGAATGCTTCATTTTTATTTAAATTTATGTTTTTTACCAGAGGTCTTTAAAGGATATTCTCATATTGAGCTTGTTCTTAATATCTTCTAAACTTTACAGAATCTCTGTTGTCTGGAATGTGGAAAGTGGACCTAGAGAGGTCATTCATACCTTGCTGCCAAATTTATTTTTCTGAATTTCTTTCTACATTATTCCAGCAATTTACCTCATTCCCTATCAAAAATAACTATTACAACAGTCGGTTGCTTTAGTTTTCCAACTTTTCCCCTTTCCTCAACAAACGTTATTTAAAGAAAATTCCATGTATTTCTAGTTGTTTTCTATTATACGTGGCACAGATGTTATTACTTTCAGAAGAACCCTACAGGCTATCTGAGAACCAATCCCCTGGCTTGGGGGTGACATCAGAAAACTGATTTGTCTTCTCTGCTGGTGGGGGAAAGCATAATCCTATTATCTGGAATAATATGGAAAGAATCATAGAATCTTAACCGTCAGGTAAGGCATGATTCACCTTTTAATTGAGCTAATGATGCGATTATATACTTGAAGAAAGATTGCTTGGTATAAAGACTTTGCTTTATTTTTTAGGGCATTGGCCCTAAACTGTGATGCTCCATTGGATGATAAAATTGGAGCAGAATCTCGGAATTGGAGAGCTGGTAAGCCAGTCAGAGTGATACGCAGTTTTAAAGGGAGGAAGATCAGCAAATATGCTCCTGAAGAAGGCAACAGATATGATGGCATTTATAAGGTGCTCTATCTGGCATGACCTCTTGTTAGTTGTTCTTCCCGGGCTTTCAGGACAGGGTTACCACCACAGGGAAATCCTCTGCTGTGGGTGGGCTAGAGGAAACATTAGACCTAGTTGGTATTTCTACCTTTTCTGAAACTGTAACAGATGCACAAAGAGCTTTTAACTTTGATACTTTTCTTTTAAGGCTAATTTCAAGTCCATAAGGGCAGAGCAATATTTTGGGTTAAGTTTTTTATAAGTTTATTCTCTGTGATAAAACATTTAAATAACATAGCCATTATAGATCTTGATTCTTACATGTATTTCGGAATGATTTTAACTACAATAGATTTTCAAGCAGAGCATATTATAATTTTCAAAATAGGTTGTATTGTTTGTTTAGAAAACAGGTATCTATTGCTGCCATTTCTACTTACTATTATGCAAAATTATATTAATAAGCATAGTTTTGTCAGTATCTCAAATTTTTATAGTAATCTATACATATAAAGGAACTATCTTAATAAGAAATAAGGTCAAAATAATATTTTGGTAATATTTTTAATTCATTTATTGTTGCAAAACAAATACCTTTTGAAGTTGGGTTTAGCTTTGGCAAGTTTAAACCACTAATATGATGACATAAGTTTTAACTTTAAATCTCAAAGTAGTACTGAAATACTATGATTTAGGTGGTGAAATATTGGCCAGAGATTTCATCAAGCCATGGATTCCTGGTTTGGCGCTATCTTTTAAGAAGAGATGATGTTGAACCTGCTCCTTGGACCTCAGAAGGAATAGAACGATCAAGGAGATTATGCCTACGTTTACAGGTTAGATTACATTTGTCTAGGCTACCTGTATATTCATAAAAATGTACACCTCTGCTATCAACGTGCTTTAATACTGGAATATAACCCACAGCAGTTGATCAGTGGATGGTAAGGGGCGAAAATAAGATCATGCAAGTATACAGAAATAAAAACAGTAAAAAGGTAGCATCCTAGGTATCAAACTACTCTCAGACCAAGAATTGTGCTTGGGAAAAGTTGGGCTGGTCAACGAAAAGTATTTTCAATTCAATATGGAGATCATCACTTGGAGTATGAGGGAAAGGGATATATAAAATTTATCCTTTAAATTTTAGAGGAGGAGACCTGGAGAAGGGAAGTTTATCCTGGATGGCACAGGGGGTGTGTCTCTAGGGGAAGGGGGGAGGTGGCTTGTAAGAGTGGTCTGCTTCCTACCCTTCTCACTTTTCCTCACCCCTTTTCTCTCTTCCCCCTCAAAGCTGCTTCCCTGTCCTGTCACCACCTTTAGTGTCGTGCCTTTTTTTTCCCTTTGCCCATGCTCAGCTGTTAACCCATATAAGACTTCGTTGGTTTTGTGTGCATAGTGGATGGTATGGCTGCATTCCCCCTCCACTGCCTATACACCCTAGACTTTGTCCCTGACACTGACTTGCATGGTTTGAGTTCATCCTCCATCATTCCCCATTGTTGTGCTTTCCGTAAAGACTGCCAGCTTTGTCATTTTCCCTGGCTCTGCCCACACTGCATGTGTAGGGGCTGAACTATGGGCAAGTGTCTGACCACCCAGGCAGGTGAGTGTGCGTCTTCTAGTGCAAGTCTGTTTCTATTTTTGTTTTCTTTTTAAATTCATAGATTTATTGTTTTAAATGAGACCCATCAGCTGCTAAAATAACTACCAAAATACAGTAGACCCTTGAACAACATGGGGGCTAGGGGCATCAACCCCTGCGCAATCGAAAGCCATGCAAAACTTTTGATAACACACAAAAACTTAAGTACTAATAACCTACTCTTTTCCAAAAGTCTTACTAATAACATAAACAGATTATTGACACACTTTGTATATGTTCTTACAATAAAGTAAGCTAAAGAAAAGAAAATGTTATTAAGAAAAATCAAAAAAAGAGAAAATATATTTACAGTATTGTATTTATTGATACTGTAAGTTTGTCATCTGTTTACAAGATGAATTGTCTGTCAGTACCTACTGACAGACATTAATATTATCTTGCATGATACATGACACTGTAGCTATTAATACATGTTGAAACAACAGGCATGAAAAATAAAAAGATAATGTGAAAAAATTTATTTATAAGTATAGCAATTCATGTAATGAAATCTCCAAAAAAATTTCAATATCTTTATTGAAAAGAATTCATACATAAGTGGATCCACACTTGTCAAACCTTTGTTCTTCAAGGGTCCACTGTAATTCTTTTGTAACTGATATTTTTTAAAAACCCTTTTGTTAAATCCATTTTTTAAAGACTTTTTCTGATCCACCATTCATCAAAGAATATTCTAAAAAGGTTAGACATGAAACTGAACAGAAGTATATAATCCCATCTAATATGATGAGGTAATGTATCATCCATGAAGGCGGAAACATGCTGAGCTTTAAACAGGAGTGTTATCACAAAGCATATCCCAAAGGAAAAAAAGGTAGCCCTTAAAATACAAAGATAATAGGTAGAATTTATTCCTTAGAGTTGGACCTTTGGCTGATAAAGAATTCAGTAATTTAGTGGCATTAGGTCTACTAAAAGCTTTTATTATCCACTCACTCCCAATTTTTAAGAGCTAGGAAATTTGGCCCTTAATGTTTTGGTGGAGTTTTCTTTTGTTTTATTTTTTAGATTGGCCCCACAATTTAGTGTAATCCCATTGATGTGAGTACCATCTGTTGTGCTCTGTGGTTGATCTTCACTTGTCTTCATATCAAGATTCCACTTTCCTCTCTTCCTCCAAATTCTCAAGCCACCTAGTCACAGCTCCTGTAAACATTCTTTCCTATTTTAGATCTGAAACTAAGATCATTGTATTGTAAAATGGAATTTCTTAATCAAAACTACATGGTTTTACACTGAATTTGGGATTTTAATAGTCTCTGTCGTTTGAATTTTGTTTTTTTTTGTTCTTGTTTTTTTTAATGTCTGCTTCCTTTATATAAATTGTTCAGTTAGGGAAAAAATGGATTCTTCCTCTCTCCCCTTTTTAAATTTCTCACCAGGATCTAGAACCCCCCCTTCTCTGTGAAGTTTAAGTCTACATTATACTTTTCCCCCCCATCAGTATCCAGTAGGTTACCCTTCAGATAAGGAAGGGAAGAAGACTAAAGGACAGTCAAGGAAGGCCAATGGAGCCTCAAAGAGGCCGACTACGGATGATGGTAGGTAATGATTACAAGTAAATCCTAATAACATAATTCCTAATAAAGAGAAATATTAAGAGAATAAATTGAGAAACTCATAAGACATCGAAAGCAAAGCAAAGGGGTTTTGGTGTGGGGTTACTTGTATTTAAATAGTATCAAAATCAAAACAGCAGTATATATAATAGTATCAGAATCAAAACAGCAGTATATATAATATCCTAAACTCCAGGGGAAGTTAGATGCTGCTTTATGCAGGTTGTATTCATGCTAAACATTACTGGTGCCAGTTAACTCTTTTGTGTCATAGTTCTGCTTAGAACTACTTGCAGGTTTTCTGATGTATTTTTAAATAAATCTAGATGATTGTCCAAGTGCCTCAAAAGTATTCAAAGCATCAGATTCAGCAGAAGCAGTTGAAGCTTTCCAGCTAACCCCTCAACAGCAACGTCTAATTCGAGAAGATCATCAAAACCAGAAACTCTGGGATGAAGTGCTTGTACATCTTGTGGAAGGACCAGTAAGTGAAGACTTTTTTGTTTTTTGTATAATTACATACCTTTATTTTCTAATTTTAAGTATAGTTGACATTCAATATTATATTAGTGTCAGGTATACAACACAGTGATTAGACATTTATATACGTGGCCACCATAGGCCTAGTAATCGTCTATCACCATACATAGTTATTACAAGATCTTTAAAATAATAATGTCCTGATATTAATAAATGCTGGAAAATAATTTCCCTACGAAGTATCATTTTCACAAGCCAGTCAAAACTTGATCCTTTAATCTTTTCATCCAGTGCTTGCAGCTTTTAGAAACAATCTGAGGCAGAACTTAAATGCTTTTAAATTTATTTTAGACCTCTTAGATAATGGTTTCTGACCTCTCCATGCCTGAACTTAATGTTGAGGTACTATTCATGGGAAAAATTTTCAGTGTGGAACATACTCAAGTTAATCTAAAACTCATTAGGAGAGTGTTTCGTTTTGATTTTTTTTATTGTTGTTCTGTTACAGTTGTCCCCCTTTTTCCCCCAGTTGCACTCTCCTGCCCTGTCTAACCCCTGCTCCCAAAGACAATCCCCACCCCATTGTCCTTGTCCATGGGTCCTTTGTACATGTTCCCCTTCTTTTCCCTGTTGTCCCCTTCTCCCCTCCTCTCTGGTCACTGTCAGTTTGTTCTTTTATTTCCATGCCTCTGGTTCTTTTTTTTTTCTTTGTTTTGTTGATTCGGTTCCATTTATAGGTGAGATCATATGGTATTTGTCTTACACCACCTGTCTTACTTCACTTAGCATAATGCTCTCCAGATTCATCCATGTTTTGGGGAAGGGTAGGAGCTCCTTTTTTTCTGGTGCATAGGATTCCATTGTGTGAATATACCACCAACATTTTTTTAATCTACTCATTTACTGATTCATAGGCACTTCAGCTGTTTCCAGCACTTGGCTATTGTAAATTGTGCTGCTATGAACATAGGGGTACATAGTTTCATTTGAATTAGTGTTTTAGGATTCTTAGGGTATAATCCCAGCAGTGGAATATCTGGTTCAAAAGCAGTTCCATTTTTTAGTTTTTAGAGGAAATTCCATACTGTTTTACACAGTGACTGCACCAGTCTGCAGTCCCACCAACAGTGCACTAGGGTTCCCTTTTCTCCACAACCTCTCCAACACTTGTTTGTTGCTTTGTTTATGCTGGCCATTCTGACCTATGTGAGGTGGCATCTCATTGTGGTTTTAATTTGCATCTTTACAATGGCTAGTGATGTTGAACATCCTTTCATATGCCGATGGGCCCTCTGTATGTCCTCCTTGGAGAAGTGTCTGTTCAGGTCATTTGCACATTTTTTAATTGGATTGTTTGTCTTCCTGGTGGAGTCATATGAGTTTCTTATATATTTTGGAGATCAAACCCTTGTCCAGGGTATCATTGACAAATATATTTTCCCATATAGTTTGTTCTCCTTTCATTTTGCTAATGTTTTCTTTAGCCGTGCAGTAGCTTTTAATTTGATATAGTCCCCTTTGTTTATTCCTTCCTTTCTATCCCTTGACCTAGGATGTATGTCATTGAAAATACTGCTGCATGGGATATCTGAAATTTTACTGCCTATGTTTTCCTCTAGGACTTTTATGGTAGTTTTTTTTATCCAGCATGAGTTTATTCTGGTGTATGGTATAAGTTCGTGGTCTAGTTTCTTTTTGTGTGTGTGTGTACCTGTCCAGATCTCCCAACACCATTTATTGAAGAAGCTATTTTTACTCCATTCTATGCTCCTGCCTCCTTTGTCAAATATTAATTGGCCTTAGAGACTTGGCTTTATTTCTGGGCTCTCTATTCTGTTCCATTGATGTATGTGTCTGTTCTTATGCCAATACCAGTGTTTTGATTACAAATGGCCTTGTAGTATAGTTTGATAGCCGGTATCATGATCCCTCCTACTTTGTTCTTCTTTCTCAGAATTGCCGAGGCTCTTCAGGGCCATTTATGGTTCCATATAAATTTCTTAATTATTTGTTCTATATCTGTGAAATGTGTAATTGGTATTTTAATAGGGATGTGTTGAATATATAGATTGTTTTTGGTAGTATGGACATGTTAATGATGTTAATTCTTCAAATCTGTGTAATAGATTTGCATACTGTGTAATGCAAATCATACACAGTATGTACATGCATTAACGTCTTCCTTAATTTCTTCAGTATTGTGTAGTTTTCTGAGTACAGGTCTTTTACCTCCTTGGTTAAGTTTATTCCTAGGTATTTTATTTTTCTTGTTGTTCTGGTAAATGGGATTTTCTTTCCCAATTTCTGTTTCTGATACTTCATTGTTGGTGTACAAAATGCCTTCATTTCTTAATATTGACTTTGAATCCTGATGTTTTGCCAAATTCACTTATTAGGTCGAGTAGTTTTTTGGTGGAATCTATAGGGTTTTCTATGTACACCATCATGTCATCTGCCAACCATGACAGCTTTACTTCTGCTTTCCAATTTGGATGCCTTTTATTTTCTGATCCCTGTGGCTAGAACTTCCAACACTATGTTGAATAGAAGTAGTGAAAGCAGATACACTTGTCTTGTTCCTGATTTTAGGGGGAAAGCTTTTAATTTTTGCCCATTGAGTCTGATGTTGTCTGTAAGTCTCTCATATATGGCCTTTATTATGTTGAGTTATGCTCCCTCTCCTCCCAGTTTGATGAGTGTTTTTATCATAAATGGGTGCTATTCTTTATCAAATGCTTTTTCAGCATCTATTGATATGATCTTGTGATTTTTGTTTTTTATTTTGTTTACATGATGTATTACGTTTATTGATTTGTGAGTGTTGTACCATCCCTGCATCCCCAGGATAAATACCACTTGATCATGGTATATGATCATTTTAATGTATTGCTGGTTTGCCAAGATTTTGTTGAGAATTTTAGCATGTATGTTCATCAACAGTATTGGCCTGTAGTTTTCTTTCTTTGTTGTGTCTTTATCTGGTTTTGGAATTAGGATGATGCTGACCTTGTAAAAAGAGTTTGGGAGTCTTCCCTCTTCTTGGTTCTTGAATTTCTTGGAATAAGGAGAGTTTTTGTTATATTTCAAAGTTACCTGATAGCATTAAGTCTTAGGCAGTTTAGCACAATTTTAATGCCTATGTGTTCAACCTAGAGGTAAATAAACCAGCATTGATCTGTTTAAATACTTCATATGTTTTGGATTTGGGGGGGAGGTGTGGAATCATAAAATTTGAAAGTGAAAAGGAATTACAGAGTTAACCGATGTATGAATTTTGTATTGAGCTGTTTTGCAAACAAAGCTTTCCTATCAGATCCCCAAAGCTTAGAGGTTTCGAATATAACTTGTCTATTCATTCCTTGCTTGCTCACTTGCTTTTATTGTCTTAAATTTTGCTTAGAAATTTAAATAGTCAGTTTTGCTACATATTAACCTCTTTTCATGTGTAATATAGTTACTTTTCTGCTCTTTCTCCAAAGTATTGTGATGTGCAGCTATTGTTGTGACCTCTAGTATTCTCTCTTGAAATTCCAAATTATCTCATCATCTTTTAGTCATTTCTTCTTTCCAAGTTTCTTTTTATTTCTCTCTGCATTAGCCAGAACTTCCGTGTGTCTGATATAGGATATTAATGAATATCTGTGTGCTTTCTATCTATATTTAAAGGGAACTCTCAGAGTTTTTCCATTGCTTTTTGTTTCAGAAATAGTCATTATTATTGTATTAAGGAAGAATCTTCCTGGTATAATTGTTAAACTTTTTAAAATGGGTGAGGTTTATCACATACCCTTTGGATTTATAGTGCAGTCATCATTTCCTTTGCCTAAAGATGTGATATGTTGGGTTGTCCTTGGTAATATGAGGCTTACATCTGTGGCAGACAGAAGTAAAGTGATTGAGCTCTATGAGAAGTGTTATTTGATTTTTAGCCAAGAAACCCAGGCATAAAAAGAGCCTGACTCTCATAGAGTAAGATACAGCAAGCAATTGATCATGGTCTAATTACACTCTGGATAGAGGGGATACAGCTGGTTAGTGATAAGTAAGGTGAGTTCTAGCTGTGGGTGGGCAAGGGACAAAGTAGCAGGTATCAGTGAAGAGCCACCTGAGTACAGACGAAGTTCTTTTGCACATCTGTTTTTTTGGTTGGACGTGTATATTGTGCTTCAGTGTGAGGCTTTTAATATGTATATTCTATTATCAATAAAAAAATTATTAAAGTGGTTGAATCCTGTGAGAGTTGAGAAGGATGTACAAATCAAGAATACTTTCCCATCTCTTCTTTCAATATAACTTCTATATGAAATTAAGTCATCAGTCAACAATTCTCAAACCAAAAAAAGGGGCTCCTCCCCTGCAAAAAATAGTTCTGCTTGCTTGTGGAAGGATCTTACATGCATGAGTCATATTACTGTAATGTAGCTTCTAGTGATTACTCTGGACATTTATGTACTATTATTGAATGCTCTGGGCAGGTTTTATGCACATTCTCTTCAGATAAGCCAGGAACACATTTATTAAGCCACAAAATCAGGTGTTGGCCACGGTGAATTCAAACACCTTCCCAAGGCCCTGCATGATCTGTCATCCCGACCTACCTCTGCAGTCCCCTCATGCTACTCTCTCAGGCCCAACTTGCTTTGGCTACAGTAATCTGTGTTTTTTAACACACTGAGCTCATTCTGGCTGCTAGGTGTTTATACGCTAGAATTCTCTCTCTGTACATCTTCATGTGTCTCACTCCCTCAGATCCTGTAAGTCTCCACAGTAGTATTACACTTCTCAGAGAGGCCTTTGCTTTCTACCCTTGCTAATGTAGTCTTTATTCTGTTGCTTTAATTTGCCATGTTTCCTTAGTTATCACTATCTGAAATTGAATTTTTTTAGTTTCCTGTCCTAAAGGAATATAAAATCCCATGAGAGCAAGGATTTGGCTTTTTTGTTACTGCTATGTAGCACATTATGGCACCTCAAAATACCTCTAGTACATATACTCATATTGTAGGCACTACAGAGAGGAAGTACTAGTCATGAACAAAGGCATTTGTCAGGGAGAAAGTAGCTGGTACTAAATTTATAATTTTTGCCATGTCTCCCCTAACTGGTATATTCTTTTAATGTGTTGCATACTACTTTGTTGATCATTCACTTGACTTTTATAATCCACATTTATAAATAAGTTAGTATCAAAACATAACTTTGAAATGGTATCTTTGATTTTTCTTTGAGCAATAATTAACATACAACATATTAGTAGTTTCAGTGAACACAACAAAATGATTGAATATTTGTATATATTGCAAAATGATCACCATAATAAGTCTAGTTAACATCTGTAACCATACATCTTGTGATGAGAACTTTTAAGATTTACTTCCTTAACAACGTTCAGCTGTGCAATACAGTATTACTGTAGTCACTATGCTGCACATTATATCACCAGGAGTTATATTTATAATAGGAAGTTTGTGCCTTCTGGCTCTGTTCAACAGTTTTGTCTACCCCCAACCCACCCCTGGCAACCACTAATTTGTTCTCTGTATCTATGAAGTTAGGTTTGTTTAGATTCCACATATAAATGAGATCATATATATGGTATTTGTTTATACTTTGGGATCTGTTGTTGTTTTCTTTTTTAGTTTTATGCGAAATTATAAATACCACTTTTTCTATTAACATAAAAGAACATAAAATATACTCCCTTACTACCAAAAATAACTGAATAGAAGATTATCCTTTTGAATATTCAGAAAACTGCTAATCCCCCTAAGCTTAAAATTTTTTTAAATTTTTTATTCTTAGAGGAAATGGAGAGGCAGAGAAACACAAATGTGTGAGAGAGACATTGATCAGTTACATCTCGCACGCCCCCAACTGGGCTATACCTGGCAGGCATGGGCCCTGACTGGGGATTGAACTGGTGACCATTTGGTTCGCAGGTCAGCACTCAATCTGCTGAGCCACACCAGCCAGGGCTTATCTTCCTAGTTTAAAAGTAACAAACAGCTTAGGTAAAACAGAACTAGTAATGGTTTTGAAGAATAAAGAATATCCATATTCAAGTTTTGTAGTAAAAGATTGAACAAATAATGCATATCCATGTACTGGAATACCATGCAGCTTTTTGGAAAATGTATATAATGACCTTGAGACAAGTTCTAATTTTTTTAACAGTGAAAAAATAATCTCTGGAATGTGAGGTTGGGGGCAGGGCACTTACATTTTAATGCTGTATATGTGCCTTTGCAACCTTTCCAACCCAATCCTAAGATTTAAAACTAATATGTATATCTAATGAAATGGTTTTGTTCCAGTTTCCATTATATATTTGCTAGTCATTACAATCACTACTTGATTTTTTTAATAGAAAACGTATTGAATGTGAAGATACTTATTGAATTTTATTAACATATTATGAAGGGCCATGGCTGGCATAGCTCAGTGGATTGAGCATGGGCTGCAAACCAACAGGTTGCCAGTTTGATTCCCAATCAGGGCACATGCCTGGGGTGCAGGCCAGGTCCCCACTGGGGGCCATGTGAAAGGTAACCACACATTGATATTTCTCTCTCTCTTTCTCCCTTTCTCCCCCTCTCTAAAACATAAATAAAATCTTTAAAAAAAAAAAAAAAAAAAAAAAGCCCTGGCTGGTGTAGCTCAGTGGATTGAGCATGGGCCTGCGAACCAAAGGATCATGGTTTGATTCCCAGCCAGGGCACATGCCTGGATTGCAGGCCAGTTCCCAGCAGGGGATGCACAAGAGGCAACCATACATTGATATTTCTCTCCCTCTCTCCTTCCCTTCCCCTCTAAAGATAAATAAACAAAATGTTTTCAAAAAGAAATATTTAAAGAAAAAATATTATGAAATGCTAACCTTTTTTTTCTTCCCTTTTGGGTACCGTCTAGAATTTTCTTAAAAAATTGGAACAATCTTTTATGTGTGTTTGCTGCCAGGAACTAGTTTACCAGCCTGTGACAACAGATTGCCTCCACAATGTCTGTAAAGTAAGTAGAATTTCTTTATCATTTTTCCTTATTAGGCCAGAAGGCACACTAACCTCCAAACCTGTTTTTAACATGTGAAGAAGCATTTTTCCATAGAACAGAATAGTAATAGCACTTTGTCTGTTCACAAGCACTAAACTACATCTTGGTGGTAAATGCATGTTTTATTAGATAGTAATAGTAATTCGAATATATATATAGTTGTGGTAGTCTGTCGCATTTGCCATTGTGGGGAGGGGCTGAAATGGAGAAGAGAAAGTGAGATGTCATTGCTGTTTTCTCTTAGAGCTTTTATATGTTTCATACAGCATAGTGCAAACTGAACTAAAATAGTGCCCTGTACTTATGGAATCTTAAACAGATTCTATCTGACAGCGTGCCCAGAGAAATTGAATATTGTGTTACCGGTGTGGTGTGAAAGGAAAATTTGAGTTATAGTAAAAAATAAGGTGGGAATCTTGCTCTACTGCTTGGTGGTTTTCCGCCCTTTAATTTCTTCTGTAAAATGGAAACAACCCATTTACCTATGTGTTTGTGCCTGGCCTTAAGTTAGTTAACTGTGTAATGTACTTAGTACTTTTTAAATATATTTTTGGAAGACACATTATATGTTAAGTGATTTGATAAAATATATAACTTAGTTCTAAGCCAAGGAATCCTGAATTTTTTTTTAGTGCTTAATCAGAAAAGAACAGTATTAAAATCCAGCCTAGAAGATGAGGCTAGTGAGGACCATAGTCTCTAACATCCTCATTCCATCGGATGAGTAGATTAAAGCATACAAAAGTTAAGTCATTTACCTGAAGTCTCACAGTATGTGTTAGAATAGCAATTTTCAATGGGTATGCCACAAGATTTTGTAAAACATGCAACACCTTATTACTTAGTCAAGACCACTGACCTCTTTTCCCTTAAATTGTCAAATTAAAAAATGACAACAGCCAATAACATACCTGTCTGGTATGAATGCCCTGTCCTGAACCATAAATATATATAGGTCATATAATAGAGTTACATCTGATTGTTTAATTCTTGGTACCAGAAATTATTATACAAGTACAGGCACCTTTTTTTTTTTTTAAGTCACTTTGGAGCAAAAAGAATAGGTAATTACTTTTTTTTTTTTTTTTTTTTTGTAAATCAAAATTATACCTGTGTACTGTGATCAGCAAAAACAGTAATTTTTGGTGTGTCGCAGAATTTTAGTAATTAGCTTGGGTGTGCCATGAAATGAAAAAAGTTGAAAAATCGCTGTGCTAGAGACAGAATTAAAGCCATGTCTGTAGACTAGTGTTCATAGGTATTATGGATTCAGGTCTTTATAGTTATTCATCTTGTGGGGGGTTCTTTTTCTTGCCAAACAATAAGTTTGTAGCGCCTATTTAAAAGCATAAGTTGTTGAGTACTTTTCTACTTTCTTTACCCTCAGATGCAATTGGGTATATTTTTTGGTTTTTGTTTTATTTTGTTTTGTTTTGTTGTGTTGTATCTTAGGATTGTTTACAGCGTTCCTTTAAGGCTCAAGTTTTCTCCTGCCCTGCTTGCCGGCATGATCTTGGCCAGAATTACATCATGATTCCCAATGAGATTCTGCAGACTCTACTTGACCTGTTCTTCCCTGGCTACAGCAAAGGACGGTGATCTGTCTACTTCCACTGTGTTGCTCCTGGTGAATTTTTTGGACAATAAAGAATCTAAAATCGTAGGGGGTGGGTGGGGGTGGAAGCAATGGTGGACCATATCTCTCATGTTCTGAAGCAGCTAATCCTCTTTCCTACATAGCCATCATCTTGTGTGTGTAGTAAGAGGCCCATTTCTCAACTGTCTTTTAAATATCAAAAGGTAGTTCCTGTCAGTAACAACTAGTTGTAATGAGTTAAAGTCAAAGCCTCAGCTCTAGTTGTATCCAAGTTATGATTTATTTTGCAACTACCTCAGGACAGAAAAGACTTATGGGGGTTTTTTAAATCATTGAATAATTAGTTAAATGAAATTTTAGCTACACACTGCCTCCCAAATATTAGTTGTGCCTCGTTCATGTAATTTGATTTTACGGAAAAGGAAATGACACTTGAGATCATTGGAATGAACACAGCTTCTGTAGTGTGTGTAACACAAATTTAATATCTTCCATTACAATATGTGTTTTGCAAGGGCAGGTTCATTTTTTAGCCCATTTTGTGAGCTCCATTGTGCTTTTTTCTGGTGTTTTATGCAAGTTGACTACTAATGACTAATGAGAACAATATGAATGCATTGTTGCTGCATTAGTGTAATGTGGTGTGGTTTTGCACTTAAAAGAGGTATTCGGATGCTCTAATTGTAAATGTTTATGAAAAGCCTCTTCCGTACTAGTCAAACTGCTTTTAGTGAGTCTCACCAGTGGGTTTACAGCTGCAGAGCATTGAGGACTGGGCTGACTTTTGAGAGGGCTGAAATTGCTTCATATTGTGATCCTAAATTTTATATTCACTATATCCCCTAAAGTATACCTTAATAAATATTTTATGACTAGCAAAATAGCTCATCTTGCTTCACTGTTTTACATTTGTCTGGCTTTTATAGTATATTCTTTAAAGAATCGGTCATTTCCAGAGTATTTCATCATATGCTTTTATTGAAACAGACATCTCACATAATTTTTCACTCTTGATTTTTTGGCAATGAGAACTAATATGAAATCTTAAGCACTAAGGACAGATTTTATCCTACGTATGATTTTTTTTTATTTTACTAAATTGGCAATTTTTCCAGTGTAACAACATAGTGTGTTTATAACAACTTCAGTCTTATGTCAATTTTAGGATAATCAGTGCTATTTATGTCACAGACACAAAAATATTCTAAAACATAGTTCTCATCTCTGTAGCTGTATTGTTATGTTTTAATTAAAGTTTTAATTTTATTGAATCTGTTTTCCTACCCCTGAATTCAGAGCCATATATATAGCCAATATTTACTGAATATTTGCTTTGCACTAGTCACTTGTATATTTTTATGTGTATGCATTTAATCCTACTCACAGTCCTCAAAGGCAGATACTATTGTCCCCATCTTATGGATAAATATCAAAGGCACAGAAAGGTTAAGAAATTTACCAAAGTTCATACACCAAGGAAGTGGCATAACTATAAATTTAGGCAATCTGAGTCCAGACCTGGCAGTCCTTACTTTTGGACTATGTAGGCTCTCTCACATTTCAATATATGCCAAACTAATTTCAGTGATTTTCCTGCATTCAGTTAAATTCAAAACCAAGTTCTGGTTTACAGTATAGTGATTGGAGCTGTTGTCACTTACGACTGGTTATAAACATTGGAGTCATTTTATTTTGAAGAGTCAAACTTAAGTCAAATTGAAAATGGAACATTAAATTGAAGGGGGGAATAGAACAACTGTAACAGCATAATCAATAAAAAATTAAAAAAAAAAAAATCCCCATCCTACCACCAGGCTCCCGGGACCAGAGGCCTGGGTGCCCCAGAGCTCGGGCAAGGCCAGGCCCTGCGGCCCATGTGCGGGGGCTCCAAAAAAAATAATAATAAAAAAAATAAATTGCATCATCTGGTGTCGTAATTACCTCCTGCATTGGCCACATCGCTGCACGAGGAGTGGGGAATGTCTCCCAGATTGAGCTGCTTGCACTGGTTTGGTTCTACCACCTATGTTAGTAAGATAAGTGATTCCCTCATGCTATATATTGTCTTAACTCTGCTTTATAACATCATAGACTAGGAAACAGGCTGATGACAGCTTAACATGTTCAGAAGTGTCAAGTGTGGTCCAAAACTAAGCAATTTTATGTTGCTCCTAAACTTTTAAAGACTTTTTGTTTTTTTACATAAATATTTCATTTTCTGTCTGAAAGATAACAGACTTTTAGAAAGCATAATTACAATACCATTCTCACATTTATGAAAGGATTAATCCTAAAAAAAGATTAATGCTAATTATATAAAATACCTAGTAAATGTTCAAATGTCCATTGTGTCAAATGTCATACATAGGTATTTTAAGTCAGTTTCTTTGAATCAGGATCCAAATAAGAATCTTGCATTGTTATTTATTACTATATCTTAAGTGTCTTTTAATCTGTATATAGGCCCTAGTCTTTGTTTTCTTTTAACTTTAACAATGTATGTGATGAAATTGTTCTGAAGTCTTTCTGACAAAATAGATTTTTCTGATTATAACCATGTGGAATGGTTTAACCTGTTTCTTTTTATTTTCCATAAATTGGTAGTTAGAATTCAAGCATGACCAGATTCAGATTTGATTTTTTTTTTTCAAGACTTAGTAAGTTGTGTGGTTGTCCTTCAGGGGGTCCATTGTATCTGGTTGTCTCTTCAGCTTAAGTGTGAAAGATGAGCGTTTCACTGGACTCTGTTACATTTAGTAGGCTACAATGATTACTATTAAGTACTCAGCCACTTTAATATGGGTAGGATTATTTTCATTATTTTTTCCTAGTATAGGCCAGGCCTCTAGTTTTAGAGCTCACTTCTAAATAATGTGGTTTATTCAACAAGTATGTGCATGCTAGTATGTTTAAGGATAGTAGATAATCTTTCAGAAGCTGACAATCTAAAACACCCTTAGTTCTCTCACAGCCCTGTTGCAACAATTTGGCTAACAAAAAGAGGGGCCCTCTCTATAACCTAAAGCTTTGTGTTTAAAGGTAGATCCTATTTACAGGAGCTGGGTAGAGATGTGCTCTGACTTACCTACTGTCTGCTATTTCTGTCTTTGTCCATTGGGGATCAAATCTTCCCCATTCTTCTTCAGAACACCCTAAAAGACAGAGCTCATGGTTGTCTGCCTAATTTGAAAGGAATCAAGTTTGGCCTGCTTGCTACCACCTCACACTGGGAAAACTTGTTGTGTCTGCTGACTGGTCCCCATACCAGACCTTTAAATCCCTGAAGGAACTGATATTTAGTAACTTAGATTAATCAGGCACTACAAGGAAAAAAAAATTTTAAACACCAGTCACTCAACACAAGGAAGTAATAGCTAGCTAGAGGAACCAAACAGGATGACCAAACCACTACTATTGAAAAAAATGAATGAAAGAATAGTTTTACAACTATATCCATAAGTGTGAAATTTCATTGCATTGATAGAAGAACAAGCTGCCCTGTGAAGAGTAATTTGAGATTAAAATTTTTAGAAATAAACATGATTTTAAAAAGAAATGTAATGGACAAAACAAAATGGATACTGGCAAGGTTTGAACATACCGCTGAGTAATCCATTATATATGAATATCCTACAGTATGTTTTATCTATTCATCTGCTGACAGTTATTTGGGTTGTTTCCAGGATTTTGCTATGATAAATAAAGCTCCTATGAACCTTTGTGTATAAGTCTTTGAGAAATAGCGTGACAGTTCCTTACAAAATTAAATATATGCTTACCATACATATCAATTTCATATAAAAAAATTAAGATGTATTTCCAAAATAGCTCATAACATTTTATATTCCTGCCAGTAGTTTTATGAGAGCTCCAGTTGCCCCACACAGTAACACTTCATTTTGTTTTTTCTTTTCATTATAACCACTCTGGAGGATTTCTGTAGCAGATGAGTAAATATTCAGTGAGCTGAATATTTACTGACCAGAATGCATATGGTCATCATTTGTACTGTTCACCAGCTACTTCTGTGTCTCAAGTGCATCTATTAGGATTGCACATCCTAGCCTGCTTGTGGTTGGCTAGGCTGTGTGATCAGTTGGTCAGTTAGTTGTGACAGAAAGGTTATGTCTCTTTTAGGCAAAGCATTTCATTCCCTCCAGAATTTTATTTCCCCTCCCATGGAGACCAATAACATCATCCAGATAGAACTTTCATACCAACTTGGGTTCCACTGTGAGAATGATTCAGAGCCCCCAGCCAACTTGGCATGGCCATAAAACATGAGTGAGAAGTAAATGTTTAAGACCCTAAGGGTTTTGTTTTTTGTTTTGCTTTGTTTTGTTTTGTTTTTTTAATATATTTTAATTATGCCATTACAGTTGTTCTATTTCCCCCCTTCATTTCCCTCCACCCTGCATACCCTCTCCCCCACCATTCCCCCCCTTTAGTTTATGACCACGTGTCTCAAGTTCTTTAGATTCTATATTTCCCATACTGTTCTTGCCCTCCCCCTTATCTATTTTCTACCTACCATCTATGCTACTTATTTTCTGTACCTTCTCCTTCTCCCACTCCCCTGTTGCTAACCCTCCATGTGATCTTCATTTCTATGGTTCTGCTGCTTCTGATCTAGCTATCTTCTTAGATTGCTTTTGTTTAGGTGTGGTTGTTAATAACTGAGTTTGCTGTCCTTTCACTGCCCATCTTTTCTATCTTCTTTTTCTTAGGTAAGTCCCTTTAACATTTCATATAATAAGGGCTCGGTGATGATGAACTCCTTGAACTTGACCTTATCTAAGAAGCACTTTATCTGCCCTTCCATTCTAAATGAAAGCTTTGCTGGATAGATCAATCTTGGATGTAGGTCTTTGGATTTCATGACTTGGAATACTTCTTTCCAGCCCCTTCTTGCCTACAAGGTCTTTTGAGAAATCCACTGACAGTCTGATGGGAACTCCTTTATAGGTGACTGTCCCCTTATCTCTTGCTGCTTCTAGCATTTTCTCCTTCATTTTCATCTTGGCTAATGTAATGATGATGTGCCTTGATGTGTTCCTTTTTGGGTCCAACTTCTTTGGGACACTCTGAGCTTCCTGGACTTCCTGGAAGTCTATTTCCTTTGCCAGATTGGGGAAGTTCTTCTGTATTATTTGTTCAAATAAGTTTTCCACTCATGGCTGTTCTTCTTCCCCTTCTGGTACCCCTATAATTCGGATGTTGGAATGTTTAAAGGTGCCCTGGAGGTTCCTAAGCCTCTCCTCCTTTTTTTGAATTCTTGTTTCTTCATCCTTTTCTGTTTGGTCATTTTTTTCCTTCTTCTGGTCCACTCCTTTGATTTGAGTCCCAGTTTCTTTTCCATTACTATTGGTTTCCTGTGCATTTCCCTTCATTTCAATTAGTTTAGCCTTCATATGTTCCTCTAATTTGTGACTAAAATGAACCAGTTCTGTGAGCATCCTGATCACCAGTTTTTTGAACTGTGCATCTGAAAGTTTGGCTATTTCTTCATCACTTAGATTTATCGGCTCTGGGGCTTTGAGTTCTTCTTGAGCCATGTTTTGGTTTGTTAGCACTCCTTACATTGGAGGAGCAGAGTCTTAGGTGTTCACCAGGGCGGGACCACCCGAATGGCTGGTTTGTGATGCTGTATGTGGGGGCGGGGTCAGAGAGGGACAATGGCGGTTCCCTCTGCTGCTGGGGCCTGCGCAGTCCGTCTCACTGCTAGTTCCTTCACCGGTTTATCTGTGCATGAATGTGTGACCGTGATCAGCCTTCAGTGGGTCCAACACCTTGCACCCTCAGTGGGTCTGCCCACTTCTCCACACCTGGGATCCACCCACAGCTTGCTGGCTCACCTGGGTCGCACGCCCAGGTCGGTCCATTGGATCTTTCCTGCCCAACCCCGTTCTGCTGCTGGCTCTGCCCCTCTTACTGGTTTGGCTGAAGGGTTCATTGTTGTCAGACTTCCGTATAGTTCAATTTTCTGTGGTTTGGCTGCATTTTTGTTGCTAAAATTTTGTTGTTTTTAAACTTGGTTGTGCGAGAAGGCGCAGTGCTTCTACCTATGCCACCATCTTGGCCAGACCCTAAGGTTTTTGAGTTGTTAGTACATGTTCTAGCCTCTCTTGGTGGATTGAAGCATTCCTAAATTCCTCAGCCTACCAGTAATCAAGGAATTGAAATTTTTAATTGGTCTTTTAATAATAGAGAACTAGAACTAACTATTGATAAACTTGTTAGTACTGCTATAGGCACCCTCTAAGATGGTCTGTAGTGATCTCTACCCCCTGGTACTTCATGCCCTGTTGTGATTTCCTCCCTTCGAGTGCGGGCTGCACTTACTAATTCTCTTGTAATGAATAGAATGCAGCAGAAGTGATAGAATGTCACTTTGAAAGTTAGGTTATAAAATTACTGTCTTTATGTTGGACAACTTCTCTTGCCCACTCTGAGAGAAGACAACAGCCGTGCACTACTTTATGGAGAATCCTGTGTAGCAAGAAACTACACAGCCAACAGCCAGCAAGGTCCTGAATCCACAGGAATGGAACTGGACTCAGTCAAACCTTGAACCTCCATGGTTTCTGATAAATCTGCTGTTACTCGTATTATGGCCCCTTATGGTAATGTGGTATTTTTCTGTTTTTGTAAGGTACCCCCCTAATACAGTCTGCTATTGAGCAGAATGTAGGGGTTTTTGTTGGTATTGTTTTGGTTATTGTATTTTTCTGTTCTAAAATTTCCATTTTGGTCTTCTAATATCTCTTATTCAGGTTGAGATTTTCCTTGTTATCAATATGAATAATTTTGCATTGAATCCTGGACCTTTTGAGTATTATGAGAATATTGTTTCTATTTAAACCTGTTTTGTAACAGAAATTCTGTTTATCTTCCAGTTCAGAATTCATGTCCTAACCCAGTTTTATGTTTTAATGTCAATTTAATTTTCAAAGTCTTTACAGTGTTATTCTGATCTGCCCCTACCTGGACACTACCCAGAAACCAATCTGAAACCTGGACAGTCCACTCATAGTTCATTTTGCTATATTGATTATGGTCAGTTTCCTGTCTGGTATGCTGAGGGGCCTGTTCAGTACAACATACACAGATTTCCAGCTCCCTTCTCTTTGTAATCCTCCCTCAGTCTCTAGCTGGGACTGTTAAGGCACTGCCTCTTTGCAGCTTAGGGTGGTGATGGTTCACAGGGCTCTTCCCAATCTCAGTGCTAGGGTAATGGGTGTTTACTTGGAGAGGAGCAGATATAATCAAACGGGTTTTTTCCTAAAGGTCTCCTTTTTCTAATATCTTCGGCTTGTGAGAGCAGGCCTTTCTTTCTTTGAGTTCAATGATGTTTTGGGGCTGTAGGTTTCCTTCGCACCTACACCAAAAGAAGGCAAAAGAAATACACCAGGAGACTTCCAGGTCAGTTCTCAAATTCAAAATGCATGCCCAGGCCACCTTTTTTCACCTTTCCAAGTCTTTTGCTTGCTACTTTGCATGTTTCATGAAGGGTTTTTAGCAGTACAGTAGCCGCCCCCTCCCCACCATTCGTGGTTTCACTTTCTGTGATTTGTCACCTGAGGTCAATTGTGGTCCAAAAATATTGAATGGAAAATTTCAAAAATAATAAGTTTTTAATTGTACACCGTTTTTAGTGGCATAATGAAGTCTCTTGCAGTCTGGGACTTCAGTCGTCCCTTTGTCCAGCATATCCTTGTTTATACATCCTGCCCTTTAGTCACTTGGTAGCTACCATCTTGGTTTTCAGATCAGCTGTAGCAGTATCACAGTGCTTGTGTTCAAATAGCAGTTATTTTACTTAATAACTGCCCCAAGAATAATGGTGCTGTTTATTTGGATATGCCAAAGAAAAGTCATAAAGTCCTTCCCTTAAGTGAAAAAGTATATATGTTTAAGGAAAAGGCATAGTATATGTAGGTACTTTCTGTATTTTCAGGCATCCACTGGGTGATTTGGAACATTTACCCCTGAAATAAGGAGGGTGTTCGTATTTAGCAACTAAGGAATAGGGTGGAATGTATTTACTGCATCTTGTGTGGAACTCGAAGTCTCCCAAGTAGCTTTTCAAAAACAGGTTTAACAACAAAGAAACTATTTGAGAGGAAACTAACATTTATTAAGCACTTAAGTGTCAGATACTACACCAAATGATACTAAAACTTTCCAGCATTTCACCTCCAGTAAGGACGTCTGGTGAGCAGACTGTAACTACCATGTCTCCATGTAGCCAAGCGTCTGCAATTTCATATTGTTGGAGCTGTCATTGTACCCTGGGGTGTGCAGCTTTCTGTAAGTTTGCTGTGCCTGAGCCAAGAAAGAAGGCAGACACAGATTTCTACAGAAGTTATGATTCCATGAAAGATTTTGAGGAGATGGGGAAGGCTGGTATCTTTCAGAGTGCAAAGTGATTTTGGAATGCAAAGAATTTCTTTGGGTAGAATTCCATGAAAGTTTGTCACTGACCTGTGTTTCTGAATTATGAAACATGACTGTGAATTAAGGAATAGTTTCTCTTAATAAATAAACAATTAAGAAATGCTGTGGACAGTAAGTCCACTCAGTTTTTCTTCATGATATTCGGGCACTTGCATCAGAATTGGTGAGGGATTTTAACTGTTCATGAACTTTACAAAGATAACAGTTTCAGTATTAAATTTTTTCATTATTTTAGGGGAGAAAAACTTACCAGCAATACCCCAAAGAAAAATTTCCCTTTTATAATAAAGAAACAGAAGCCAGGAAAAGGAAAATAACATCTATGCCATGCTCTGTTTATTGGGGTTTTTGTTTTTAAATGTAAAATATTACAAAGAAACTGTAGTGAACACCATGCAAACAGACTACCCAGTATTGGTCACTGTTAACATTTGTTCTTAAATAAAGGGAAAAAATAACTACAAACAAAGCTGACATGCTTTCTTCATCTCCCCACCTAAGAAATTATGAATTTAATGATGGCCTTTCACTTGATTTTTTTTAATTATTTTATTGTTGTTCAAATACAGTTGTCTACATTTGCTCCCCTCCATTCCCCCCGCCCAGCCCTCCCCACCTCCCTCCCCTACTTCCACCCACCCTTGATTTTGTCCATGTGTCCTTTATAGTTGTTCCTGAAAACCCTTCCCCACCATTTTCCCCTCCCACCTCCCCTCTGGTTACTGTCAGATTGTTCTTAATTTCAATGTCTCAGGTTATATTTTGCTTGCTTGTTTGTTTTGATTAGGTTCTACTTTTCACTTGATTTTATAAAAGCGTTCATGTATAAGTATTCATACACAAAATATTTCAAGTGTTAATTTATGCAAGTGATATTGTACAAATTCTGCAATTTTTTCATTCAAGTTTTATGTTTTGGCATAGTCTGATAGCTAAATTGGTTCTCTTTAGATTTTTTGCTGAGATTTTAGAATTATTACTGTCATTGCATTTTGTTCTCTATCTTTATCGTAAAGGGGCAAGGGTATTTTTTCTTTTTCTCCTTGTTCTTATACAGGCTCTGGCACAAGTAATGCCCATTTCTTATTACAAAATCATAAGAATGTAGTTCTGTAACATAACAATATCACACTCAAGCACACCATATGACAGTAAAGGTGAAATGTTCAAATTAAAACTAAAAATTATTACATCCATGTTATTGCCCTACCAGTCACTCAAGCATGTGTTAATTTCTGTCAGATCCTATATTTAAAGAGGGTCAGATCCACCCCAACCCTTGAATTGCACCGAAAGTTATTCAATTCAGTTTCTGTTATTTTGTAGTCATTCTTAAGCTTTTAACGTATCTATGCATTAGATTATATTGATATTTATAAAATGATCAATACATCAGTTTTTTCCTGATTAAGACAAATATCTTACCATATTTTTATTTCCCTTCCTATTGTCCTTTCTGACCTGTTTTCCATATCAATGTTTACTATTTTGGCTATACCTCTTTTTTAAGATTATAACTATATTTTTATGAGTATGCCATTACAACTTTCCTAATTTTTTCCCCATTGCCCCCATCTCCCCAGTACTCCCCTTTCCTCTAGCAATCCCCACCCCCAAGTTCACGTTTGTGGGTCTTGCTTATAATTTTTTTGGCTTCTCTATTTCCTATACTATTCTTAACATCCCCCTGTGTATTTTGTACCTACCATTTATGTTTCATATTCTCTGCAACTTTTTTCCCATTCTCCCCCTCCCCCCCACCGATAACCCTCCATGTGATCTCTATTTCTGATTCTCTTCCTGTTTTACTTGTTTGCTTAGTTTGTTTCAGTTTTTTCATACTCAGTTGTTAATAGCTGTGAGATTGTTGTCATTAAGTCCCTTTAAATTTTCGTGTAATAATGATTTGGTGATGATGAACTCCTTTAGCCTTACTTTGTCTAGGAAGCACTTTATCTGCCCTTCCATTGTAAATGAGAGCTTTGCTGGATAGAGTAATCTAGATTGTAGGTTCTTGCCTTTAATGAATGATTTTGAATACTTTTTCCAGCCCCTTCTTGCCTGTCAACTTTCTTTTGAGAAATCAGGTGATAGTCTTTTGGGAATTCCTTTGTAGGTAACTGTCTGCTTTCACGATTCCCTTTAAACTTTGGCATTTTAATTATGATGTGTCTTGGTGTGGCCCTCTTTTTGTCCAACTTGTCTGGTGGGACTCTCTGTGCTTCCTGAACTTGTATGTCTATTTCTTTCACCAGATTGGGGGATTTAACTTTCATTATTTTTTCAGATAAATTTTTGATTTCTTGCTCTTCCTCTTCTCCTTCTAGCATCCCTATGATTTGCTTGTTGGCACGTTTGTAGAAGTCCCAGGGTCTTATTCTCTCCTCATTTTTTTTGAATTCTTATGTCTTCATTCTGTACTGGTTGACTGTTTCTTCCCTTTGTTCCAAATTGTTGATTTTGAACCCCAGCTTCCTTCCTTTCAGTGTTGGTTCCCTGTGGATTTTTCTGCTTACTTCTCACCCTATTTCCAGTCACTTCCCCCACTTTCCATATGTGACTCGCACCCTTCTAGCTGCTGCCCTGGTGCTAAATCCCAGCATGGGTGTGTTTACATGGGTTCTAGGACTGTATGAGTCCTTTAAATGGACTCTCATGAAACACCAGCAGTTTCTTCTGCTCCCCCAACCCCTACTTGTTTTTACAGCCAGAAGTTACGAGGCTTTATTCTCCTGGTGCTGAAACCCTGGTCTGCATGGTGTGGCCTGTGCCGGGATCATTTCCTCCCCAATTGTCCCTCTCTGTTTTTATCTGCCAGATGCAGATGTAGGGCCAGACGACACAGATTGACAGCCCCCACCACTGCCTCGCCACCAACCACACTGCATCCTCCCTGTCCCTCCTACCCGTCTGAATATTTCTTTAGATCCTTAGTTGTCGGACTTCCATACAGTTCAATTTTCTGGACGTTCTGATGCTTTTTGTTTTGAGTTTAGTTATCATTTTTATGGTTGTGAGAAGAAGCAAAGCATGTCTACCTGCACCTCCCCATCTTGGCCAGAAGTCTCTAGTTGTAACTTTTTTTTAAACCAATTTGGTTTTGCCCTGACTGGTGTGGCTCAGTGGATTGGGTATCATCCTACAGACCAAAAGCTCCTGGTCAGGGCACATGCCTGGGTTGCGGGCCAGGTCCCCAGTCCGGGGCATGCAAGAGGCAACCGACTGATGTTTCTTTTGCACATCAGTGTTTCTATTTATCTCTTTCTTCCTCCCTTTTCCTCTGTCTAAAGATAAATACATAAAATTTTTTTTTAAATCCACATTTTTTAAATGTTTGAGTTACTAAATGTTATCAGTAACTGAAGGATGATTTAAGACTGACAAGACTTGTCTCCCCTTTTTTTGGCTATTTCATGTTGAATACTTCAAGATGCTTTTGTATCATTGACCTTTCAGTGAAGGTCTAGGAACAGTAAGTTTTCTCAATCTTTGCAAGTCTGAAAATGACTTTATTTGTCACAATGATTTTTAGATGAATAAATTGACTAGGTTAGAAGTCTAGATCTCTAGTTACCTTTACTCAGGATTTTGTAGGTATTCCATTGTGTTCTGGAGTCCATTGACCAAAAAAAGTTGAATGTCAGTTTGATAGTTCCTTGTGTTTTCCCTCAACTGAGTTTCACTGAAATTTTTCTAGGTGTGGGTTAATTACTATTTGCTTTGTTTGGGATTCATTGTATTCCTTTAAATTAAAAATGTATGACTCAGTTCTAAAATTTTTTGTTTCCTTTTAGAAATATTGCTCCTTAGCCAAATCCTCTATCTCCAATCTCAACCTCCTAGCTTTCACAGTGTAACCTTAGCATCTCTTAAATCATTCATCTCTACCCCTCTGTGCTAGGTTCTGGGTGATTTCCTCCCATCAGTCATTCTTCCACTTCATTGAATTTTCTTGTTCAGTCTAGTCAAAGTTCAACCCATCTAAATAAGTTATTTTAAGAAGTATATTTCCTGATTTTGTTTGACTTTATCTCTTCTAGTTTCATAATCTCTTGTATGTATTTATGAATCTTAGTGTTTCCAATATGTCTTTGAGCATTTAAAAACTTATTTCAAAGCCCTTTTAATCTTCCTCATTTCTGGTTCCTAAAGTAAGAATTCTGCCAGTTATTGTTGCTTAACATTGAATTTCATTGTGTTTGTAAACTTGTGAGTTCATTTTCTGGGGAATTTTCTTCTCAGAGTGTTTTGTTTAGAGCTTTGTTTTGTGTAGATACTATTGCTTTCTTTGGAAAAATTTTTAGATGGTTTCTTCTAGGGCCATATATGTTCTCCCAAAACTGAACTATTAATTTTGTTGAATGGGAGTCCAATTTGTAACTGGTATGAATCTGGCTTCTGCATTCACCTGTAGCAAAGCCCCTTGTGAGTGACCGTGGTCTGGGAGGGAAAGCTTGTTTCCTACCATGACCCTGGGTTTAGTAGATACTGATTTTTTTGGTCCTCATTGGAACAGGGCTTTCCCAGTTCTGAAAATGCCCCATTTCTGCTCCTTACTGTCCATTCTTTCCTTCCTTGAGGACCTATGTTTGTCTGTTTTCTTAATGGGGCTAAGAGGACTGTTTTACTATCATATCCATGTCTTTGGAGCAGGGATGGCAGTATTTCCAACATCTGCTCAGTTTCTCCAGAAAGAAGAGTGTTGTCGGTGTTTCCGTATATTATTTCACTTACTACTCTCACCACCTGTGGAGTAAATGGCATTATCTCCATTTTACAATAAGGTAGTGGTTTCAGAGTTAGTTACTCACCCTAAATCACAGGTAGTCAGTGCAGACCTAGGATTTCAACTCAAACTGTGTTACTTTGCACTGTTTTCTGCTTCACTGTGTTATTTATTTTTAATTTACATTACGTCCTCTTGCATTATGAAAACTGGGTTTCGACACTATTTTAAAGAGAGCCAATGTGCAGCATGCATGAATTAAAAATATCTGAAAGGTTGTTGTATGGCACATCCTTCTTTTCAAAGCCCTTTAAGTATGAAATGAGTATGAAAATGAGAATGAAACTCATTTTCATACTTATAAAAACCATGGGCAGCATTCTGAAATGCAACTGTGACACCTTTTAGCCTCTCCTCCCAGAACTGCCTCATGCTCACTGGCATTGAACTTCAGATTGACAGTACTTCTCTCATGGTGGACACTGTCCCAGACAAAAAGCTCCTTTTCTGACTAAATACAGAAATAGTGCAAACCCTCCACACTCCTCCCCCCCCAACATGCCTGGCACCACACACTACACTCACTCCTTTGCTATTTGCAAGTTTATTTAACAGCCAACCCCACTGTCTCCTTCCATGGAGAGTATTTTCCTCATTGTCTGTTGGAATGCCTCTGAAGCAGCTTCTTTTAACCAATAAAAACATTTAGTTCTTCTATTTTGGGAAAGTTAATATTCCCGTGTATTTCATAAAATATGTTGAATGCAAGTGCCTTACCTTTTTTTTACCCCGTTCTTCATGCCAGTCTTTTAAGAAAGAATGTTTGCATCTCATTCTACTTTGGCCGCTCCTGCTGCAGTGAGGAACACTTTTGGATCAAGTTCCCAGTAGCAGCACCATTGGGGAAAAGTCTGCATTTTTTTAGGATGACTGGCATCGCTCCTGGTGCCATTGGATCCCGCCCTGCTTCCGGGAGTGGGGCTGTTATTTTAAAGCACTTAAATCTTCTGAGTCTCACCAAGTGTTTTCTGGTGGTTGTTTTTTTTTTCCCATTGATTTTCAGAAGTGCTTTAGAAGAAAATTTTAAATGTCACACTTGAACTATACATTTTTACTAGTGATGTTAAAGCACAAGGCAGTAATCAGATCAAAAGCACACAAAAATTTCTCTTGCATTGCTTCTGAAAACCCTAACCTCTACAAGGGAGAGGTCTAGACACCCGGAAAGTCCTGTAGGGCCATGAAAAAAAGTAACTGAGATTTTTTTCAAACCTCCATCAATTCTACTGAATTCAGAAAAATGACAGGCAATCTCCAACTTGCATTTCAGAAGTTGTCAAAGGAGGAGAGCCCTGATCCGTGGCTCAAAGTAGTTTGAAAAGGAAATAATCTTGTTTGTACAAATTTGTACAGATGTTTCCCCTAGGAACAGTGATAGAGAGGAAAGAGGTAGGTTCCCAGATTGCCCTGTAAAGCCAATTAAACCAAAAGCTCTCAGCACTGCTTGGATGGAAAAGGTGCCCACTAACCCTTGCTACGTCCAGGGACCAGAGACCTCCTCCTGCCCCAAATTAACTGCATTTCCAAACAAACTTTGGGAAGGGCGATCTGACAGCCAGGATTCTAACTCTAATATCAGGGACTTGTCACCATCCTCAGGCAGTTGTGAGTATGAAAGGTGTGGAGATGTGGGGAAAGCTCCAGGTGCACAATATAAAGGCTGGGCACCAACTCCTGCTTCCTAGATTCCTTGTTGTTTGTGGGGTGACCACACTCCTGTCTCTAGCCCCACCTCTTACTCTTCTCTGTAGGGGAGACTGAAAATGACCTCCATGCATCTATGTTACTGCCATCAGCACTGGGGAAACCTGCCTTTTTCTCTTCCCTCTTCACCTGGGGTCAGCACGGGGCAGCAAGTCTGGGTTGGAGCATCTGCTCTACAGACTCAGACTTTCCCTCTGCTGGGTGTCTCCCGGCTTAGACTGGTGAAGCACCAAGGGCAGAAATGGAGCACGCCCTCTGGCTAGAGATCCAAAACCACAGTCTCCAATCAGCTTTATCTGTAATAAAGCTACACTCTGATCTTAAACAAAAAACTTGTAGCTACAGTGCAGGCAGGAGCGAATCTAGCAGATTAGAGACAAGGCCAAAACATATGTGGCGCCGGCTCAGTCTCCTCCAGTGGTGGGAGCCTCAGCCAAAACCTGGAATGAGGGATTTTTCTCTCAAAGCAGCAAGATTGCATAAAAAATACTGACTAGACTAACTTAAGCATCTTTCCCACCCTTACCATCCCTTAAAGGCTTAGAGTTCTGGAAAATACCTGAAATGTGAACAAAGAAAGCTGAGCGGCAATACCTGGAACTTTTAAAAATGGAAATTCTCAGGCCACACTGCAGACGTACTGAATCAGAAACTCTGGAGCCAGGGTCTAGCGTTCTGTGTTAACACCCTCACAACAATCTAGACACACAGGGTTGAAAAGTCACTGCCCTAGGAAACCTCTCTGAACCTGCCCAATGTCCTGAAGCCCTGGGAGCCTCTAAAAGCGCGAACATCTCAGTTTCTAACTCTCTGTCCCAGAAGGTTTTTTGCACCCAACAGTGACAACTACATCCTTCATTTCGATGGAAAATAAAGGATGTCATTGTCATTGACCTCAAGTCTTGTCATTGGAAAAATGGCCCCTAGAGGCATCTAGAGCTTTCACAGGGTTTCCAGGCTGGGCCCATGCCCTCTGTCACGTGCCTGCAGACAAGGATGGTTCCCAGGATCCTGTGGCCTGTGTCAGGGCTGTGAGCAGGTGGAGGGGATGCCTGAGTCACACAGGTCATGTGTACGCATCTACCTCAGGCCTCTCACCTTCAAAACTGGGAAAAGGGCATATCCTGCACAATATCATGAAGGTACTTGGTGTCACTGAACTGTAGAATTTAAAAAGGTTAAAGTGGTACATGTAATGTGTATTTTACCACAATAGAAAAAGGAGTGGAGCCCTGGCTGGTGTGGCTCAGTAGATTGGGTGCCGGCCTGCAAACTGAAAGGTCACTGGCTCAATTCCTGGTCAGGGCACATGCCTAGGTTGTGGAGTGTACAGGAGGCAACCAATCAATCTCTCGTACATTGATGTTTCTCTCCTTCTCTTTCTCCCTCCTTTCCCCTCTTCCTAAAAATAAATAACTATCTTAAAAAAAAGAGACACAAAATCTGTCCAGAGGTGCTGTTTCAAGGCCCAGCATTTTGTACTTTCCTTGAATAGAATTCACAGAAAGGCATTAAAAATACTGGTTTCTGTGACAGTGTCACTCTTTGAGATCACGGATCAACCCTTTATTGATTCCATTCCTATTTCTTTTTTCATTGAACACATACTACAGGACCTGGCTAAGCACTGGGAATCCACTGATCTGGTTCCTGCTCTCAGAGAACTTGATCTAATGAGGCAAAAAAAAACCCAAACCAACAACAAAAAACACCCAGGTCAACAGAATAATTGCTAATTGTGCTAAGAGTATAGGAAAAAAATCTGAGTGCTGACAAATGATGGAGCCCATTTCCTGGAAATGTGTGTAAGACCTTTTGGAGAAGATGCTGAAAGGTGAACAAACAGCAGCCAGCACAGCAAGGCTGGCAGGGAGTGCTCCAGGTGGAGGGTACCACACAGGGAAGGACCTAAAGGCGGGGAAGTCGGGCGCACAAGTGTCAGGTAAAAAACATGAGTCACTTAACAGTAGTGAAGGACAAGTAGTTCACTTAGACACTCCATCACTTGTCTTTGCCCTGATGGATTTAGGGGACAAGCAATGGATGCATTATTGTGGAAACAACTTTGATGCTCAACCGCTAATACGTTATAGCCTGATAAAGACATTAGAAAAGGCTGTTCACCTCCATGCTTAGTTTTCACATCCTTGTCCTTCTTCAGATGGGATGACTCCATGCCCGGATGGCTAGCTTGTGTTGAAAGCCTGGTTTTCAGCACAGGAAGGACGGTCTCCTGGTGAGCAGTGACCATGGAAGTGGGACAACCTGTTGTCACCAGTGAGCAAGCTGCTCAGCCTGGGTTCAAGCAGTGGCTGTCCCTCACCAGCTGTGTGACCTCGGGCATCTCTCCATACCATGTCCCTCGTGTGTAAAGTGGGGTGTTATGAGGTTCTAATGAGATAATACATTTTAAACACTTAGTAGTACCTGACACCCAAGAAGTACTCAATAGATAGCCATCACTTAATAATTATGTTAACAAGGCACCATGGGTCCCCTCACTTCTCCACTGCTTAGTTAGGCTGAAATAAATTTTCACAAGCTTTTTTTTTTAAGTGTGAGAACAAGTGGACCACTTGGCAGAGCACTCAGATCTTTTGTCCAAATCACTGTCATGTGAGTAAGAGTTGAGCAAGCTGCCAAGCGAGGAACCAAGTAGCTGGGCTAGAGCGCGTGCCTAACAATCATCAGGGAAGAACGTCTGCAGCATTTGCTATGTGCAGGAGAAACATTTGTGGCAGGCCAGCTACTTGCCTACCTGAAACCCATTCTTCCCCTTTTCTCTAATTAAACCCCTGATTTCTTTTGGGGCAGTCACATGCCCAGGTAAAAGGACTCCCTGTGACCCTTCCAGCGAGGAGTGGCAATTTGAACCAATCCTGGCCAGTTAAAAGCAAGCAGAAGTTACCAGGTGGAACCTTGGGAAGCCATTTCAAAAGAAGCTGACGTGGATGGAATTTGCCTTTTGTCTCTTGTTTTTCCTCTTTTTTCCTCTCTGGAATGAGTGTGTGATGGCTGGATATGCAGCAGCTGTCTTAGGAATATGAGGATGAAGACTATCTGCAAAAGACAGAACAGAGAGACTGAAGAAGCCTCACCTCTGGACATGTTGTTAGATGAGAAAAAATAAACCATTGTTTGATAAACTTCTGTAGTTGAGTTTCAGTTACCCACAACCTAACATTCTAACAAAAAGGGCTAAAGTGGTATTCACTGCTAAACAAGATATACACTCTTTTTTTTTTAGCTGGCCAAAGATAAACTGATAATGTAACAATGGTATTGGGTTAGTTACTCTCACTACCCTTCAAATCCCTCTGAACCTGTACACGGAAGATTGAGAAAATGGACCAAGAAGACATTTTCCAAATTGAAATGCTTTTATTAGAATACTAATAATTACAGATAAAAAAAAACCCACACACATGAAAAAAAGAGAAAAAACACTCAGAAACTATTACAGATTAGCCCAATTAGAGAAAAAGACTTTTGCGGCATATACAAAATGTAAACATTTGCCCTGGGAATTCCCACAGATGGCACCGTCCATGAGGACTTATTTGGAACAAAAATATGTCTACCGAGGCTCCACTATAGCCTCTACAATATCTGTGAACTTGCTGCGTTGAAGTTAAACTTTTCTATGCAAAAGTTTTCTATGCAAAAAACTAAAAATGGGTCTGAATCAAGGCGATTTGAACGTCAACTGCTGCAAGTGGAAGCAGAGGCACTGAAGCAAACCAATCTTCCAGCAATGAGCTCCCACTCCCTATGCCAATTGTATTTACAGTGGCCTTGAGAGAGATTATAAAAATATACACAGTATATAAATCCTCTGCTTGAGTCTAGGGTGGTAGGTAAAATATTTCTTGCTTATCAAATGCTCCAGAGGCATCAAATCAGTCACTTGAACTCAGGAAGAGAGGACTAAGAAGAGGCCCTCTTCTGTTCAGAAAATGGAGACTCATAAACTTCCATGGGTGGGCAGGTACAAACCAGGTGCTGATCTCCATAGATGTCATCAATCCGAGCAATGGTTGGCCAGAATTTGTTCTCTGGTTTCACAAAGGGCTGTAAGGACAAAGAATGGAAATGTTCTGCAACATTCTGAGAGGTTTCCCTTGGGAGAAAAGATTGCAATGACATCCCCACAGCCTAAGACACCACTAGCCCAACAAGTACGCAAAAAGTGTAAGAAACTAAATGCCAGCCCTTCATTGCCATCCCCACAAATCTAACCTTCGATGCTTGTCTCCAGCCCATCGAGCAAGCTGCACAGCATTTTCTCTCAGAAAAGAAAGAAAAATTGCCTTTGGGGCCACCTCACTGTTGGGTGATGGTAGAAAACGCCTGACTGACAGGGACGCCCCTTCTGTCTTCCTGCACTGTGTGCCCTCCAGAGTCCCAGGCATGGGCTGACACTCGGACTCTGACTTCAGAGGTCTGTAAGCCAGCGCCTGTGTTCTGTGTCCTTCCCTCGTCATGGCCCTCATTCCACAAGGCATCCCACATATGTTTACTATGAGACTGTAAACGCGGGAGCCCTTCAGAATAGGCGCCGGCCCCTCACATGCACATGAGCACAATCCCCGCCGGCACAGTAAGCTTCAGGGGAGAACTTACGAGCGGGAATGCTGCCACCTCTCTAGAATATGGCCGATCCCAGTGCGAGGATGTGACACAGGTGAGGGAGTGTGGAGACATCTGAGACAGACACGGGTGAAAGAGGGATCAGAGGAGAACACTGCCTTCTCAGTCAGTAGCTTCTGACAGAAGCCCATTGGCAGAGAAGGCTGTTTCATTTCAATTTGGGAAGGAAATCTTGGTAGGAATTTTTTTATTGTGAAATATTTCAAGTATCAGAAAGTTATGGTAATATATAATAAGCACATCTGCTGCCCAACATAAATCAACACATTGTCATATTTGCTTAGCCTTTTAAAATACAAAGCATTAGGGGCAGTTGAAACTGCCTGTATGTGCTCCTTCCCAGTGCTAACCACTACCTTGAATTTGGTGTTTGCCATTCTTACCATGTTTTATACTACTACTCCCCAGATTAATAAACAATACATAGCGTAGTTTGGTACCTTCTCAAGCCTTATATCATCCTATGAGTATTATTCTCCACTTGCTTTTTGTAACCCAGTATTATGTTCTTTAGATGTCTATTGCCATTTTTAACAGCCTAAATCCTGAAAGAATCAGCAGTACCCAGAGAAAAAGGAACAGTACAAATGATCACACTGCATTCCTTCATTACCCTGTCAAAGTCACACTAAGGGCCTGCCTTCTCCCACCAGCTTTCCAGAAGTTGCTTGAGCTTCTCTAAGCATCTCACAGGTGTTGTCGGCTTGGAGCCACAACAGCGCAACCATGGCCTTCGTGGTATTGTCAATTCATGACGCCCCAGTTTAGTGATACCTGGACTTCATGAGAAATTTAGGGCTTTGACCAGATGTAAAATGAATATACTCTGGAAGAGGTGGGTAATGCCTAACAAATTTTCTCCAACATAAGCCATAAAAATTGTAAAACATTCAGGCTAAGTACCAACCCAGTTGCTCTGAGTGGTAACTCTCTAATAGAAGAACTTCTCTTTATCCCAAGCATGTGAGGTAAATAATCTCACTAGAATGCATCACAGAGAGACACAGAATAATACTTCCTCAGCTAAATAGAGCCCTTCAGTCTCTGCTCCCTCTTTAGCAACCAGTTAGGAGCATGTGTGATATGTAGCTCCCACAGCCCCCAAACAATTACATAAACAAAATTAAGATATAGAAAATATCTACATTATGCCCAAGTAACCAACTACGTTCAAGTTTTAAACTTCCAAGTGATAAGTGCATCATCTTCTCAGAAGAATGGCCTTAATTCTAGGCAAGAATATCATCTTGTGATGAGAGAGTTCAGGGGTTGCCGACACACTGACCCAGCAACTCTCCTCTGTGGGACATTTGGAATAGAGTACCAGCGCCTGCACACCTTCAGCGGGTTGACCCTTGGGTCCAGGCGGCCCTCCTCGATGTCAGCGATTTCCTGCCTAATGCTGATCATGGCGTCACAGAATCTGTCCAGCTCCGCCTTGTCTTCCGACTCAGTGGGCTCGATCATGAGAGTCCCTGCCACTGGCCAGGACATGGTAGGGGCGTGAAATCCTGCAGGGGAGACCAGGCAACATGTGTCACTTAATTCTGACCTCCCCAATTTGAAGAAACACTCCCTATCTTATAAGTTATCCCAAGGAAATCACTGCTAATATTGCTAATATATGTATCTGGGGATTCATTTCAGCACTGTTTATGAAAGAAACCTAGAAAATAATTTAATATGCTTAAGCAAGTTTTACAGGTTATCCACACAATAAATATGCAACCATCAAAAGTGTGTAAATATATATTTGTTAAATTGGGTAAACATTCAAAAATATTAAGTGAAAAAACTTAGCTACATAATGATATTATCCCATTTTATTTTAAAAAATGACTATTTACATATATATATTTATATATATGTATATTATGAGGGAAGACACCTTGAATACTAAAGAATACTAAAGAATAAATATTAGAGCCCTGGCTGGCGTAATTCAGTGGATTGAGCGCAGACCTGCAAACCAGATGGTGGTGGTTCAATTCCCAGTCAGGGCACATGCCTGGGTTGCAGGCCAGTTCCCAGCAGGGGACGCACGAGAGGCAACCATACAATAATATTTCTCTACATCTCTCCTTCCCTTCCCCTCTAAAGATAAATGAATAAGATCTTTAAAAAAAGAATAAATATTAAAATACTAAAAATAAATACTAAATAAGTACTAAAGAAGAAAAGTAAAATTTTAATGGGTTATCAACAGAAAATGAGACAGGGGTTTTTATTTCTCTGTGTTTTAGAAACTTTCTATAATGCTCATGAATTATTACTTGCAATTACAAGAAACTGAAACATGAAAGCCTACCAAATTTGAATAATAAGGTAACAGGCAGCAAGTAGCCTGGAGTGAGGGTCAGTGTCCCCAAGATTTGGGCACTGTGTGGAAAGCCTTTGCCTTTACACTGAACACAGGTTGAGGGTGTTTCTACATTTTCTTAAGTTTTCACATGTAAGATGAATTGACAAGAAACATGGTCAAGAGAGAGATTTCCCGGAAAAAAGCCAAAAACAACTTTTTCTGTATTTTATACTTTTTCTGCAAAACTTGAAAAGAGGAAGAACTCCCAGGTTGGTAGGCCTCAGGTAAGTTCACTCTGGAGTGCAGAGCTCCCAGTTCCAGTGCATCATTATGTGGGCACGTGAGCATCATGCCATAAAAGTTGTCTCTTCCATATTTTATTACAAAAAATTTTCAAACATACCGACAAGTTAGAAGGAGTGCACACCCAAATGCCTTCTACCTAGATTCTACAATGACACCCTGTTTCCTTTATCACATATGTATTCATCCATCCTTACATCTTATTTTTGATGCATTTCAAAGTATGTTGGATCATAAGTATACTTCTCCTTTAAACACTTCAGCATGCATATCAGTAACTAGAATTCAGTATCTGGTTCATGTATTTTTGTAACAAAATTTACACACAGTAAAGTGTACAATTAATGAGTTTTGACAAATGCATAAAACTTTCACCTTAACCAGAAAGGGATTTGATTTTTTTTTAAACAAAATTTAGTATCATGAAGTCTGACCTCAATTCCACGTGAGCAAATTCAGCCCGGCATACCCTGCTGTAGTGATTTCCAGTTGTGGACCCATCTGAGTTGTCTTGGAAACACAAATTCCTGGATCTCGACCCTGATTCAGGCAGTCCAAGGTGGGGCTCAGAAATCTGAGTTTAAAAACTCTCCGGGTAGCCTTGGCTGGTGTGGCTCAGTGAATGGAGTGCCAGACTGTAAACCAAAAGGTTACCAGTTCAATTTCCAGTGAGGGCACATGCCTGGGTTGCAGGCCAGGTCCGCATTTGGGGGTGTGCAAGAGGCAACTGATTGATTGATGTCTCTCTTGCACATGGATGTTTCTTTCTCCTGCGCTTCCCCTCTCTTTAAATAAATAATTTTTTTTAAAAACCTCTCCAGGTGATTCTAATCATTAGTTATGTTTGAACACCTCTGCCCTAAGGTAGTAAGCCCCCCACTTGCCTGTGAAGACTCATCCATGGGGTGCTTGTTAAATATACAGATTACTGGGTTTTCCCCCTGGCAATTCCTTTATTGACTCTATTTTTTAGAGAAAGGGAAAGAGAGAAAGAAACATCAATTTTTTTGTTCCACTTATTTATGCATTCATTGGTTATTCTTTTTTTTTTTTTCTTAAGATTTTATTTCTTTTATCTTTAGAGGGGAAGGGAAGGAGAGAGGGAGAGAAACATCAATGTATGGTTGCCTTTCATGCATCCCCTGCTGGGAAGTGGCCTGCAGGGAACTGGCCTGCAACCCCGGTATGTGCCCTGTCTGGGAATCGAACTGCGATTGTCTGGTTCGCAGGCCCGCGCTCAATCCACTGAGCTACACCAGCCAGGGCTCATTGGTTATTCTTATATGTGCCCTGACCAGGTATCAAACCAGTCACCCTGGCACACTGGGATGACACTTCAACCGAGCTACCCAGCAGAGCACCACTGGAAATTCTGATTCAGCAGGCAGGACTAGGATCCAGAATCTGCGTTGTCGTTTTTATTGTTGTTTTGTTACTTAGTCATTCACTCATTCTTTCATTCTCTCACTCATTAAACACATATATTCTGAGTGCCTACTATGTGCCAGGCTCCTGGATGATTCTGGGCTTAGGGCAAGTGTGGCACTCACTCCACCCAACATCAAAATAACATCAAGCTTGAGGAGAAAAGGACATGGAAATACTGGATGGTGACTTCAATTACCAACTCCCTCCTGGCCCCTTCTCTCTCTCCCTCCACATGCTGCTGCAGCCAGGTGTGATGTCAGGGGCCTAAGTCAGGTCACAGGAACAGGCAAGGGGAGACTTTGATGAGGTAACTGCTAACTTCGTTAATGAAACCATTCTCTACCTTCCCATTTATTATCAATGTAACTTTGCATAATAAGATCATCCATTCAAGAGAGAATGAGTCACATACATGGAATTCCCATTATGATGGGGTAGTAAACCTACTAAATTATTAATGTTTTTACTTTCTTTATTAAAAGAACTCAGTCAAATCATCACTAAAATTCAGATAGGACTCCACATCCATTGAAAAGCAAGGTTCTCTACAACTTAGCCTTTCTGAGAACTGAATGGTCTCTGATATTATCAATAATGTCACTAAGAAAGTACATTTTAATAAAGGCTGTGCTAAATGCACATCCACTAATATACAAAGAGCCTATGTCTCTTATAATCCTTCAAAGAAAAATGCATCATCTCTGAGAAAACATGTGCCCATTTCTTCATCTCTAGAGGCAGCTGAAACAGCTGTGTCATGACTGAAATGGTTATAAATAAGAATCTAGCCCTGGCTGCATGGCTCAGCTGGTTGGAGTGTTGTCCCCACAAACCAAAGAGGGTGTGGGTTCCAATCTTCGGTCAGGGCTGTACAGGAGGCGACCAGTTGCTGTTTCTCACATTGATGTCTCTCTCTCTCTCTCCCTCCTCTCCCTAAAATCAATAAACATGCCCTGGCTGGTGTAGCTCAGTGGATTGAGTGTGGGCCTGTGAAGCAAAGGCTTGTGGTTCAATTCCCAGTCAGGGCACATGCCCAGGTTGCAGGCCAGGTTCTCAGTGGGGGACACATAAGAGGTAACCACACATTGATGTTTCTCTCCCTCTCTTTCTCCCTCCCTCCCCTTTCCTCTAAAAATAAATAAGAAAAGTCTTTTAAAAAATAAAATCAAATCAATAAACATATCTTCAGTAAGGATTTAAATATGTGTATATGAATACACAATGCCATTCATCTCTACCACTTTACACAGGTTACTTGCACCATCTTTTTTCCATTACACCAACTTAACTCCTCATGGGCCTCTCTGTTTACCCGGCGGAAAGCAACAAACATTTTCTTTGGGATTTTTAATTTTGTTAACTATACAGACTTCTTTCCTTGGCTGCATGAGGTCAAGATGCATGATATTTCAAAGGTCAGTACAAATGCAGTCATAAGGGAGTTTTTTCTCTATCACCCTGAAAGTTGTCTGGAACCTGGGCCTCCCCATTTAGCCTGTGGATCAGTTTCCTGTAGCGACGGCACATTCGGTTTGTGCCCTTGGAGGTGGTCCATGGCCAGCACGGGCAGCTGCTTACAGGTCACAGCCCAAGTTCCTCTCCCTAAAGGGGTCACTCTCATGAGACCACTCACCATAATCCTGAAGCCTCTTGGCCACATCCACAGCCTCAATATTTGCAGACTTTTTGAAGGGTCTTAGATCCAAAATAAATTCATGAGCAACATAACCTGTTTGGGAAAATTGTTTCAACTCAAGATTAGCATCAGCTTGTTTTACCCAAACAAATGAGCAAATAAATCAGCTTTTTAATGCATATTAAAATGCATTGTAAGTTTATAGTTGAAAACAAAGACTTCTTATGCTCTTATTATAAATAAGCATTTTTAACAGGTCAGGCCAGTGTATCCAACCCCGAGTGAAGAACACACCCGTGAGCCGAGAAGCTAATAGGAGGTGTGACTTTTGGGCCAAAGGACTGCTGGAACATTCAACAGAGATTTCTGGGGATGAGATTATTTCTAACTCTGAGGCCCGAAGATCTACTTGCAATAGTCATCACAGGCCTGATCCTTCTATACAAAATATTTCTAAAACTAACGATCCATTGACACCCTGATCAGCAACTTTGCCCTTAACATCACAAAACCATGTCTTCTGTGTGCATGTAAATATACTAAACATATTTCCATAAGATACAGAATTTTATGTGATTCTTCACAGGGGCTTTTGAAGTTTTGGTTTCAGACAGAATTAGAAATAGGGGCTGTCAAAGAGCACACCACAAGCACAAGGAGTTGATAAGGCCAAAGTCTCTGTAAGCTGGTCACCTCTCTGTACCCAGGCCGCCATCTCCCCAATGTGAGCTGTTGACCAGTGACCCATTGTCCAAAATAAATCACCAAGAAAGTCAGCATTTTCATAAAAGAACAACATTTCTGGGAGCTCTCCCAAACTCCATGGCCCATACAACTGATGAATTTCCTCTGAGGAAAGTATCTACCCATGAGATAATAACATATTCTTTCTTATACTGTTTTCCTGACTCTCAGCAAATAATGAATCTACTTACAGGTTCTTGGAGTGGAGGACTCCTCCAACCTGAGAAAAACATCTCCAGTCATTAACAGCCCCTGAACATAGTCTGTGAACTGCTGCACTTTTTATGTAGTGAATACATAGGAAAGGGTTGGTTTTGTTTGAATATAAAAGTATGAGATCCTGAGACTTTGAATATACTGACACTGCATATTTTTAAAACACACTTTCTAACAATGATGATTAAATTTGTGAGGAATGTTGCATAGCTGATAGATCTCCAAGGGCAAGGGAAACAAAGGAAAAAATTAACTAATGGGACTACATCAAACTAAAAAGCTTCTGTACAGCTAAAGAAACCATCAACAAAATGAAAAGAGAATCCACTGTATAGGAGAACATATTCACCAAGGATACATCTGAACTTACACAACTCAACACCAGGAAGGCAAACAACCCGATTAAAAAATAGGCAAAGGACCTGAATAGACACTTCTCTGAAGAGGACATACAGATGGGCAATAGACATGTGAAAAAAATGCTCAGTGTCACTAATCATCAGAGAGATGCAAATTATAACCACAGTGACATACTGCCCCACACCTACCAGAATGGCTATCATTAATAAATCAACAAACAAGTGCTGGCAAAGATATGAAGAAAAGGGAGCCCTTGTGCACTGTTGGTGGGAATGCCAATTGGTGCAGCCACTATGGAAAACAGTATGGAGTTTCCTCAAGAAAACTAAAAATGGATCTGCCTTTTGACCCAGCGATTCCACTTCTGAGAATATATCCTGAGAACCCCAAACACCAATCAGAAAACATATATACACCCCTATGTTCATAGCAGTATTATTTCTAATAGCCACATCTGGAAATAGTCTGTGTCCATTCACACGGTGGTACATTTACCTTTTGAAACAGCATGGATGGACCTGGAGACCACTATGCTATGTGAAATAAGCCAGTCAGAAGAAGACAAATACCATGTGATCTCACTCATACGTGGAATCTAATGAACAAAATAAACTGAGGAACAAACTAAAACCAGAGGCATAGACACTGGGAACAGACTAACAGATCTCAGAGGGAGGGGGTGCTAGGGGAGGACAGGAAGAGATCAGCTCATGGGCACAGACAACAATGTGGTGAAGCCCAAGGGGAGGGCAAGGGCTGAGGGGAGGGGAGCAGAGCAAAGGAAACAGGACATTTGTAATAGTAACTAACAATAAAAAAATTATGAGGAGTGTGATTCAAAAGTAGAAAGCTGTCTTTGGCCTTGGCTGGTGTGGTTCAGTGGATTGAGTGCCCACCTATGAACCAAGGGGTCACTGGTTCAATTCCCAACTGGGACACATGTGCGGGTTGCAGGCCACGTCCCCAGTGGGGGGTGTGCAAGAGGCAACCATAGGTTGATGTTCCTCTCCCTCTTTTTCTCCCTCCCTTCCCCTCTCTCTAAAAAAAGAGAAAAAAAATCTTGAAAAAAAGAAAGTTGTCTTCATTGGTAGGTAAACTCAGGGGGAAAAAAATGTCAGTTGGAATGTTCTGGGGAAAAATCAGGAGATAACAGTTCTCATTGACTGTTAATTCCAAGGTTCCTAAATGCCCTACTATGCTACACCATTTTGGGAGCCCAACTTTGACCCTTCTTCTCTGGGCCTCTGGCAGCCAAACCAGCACTGTGACAATGACTTAAGGAAGAAGGGTAATGAAGCTCACTGCTCTGAAGGGCACTCAGTGGCAAGAGGGGAGGAGGGCAGGGACACATGACAGCAGAGAGGACTTGCTCTTGCTGGTGGGAGAGAGCAGAATCTCCCAGTGGTTCAGTAATAGCTGAAAGGCCCCATCAAACCAAGCCAAGCCCAGAACTGCTAAGACCAAGCCTTCATCTGCAGAGGCCCCCACCTCAGCCAGTGGTTTGGGAAGGGCTCAACTTTGAAAATGAGGTTCAGATGTTATTTTCTAAATCCATAGTCGAGGGCATTCAAATAGAAACTGTAGTGGAATTTCAGCCTCTCTCCCTTTCTCTCTCTCTGTTTGAGGCCTGAAAGGGGTGAAATTTAAACTTGGTGGCTTTTGGAGGCTAGATCCCAAGATGTTCATCTTCGTTTGCAGTTTTAAGGAGAAAAGATATACAAACCTTCTATGGCATATGGTGAGTCAGGGCAATCTGAAGTAGAAATTGTATAAGCTGCTCAGTGCAAGTTTTCATTTCCCCTGAGTAGGTGTTTCCGCTGGGCCTAACCATGACGACAGCTGAGAGTCTGAATAGACGCCAAATCAAAGGAGCAAGGAGAGGAGTGGGTGGGATGATGGAAAAGCAAAATAAAAGTGGCTTGACTTCGGGATTACGACATCTTCTCTCCCAACCCCCACTAGGGAGTTAATTATCTTTCGAAGCTACAGAACATGCTACAGAAAAAGATGACTTCTCAAGACCCTCCTTGAGAACAGGCTTATCCCTAAGCCTCAGAGTGACGGCCTAGAAATACATGGACTCACTGGCTGATTACATAGCTTGGGTGGGGAATCAACACTCAGTCAGGCTTTTCAGTTGCAATCCAGGGACCACAACTAACAGAATCCAAAGCCCTGACTGTTTTCCTGGGAGTGAGGTAGGTTAGGCAGGGCTCCTGGCCTCAGGAGGAGTGCCCCCCCCCAGCCAGGAATGTGAGGGCCCAGCTCCTGACGCCCATCCCATGTCCACTCTTTAAAGGTCACTGGGAAGCCTCTTCAGGGACAAGAATTTCCAAGAAGAGTTCGGTTTATCCAAGGTCAAAACTAAACAGGCACTTAAAAATTTAAAACATAAATGAAACACTGGGATATGAACAAAGTTGTCTAACCCACTGACAGGAACTCCAGTTAGATCATCAAACACTGAGCATAGCCTCTACAAGAGTAGACAGACACCTGTGAATTTTTTAATTTTTTTAATTAATTAATTTAGAGACAGAGAGAGGAAGGGAGGGAGAGAGAGAAACATCAATTTGTTGTACTACTTATTGATGTATTCATTGGTCGATTCTTATATGTACCCTGATGGTGATTGAACCTGCAACCTTGGAGTATTGAGATGATGCTCTAAGCAACTGGGATACCCAGCCAGGACAAAGTTTTTTAAATTCATCCTTTGAAAAGGTGTTTTACATGAGGTAATTCCTTCTTTCCACAGCCTAGCAAAATAAATACTACTGCTGCTCCTCATCCCAGTTCTTGTCTGCCACTTCTTTGCTTTGCAAAACCATAAGCCTCAACTGTTTAGCTCATATTTTTAAATCTCTCAAAAAAAAAAAAAAAAAACGGTTCATAAAGAGAGGCCTGGAGTTCATTAAAATTATTGCCTCATAGTCATCAGTAACTCTGAAGTCTTATTTAGAGCTAGTAAAGAGAATTAAGATGAATAATGGTCTTCAAATATTGCCATTAGACATTTTGGAATACAATGTGTTTCAAAACATTTCTATTTTGGGCCCTTGGGAGGTACAGTGCTAATTCTTTTCAGGGACCTAAAACAGGAAGCCTCAAGTTGTATGACTGTGTTTACCAGATCAACCATGAGACAATGTTTGGTTTCATGAACTTTGAGGCTGGGAAATAAAGTCTGTGATCACCAATCTTCCTCTGCTTGGGATGAGAAATGGATTCATTATTTAATTCTGGGGTAAAATGTCGAAACAAATGGAAATTTTATTTCTCTTTTTTGTGCTGCAAATCCCTTTGGATTAGGACCATCTCTGCCCAAAGCAGCCACTGGAACGCTGAGCACTGGTGAGCCCGGGAGAAACGCCAGCTGACTCTCCTCACTGCGGGGGGCCGTCTACCCAGCTCTGTCCAGGTCACATTCATTCCTGCTTTAAAGAGCTAAACTGTGCATCACACAGCTCTGGCTCATACCAAAAATCACTGAATTGTACATTTTACTAAGTTGATTTGTATGGTATGTGAATTCTATCTCCATGAAGTTGTCAAATATAGTTAATCATAAAGAAATTTTCAATATAAATTTAAAAATAGGAAAAAACCCATAATCTTGTTTAAATTGAAGCAAAAAGATTGCTTTTGACTCATCGACTTGGCAAAGACATTTTGGTTTTGGTTTGTGTTGCATTTTCCCGCTCACTGGGCCCTGGTGCAATGGTTGTCTCACCGGCTAACACTACAAAACAAACTGGTACCGAGTCTCGGGGGCAACTCGGCCACATGCATCAAGAGCTGAAGTGAATTCACAGAACTCATTTCCTCTGACACAAAACTTCTCCTCTGTAACTGTAACCTAAGGAACTAGTCTGAGATTTTTTTTTTAAATATAAGTAAAGGATATTCATTGCAGCATTGTTAGAAACGCAGACTCTGGCAGGAAAGCCTACAGAATGGCTTAAACCACGGCGCACTCACACAAGAGAACTGACAGAGCCACTTTCAAAGAGCATTTCATGGCATGGGGAAAATGGTTGCAGTATAAGATAAAGTTTAAAAAACAGGGTATAAACTGTGTTTATAATATGACCTCAACAGTCTAAAACTAAGATGACAAGGAACACAGCAACATATTACTGGTAGTTACGTCTGCTGGGGAGAACTGTGGATCATTTACATTTTCTTCCCCCTACTTTTTTATTTGCCAACTTTTCCCTGTTGAGTGTCTATATATTATTATATAACCAAGCAAAACAAACACTGAAGCAATCCCCAAAAGTCAATACATAAGCAGGATGCATTTCTCAGTGTAAGAGACGTATTTGAATTAATTAGTAGCCCTAGTGGCTTCTTTAATATCCACTTCAGAAGCATTTCATTGCGCTGCTTAGAGACAGACTGCCCACAACTTTCTTGCCTACTCTCTGGGGAGCTTTTCAGAGCTCTGATTATTTAGTTCTTCTCTATTTTCAAGCGCTATCACTTTGGGTACATATTTATAAGATAAGACCAGCCTTTAAATGAAAAATCACAGAGGTAAATGTACGTTCCTCCTGGGCCAGAGAAACCCAAAGCCGAAGAGGGGCCTCATTCCCGTGGCCAAGGTCTGGGCACACTGCTCACCGGCCGCTGTCTCCACGCCAGCTCCCCTCTGTCTCTGCCCTTGGATTCTGAGCCCGCAGCCAATGTGCTGTGTCTACCTGGCACCACCTCTCCTGTCACCTCTAGGGTGACTTTGTTCCTCCATCTATTATTCCCTCTATTACAAGCCTAGGAGCTTAAAGGTTTTCCTAAAATTTTCTTTACACTCAACTCATCAGTAACTTTCAATGATTCTTCTTTTTTTTTTAATCCTTACCAGAGGACATTTTCACTTGCTTTTTCAGAGGGAGAGAGGGGAAGGGAGAGGGAGAAACATCAGTGCAAGAGAAGCATCTGTCCGTTGCCTTCCTACACACCCAGACTAGGGATCCGCCCCAGGATGCAGGATCATATCCACTCGCGCCTGGACCAGGGACGAACCCACAACCTAGGTATGTGCCCTGACTGGGAATTGAACCCACAACCTTTCAGTCACAGGATGATGCTACAACCTCCTACCCCACTGGCCAGGGCTGATTCTACTTCTAATAGCATGTTCATCCCATGCCACTGCCTTAACAATTTCAACATTCTCTTAATCCTCTCATTCTTTTCCTCAAAAACCTTTCTGGCTCCAAAGTGAAGTCCAGAGCCTTCCAAGACCTTCAAGGCCCCATGACACCTCTCCAACCTCATCCTCATCCGATCCCTCCCCTCCTATCCCACCCTTCACCCCATTCAACACTCCCGCCACCCAGGCCACTCCCGTGTCCCTGGCTGCCTCCTGGATCTCGGTTTGCTTGGACTCTACCACACCTCCTTCCAGATCCATCTCAAATGGCTCCTCCCAGGAGGCTCTCCCGGCTATTCCGTCCTGCCTCTGCCTGATCTGAATTTCTCTACTCTTTGGGGGCATTCCCATATCACTCTGTGAGGTAAGGAGCCTGTGACATTTGTGTGTCTATCTGTCAGCGGTGTTGGCCTGGGCCATGTGGACTAACTTCATCACAGAGCCTTGCAAATGCTGATGTTCCTGAACTGCTCACTAAATTGAAGTTATTTCTAACAACTCTGTACTTTTCTGTGGTTTACACTAAGAAACACATGCTTTCCACCCACTTCAGAAAACCACATCTACTCTGTCAAACTTGGTCTGGCCGAGGGAAAAACAAAGTGATGATAGACTAAAGTTAATACTTGCCTCTTGCACCCCGGAAAAGAACTCTGTAGTGTTTTTCTAATCGCTTGGCCATGTAGTTGGCATTTAAAATAGCAATTTCCGTAGCTTGTTTAAGGCCTTTGCCTCCCATCATCTGCAACAGAGGGAAAAAGAGCTATTAACCGTGGAACAGGTAAACTCAGTGGGCACTAAACAAAGACACCCTGGAGAAATCCCCCTACAAGGAAGTCAGCCCACCATCAACCTGTAAATTAAAGATGAGTGGGAAATACTAACAAAAACATTCGTCAGTCCTCTCTAAGCCTGAAATAATTTTTGGTTTTCTTCTTTGAACAGGAATCTTAGCACTTCTTATTATAATAACAAAGCCTAGAGCAGGGCAAAATTCACTGCTGACTATTGTGTTAATCTGAAAAGGAAAATGAATTGGCTTTAGGTTAAAATCTTTTAGGGGAGTTTTTGTTTGTTCACAAACAAAAATTCCCAGTAAACTGTGAATTTGAGATGTCTTGATAACTGCCAAGAATCCCATGGGATCTTGGCCAAAATCCCCACTGAATCAATTTTATATGGTTTGTCTTCCAACTGTCCACAGTCAAGGCCATTGAACAACTGCTGGGTTCAATCGTATCCTTTTCTGCTGGGTCAGAAGTCCCTGTGATTATATGGGGTGAACATCATCTCCAGCAAAAAGCTTGAAGTCAAGACTACACAATTTTTACTGCCACTTTCTCCATGTACAATGGAGGCTTGATATGCATTAAATACAAAACTAATGTAAAGCACATGAGAAAGCATCAGAAAAAAATAACAGGAGCACTGAAGTCCAAAGTAAGGAGAGGACACATTTTGCCAGGCTGATAAAAGAGAGGTTCCTAGAATAAGAGTTAGAACTTGAATGGAAACTTAAAAACGGGTAGAATTGGGATAGACGAGAAAGAGGAAGTCACTCCAGGTGAGAAGAACAGCAAAATCCAAGGGGTAGAAGGGAAGGCCAAGGCTGCAGTCTGGGAGCTACTGTAGAGCCTGGTGAGTTGTGACCACCTCTTGCAAGCCTCAGACCTTTGCTAGAGAGGACTTGTACTTGGTCCAGAGAGCCGCTGGCTCTCGAGTTGTGCATCAGAGTTACAGAGCAGCCTGCTGGCCCAAGCCCTACCCCATATATGCTGAGTTTGATTCTCTCTGGAACCTAGGCATGTGAATTTGGGGAGAATCCCCTAAGGATTCTACTAGACTAGTGAGACCCAGTGGTGAGTGCAAAGGGAAGCAAGGGGTGAATTTGGGTCCTGAGGGGTTAGCAGTCCTGTAGGGAGTGTCCAAGATGGACTGAAGCAGGGAGCGAACAGGTAGTTCTCCTGGTGATAAGTAACAACAGCCTGAAACAAAGAAAGGGCCCAAAGTCAAACCTGTATCTTAAACCCTATTTTATTCACAATACTTCACTTTTAAACTGAGGCTCTGTCTAGTGTTCCTGGCTTATGGCCAAATCAGCCCAAGGCATTTATTTTCTATATGTGGGAAATCACCTCCAACCCAAAGAGGTTCATAACAAAGAGCCCAGGTGTATAGGACCTTGGGACCAAGCTGGGAATTAGATTCTGTTTGCAAAGAAGCAGGCCTTTCCTATGACTGTTTTGGCTGTTACTATTTGTAAAACAACTCAAGGATCATTTTAAAAAGCAGGATTTAGTCTCTGAGGTACAGAATTGTTGTTCCAGCTTCCCGGAAAGTTTTCCCTAAGTATCATAAATGCCACGCTGTTCAAGAATAACAGGCAGCCCCAGAGAGTCATCGGGCATGATTTGCATAGCTGAGTTTGGGGTTTTGTTTCAGCAGAAGCCACCCTTCCTCCGAGGAGGGGAGCCAGTCTGGGAAGGCTGCTCTGATTAGCAGCCGAACAAGTGTTTCTGTCCAACACACCGTCTTGTCAGCCCAGGAGGCAGGCGGACCCATTTGAACAAGAGCTGTATAAACTCTGGCCCTCATGTTTTGTAGAGAAACACATAGGAAGGGAGCCTGTGCCCTAACAAAGTCTAATTACCCCCGAGAGTACAGTTCCACAGACTGTAAAGGGCAAAGAGCTTTGGGAAACCAGCGCATAAACAAATTTCTGCTACTTCTCTTCCTATCCTCCCAGCTTCCAAGGAATATAAAGCTAGAGGAGATGGATTTCTAAAATTTATCTCAGGATCTCAACCAAGTGTAATAATTAGTATGCACACTGTTTTTTCACTTGCAAGAGGAGGTATAAATCCTACAGGAAACCAAATGACGTGGCCAGAACATCCACATGACTCATAGAACTTAACTCTGTCTGGAAAAATATGTCTGGTGTGTTAACTTCTCTGTTGTTAAACCCACTGTGAGAACCCAAAGGAAATGGCATAACGAGGATGAGATCAAATGAATTTCAGCTGACCTCTGTAGGGAGGTTTCTTCCATCCGAAGTCATCAGCAATCTTCACTGACCACAGCTCAGATCATGGACTTTTTACATTTTTAAGTTAAGAAGGAAGCCTGTGACCTCAGTTCCCCACTAACACATCCACATCCCCCTCTTCCACACCCACAGGTCTCACCTTAATATAAGCCCATGAGATGGGCAAGATGGAGCTGGAGCCCCACGGGGCTGCACTGACAGTACCCACAGGCCGGGCATCTTCATCTGGCTTTACCAAAATGATAGGATGATTGGGCAGAAAAGGGGCAAGATGCTTCTTCCTGTAGTTTTCAAATACAAATGCAGAAGATGTAAAAAGATCCAGCCCAGCTGAACAGGTAGGTTTTGGGCTCTCTCAGGAAGCTCTATTCCTGAGAGAGGAACTCTGTCAATGGAAGAGACCTGACATCAGTGAAGAGGCAGCTGTTCAGGAAGCTGTTCCTTCCTTCCTCCTTCACTGGAAGCATGGCCCACCAGCCGAGCACTGTGGTGGAGGATTTGACGGAGGCAGGCAGCCGTGGGGTAGCCTGCAGAGCCACGTGGTCCCCAGGATGGGGGGACTTCCAGCCCCATCCCCGCTCCCTCCCAGCTCCACAGCCTGCACTCTTTCCCGAGGCATCTAAGGGATTCAGAAGGGCGCTGCTGAGAAGCTACACACCAAAAGTTGCATGTGAACACCATTCACCACACCTTCCCCAGAACTGAGGCACTGAGCCTCTTCCACTCACAATAAATAAAAAATCAAAAAGGAAAGCAGAACAAAGGGGGTCAGGACCCTGACAACGCTGAAGACTGGCTCCTTTGGCACATTTTTGGAAGACTGAAGCTCAGGATATGGCTACTCAGCTCTCAGCTTCATTTTCATTATTTTACCTCACGGTGTAAAATGAAATAACAGCTACAGTATATTCCTTTGGTCTTATTTTGAATTGAGCCAGTTATTTCTAGTAATAAGTTTTGTTTCCTTCTTACTCATATCAGATCTAATAAGAATTCAAGCTACAAAGTACTTAACTCTTCACATACAATTCATTTGGGGGGAGTGGAGATAAGAACATTTAAG